>NW_024104118.1:0-1343014 GCF_003945595.2 Pipra filicauda | reverse complement strand
AAGAGGATAAGTAATTGAAGCAGCTCTTTATCGCCAAATAAGAATGTCCTGGGCATCCTTAATTTGCCCATTATGTCTTTTTAATTGGGGTGTTTTACTCATTAAAAGCGTGGCATGTAATTTCATAATCCTATTTTAGGCTCCAAAACTAAGCTTCCAACATGCATGTCTCATGGGGATGAAATCTTTAGCAAAAAGAAACAACACATGTACACCTAAAAAACCCAAACCACAAAAATAAACAAAGTGATCTCATTCAAATTTGGTTTTTAGTACCTCAGACTAAAACAAAAGTGAGCTACTATCAAAATTGACCTAGTTGCATCATAGCTCAGAATGAATTGATCCTTTCACTGTGTATCTGGCATAACAGCATGCATCATATTTTCATAAGCAGAGTGACATCACCACTCTTTAGGTCAGATTTTAAGGTGTAGCGTCACCAATTCAGAGATGTGACAGGTTTTTTATTATATTTTCTGTTTATAATTTTGATTCAAAACCTCAGCAACACTTCAGATGCACATAATCCTTATTGAAACTGGCTTGATGCGGATTACAGCCTGAAGCACAAAGGAAGTCTTTATCACTTATGGCCAGTGTTTTAGGAGCTTATAACTGTAATCAGGTGGGGATTATATCAGCATGATCCATACTAGCTGAACCATGGCAAAAAGCTTTTTTTCTGTTTGACCTTCCCACCTAGGGCATGACAATAGTAAAAATGGTAAAACATGCAACAAACAGGTGCCACCGAAGGTGGAGTCACTTTCCACCGCAGGCAGAGGATAGTACGTCATATTTTAAAAGAAAAAATACTCATTAATTAGTGGAAGCAGATCTTCGTATTGTGCATTGTTATCCAGGATTATTTCATTAGGATCTGCTGACCCAATTTCTGCATTGGAAAGAGAATTACATTTTTTCACACTATTGAGGGGGAAAGAAAAAATAATAATACAGATTACTCAAACTTTTAAAAATACGGTTGCAAACAAGGGCAGGTACCTGTATTGGTATCTCTACAAAAGCCAAATGAAACAAGGACCATCACAAATACATAATCATGTCTTCACTAGAATCAGATATTGGTTCTCTTAAAATACATAATTCCTAATTAAAACATATGGAATCCAGCTAATACAGCCTCATGACTAAGGGATTTAGAGAAGAGCAGGAATTTTTCTTATTAGTGCTATGATGGTCCCCTCTGTCATGGGTCATCCTCAGCTTACTCCTCCTGCAATCACTCTGGGGATAGCTGACTCAGATAAATTAAAAGAGCTTCATTTGGGAAGCTTCCCCAACACACGAAAGGATTCGCCTCCTAATCTGTCAAAATCCAATAATGTTAAAGCAACTGCAACCTGCTTACAGCTCAGCAGGGCTCCCGAGCCAACGGGCAGGACCCAAAGGCCCAGCACTGGATGGGACAAAAACCCACCTCAGAAGGAGCAGCAGGAGAGATCTCTGCTGCTGAAATATTTTGTGTTAAGTGCTGTGAGCTCACATGTCCTGGTTCAGCCACCCCAGGACATTGCCAGTACCCCCCATCCCCCCTTCCCCACAGCCACAAGTTGTACACAAGGTGGGACACATCTCCACAGAGTCCTGCTCTCTGCCCCTCCTCATCACTGGCACAAAAAATCACCTGAACACGTCTGACATTGGAGTTCCTTTATAACAGAACACCACCACAGATGTACCTAATGCTCTGCCCAGATCACCTTACAACCACTCACCTGCATGTCTCAGAGCAGCAGCTGGTCTTCATGAGGCCTTACAGCCGCCTCTGGAAGGGGAGAATGCCACAAGTCCTACTTACAAAGTGGGGTACAGAGAAAAGAGCTACCCCAAATCCACCCCATAGCAGAAACAACCCTCCTCCTTATACTGAGCCTACAAAACCACCACAGGTAGGTGTTTTCCCTTTCTTATAAACTCCTCTCACTTGCTAATCATTTCCACGTGCCAATCAAGTAACAAGGGAGTTAGGGAGCGACATCACACCACATCTCATCCCATTTGCTGCATATTCTTAGAGAACAAGATCACCAGAGGAGTTCAAGAAACCCTTTCTTGCCGAGGTCACAGGCGAAAAGAGACCCTCATAACCTCCTGAAAGCAAAGGCTCAGGTTACCTCGGAAGGCAGCTTGTCCTGCCCAGGAGTGGTGGCGGTTTGTGCAGAGGACAAGGGAAGCGATGCTGGTGGGGAGAGCTCTGGTCCCCTCCCACTGCAGACACCTGCACTGGGTGTTTTGTGATCTGCCACCCTCCTCCTGCACATAGCTCGCCTTGTCACTAATGGCAGATCTGTGTAAAATTCTCTGCCAGGTTGTAGCAGCATTATTTTTTAAACAGGTAGCTGCTTTTTCTGCCCATTATACTGCTGGAAAGGAACCCAGATGCCACTGTGTTCCCACTATGCCAGCCCAAGCCATTCCTGCAGTAGCAGGAAGAGCCACCCCACAAAATCACCCCAGGGGAACAGCCCTTTCCACGCCTTCAAGCACTTTTCAGGGAAAGTTGCTGTCTCCTTTTTTCTTTCCATTTCACCTCAGTCACTAACACTTCAGTGTAAGCACAGCAGCTGCACTAGGCCTCGTTTTAGGCGTATTGGGACCTTCTTGATTTTTGATGTTGCAAAGGCTGTTAGAGAGGAGCACCTCCTGGTGAAGTTACCTGCAGCTTAGGGTACCTGGTGACAAAGACTAATGTGCCTCCTGCTTGCCCCGCCACAAAGTCTAAGATGAAGTCTGCAAAGTCTACAACTTAACCATTGCCTTTAATCCTGCAGATAATGGCATAACAAGATCCAGTGTCTGAGGGCTGAACCAAAACTATACACTTAGTTTGCCTTTTCAGTGAAAGTAGTTAACAAGCAGGAATGAGGGGAGCAGAGCAGTCTCTCCCGCACTGGCAGGCGACATCAAGACCAGATGCATCTCTGGGAGACATGACTGAGGTAAACCATAAATTAACAGGCTCACTGTGAGGGAAAAAAATAATAATAATAATACTGGGTCCAATTGCATGGTCTGATATGAAGGAGGCCAGAGGAAATGGGCCAATGAGTCCTTTCTGCACCCATGAACTTTCAGAACCCTTCTTATCCGGAGGGGAAAAATGGCAAGGGCTCCCTGTGCCATGTTACCATGGCTGATTCTTAATCACTAGCAGGGCTGGCAGTAGCTCTTGTGCAACACCACTTTCCCCAGCGCTGGGCCCTGTTCCCCTGCAATGCTCCCAACCCCTGCTGGTCTCAGAAGAATTGAGCCCAAAGCTCCACATAGCAATTCAAATGCATCACCAGACATTAGGCCACCGGGTTAACCACTGTTTAATTTCGTCACATTTGTTTGTGAGTTATGTACGTGCCTTTCTTTTGTCAACATCTCCTTTTAGAAAGGATATTGATTTTGTTTTCAAAGGCTCTTGAAAATAAAATGAATGACTACATTCTAAGGAAGAGTCATTTTCTCAACAGCTGTAAATAATTTATTGTTCGCAACCCACCCAGATCAAAAGATACTTCATCAACTGATGTGGCAAAATCTGGTGCAAGCTGCATTTCTATTATCTCAGATCCAATTAACCATTTGGAGCAGACTAAAACATAACTAGATCAATCCAGAATCAGATTAATATCCAATCCATAATCACATTAATCACAATCTGTCCATAATTAGCCATCAGATAATCCCATTGGACAGGAGGTGACATGCAGTATCCCATTATCTCATTAATTATCTATTTTCAGTATCAGACATTGTGCCCAAACACAAGGAAATGTTTTTTCAAGGAAAAATGGATAGGGAATTCTCCTTGTGCTGCATCCACCCCATCGAAGCCCCCAGTGGTTCAACGTTGGAGTTTTACAACATTTCTTTGTTTTTCCATATTCCATTAGAACTAAGAGCTGGTTTTTTTGAGAGATGTCATCTTTTTAAATAAAATATGATTATCTTAGGAAGATGGATAAATAAAACATTTGTTTCATGTGAACAAGTTTATGAAAGAAAGAAAACCCTTCATCAAAGGTTTTAATGGTAACATGATAACAATAGCTTTGCAATGCTAAATCTTATTGCAGATGGTTCCTGTCCTTTTTTGTAATGTAAGTGAAATTGCGTTCCATCTGTTTTAATTTTATAATGGACTTAATCCATGGCTGGCTCTGAAAGAATCAGCATTTACTGCCTTTGCAGTCTGCTGCAAACAAAAAAAATTGTTACCGTTTCCCCTTTCTAGAGGAACTTGCATTTCTCTTTGGGAGCATAAAGCAGAGCTGCCGTGTGGAGAGCGGGAAGTGCCGTTAGCCGGCCTCACCCCCGGCCAGGCAGCCCCTGCCAGCTCTCGCACCAAAGCCAAGCGGAATTGCCCCAAAAGCCACTGGGAACGCTGAGCACTGGGTGGAGGAGAGCACGGAGCAATCAGCGTGGCAGGAGAGATTGCGTTTGGCTTTGACTAGCAAATGCTTCCAGCAGTTCCAAGTGACCTGAAAGCAATTTTCCAGAGGTCCCTCCTGGCCTGATTTATTCTATGATTTTATGATGTGCTTTCCCTTACCCCCCCTCAGATGAACCAACAATTAACTTGTTCGTAAAACATGGTGGTATCGAGCTGCTTCAACACCTCTTGTACCTGTAGTCATTTTAAAGATTTTTGTACATCACATAGAGGAGCTTCAGGGTTTCCCTGGCAGGTAATTTTTTTTCGGATTTTCTACTAAAGTGCCTGTGCTGCACTGCCTACCCTGTTCCTGCCTGCCTGGCCCTGAAGTGAGTCCAGTCCAAACGTACCTGCCTGGTGTACAGGGCACATTACTCTGTATTGACACAGGTGTGCCCGCAGCACAGCTTTGTGCCAGTTTGGAGAGGTTTGGCTGGCTCAGCCGTAACCTTTCTTTTTCCTAAGTTGGTGGGAGGTTTGGGAGAGCAGAGAAGATCCTGCCCTCGAGTGGGAAAAGGGTGATGCAACATGGAGCATCCCTGCCAAGCTGCTGTATTCTTAGACGTGTCTCATTCTCCTATCACTCTGACATTTTATTTTTGCATTTTATTGTTAACACATGCACATACTGACTCACTCAGGACTCTGTGGATTCCAGCTCAGGCTGAAGTCACCCTTCTGTGCCCTCTCTTCTGCCAGGTGTCCAGGCATGGACGGGACAAACTGTGCTGCCCCACAGCCATGGCAGTGCTGTGGAGGTTCCCATCACCCATCCCACGGGGTCACCCCAGTTTGAAGAGCCAGTCAAACTTTTCTAATTTTCTTCACACTGCTCACCTCCCAGCCCAGCTCAGCCACTGGCAAGGCAGGCAGCAGTCACATCACAACCCCTGACAGGCACCATGGCCACCCTGCTGCTACCACACAGGCAGGGACACGTGGACCTGCCCTGCCCTGAGGATGTCATGGCCACACTGCACCTCTGCACCTCTGCACCTCTGCACATGCAGGGATGCCAAAATCCCGTGATGACACGTGTCCCTGCTGAAGTGGGTACCCCAAATACCACCCTCCTTCCTCCCTCAGCTGTTGCACAAACTTAAAGGTTTGCTTTCAACATTTGGGGTCCTCAAAGGGTAGCAGGGGCTGTGGTCAGGCTGGGGAGAACAGGTCAAATAGTCCAACACCAGTTATCAAAATCGTCCTCTCCCCCTCCTCAGCTTCTGGGGTTTCACACCTACAGGGTGCCTGACTCGCACAAGCGCTTCGGCCGGAAAACCCATCCTACCTCCCTCCTCCCAGAAAAATGAGCCCAGCCTGCCCTTCCCGAGCCAACATTTAAAATCACCATGTCCTTCCCAAGCCATACAGGTTGGTCTAGGCCTGTCAAATACCGTGTGTAAAATTAAAAAGGTGATTGTGTGGAGTAGAAGGACAAGGCTGAAGCCCCAAGACAGCAGCAATCTCAATTCCAGCATGTATAAGCTTTCCTGGACCTTTTGAGCTACTCGTGCTGCTGTGCTGCAAAGTCTTCGGCAATTTAAAACCGAGTCAAAGGCCACTGAAGTGCTCTCCCTATTTTCCTGCTAATGCACAGGAAGCCCATGGAGACTGGGGGGAAAGTGAGAGGAAAAAAGAACAGAAGGAATAAAAAAGCAACAGGAGAGGTTAAGCTGCAGGAACAGCACGGGATCAGGTGCATGAAAATGCAGTAAAATACTAATTTTTTTCTGCTAATTTCAACTCATCACGGGGCTCCTGCCCGGAACGGTGGCCCCGACGATGCCATCGGTCCCGTTCGGGTCCGTCGAGGCGGTCCTTCCGCACAGGGTCCCCAGCGGGGAGCCGCTCCGCGGGCGCGCAGCCTTGAGCCCCTTCCCGTCTGCCGCGGGATGTCCCGCCGCGCCCGCCCGCGGGCACCTGCCTGCGGCACGCCGATACGGGGGGAAAAGGGACAACGAAATAAAAGGCAAAAGAGAGGGGAAGGAAGAGGAAAAGGGAAATTAAAGCAGCAAATAAAAAGCGAACTAAAAGTCAAGAAGAATAACAGGGAAAACAGATGGGGGACAAAAAGCTACAATGAATCTCCATCTCCTCGGCCGCCGATGCCGCCGTTCCCTCCGCGCACGGGGCCGGGTCGCGCCGCGCCGGGCGGTCGGAGGGTACGGCGGGCGCGGGGCGCGGAGGAGCCCGTCCCGCGGAGCTCGGTCCCGCCCGCCCCGTCCGGGCCGGTCCCGCGGGGAGCGCGCCCCGCTCCGCGCCCATTGTTCGGCGCCGCCAATCCTCGGGCGCTCCCGCGGCCGCCAATCGCCTCCGGGGGCCGCGCGGTGAGGTCAGCGCCGCCCCCCGCCCGCGGCCGCTGCGCGCTGACATCACGGCCGGCCCGGCGGGGCGGGCCCG
The DNA here is from genome assembly GCF_003945595.2 of Pipra filicauda. Lineage (NCBI taxonomy): Eukaryota > Metazoa > Chordata > Aves > Passeriformes > Pipridae > Pipra > Pipra filicauda. The sequence continues at coordinate 1,336,161 of NW_024104118.1, read as the reverse complement.
GGGGGGCGGGCGCGGCCCCCGCCCCGCGCCGCGCGGGTAGTGGTGGAGCGGCGGCGCCGCATCCCGCATCGCTGCCGGTGCGCAAGGGGCCGCCCGCATGGTGGACATCCTCCTCCCGCGGCCGCTCCCGGGCGCCATGGGGGAGCCCTCCAAGAGTAAGTGCGCGCAGCGCAGCGCGGGGCCGGGGCGGGCGGGTGCGGGACGCTGCGGTCGAGCCCCGCGCCGCCGCTGCCGTCGGGTGGGCTGGCGGCCGCCGGACCGCGGGCGCGCTGACAGCTCCGGGAAGGGCTGCGGGCTCGGCCCGGGGCAACTCCGGTGCCGCTATTCCCGTTCATGCCCAGCGCTCCCCGGCCCCTCTGGCCCCGTTTCTTACCGAATGCCTGTCCTTTCAGCTGTCCGCGCTGCTGAGCTCATTGCTTTCGGCTCTTTCAATTTCTTTCTCTGCTTCCCTCTCCTTTTCCTTTCTTTTCTTCTCTCTCTCACTGCCTGTGTTACCGTTTTTCTTTCTTTCTTTCTCTCTTTCGTGTTTCAGTTTGTCTTTTTTTGTTATTAATACTTCTCTTTCCGTTTTTGTTTATTTCTTTCTCTTTCTGTTCTTCTGGTTTTGTTTGGTTTTATTTCTTTCTGTCTCTTTGATTTCTTGTCTCTTACTGTTTTCATTTGACCACGTTCCCGTTTTAACCATCTGGGTTTTAGCTGGTGTTGTTCCTTTCTATCATTCCGTTTTATTTTCTTTCCTTCTTTCTTTCAATTTTTCCTCAGCCTTTGTCTTATCGTTTCTGCGTTTCTGTTTTTATTTTCCTTTGCCGAAATTCTACTTTTACGTCTCTGTCTTTCTGCCTTCATTTCCCTCCATCAAGTGTCTGTCTTTTTATATTATTATTATTATTATTTCTGGCTGTATTCATTTATCTCTTTCCGTGTTTCCATCCTTTCTGTCCACGTTCCTGTTTTTATTTCTTTTTCTTCCTATTCTGGAAAAAAATCCAAAACAAAACAGAATAAGAAAAAAGGAAAAAGGTTTAAAAAAACTCAAGTGCCTTTCCCTAATTGCTGGCGTCTGCTCTGGCACACGGCCGGCCCTGACCGTGCCCCACTCGCTCCCGGCAGGGCGGCCGGGGCTGGCCCTGTGCGCCGGTTGCGGGGGCCGAATCCAGGACCCCTTCCTGCTGCGGGTGTCGCCGGACCTGGAGTGGCACGTCGCCTGCCTCAAGTGCGCCGAGTGCGGGCAGCCTCTGGACGAGACCTGCACATGCTTCCTGCGCGACGGCAAGGCCTACTGCAAGCGGGATTACAGCAGGTGACCCCGAATGCGCCAACGCTCGTTAGGGGGAAAAAAAAAAGAAAGGGCAAAAAACCCCAACCCGAACCCGAAAAAGCACAAAAGCCCCTTAAAACCCCCGAATTTCCCCCAACGAAAACCTGACTCTCGGCCGCTGCCCGCCCCCGCGGCGCCGCCCGGAGTCGCCCTGACGGCGCATCGCATCCCCGCAGGCTCTTCGGCATCAAGTGCGCCCAGTGCCGGGCGGCCTTCAGCAGCAGCGACCTGGTGATGCGCGCCCGCGACCACGTCTACCACCTGGAGTGCTTCCGCTGCGCCGCCTGCGGCCGCCAGCTCCTGCCCGGCGACCAGTTCTGCCTGCGGGAGCGGGACCTGCTCTGCCGCGCCGACCACGGGCCGCCCCCCGACGGCTCCGCCGCCCGAGGGCCGCGCAGCCCCGCGCTGCCTCCGGCCGCCGCCGCGCACCTCGCAGGTACCGGCTCCCCGTCGGGGCGGGCGGCGGGGCGGGGGAGGTGTCCGGGGGGCTGCAGGGGCCGGGCGGGCGGCGGCGCTGACGGCGCGCGTCCTCCCCGCCCGCCGCAGAGCCGGTGCCCGGGCGGCCGCCCGTCCCGCGGCCGCCGGCGCACAAGGCGGCGGAGAAGACCACCCGCGTGCGGACGGTGCTGAACGAGAAGCAGCTGCACACGCTGCGGACCTGCTACGCCGCCAACCCGCGCCCCGACGCCCTGATGAAGGAGCAGCTCGTGGAAATGACAGGGCTCAGTCCCCGCGTCATCCGCGTCTGGTTCCAGAACAAGCGCTGCAAGGACAAGAAAAAGTCCATCCTCATGAAGCAGCTCCAGCAGCAGCAGCACAGCGACAAGACGGTGAGCGCCCACCCGCCCCGCCGGGGAAGGGAATTGGGGGTGGGGGTCCAGGGCCAGAGAGCTCGGGCGGCAGTCGCGCTGAATCCCCGTGTGCCCGCAGAGCCTGCAGGGCCTCACCGGGACGCCGCTGGTGGCCGGCAGCCCCATCCGCCACGAGAGCGCCGTGCAGGGCAGCGCCGTGGAGGTCCAGACCTACCAGCCGCCCTGGAAGGCGCTCAGCGAGTTCGCCCTGCAGAGCGACCTGGAGCAGCCCGCCGCCTTCCAGCAGCTGGTGAGCCGCGCCGGGCCGCCCGTCGGGCCGCGGGGGGCGGGCGGACCCCGGCCCGCCGGGCCCGGGCGCTGCGGGAGGGGGCCGGGGCAGGGGGCGACCGCGCCGGGCCCTCACCGCCGCTGCTCCCCCAGGTCTCCTTCTCCGAGTCCGGCTCCTTGGGCACCTCCTCCGGCAGCGACGTGACCTCGCTGTCCTCCCAGCTCCCCGACACCCCCAACAGCATGGTGCCCAGCCCGGCCGAGACGTGAGGCGGCCCGGCCGCCCGCCGCCGCGGGACCTCCGCATGCCTGCGCTCCCTGCATGAGACACCCGGCCCCGGGCCGCTCCCAGAGCGCCGGACAAACGCCTTTGTTTTTTAATTATTCTTATTTAAAAACAAACAAAAAATATGTTACTGACGGCCAAAAAAGCACCGGGATCCTCGCTGCCTTCACCAGACCGGAGAGAGAGTCCCTGCCCTGGTTATTTCGTTGTTTTGGGTTTTTTCCCTGCGGATTTCGATGTTTCTTTTTTCCCAAAGAAACGTGGATTTCCCCGCTGGAGCCCGGCACGGTGACAGGCCGCCTCGCCCACCGCTTGCGCCGGAGACGGCTATTCTTTCCTTTTTGGAAGGGAAAAGGAAAAAAGAAACTACAAAAGGGGGAGAGACTCCCTCAGCGTGCGGCCGCGGAGCCGGCCTGGCCGTCCCTCCGCGCCGTCCAGCCTCATCTCACGCCGATGCCTCTCCCGGGCCGCGGCGCCCGGCCCCGCACGATCGCTGGAAAAACGGGACACGGAAACGAGACTTTTTAACGGGAAAACCAGTACTAATAATAAGTTATCAATGGACGGAGGACGGATTGTTTGCGCCTTTAACGATCAAAAGTAAGTTATTGTTATTTATTGTCAGAGTCAGCGGTTGAATAGTGGAATTAAGTATTTTGGACTTAATAAAAAAAAAAAAAAAAAAAGAGAAAAAAGGAAAGGAAAGGACTGAAACGAAAAAAAAACCAAAAAGGCGCGGAAGGGCGGCAGAGGGGCGGGCGCGGACCGGGTCGGGACGGGCACAGCTCCGGCTTTTTCCGCACGGCCTCCCCACACCGCGTTAATCGGCTTTCAGAACCGGGGCCGCTTATTTATAGCCGGGGAGGCGGAGCGCAGGTTTCCCTTTCGGAGCAGCCCCCGGGCTCGGCCGGGTCGTGCCCGCACCTGCCGCGCTGCGGGGCCGCCTCGCCTCCTCCCCGGGCGTGGCGGGGGCTTCCCCGGGGCGGCGGGGCGAGGCGAGCTGACCCCTCGAGCGTATCCGTCCCCCCTGTCCATACTCAGGCGGCGGCTCCTTATCTGCCTCTGGCATCACCTGGGAGCGCGGCGGGGCCGTTCCCGCTTCCTCCCCGTTACCCGGGCGGGACCGCTCCGGACCGGCTCCCACCGGGACCGCAGGCCCGGAAAGCTCCAGCCACAGCACGCTGCACCCCCCCTACCCTTCCCCGGGCACCCGGGGAGAGCTGGGCCCTGACCGAGCCCTCCGGGCTGCAGGGGATGGGCGGCGCGGCGCCGGAGCGGCTGCACCACCCCGAGGGGCTGCGGGGCGGCTGTGCGGGGACCGGGCCCCCCGGGCGAGCCGCCGTCGGGGCCGCCTCAGCCCGGGGCCGCTCGGCACCGCCGGGGTGGGCTGTGCCCCGGCCGGGCACAAGTCTGGAGGGGTCTGCCGCTCTCCCAGCCCCGCCGCGGGGCCCCCGCCATTACCTGGCTCCATCCTGGTCGCGCTGGGGCTCCTCGCGTTCTCCCGGGGCTGGGCCGCAGCGGGGCCGCAGCATCGCCTCAGGCGGCGCGCGGCCTCCCCTCAGGCGGCGCGGGCGGGACCCGGCTGCGGGCCGGGCCGGGCCGGGCCGGGCCGTGCGGCCGCCGCAGGGGCGGCGCGGGGCTGCCAAGAGAGGACTGTCCCGCTGCCTGTCCCGGTCCCGCCGCCTGTCCCGGTGCCCGCGGGCCGCCCGGGATCGGGATCGGCCCCGTCCCCGCCGCAGCGCGGGGCCCGCAGCGCCTCCCGCCCCCTCCCGCGGAAGCGAATCCCGCCCGGCCCCGCTGCGCCGCTGGGTTTTGCTCCGCGGAACCTTCCCCGCTCACAGAACATCCCTAGGTTAAACCAGCGTTATTAAAGTCTTACCGAAACGGTAAAAACGCACATGGTTTAAAAAATCCGTATTACGTGACTTATCCCAAATTACCAGAAAATTATAAGCAAACTTTCCCCAGAGCCAAATCTCACGAATTCTTTTGATTAGATTCTGATTGACTTTTGATTAAAGAGAAAGACAGCTTAAGGGGCTTTTTCTTTCCTATCTCCGAGCCCTGTGTTGCTTATAGTAATTCAAACACACCAACATTTGTAACACAGAAGTCACACCAGACAGAATAAGTTATTTTATTACAAGATATATAGAACATATTTTCTCTATTTGCAACCTTATTTCAGCAGTTCTGCAGTGCAAGTCCCACCACATCACAGGGTAGAAAACACCCAAATCATGACATCGGATACATGAACGAAATAAACTCAAATTATCAAAATTACAAAACAGAACTTGGAAGTATCTACAGTAGTTATGATATAAATAGTGCAAATTATATATCTACAGAGTAAGTATTTAGAGTATCAAAACCGTTTCAGAACAGCCTTTTAAAGAAGGTAGTCAGCAGGACCTGGTCAGTGTGACGATGTTAGGGATTCAAAAACCAAATACGACACTTATTTTTTCAAGAAGAACTGTCGAGCTTCTTCCCAGGACTGCCGCGGGAATCTGTTGGACAGCTCAAGATAATCTTGAGAACTGAAAAATTTTTCTGTTGAAGACAGAACATAAAATTACCACGTTATTCCCTCTTAAGATAAGATGGCAATAAAACAAGAATAACGAACTTGCAGCCAATTTGAGATACTTTTACTCCCCTCCCCCTCCCAAAATCTTCTCAGCCCAGGGGGGTGACACTTCTGTGGAGCTTGGGACATCGAGGGCTGGCTTTAAGAATGGGGGCAGAGGCTCTGGTGAGCAAAGGCTTCCATTTGTAAGCTTTTGGATCAGGCTCTGCTTTGCGCAGTGGAACATTATACAGCTTTGCACACTTTATGTTCTTGGACCCACCAGGGACCAGCTCAGCCTCCTTCAGCTCTGGGCAGCCTCAACGGTGTTTTCTGCTCAGCAGCTTTTTTTCCATGGAGGGCTGCGGAGGAGTTGTGCTCCCTGACTCCCAGAGCTCACAGCACAAGTACAAATGCAGCTTTCACTCCTACGAGTGAACAGGACTGCACATGTGGGCACATGTTTGAGGGTCCGACCCTCCCCACAGCACCCAACAATGAAGTTTGTGCTTTCAGGTTGTATTCCCATCAGTGTTACTATTCCCATTTGTGTTTTGGGGACACTATCCTTCACATTCAAGTGATATAATGGATAAAAATAATCCTGCTTAGACTATTACTGAGACAACTTTTTTGCAACTGGGGAATGTTTAGAAACCACACTCACATGTCACCACATAGTCATCTTTCTTTAAAAGTTCATCCAGTTTGAATAGTGAAAATAAAAAGCAGTTTTCCATTTGGGTTTTAGATGTTTCTTGAGCAGATTCTCATGCAAACACAAACCTGGAAAGTTTGTGCTGCAGACACTGCACAAGGCTGCTTCAGACTGAGAGGTATAATGTTGACAGTAAAAATCTCCATAAAGTTACATTAATTTCATGTGTTATATTTTATTTTTAAACACAAAGCTTATGTTTTAGACCTAGAACTGCTCATCTCTTGCCAAATGTTGGGCAAAATGGTGGTGGATTTTTGTTTGCTATGAGGGAGAAATGGTTGTCCGAGCGATGTTCTTTATGCGAAATACAGCTAACTCAAGAACAGATGCCCATCAGCACTTGAATTTTAGATGTGTTTAGCAAGTAACAGCCATCTCAGCTGAGAATATTTCAAATTTAGCCTAAAGAGGTTAAATGCATTTTAAATAATACCTTAATAATGGAGGGGAAAAAAAATCACACCTCTTCTGCAAACCGATGAACGTCAAATAACGATTACAAGACAGTATTTTACAGATTTTTGGCTCCCCAGGTGTACTGGCATTGCTGCATGGCTTCTGCAACCTAAAACTTTTGAAGGCAGCCTTTGTGACAGCTAATTAAATATGTGCAGGTACAGTATCACATTTTAAGACATGATACCACACAGCATTTAATAAAGATTAACAGTCTGAATCCCTGATACGACGAGCAGAGGACTGGAAGACACGTCAGGATGTGAGGGAGCCTCTCTCCAAGCTGTAAAATCATGCTGCAAGTTACTGTATTTCTTTTATCCTGATGCAGACTCAAAAAATTTAAATCACAGTGAAATATAATATGTACACATTTTGTTAACCGACTGCTACTCTGTTACACTGCATTGAACGTACCCCTCTGCTGAGATAACTGATTATCCATTTGGCCTGAGCTCTGTGCAAAATCCTACGGGGGGAAAAAAAAAAGGCATCAGGTTTTCAGATCTTACACCTGAGAAATTAAAACAACATTTTTAAGTCTTCACAGTCACTCGAAAATACTTTATGAAAATACTTTATGAAAACTGTAAATTAACAAACTCTGGTTTGTTTGCTACATATAACAACAGAATACTGCCAGCATTTAAATTCTATAATATATATAGTAGATTTTTATTCCTTTATTTATACTTTATACAACAAAGAACCCAAGGCTTTAATATCTTCTTAGGAAATAGTTATTATTGGGATTTTTATTTACCATAGCTATGTCTCTGTAAAAGAAATGGTGTTTCAGATCTTTGCTCCTGACTCCAAATACACTCTTACAAAACTCATGAATGATCCCCGTTTCAGTGGCTGTGCTTCCCAGTGACCTGGGAGCCCGAGGTCCTGATCTCTTGGGAGTGTGTGAAGTTCCTCCCCAGCGGGGGTAACCCCAGCCCGAGCTGTGGGGCCGCCAGGATGAGCACCCAGAGCCAGGTGTGGATTCCCTGCTGCATCCTCGGAGTCAGCAAGGACCCCGACCTCGCTCGGAACACGTCGGCTGCCCCACCACAGATCCTGTCTTTTGTTGGAGCCTCCACCGAGCAGAACACTGAAGAAGGTATTATCTGATAAGAGATACAATTTAGCAAATTGTGGATACTTTTAAATGTTTTTTAATTATTTCTGCGCATCTAAAAGCAGAAGTAACAAAAATAAACGGGCTGATGCAAACTTCAGATGATGGAAATAAATCTGTTGGTAAGGAGGTCGTTTGTAAAATCCAGCAACCCTCTGCCTTTGATTTTCGCTGCACACATCTAACACACTGTATTTAAGTGTTATATTCGTACACACCACCAAACTTTTACGCAAACGGGACTTCTTTTAGTGCTCCCTGGCACAGGAAGAATCTCATTTTCTAGTCACGGGGAAACATTTTACAGTCTTTCCCAAACCTTCCACCGAAGCAAATGAGAGATTTGCTTGACAAACAGCAGCGAGCTGAAATAAAAGTAGAGAGGGAAGTCTCCTCTGTGTGTGCGGGATCTGAGCATTCCTTGGATCCCTCCAGAATTGCTCTCTGCGTACGCATGTGCAACGTTTGGGATTAGATTTTAGCACGGGCAAAAAACTGAAGTTCCAGTGAAGTCAGCAAAGACAGGACTCTTTACAGCACACACAGCTCTTCCATATTTTAATATAACACCTTTTTTAAAAGCCTGCAAGAACAGTACGTGGGTTTGACATCTCTAACTGGAAACTAATGTTGTCCCTTGTAGATATACTTACACTTTACTGTAGCTACTGGGGATTTTAATGCCATTCCAACTCTTATAGCACAGAAATCAAGCTAAAGAATCTTAATTATTCCTATAGAGAATACTCTCCTCCACTCTCATGTTTTTTGGCTGAAAAAAACCTGAACTTGCTGCATTTCCTCATAATGCTTAAATTATTTTTTTGCCACTGCAACTTCTACACTGAAATCTGTAGTTTCACTATGACTATATAGCAAATTCTTTTAATACTAAGTTCCAAACTTTAAAAAAAAATGCTATGCAATTATTTTAGTATTAAAAGGATAAAAAGTAGTTGCACTCAGAAGTTATGCAAACTTTCAGTAAATATTTAGTTCTTGTGCCTTCTCTCTCAAATGCATGTAGCCTATCCTTGGAGTATCCTTGGAGTAGCTGTAAAGCATTAGGGAAAAGAGCTTGACTAACATTTCTGTATCAACAACAGTAACTTTCAGGTGACTGATACAGAGTTACTAGACTCATAAAAGCATATTATTTTTAATAGTGGAGTGTTTATGAAAACTGTATTTATTAACTGGAAACAGTCAATGTATGGAAAACATGAGGGATCCAAAAAATCTGATAGATAAAACAGCACATAAATTCAGACAAAGGGAAGAAAAATACTGCAAATCCTTATTTAAAACAGTATTCGTAATGACCTCAGTGGCTTACTGTCAAAAATAAAGACTGCAAGATTAGACTGGTAACATATGTTCTGTGTATTTTCTGCATAAAATATATACACTTATTCAGTTCTCTGTAAATCTATGGTACACAGTATACAACTGTACATTTGCATGTAAACACATGAATGTAGCGATTTCAGATATGCTATATGTGCAGGAATTCAAAAAAATAAATATTTTAAGGATTGTCTTGTAATAGCAGGACCTACATCAAACCTCCCCAGTACATCCAGGAGCTGTAATGAAAACAGGATCCTGAGTGGACAGTGAGAACCTGAACCACTCGGTAACCTTTTAGAGTTATAAGATGCCTCAAGTACAGGCGTAATCTGTGGTTTGAGAAGAGCTGCAGAGAATCTCAAAGTACTTCAGTGGTGTTTACTTGTTTTACTTAAGTCAAATGATTCCCACACTCAGGGCAAAGGCGAGAGAAGCGGCCGCAGTGACCCCCCACGGCTGCAGAGCTGCGATACCTGGATGAAGGTGGCGAGTAAAACACAGCTCATCTCCTGCTCCAGGATGATCTTGTTCTGAGGGTTGTTGTAACAAGCAGCTATTAGCGAGGGGAAGAGCACTTTGATTAAACGAGGATCACTGAAATACTGGAAAGGCAACTGGCATAGTTTTTGCAGCACCGTGGGGTGACGGCCAGATTGTACAATGATCTGAAAATACAAACATAACAAAATTAAACCACATGATCTATCTCTTCTGCTCTTCCTGTTAACCACCAAGGGTGCTGAAGTCATGCTAAAAAAATGAGCATGGCTGAGAGCAAGTACTAAAAATAAAGCTTAAAACACTGACTTCAAATAACTTCTGTTTCAGTGTGTAAGCATTATTTTTATTGCAGAAGAACATAAAGAATATTGAGATCTGAAACTTTTTTCCTGTATCACCCAAAAAGACAGTAAGCGGGAAGGGGATTAATCTGCAGATTACAATAAAATAGATAATGTAATACCTTAAATCAAAAGGCAAAGAACTATAGCACAGGGACTATTCTGAGTTAGAGCTACGAAACACAAAACCCCAATGCCTGCCATTTAAACACAGTAAGCACAGGGTGGGGGGAAAATCCAGAAAGAAATCACCAGGATTTTAAAAACTCTCCCTCCCGAGGCTCGATCATCCTTTCCTAGAGTGCCTGCTGGCAATCAGAGGGGACTCTGTTTCATGGGAGATGTCTGCCACACATTCTCAGGCACCAAAAAGAAAAGGTGATTGTGAGCTGCACAGCGAGGAGTTTCAGTAAGGAGAGACTCAGAGATCCTCCCATCTGTATTTCTTATCTCGGTTTCTATCAGTGCCATTGGCTCTAAAAGGAGAATTGTTTAGATAAATGGGACTGTTGTCATGAAGCAGGCTAAGTTTACAACTGTGTACATCTGAAGAAATAAGGCAATGCTATCACTGGTCTCCTGCACAGGAACCTTTCCAATTTACTTGATATTCATATAAAGTCTTTGTGATAAACTAAAAAATGCCCAAATCGGATCTGTTCCAAGTAACCTTGATTAGACAATTACAATATGAAAGAGCTGTGTGACCCAAAGTTGGCTTTTTGGCATAGGAGGAAGCTCCTATAAGGTCGGAACACTGTAAAACTGAGGGTCATGACTGTAAATTGTACTTGGAAAAACACAATTTTACAGGTACACACCCAGACAAGACTGCATTCAAATTAAAACCAGAAGGACAGAAAGAAGCAGTTGAGGCCACAGGAACATAAATTATAGGGATTTACAAGTTTTCAAAGCACTTTTAACAATACCTTCAGAGCACACACTAAGTTGATAATGCAGTTCAGTTTAAAAACAAGATCAACAAAGTAATAGTTTGCATTTTTTTCAGTTCACCAGTGAAAAAGACATTGAAAACCTTTCAAAGGACTGGTAGAAACGTCTTAATGCCCTTAAAGACAGAAGGAATTTTTAAAAGACAGGCAAATAAGAGACAATTAAGCACACATTCAGACACTGTTTTGAGGAAAATATCGCTGATGATTCTCAACTTTGCTATTGGCTCCCACCCTGTAAGCGAGAGGTGCCCTTCAAGTCTGGCAGTACTGCTGAAACTTTAAATTAACCAGAATGCTTATTATTTCTTTGCGGTAAATCTATTTTTCTACGGTAAATTCTGCAATCAGAAAAGTACCTAAAATCAATCATAACTGCACTAAAGTAACTACAATTGGTATTTTTGATCCAGGACAGAACAGCAGAACTCTTGATTTCTGTTTAATGGCCACCATACCCCTGACAAACAGGCAGAGGCGAAGAATTTTTGGGGAGTTTTCATTTTTCATTTCACAGTTCACTTCCTTTACCTGTCCTAAAAATGCCATGGGTAGTTAGTGGAGTCTTGCCAAACCAACAGTGCAGATACCCAAATAGCTTTCATGGAATTATTATTTCATTATCTTTTGCTTTTCAACAGTTTTACCGCTGTGATGTTATCAACATTAAGGATAGGAAGGTATATACAAGGGCTGCTGATGTTTTAATCTGGTATTTATCACATGTGGAATCAATTTAATGATTTCAGCTCATTGTACTAATGCAGCTACTAAACCTGATACGCTATATAATGTACTCTGAAGGAAAAAAACATGAGTCACCTCTTACTGGAAAAAAACCCCAACCAAATAAACCTGTAGCCGAGCACATATTCCCTGTTTCACTGTCAATGGGTGGAGAAAGTGAAGCCCAGGGCTCGACTGAGCAGATGAACAACAAAGAAAATGAAAACCTTGTACTTCTCTTTCTTGACTTTTTTTTTCTTTTTTTTTTTCCCCCCAATGTCTTGGCTTAATGATCCCAGGGAGTTTTGCAGGCCTGGGATATGGAATACTTATCTTACAAAATGCTCTAATACAAGATACAAAGTCCTTACTGAAATCCAGCTTGCCTCTCCTCCTGCCACATACTGGGATCCAGACACATTTATCTAGAATTAGCTTTTCTTGTTGCTCACTCTCTAGCCTGAAAGTCAGATATGCCTGTCAAATGTAACAAGATCCTAATTAAATCACTGCACTTCTGTACAGCCAAGCATTTAAGCACCTGCTTAACTTCAGCTATGTGCCCATGTTCCATTAATATTTGCTCGTGGTTTTCTTTTTTCTGAATTGAGATCTATTAAATTAGTCCAAGCTATTTTTTTTTTTTTAATCCAGAGCAGGCAACTCACATTCATGTTTGCTATGTTTCCTTTAAGAATTGCTTACTCTCAAAATTTACAGATATTTATACAACCTTATTGGTTTTGCCCGTGCTTAGCTGGAATAAATTCCATCTTAGCTTAGCTTATTTATGGCTCAACTTGTTCTAAGTGTTAGAACAGCTCTCTGAAGACCCAAGCTATGCACAGGTAAGAGACACAGCAAATACATTTCTGAAATGCTACTTCATGATGAATTAATGAAGTTTTCCTTTGTGCTACCAGCCAAACTCAAATCCAAATCATTCTGGAGGTGGAGCCCCTGTTCCAGGGCACGGTGAGGATTCAGGGTTAGCACACCAGAAAGCACTGGCTGAAGGCCTGTCTGCTTTCAATGGAAAAGGCTGCTGAGAGGGAGAGGCAAGGGCAAGAGTATCTCAAATCCTCACCTTTAGGTCTAGAACCTCCCCTGCTTGGTGCCTGTCTGAATTTCCAGGTCTCCCATACCCCGCACGCTGTGCCTGCTGCCTCCGCAGCCGCCTGCCCGGCACAGTGACTGATGGGATGACCTGTGGGAACTTTTCACTGAGCAACACCTTCCAAGGTTGCCTATCAGTTATCTTCTGTCACTCCCACCAGTTTATAGCCTTCTGCAGGTCCTGCTAATTTGCCTAATCTCCAATAGCCAGCAGGTCAGGCTCTCTCCACTGCCCTACCAGCAATCCATGCTCCCGTGTGACTCTTTGGGAAGTGCACTCTGCTCTCACAAGTGCAATAATTATCCCGATCCACCATACTGGTATTTCTGAAAGTTTATCACTTAGGAAAGTATGATTCATGATTTCTGAAGTCTCTAGATGGAATCCATGTTTTCCTCACATTTACTAGGGCCAGTATTCACTATATAGTGTATTGCTTGGCCATTTGCTGCAATTCCTCTCGCTGTGAAAGCCTGAAGCAGTATAAAAGTCAGTCTTTCAAAACAGACCCCAATGACAAAAGCCAGCAATATGCCACACAGCACTTGAGCAATAAGAAAGGACAATCAATCAAAAAATTAAAAGCTCCTTGTGGTATGGAACAGTAATAAAGTTGTGAGGGGAACTCATCATTCTGCTGGGAGATAAGGCTTCCCCTGTCACTTAGGGAGGGTATCTGGCTACAGACCTGAGGCGACTGCTGGAAGGATACTCCATCCTGGATTTTCAGTTCTTCATCGTATTCCCACCAGGACAGTTCCAGCAGCCCTCCTCTCCTGCCATTGCTTCCTGGCACCTTACAAAGGAGAACTTCCCAGGCCTGAAGGCCTTTGCTAGGGAACTAATAGACCATAGGAACCCAAAACACTTGGGTATGATTTTCCTCTGGGGAGCAAAGGGGAACGTTGCAGCTCATTTCATTTTTCAGTGATGCCCCAAAATAACGTTCTGATGCTCCTTAAAGAATGAGACTCATAGAAATGCAGCTCCTTTCCTTGTTTGCCAGGGCAAGGAGGTAACCACTGGCAGGCACTGGGACAACCTTCTCCCGAGATCTAGCAAGGGAAAGATGTTTTGGAGAACACCTCCTATTTCTATTTACATACTGTATATACAAGTATTTATATTTCACTTTATCTGTCTCTGTTTTCCTTTTATCATCAATGAAAACTACAATTACTTTAAAATGCATATATAAGTATTTTTGTCAAAGGAGGGTAATAAAACCTTCATAACTAATAGGATCCAGATCTTTTGAACGATACAGTGATGATACAGAATGTCTCTGCAGTTACACGTCAAATCAGCTGTAAAATCTTACAGAAAATTAAAATAAGAATCCTCTAGTCTTTGAAACTATATTTTCATAATCAGGTAACTGAGTGTATAATCACCTTGTAAGTAATAAACAGGATTTTCATTGAGCAAACTAAAATGTCAGCCAGAAAGCTGAAGAATGAGAATGACTTTATGTAAAATACTGAGCAAATATCAATCAAATTGAAGTAAATTGATAATTCATATAATCATGTCATGTCATTCATACGTTCTAATTAGACATGTAACGTAGATGCATGCTACTAATTTATCAAGAACTAGCAGTTCCATCAAATTGCCTTGTGAAGATTTATTTTAACTATGGAGTAGCATTTTTGGTGACAACTTAAGTTTCTCCTTCCAAGTTGTAAATGCACATATTTTATAACCGTAAAGCATTTAAAAAAGACAAAATAATTGAATTTAAAACTCTGCCTACAACCTTCCAGAGATTTAAAGAAGATTATGGTCCCAGATTGGTTTCCCATGGCTCTATGCATATATGTTAAATACTGTCAGATGTTTTATTACAAGTAACAAAATAAATGGTTCAATCTCAGACCAAAAACTTTTTCACTGCTTGTGTACTATGCAAGGTTAGTCCAGGATTAATGCAGAGTGGAAGTGCTGATTTTCAGAGCAATATTTAGTCTAGTTCTACTGGTGGATTTAGGTTTTCTTGTTTCACTTATTTCACTTGGACTTCTGCAGCTCTGTAAAGACATCATTCTTGTCAGTTATTTCTGTCAATATATACAATAAAACCACTGGAATTATTTTTCGAAGCAGCTAATTAATTTTCCACTTGGGAAGAAAGGAAAGCAAGCGTTCTGTCCGTGCAAGGGCAAAACAAAGAACTGAGAAGTGCTTCACTTCGGGAAGAAACTTTGGGAACAAATATATGGCTGGCATCAGTGGTACAGCCACCATCCATCAGACCTGCAGGGCAGGGGGTGTCCAAATGAGAAGGCAGAGACAACATCCAGCAGCTCTGAGCTGCCAGCTGAGCCCCTGGCAGCGCCTCCCCAGATCCAAGCACAGGGATTCCTGCTTGGCACCGCTGCAGCACGGAGATAACGGGACTGACGGGGACTTTCTGCAGCCCATCGGTTTCTTTTCATCCACAGAAGAAAGGGAAAATTGATAGCAGAGAAGGGAAAAAGATTGCCAAGGAGAGAACTGAAACCTGTAGCCACGAAAACCCCAAATGTCAAGATCTGAACAAAACCTTACAAGTCATCCCACTGCACCGTTCTTGTGGGACCAACCCCGCCCGACAACGCCGTGGTCTCAGTTCTCTACAGTCAGGCTGATGTTTTTTAGCCATTACAGCTGAGTATTAGAAGTTGTAGCTCTTTTATTAAGTGAAAACTCAGACAAAGTTATACTAATGTGGATACAGGAAAACGGAGCTGAATTGTAACTCTGGAAAGTTTAAAACTTCCTGAAGCAAAACCTTCTTTGGCTCTTGGAGAAAAATCTGCAAATGAAAGGGTGTGTTCCACAGGTACTTACAAACAAATAAGACTGCTTATCACTGGGAGCTGAACTAACTTTCCAGAAAAACATCCTTCCCAATAGAATTTCCTTTTATTTTTATGAAACGGAGCATTAAAATGTGCCCTTCTACTTGACTGTGCTCTCCTGCTCTAATGTAGTTCATGTTCAGACGCAATTTTCTTAGAACAACTCAGCCTAAAAAGCTAATGGTTCTCTAAGGGGCACTCCCTGCCTTCCCCGCTATCTCGGGTGACCTGCGGTTCCAAACTTCAACGTGGCCATTATAAACATTTGGATCTTAAAGTGGTACTGTTGGTATGGGAACTACTAATGTTTCTTTTCCATGTATTTATCATTTATATAAATGTCAACCCCAATTTGTACTAAAAACTAATAACTTTATTGAACAGGAACTGTGCATCTAATTCCTGCAACAACAGTATTCCATCAAACAGTTAAATCCTTTCGTTTGATGTCAGGTTATTTATAACTTTGTAAAAGAAATAAGTCTTTATATTAGTAGTCCAGAGTTTCTCTTCAAAGTTAGATCTGCATTATTTCTTTGCTTCTATATAAACAGATCTCATACTGCCAGTATTTAATCAGCAGAATATGTCACCACTTAGGCTCTTCTTCTGTTTTAAGGTCAAGCTCTTTTCTTTCCATTTTGCAAACTCCACTATTGGCAAAGCCGTGAGCAAAGAATGCTCTAAATTCCTCCTAACATTTCTCAGCAATCAGAGCACCATCTCCACGCAAAAAGAAAGTTCCAGAATGCTACATTCAAATTTAAAAATAAGAATTTTGTCTATTTGAAAAATTCCGGTGTTTATTTTCTTAGCGTCACGTGTCAGCTTTCAGAGAGAAAGATAAGGGAGTTCAGGAATAACATTAGTCTTCCTATAAACCACATTGTAAGCACTGTCCTTTCAGAGCTCTATGGTTTAAGCAGATTCAGGGGTGCTCTGTGCATACATAACAGGAAAAAATTATCCCAGCAGTTTTTGTGTAATCACCCTAAGACGTAGGAACATTTAGGATAGGACGATGGCAACTACCAGCACGGCATTGCAGTGAAGATGTAAAAATGTTTACCAGAAGTGGTGCTAGTGGGAAATCCAGGAAAAGAAGTTCTTTATACAAAGCTCTCGAAAAAATGTCACCCAAAATGACAACTAACAAGTCACCTGGGTTATAACAAGTGAAGTATGTCTAGATTAAATTCATCAATAAATAAATGTTAAACGTACATCGTAAAAGATAAACTTCATTACAACGTGATGAAAGGAAAATAGAAACAATTCTAATATGCATTGAGGGTACTTGTGAATTTAATCTATGCCCAGGCTACAGGATAAAATAGTAATCTAATATCTGAACTAGAAAAGGTATTAAGGAAAAGCCTAACTTCAGAAGTGACAGCATTTTAGCATTTGATATATTAACAAAAATGTTTAAACGTGAGGTTGCTCTTGTGTTAATCATATACTTAAGGACCTTAAGGGTATCACTTCTTTCTAAAAAATTATAAACTTCATTGTTTCCACAATAACATAAAAGGAGATTTATATATTTGTTGGTCTAATAACTTTTAATCAGAAAAGATTATTATACATTAAATGTCTGAGAAGTACACATATTCTGTAAGATAAAATTAAAAAACCCCACATTTGACACATCTCAAACCCTCAGGTATTATTCTGAGCCCTGAAATGATTACAATTAGCCCGTTGTAGCCCTGCACTGTTTTTCAGAGCACTGTTTTTCATCTTCACACTTAAATGACATCTTCAGCTTTGAGGATACGCCACTTATACATTTAAGTTGCTGCTTTGGGCACCATCTGAAACAAGATGATTTAAAGGGTAGAGAAGAAACAGGACCATAGTCAACAGAAGTTTAAGGAGACTATTCTATTGGCTGAGGTTTCTGCCAGCATCCCTGGTAACAGAGCTAGTTTGGGTCAAAACCCCCAGAAGGTGTGAATAATTCAAACATTACAGTCTAAAACACATAAAATCTTTTTGTATGTCTCAGAGCATTTTCCCTCTTCAAAAGCAAACATTTTCTGTCACACTCCAAAACTCTGCTCGCAAGTAAGCTACGCAGCCTTAGAATTAGTATTCCTAGCACATTCTGTCTTATGGCTTCCATAAGAAATCTAAAGGGTTTGTCAAAGTATCTAATCATCAGCTAAGAAGCCTGTGAAACACTGAACCATTGGACATGTTACAGAGCTGGCTGAGACAAAGCTTCAAACAGAGAGCAAGAAAATGTGCTTTTCTGCCATGAAAAATGGGCTACAGTTTACCCTTTACTAAGAGGAGAGGAAGACGAGCAAAATTTTCCATAGCACTCAATTAATGCATTTTGTTCTTTCTTTACATTTCAGTATCGCTTCGATCAAGTGTGACTTGAGCTGAACATGACAAAACAGCTTCGGGAGACTTCTCTGGGCCTCTTGCAGGCTCCCACCCTCAGAGCAGCATCCAAGTGCTCGGAAGAACTGTCAACTGGCCGAGCCCAGCGCTGTGAACACAGAGCAGGCCGGCGTTCCCTCTGCATGGGGCCAGCCACGCCGGGGACAGGCAGCGCGGTCGGCAGGGACTTGGGAAACCGAGAGTTTATGGCAGGAGCACAGGGAGTTCCCTCACACATGAGGCGAGACAGACAATAGCTCACAAGGCCCGATTAAATATTTGCAGGCTTTAGACTTTGTTTTAAATTTCTGTGTGAAATGTAATTCTCACGCAGAGGAGGGAGCGCCAGGGTGGGAGCAGGGCAGAAGGACGGCGGGCGTTGCGCAAGCTCCGGCTCCATCCGCGCCACCGGAGCGCCACCGGCCAAACCCGGAGCGGCCCAGGCCCAGGTCTGAGCCCAGAACAAACTGCTTATTGAGCAGGATTACGCCAAACTGTGTGGTGCTTTTTCGTGTGGACAAAGTTCCACTGGGGATTAAGCTGAGACCACCAAACTCCTTTTATCCCCGACCCAGGAGTAAGATCAGAACGTTGCTCTCTGGAGGCAGCATTAGCTGACTGCTCTCTCTCTTCCTCTCTAAGCGGCCTGTATTTTAAGGTTGTTGAAAGCACTGGCTTTGATGACACCGGGAGATAAGTTTATTCTTTCGTGTTTACAGTTTGAGAATAAGACAATACGATAAATCCAAACGCGTTCCTTTCTCACACTAATTCCTACACACTCTCTCTTCCCCTCCCTACAGGAGTCAGCCAGCCCACCATGAACCGAAACTAAACGCACTTGATTTCACATTAAGTCTTTGCTCATACTAAATTACCTTCCCCACATCCTCTCAAAGAGCAAAATAGAAAAAAACTAAACCGGGATGCATTTTGGAGTGTTGGAAATGCAATTAAGAAATGTGCAGCCCCAAATGCTTGGGCCGTATTTGCTTTGCTTTGTCATGGTTCATTCTTAGAAAAGAAAAGCTTTATCAGTAAGCTCAAACAACAAAGGTGTCTGACAAATTACCTAAGAGGCATCCCCGCTTTTCCCTGACTGCCCAGACAGGAATGCCATCCTTCCTGAAGACACTGGTTCACTTCAGTGAATTTATGTGGTCTGAGGAGCAAAAGCACACATTACAGAGCTGGCTTAATGTACTCCGCTTTAACGTGGGGAGTTTAATCCTTAGGGGATTTTTGTTCACAAGCTGAAGTGCTTCTAAATGGGAGTCAAGACTACAACTTCACATGAATCACTCGCTTGCCAAAATCAGCTATTTCACAAAATTTACCAGGCGTATTTTTTGTGCGGACCTGTAAAGCTTTAAAAGGTCAGGGTTGTGCTTTTCTAAGGTTTAAAGAAATAAACCCACAACCTCAACATGAAATCAATACTCCTAAAAATCCCTCTTGAGAAGAAACTAAGAAAATCAGAATTAAGTAATTTTGGATACTATTTACTTACAGATAGGGATGTTAACTACAAGGTAACTTCCAATTCCTGCATCTTCACTCTTGTGCTGTGCTTTCAAAAACTCCATCTACCAGATCAAAACTGTTCCAGTCCCTCCATAGCCCCAAAAGCAACACAAATAATGAAAGTTTAATGATGGCCTTTAGTAAACAACCCATATGGAAACTCTACGTAATATTTTTATAACTTCCAAGTTTTCCTGTCGACTTCTGATTTTGACAGTTTTTCCATTTAGGAGTATTTTTCTTCCTCCACGCTAACACTAGAGGAAACTGGCCACATACTGAAACTCAATATGCACTAACTCTGTCAAAAGCACAAAATAATTTCCCTAGCAAAGGTCACTCCTAATCTAAAGTCACTCTGTAAGTGTCCCTTACAGTGCTTCTAACCACAGTCAGGATGAATGTCACACAGATATATATGTGTGTGATATACACTGGGGGACAAAGGGTGCTGCCATTTTATGACACGAGTAAGACTTACCACACACAAAAAGGGAAGAAAATATAACTATAAGTCAATCATTTAATAAAAAAGGGAAAAGACAATCTTGATATGAAGCCTTTCCTGGGGAATAACTGCCATGCTTTGTGTGCTGGGAATGAGTGATAAATTCCATGATCCTTTTGGAACTGTGCCTACCATAAAATATTTTAGTTTCTTTAAACATTATATTTATACCTGTGATAGTGCTGTGTGATGTTTTATATATTTAACATGGGAGAAATTCCTGTTCCAAAAAATCCTGCAATCTTACTGCTCCTTGCTCCTTTAACTGGAGCTAGCTGGGATGCCTGAAACGTATTTTGCAATAAGTTTTCCACATCTATACAGCAAGGAGAAATTTCTAGTGATTGATACTATTAAATCTAATGCCATTTGCTTCTATTTTCAACACATGGATTATTAGATATTAGCATTTCAATGATTTATAAGTTTATAATAAGCATAACATACTATTCTTAGTGGGTAGAAGCGTCCAGGGATAGAGGGTTTGGAGGGACAGAGAAATAAGTGAGACTTATGCAACTGGAAGACAAACTTTTGGGAGATGAAATTCCTTTTTGAAAGACACATGGTGTGTCTTCAAATTTTTCCAAAAACTTCTGAGAAAAGTTTTTACTTCTATTTACAAATCTTAATTTTATAATTATGTTTTGAAAAGCTGCACACACTTTCCCTCCAGCTCTTTCGAAGAGATCTGGTTTTGCAATCTATTAATAGTATCTTTTAGAATTATACAGTTCCATATCCTACAAGTCCCCAAAGTTAGTGGGATTCTCCTAAAGCACTCTAAATACACTGTGTGCCAAAAACTGGGAGAACAAAAGCTATTTTTATTTAAATAAAGAGATGGCAATGCAAATGAACAATGCAACTTCTTTTGGAGCCTGTCAGACAAGATCCTCAGTCTGAGGATCTGATTTGTGAGGACTTTTCAGATGAAAAATATCCCCTAACTGCAATGAATATGGAAAGATTTCTATTCCCAATGCAGCAATGTGAAAGAAGCCAAATCGTCTGTCATTCGTGTTAATTTAATTACAGGGCCACATTCAATTATCCAATATAATATGCAAATGAGGTGAGTTGACAGCACAGGGTAATTATATTCATTATACTAATTAAATCAAACAACGAAAGGGAATAAAAATGTAATGAAATAGGAGGATATTTTTAATTAACAAGAACATTTTAATTAGAAACCGTAATTCTACAGTCTGATATAGCACGGCTGGCTATTGAAAGATTGGACATTATTTTTATTATGCAGTTTAGTTTTATGTGTCTATCCTTAGTACCATGGGACCTGTTTTCGTATGGTGGTAGATTAAATGGTGGCCCAAAAAAGAGAATCCCTTTTCCTTGCTCATAGTTCATGCAGAGCAGATGCCTAATAAAGCTGTGGCACAGTTACAGAACCCTCTGTGAAGCCCAGGCTGTCTGGCTCTGTAGTAAACACAAGTTCACGTGCCGATACAAAACAGACAGTGCAGCCCGGGCTGCACTGCTGACGTTGGGCCATTTAAAATATTAAAGAAACACTCCCTGGGTTTTGAAATTTTCAGTTTCATAACTGATTTATTTCTTCAGCGACAGCAGCTGCCCTGGGAAAGCTTTATGAATGTTAAAACAAAATAGGAAAAAAGGAAAGGAATATTACTAATATATTATATGTGGGCAGAGTCAGCAAAATCAGTCTTTTTAAAATAAACAGAGCAAGCACTATCAAAACACTTAGGAATGTGTTCCTTAGGAATCCATTGTCCTCACTGCTCCTCAGCAGAATCACTGGGCCTGGACCAAGAGCCAGCCGTGGTGAAAACACCGAGTGGGAGCCCAGCCACTGCCTCCGTGTGCGTGTGAGGGACTCTCCGGGAGGCCCCCTCGGATTCCGGGCTCCTGGAAACTGCAGGGAAGTGGGAATCTCAAAGCCATACAACAGAAAAACCCCTTTCCTTTTCAATTGGCCACTCAGCTAAACATAAAGACTCTTACAGCCAGCGCAGAAAACGAAGACAAACCCATGTTACGTTAAGTGACTGGCACATGATGCTCTCGGAAGATTTTGTTCTATGAATGTGAAATATTTAGGAAATTGCCCTTTTATGATTTTGACTGCACAGTGGTAATAGTTCACTTACTTAAATCACAGTACTACTACAGAAGGTCAATGTTGAGGTTGACAGGCTGTAAAATTTCCTTTTTAGAAATCTATCTATTCTCCAAACTGGGGAACTGCCTTTTTTTTTTTAATTATTAATGCCTTTTTTGCTTTATTCCACTATGCTGCTTTGGATATTTATCCACTGATGTGGGTAGACAAAGGAATCGCAAAAGAGATACTGAAAACTCCAAACAACTGTTAGACCTTTTTTGTTTGGAGTGTTGAAAGGACTGAAAACATACCTCTGTTTGTAATAAGGAATACAAATTTAGAGAGGGAAAGACTTTAACCTACAAAGATTTCCAAACAAATGCACATTTGACTGCAAGAAGAACATGAATCTGCTTTGAAATATGTCAGTTATTGACTCAGTTCAAGTTGGTTCAAATACTAAATAAACAGAACTATCTGGCTTTATGGAAATTTGTTTTCATAGCTCGAGTCTAGTGTATCTATTTTTATTACACTGTTCTTGCCAGGAGTTCAAGCCTACTATTTGAAAACTTTCACTGTGAGACCAATTTTTTATTTTTAGTAGGATAATAACGACGAAAGAAAAAAAATTGGAAGCTCATAACATAATAAAAAATTAAACCATAACTGAATGAATAGAAAGCACTTCCCTTTGCATGAAAGGCAGTCTGTCTTTAGTGGAAGTCACAACACCAACAGCACCTGAAAATAACGGCTGTAAGCAAGTCCTACTGCTTTGCCTTGTAGTAATAGGAAAATTGCTTCCTTCCACTAAAAAACTTTCCCTCTATTTTGCAAGTACACGAATGAGGAACGCTTCAGTTTCTTAAAAACTTTTTTTTTTAAATAAAAAAGCCAAATCAAAATGCCACTTCCTCAGTTAAAGACTTATTAATGAGGACTATCAGAAATAACATAAAAAAGTTAAGCACATCATGGTATCTCTTGAGACAGTAC
This sequence comes from Pipra filicauda, assembly GCF_003945595.2. NCBI lineage: Eukaryota > Metazoa > Chordata > Aves > Passeriformes > Pipridae > Pipra > Pipra filicauda. Next base: position 1,313,255 of record NW_024104118.1, on the reverse strand, counting down.
CTCTACAGCAAACCACCCTAAAAGACAGTTTTTAGGGTATGAAAAGTACTGACATACTACGGCTGTTCAATCAAAGCCCTAAACCTGATTCTCAGAGCTGCATAAACCACCTTTAAATCTTGAAACGGGGCGGATCAGTGATTGCACATGACCTCAAGCCCAAGTGCACATGCTGAAGACTCCAAGACCCTTCCAAATCCCCATCTGGGAAGCACGTACTGCCTCTGGATGGCCCATGGCAACCCCCCAGCCCCAGCCAGCTGCTGCCATGGCCCGGTGCCCACTCCCCACGGTGGGACCTTCGCCCTGGGGCACCGACAGCGACGGGCACTGCAGACTGGAACTGCTGGTAGGAAATCCCTCTCCTGCACTATTCCTGGCACGTTTGTAGTGGCAAATCCTCCAAGCAGTGAATCACATCTGTTTGTACTTGTGTGCCAGAACAGAAATTTTTAAACTGCAGAGAAAAGACAACAGAGTTTGCTGGCCCTTCTGGGTGCCAGCTCGACCCGTCAGGCAGCACAGGGACTCAAAATGGCAGCAACATCACACGGATTTAAAAATGGCCATATTAAAGTGCTGCCCCCAATCAGCTCCAGATCCTGAGTGGGATTTGGTCACACAGGGCAGGAAGGCTGCAGGATCTTCCCTCCAGTTGTAGCCAAAGCCACAGAAACATCACTACAGAATTATGTAATACTTGTGACAGCACTGTCTGCTTTAAGATATGACAGTGTTCCAATTATAGTCAATAACTACAGAGAATTTCTAGGTCTAAGTTTCTCAACTATAGTCAAGAACATTGAGCAGCTTTTCTCTAAACCTTCACTGAAAAGTTTTACCACTTACTCCTTCTGCTCATCAGCTGAACTGAGGGCACTGAGCTCCTCATCCTGAACCCCTACCCCAAAATTTGAGCAAAACCAGGAAGCAGGTGGTAAAAGTATGGAGAGAGAACACCGTGAGTAACTCCACAAGATACAGCATCCAACTGAACTATACCCAAGATGTGGGCACCACAATGCAGTATCTACACACCCAGAGTCAGGTTCACATACTCAAAAGTGCCAATGCCAACCTCTGCCCTGCCCAATACATTCTGAGATGTTACATATAAGCTGAGGAAACCTGGAGATTTTAAAGACTAAAATATTTGAAATCTTTTTGGAGGTTTGTGTCTGGGTTATTTTATAAGCAAATAAGAGTGGTCACAGAATCCACTGGCAAAAGTGGACACAGTCAGGGAAGCTAAAGGGCAACTCCCACTGTCTGTTGGACAGGGTATTTTGGTTTACTACTGAAAGGATTCAAGGAGAAGAATGGTTTAAACCTAAATAAGCACACAGGCAAACAGGGAGATGGCTACATTGGCATCCAAGGACAAGTCTTCATGGCAGAGTAGCTTAGTTGGCTTTAAAAAAAGTACCACAACCATCTGATCAAGCTGACATGAAGCTAACTTGGAACTAAGAATATCAGTTTCTAAGTATACCTTGGCATAGAGCAAGGCTAGTCAAAATCAATGCAATGTCAGCATCCTTGTCTGCATAAGAACAGGGACTTTGCTTATGGCCACATAAAATTAATGCCTTTGTCTTAAGATACAACTTCAGTTTCTCTTTTGCAAACACACACTTCGTGCTCAAACGAATCCCGAGCGCTTCAAAACCAATGCTGAGGGGATTAGTTTTCTGGAGGGAACCATGACTAAATGTGCCCCTGATAACTTCTGATCCCATTTGCCATCTGCCTTACCTGGTTATCTGCGTTGTTTACAGTGAAATAGCCCACACAGACAATGACTTCGTGCAGCAACCCCTCACAGGTGTGCTGGGAGCAGTACCACAGCAGGGAGCTGATAATGTGCCGGAAGGCCAGGGACAGTCCTTCGGCACCCACAATCGACTGGAAAAAAGGCCAAGAAACACAAATTACACTCTAGCAGTACGTCCTAGAACTCGTTAGAATTGTATACACATCAGCTGCACCCTTCTGGGTTTTTTCAGTACAGACTATGTTTTTTGTTGCAATGGCTGCAGAGGACAGAATCTCTTCTTCCAGTCACTTCACTTCCAGTCACTTATCATTCACAACTGGACGATAACATTAAAAGCCACAAAAGCAAGAACAGATTCAAATTTTCAAGGGACACTGGAAAAATTGGATTCTGCTTAGTTGACATTCAGTGGAGCCTTAGTCTGACCATTCCATTTGATATACACTAGATGTTCCAGGAAAACTTAATGTTAATAATATTTCGTAGGAATAAGCAAAAGAAACCAAACCATCTTCATTTCTGCAACAGAGCAAAATGCATTTCTTCTTAATAACTCATGCTCTGAATGGAATACAACGATTAATAACAAATAATGAATTTTCAAACATTAAAAAAACTTAGAAACATCCAAAAGGAGAGAACACTCAGCTGTAAAGCTTCTTGGGATGCTTTTTAAATGTAGGCAAATTGCTGTAACGTGGAGATTCAGAATTAGATTTTATCTGCGCAGCCTACAGCCTCTATTTAATAAACATGTCAAACAGACAGAGCGACACAGGGTCAAAGGGGAAAACTAAAGCACAAGGAATGAGCATGACAGTCTCCTAACTCTAATGAAACAGCAGTGCAAGCCTGTGAGAAAATCTCTTTCATTTCAGAGTTTTCTTCCTTTTCTACCTTGTAGCCTGTGCTAAGTACATGTACATAAATCCCAGGCTGTAGCATAGTTTAGTCTTATCGAACTCCAAATCTACCCAGCAAAAGTAGAATCCTTGACAATTAAACCAGACTCAGCTGTGGATACCTTCCACCTTGAACCTCAAGCATTCTGGTAAGTCAGTATATTTTCAACATTTAATGCCCAAAACAGCCACCATTTACTGCTTTACATCCTGTAAATGCCATGTTCTCAGGTCCACCCTTATTTAATTAGTGCTGGCCACGCATGCTGTGACCCAGCACTCTGGGTTTAACCTTCCCTGATAACAACAGGTCAAAGGGCACCTGAGTTTGTGTATAAAAGTTAAACTAATTTTTCAAGGAAACTATGCTTCCTTTTTAGCCAGAATTAATATCAGCTCAGGACCCTGCGTTGTTTCTCACTACCATCTTTCAATTGTTTAGATTGTCAAATCAAATGAAATATATACCCATGAGCCATCTGTGCTAATACAAACTCTAGAATACCAGACCTCTTCTGTTAATCAAATCCCCCTATTCTACAGTCCCACTAATAAGTGATAAAACTATTCCTTGGAGATAATAATCAGACAGTGCACAAACGGGGCTTTTCCCTCTGCTGTCTGCCAGCCTGCTCCGGCCCACAGGGTCAGGATGGACAGCCAACTGCCTCAGGTGTGTTATTTTTAACATCACAGGAACAAATCACATTAGTGCATTGAAAGGGAGAGCTGCTGAGGCTGCACCAGTGTGCCTGTCCCTCACAAACAGCACGATGCTACAGCTCAGACCAAGCTCAGGGGTTCCTCCCGAGCGAGCTCTGTGCCGGGGAGCTGAGGGAAACGTCTCACACTGCTTGGGTTTGCACCCTTCATGCAGCAGTGACTAACCTGCAGCATTTTATGTACAACAAACTCATGGTTTCTTATAAATGCTGAGATATTATGGCACTGATAGAGGGATAAACACAGGCAGTGTAAGCAGAAGATGGTGTTTTAAAAATAATTTTTAAATCTTGGGATTTAAAAATCTTGGGCCATCAGGGAGAAGCCCTTCAGCCAGCGGGATTTGCTGGAGCTCCCCTGGAAGCTGCACCTGTCCCAGTTCAAACCTGACTCTGGCACGTACCTGTCATACCTACAGCAACATATAAACAGCCAGTGTCAAACCAAGAGGTACTGAGCAAGGGGGAGGAGAGAACTACTTTGGTACCCCTTGATTTACAGAAAGAAATTGGAGTCAGTAGTGTGTGTAAGGGCTGTTTTACATGAAACTCCAATAAATATCCCGTTATGTCCCCGTAAAGAAACCCTGACTGGACTGGATCCTGCAGCTGCATCCATACAAATGAACACTGCTACACAAATGGCTTGTTGCTGTTGTTAAAGATACTAAATGGACTGAAAATCAAAGGCAAGAAACACAAACTGAAGGAGACTTAACATCAAATTCTTCGCTTGTGCAAAGCTCTGAGTTTAGTGCATTTCAGATGGAGTGTGTGGTACAATTTACCAATTACATATTAAAAGAAACCTGTTCTGATGAATTGCATAAGATTGATGCTGCTAAATGTGTTTTCAAAGCAATGCTTTTTGACAGGTGTTTTATACTAACAATACAACTTTACCAATTTATCTGAGAAATATACCAGTATTTGTATTTTCTTTGTACGGCAAAATGATTCCTTTACACTTGAACTCTGTTCACAGGCAAAGGTAAGCAGACACTTACCTTCCCAGGTATTTTTTTTCATTTTTTCCTTTAATTAAAATTACGGAAAGTTAAATTTACAATTTTGGTCAATAAAATTTTACTTGGATAAAAAAAATTGGTATCAAATGATTTTCAGTTTCAGTTGCACAATCTTAAAGCAGGTGGCCACTGAAAGCACTGGAAAATGGAAATTGTGGTTATACTACAAGCCAATCTTTTCACAGTAGAAAAATTTTTATTTCATGCTTTTGATAAAAATTTTTCTTTTTACATTTTTGAGACTCATTAAATATAAAACACAGTACAGCAGAAGCAAATAAAAAGAAGCTAGAAAATGTAATGGATTGGATTTAGCATTTCATGTATTCTAAATTTTCGCTTTTGATTAAATTCATTATCCACAGTTATACGGTGGAAATAACAACAGTTACAAACTTTACGCATAAAACCTAAACATTTAATTGTGAAAGTTCCTTCAGTCAAAACTCAGTCCAGAGGTATAATCAATAATTAACATTTTCATACTAAGAAAAGTGTTAAAACATGTGTTACCTGGAAGGCAGGCAGGTCAAGAACAGCAAAGCTATTGAAGAAACGTAAACTCTGAATGGCAACCTGGACTGTGTTGGTGGCATAGCTGTCTTTAGGACTGGCTGTGTTTGGATCTGCAATTGTCCCGTGGAAAAGAACACAGTACAGCATATGCAAGACTCCAACCAGATCCGTAGCCTGAAGAACTGCTGTTAGTCCTGTGGGGTCCTGGCGTGTGTTGTCAAAAATGTTCCAAGACCTGCCAAAAAACATCGAGCCGGCTGAGGAGGAACTTGCCCGGGATACAGCACGTGTTAGAAAAGCAGGAAACTGGTAACAAGGAAAAAAACCAATGGCTAATGTGTCAAGAAACCACAGCACTTCCAGAAAATACTTTCAATAATTAGGGCACCATCTCACACTCTCTAACTGCAGTGCTACTGTGTTGTTCAACATCTTTCTTCACATCCTGGGGCTTGTGCTCGAAACCAGCGCGAGAACAAAGATCTGACAGCTCTGAAGTTGGAAGCCTGGGGGCACTTTGGGAGCACTTTAGGGGCTCCAGGCAAGCCCTGTCTCAGGTCAGTAGCCTACACTCACCTTTCTTGCTTGCAGTAGCAGCCAGGAGCGTGGGGGAACTCCCTGGAGCCCCTCAGTGCCGCAGTGCCGGGCTGCAGGCACGGGAACAAACTGCCTACCTACGGAGCAAAGTTACTGGGAACAGATGATCTTAATCAAATAGCTCTGCAGGAATGAAGTAGCTGTGCAGTAAGAAAACACACCACTTCTTATTTCAGTCAGATGCTGTTATGGGAGAGTGCACAGGGCAGCAAAACACAACTAAGTATGAAACGCTCGAGACAAACCAGCACAGCTCGTGCACGTGGGAACTGGGTTTCTTTGCCACCTTTTGGGGATGCACATCAAATAATGGGGAAGGCTTTTGGTTATCTAGGGTATCAGCACAGACAGGCAAATAACCCAGGATGCCCTTTCCGTTCTCACATCCAAACTTTAAAAAGCACTTAACATAACCCCTCCATGATTTGTACTACTTTAGTTTTTTCACATTATTAATAATCCAAAAGATGATGCAGGACAATGACTACTAAGGAAGACTCAGATTGTCTCTACCCTGGAGGCTAAATAACGTGTGGGAGGCAGGCAAGTACAAAATAAAGCCCAAAAATAATTCAGCAAGTTTCATATACTCAGAGTTCTAATTCAAACCCATCACATAAATTACCCAAACTTACCCAAACTTCACTTTGGAAACACATTTAGTTGATACTGGTAATCAAAGGAAACACTAAAATATTAAGATACTGTGAACAGTAACACTGAAAATATGCTACATCAAAATCTAGCCCTTATCTCATCTACTATGTCTCCATCTTAAAAAAAAACAAACAAAAAACAAAGAAAAGGAAAAGAAAAAAAAGAAGGAAGTGTCAATATCGAAGATATTATTCTTTTTTATAATTAAAGGAAAACATGACAGGTGATAAGAGAAAATATTATAAAAACCCAAATGAATGAGGATATTTTTCTCTTTTATAACAAATAAAAGCAAAGGAAATGGGAAAGTAGTGGAAACTAGAACCACTTTCTGAAATAATCTGCAAAAGTGAAGACCAGACACGCAGAGGCTTCAGAATATTCCTGTTGACCAGAACCAGTAAAGAGCTTTCCCTTGACTAGAACAGCTCTTAATAATCTCTTCTGTATCTGTATCAGAAGCACCTTGCACCCCTCTGTTACAGACACTGCTCTGGCTCCAGTGATGTTTCCAACACAGATCCCAGGCAGGCTGACTATTCCTGCTTTTTACAATACAGACACTTGTCTTCAACAGAGCAACTAACCCATGAACTCAGCAACTACCAACTTTTGGCAACCACCACCTCGTTCTGTTGTTTTCACTTTTTCTAGTGAAGCAAATAAAGCAGGTAAGAAAGCACTACCTCCCCCAACCCAAAGTCTGTTCACGAGAATTTCTGTTTGTAGCAGCACCCCCTCGCTTCCTTGGACTGAAGGGAAAACCAGGCAGAGCAGGGTAATGAACCTGCCTTCTCCATGTCCCAGAGGAGCCCTGAGCCCAGGGAATACAACAGGACGGTATTTGGGTTGTACTCAACTTGCTCTACTGGCACCCATCTGCTTCCATCACTGTCTGCTCATATCTTTACCTTCACAAAGCAGTTGCTCAGATGACTCACCTTTGCTTTTCACCAGTTGGATCACACGTGCAGGGAGTGATCTTACCTGAAATTAGCACTTATGGGTACAATTTCTTTCTGAGTTATTTCTATTTGCAGTCTGTGAATGTTCAATGCTACTGAAAAAGCTTTTAAAAGCACAGTGTCCTCTGCTGCTAGCTCCAGGATCAATGCCCCAGTCCTACTCCTGAGATACCTGTGCTGTACAAAAACCACTCCAGACTGCAGAAGTAGTTCACAAGTCTCTGAAAGAAGCAATCAGATCTTTAGTGAAACGCAGTAAGACCAAAAGAAACGTAGCTGTGTCTGTTTTCCGTAAGACATTAAGATTTACTCCATGAAGAATAAAAAGTGGAAAAAATACTAGAGTTCTAAGTGTGTTTGGGTGGGGCTACACTGCACAACAATTTATGGCATGGCTTTCCTTTTCCTACGCCTGGAATCCATGGCCAAAGTCTTCATTTTGAAGCTCTGTGGTCTTTAAGTGAGTGTGTGTGAATGGAGTCAGCAGAGACACTTCCTGAGCCATCACCTGGCCGTGCCAGCTGTGCCTTTAGGCAGATTCCTGCTGCACACTTCCAAGCCCTGCTGGCACAGAACCTGGCTGCAGAGGCGGAGAGAGACAGGATGGCTGCAAAAGGAGGGAGAACAAACAGGTCTGGGACCACCATGGTTACAGCTTTGCTTTGTGTGTCTGTGGACTCCCCAGTACTCCTCACTTCAAAATACCTTCTGATGTCCAATGATTTATTTTGCAGGATGCAGTAGCCAAAATGTGCTAACCGTCACTTAACTCCTCCTGAGTGACTAGAATGTTTATTGCCACAGGGATCACATGAGAGCACAGCTCATCTCGCCAACCAGTATTTCTTAATTTCAATCTTTTCGGCAGTACAAAACAGAAAAGAACACTCACAGTCAAATGATAACCCCAAATTAATTACTGCATATGATACCTCACAGAACTTTTTCTGACTATATGCAATGAGAAGATTGACCGATTTTACCAAAGGTTAAAGTCAGCTTGCTTTCAACTCTCACTCCATCATTATTTTTAAACAATTCCATATGAAAAAGCTTACATTGCTGGATGAAATCCTTTTCCCATTTTTTGCTGCTCTGGAGCAGAGAATGAATCAAAATATACATAAAAAAGTCAACTGTAAAATAGCTCAAAATGCAAACATTATTTTTTTCACAGAAAAGACCAAAAATTTCAAAGTTATACCACAGGACAAAGCTGTTAAAAAGAAATTAAAAATCTCTCTGCTAGATCTGATGTAATGAACAAACTGCCAGAAACATTTATTTTTGATGTTGCCTGTATTATGGTTCATGGGTATATGAACAGGCCACTGGTTCCTGTTGGGTTGAACTGTCAGTTACACCACTTTAAGCCTAAATGTTTACAATAAAAAGGTAAAAGATGATATTCATACTCACTGTGGGCTTTAAAGTATCTTTAAAAAATCTACACGAGATGTCGGAAAATAAAGCACAAACTTTTCCATTTGGTACTTTGAGTGATTTTGGTCAAGTCTGTACAACAGTGCATTTCACACATTTATCAGTCCACCTCAAAGGAAAGCCCAGTGAAAATTCAGTGCTGACTGACAGGACAGACTGAAGTAAAAACCCCTAAAAATCTTCACAACATAAGATGATGACAATGTCACGCCAGAAAACCGGGTTTTAGGTAACTGAAATTCAGAGAGGAGATTCCTGTAGCTGTGCTTCCTTTTAATTCTCCTGTTTAAAGAAGCTTTGTCTCTGTGTCTGTAACAGCTGCCAAAGTAAAATAGTCACTATGGACAAAAGCCCCTCAATTAATCCCTGAAGGGAAGCAAGACTTACCGGATTTTTTACATTGGCTGATATAGCTGGGAAAACAGACAGGCTTTCAAACTTTACCAGTCTTTATATCTAACATAGAAAAACAGGCAAATATTTATATTACGGTCAAACAACCTGCAGGTTCTTAAAAAAAATAAAAAGTTTTAATGAAATGCAGGGAATTTTCATTATGGGTCACCATTATCATTTTCAGCTTTGGCCATCAAGGAGTGTCAGGAATTGGTACGGGGTTTACCACTCACAAAAAAGGTTTAAGAATTTAAAAACATGGATATATTCATCACATGAAAGAAAGATACTAAACAGTGGTACTTCATTGCTTAAAATACACCACTATTTATTAAAAACAGGAATTCAATACAGCTTGATGAGAAACAGCATACTCCGCAGAACAAGAATAAAACTACAATTTCTCCAGGCTTCAATAGGAGCAAACTGTTTATATCTGAAAATATATTGTTTTAAAAACTGACTGAGCTAACAAGCAGACAAGCCTCTCCAAGGGTATACATTGTAATGTTTGTATATTTGAAATATATACTCCTGATTAAAAACATGGAGCAAAATGGCAACACAAGTTTTCAACAGGCTTAGAATATAATCTGTTGGGGTTTTTTATTGTTAGGGTTTAAAAACTATCATCGGTACTTTTTGCTTTTAAATGATTGTATTTAGAAAGAGATGTCAAAATAAAGAGGTAAAATAATAATAAAAAAAGAATAAAGAAGCATTTAGCACCTATCAGACCCTGTTACAATTCACACTGTCAGGGCAGGGATTGCACTGCTGCGTAAAAGTGATGATGTGAAACCTTTTAGTAATTTCAGGAACAAGTTTTAGGTACTTAAGTACTTGCTGGAGCTGCTGTCCCCTGGAAGTGGTGAGAAGCACAACCAAGGTTCAGACAGACTTGCATCTGATTCGCCATCCAGCAGCCAAAACAGACATTATCTTAATTACTGTAATAAAACTGAAACCAGACCAGCCTCCTTCCTTGCGTATCTGTGAAACAACAGTCATGGTTTCCCAGGATCAAACCCTGCATCTGAAGCTTTCTGCCATTGCATCTTGTAATCCACAACTGAGTTAGCTGTTGACACAGGTTTATATATATTCCACACTGGTTTGAGATAACATAGAATTAGATAACATAGAATGCTCCCACATTCTATTTTCCCAGATTAACAAGGGAGCTTGCAGACATTTCTTACATCAAGAAAACAGCAAAATTTTTAATCAGCTGATGTCCCAAGAAACTACATAATTTGAGGGACTATTATTTGCAATATTCTCCTTATGCACAACTCACTTTCCTCCTTGCCATGTGTGTTATTGCTCTCCACTGTCCCGCTCTTAGGGAGAACGTTCTGCCTTAGTGATTTACCCTTACACTGCTGCTGATAATTTCCTCCTGCCCATTGCATTAACTTTGTGGTCAGTATGAATTTATTCACTCATACTAATGGGCAAAAGTGAAATAAGGCACTGACTATAGTCCTCCATAGAGTAACAACTAAACTTCTAGGACAGGAAACTTAGTTCCAGAGAATTACAGGGGAAAAAGGCATCTAGACTTGATGAACACTGGGAAAGACAGGAAAAGACAGGAACATAAGCAAAATCCTTGCTATGCTGATGAAGGACTTGCCATATAGATTTTTACCTAAGTCTTCACTCCTGATTTTAGGGAAAGCTGAGCTAGGGCAGCATGGCCATACCTTTATTAATGCTCCTTGCATTCCATGCCTGCTCATTGTTTTCTGTCCTGTGGGTACAAGCCAAGCACATTTCATATGTGTACTCAGGACTCAAGGGCCCAAAATAGGCTTTGTATCTCTCATATTTACATTAATACACTCTGGAAAACAGGGCTATCATCCTGAACATTGCTACTGGACATCTGGAATTGGACACAAATTGCAAGAGATTTATATGGCCATATAAACCACTGTTATGCTGTATATAGTCTATTTAATATTTTGCTTTATTTCAGGTTAATAAAAATGTCTCTGTTGTCAATTCTGGCTACTGTTACTCTTAGGGGTGAGCAAACAACAGTTAAGCACTATTATGGACACAATTTTCAAGCCTAAGTATCAAATGTCAGGTTTATCTCCTGCTCGGCAGAGAGAGCTCAGTATTCAGACATGCTGCATTTTACCATCTCTCACTACATACAATAAGGGACAATACCCTGTTTTCAGCTCTCATACAACTTTTTTTTTTACTCCTCAGGGAGAAAGGAGCTCTCACTTCCACTGATAGCAATGGATGCAATACAGCACCAGAAATATGGGATTTCCAGTTGGAGGTCTCAAGTCACCCTCAGTGACTCTCACTGTGTAACAGAAGAGGGCACAGAAATTACAAAATGAGATTAAATGTGGTTACAAGTTCTTAAGGTTTTCAACAAACGATCTCTCATATGTATTACACTGTTTGAAAACTGTGCTTTTACATCCATAGCAAAACTTCAATTACAAGAATCAATCAAGCATTTATTAGCCAGTATCAAAAATTATCATTTGAGAAATAAGATCAATATCAAAGTTAAATCTTTTTAAAATATCTTGATCAGTAATGAAAAGAAATTCCCTCTCTTATACTAGGATATGTTTATAACAAACGTGCAGAATGGATTCCCTTATTTCAATAACATTTTATGATTTTAAAATTGAGAATCCTCCAATTTATGTTTCTACATTAGTAAGACTTTCTTTATTGTGTCTAACTCTATGATTTTGGATGGGTTTTTTCCCTACAAGTCTACCACAGTAATAAAAGTCTCTTCACTCATGTCTTAAAATTTTATCATCTACATTATATCAAACCATAGACCTCATTTAACACTTAATGTTGATTTATATATATATATATATGAAACAATTGAGGCTATTCTCTAATAATCATTATTGTTGTGACACCTTGCTTGATGTAGAGGTAGGTGCAGGGAGGTACTTGACTGAGATCTCTTCCCTGCCTCTCTTCCCTGCCTATAGAATTGTTTCCTTGAAGTAACTGCCCAAATAAACACTGGGTATCAATTGGTTTAGAAATATTCAGCTAAATTTGGGAGTTTTATGAAATGTTCTTGGGAGGAACACAGGAAAGTCGAGATTGACAGCTCTTCCTGCATCAGAGCTCCAGAAACAGCCCAACCTACTTTGTACTCACAGGACAGGATCTTTTAATTGTTTAAAACTAGAGTTTGAGTGTTTAACTCCTGGCCCTCTGGGGATATCACAGATTACAGTTGCAGTAAAGTTTCTAACAACCTGGTGGGGTCTGAAAGCAAAGGAGCAGGATCCCACAGCCATTTCCAGCTCATAAAGAATTTCATTGTTGCACTGGGCTGGTTTAAGCCCTGAGGTTGTCCTGGTGCCCCACCCAACATGAACTGTCCTGTGTCAGCTTCCCACTCTGCCACTCAGTGGTGCTTCCTGCTGAGATCTGCCCAAGTACAGACAGCACTCTATAAAAGCACTCTAATGCATTTCATATGGAATGACAACCTTTTATATGACAAATAACAGCCTCAAAATGTTCTATCAGAAAAAATAAATTAATTTTGTGTGTCCCCCCCCATTACCATTGAGGAGCATACAGAAGTTTCCAACTGGGAACCATCATATACCTAAAGAGCAATCCAAAACTGCTCTTGCAACAATGGTGAAAGCCTGCCATTATTCTGCCAAAACTTCTTCTCATGCTACAGTGTCACAGCACTGGTAATACCTACTGGGCTTTCTCCTCCCAGTAACAACGTCAGACATTTGATGACCAGAGGGGTTGGTCACTGTGACCTACGGAGGGGTGTAATACTGCAGGTTGGTTTGGTGCTCAAGGAGGTATCAACTGAGCTGGAGAAGGAGAAATGCTGCATTGCCTCCTACCACATTTACCAGGAATGAAAGAGGACCTGTACTTCTCACAGAGGGGCTGTCTTTTGTACTGCAGATCAGGTATCACACATGATGTATTACTGTAGCGTGACATATGTAAGAATTCAATAAATTTGAGCTCTTTTTCTGCCACCTTAATCTGTGTTTGGCAATACCTTTTTCCATTTAAATCACCCTGAATACTGAGGACTTCTGTAAAGCGACAGAATTACGCTCTGCATTCACTGCTTAAATGAGAGTGGGCTCAGGTGATGAAAGACATTTGATTTAAACTGCCCTTCTAATCAGTTACACCAAAGCTTTTGATCTGAAAGACAACAGTTTTGAAATCTCCAACTTCATTCCTCTCATTTCTTTTCATGCTCAAATGAACAATCCGACCTGGAAATGGAGAACAATCAGCTGTTATATGCAGGTAGTAAGATCGGATACTTCTTGGTGGAACTGGGTAGAAAAACACTCAACTCTCCAAAATTATTCTGCTGCTACAAAGAACAGATGTTCTTGAAGAAAGTACTCGAGCAGTGCTGTACTATTTTGGGGTGCAGAGATCTCTAATGTTTGGGTGAAGTGTGTGCCTGCTCCAGAAATTGCAAATGCTATATTACTCACTCCTGCAGCCAGAACTATTATTCCACTAACAGAAGAGTGATTTTTTTTTTTTATTATTTTATTTAGTGAGCATTTGACTTCTGGCAGCGCTCTCCTGGAATGTAAAATGCCAAGTTGGCAGCTTTCAGAAAGGGAAATTTCAGTAAGTTGGGATGGTCTCTTTGGGCTCATATTTCTTGCAGTCCTTTTTCCATGTGCCTGTGTCCTTGGGTTACCAGCAACGACTCTTACCTACAGCTTTGTTTCTTCTTTTATGTTTTATTAACTTTAGTTTTTCAACCCTAGCATCGTTTTACCCTTCAGGAATGCATTGTAAAGTTCTGTCAGCCTTGATTTTTCCTGCAATGCTTAAGAGTGACAGTGGTAGGTTCTAGTAGGTGCAGCCCAAAGCTCTGTAATTTTGACTCATACGAGTGTCAGGCTGTCCTACACTGCAGATCATAGAAGTCCAGACTTGGTGGGAGGCACATATCTCATGCACATTCCCTACAACCCTGGTTAGGTTACAACAACAAACATTTTGCATTAGAAAATTCCCTGACAAAGGTAGTAATACTTTTCTTTGTAGAAAACAGAATTTCCTTACTGACAGCGGTATTTTAAAGAACAAGAGCTGCTCTAGAGACAAATCAATTAAGAGTTGATTTTTGCTGATAATAAAATACCTCTTGAAGTCCTTAGGATTGGACACTTAAAACTATCAGTGATAAAACCCTGTCTAAGGATGAGCAATTTCTAATTCTGATCAATGACTTACAAGACTCAAACCACGGCGCAGGCAACTAATTCCAATTCACCGGTGGGCGGGTGAGCAGAGTGACTCTCCTGCACTGTTTCCTTCCCAGTTATTTCTCTGTAGTCCCACAGCACAACAGTTCTGCCTGACAGCCCCAGCAGGACACTCCCTTCCCCAAACTGCTGCTGACCAGGACGTTATTGCTGACAGAGCCAGAGCACCCACCTTCCATTGACAGCGAAACACAGCTGGCACATCCCGTGCAACACGGCCGTGGCATTCTGGAGAAAACTTGCTATTTTGGGATTCTCATCAACAGGGCCTTGAACAGAGAGGAAACAGCAACACAGCTTGTCTACCAATCCTATGTTCACCACGTAACTAGAAACAGAGGAAAAATTGTATTAAAAAACCAGTCGCACGCCAGTTTTGGTAACTTTGCAAAAGAAGACATTTTTGCTTCTCTACTATCAAACCACATGAAATGCAGGTTGTGATTACTTTAATACTCTTCCTGAAAGGGTTCAATAAACCAATTCTAATTACAAGAACTTCAAATCTGGCTCTGTGTGACTATCAGTAGTTTTTGTTAAGAGGTATGTCTGTTGTAGGATAATTTGTATTATACTGTACAACAAAGATGAGTGTAAATGTTTATTTTACCATACTGCTAGAAAGACAATGGAATTTTGCCATAGTTAAATGATTTATAATAATCTTGATAGCTCTGCAACAGCACAATTTCTTTTTAGCATGAAGAGATAAACTTTGTAGAACACACTAATTCAAGAAGACAGTGATGTTACCCAGATAGCATTTTATTGCAATACGTATATCATAGCAACTACTGCCCAGTTGTTGGTTTTTTTCCCTCATAAATATATATGTAACAGCTCAGGGACTAATAGAATATGTAGGTAACAACCTCCTACCATCAGTATAGAAGGATCAGGATCAAAAAACCTCCTCAGGAGCTCAATCAAACTCAATGCAGAGAAAACCATGCTAGTAACTTCTTTTTTTTTTTTTTTAACTGAAGACTCATCTTTGGTTTTTATTACCAGGGTAGATCAGATCACCGTTGCTGATCATCAGATCACTACTGCTGAAGTTTCTTCTTTGAATTCCAACAGATTGGAAACCTATGCCAAAAAATTTGCTCCTTGCCCTTGTACCAAGACCCCTCTGTCCATCTCAACCACCATATTCAGCTGACTTAGGTGAGATCAACTCTCTTTAGGGACACAAAGGTCCCACTGCAACCACCTCCTTTTTTTTTCACCTCTAATTTTCTTTGTATCTTATCAAGTGGGAGAAACCTCTTGTCAAAATCAGAAGCACTGCTGTTTTATCCTGTGCTTCCACCTGACTTAAGACACGGGGAAGTGATTGCCTTCAGACACCATCAAATGATTCACTTTTTACACTGATTACCTATGCTGAACCTGTTACTAATACTCCTCTGTCCTACCAGCTGCTCTGTCTGCTTGCTCCTCAAGTCCATTTGTTAGAGATGGCCTCTCAGAACAATGGCTTCTTGAGAAGGGAACACTATTGGCCCTATGTTTCCATAATTTCCAGACAACTCTGACTTGACTAAGCAGGGAACATTATTAAATAAGGTTGACCCCAGTAAATAAAGACAACTGATCACATAATGCTTCTCTCACAGATGCTGTACAAGTATTTATTAAAAATACCTGTTACTTCACAACATGTCTCACAGTCTGATCCTGTAAAAACAGGAGGGTTTAAGATTATGGAAGAAAACCTCTTGCTTTTCAGACAGTCTAGTTGCTCAAAGGCTGATTTCTCTTCAGGGCTAGAAGACAGACCTTCTGCCAAAGTTCACCCTGCTGACACATAGCTTTTGGAAGCAGTGAAAGGAATTAAGAATAAAAATACACTAGATATAAAACAAAAGTCTAACTAAAGCATGAAAGACTTTAAAGCTGCTGAAGTACAGCAGTTAAAAACACTTAAAGATGCACGAAGGTTATTAATTGCACACTTGTGCAGGTAAATTTGTCTGTTCTATTTAATAACATGAAAGGTTACCAGCATTAGGTTTCTTGCAGATTTTGATCTCGGCAATCCACCTGATTGGACAGGTGATAAGCAAGTTCTCCTGTATTAGCAGAATAATTCCAGGAACAGAGCTGGGTGTTAGATACATCACAGTCACAGAGAAATGCTGAGTGCTGGAAATAGCTCCAAGAAACAGGAGGGGAGAGGAAGAACTAAATAAAATACAGCTAATACTAATAGATGATGACTCACAGAAACCATTCCCACCAATATTCTCTTCCCTAAGAACATCTCTGCAGTGTGACTGACGCTGCAAACCGTGCCCATGGGCCCCCTCCCTTCACCCCCACACCTGGGCACAAAGCATCTTCTGGCAGAGAGGAAATGGATGGGAGCTTTCAGTCTGCTGGGACTATTCCTCACTGGCACCCGGAGACAGTAAGATGCATGGAGCACTCCCTTCCTTGAGGAATTGAGCATCCAGACAAATGGAATGTCAAAGCTCTCTAATCTATTGCCTCCATCTCCCAGTCATTCTACCCATAGTGGCATAGTTGAAATAATTTGGCTACCCTTTTGATACCCAGACAGCACGTGGGTAATTGGTGTTTATGCATCAGGCCCAGCAGCCCCAAAGAGAAAAAAAAAATAAAATTTCAACGTTCCTCTTTCTTCCCCCATCTCCCTAAAACTCTCACTTAATCAGCTCCCCATGACATACGATACCATGACCTGGAGGTGAAAGATTCTCATTAATGACAGAATTTGTCTGTTTTTGACTAGTTTAAAATGCCCTCTCTCTTCTTTTCCTAATTGCACTATTACCTTGTCATCATGCCTTTCATTCCCCATTTATAACCAGATCCCCTAAAGTGCCTCAGGTGAGGGACTTGGTTGGATTCTCATGTCTCTCCTTATCTCAGGGGTATGTCTGTGCTTGGCCCACTCAGTGTCAGGTGTCTGCTCAGCACAGACCTCCCACCCTCCCATTCATAAGTGGGCAGAACACAACATCCTGAAATTTCACACTCTATCAAAACCTGTTTGGGGAGAAGGCACGTTACATGAGAACAATAACGTTTCAGAGGTCACTGGTATCTATGACAACTATTTGTTTTGCTTTCCTCCTCCAGCTGTCCTCTTTGTCTCCATCAGCATCATTCCAGACTCTGAGAAGTGTGATGATGCTCACTGAGACATGCTTTCAGTAGCATAGAACCAGAATTTCATTCCTCCAGAGGGCTGAGGACACATTGATAACTATTTATACAATAATTTATTGACAACTGCTTATGTCACTTAGTAGTGAAACTACACACTTTTTGCAAGTCTAATATACTGTTGGATATATATCAATATTATATATATAAAATATGTATTAATTATATATATACACTCATATCTTCAGGTTCAGCTATTAAAATGCAGCTAAATTATAAGATCAGATTATAGGAATGACTGGCTGATCCTTATAATAGGAGGGATATATTTTATGACAAGCTTATATGAATGAATGTAGATATGAAAGACCACACGGGCAATGGGCAAACAGGGCTGGCACAGAGAACTGAAAGAAAATAATGAAAATATGGGAACTGACTCCCACGTAATTGGAGAGGAAACTGATGGAAAGGACACAAAAAACCAAGTCCAAAATTAGAAGGTTCCTGGTTTTCTGTATTTCTGTGTCTGTGATTTTTTTGAAGAACACTTTTGATTGGGAAAATAGCATTTCAACAGTCTTTTTGACTACACACACAAACGACTATTACTGAGTTAAGAGTTAAAGCAGTTTGTTCCTTTCTTAAATCAACACAAATTTCTTTCTCTGTGGTAAAGAATGCTTAGAGAAGTTTCATTATCTTTTTTTAAACCTGATTAGGTCTTGGACTCTGCTGTTGAAGGCTTCCACTTGTGAGGATTTACTTTTCACTTCCTGTAATATCTTCAGTGCAGTAGAGTGGTTGTTTCCATCTGGGAAGCTGGAGATTAGACATCTGAAAATCATAGCAGTTACCCTCAGAAGTCCTGTTGTTAAACCTTCAAATACCTGCTTATTTACACTTCTGCCTGCAGTAGCATTATGGTCATCTGGAACAGTAACCTAAGTAAAGAGAAAAAAAAAGACAAACAACTAGAATTCAAAAAAAAATAAGCAAAGTTTGTAGAGAAACATTTAGAAATTTGCATAGGAGCACTAACATTCTAGCAGTGCTGACGGACACTGAAGCATTTCAGGTACAAGAAAAGGCAATGCAGATAATCCAAGCTGGGACAGAATAAAACAAGTCAAAAGAAGCATCAGAAAACTGAAGGAAGACTTATAGAAGCAGAGTATGTCATTAGTGTGATTGTGTTCTTATGCATAAAACATCACCCACTGACCAGTGCACTTGTCCCTCAGAGGTCAGTCACTTGTCAATCATGTCAGAAGCACAACATCCAGCTCCTCTCTGAGCAGACCTCAGAGGAATCCCATTTTTCTAAACCATTAACTAGAGCCCACTCCTAAAAGAGTGAAGTTGAGCTGCACAACATGTAAATCTGAAGACAGAACTATGTACAGGATACAGACCTGGAAGGAAATCATCCTGGAGAGCATAATTTTTTAAAAATTAATTACATTTTTTCATTTCTGCAGTTCAAGATGATTTAACCTGCCCTGTTCTGATCAAACAGTAAGTGAAGTGTGTGTGGAAGTCCTGCAGTGTTACAGGCACAGCACTGGCAGTGCAGATGCACCATCAGGACTCGGGGCTCCTGGCACATCTCCAGTGCCTGGTGCTGCTGGTTCCACACACCAACACCCCTCTGTGGAGCTACTGACAGCCAGAGGCTTCCCACACTGTCATCAGGGATCAAAACTGGCTGAAATCTTACTTCCATTCCAGGTGAAAATCATTTTATACTCAGTATATGCAAGCAAGGGCAGAGAAAACCAGTCCTCCCTGTATAGGTATCAGGAGGGATTTGGTAACACTTGGTGACAAAGAACAACATGCACATTTCTTTATTATTCATTAGCTCTGAGCCTTGTGCTGCTACTTAAAACTCATTGTAATGGTCTGTTTCTGGTGCCAAGCCAAGAGAGCAAGTGAGAAGTCTTTAGCTGCTTATTCAAGTTCAATAGGAAAAATAATCCCATGTTGCTCCAGTAACTTTTGTTGACTGCAATAATTCAAGCCTAATGATTCCAACTGCCCACTGAAACAGATGGATTAAGCTTTGCAACGTGTAAATCAATTTAAATGTGGCAACTTTGTACTAGGAACACTAACTTTTAAAAATTGCTAACAAACGCTACTCACTGCTTTTTCACCCCAGGTAAAAAAATTATATATGTTATTTCTGTAATGATTTAATAATATTTTGCAGTAGGGGCTTCCATTTGCTGTAATGAGCAGTTCTGTAAGCAGATAATGTCTATTTTTGTCTTCTAGTTCAATGTGCATATGAGAATTTTATTTTCCAAGTATATAGCCCATACCTATAAAATTCATGCTTTAAAAGTAAAACTCTTCTTTTAGTTTGTAAAATAAATAGATCTGACACTTAATAGAATCATTTGTTGCAGAGCTCATTTTTCACATTCAATTTTTGGGGAAAATGTATGTATTTGTTAATATAAAGTGAGAACAAGTGTGGGGTTTTTTATACTGTGTATGTCAGAGAAGACATAGAAGGAAATACTGTTTTACAGAAAATGGGTACGTTTGAACTTAATTCCTTTTACATTTTCCTTTTATACTAACTCAAATAAGTGACAAAAGATCAGCTCTTTTACTGAAGAAGTAATTAATGGGACAGTGTGAAAGTGTGTTGAGATTTATGTTCAAAATTAATTGGTTTGCTCCCAGAAGCAAAATTAATTGGGGTGCTTGCTTGTTGATTATTATATCAAGCAAGGGGTAGGAAATCTTAAGATTTAATAGTGTAATCATGACAGCTTTCAAGCTCTGGTTTCTTTGTGATGATTTCACAAGGAGTTGATGATATTCAGAGAAACTGTGTGTTGAAAATGGGCTTTGGATGAGTAAATGTTCAAACATTCCATAAATCTGAGGTTTAATAGGTTAAGTGACACAAATCTACAGATGTGATTACACAAACTGATTTGCTGGTAACTGGTATAAAACATTTTCAAATCACAAAGGAAAATCAGGAAAAATGTCTAATTATTTGACACATCCAACATCTCAATGTAACTTGTACCCAGTTACTATTTTAGCTGTTATGATGACTGGCTATGTCAGGCTCAACCAGGACTCTGCTTACTTTAAGTCAGTTCTTGAATCAGAACACACTGATGAGACCACACTGTCAGCTCTGGCACAGTCTCCATATAACTGTGAGAGTTATTCCTCAGAGAATTCCCCTCGTGTTGGGATTCCCAGGCTTGTGCAGAGCTGCCATAAGCTCTTCAGCTCTGCCCAGCATCTCGGGCTTAATCCTCTAAGATGCTGCACAATATGGCCCCAATCCAGTAAAGCACTTAGGCACACATTTAATATAGCTGAAAATGTTACTCCCTTCTGACTCATGTCACCAAAATACCTCTGCACATCAAAGTAGTTTTCTGTGCTAACGAAAAACACTAAACATTTCCCAATTAGCGACGTAGAGCTCTGCCACTGGCAACTCACCGATGTTTTTGTCTTGTAAAAAAGCACAGCCCTTCACAGCCATGAAGAATTTTAAATACAGAGTTGCTAAACCTAAATGGACTGACTTGAAACCTTTTGAAGCACCTAATTTCGCTTCATTTGCTCACTGACTTTGTACCCTTCTCCCGTTAGCAGCGGTGATTTTGTGCTTTTTGCACGGGTAGTCATCGGGTTTGCCTCAAAAACACTCTGAAAAATGTCTACTTTTAAACCAGCATGATTAAGATGTCAGATTTTCTATGTAGTACCTAGTGAACTAAAGAAATGGAAATGGCCCAGGAAGTGCATGGGCTTAGGATGGTGCAGGTGAAGGTTCCACTTTTTAAACTCCCTACCCCCAAACGCTTCAGCAGGTCATAACTTCCTTCTGCTCCAGCCCTGTTTTCAGGATTTACTGCCCTCCTCATGGTCTTGTTCTTGGGGCCTAAGGGAACTGTCAGTGCCACACTATGGAGACAGATGTAATTCCAAAATGGACCAGAACAGCAGAGAGGCACAGACGTGCCTTGGATTTCACAATTCTTGCCACCATCAGTGCAAACATGGACCTGCCTTTTTTTGATGCAGTACAGATGATTAAAAAACCTGACCACAAATAAACTGCAATGGGATGGATACTGTCATTCTGAAATACCCCAATGAAAAGGCAGCAAATTCCAGTGAAGAAACTGAGGAGAAAAATTACTTCCCTGTGCCTAGATAGCCAGATTAACTTAAACCCAGTAAGATTTCATAGACCATTTACCTACAATATAGTCCAGATTTAAGCACTGTATTTTGGAGAAGAAAAAACAAACAAGCAACTCACGTTTGATTTCTACATTTGTGTGATTGCCACTTAAATTGTAATGTTTGTTGCACATGCTTTTACATTCACTAATGATGTTTTATTTAGAATTTTCAGATATTCTGCATTTAAAGATTGCCTCAAAAAATAATCACACTGATCTGTCATGATATCATACAGATAGGTATGGTTTTGATATATGGCTTTTCAGATATCTTCTGGAAAGTGCATGATAGCTGTCACTTGACTGGAAATAAAACCTCCAAACTAACAAACTGGCATTACAACGCTTACAGCTCTATTAATTACTTGGCTTTGTCACTGTGAAATCTTCCCAAATACAAAATCAGAAAAGTTCCCATTATTTTGCAACTGTCTTCTGGGTACAGGAGACAAAGAGGAGCAGAGACAGCAGTCTGTAAATAAATGCAGCTACACCCCGAGCACAGGATTTGTATGAATGTAGGTGGGAAGGTTTGAGCCATTAATCATGGAAATCAGGAAACACCAGTGCTGACCTCAACAGACTTAGGCATTACCTGAGCTAAGGAGGCTCACAAAGGTCAAATGGTAGGTAAAGTCTACAGAAGGTTTCCTACCAGTCTGTTTAGGTAGGAGATAAGGAAAGGTCTAAACAGGACACTTCAAACTACTAACCTGGGCAGGATGTCACAAAAAGAAAAGACAAATACAGTCCATCTGTTATTCTATAATTTCCCATGGGTACTTTCATTGGAGGAATTATTTTTTTTATAACCCTTCGAGCAATATTTTGAGGAGAAAAATGTTACAATCGTTTAGGGAAAAATGAACATTTTGTCACCAATGAAAAGTGAGTGTTTTAAATTTTATTCTTTATAACATACAGCTTTGAAGTAGTGAAGATGATATTGCAGTTGACTGATGAATAAAACCAAAATTAAACCCACATTAAACTGGTTGGAAATGAGGTTCATGCTGGATGTATTTAAGACGATATTAAAATGTTTCTCAAAACCAGATTCTTTCTGTTTCTGTATTAAGTAAATACTGGCATACTTGTTTAACTGTTTGTTAAAACCTTGCAAATATTTTCATTTATTACTGGTATTTCTTGGGCTTCATTTTACAACAGTAAGTGGAAATACACACAACGTGGGCAAAGGCTGCATCATCCAGCTCACCAAACCAGGAAAACTGAAAGCAGTTAAGTATTTTGAAGGAGTGTATTTCAGTATTTTGGTATTTGGAGCTGCTCTCTTTTTGTACATTTCTTTTTCATAAAAAAGAAAAATTCAAACTTGATCTGATTTATAATATTTTCAAGAGAGAAAAATCAGGGTTAGAAAAGCAGCACTGTATTTGGGTTTGTACTCACACAGGTACCTCATGGAACTATGAAGATATCCTGGTTTAAGGGCCAATTTTGCATGAAGAGAACATAAGAGACTTTATGCACAGGAAAGAAAAGTCCACTGTGGATCATGGGAAACATTAAGCTTTAATTACAGTTTTGCTGCAATTCAAGGGTAGTATTTGGCAACAGACTTGAAGTAAATTATCCTCCTGTAGCATCTCTGAGCTCTAGGTGGCCAACTCTGCCTAAGAAATACCCTCTGTATTCCTTCAGGAAAAGTGCAGGCCATTGCTCAGCTCCAGGGAGAGAAGGGCAGGGCTTTGGCAGCAGAGTGAATCCTGTCACTTGTGAAGTGCTGAGGGATTTCCCCTGGGCTGGAATTACCCCCAGCCCTGCAGAGCCAGCAGTGCCCAGCACAACACACACACCTTTCACTAAGCACAACTGAAACCTAATACCTGGAATCCTCTTGGAAAGATTTGGTGAGGAACAATGAGCTGGCAGCTACTTAGAGGAGAATGCACAGGTTGCATTTGGGTTTTCTTTGTGTCGAGGACCCTCGGACTATCTTTTTAAAGTGTTCCTCAACAGTCCTGTGGCTGTTGATTCCAACAGCGTCACCTAAATTATTAAAAGTATGTACATAACTTTTCAATTAACAAACTGCTTGGCTCATGAAAATACATACACACAATTTATAAGCAGAAAACCAAGACTAAATATCTTATGATGAGCAGGTCACTATGAATTAAAAATGAGTTTTCAAATAAAATATTTAATGACATTTCAAATGAGATGTAACATCAGAAAATTAAAACTTTCATCGTTAAAGAGTCCTGCTATTTAAGCACTTCAGCAAATCACACCATGGCAACAAATTGACCTGACTTGGATTCCTGACACTGAAACTAGTAGAAATCAAATACACATGGACAATTCACAATATTCTGTATTTTAAATATTCCTATAGAGCGAATTAAAGAAAACAACCTCAGAAAATGTTAAAAATAGAACGATATCCACTCAGTAGAGTTCCTGGAACGTATGTTTTTGCAGGTCTTATTAGTAGAAGCAAATGTATCTATTTCTATAGAGTATAGTAGATAAAGCCATCAAATACATACAACAAAAGAATCTTACTCTTTCAAGCCTTTATTCTCATTTATCTCCTGGCATTCTTATCTAAATACCTGAAAATGTTTGTGAAGCATACAAAAATGTCAAAATTAAAAAAGCTGGTTTACATACCGTAAACTGGTGTATCAACAGGTCCATCAGAAAAGTGACCTTATTACTGAAGAGAACATAGGTGCAGTTTTCTATGCAGTTGCTGCAGGTGAGGCTGTAAACATTTACTGTACTGCACAGTGACCTAAAAAGTCAGAAGGGAAGAAAAATTAGACTTTTAGGTCTTTTTCTTCAGTAAACTGAAAGCAAACGAATGGCAGCACATCACAAAACAACCTTTCAGCAACTCACAATCATTTCCTTCAGCTTGGGATTCCAAACAGAACTAATACCTTAAATGGAATCAATTATATAACTAATAACTTCAAAACAGTAAGGCCCTGCTTATCAGAAATCATGGACTGTATGGGTACTGGACTCTTCTGCTCTCAAAACCTGTACCAAAACTTACACAGAACATCAGCCAATTTCATGATTTGGAGATGTAATATTATTTTTTTGTGGCTTACAGCTGTAGCACACAATTAACTTGGGTATAAGGTCCCTTTCCTGGCATGACCTGCAAGACAAAACCCCTGTATGAGTCACTCACAGCAATTCCCAGGAGCAGGTTCAGGGAGGAGCTCCCAGCAGTGCCTGGGCAACCAAAAGAGCAGGAGAAACTCCTGATAAACCATTCTACTGACCCACTGGGGGGAAGAGCTGACAGATCTGCAGTGGTCAGAACACAGAATCATAAGCACATCACACACAGTGATTTCCATCTGCTCCAGTTAAAGGGTTCTCAAAACAGGACTTGCAGGGAAACAGGGACCAGCCCTATGGAATATACTCACAAAGAAGATTAATCTGACCGGAGAGAATCCTTTTTCAGAATAAACACAAAATTCATTTCTTGAACTTTGCTTACTACAAAAGCTATCACTGTTAATGTACAAACACACACACAGACACACAACACAAATGCATCGTAAATATATCCAATAATAAATACAGATGGCTAGACATTCAAGTTGTTTGTCTAAAGTAAACCAAAAAGAAAAGAATTTTTACTTTGTTGGGGTTTTTTCGACATGTGAAAAAATGTGACTCAGTTCAAATGAGCTGCATAGAAGAAAATAAATTGTGAGCACTGTTGAAAGGTCATACAAAAGTGGGACTGCAACAAACACCAAGTTACTGTAGTGAAATCATCAAAGCTGGTATTTCACAGAACAAGCTGCAGACTGATTCAATATACTTCTAGAGACGAGTTTTACGCTTTATCTTTCTCCTGAAATATTTTATGAAACAACAAAATTATTTGGGCAATAAGGAATGCTGCTTTACCGACTGCTGTGCTCATCACTGAGGCATCTGGTCACTTAGCCTGGCTCCCCAGAGCTGAAATGGAAGCACCTCACATACAGACATTGTATTTCTCAAGCTAAGAAAAGCCAGAAATGCTCAGAGGCCAGAAAAATTAAGAGTAAAACTTTTTTCATTTGTATGTCTGGATTGTCTTTGCTTCAGTTGGAGAAATAATTTTGAATTTAGAAAAGAAGCAAGAGAGCATTTATAATTTTCCTCCTTTTCTGAGTACCACCATATTACCAAGACATATTATTTTACTGTACTGGTAAATAATTTTACTCTGTCTAATTAAATCAGTTTCAATCTCCAGTTCACATGATGTGTAAATAGTATTAAGTAATTAATTTTTGGTCAAAGGCAGGTTAATTTTCACCTATTTCACCTGATTTTTACCCTACAGATAATTCAAGCAGCATGTTTCATGTGCATTTATTAATTGCCTTGCAACACAATTCTCTTTTCCTATCCTGATTATATAAAGGTATTTAGTTCCCTTCCCTCATGCTGAAAAATATTTTCATTAGGCACTTACTTCTACCTTTCACAGAAGATTATTCCCCTGTGTAGGTGTATTCACAGGGAGAAAGAGATGAAACTATATTGGTAGTCTCTATTTTCTGTTGAGAAGATGCTTAAATCAGCTTCTCTCATTTTATCAGCTCTTCTAAAATAAACATCAATCCTATTTCAATATAAACATTATAATTCATCCAAAGTGTCAAATATGAATTTGTAGGTTAACTTTGACAGCACTTCAGAGTTCTGAGGTGATTTAGTTAAATCACTGCAATAAATGCTTTTTGATATATGGGATCCCTAATTCCTAAGAGGATCATTTATTTTACATTTGAAAACACAAGAACTTCCCACTTTACTTAAGGAACAAATTCTGCGTGGTCTCGTACTTCCCCCGCTGAACCTCGGTGTCAGAAAGAATACTCGTGTTTTCAGAGGCTCCAATAATGCAGTTTGAAAAGGTGCTGTAAGCAAATGGATGTCAAATTAATTTTTCAGCACAATAAAGAGGGCTCATTTAATTGATACCATAAGCTTGCTAACTACGGCTCGTCTGAACGCATTCTGGTCACGGCCCCGAGCCCGCGCCGGCTCCACGCTCTGCCTGCAATTCAGCGCTGGCGGTGTCGGCACAGAAGTGTCCCCAGGTGGTTCGCAGTGTTAAATGGCAGATTAAAGACAGCACAACTAATTTCTTTACTTTAATCTTATTAAGGGAACAACAGCTGTCAACTGTCACCATTTCTGCACGAGGCCTGCGAGACGAGCGAGGGGCTGCGAAAGGCGGAGGCAGAACTTTGTTTAAATGCACGTTAAATGTGCTGGGGTGGGAAACTCAACGCATTTCCAGTCATTTTCTTCCCTTTTGGAAGTTCTTAGCTGCTCTTAATTCCAAACCTGTTATCTCAGGAGATATCAGAATCAGTTGAAAGCCCAAAGCCCGAGGCTCCCGTGAAGCAGGTGGTTATTGATTACTGATGTTGCTCTAAACTTTGTATCACACTCACAAATCAGCTTTACAGCTCTGTAAACCCCAGCCCCACAGAAAGGCTGCCCTCTGAAGCAAGGCTTTCCTCCAGAGTAAATCCAATTATAACACACTCATTATGGTACACAAACTTTGAGACATAACAGAAATCTGTCCTTAAACTAGACAAAAATATGTTACATTTATTTCGCATGAGTACAAAGAAAAGGAGGGGGATTCCTTTTAATCCAGCTAGATCTCAACAGTTTATATGTCTGCACGTGAATTTCTTTTATGCCAGCACATCTTCACTTTCCTCAATTTGCCTGATATAAACAAGTTGACAAACTTAAACTTTTATTAAAAATACTGAGGCATCAACAGGATGCAACCACACAAAACTAATCCACGACAGTGCACCAGGATACAGAGGCAAGAACTTAACCTTTGCTTTACAAAAATCAGGGCATCAACATATAACAATTAACCTGTTTCAAGTGTAAAGCTTTTCCTTATTAATTACAACTTCTGAAGACTATAAATGAATGTGCTTTGATTACCAGTGAAGAAAATAATCCAAAAAGCTCCATTTGGCAGTGAAATAATACAAACCTAAACATTATCAAATTTAGACAAAACTCAGCATCAATTCTGCTTCAAGACACTTCCAAAACCAGAGAGAGTTTCAATCTGAAATGCTACTGTACTTATGAATAAACTGTTGGATGACAAGTGACAATCAAACAAGTAATTTGCCCCAATATTTACAGGTGGGATAGAATTTGGAAGTTTTTTACCAAAATTCTCCAGTCCGTGGCTTATCAATCATTTCATTGCAAGACCTGGCTCTCAATCCAAAAGTTTCATAACATTTTACAGAGCTGCTTTCAATATTCAAACTTGTTCCTGTATTGCATATGAGGGCAACATCTCTTCATTCCTGAGCCCTGAGCCCGAGATCCAGCTGAGACAGACAGCGGGAATATATCATGGGAAGGGACAGATGCTGCAGGTTTCAGATGTTGAACTTGCACAGTGGGCATTCTCTTTAGAGTGTCTTTATGTCCCTGTACCAATTACTGCTAATTTCTCTACCTGGAATAACCTCACATGAAAATGAGAAATCTTGTTCTGCACTTCATGTAAAAAAAGTTGTGAACAATCCTGTAAAACTGCATGAACAGTAACAGAGCAGCTTCAGAACTGTCTGCTCATAAATCCAAGTAAAAATTACATAGAACAAGGTATAAAACCAGTTCTTAGTTCAAAATAGTTCTTACTGAAAAAAGTAATTTGTATCAATTCCATCCATAATATTAGGGGGGAACTAATTTCTTTTTCTGTGTGTAATTACGGTTTGAGCTTTTTTATCCCGATAATATTTGCTTTAAATAAATGATGGAAGAAATTGTATGAATGTAAAGATACATTATAATAAACCTGAATCAAAGTATTTCACAAATGGTAATTAAACAAACCCTACAAGCCTCATTTGTTAGCAGGTTTGTTAGGTTGTCAAGGCCAGTAAGGTGTCACGGCACAAAGGGGCCAAATGAGTTGCCCATAGCAAAGGTGCAAGACAATCAAGGGGATGAGACTCATCTCTTGGCAATAAATTGTTTTGCTGTGCAGCTCCCATTTGCTCTTCAGTGGAAGTGTAAGAAAAATATCAAAAGGCTCTGAAGCCCCTAGAACTTCTGCTGAATACGGCTTATTTTGTGGAGAACTGAACAAATTCTGGAAAATTACAAAATGCTGCTTTAAGAAATAACATGGCTGGACATTAATTTTTATGTTAACACCAATAATAAAACTTACTGTAACCCACTGCTTTCTCTTTCCCTTTTTCAGTGATTTATTTGAAGGGGAGAAAAACTGCCCCAACACCAAATGTATCATCTGTCCCATAAATGTCACGTCTCTCTCTCTCAGCATTTCCCGTCCTGCTGCTCTAACTACCAATCTGGACAGTGGCACAAAACAACAGGCACATTGTTAAATCTTCTGATAATAAAGCTTTATCTTGTAGACATGGGATTAAAGTTCTGAGCTGCACCATACTGCCAGGATTTTGGAGAAAGAGAGATGTAGATAATAGCCCGTGTAATCTCCTCACCTACTTGTAAATAGCTTATCCTCATCACAAAGCAACAGACAAATGCCCAATTTAGGATGGGTACAAATGGTTAAACATTGCACAAGCACACAAACAATCTGAAGTACAGTAGTGTCCTTTAGCTAAGTGTATTTGGCTGAGGGAAGACTGGAGGGCAATCCATGAAAGGTCTTAATTCAGCTTCTTTCCACAGGGCTTTGCCTCGTCTTTAAACAGAGAAAACTGCTGCCTCCCTAGGTTCACATTTTAAGAAGTCAGAAGGTAAATGATATTTGCACAGAAGAAAGAAAAATAATTTCTAACTCATTTCAAAATTAAATGAGGAGAAATGTGATCTGAATTTTCTCCCTCATTTAAAGAACTACATATATTCCATGATTATCCTTTGGTTTTGAACCTCCCTCAAACACTCTGTATATGAAAAATCTGCTAAATCCTTTCGGTGAGAACACAGCAATTCCCATGAACATGGTTTGTGCCTGGTTCAAAGTGCTCATAGCAAGTCCCACCCTCTGGAACTGCTGCTCACTCTCAACAGTTGAGGTGCAGATTCTGCACAAAACATTCTCCTCTATCAAAAAGACCACAAAATACCAAGAGAGGAGGCTCTGCATCCCAGGCAGCAACACTGAGTTCCCTGGGACACTTCCAGCAGACTCCAGACTCCCTAAGTCAGACTCGAGCAATCAGAAAAATCCTGCAAGAGCAGCGAGCTTTAGAGAGCAAGATCCTGTGTCAAATTACGTGCAACTTGATGTATAACTTCCCAAATTCAACACTACAAACTGGAGACTGCACTCTGCAGTGCAGCTGAATGAAACGCTGTATTTCAGGAGGGCAGCAAAGCTCTTCAGAAGATGTTTTTAACACACAACGCTGTCAGAATGGTTTAGATTAATCTCTTTTCTGCCCCCATATTTCTTTTGAAAATACAACTAGTGGAAAACTTGTGTTAATAAAACAATGTTTGGAGAATTTTTATAATTCAGTCATGAACAGGTTCAGGAATCTGAGAAACCACTGGTCTGAAATGGGTATGAGATAGACAGCGACTGTCACAGGGAGGAGAACCTCTAATCAACTCTTTGGATGTGATTTGTTATACAAGGGTGGTTGACATGGGGCTTTATTTATTGGCACACAAGCTCCTTTGAGAACTAATATATCCTCAGACTGTCTAAGAAACTTCAAACAAAATGTCTGAAGTAATATAAACACAATGTTCTCAAACCTTCTCAACAAAGCAAGACTACTCCTAAAATGAAAGGACAAAAATCGAAGATATATAGAAGGTGCCCATTCTAAGAAATTAAGGCTAAATCTACACTGTGTGGGCACAGAGTGCAATCCTTTCCCTTGCAAAGTTTATCCCACATTGATGAGATAACTGAAAATTAGAGACTCTGTAAATCAAGGAGTCCAAAGGCTGTCCCTGAGCTGCTCACCATGGACCCAACTCAGAACTGTTCACTGCTGGAGCTGGCTGGACTTGCAGCAAGTGCATTCAGCATGACTGAGAAGGCAGGAATTTTATTTATTTTCTTTGAAGCGCAAATTAAAGATACTAAAAGCATGTTTTTTCCTCAGTGCTCTTTCCCAGCACTTCACAGCTGTCCTGCAACATATTATGGCCAGTTTTAATCCAGACTCTTGCAACGTAGTGCATAAATTCCAATTATTTCAATATTACAATATATCTACAAACAAATGACAACAGTGGTACACACCAGGATATCCTGGGCTTGGTTTCTCTTGTACTAAAACCACGCCCCAGCTCTGCTCTGAAAGCACCTATGTGCTTTTGACTGTACAAAAACTACAGTTAGAGATTGGGGAAAAGAGCATGCTTTTGAGTTATCAGATTTTGTAGGCATTCTGCTTAGTCACCACTTTTTTTTAGGGATTAGATATTTAAACCTCTCCATTCATACATTGTATAAAGAGGAATTTCTCTAATCCACAAGAATTTTGTTTTACCTGTTTGTAGGTAAGATGCAAGCAGCATCTTACAGCTATTTCACTGTAAAAGCAGTCAGACTCCAGTGAATTACAACCCTTTAAAAATTTCTCCTGCTTCCCACTAGAGCTCCTTACAGACTAACTTCAAAACATATGTATCTCCTCCTCTGTTTAACACAGTTTTGTCTTCTCTCATTTTGTCCAATTAGGGATGCTGCTGCTCAAATATATCAGAGCTCAAAATAGGAAACCAGAGGGTGGGTGGAAATGCCTTCCACCTTCCAGGGCAGCGTAGAGCACAGCAGGAGTTTGATTCCAAAGTTCAGCAGGGGACTGTGAGGAGAAGCAGCAGTGAAGCAGCAGATATGGAATGAATATTGGAGTGATTCTAAGTGGCAGGTGAGGGCCCCACCATACTCACTTGAGGGGGACCCGGGGAGCTGCGCTCGGGTTGGGGGGAGAAGTCACCACTTGCAGAACATTTTCGAGGGCAGTCAGTCCTCCTGCAGCCCGGAATGCTATTTTATCTGCTGTGTTCTAGGGAAACACAAACACAGAAGAGAACCAACAGAAATTAAAGAAATTGCTAAGCAAAAGGTATGCCTGACAGTTGTGGATCTTCTCACCATAGGAAGTCCTTAATACATTTATTTATCATGTTGAACACCTTTGAAAAACAGCATTTCACTGCTCATGCACTCCTTAGAGCAGGAGTTGAAATTCTCAGGTGTTATTTTTTTCAATTATCATATGTACAAGTATTTTTGTATTTTCATATTTACACATTTTCAAGTATCACATGTACCTATCAAGTACTACACAGGTAATACACTGGAATACCATATTTTCTGTAATGACATACGTTTATGGGATTTTAATGAAGATAATCTTTATCTGTTTACTATTATCTTTGTAACTGTATTGCTTTGCATATGATTTAAAAAAATATAGACAACCCCTAATATGAGTAGTGCACAAAACAGCTTAGGCAGATCTCTTTATCCTTGGTGTCCACTTGGAACTTCCACTTAGTAGAATTTTACTCTTAAACACCATCCTACCACTATTCTCACCATTTGCAAATGACTGAGGTTTTGCTGGAGCAGGTCCATTATTTTAGAACTGACACCCTTTTCCTTTCCTGCAAAATTGCTTTTATCTCCTACTGTTTAAAACAGGTAAGATCTTTTCTCTGCTTTTAAGCTGCTAATTTTGTATAACTTTATTTGCAGTTTGCATTTGATCATCTTGATTTTGTCAACCATTATGATATTCTAATTAATAAGGAATAATTTCTTCTTTTTTCCCCAATGCTGCAAGCACTTGGCATGTGGGAAAAAATGGGGAGTCCTCTATAAACAGAATTATTATTAGTCTGTAAAGAATGTATTCTACTGTAACAGACTGCATAGCAGAAAAAACTTCCAGTGACTGACAATAAAATCCTTATTTGAACCACTAGAAAAATAATTAACCAGCTACAATATGATTTAGATGGACTACATTTTTCTTTCAAGCCAACAGTTGTACCGTATTTAAGTTCCTAGCTACAGAAAAACTGTTCACAGAAGTCAGATATTCAAAAAGAAAATATTTTCCACAATTAATATGAACTGAATGTAGATTTTTTAGACAGCAAAAAGTTTACCTCTTCAAAGGAATAACTAGCTTTAAATGAGTGGAAATCTCTGTGCCAACTCACCAAGCAGTTAAGAAAATAAACCACTGATTTCCTACAGGCTAACTGATAAACATAACTTATAGCAGTTAATTTTAGCTCAGTTAGCCCAGTAAGTGTGCCTTAACTGAAGAGTTATTTTTGAGTTTCATTCATATATTCTTCCTCTGCTTCCTCTTCCTCCCTTCCATCTAAAAAAACCCCCCAAAAACCTGCCTCCTTAAGCCACCCTTGGCTCCAAACAACACTTTCCACTAAACTCCTGATAGAGCCGTAAGGAAAAGACCCAAAGAGCAAAGAAACAGTCGTGCTACAAATCATTATTTATTGATATTATTTGAGCACCTTTGGCTCACGGCCACAGTTCTCAAAGCTGCTCCCCCAGCAGAGCAGGGCAGCTCCTCCAGACAGAGCCAGGGGCCTTTCCAACCTATCCATGTCCACCTCAGCTTAGAATTCCCCAGGTGGAAAGAGGGATCTGGTGAGTTCAGGTGTGCATCTCCCCAGGGATGGACACAGGCCCTGGGCAGTGCAGGATCTCAGGGTCTGCCCGTGGCACTGCAGCACAACAACAGCCACGTGACGCTGCTGATTTATTTGCTGCAGCCTATTTGTTAGTGCTACTCCAGTCTGAAATGTGCCCAGCACTTTCCACTTCTCACTTTCCCTATTTCTCATGGGAGATTATGCCACAACCTATTAGCTCTCGTGGCAAGAAGTCTTTCCTGTCATTTAGACCAAATATGCCCTTTCTCTATTTCATCCCGTTACTCTTGAGTTACATCCCATTTATTGCACTCATTTTGTTTCTCCCCTCAGCAATTTCTCCATTCTTGCAATCATACACTGTTACATTTTCCTGCTTGGCTTATTTCTCAACTCTATAGTCTTTAATGCTAAAGCCAACCTTTTCTTTTATATTTTTTTAATGTAAACTTCTCTTAGCTGTGATTTTTTCCCAGAACTCCTCTTTTCTCCATAAATATCTAGTAGTGAAGTGTCCAGAAAGGAACTTCCCTCCCCCTGAATCAGTCACCAGAGCCACAGTGAAAGAAGCAACGTCTCCCTATTCTGAGAGGAGATGGTCATCTGTTCAAAAAGAATATAAACCTTTTGAAGCTGTTTGATTTCCTATGTGCTCTCCTTCCACTTCAATCTGGAGCATCACTTCTTTTATGGACAGACTTTTTTCAGGGTGCCTGGCTCACTTTTGTCTAATACTTCACTAAAAATACAAGTACACTTGTCAAAATACACATTTACATTTTGAAAACTTCCATCACTACTACAGTTTTCTATCAAGTAGAAGCAAGTTTGTAATCTCTCCTGATTTTATATAATTTACCCTTATGTCCTATTATTCCTTTCTCTAGAATACTCATAAAAATTCATTAGCACTTGACACTTACCCATCATGAAAATAAATGCACCTATGTACATGGAAGAGGGGTAAAAGTAAAAGTAGGACACACGCAGCAGCAAAGCTGGGGAAGATCCAGGAGCACAGTGTTTGTTCCCTGTGTTTACACAGGTCTACAAAACTGCCACGTAGAGATTAGGGATTCATAACTTTGGCATGGTATTTAATATAATTATCTCCAGTGATTCTTTTAAGATGGAGAACTCCAAGGGCTTTTAACCCATTTATTGGAAGACAGTGTTGATCCCAAAGTAGCTGCTGGTATGTGGTGCTTGTGAACGACCTTGGACACACTGCAAGTGTCCTGCTTTCAGGAATTCCAGGTTCAGGCACAGCTCCTTGGGCCAGGGGAGGTCAGGGGAACTGAAGGGAAAACAAAGCAGCAGAAGGGTCACTTGAGTATTGCACTGCTGATGTTTTCAGAGTGAACACTGTGGGACTACGGCACCAGAGGAAAGAGGGAAACCAGGAATTGTCCCTCAGCTGTCCATGACACAAGATCTCCTCCTGGTGAGCCATGGATAAAGAACACACAGCATTCCATCTCCCCAGTGTTGAAACATACTGTTATTCTGTCTCTGAAGCAGACAAACCATACAAAATACGTCTGAATTAATTCCTACGTGAGGCAATTTTCAGATTTTAACTATTTTTCGTATCTAAAGAAATCTTTCTTAGACCACAAACATACGGGAGCAAGGTATGTTATCCAACTTGTCTGTCTTTCCAAAATTAACCAATATCCTTGAAAATATGATCCAAACTCACTTAATGTCCTGTAGTGCTAAAGTTTTACGTTAGGTGGTACATATTAAAACATAATAGAAATGCAAAAGAAGGGGACTGAAGCACCTCAGTTGTTCAAAGCCCTTGTTCACATAATATTCTTATTTAAATTGGTCCCCATCTGAACCCGTGTCAGAAAGAAAGACCCTTTCAGGTAACTACAACTTTTACTCTGGTGACACTAAAGCTCTGAGGAGATCAGGCATCATGTGAGTATGAAAAATGATAGATCCTGTAGGGAATAAATATTAAATTCATATTTGAAAAGAGCTTAAACCAGCACTGTATGTTTTTGTTGTTTGAAAGAATCCTCCAGACTTTTAACATAGTCTCCCAAATGACTGAGCTCTCCTGTTTATGAAACCCATTTCATAATTTCACTACAGAAACTGTTCTTTGAGTGGCTGCACATTTAGATTTGGAGGGTTATTCAGCAAAGGCAACTCATATAACGGGATTCACGTTCTTTGAGTAACAGAAAATACATAAACATGATTTTACACATTGTTTTAAACAGTGTGTAAAGATTTAACTTGCTCATATATATTTTCAGAAATTCTCAACTACTTCAAATAATATTTTTAAACAATTTAACTTGTAAATACAGAAGGATTTCAAGGCTCTGACATTACCTGGTGACACAGGAGAGGGGAGACAAATGAACATGTAGGCAAAAATGATTATTACTGTCATCTATGCATTTTTTAACAGCGAGGAGGAGGCGGTGCAGAAACCTTGGGGATGCCACCTAGATGTGTCTTAAACATCAGAAAAACAAAACCAGAGATGCAGCCCTGAGAAGAGCAGACACAGCACTCCAAACCAATGCATGAGGAGAGTCTTGTTTTCCTCATCCCTGCCAGGCCCACCGTTGTGCAGTGCAGAGGTGCTGTCTGTCCAGGGGGAAGGCAACACAGCTGCTGTGACACCAAGTGGGTATTCTTAGTCTCTGGACCATCACAAACTTGTCATTTGAAGCACACAGTCTCCAACTTCAGAACAGTGCATGAATCAAGGAACTTAGTGGGAAGTGTGTGTACACTAATGCACGTGTTACACAGTAAACAGAAATCACAATAAATTAGACAAACCATGTAACCATTTTATGGATCGACTGTGAATTAAACGTGTTTAGAAACTTAAAATTAATCCTTTAAAAAAACATGTGTGACATACAATCAAGACAACTCCCTGCACACTGGGCAAGTGTGGTTGACTTATTTACCTACCTGTTACAACACCTTAATGGATCTGAATTCCCCTTCCCTCCTATGGCTTGAGTGACAACTGACTAATAGGATTACAGGCTCTGTTCCAGTAATACAGCTCAGCTACATGCCAGCAAAAAATGACAGCCTAAACCTGAATTACATGGCCTGGGAATCCATCCAATTATTAACTAAAGTAACTGTTATTACCTAACCTAATCAAAGGAGAAGCAGCTGTTAATCTTTGGTGGCCTGCAGTGTAGTAGCGGTCAGACTGGATGGACTGTCTTTGTACTTGACTCCTCCACAGACAATAATTATGTCCTTTGTGATCAAGAAGGAAGGGCTTCCTAACCTTTCAGACAGAGGCAGCAGATGGGGAACAACTGTTTGTGTGTTCATTAACAAGATAGGGTAGATTTTATCAGGACTTGGCATCTGTGGCACCCTCAGAAGCACCACTTACCCGGGGATACAAGTATGTTTGGCAAATTCGAAAACGAGCAGAGCTAAATAGAAAGTTCAATATAATGTTTTCATCTCATTATCTGACATTTGGTACAGGAAAATACACACAGCTCCGAAAGAGTGATTTACACATATGCCTCATCCTACTCAACATGGTCAACAAAGAAAGCCATGAAAAAGCCAACTGGCCTGTGCTGGTACTTGGCTGGGTTTTGTTGCACTCATTAAAGCAGTCACATAATATGAACTGTGGGCCAAAATAAAACCACACTGGGGGAAAATCTCTCATGTATTTGTACAAGTCAGTGGGTAATGCAAAGTAACACAGAGCGAAATAAAGCCAGCACCGATTTGCAACAGCTTTGGGATTGTATGTGCAGCACTCCAGGACAGAGGGGAGACCAAAACCTCTGTCCTGCTCTGCTGCTCCCCCCTGCCCAGGGCAATGGCAAACTGCAAGGCCTGGAGAACAGGAGAGACCAGGGCAGAGACATCCATCTCACCCGCAGGCACGACACAAGTACAGTTCAGTTTGTGCTGGGGAAAGTAAAAATATGGTGGGACAGTGTGGAAGAACCAGAATGGGAAGAGGATTTCTGACAATGCACAGGAACAGCTCATATTTGGACGCTGAAACCGGATGAGTTCAGGTAAGAATCAAATGATTTTTTTTAATGCCAGGAGTAATTAATGATGAGCATAATATACTTAGGATATGGTCGACTCTCAATCATTTGAAGTTTTTAAATCAAACCTGATTATCTACTGGAAAAATATGATCCTAGTTAAATCATAATTTATTAATTTGGTACAAGAGTTATTGGGTGAAATCCAATGTCCTGGACCAAAGTATTCACTTCCATACATTTCTCCTGTTAAAGTATTATTATTAGTTAATCAGTAGAGCACGATCAGAAATAATGCTGAGCTTTAACAGCTGAAATGATTTAATGTCAGCTTTTCCATCTCTGCTCTATGTGACTTTACCACCTCACATTTTGACTACTTGAAATATTTTTGAACTAATTGAAATACTTTGGTGTAAACTCTCCAAGACAAACCTCCAAAATAAATATTTCCATGTAGATTAAAAAGGAAATTCAGAAAAATTATTTTTCCTTCATCAACCCAAAGAATGCTTTCTGCTAGTCCTGCAGAATGTCCAAATCAGAAGCTGACCTGGAAAGCCTGTCTGGACAGACCTCAGGAACTAAAGCTGTTCAGAAGAAAATTTTTCCGATTGAAACCCAAATACTTTGAAACAGTCTGACTTCTATTTCTGAAAAAAACACACTAAACTTGTGCAACTATTCTACACTTTTTAAACTGTTCACTGAAGGAAAAAATAATAACTAATTAGTAAAATATAGTTGAAATCCACCTTAAGAATTTTTTTCTTTCCTTTTATCTGGTGCTTGAAGATTCTATCTAAAATGCCAGGGGCTAAGAAATGCAGTTCAAAGCTGCCTTAGAAAAACAAACCAGACAACTGAATCCTGGGCTGGCTCCTCCTTTTTTTTTTTCCTTTCCTCCCCCTTTAAATAAATACACAAGTATATCTACATGGACATACAAACCCACGGGTATGTCTGTGACTGTAGAAAATCTACATTCTTTCAGTAGTCCTCCAGACATAAAACTTTATACACTGAAAAGGACTGTAGAGTATATAAAAATAATATTTTCTATTAAAATAGCCAATTTTGTTCCCTTTAATACTTGTCTCTAGTGAAATTAGTGCTGTAACAACACTTCGCTCCATCTGAAAATCTCAAACTGGTTTTCAAACACGAGTGAATTCACCCACAATAAAATTTCAACCACTGAACATCAATGGAGAACTAGTTTAGGATTAAAACATGAACCAGAAGTGGCTCAGTAGCATTTGCACACCATTGGGGGGAGATATTCATTCACACTGAGGATGCATTGATCATGTGTTTGTAACACCTCCTTCCTCTGAGGTGCTAATGGGTTAAAGCCCCAGAAAGGAGGCCTTGAGAAATGCTCCATCCTGCCTCCTCCTGCAAAGCAAAGTGCAAATTCTGAAGCCTGAAAGCTGATTTTGAAGCCTTAAAGATAAGGCAGCTCCTCTGGCTTCTGTGTTTACCCTCCACACTGACTAATCTCCGTGGCTTCATCTAGAAGAGGGTGGTTACCAGGCATCTGATGGCAGGCAGGTAAAGGGGCCTGATCCTGCAGAAGGTGTTTCACTCCCTGCATAACACTCAGTATTTGCACACTCCTGAGCTCAGCCTCCACCATCTGATCCATCTGGGTAACACTGGCTTTTCACCTCAATAGCTCAGCTATGTTACCTGCAGCTTCACAGAGCACATTTAGTGCAAAGGAAGACGAATGTCTAAGAGCGACCAAAAGAAAGGGTGAAAAAGCAAGTGGCTGATACATCACTCAAACGCAGTAGAAAGATGAAGCTTAGCTTATTTTTTAACTAAATCAAAAATAAAAGGAGAGGTATTTAGTACTATACTCTCTGAAAGTCTGCTATTGGCAAGTAACTTAAAATTGGTTCAATACCAATACTATTGACTCTTAAGCCTGGCCTGAAAACACTAAATGTCCTGTGTGCATAAACCTGATTTCTGTCTATGCCATCATATACTCAGTTCATTTTTCTGCTTCCAAACATCTGCTCATGTTGTGAGGTTAAACCAAATTCGATAAACTCCTTACTGACCCACTGTATGATCTCACTGAGCAGGATGAACCTTATTTACCCAATTTCCTTCCAAGTTCTTGCAGTGGCTTTTCAGTTCAGTGGTAAAGTCACAGAGGCACTCTATTACACTGCTGTTGACAAGGACAGGACCCTCACAATCCTGATTGTGAAGCTTCAAGTGTCAGGGAAAGGCATAAAGGAAAGACAGGCAAAGGTAAATTAGTGAATTCCATGCTACCTGTTCAGCTGCTTTCATTCACGCTAAGCAGCGTAACAGGAAACACACACTGTTGTTTGGAAAAGTAAGAATTATCTTTATATGTATTTTGAAAGACAGCACTGCAGCATGTGCTTTTATTAAAAAGAAATGTTTAGTCTATTTATAAATAACAGAGCATCTAGTAAGTGCATCAATTAATGGAGGAAAGTGAGGACAGAGGTTTAAGTCTAATACCAGGAACAACTGCTCCTGGATCTCCATAGATGGCTCCATTAGCTGAGGCCAATTTGACTTTTTCTCATTATTAATCTCATAAACAGAAGTTCTCAAACAGGTAAATAAAAAGCACAATGATGTGATCTTGTCCTGTTGTCTCTCAGCATTTGATTGGACAAGAAATTGCACAGCGAGTTAGGAAAGTCGGGTATCTCTTGCAACACTGAATCTGAAAATCCTATGGCTGACAGGTCACTACTGAGAGCTGTCAGCCACTAGAAAGCAGCACTGATTTCAGCTGAACCTAAACTACAAAAACCAGAGCAATCCAAACAAACCTGAAGGTATTAAAATGATGTGGGAAAGGACACACGGAGAGGGAGCAGTGGCTGTTTAAAGACCCGTCGTGCGGTCAAGAGCACTTGAATTCCAAACACAGCTTTCACCCTGATTGCCTTGGGTGCTCTCTTGTAACCTCTTGGACTATTTGCCCACAACCCCATCTGGACAGCTCCTAAGGGCCGTGGGGCACATAAACAGTGTGGGTTTGTGAGGTACTGCAAACATCAGAGCAGACCTCTGGGTGACACGTTCTCAAGTCAGAAGTGACGGTCTCAAATCACTGTTGAATTTTAAAAATACTTCCAAGAAAATATGTCTATAGATATATCTTCAGACCAAACTAAATAAAACCTTAATATCCTTAAAAACTATGATAATCATTACTTTATCATGATCTCTAAGCTGGTGTCTGCATTTTCTCATGACTGAGAAATCGGTGTCTGGACTTTAATGACACTAAAACATATCTCTTGTCCTGTAGTGAAGAAACTTTGCATACCTTGGAATGCAGATATATCCATTATATCCACTCTGATATGATGTATCAGTTCTTAACTGATGCAGAAGCCTGATCTCACAGCAAAAAGCCACAATTACTGCAACACTGGAAGCTGACAGCATTTAATTACATCCCACAGCAGTTTTTAACTACATCCACTGTGCACAGAAATCAACCTCCAAATAATCTTGGAGTAAGAACACTGCAGAGCTTATCTGTGAACTGAACTTGCCTTTTAATACCATGTCCAGCAAACAAGTTAAAAAATATTCTGCGGCTGACCTCTAGTAACAAGTTCCTATTTATATGTTCATCTCGAGAAAAAGGTTAATCCACAGATTACAGAAACTCTGGGCAAATGAACTGATGATATAAAGCTGCCTGGTCCAACCTGCACCACAAAACACACACCTGACCTATTGACTTCCTCCTGGCAGTGACAGGAAAAGGCTGTTTGGGTGGAAAATGCTGTCTGAGGAGCTCCTCCTGTGTTTGCCCCCGGGCTGCTCTCTGAACTCCCAGCCCCGGGCTGTGACTCTCAAACCTGCTGCTGGAGCTGACAGAGGAGGTGACGGTTCCACTACCAGGAGCAGCTTGGACTCTGCAGATGAGCTGGTAGAGGCAGGACAATATGGATACTCCAGGCTTTGAACACTGCTGAACCTTCTTCAGGTTGTGTTTTAGAGGCATTGTCCACCACTTGCACTCAGTGCTGATCATCTGTACATTAAAATTCTCTAATCTCTCAGGTAAAGGGTTTAAAGAAGTGAATTACTTTTGAGGAGGGTTATTTACATCTCAGCTTCTCCATCAACTATATCTGCTTTATCAGTTCTGGAGTTCATGCTCTGCCTCAGGTTCTGTACTTGATTAATATTTGCAACAAAGAAAGCATAAATACAGAATTCCCTGTTACCCTCTGTGTGAGCAAAATTATTAGATTTTTGGTGGCAATATACAGAGTTACAAGGGCCTGAGTTCTAGTTTTAGCTGGTAAAACTTCTTTTTTAGTTTTAAAAAAACTGGTTAGTTAGTTTTTTAGGTTTTAAAAAACCTCATTTTTAAGTTTTGTAATTCAACACCCTTCATAAAGTTTGGATTTTGCCTTTAAATCGTTTTTAAACAGTTATAATTCAGCTTTACATTTGATTAATGACTTCCCTTCATGTGACATCACTATAGCTTTGGAACTGGCTACTGCAGGAGTATCCCAAGTTGAAAAATTAATGGATGGATTAAAAATTAAGCCATTCTTTGCACAGAAATACATCATATGTTTAGCTAAAATGAACCTCAGAGTTTTAACTTCTCATTATAACAAATAAGAGTAGCAATTACTTTCACAGAGAACAAAACCCACAATGATGAAAGCACAGTTAAGGCAGTGTGTGAGCGTTTATTTTGCTTCCTAAAAATTTTGGCCACGAAATGCCCACTGCCTGATATAAAAGAAAGCTTTTTGGTGTAAACCAGTGCACTATGCACCAAAATCTTCCCATGGCCAGGAGCCAAAAGACACAGCTCATGTAAGAGAAAGGCAGCAGGTTACACACGACAGCCCCAAAGGCTCCGCGGGGTCCCGGCGCAGCGTCACAAGGGTGGAGGTGGAAAGAGCACAGGACTGATGGGGGCTTGGAGGCCTTTCCAGCTTGTTCCATCCCCAGT
This sequence comes from Pipra filicauda, assembly GCF_003945595.2. Classification (NCBI taxonomy): domain Eukaryota; kingdom Metazoa; phylum Chordata; class Aves; order Passeriformes; family Pipridae; genus Pipra; species Pipra filicauda. The sequence continues at coordinate 1,270,915 of NW_024104118.1, read as the reverse complement.
CACGAATTTGCCTGGGCAGCTGTGCCAGAGCTCAGCCCTGCTGCTGGTCCCCTGCCCGTGCTGCACTGCAGCCAAGCTGAACTGCTCCAGGCCTGGCCGGGACACCCCGCTCTGCAGCACCAATCGTGCAGGGAGCACGAACCACAGGGGCTCTCAGTGTGCTGCTCAGCTGTGGGCATGGGGCTCCTTTCTTTGTAAGTGGATACTGTGCACGTGTGTACTTCTATTTTTCCTACAGAACTGGTGGCAAGTTTAAGTCTTGTCAGGATATACAGTGATCATCCAGGTAGGAATTCTCATGCACCCGACACCAGCAGGCAGGCTGCTGGGAGCAGCTTCGTGGGAAACAGAGCTGTGTCATTTCTAAGCACAGTGACACCTGAACCCGATGTCAAAAAGAAATTCTACTTCTAAATAGATTTATTACTTGTAAGGATTCAAAGGATCTGCTGTTGGTTCTGCCAGTAGTGTCCTCTAGTGGAGACACATCGGATGCTCAGAAAACAAGCAAACACAAGGGGCTGAGCCCAGAAATCATCCTGCCAAGGAATACAAACACCTCACAGCCACAAACCTGCCTATAAAAGCCTGCAATCTCGACCAAGCTTTTCATTACTATAATTAAGTATTACATTACTTAAAGGTAAATGTTAAATAACTTTTTAAAGTTTCGGTCCGACTGAGAAATGAACCCATTGTGGGGCTATACAGAATAAATGGTATATTAAACAATATACAGATAACGTGCCTGTGTGTGTATGCATGTATATATATAAAATCACAAAATACAGACAATGTGGGTAAAGCCACTAGTCCATGATTTAGGTAAATTCACTAAAATAAATAAAAAAAAGATGCTTTTTCGGACTTAGGTAACATGGTGACAGATGAGCTGCCACCTCCAGTGATTCCTCCAGCCCTCCATGAATCCATGTATCAGGTTTTATGCTAGGTTTCTTCCAGAGGTCTAAATATCCTTAACACAAACTTAATTAGTGACTGCAGCCTAATGCTCTGCTACTGAAATGAGCAATCTGTTCTATTCACAGCTCCCAAACTCCTTTACTGTTCTCTTCTCTCCATCTCTTCCTTTTCATACAGTCAACCAAAACAATTTAGTAGGGGGAAAAATATCATCAATATTGCAAAGATTACTGAATCATTGCTCCACCTGCTAACACTCCTGCTTTCTTCAGGGCCACTGATCATCCTTGCCTCCATGGAGTCTAGCTGATTAACAGAACCAAGTTCAACTTGGATCAATTCTTTTTAGCCAAAATTTAGGTATAAAATTTGCTGCTTCTAATTCACACTTGACAATTTTCTTCATTTAAAAAATAAAACCCACAAACCTCAAGCTATGGCCCGTGTGCTATAAAGACAGTCTGATTTTTCCAGAGATGTAATGGAGCATAAAATACACTTCCTATTTATGTCACTCTTGTTTAGCTTATGAACTCAAGTTTCCTTCAAAAATTTGATATCAAATTACAGTGTCTTGTCTAATACTAATTCAAGGTAACACAATTATGTGCAGCAACAAGGCCACATCCAGTCCAAATATAATCAATAGTAGGTTAAGAAAAGCTTAAAGGTACATCATTGCCTTTCAGCTGGTCCAGAATTTTATTCTATTGAAAAATAAAATTCAGCCATTATATTCAATATCTTTCAATTCTCTCTGATGGCTACCCCACTCTGCTACATGAGGAACACACAGGTCACCTGCAGCACCAAAATTAAAAGTGTAAGAGTTTCAAAATCACAATTCCCACTGTATTCTTATATATCCTTTAAGTAACAATACTGAGTCTTTATAATGTACAGTACTTGCTTCTAAAATCTATTTTGTCTGTGTATACATGCCATATATATATTTATATACACATACTCACACATATATACACGGGGCAATTTTAAATCTCTGTAGGGACATTTGAAGAAACTTACCACGAGCAATACAAAAGCTCACATGTGCTCCATTCCCATACATTAGTTCTTCAACAGTTTTTAATTTTATTGTTTCAGTTTCTGATGATTAAGAGTTTGTCCTATTTGGGGGGGGGGGGGAACCCCTCCTCCCCCTGGCTGTGGTCACCATACCCAATGGGCCCAACAGTTTAGAGAATAAAACATAAATACAGGGCCTGAGTGTGCTGTTAGAGCCAGCCATTCCTGACAGTCTTTACAATGGGATAAACACTGTCTGTCTACAGTCCCCATGTATTTGAAAGCTACGACAAACATTTTACTGAAATGTAAATAACTGACATCACCACTGCTGAAGCAGGAGGCTGAAAAATCTCTCTAAAAATCCCAAACCCAAAAACATTGCCTGACAGAAAAAAAACCCATTAATGGTCACTGAGAGAGCATGTTTTAGAGGTCGTAAGCATTGAGATTCTTTTTTTTAAAAAAGGATTAAACCAGAGCAGTCAATTACTGGCTCATATTCACACATTTTTCTGTTACAAAACTATTCCTTTTCTAAGGAAGTATATTTTCCCCCTGAAATCTGTTTCCAGTAAGAATACTATTCTGAATTAGTAGTGTAAATAACTGGATTGAAACTTAGCCTGCTGGAAAGCAGTTACTTTTAGATTTACATGAAGAGAGTTGGTAAGTAATTATAAGCACTGTGGCCCAATCTATTAAAAGCCTCCTCTTTTTGTTTCTGGTTCCACTTTACTACCACACTTTAACAACTTGTTTTGCACTTGCTATTATTTACTGAGATTTTTACAGCACCTAGAGAGCCTGAAGGAGATCAGGGACACAGCTATCCCTCAAACCCATACGAAATTAGAGTAAGTTTTATCAACAGAACCAGTGAAATCTTGTTTGTTAGGACTTTGTGCCTTGTGAGGACATGGGAGCTTCAGCTGTACTGTGTTTGGGATGGGACATGGATCAAACCTCTGTCCTGCCCCTGAGCCCTCTCCTTGGGAGCAGAGCTGCAAGATCTTCAGTCAAATCACTTAGTTAAAAGAATCTTAAAATTTGTGTTGTGGTGAAGATCTTTTTCAAACTAGTGATCAATAAGAAGGATCATATACAAATAATTCCAGTTAAGCAGATTAGCTGTTGCAATTGGATTCCAAAAATCACGAGGTTCCCTCAGAGTTGCACTGAATCTCTGTCATATTCCCAGTCAGATGGATGAGAGACACCTTATGGGCTTGTCTGATGTCACAAATAAGTATCGTACAAATTTAACTGAAGTGATTTAACTGCAGTGTTTGAGCTGCAGCTGAGCCAGGTGAAAAGGCCACTGCCCCCAGCTGCTGTCCCCACCCTCACTGCCAGCAGCATCCTGCCACGTTCCTCAGAATAACAGTGTCTGCCAACCCTGCCCAGCACAGACTGTCCAAACCCACAAGAAATACCTCTAACATTTAAAAGTGGGACTTTTAAAACACGGAGCCAAACCCGAAGCTCTAATAACAAATTTTAGGAAGAACTTTAGGGAAGTGATGTTCTGCCAGCAAGTCTAAGGATGACCATCTGAGAGGCAGCAACCTCTGACCCAGGTCAGGGTCACAGCCTTAGAAATGTATGCACTTCAGGCAGCTTAATCTCTATATAGTAGACACTTTTTAATCAGTACATTTTTTAATCAGCAGGTTTTTAATCAGTCAATGTCACCTCTTTACATTGAGGGAAATAAATGATAAGCATAAGCAAGTTAAAACTGTACCTGCAGTCCCACTAACAGGATATACAGCTTTCAATATCCTGGTTGCTACAAGAGTTCCCTATTACAGGACATTTCTGTGTGAATGCTCAAGTCAGACTGGAGCAGCCAATTCAGTGAAACACACTTGCCCCTGGTGATGGATGTGTAAGATTAGTCCATCAAGGAATGAACATGCAAAAAAATAAAAAGAATCGTGGCAGAAAAACAGTTCTAGCTCTGCTGTTTCAAACATCAGGTTTGCCTTCTGTAAGAGGTTACATGAGTTTTACTTTGAGCATCAAAGGCTGATTCATGGGGGATCTTAAACTGAGCGTTATCAGATCTTATTAAGAGCTTGAAGAGTCCCATATGACAATCTGCCAACCTCAGGCCAAGGCCTCCTGGGAACATTTGCACTCGTTCTGCTGTTGTGGCTCTGTGTGTGTTTGTTTTCTTACTGTACTTTTAAACAAAGCAGAGGTGAAAGTGAACACAACTTCCTTCCAGGATTTCTGCCAGTAAGGATGAGATGCACAAAACTCAAGGACTTGCCTTCCAACAGTGTAGGGCACACCCAAAGCAGCAGATACACCTTGGGGACAGCACACCAGGTGTATCCAACACCATCAGGATTTGTGCTTCCTACCAACGCGAGCAAGGACACGAGACCTGAGGGGTGGAAGCCTATTTAAAACTGGAACCACGTGGTGGTTTATGACCTTATAGTACCTCTTATGTATATTTAATTTAATACACGTGAACCACAGGTTTCATGTAATTAATGGCCATGCTCCAAGTTAGATCCTCAGAACCTGCACTTCAACTTGCTCATCCTTAGACTTTGCAAATACTTTTCCAGCAGAGGGTGCAGAGCTTCTAGTGGTTGTAGAGCTTCATCCAAGTAAGCCAACATGGGCATATCAAGAAGTGTCTGGAGTTCTGACAGCTACCTGAAGCAAAGCAAAGCAACATCTCTTTCATTTGTTGGCACTCAAATCGTGCCCTGGATTCCAAAGAAAAGCCGAGTTCCATGGGGAGCCGGCAGCAGCCTCATAATTCTGTGTTAAGGAGAAGCAGGTAAGGTGTTGCAATACCAGGACTCCAAAAGAGACAGTGGTTAAGATGCATCTTTGCCCAAGAGAGATATTCCTTATATTTTAATATTTAGAGGACACACTGATATAAAAACCTTTTCGTTTGCATTAAACAAACTCTTTTTGCTGTTTTGCACTTGGCCCCAAGTGCAGAACGTGCTTGTGTCCAGCAGACCAGGAAGGCAAAACAAGAGCAAGTGAGACCACAATAATCACGCAGGCATGTGGCATCCTAGAACGTTCTCACACTATGACAGAAGTTCAGGGGTGAGAAAAAGCCTCACTCAGCACTGTGGAACACAACAGATGAAGGCTGAGTCCAACCAGAAATTGTCAGAGTGATTGCACTGTACCTGAAGGCAAAACCCAGTAAGACAGGGCTGCCAATCCTCTTGTGTGGCTTTTTTTGTGATTCACGTTTGCATAAAGAATACACCCAACCCTTTAATGCTGTTTCAGCACAGTCATGGGATTTCTAGTGAGCTGAATAACCCTTTCTTCTGTTGAGAAATTTAATGGCATTTATTTTTCTTATTTACTGTTACCAAGTACAGCTCAGTAATTTATTTAATGGTTTGTAAAACAAATCTTTATTTCCCTGGTGAGCCTGTATAAATAAATTTTTCAGGCCGTGTAAACCATTAACAAAAGAAAAATCCAATGTTTCACAGCATGAATGAAAAGAGGGTTTTGTGGATCAATTTTATTTTGTAATATTTTTGCACGACTTCTGAGCCCAAAGAATTTCTAGTAAGTGGCAAGGATCTATTGTAGTGAACCCTGGCCTCCCTCAGGGCAATTCTTTATTCAACCCAGGCCATTAGCAAGGGTAAATCAATGTTATCAGCTCACACACACTGACAGCTTGTGTGGTTCCCACTCCCTCGTTTCTCCCCCCACATTAGGGTATATTTTTATGCTCTCCAGGGAAATTCAATTAACAGTGTCAGTCTCCTCCTCTCAGCCCATGACTGACACCATCAAGACTCTTTTCACTGCCCACTGACATGTAAGATGTGTCTGCTGATTTCTGGACTCCCAAGTTAACAAGAGAATTACTCCCCACTTCTACAAATGACCGTGTCTGATCTGTGCCGTAAACACAGCGACAGCTACTGAAATCAATCGGTTTTGACCTTATTGATTAGGACATTCAGATATAAAAATACTTCTCCAGTGGCTGAGTAATGCTTTGAGGGTAAAAGCCCAAATCAACAACAAAATAATGCATGTCTGTTAATAATATCAAATTTAGCTGTTAATTCCCCACTGCAGACTCAACGACCAGCAAAATGTTGTGAACAATTAATGACTAACACTTAGCTGCAATTCACAGCATGTTAAAAAATCTCAGCAAACAACTGCTGGTAAGAGGCTGGATACAACTCCACTTTCCAAAGAGTTTCCAAGAATTATTTAGACAACTTTTGAAACAGATACATCTTTTTATAGTAGCTAGGCAACAACACGATTTCTGTATTTTGAAATAAAAAAAGATTAACTTTTCAATAAGTAATGCAAACACTGCAAAATTTGGAAATGGCACAACTCTTTCAAAAACACTACTAAACTTGATGGACTAAGAGAAGACATGTAAGGACCCCATGCAGCCCAGGCAGCCTTCAGCAGTTAAAAGCACGTGCCACTAGTAATTGTGTTCCACACTAAGTTGTGAAAAGCATCAAACAGAGCTCTCATTTTCACCAACACCGACCCTGAACCATAATGATGCAGCCCCTTCCTCAGATTTCAGTAATTTAGTTTCTCTCAGAACTAATTTTCATTATTTCTTGATTACTGATAAGAAAGAGAAGTATTTTCTAATGGTTAGAGAGAGAACACAACATAATGTCCCAGCTGAAAGCTGAAATACTCTGTGGTCCTAATGGAGCAAAAAATTATATTACAAAACACAAAGCACTGTGGTAGCAGACTGACCATGATGAAACAGTAAAGAAGATGCAAATGCTGTGCTATTAACTGAAAAAAAAAATCCAACATTTCCCATAAACCAAAATATGCTGTACAATCACAGATTCAAAAAAATTCAAAACATAGAAATATCCCATATATAAGCACATCAGCAAAGACCTGCTGGCTTTGTCGTAGCTGGGAAAACTGAACAGATTTGTGCTCCAGCAAAGCTGGCTCCAACTCTTTCCTCTGTTCTCTGCTAATTGTTTGTGGATAAGCACTATAAACCAGATGGCTAAAATGACCCAGGTTAAAAAAAATCCTAGCAAAAATACAGTGGGGGAAAAAAAAATGAAAAGTCTAACAGCAGAAACTGCTTGTTACACAGGTCACTTATTCATCCACATGTTTAAAACAGTCCCAAATCCAAACCGATGAGATTGGAGGGCAACGCACTCCATAGGATATAAGTCATACAATAAAAGCCACAATACCTCTTTTTCCAGAATACGAGAGATCTCTCCTAAAGTCCTGTCCAGCCCAGGTACTTTGTTGTTCCCCAGTGAGCAGCTCTCCTGCATTTGGAGGTGCTTTAGAAGGTCTTTTGTCAGTCGCTGTAACCTTCAACAGAAAACAAAGAGCGGGTTAAGCAAAAACTCCTGTTAACTTTCACCTTTGTAATGAACCTCTGCTAATGATAAAGGAATCTGAAAATCTACGTAAAAATATTATAATTGTCTATTCTGACCAGCATGTCAAACATCCCAGGAGATACAGTCAGCTTGGAATGTCTGTGACACTTCACTATCTACTTTTTCAGGGAAACAGCACAGGAATAGTGTGGACAGTACAGCCATCAAGGTGCTTCTTTTTTAGCTATATTTGTTTCTGTTGTTGTTTCCCTATTCTCCTTCCACAGTTTATCCTGCTAGTTTTTGCCATGCTCCTTTTAAAATGGTTTCATCCTGCTTTGCTCCCACCATGCAATCATTTTGGCTCACTCAGCTGAGCAATTCACTCTCGAGATGAGCAAGGGAAACAGAACAGCAGATTAAACAAAACCAGCAAACATCACCAGGCTAATTTCTTATAGGCATCATAAAAGAAACGACTCCTCAGGGTTATCTGAATAAGTAAAAAGCAGTGGCTTTGCAGTCTACCTCAGAAAGGGCATTTTATTAATGAGGGTCAGTAATGAAGCCAAAATGCAGAGGTGGGAGAGACGCAGACTCACATGGGTTAGGTTTCATTTCCATTTTATATGTCTACCTCTGGGCTATTCCCCTTTGCTCTCCTGCGAGGCAGCGAGGAGAAATATGCAGTTCCAAGGCACCATTCTCTCACCCTAAGGTCTAAAACACTGCAGTCAAAAGACACTCATAGTTTATCCTTCTGTGCCTTGAATGTGAAGGCAGTAAGAGCTCAGGGGCACACTCTGCAGTGTGGGTGCAGTGCCGGAGCGGATACACTCGGGGAACACGGGCCCTCAGCTGGAGACTGGGAGAGGGCAGGAGGAACTGGCATCCCAGGTTTGCCAGGTATTTGTCAGGCACTGCCTCAGTACCTGCTCCTGGCTGCTCTGAGTGACAGGGACAGGGCTTGGTGGACCTTTGCTTTCATCCACTGAGCAATTTGCACTGAAGTGGGACAGAGCTGGGAGCTGAGCAGGATGAGTGGGAGAAACAGTGTTGTGACCAGAAGCCAATATACAGAAGTCTATAGGAAGGAAAAGAGAGGGGAAGGGTAACAATGCTCATAAAATGGAGATATCAGTGTAAAAGGGCCAGAAGGCTTGCACAAAGTGACCACAGAGTAATGGCAAAGAGAAAATTACATTAACTGGTCTCCTAGAGGTGAGACAGGAAGGCTGGAGATGGAAAGGCTGGAGAATGTACCACAGTAGTCACATGTATCCAAAAAAAAAATCATCAATATCAGAATATTCATTTGAGGAAGAACAGAGAGTTTCCACTTAATCAAGAGTAAACAGGAAACTCTGTGCCTTCTCTTTGAAAAAATTCAGAGCTTTGTTAATGGCTTTCGAGACATGCTGAAGACACAGATATGTTCTTAAAGTAAAAATAAAAATGATTTGCAGAATTTCAAATCTTGGACTTCTTATCATCTGGTCAGCTGAATCCATTAATATTCAACCAGATTTTTCTATGGCAAGAAAAATAAAAGGAGATTACATCCTGATGAGGTTTTTTTGCACTGCTATTTCCTCTGTGGAAAATGAGGTTGGAGGAAACTTCTGCCTATCACAGTAAGCCACGAACTAAAATGGGAAACAAAATTAAAAGCCAAAACTCAAACAACTGCAGGACTTGGACAGTAAATAAAAAGACCATAGCACCAATGAGAAGTGGAACTGCTGCAGTCCAGAGAGATGCTCCAGAAGCAGAGTATTGCTGTTATTCTCACAGAATGGTATTTAGAATGGCTGTTGCCTTGGCAATATCCTAGCACATCAAGCAAAAAAGTCTTATTATTTCTTTGAAATATCTACTCTAATTGCATATTAAAGCATAAAGGCATTGAAAAAACCTACCACACTATATTGTAACTTCATCTCACAAAAGACAGCAAGACAGGTTTCCATTTGCTTCATTTAACATCAGAGGAATGGAATTCCACCAGGATTAACCACAGAGGCTGAAGAAAGGCACTTTCCTAATCTACATCAGGTGTCGGCACACAGAACGTGTAAGGTTTGTCAAAATGCTCCTCACAAGGACTCAAAGGGAACATAATCATATTACACCAATACTTCTGCTGACAGAGGAACAGAAGTTTCTTTCTCTTCAGCCTATTAAGATGCTCTGCAAGCTAAACACCACGTTCACTTTCTGTCCTCGGTTTAAAAACAAAGCTGTACAACACGTTAACTCCCAAGGAAAAGCTTCCAGTTTTCCATTTCTTCTAAAAGTCTTTCTGGATGCTTTTCCAAAATTCCAACTTTCTAAGCGTGTGTTCAGCATCACAGATTAAGAAACTTGAAGAACAGATTTTCAATTCCACCACATTAAAGAATTACCTCTTACAGCCTCATACCCTACTGTGTGGTGAATCTTCTGCCAAAAACAGTTAACGGATGCTGTGTGATCACATGGGGAGGAGAAGGGAAATAAAAACTCCCTCCTCCCACAGAGAAATTATTTTAATATCCTCTATACTGACTTCTTGGCAGTATCAGAGAAATAAGAATAATTTTAGGACTGTTTCAAAGGACTAGAAATCTATGGAAGAGGACTTGTGCTTGGATGTAGAATTTACCATTGCTATGAACGGATTTGGAAAGAGAACTCTGTCCATTCTGGACTCCTTGTGCACTCCTGGTATGCAGTGTGGATTACTAGAGCATGGCATCAACACCTGACCCTGTGGCTATGTGGAAATACTGCTGAGTCCAAATTCAATCATTTTAGGACAATTATTTACTCTTCCTTCTGTCTCCCAATTTTCACTCCTCCGATGCTCACTATGCCATACAGGAATGATAAATGACTGAAACTTTACTGGGGCTGGAAAAAAGGGAAGTTAATGTCTTTTTCTCTAAAACTATTTCCATCTCACTAATTAAGGTTTCAGTACTGCCCACAAACAGATAATTCAGAATGCAGAAGAAATATCAGAAAGGACATAAGGCACTGACTGGCCTTGGAATGTTACCATAACATAAACTTTCATAAATAGTATGTTCAGCAAATAAAAATACAGTATCTGATCTTTTTGCACTGCAAGTGGAAAAACAAGGGATATTCAATATCAAAGGTTTTCCTTTTTAGCACGGGCTAAATATTTTTAGCAGGTTTAATATATTTTACAGGCTAAAGGAAAGAGATCTGTTAATATTTATAGGCCACATTTCATCTCCAGAAAAAAATAGCCTTGAAATAGTAACATCAATGTATTTCAGCACTTGCAGGTTTAAATCCATGATTTCTTGGCTGCACAGTGATGTATGCAAGGAAGGATTAGTGTGAGTGGGCAGAGCAGTGGATGCTGTGCAGTTCCTGCAGGGAAGGAGCGGTTCCTCCTCCGGAGGTTCCGGCGAGGGCGGCCAAGTGCCAGCCGGACACAGCCCCGATTCTTCCCCAGGCAGCCCCTGCCTGGAGAGAACTGAGAACGTCTGGGGAAGTTCCTGCCCAGCCCAAAGTGGAGCTTTGCTGGATCCCCTGGAAGCAACCTACATTCCCTGCCCGCAGTACAATTCACACTGTGCTGGCACGCGGGGCACCCTCCCATGGCTCCAGGTGTGCCAGGGAAACACAGCTGGGCACAGTCCCAGGCACTGCCAGATGAAAAACAGCTACGTCTGCAGCTTCACACACCTTCTGCAGTGTTTGAAAGGAAGCTCTCTGAAAAATGATGAAAAATTCCTATAAATCTCATTTTCTGAATGCATTTATTTGTATTCCTATGAGAACGTTCCAGCCTTGCCCTGAAGATGAAATCTACTGCTTGCCCAATCATAAACCTGTTATTTATCTGCTTTGAAAGTTTAACCGGATTTTATTTTACTTACACTTTGGCTCTTCTACAGTTTCCAGAGCTGTCTGGAAACTAAATTTTGCACAAGTACTTCCAGTTTCAGAGACTGGTTTTTTCCTGCAGTAATCAGTATTTTGGTATATTATCTTATAGCTGGCCTACTCGGCCTCTAGCCTACTACACCAAGAAGACCTACAAGGTGAGTTCATCCTGTGAATTCACTGATATACCATAATGAAAGTAAGAAAGCACTGTATTGTTAAAGACATTTAGCTATGGCCCTCTGCAAGAACAAACTTCACACTACATTCCCATCTTCTCTCCAGCAGATTCTTACAGGAAATAGTTCTTCATTTTCTAATTCTCTTCTTTTTGTTCTGCAGCCTGTTTTCAGGACAACAGTGGTTCCCATTTCCATACTACCCCAAGTATCCCTTTACACAGTGGAAAAGAAAAAGGTAAGTAAAAAAAATATGTGAAAACAATTCCTTCTTGTGTGAGGAGAGACTGGCTAAAATATTAGACAAAGGGGTTAAATTTTCTCCCCCTGCAGTCCTGTTAACTCCCTTCAGGCACAAGACAATCTTTCATTACCTTAGTTTCCCTGTTGCATTAAAGGATGATGTTTACACTTTGCTACCTGCAGATTGCTTTAACACTGACATGTATGGCCTTTGGATTAGAAGATCCTAAATAGATGTAAATAACCTTCTAACTTTGAGAAAATGTTTTCTTTCCCTTTTGAAAACGTGTTCTGATGGACACCTGAGAATGCTCTAATGGACACCTGACACACCTTTTGCCAGGTTAACCTGACAGACTGAACAATAAGCAAATACTCAGATCAGTTCCCAGAAAATACGAATTAATACTACAAATCCACCAAGAGTCCACCAGCATTTATAAAATTACCCAAGTGCCACCAGCGACCAACCAGCAAATGCACAGTGGAGAGAGGTCAGGAGCAACACTTGGCTGCTCCAGGTGAGAATGTCCACAGTCCTTTTCCTTGGATGTCCCTCTTGGCACATGAAATAGTTCAGAGAGCAGAATACTTACTAAATGAAGCAGTATTTGGACTTATACCCCTCACCCCCTAATGGGCACAATATTTTTAATAGATACTAAAAAAAAGAAAGCTTTCCCAGTCATCTTTTAAAACCCATTTCTAAAAAAGAACCACGTAGAGCCATTCACAATCCCAGTCATGAATCAGTACTCTGGAACTGAAAAAGGGATACACAGTGCCTATCAAAGCAGGATAAACCCTGTCTGCTTATTGCCATTAGTGTAGTACCACTGCAGAGCTTAGAAAGCACTTGGATCAGTGCTTCCTTAGTGCAAAAGATTTTATAAATCTCAAACCTTAAACTAGTAAAAACCACTGAAACAATCTATCAGCCGCAGCAGGAAATCGGTGGTCTTATAATATTAAAGTGGCTTAATCTTAAAGGTGATCTAAAAAGGCTTTTTACCTGCCAACTACTAATTCTGGGTTCTGTCTTTCTTCTGTAACAACTGACAACATGACTGAGAACTAAAATCAGATAAGAAATTGCATTCCATAAATGGTTTTAGTTGTTTGTGAAGACACAATCAGTTTGGGGGAGAGGAGTGGGTAAAGAAATGTGGCATAAGCAAGGAAGCATAAAGGGAAGACATATTTAATGATTTAATTCTAAAACACATTTGCTTCTGTTAAGCAAATAAATAAACCTACCTACTGGATCACATTTTAAATGGAATTTATAAAAAAGAACTTTTCCATTTTTAAATTCCACGGCCCACTAGGTCAAAAAGTGTTTTCTGTTCATTAGCATACTTCCACTCCAATCAGAACACCTCAAACCTTCCTTTGGGATGGACAAAAAGTATTGGCATTTGTTTGGACACAAAGAATGCATTTAGCACTCTGAGTCTGTCCCCCCTCCGTTCTGTGACATGACCTTTCTCAGTAACTTTGCAGATCTCCTGAGAGCTGGGCAGGGTTTACCTCCCAGCACTGGCAGGGTTTGCTCTCTCAGCCAGGTACAGTAGCAGTTAAACACCGAATCCTAGAGCAGCACATGGTGTTCTGGCTGAAAAGCCAATACTCTGACCACTTTCACAAGCTTCTCAGTGTAATAATACTCAGTGCAGACCTACTGCTGTTTGCTCCTTTCTGCTGACTCCTCTTCCTACTGGTCTTGGTTAAGTAGGATCCTGTACTTAGTTCTGTTACAAAGGTGCTGTTACAAAAGTCCTGTTATTTTTTCCTGTATTACATTTTGCCATGTAAACAGATGCAAGTCTGGACTAAAACACTTGCCTCAGGAAACTTCTTGTCCTCTCATGCTTTCCTTTACAGAAGGAGATAAAACTACCCTTCCCTATTCTTCCATTTTGTAATATGTGTGGTGCAAAGTTAACACATTTCAACAGGAACAGACTGGGCTTATGGTTGACTCACAGACACTCCTCTCTTCTTAAAAAGCCAGTTCAGACTTGAGCTCCCACTGCTGCCCCCTTGATTTCAAAGAAGCTCGCAGACATATGAGCCTCAGAGTAGATAAAGAGTTGTGTAATTTTGGAAAGAACAATAACCATGATATCTGAAACTATGTTTTAAAAATATAGATGTAAGCATCTGCTAGATCCCTAGGTTTCTGCAGGAAGACTGCAAAAGAGACCTCAGATCTGTGATGAGAGTGAGCTACACAGTGGCCACAACTCTAGTTTGTGTCTAAAAGGGCACAGCAATAACAGAGGCAATAAAGGAAGAAACTAAGAAAGCAGATGGAACAGAAGATTCTGTCTGGAAGCAAAGGAACTTTTAATCGCATAAAGAGAAATGAAAACTGTTAAATTTAAGATCAGTCAAAAGATTTGAAAATATTTTAAAAATTTAAAAATCTGAGTTTCTCTTGTGCTTCAGTTGAGACACAACTGACTAAGTTACATCACTTATGATCTCAGAAAGGACCTAAAGTGGAGGCACTACAGCTTATCAATATTTTCATTCACTTAAACATGCACATTTCTACTTTCTGACAATCAGACCTTAATGTTTTATTTCCTGGTAGCAAAGAAAAGCAAAACACAGAAGCTACAAATCTAGAAGTCTTAATATGCTACAAAATTAATCTTGAAAATGGAAGTGCTGATGATTAAGAAACAAAGCCAATTCCTTCCCCATGTGTTTATGCAGGTGTGCCATCTGCTGGAGATGGGGCATTTTCTTAAGTCAAACCTCAGTGATGGATTTTTATTATTTTAAAATACATCTAAGATTCAGCAGCAGGTTTTCAAGCTATTGAAAAGACTATGTAAAAGATACTGCCTGCAGGCTAGTTGTATGTAACTGCAAGGATCTGAACTTCTCAACCACCAGTAACTTATACAAAATGCCACCTTCAAGTATATCAGCAATTTATGAGTGATGGAAGCAATCACAAAACACACAGATTATTACCTTGGTCTGAAGACAAATATCCCCAGTCTGGAAAGTCGTCGCTATTTTAGGACGAGGGTTTTAGAATCCAACTGTGGAGACCCCACAGCTCCTTGGCTGATGCTACAGACTCCCTGAGCCCAACTACAAGTAAGGCACACACACCATCTGCCCACTGTAAATGGATGTCTCAGGAAAATTAAGAACAGGGCAGGAGTGCATAATCCTCTTTACTAATCTGTTTCTTTCCCCATTTTCATCTTCAGAGTCTCTGGGGCTGGATGTCCTTTCCCAGAACTGCAGGAATGCAGGTAAAGTGTCAGCTATCACCTGTGTGACTTTAGTCAGGGAGTTCCATCCATCTCCCTGCACTCTGCTTTAAGAACACTGGATTTGGTTCCCTCTGAATCCGGCTCCAGCTCTACCCTGCGCTCCCTCATTCCGGTACCAGGAAGGACAGCAAACAATCACCATCCATCTTTTCCAGGCCATTTAGGACCTTATAGATCTCTGTAACATAACCCCATTGGAACTTCCTCCCATTATCACATTTTTCCCCAGAATGAGAAGTACCAGCTTACTTATTTCCTAACACAGAAGTTACATGTAAAATTATTACAGATTTCCTTTCCTGCCTCCTCTGAACCTTTAACAATTCCAGCTTATCTGTTTGGAGACAAAGAACCAGAACTGCACATTGTATTCAAAAGATGCAGATGACCCAGGTATTTGTACATCTCATTGTTTTGTTTTTGCTAGTTTTTAAATAATTTTAACAAAGGATTTCTATAAACTACTGAGAGGACTGAGCTGATATTTTCTTGGAACTATCTCACATCTGCAAATTCAAGGCCCACACTTTGTATGTGAAGGTATAACTGAGTTCTGTCTTCCCCCTCTATTGTGTAGCACTCAATATACACTGGATTTCACCAGCCATTTTATTGCCTCACTAACTCTCTTCAAAATTATCATTCAGCATCAGCTCTTGTCCCTACTGTCCTGAATCTCTGCATGATCATCACACTCTGTCCTCTCACTGCTTGCCCTCTTTCTCCAAGTCACTTGTGAATATGTCAAACATTTCAGAACTGCAGAACTCTACTGGTGACCTCCCTGTTCTGCCAAGGACTGAGGAAACACTCCACTTCTTTTCAGCTTCTTAACTGCTTTCCACTTAAACTACAGCTATATAGTTTCTTTTAAAATCTTTGGTGACAGACCTTATCAAAATCCTTTTGGAAATCCAAATATTCTGCATCTTTTCCCAACTGGTTTCAGTGAAATCAGAAAGTAAGAGCTGAGCAATTTTCAGTTTCAAACTAAGGAGAAGGAATTTGTCATTGAGCACAGGTCTTGTTTTAATCTTACCATCCAGCTGTTTTCATCTGTGCCTTATCCTAGACAACAAAAAGGTCTGTTCTTTGAAAAGCTCAATGTCAGACTGGAAAACATCATATGCTTTCACCTTTCTTTCTGATCAAACGCAGGCCAAACATAAGATTTTCAGCCCCAGCATTCCAGTGCTGAATTTTCACCATCAGTCTGGAAGTGCAGGACTGGAACCTTCTCGTTTCCAGGTAAGAAAAGTATGAGCACATGTTCTCTTTACTACAGCAACTTCCATGGTTTAAGATACACAGTGTCTTCAAAAAAAAATGCATTTCTAAGGTCTGAGCTTTTGTATTAGAAACTAATGTGTAACTCAGGATGGCAACATGCCCCATGTTGAGGGAGAACCTTCCACACCTGCTCTGCTGGGAACTTCAGAAGCACTTCTGCAACAGACAGGGCAAAAAAGCACATGTCAAAGTAAAGAAAGTTTAATGCTTACTTGGATTTAAATGGGGAATCAGACACAGCATTTTTTGCTTCCATCAAGCTCTCATATTCCTTTGCCCTAGAGGAGAAAATATTCATTATTATTGACTATTGTCTAAAGTGTACAGGATGCAATATTAGTGACAGGGTTCAAACCTTTGGGTTTTTCCTGGTTCACAGTAAGGCCCAGCATTTCTGTCAGAGCTTCCCTGTCAGAATCCAGACTGGTGCTGAACTACTGGCCATTAGCAATTTATGATTAATATTACTGCTTTAGAATAACAGCAGTATACAAATGGCATATTTAAGTTGACTTTTGAAATGGTAGAAAACTGCACAAGTGATACATAGAAATGTAGTAATCTACTGCCGATTATAAAATTATTAGTGATATAACAATTTATATTATGATGTATAAATATAAAATATATAATTATTATATAAAATATTAGTGATTTAGACATGTAGTGCAGATCAGTACATCACAGATTATAATTAACATATAAATACTTGGTTATATTTACAGGCAAAGGAGTATTTTTATGTAACTACTGATTGTATTGTAATATAATAAATTTTAGGCAAACGACATAGAAACACCTCAAAGAATGACTGTTTTACTGCTGGAAACAGAAACACAACCTCTTTAGTCCCTTAAAACTATTATTTACACTGGCTATATGCCAAAAAGTAGGAAGAGGGAGGCGAGATGTTTTTCCACTGCTTGTTTTCACTCCAGCCAGCCCGTGCCAACAGGTGAAAATCACGATTTGCTCGTGGACCAAAGCAGGATTCACGGTGCTAATCCTGTAACCTGCTTTTAATAACACACACACACATAAAGCAAAACTAATCCAGGCACTGCAGTGATGCAGATGCATTTCTCTCAGGTATATAGAGTGAACTTTCCTTTATATTTTCTGTTCCCACAAATGGATCGAGTTTCCCAAAGCTACTCAGATCTTCCCTCAGCTGAACCGTTCCAACTTATGCTCCACGCAAATATTGTTACATCACCACCAGCTCTGATTTGTGGGTCATTAATAAAGCCATTAATCACAGCTGAATTCAGTATTAAACACGAAGGTGAGATTCCTTTATTAACCTTTTGCCTTCTTACCCAGAAACAACACATGTCAGCTTCTGCACAGACAAGTCAGTCGAACTCAAAAAATCACCCAAAATACCTGTTACTAAATGCACGTGGCTGGAGTGCTTTAAATCCATTGTAAAGCACACACCAACTATATGGTAGCCACCTCTAATGCTCAAATTTGGCCTTCATCAGGACTCCTTTTGCCATGGGAGTACCCAAATACTCTTCTGCCAGCAGCACATCCACGATAACCTGAGATAATTTACTCAGCTATATATCAGTTGTTACTGATAGCACCAGTTAAATGGCTTAGGGTTATAAATATAATTAATAAGACTAACAAAACTTCTCAACATATCTAATATCCCACTGATCACCATTTGTCCCCTCATTCACCTCCGCCCTTCATTGCTTTGATATTGCAGGAGTGATTTAAGATCTGGAAACTCAGGAGAGCAACAGGAACCTATTTGGATGCAGTTCTTATTTTTTTCCAGTTTTAAAATATCACAGCTTCCTAGAAACTGAAATGAATGCATCATTTCAAGAGCTGAGGTGTAAGGGTATTTGTTGTAACTGTTTCTTTTTATAGGGAAGAGGGAGACTTGTAGGTATGTACTAAAACATGGTCTGTAGATAATCTACTAACACCTACAAAACTCCAAATTATCAACATCAAAATACCTTTGCTTTATACCACTAATGGACATTTTTATTAGTAAGCCTTTTGTGTTGACATTAGAAAACTCATCGTGAAATCTTCAATTTAACTCTGAGTTATCTTCCAGGACAGCAAACCCACTGAAAAGTTTAGTCACCCTTTAGTAGGAAAAACAAGCCTAATGAACATGGATTTCATGTCTTGCCAAGATAACTCCTCTTAGATTTTGAAGCTTTCACTGTATTTTAAATAGTACATCACCTTTGTAAAATGATGTCCCTTTATTACTGTTTTAATTACAATTTTTCAGGACGAATATGCTGACTCACCCAACAGTCTGACACGTAAGAACTCAAGTTGTTCTGAAAAAGTTTTTCTCCTCTCAGTGCCAATAACAAACTATTTATCATTTGAACCTGTATTCTGAGGTCTGACAAATCTTTGACTAAATTCAACAGAAGCAGCTCTGGAGATTGGCCCCAGTAACTGCATTAAATCAACAGGTCATATGAATAACTCTGCATCTTGAGCAATCAGAAACCTGGAAGAACATTATCCACTTTCAACAGTGTGTTCTAATGTGCTGTTCAGACAGTGGATTTGCTCATTCAAAGAGGAAAGCAATCAGAAACAGTAATACATTGTAAAAGTGTGGTGTTTTGGGAGACTGATGTGCCTTTATTAGCATTATCATGAGTTAATAAAACATCTCATTTTTACTGGAGCTCTAAAAATCCACACAGGTGTTCTTCTCTTCTTTGCAGCCCTTCTTGCTTAAGAAGGCAGGGAAAATACATAACAATGACTCTTACCTACTGAGAAGTATTTTTAGAGAGAAATGCAAAAATATATTACAATATTCAATTAAGTATTAACCTCGGCTGGGGACTGTTCAGCTCTAGAGAGTGACACTGCCAGTTCATGATATAATGATGTCCTGCACATCATACTGATTTGCAGATGTCACTTTTTAGACTAAGAACAAATTGCAGGTCTGACAGCTCACTTTCCATTTTAAGATATTTTTATTCTTCTTGTTGTGACAGGCAACAAAAAATGATTAAATTTAGTCATGGGATTTGACACCACAGCGGGCTGACTCCTATTTGTTGATTACTATTGATTTTCTTTGATACTTCATTTAAAAATCAATAGCTAGAAAGAAAAATAGGCATGGTTTACACAAATTTAAACATGCTATTGTATGCTAGAAGAGGCTACAGTTTTGGCAGGGCACTGGCATCCAATTATGAGAAAAGCTCTTAACAGGTGAAACCAAGGGCTCCAGATCGATATTCAGTTTTCTTTCTCAATCAGAGAAAGTGGCCATAAATTAGGCTCATCAGTGTTATTTTCAAGACACTCCCAAAGCAAATAATTTTACATTTTTTTCAGCCTTCCACTGCACTCATACTAAAGGACAAAAGGTAAAGTTTAGAACAAAACTTAAAGGAAAAAAAAATAAAAAGGAATTTGTACTACCTGGAGTTCATCCGTGCCTTTAGCTTCTTGGCTTTCTTTTTAATTTTTTGTTTCTCCTCTCCATCTTTTAATGGTTCCACAGGAACAGAACTCTCAATCACAATGTCCACAATGTACTTTTTTAATGACAGGTGCTCCTGCAGAAAACAGTGAAATAATATTTAATGTTATAGTCACATATTTTTCCCAAGAAAAAACAGTATTATTTTTGTTCTGTTTATAATGTTTAACAAGAGGTTATGAAAATGAAGTTGAATTTTAAAATAGATCTTGGGAAAGAGATTATTTTACACTGGAGAGAACAAATAATGGGTATTTTCTAAAAAAGGAGAATAATTATTAAAAGAAGAATAAATACTGTGCCTTATTTTCAAGAAACTGTCATTTAACAAGTATGAACTCCAAGCTGACATCTTTTCTCCTCCAAGCTGCCCTTTACAGCTACATGAAACCTGCTCTATTATCATAATTCATTATATTAAAGAAGCTAATTCTGGTTTTTATTTTAACTCTTCATGAAAATCTAAACTTGCCTTAACTTTATTAAAATGCATTGAAACTATTCACTACTTGCAATATTACCATTTATTAGCGGGAATATTACTTCTCCTCTCACATGAACAAATCTGAATTTAAGTAAAATATTGGTAAAATCTCTGCTTCCCACAGAAGAAATGCTAAACAATTAGTTTAATGCCAGTTATTGGAATGTATTTACACACTTTTTAATCCACTGAGGCTTATATCTGTTTTCTTGTAGAATACCAAACATATTATGAAGTACAGGTTACCACTGCTTATTAGGATAATTTAGCCTTGAATATGATTAGGGCCACAATCAGAAGTGGTTATTCCTTCCTTTTTGGTAAGTATCCTTAAAATTCAAAGTAAAAGGTGAAGCGTTAAAAAATTTATAGACAGTATTTTCCAGAAAACAACCTATATTTTCTTTCACTGATTGAGGAAAATACTATGCCTGTTGAAAACAAAATAAATCTCTGTGAAATTTCCTGGAAAAAGACCACTTAGTTTTTGGAAAGCATTGCTGCATGATATAACCTAGCAATATATATTTGGTGAAAACAGTAAATGAAATAAGTATCCTAAATCATATAAATGCAAAATGAACACTGAATTAATATTAGACATAAGTAATCCAGTATAATACTCTAAGCAAATTCTAAAAGTAACATCAACTTCCACTTTGCTCCACTGCTACCCTGGATACCTCCCAGCACACCTGAGCACTTTTTCCTCAATGTATTTGAGGAATATTGAAGTTCTTCAAACTGTGCATGTTGTTATATATTGCTACAGCCACAGGTAACATCATTCTAACAGCTTCTGTAAGCATTTTCCCTGCCCTTAATATTATTTAATTTTAGCAAGACGTACTTAAAAGAAAACTTCCTAAAGGTATCTCAGAAGGCTGTGCCTGTGAGTCTGAGTCAGGAGGGCAACAGTCTGTGATGAGTTGGTTCTTAACCCACCTGTAGCAGTGCAGAACGGAATCAAAGAATCATAGAACGAGCTGGGTTGGAAAAGACCTCCGAGATCATCAAGTCCAACCCTTGATCCAACCCCGCCGTGGTTCCCAGCCCATGGCACTGATGCCACATCCAGTCTCACCTTAAACCCCTCCAGGGGTGGTGAATCCACCCCCTCCCTGGGCAGCCCATTCCAATGGCTGAGCACTCTCTCTGTAAAGAATTTCTTCCTAATACTCAACCTAAACCTCCCCTGGCACAGCTCAAGACTGTGCCCTCTTGTCCTACTGCTGGTTCCTGGGAGACGAGACTAACCCCCCCCCTGGCTCCCCCCTCCTGGCAGGGAGTTGCAGAGAGTGAGGAGGTCTCCCCTGAGCCTCCTCTTCTCCAGGCTGGACAACCCCAGCTCCCTCAGCCTCTCCTCACAGCACTTGTGTTCAAGCCCCTTCACCATCCCTGTCCTGGCTATGAAATCCAAGTTCAATTTTGTCTCTTTAGAGAGATGTGGTCCACTTAAAAATAGCTTTTCCCCTAAATTTCCCTTAAAAACCAGAAGCCTGGTCATAAGGTTCAAACTTCACAGGAAACAATGAGTTTGAGCCTGTCAGTGTTGAGAAAAGAAAGGACTTCCTCAGAACAGACTAGGGCACTACTGCTTTGCTACCAAGTTTCTGGGTACTTCACTTGTGACATCTATTAAAAAAGCTATTTATGAATTATTTCGGTGGGACAGGGTAGGTACATCCCTGCTTTCCAAACGGCACCAGTGCACCTTGGCACCACCCTTAGCTTAGCTCATGCCTCACCAGTGAGATGCAGCACTTGTAACACACGGAACAAAGGTTACTGTAGCTCTACATCTTTGTTCAACAGTGAAACTGGGACTTTGGTTCATCATATCTTCAAACTATCGTTTCTTCCAAGTGACAGCAGAGCAGAATGAAGAGGCCGCTGCACTGTGGAATGGCCCCCACCCTCGAGAGGGGCAGCACTGCAACCACGGGGTCACACTTGTGCTGGGCAGGAATCAGAGAGACAAAGCTCTGCATCCCCTTCCCAGACACTCATCTCCTTTTTCATCATCTCATCTGTGGCTTAGCAGAGGACTTGAAGAGAACTACAGGGTTCACCAAGCACATTCATCCCCCAGCCTGTGGGGCCAAGAGAGCACAGCCCGTGGTCACACCCGTTTGTTCACATGAACTCAGGCACCTCCGGGAAGGATGGTTCTCAGAGTTCTCAGCTTTCACGTGTGGCGGTTTGGGATATTATCAGACCTCATACATACAGCTCATTAAAGGCAGACTAGAGTAATAATACCTTGTGTCACAAAAACAGTCACTTCTTGAAGGTACAGATCAAAGCGTGGGATTAGCACCGTGGGCAGATCGACACCATTCAGGTGTGAAACAAGTAAAATTAATAGCTTGGTGTTGGATGACAACTGGTACCTGAAGAGAGCTGCTGCCACAGCACCCTTCAAAGCAGGGGGAAAATATTTACTCCCAACCTCCTACCAGCTACCTGAAAATATTAAGGTTTGAAAATCCACTGAGTCACACTGAAGTACAGGATGTCCCATCCTTTAAATAACTAAATTAATGAGTAATTTTACTTACATGGCCATTAGTTGGACAGGTTAACATATCACAGAAGTAACAACCAAAGGGAGTGAGGTCAGTGCAGTGTTTTCAAAGCAAACTTTCATTTAAGCCATAATGAAACTCCTCAGTCTCAGGGGGTGTATTTCTAATAAAGGTAATGCAGAATAACTGGGTAATCCAGTCACTTCTTCCTGAAAGCCTTTCGCTATTTTTTGTTATTATTTTTATATAAGTAAATGCTATATGCTGTAAGAATTTCTGAGACTAAATTAATTTACCCTCTCCCTAAAAGCATTCTGAGTTTGTCTTTACGACAAGTGAAGGGTCATTACTGGCCTCATTCTGTGCTATGCTGAGCACATTCTGACCCCAAATCCCCAGGTCTAGTAAAGCACCAGATCTTTGGAGAATTTAGGCCATTAAAAATGCAAAGCATTATTAAGTAGAGGCTCTTTTTTACTGAAATCTTCTGTCATTAAGATTTGTATTCACACCTACTTGAAAATGTTCAGTGAGGTTTCAGTCCCATCAGTTTTAGCTGCATAATTTCTCTAAATCTCTGTTTTAAAGGCTTATGAATTTTGCTGGTTCTGTCCTAACAGAACACTCCCTATCTCAGGATTAAAACAGAACCAGCTATGATGGTCATTATGTATCAGATTTCTGCCATCACTTCTCATACTTGCTACTCATCCTCTCAGCTCCACGGCTGAAATCAATGCTGGCACAAAACAAGGGATCAGCTTTCCCAGAGATGGCAGAATCTGTGCCACAAAGAGCAGCCAGACTGTTCCATGCTGGGATGTACAGCTGCAAAATATGGAAACAAGAACAGAGGGCTAATGTATTTCTTCATGATCCCCTGTGTATGTTCCTCTGTGTATACTGAGATGATGATGGCTCAGCAACCCATGAGAGTAGAAACACTCCTGCTATTTCTCTCCAGTGTTATTTATGTGCATTCATCAAAGCTTAGGGTTACTTCTAAAAATCCCCAGGTATACTGGACCTGCTTCTTAGAGGGAGACTCTCAGTCTCTAGCTGAAAAAGCTATGAAGCAGAAAAGTAACATAGTAAATATGTTCCACGTGATATTGAACTGCATTCTGTACAGACACATGTTGTTATTTGACAAAGCCATATAACCTCTAATAACTTTTATATAATGCCGAAGTAATTTTTAAAACGACATAAATTTCCTGTAAAAGTTCCAATACTTGGTTTACAAGCAAGGTGATAAAGACTAACATTAAATGCACATGTAAAACTGCAGCCCCCACGAAGCAGACAGAAATTAGGTTATTTACAAAAAATGACTTTGCTTTTCCCCCCTTCTCCCTCCATCCTCAACCGGTCTGACTCTCAGTCACTGAGAATCCTGAAACTTTCCAAATGCGACAGAAGGGCCTCATCTACGAACTACAAGAGAAATTGAGTTGCCAAAACCATTAAAGCTAAAACTAATAAGGTCACCCCTGAAGTCACATTCTTGCTGGTTATTGCCTAGTCCCTGAAACAGAAAATCAACTGCCTGAAACAGAAAATCTACCCTGCTCGTTTCATATCGTGAAGTTGATAATCTTAGTTGACTAAGCACTTCTTATAACCAAGCTTTTCTCTCTACACTGAATTACACTCCTTTTTCTTACTTGACATGTTTACATTTACAGGAATAACAGTATTATAATCAATATCCTCTGCAATACATTTTCAGACTGCAGAACAAATAGAATTGCAAAGTTTTTCCACGAGCAGTGTAGCAAATACTACAAAATGCTGAAATGCTATATAGCTGAGTAGGGTCCACTTCTGCTTGGATGAGGAAAACCATACCATAAACTGGATTCTGAACCTCAGTAATCTATATAAAATACAACAGCTGGAGAAGAAGTTTCCTAATTGACATCCTCTTCATACAATACCTATTCACAACACCAATACTCTTCACTAGCTCTACCCATTTAATATCCTGATTCCAGCAGCAGCATCCACGTATCTGTCCTTGCAGATGAAACCTTGGATATGTAAGTATTTATCAAAGCAGAACACAACTGCAAAATTATGTTCCTACCCCATCTCTGACTATGACACTTCTTGGCTGTCTGTATTACATATAAGCTACTATTTCACTACTCAGCAAATATCCGTAGGAACATTATTAAATTGTGAAGTGTGCCAAACAGAATCCTTCCCCACGAAATTCCTCAGTCTAAAGTTAGGACCAAGCGTAACACAAACACTTATTTCCCGTTCCTTTCTTGTTAAGTAAGTGTTGCCTTTTCATGAATTCTGCCTGGGGCAAGCCTGAGCAGGCAGGACAATCTTGCAGCAAAGCCTCTGAGCCAAGAAGGAAAGCCCAGCCTGGCTGTGTAGCTGCAGGGCAGCTGGAACTGCAGTCCCTGTGCTCCTGGGCACACTCTGGGCTGGGCTGGCTCTGCCACACGTGCAGGAACAGCCGGGCTCTGAACACCCAGCCAGGTGCTGGCAGGAGCGGGCAGGACCAGCACCCAGCGCATCAGGTATTGTCTGGTGCCTCCTCTGAGCTCTGGAGGGTCCCACAAAGCAGCTCTGCAGTGAAATCCTCTGTCCAGCTCCAGGCAGGGGAAGGTCTGACTGTCCCCTGTCGGTCTGTCCCGCACAGAGTGTGAGCCAGGGCTCAGTTAACCCTGGTTCCATTATTTATAAACTAACCATGTCATTTAAGTGGAAAACCTTCCCAGCCACTGGACTTTCACTCGACAAACTGAGCCAGAATGACCTTCCTGAATCTGAAGAGTTTATAGAGGTTTTTTCCTCTGTTATTTTTTCATTTTCATTCCCTTCCATATTTCTGGATTCTGGCCAGAACTGAAGCAGGAGTGCCAGAATACCATAAGACTGGTTATTCTTATTATTTTTGTATTCTTTCCAACCTTGAATCCCCAAGTTCAGAAAGAAAAGGCATTCTTATAAGTTTTCTAACCCAATTCTGCAGCCCAAGGTAACTTGAAAAACATCTGACTCTAGCTATTTACCTCAATTCCATATTCAGAGCACTCAAACACTTGTTGTTACTTGCCCCCTTATATCAGCATTAATATATAAAGAAATACCTGTAGTAGCTTATATCATATAATAATGGCTGTCATTCATCTACCATTTTAATAAAAAATACATATATCAAACTGAGTATTTTCCATAAAGGTAAGGTACATAAGGAATATATTCTAACAAATCAATTGGTAACTATTCTGAAGGCTACTATACCTTTTGGTTCTACACCTCTACCTGTTACAAAATAAACACCCCCCTATAACTGCAGAAAATCATTTAAATATGTTTCAATATTTATTACCAATGTCAGGAATAATGGTTTCTTACTTGTGTATATAGTCACTTATGGGATATCTTTGCCAAATTTTTAAGGTTTTTAAAGGCTCAGTTCTAAATCACATTACCACAGGAATATTTGTTCATGATTTTACTACATGTTTCAACAAAACTCCTCAGTATTTTATTTTTTCCTCACAGCCTAGGACAATATTTAGTATGGAAAACAGATGCTGAAGCAGACTGTGAGTTATATCAGAAGCATATTTCGATTTTAAACAATGACAGCTTGAAACACAAATGATCATTAATTCTTAATCATAAAGAAATCAAATACTGTTATAAGACCACAAGTGACGATCCACCTCAAAATATGAAGATTCAGATTAAGAAAAGGTATTTACCTGTTACCATTAATAAGAGTTATTATAGTTGATACATATATGAAGAAACAGGTTATAAAGTAATGAATATTCACATACTATTTCCTTCACATCTTGAATTTAATTAATTTTTTTTTAATAATCCTGCTTTTCAGCATGCCCAAACTAAATACTATTTTTACTTCTAGTACCAACTTTCAGTCACCTTGCTTGTCCTTAAATTCAACGACACAACAGTCTGCCACTAAGATAAATAGCAAATAATACTCTTAATAGTAGGGTCAGATATTTCTTCAAATTTTTAATATCATTCCCTTTCCCACTTGTCGCTCCAAAATGGGGCAACAGAAAGCAAAGTGAAGGTGTTTCCTCTGTGAGAATGAGAATTCTGCATCCTGGCCATGGAAAGCTGGAAGGCACTGACATTATCATGTGGCTGCAAGGGCAACTGAGAGAAACAGGGAGATGAGAGTGCACTTGGCCCTGCCAGCAGTAGTTTTTCTTACTGGCTGTGAATATCCAAGACATCCAAGCCAAAAAGAGGAAGAGTGCAGCTGCTGGCACTGATCTATCACAATTAAAGGCACAGCCAATAAACAATTAATCACGTACGTTTTTGCCAAGAAAAACAACACTTTATAATAAATTAAAGGTAAGAAGCTACTGCTACACAAAGTACAACAAAGCAGAATTGATGTATGGAGCACTGAGAGACCTTCTGCAAGCTGCACCGTGGATTAGACTTTCTAATTACTTGATTGTTCATGACAGCTTCTTCCAGGACAGAAGCATTCACAGCAGAATGACATGGCCTGAGTTCCTGGGCTGAAAGGATCACAGGTATCCAACAGATATGAAAAATCCATAAACAAAAAATGGACCACAGATGCTTGGCCCAATTCCACTCCTCTAGCAACACACAACCCTTCTCTAAAAAATAATCTTTCCTTCCTCAGGAAAAAAACATTGAGTAAAGCCAACTCAGCCAGAACCTGAGGCTTTACTGGGATGGGGGAGTTCTTGTTTGCAAGTGATTTACAGGTTGCTTCCACTGAGCCACAGAGAAGAAAAATGGGCTACTGTTGGAGAACTATAATCAGATGCCAAGAAAAAAAAATGACTTTACAATGAAGTCTATATTCTGTAAGTCTGGGCATAAAAGACACAGGCATATTGTTCTACATATGACCAAACTATAGTTTGCACCACCATACTGCCCAGAACTGCCTTCAGTGCTCTGTACCACCAGAGCTGAGTCGGGATCAGCTCCCTGTACTGCACTGGTCTGACAGAGCAGGCAAATGTCACCAGAGATGAAGGGCAAACACACCCCAGGGCTGCAAACATTGGGCACACAGACTTCACAGCTGGGGCTGCCCCTTCCCTGGAAGTGTCCTAGGCCAGGTTGGATGGGGCTTGGAGCAACCTGGTGTAGTGGAAGGTGTCCCTGTCCATGGCAGAAGGTGGGAACAAGATGAGCTTAAATGTCCCTTCCACCCCAAATCATTCAGTGACTCTGTGAATACAAGTAAACATGTAACACACACGTGAATGTTCCAAAACAAAAAAGAGAACTATTAATTGTGTGTAATAATTTTTAAAAGACCACATACCTGTGGGTATAAATACCTCAAACTCCTCTATTAGATGACACTAAAAAATTAATAATCTTTATTATTATTATTTTCCACTTTGCTTAATCATATCTTTTAGACAGGTTACCAAAGGAGTTCATAGAACACTATTATTCATTTAAATAGAAGAACTTGAAAACACTGATTCAGAAAGGAAAACAAATGCATTCTTTTCAATACTGCTAAGGCTGAAGCAATAAAACAACAGTTATATTTAATTGTTAATGAAAACATAGCAAACTAAAAAAAAAAAAATTTAGCAAACTGCAGGCAACATCATGTCCCAGACAAGAAAGCTCCTTGTAAATACTGAAGAAAAAGAGCAAGGGTAAGGCATGAAACTATTCCCACATCTCTTTCCATCAGTAATTTCCTCTGCAACAAATAACGGAGGCGGAACATAACTTTGAGAGAACAGCTCCATTTCTTTCAGAACGACAACTCCTCACCCTAAAAAGCTTTTAGAAACTCCAACTGCCAGGAACATCAGCTCTGCCCGTGTGCTGTGCTGGCTGTAACCCTCACCTGGCTGGCACAGCCCTGCCCAGGCTGGCTCCCAGCACGTCCTGCAGCAGCACCAGCCTGCCCGGGGCAGCTGCCAGCACAGCACAGGCTGTAAATCACAGCCTGGGCCCTGGGCAGGGCTGTGCCAGGGCAGGCTCACACTGCAGCCCTGGCCAACTGGGCAGCAAACACTCCTGAGGGAGCTTCAGGCACTGGCCAGCTGGTTTTTTCAAAGGAACGTGGGTGGGCTCAACCAACCACGTCTTTATATAAATCCTCACATTTTAGCGCTGTCAGTCTTCAGACAACAACCACCTCTCTGCTCCATCATGGGATTATGTTTTCATTTGATCTAAATACACCTCTTAGAAGTTCTTTGTTTCATTATATAACGACAATAGAGTCAGTTTTCTTCCCTGATAAAAAAAAAAAAAAAAAGGCACATTTTTCACATATGCAAACAAAGGTTCATTAATATTCCTCCATCCTGCTTCGGAATACATAAAATTTTAGCATGCACCTTATATAAATTAAGCAACTCCTGCCAAGTTATCTATTTCATCTGGTTTTTAGAAGTACTTTTCACTTATTGGAAACATTCACAGACCACATGGCATGACATGATTTATATTCTAAAAGTACCTTTAAACCGTGGCATATAAATAAATGCCAGGAGATACAGACAAGAGCTGGGACAATGGTTCAAAGGGAGCAAGCTGTAAGGATATTTCTCAAAGCTGTAAGGGGTATTTCTCAAAGCAAACGAGGACAGGCAAGAAAGGCAAAGACAAAAGGGAAAGCAGAGGGGCATAAAAATGGATCAATAGGAGCTACAAGTGGGAGCAAACATCTACAAGGTCCTTGCAGAGACCCCTCAGCCTAATGAAATCATCAGGTGTTGTCCTGAGGCTTTCACAGGCACCTTCTCAGTGAGGTCTTTGTGTCACACAGGCTTTAATTCAGCAAAGTAATTAGTCAGGACTACAAACATACTAATTGATTCCAGTGAAGTCAATGAAAGCAAATTGCTTACGCTGTTTACATCTTTTGCTGAGCTGAAAGCAATATGGATATTGAGAGAGGGGACGGGAAATCAATAGCACAGCAAATGGCAATGCAAAAAGGAGGGAAAGCTGAGAGTTTGATGGAAGAAGCCAGGCATTTAAGCAGGGAGAGATAATGGAGACAGAACGTTGTTACTGCACGGTGAAACCACATGGGACAGAGAAAGCTTCAGAAAGGTAGGGAAGGAAAGATGGCTTTTAGCCTGCTGGAAGAGTTTTTACCAACTATGTGAATTCATCTATCTAGAAAAGGCCAGAAAAAAGCAAAGTTACAAAGGAAGTAAAAAATGTGAACAGAACTTTAATTTGCTTGCACATGTTTCAAAATGTTTCAAAACCCGTAGGTGTTCTCTGTAAGAGAAATCTCCATCTGTTTCAGCTGGAGACTAATAAACCCCTAAACGAGGGGATTTTCACCCAAAAGGCTGAGGTGAAACGAAGCTGTCACACAATCTGAGAAAGAACTTCAAGCTTTTTCATTTTTAGTATCTTCCTTCAAAGCAAAACTCTTTTGTTTGTGTGTTCCACCAAGCACATCACAGCCACAAGTGAATTCACCTCACAGGATGGAATTAAACATAACACACGTTTAATTCCAAAACAATGGGATGCTGCTCCAACATGAAGTCTGCTTTTATCTCTGAAAATGTCTGTAAAAGTACAGAACTTATAAATGCTACAGCAAAGGGAAAAGCCCTAGAATGTATCAGTTTCTTTTTCCATCTGGCAAGATCAAATCCTAGCATCCACCCAGCCTGGAAAATTCAGTGTCAATGACCATTTAGTACAGTTTTTAACTTTCTGTTTACAGTCAAATCAACCAAAAACAATCCTTACCATGTGAAATGATATAATCATTTATTTAAATCAGTTTCTGAAGTCTTAAGGAGATACCTAAATCTTACCTTCTGAGACACCAGTACAGACAAAAACATTTCAAGTCCTGTGATTTCTCAAGTAATAACAAAGAAATTCTATGATCAGATTACAATTTCAAAAAAGCTTTCTTTCTAGGCAGCTCCCTATTATACTGAGCAGGCTGAACACAAAATGAGTCAGAGATCAAGAGTAAGTTATCTGGGGTGTCAAGTGCATAAGGTTAAAGGTGAAATTTTATTAGGTCAAAGGTGATATAAATAAAATCTTTTCTGTCAAAGAAGAAGGGTCACAGGCAAGACATATATAATCTAAAGACATCACAGATGACAAGTAATAACTTTAAGTAGTACAAGTATGTTCTCACTAGAGTTACCTTCACTGACTAAAAAATTGAAAACAGTGATAAATAAGTAACCATGGGTATTATAAAGCTTCCCTGGGATATGGTTTTACTTCTATGTAATACTCTTGATTTTTTTTCTCCATTATTTCAAAACTTGAGAAGTTACTGAAGGCTTTAGTTGTGGAGGTGGCATTAACTGTGCATGCTGAATAAAGAGGTACACAAAGCAGACTGCTCCAATAAATAAAACTACTTTCCTACGTTGCAGTGACCATATCCCTAACATGCATATCTTACTACTGCTCTTTGGAAAAAATAATAAGTAATGAAAAGCAGAGAGGGCCTCAAGCCAAGGAAATTTCAGATTACAAGAATATAATTCAGAATGTTATACTCAGACTAATTGAAATATAGCTATACATAATATATAAAATATTTAACAGTGGAAGCATCCATATGTTGCCAGCATGCTAAAAACTGTGCACCCCCTGAAGAATATTAAAATCCACTATCATAATCCTCAAACTGTTCATTCAGTTAGAACTGTTCTCTCCTTTCTCTCCTGCATTATTATTCAAGAAAAACATACATTTAGCCTTAAACTTGGTCTTAAGTTCACATCAAAATTTTTTGCTGAGAAACCCTGGATTTAAGCACATGATGTTGGACCTCACAAAAATCAGGATCTCTGTGCCCTCTAGTGGAACTTCTGTTTCCATCAGCTGGGTGCAAAAGCAGCTGTTGGTACGTGAAGAAAATATGTTGGAAAGTACATGTTCCCTATCCCAGAATAGAGTCTATCACACCTTGTCCTGCTCTGGGATTTCCTGGGATACCAGAGATCATCAGAGCGTGTCTTGTCACCATCTAACATGGGTTCAGGTTGTCCAAAAGGAAAATATGAAGGAAATTATTTGCTTCCCGAGCTCCTTAAAAATAAAGCTACCATTGCATGTGAAGAGAGAGCAGAGCTGTGTGGAATGGAAAGAGCAAAGGAGGAGTCCTGAGCAATGCCTTTTTCGGGAAGCTGGAATTGTTAAGCCACCACATCACGTGCTGTGAAGAGTGGATAATGCTAAATCAAAAGGAGATCCAGTTCACTGCTTTCCTCCAGATTCATCTGAGCCAGCTGCCCAGCAAGAACCACAGCTCAGTCACCAGTGGCCAGACAGACACCAGCAAAGGCTGGAGAGATCCCAGCCCATCCCAGTGCTACAGACTGGCCACACTTTGGCCTCCCAGCTTGTGTTTCCAGGCAAAGGGATGCAGCACAGAGCCTCCTCCCATACACCCAGTGAGGCACGCCTGGCACCTCAACACCAAATCCAAAATCACACAACTGCCCACTAACCACTGTCCAAGAGGAAAAAAAGCAGCTGAAAAAACAGTTTATGTACTTTCATTACAATTGGGAAGAGGTGGCAAAGTGCAGCTCAGCAAACATTTAACCCTCCAGACTCTTGTATCTCTCCAATTATCTTTTTCTGTTCTTTCAGTGATAACCAAGAACCACCCCTGTGGGTTTCAGGACCTCAGAGACCTAACTCTCCAAAGCTTTTTAGAAAAGTAAAGATGTTACAACTGGATGTAAGAAGCTGTAAACACAGATATTTTAGTACATAAAATAGTAACAAAAACTGTGAAGGAAAGTGAAAAAAATTACGACAACTGAACAGTGTCAATGGAAACAGATTCCCAAACATGACCAAGTTAAACCTGAATCAGCACTGAAGAACTGGCCTGCTCAGTATGTCCTCCTGACCCCTGACAGGTATAATACACAGGCATTCACAATTCTTTTGGGACGTGGCAGAACTCAAATTCCCATAGAAAAGGCCTTGACTCAACCCTGTAGTTCAATTCAGGCAGCAGCAAAGAAAAGTTAAACCAGACAACAATTCAGGTGTGTTTTCTACAGCACAGTCTCTTGATTTCGTAAGAAACATCCTCAATTGCTTCCTAAAAATCACCCGAAGTGCCAGCTGTTCTAAAGAAGCTACTGAAAAACTAACTATTGCTCTTCTTAGCAATGTTAATACTTAAAAAACATTTCCAACCTAACATTTTAAAGTAATTTAGCACTACAGTTTCGAGCACTAAGGACCTCGATGCACAGGACATCACATCTGACCACGTAAGGAAGGACTGAGGTATTTTCAGCAACAAGAAGGAACAAAGGAAAAATGCGAGATGCCGACACCTGCAATATATCAGATTTTTATGATAAAAGGATTATAGCGAGATGAAAAATGCCTTTGATTAATAGAGATTTGTCACATTTTATAGAGAATCTGTTTCAAATGGCAATTGCCTGAAGCATTTGAATGCACTGTTTCTTTCATTTATTTTCATTAGTCTGCTATGATTCCCACGCTAAATGTTCAATTCCTTTATAAGAATTCTCAAGACTTTCACAGGCTACTCAGCTGAATGGCATTTAAAACTAGAGATAATATAAAAAATATGACAAAACTTACCACTTCTTCATCTGAAAGCTCTCGTCCTTGTATACTACTGTTTTCTCTCACAGCTTGTTGGTGTTTTTTCCCTTTAATGTGGCTAAATAGATACACTTCTGATGAAATCTGTAATGACAGTGACTTAATAGTTATTTTTCCTTTGCAAATTCCATCATCCATAAATAATAGTATTTAAAATATAATAAAAAATATGCCAATTTGTCAGGGGTATGTTCAGAAAATTCAAGCACAGTACTTTACTCCTCGACCTAATTTACATAAACATCTTTTATGCAGGACTTAGGAGTAAACTACAGAATGATTTGCTAGCCAGCAGTGTAATAATAGATTAAAAAATCTTGGCTTCTCATCTCATTCTTACTTCAATCTAACTTCATATATTGGATTTTCATTCTGAGATGCATGATCAGTGAGTATTGCAAGACTGCAGTCTGCTGAGCCTGAGTTTCTGTTCCAGCACTGCCTGAGGTGATCCCAAGCAATGTTGCTCAATTCAGCAATTACAGGAAATAATGCTTAGTAGCACATAAGGCTGCAATAATGCACAGCCCTTGCAAATCAGTGAAACCAGTTATCAACAAGAAGAGATCTCCCATCTTCCTGCTCAGTGAGTGTATGGCCTCTCTTCTGCTTTTTTCCTGGGATACAGGGAAGGGCAGACACAAGCAGAGATATCCTGGGAGGTTGGAAATCTGCCAGGCTTCCAACAGTGATCAAAAAATAAGACAATGAAGGAAAAGAGGAGACAAAGCAGACACTAATTTTCCCTTCCATCCCTTTTAAGCATCCAACCAAACTCAATTCAAGAATTTCTTGAGTCTGATGTGGTTTCTCCACATCCTTCAGTGAACTTCAATCCAATGAAACCTGTCCAATCAACCCCTGAACTCAAAGCAAATTCAAATACCCACAGGATCTCAGAACAAGGTGTTCACAGCTCAGCTACCTGCTAGGTAAAGAACCACATTCCTTACTTGGCTTTAAACTACCTTCCATCTGATGCTCCAGGATCCTTGCTTTTCTTGGCAGAGGCAGGTAATAACTGGGCACTGCCCACACTCTCCACTCCACCCACAACTCTACAGTTCTTTCAAATCCTCCCTAACCCACCTTTATAGATTTACATAGATAGAAGAATGCAGAGTAAGGTGCAGAGCAGAGGGGACACAGTAGATGTGCAACGCTCTCATCTGTGAGTGAAGCACAACTTGTACCTCCATGGCTTGGGTTGGCCCAGCAATTCCAACAGTATTCCCTGGATCCAACTTACCATCACATTGCATAATGAGCACTGTTTCTTTCGTTCATAGGGGGTGAGTTTTGGTGCATAATCAGTATTAGCATGTCTTCCACTACTTAATTCAGCTGCTTTCTCTTTTCTTTGTTCAATTTGTTCCATGTGCCTTCTAATACTTTCATCATGCTGAATGGAAAATAATCAAAGCAACGAAGAAAAATCACGTTGAATTACGGTGGAATCAAACTGTGCAAAGAAAAATGGATGTATTTTTCAACTAATGTATCCTTTCATACCTTCAGCTGAATCTTCTTCTGTAGTTCCTCCATGGCTTCTTGCTGAGCTGCAGTAAGAGCTGCCAACCTCTCTTCTCGATCTCTAACCAAAAGACAAGAAAAATAGGGAGAACTTGCAATAATGTAAAGCATGAATAATACTGACAGATTTCTGTTAGAAATGGAGAACAAGAACACCCAGAAATGAAGCTGAAGATGGTTCAGGAGAAAAGAAAAACAGCAAAAAGCAACTTAGTTAACAAGAATACAAATATTTTCATTGGAATGATTTAATAAAGACAGACACAGAACCTCTGCAGCAGAGCCTGGACCATCCTTCAGTCCAAATCAGAGCAATGACAGTCAGCAGTGAGGAATGTGAGACCATGTCACCCTTTGCATCCTTCAGCCAACAGCTGCTCTCAGTGAACCAAAGGGGAGGAGTGGAACAGCAAACTGGAAAGAAACTTCCCAGCACTGAGGGCAGTGTGTTCTACAGAAACATTTCATCAGAGGAAGTTTGAATACAGGAACTTACAGATGAAACTCCAACCAACATCCAACGGTACAGCTGTGAGTGATAAACTGATGCTCTGGAATCCTGCAATTCTAAATGTTCAAGAGACCAAAGGAGAGCAAAAGAGGAGACATTCATCTGTCACCTTCTCCACGGAACTGCAGCCAGGACCTACTTTGCTCACTGAACCTGTGTGCCCTACATCCCTCTTCCCAAAACCGAATCATGCCTCACACTTCAGTTGTCCTCTTCATTTTGAGCAACTCTTCTTCCCCTCCCCAGCACAGATCTCATGCATGTGGGTGTCAAAAGAGTCTGTGAATCCCCAAGCATCACCTGTTGAAGAGATTTGGGGTTCTTTCCTGTCTGAGAAAAGGTAACAGTTTCAAGAACAACTTCCTAGTGATCAGTAAGCCAAGGGAGCTATGAAATCCTACAAAGGAAGACAGTCAGCTCCTCATGCTGTTTGTACAAGAAGAAGTGGGATGGGAGAGCAACACTTCTCCCAGAAGCCTGGCAGTTCTGAAGGGCCAAAAGCTTTGAGTAAAACTGAGCTATGAAGTCATTCAAAGCCATCAGCCATCTTTTTAAAAGGCATTCTAAAATAAAAGTAGCTTGAGGGACAGAACTAGAAAGGCTAACATAAGGAATATTACCCAAACTGCAATGGGTTTTGTTATGAGTGGATTTTTGTTTCTTAAACAGAAATCTGATAAAAAACCCAAAATCATTTACATAAAAGTAGAAGGCTCAGATAAAGTAACATTTGAAAACAAAAAGCCACAGAAAATACAAAAGCAGATAGGAAAGAAGATGGGGGAGGAAGTAAGTCACATGATAAACACTAAACAACTGTTCTTTCAGAAAGAATAAGTGAACTCTTGAATTGCCATGGGTGTGGGGGGTGAGGAAGAGACGATGGACGAGAAGCATTAGGTAGTTTATGTGCTGTCTCCCCTGAGGTATACAAAGGAAAACTGAACTACAGTCTTTGTATTTTAAAGAGCTCCTGACTCACATCAGGAACTGAAACAAAACACAACTAACACATGACCCAAACCCAAAGCTTATTTTAGCTATTTCTTTCAGTTTGTCGTTTTACGTATTTGTTTAATGCTACAAACTCCAACAAATTCTTATCATTGCATACTTTGGGTTAATAGTATTTGAAACAAAATTCTCAAGTTTCCATTTATAAAGCACCAACATTACTCCTGCACAAGCCCTTCTGAAAGCATTCTTTTCACATGGTTGGGGTACAGTATATGATTTCTATTGACAAGAACAAAATTTTCCATATTATGGATTTCAACTTTCTGGAATATAAAAATACTTTGAAATTACAACTAAAACCTTACTGGAAACAAGTTAATGTACCATAAGGGCAGAGGGGCTTTTAAAGTCAGTTTTAAGTACACTATTCCTTTCATATGGATGCTTTAATCACCACCAGATGCACATGGTAAAGCTTATACTGAAGAAACTTTAAGAAGATATTACAAAAATTATTCATTCCAGCAAGTATTAAATCTTCAGGATACAAGCTAAATCCTAGCAGCAGGAAAAAAACCCCAACAAAACACCAAATGATACCCCGAGGTTCCACCACAACACACTGAAATCCAGGATGGAGGGGACAGCACAGCCAACTTCCTGTCAGGCTCATCCCTCCCTGAACTTGGAAACCAGGAGAGCGAATCCTCCTCTAATTCTGCTCTGTTAGAGAAACCCCAGAACTGTTATTAAGGACATGTAATGACTCTGAAGCCATTCTGACATAACAGATCGTAGGAAACCACAAATACATTCTTTCCTACTCTTTCCCAAAATTATCAGAAAAAAAAAAAAAAGACAGAAAAGGCAAAATCTCTCCTGTGTAATCAGCATCTGGCAAAGAAAAACAAGTGCAAGCACGGTACTGCAATATCAAGTACAAAGTGTTTGAAAACTGAGTGTTATAGCAGCAAATAGAGAGGAAATTTGCTGACACACAATACTAACAGCAGGGAAATGGAAATTGCAGTTTCTCACATATCGTAAGGAAATAATTGGGGTGCAACAAAGGGAAGTGGCAGATTATCACTGACTAAACAAAAGGAGCGAAGAATTATGTGGTTGGAGCTGTTAGACAAGTTCTAACTGTAGAAGAGCTTAGAGGACAAAGATGTCAATGGGACAAATATCTCACATTTGCTCACTGTGAGGGTTTCCTCAAATTCCAGAAAGATGCAGAAGCCTTACGGATGCAGTGTCTACCTTCCCAAAATAGCATGACCAAATTCTCCCTCTCAGTCCTAACCTTCCTCAAGTGTCTGTGAACGACAGCAAGATACTGAAGGATTCATTCCAACTCACTGTATCCTATTGTGACTTGGCTCAATACACTGAGGAAAGGTCCACAAAGTCCTGGGAAAGGCTGTAAATCCTACCCAGCATTCATTACACATCTAATGGAAAGCTAAATCTCTTTATGATGTCACTCATGACTTTGGAAGATGAAAGGTGATCAATACATTTCTGAATATTTTACTTGGAGAAAAAATACTCCCTTTGTGACAACTCTGAAGAAAACAAGTCATGACAACAGAAATGGATAAAGAACCATTTGTAACACCTGTCACTGAAAAAAATGTAACTTCTATCCAGGTTTTATGGAATGCCTGTAGAAGGAGAACTGTAGGAAAACAGGGAGTAATAGGAGGTGAATACAAACAGAATTTTGCAAATTAAACAAGCAGAATGTAGTTTTCCCTTTCAGACTTGAAAGTAAACC
Source organism: Pipra filicauda (assembly GCF_003945595.2). Taxonomy (NCBI): domain Eukaryota; kingdom Metazoa; phylum Chordata; class Aves; order Passeriformes; family Pipridae; genus Pipra; species Pipra filicauda. Next base: position 1,232,758 of record NW_024104118.1, on the reverse strand, counting down.
TCTCTCACACTCAGTGTTCACTCTCTGCACTTCATTTTTGGCATAAAAGAAAGGGAGAGGAGAGCCTATGTGGAATCCTCCTTATGAACTTTTGATTATGGACAAAACCATAAACCAAGTAGTTCATAGGCAGTAGAATTAATGAAGCCTGATTTCCCAGTTTTGTGCTTCACAAATGTGATCTCTGGTGTCTACAAAATAGTGAAATTCAATTGATGCCAGTGAGTCCAAAAGTTACTGGAGAGTGGAGGAAACGGGGAACACGGGAACATTAATCTTGTTTCCTTTGAAAACTAAGGTAAAATATAAAAAAGGCAAATTACTAAAAGGTCTTGTCAGCAATGAAACTTAGATGAATGTAGTAACATATAGTCTTGCATCTTAACATTGTGCATGTACCTAAGGAATACAAAAATCTGTTACAGAACTTATGATGACTCACCTGATTTCTTCTTTCAAACCACTCATCAAGAACAGTGATCAACAGTGATCAATGCTACCTTTGAAATTCCTGATGAGCCAGGAGGGTCCTGCTGTTCTGGGGAAGGTGCAGTTTGCTGGAGAGGAGAATGGTGAGGGGCAGGGACCCAAAGAAATGATTGCCAAGTTACCTGGCCCTCTCCCGGGCTGCATCTTCCCGGGCTTTCTCCTTCTCCTGCCTCTGCTGCTCAATCCGCGCCTCCTGTTCCTTCCTCTTCATCAGCAGCTCCTCCACCCGCGCCTGCCGCTCCGCCTCCAGCGCCCGCTTGCGCTCCTGCCGGAGAAAAGGCAATCCCAGCCCTTCTTTTAGGGAAACGTTAAAAGGGAATCAACAGAAACTGTATTTAACGTCTGCTGGCTGCATTTTGTCTTTCACGATGGAGTAAGAAGGGCGTTTTTATGGAATAAAATCATAGAATCATAGAATCGATTGGGTTGGAAAAGACCTCCGAGATCATCGAGTCCAACCCTTGGTCCAAATCCAGTCCATTGACTAGATCATGGCACTCAGTGCCACGTCCAATCTGCGTTTAAAAATCTCCAGGCATGGTGAATCCACCACCTCTCTGGGCAGCCCATTCCAATGCCTGATTACTCTCTCTGTAAAGAATTTTCTCCTGATATCCAACTTAAATTGCCCCTGGCGGAGCTTAAGCCCGTGCCCCCTTGTCCTATTGCTGAGTGCCTGAGAGAAGAGACCAACCCCCACCTGGCTAGAACTTCCCTTCAGGTAGTTATAGATGGTGATGCAAATATGAGCCTGTTCAGAAGCTCGAGCACACGCTGAAAGCGAGGCTGGATGAACTAACCTGCACATTAATTAACCATATATTTTGCTCATTCTGAAGAAGTCTATGCAATATAAAAGCTTATTAGTCTAGTTCACCAATAAGATTATTTGAAAATATTCTAAACATCCTACAGGATACAGGTAATGAAGAAATAAGAAAATATAGGGCTCAAAATGTATTGCTCAACTGTTCAGCAACTTGTGCGTGGAAAAAGCACAGTAGGAAGCATCAGCTTGATCCTTGGTCTGGCAGAAAGGATACAAAGAGAACAGTGTAGCCATAAGTGGGATTTAGGACCGAAATCCTGTCTGCAGTGTCTGTTCAACTGCCAGCCTAAGAACAGACCTATGCCTACACAACCCAGGAAAGGGCTACAAAGGGGGTAGAAAGAAGACAGAGTTAAAAAAATCCGAAACCACAGAAAGGAATTCAATTATAACTGTGATGTGGGAAAAGGGAACAGAAGTAACTACAAAAAACAGGATCACTGGGATTAGGTTTTTAATAAACAATCTAGAAGGGTACTTTTCACTGATAATTCAATTGACCCTTCGAAATCCATAAACTTCCAAATAATCTCTCAAAAAGAGTTTTATCCAGCCCTTTTAGAGTATCTTCTGTCTCAAAAAATGGCCTCAGAAGCACTGAAGTCAGTAACATGCCCCAGTTTTCAATAAGGAGATAGGATCAGCTTCTAAGCCTAAGAACTAAGCTTTGGCAGAAACTGGATCCAGAAGTGACCTACAGTTGTGGTGATCTGACATATGTATAGAGAGGGAGGAGGGAGTTTATATCAGAGGAAAGCTTGGTTTAGATTCTAACATAGAGAACAGTGCCAAAAAAGTGGATGCATGAGGCTGGGAAAACCTAGTACTGAAATGCTGCATTAAAATAAAATAAAAAAACAAACAAAAAGCAACCAGAACTCCAGGAACACAAACACATTTGCACTGTGGTTTCCCCTGATCCTGTAAAAAGTACTGTAATTATGACAGCAGGCATATGTTAAGGACTATCTTACTGTTTCCTCTCTCAAAGTTTTAACTATCACCAAAACATAAGGGTTTTGTTTATGAAGAAGTAACAAATATTTTCCAAAAAACCCTTTAGACAGGCACGAGTCACCTACCCAGCAGTTATGGCACTCCTGCTACAAGGGTTTTATGATTTACCTTCCTCCCTTTAACCACGGAAACATTTCAAAGGAGAAACATTAGAATCCACTTTTCCAAAGCTGAACAAAGGAGGGAAGACAGAAAGCAAGAAGGACTCTGCAGAGCCAAAAGGAAACACAGCCCATGTTTCCCTGTCCCCCTGCAGCCACAGAGATGTTGTACCTGAACTGCTTCATCACGGGCTTGTTTTTCCTCCTGCCTTCGCTGCCGCTCCTCTTGCAGTTCATTTAAACGCTGTTCATACTCCTTGAGTTTGTTCAGCACGTCGTGACGTTTGTTCTGAGCTTCCAAGGTGTTTATAAATGCAATTTCATTTACCTGCAAATAATCAGAAAGCACAAGAAAAGGCCTGAGAAGCTGAAACAGGTTTCATTCTTAGGGAATTCCACCCATTCGATAAACTGGTGGGACGTTTCTCCAGAGAGGGTTGGAAAACTACCAAGTTGAGAATAAGACTTTAGAGTTTTTAATGTGGGGTTTTTGTTGTTCTGTTTTATTGTTTTGTTTGTTTTAAATGAGACAACCCATGGAATATAAAAAGAGAAACCGAATTGTATCAGAAAAAACAAGAAACCTTGGGTAAAATAAAGAAAAATCTTCCCAGTCCTCTCAGCAACGAGATTTCATCAGTCTGTTCTCTCATTCATAACACGTGGAATGTTAAGACCCAGATGGATAAATCAGTAAAATAAGTAAGTGCTAGTAGAATCCAACAGGTCTTTTGACCTGACTTTAAGTAAATGTGTACTTGCTGATTAAAAAAGTGAAACTATATATAGTATGAGTACGAAAAACCCAAACAAGCTCACAGTCTCCATATTTCTTATCCATATAGCCTACTTCATAAACATATATTACCTTTTTCAACCACAGCATAGTGCAATACACAAGAACAAAAAAAGAAAAGGCTGGCTTAAAAGAACTTCAATGTGTACACTAAAAAATTGAGTAAAGAGAACATACACGGACAGACAACAACAGATCACGTAAAGGGTGGTAGGATAATATCTGTAACTGTTTACTGACTAGAATCCATTTACAGAATGGATTTTACAGGTCAGTAAACAAGCAAGCACTGGGAATTTAGATAACCAACTGGGCAGCAACAGTTACCATGGGCTGCAGTTATCCTACTCATCAGCTATTTCTCTAAAGCCTTCTGGCCCAACTAACCTTTATTTCCACAACACAAGAGCCTCACGAGGCAGCAGATCCTACACATTTAAACACACACAATATATGAAACATCTGCTTATCTGGGGAATTATGGCAAGTGTGATTTAGTTAATGTAATTACAGAAGTCACACTGTGTAATGAAATAATAATGAAGGTATGTTAGAGTGAATTAGGTCGTCTAGAAATCATTTTAATCCAAGAGACAGGAACAGCAACTAAGTAAAAAAGCTAAATCAGTTTTAATCAAAGTTTTGTTGTGCTTGTCTTGAATAACACGGATGAACAGCTGCATCAATCACAGCTGGGATACATGCTCATCATAAAAGGAAACATTTTGGTTTTGGATAAACAGTCTTTAAAATAAAATATTTTATTTGTATTGTACTGCTTTTGGCTGGGATAGAGTTAATTCTCTTCACAGTAGTTACTATGGGACTATGTTTTGGATCTGTGCTGGAAACAGTGCTGATAACACAGGGATGTTTTAGTTACTGCTGAGCAGGGCTTGCACAGTGTCAAGGCCAAGTGACCAAAGGGATATTTGAGAGCACAGGACATCATGTGCAGCAACAAAAGCATGGGGGAGGTTGGCAGGGGTCGCTGCTTGAGGACTGCCAGTCACTTGCTTTTGCACCACTTGTCTTTCTTGGGTATTATTTATCTCTCTTTGCTATTTTCCTTTTCCTTAGAATTGATTTCCCCCTTCAGTTATTAAACTGTTTCTATGTCTCACCTTTACACTTGTGACTCTCTCCCCCACCCCACAGGTGTGTGGTTGTGTGGTGGTTAGTTACTGGTTGGGGTTAAACCATGAAAATGTTTATCAAAGTCATATGAATGAGGCAAACCAAAAAGCACCCATCCAGTGCTCATCTTATGGAACTATGTATTAAGTCAGAAAAGTACTAAACAAAATACTTATTTTAGAATAACTGCAGGTCTCTATCTATTTCCAGCTGCTTAACAAATCAGTGGTACAAAACACAGGAACAGAACTACTGTTAAAGGACAGAAAGCTTGATCTAGAATAGATGTTTAACAAAGGAGAAGAGCAATGAACTCCCCCCCTTCTCTTTTCTACATGTGAAAAGCAGAGAGTTGATAATCACATCTACTCCTTCCAGGACTAGGTACCACTGAAAATGCTGCCCTACTCTGCAAGACAACTATCAGCTCTTCTACTTCAACCCTCTTTTCTTCCAGTCCAACCCACCACGATGTCTAATAACAGCTAATTCATTTAAATTCATACGAGAGAAAAATGGTCTGTTTAGACATCAGCATCCACCTGCTTCACAGTTCCCAGGTGTTCACGTCTAACTTGCACCCTCCCTCAGAACCTACTCGTGAGCACTCTTGAGGTGTAACATATATAAAAGCATAACTCTTAAACTGTTCCTCTCTAAAACAAAGTAACTTACCTTAGCTTCTTCCTCTTGTGCTTTTTTCACAATTGCTTGTAGCTGCACTTCACGTTTGAATTCTGCATGGAGTAACTTCTCCTCCATCATCCTGCGCCTTTGATCTAATAATTCTTCTTTCCATTTCCTCACATCTTTCTCCTATGTAGAATGAGTAGATTTGTTACTAATACAGCAACTGAAAATGGGGCCTGAATTTTCCTCAGGGTTTTCTAATACTCGAAGCTTTCTTCATGGAAACAAATACTTTCATGCCCTACACAAAGCCTGCATTAAGTTTAACCCAAAGTACACTGCTTTGGGTTAAACACCCAAACTGCTTCAGTTTAGTGAGTTTTAGCATTTCTGCTGGATACATGAAAGACATTTCTACTTTTTATATCATCCTCAAGTCTGAGGCAGTCTAGTATGTCGCCAACACTCTCACAGAAGTTCATAATTTGAAATAATGTTTTCTTTAATAGCTGTGAAAACTGTGTAAACTCAGACTCAGATGCAAACTGCATTTCAACCAGTTTTAATCTCTAACATGTTTAGACTGTGGAAAAAAACGTCTTTTCTGAAAGGCAGCAGAGCAGCTCTTTACATTACAGAAAGCTTACCCTCTCCATTAATTTTTGAAGCTTCAGTGTCTTTTCTTCACGTAACTTCTCTCTCAACTGTTGAGCTTTCATTTGTTTCTCTTCATGTTTCTTTTTGGATTCTGCTATTGTTCTTTTAATAAAAACCAAAGCAGAGCAAAAGCAAGTGAGACAACGTTAACTGACAGCGTAGCTAGCATTTCTATGTAATTTCAGAAAGAGAAAAAAAAAATAGGCCAGTGGAGGGCAATTATTTCCTGTAAATGTGAATACTTTTCTTCTAGACTTCAAATCTTTAGTGGACGATGCAGCACGAGCCCAGTCCATTATGAAAAAGTACATCTAGAGCTTTCTGTAACCCTTTCCACCCACAGACTTAAAGCTTCAAGCAGCCATGGGTTTGGCTGCCTGTTTTCCCTGGCCCAGGCAGACAGGTAAGGAGGGAGGAACCTTTTGCGGGAGGGCGAGGACAGTTTCTCGTGCATGTGGATCCCGTGGCCGGGGGGACGCGCAGGCTCCTCCTCCACTCTGTCTCCCCAGGAGTTGCTCTGGCGCCACGACTCACGAGCTGGGCAGGAGGAAAACAAAGATGGGGATAATGTAAACAGCTTTTCTGGGAAAAGGGCGATTAACAAGCATTAGCTCCTCCTGACGTTCTCTCTCGGATGGGTTCCCTTGAGCCTAGGTGCAAACACAGCCTGAAGAATGTTACATTTACCTCTAATCTCTGAGCATTTTAAGGCCTAATTATTTTATCACGCTTTTATCCAAATGTTAAGGTAAAATCGGATAAAAAAATGTAAAATTCTAACAGAGAGATGGGTAAAGAAAGCTGAAGAACAAAGACACACAGAGATAGTCTGAACACATGAACTATCCATCTTCCCTCAGGAAATAACATAGAAAATAACATAACCTGGAACAATATTTAGGTGTTGGGGAAACTTCTGAATTAACGAGCCATGAGTAAAATGGGCATTTTTCTAAATTTTTGCTATCATTTCCATGTAAGTACAGTAACGTGAAAATTTACCTTCATAATCTGCCAGAACATCATTCCAGTCCATAGACAAACCACAGAAAGATATGCTTCCATTGCCCATGCTAGCCTGAAAATCAATATGAACCAGACAGTAAAATCATAGACCTTAACTCACAGGTGTACACACACACTAAACAGTGCCAAATCAGCAACATTCAGCAGCGTTTCCAAACTGAACTGGTCACTCCAAAGACACATGCTGTTCCTGCTCTTTCTGACAGCAAAAGTGGAGACTTTTGCTTCACCTACTCTTGTGTGGTAGCAATGAAGACAAAAGTCCCAGTTCCCCCCTGTTTTGCACCCAGAAATAGGCAGCAGGAAAACGGCTGCAACATCAGAGAGCTCTGTACCACTCAGCAGCACTGTGCTGGGAGCTTAGTAAGCCTAAATACACCTTAGTGTGGTGTAATTATTACATGACACTATTTAGCTGACATGTAAAACAGATTACATTAACAAATTCTATATTCATACTCCACTGTCAACAGAGACAGCTGGAACTTGGGTGCATTCAAATAAGGTGGGCACTGACTGAGAAATCGCTGTCGTTGTCAGTCTCGATGTTGATGTCATTGTTCTCCTCTGCCTCAATCTCCCTGGTTAACTGCTCCTCCTCTGCAATGGCACTGGCAATGGCTTCTTCATTGGCCTTCTCCAAGCGATCTGCTAACTCCTCCTTCTTAGCAAGGACTTCTGCCATGGACTGCAGGAAACACCACAGGAGAGAAAAAAACAAAGTCACCAGCAAGCCCAGAAAAGGGGATTCCATACAGTTAATATGAATTATATGCTATTTTGTTGAACTTCTCATTACTCGTAGCTCTTTTACTGCTATACTTTGTGAAGGTAACTGAAATATAAACCCCACTAAAACTGTTAGCAACCATTAACTCATTTAATAGCTATGTGAACATTTACAAAATCAATTATCACTCACATCATTCCAAAACATGACACAAACACTGTCATTAAAAGCAACAAAGACAGTTCTTCTGTAATTATTGTTTTAAATACCCACTCATAGGGACTAAGCAAGGCATACTCTGAGACATCAAGGCATGGCCTGCTGTTACCTTTTAAACAGAATCATGCTCCAAAGTACTATTTAAAGATGAAAATTATCTGCATGAACCATAGCTGGAAACTTTACTGTAGTTAATACAATGGAATCTCAGGCTGTCCTTATTTTTTCAACATGGATGACAAGGGAGTGAGGCAGGAATGTAAGCCTGAAAATGCTGACTGTCTTTTCCTTCTCTAGTGTTCAGTATTAACCAGTTCATTTCCACTCCAGCAATCAAAAATGTGCCACAATACACAAACTGGTGTTTAAAGCAGTGTAATCTGCAGCAGTAAAATGCTTCCAAGAGACACAGATCCCACCAACCTGTCAGCACCCTGAAGTGTTAATAACTGAGCATCTGGAACAATGTTAGTGGATGAGTTGCTAGAAATCAGCTCTAAAAGCAAACAGGTACCTGGCTTGGCAATTACCTAGCAGGAGTCCAGTTTGCAAAAGATGTTAAAGGGAAAGTGATTTACAGGAAAACCTCTGCAAATCAGAATTTTAATCTAGTTTCTGAAACAAGAAAAACAAATAAAAACAAAAAACCAAAGCAAAACCTGAAAGTATAACCTGGATTTTAGGTAACATCACTGCAACTCTCCACTCAGACAATCCCAGCAAAGTAGACACACCCTGAGACCTGCAGAATTCTTCTCCAGAGAAGAAGGGACATGGTTTTTGGAAAGCCACATAAAAACAGAATACTGACTTCACATTTATTGCTTAAGAACAGCATTCCTCCAAATTGCTGGTTGTAAAGGAAGACCCAGGAGAGCAGCTCAGCTAGTCTAGGGCAGAGGTCTACCTTTGTTTCTAACAGAATTTTGATATCCTAAATGTTTCCAGCTTGAACCATTAGCAAAACTGGAGTAAGAATTTAATGAGTGTGACTTAAAATGATTGACAGTGGAAGGAGATAAAAAATTAGTGCAAATATCAAAAGAGTGAGAGCACTAATATCTTTTTTCCAAATAACACATTTATATCTTTCTACTTAAAGTTCAGAAACTTTACTGGAATTAAATTCTGTCTTTTTTCTACAGTACCTGATAGACTTTTCTATAATTTTTGCAGCGGGTTAACAATACACGCTGTGCAACACAGAGTGAGAAAATTAAGGCTTATATTTATTATTCACTTGGAGATCTTACAAGATTTCTTACCAGTCTGGCAGCACTCACATTTGAAATATCTGAGGCATCCATTTCAGCTTCAGTTTTAGCTTTTTCTATTTGATGCCAGTGCACAGGATCAGTGCTCTGGGAGGAGGCTTCGTTCAGCTGCAGAGCGTTGGAAGCACAGTCAGTGTTGGGGAGAGCTGGAGGCATCTCAGGAGCTGCTTGTGAGGAATCTCCTTGCAGTGGTGTCCCGGTGCTCCCGTTGGTTTCTGAGGCACCTGCTGGGAACTAAAAAGAGGCATTTGCCAAATTAACAAAACGTAACACACGGATTTTTAAAGTCACTTAGAGTCACACAGATTTAAAGAAAATACATGGTAACTTTACAGTGAGTGATGCAAACCACTTATTTCAGGGGCTCATAACCTTGCCAAACTTGGATCTTTTTACCTGAAATCTGTGTATGAGATGTGCCTGGCCCCGACTTTTTGGAAATGATGGAAAAGCTGTCCACATAATTTTAATTACCCTATTTGTGCCGACATTTTAATGCATTTCCATAAATGTAACTTGAACTAGCCATTATTTCTTAAATCCTTTTCCAATCTGGTCAGTGCATAAAAGCTCTAGACACCATCACCTTCAGAAAAAGCTCTGAAGAAAAAGTTGTAAGATTTAAGGTTAGAAAACTGTTTAAAATGATGTACTGACCCGAGCCCTTTCAGTCAGAGGACCTTCAGGCTGCTGTAAAGGATCCTGCTGTCCCGGCTCTGTGCTTTTGGACGCTCCACTCTCCGTGACTGAACTCCCAGGCTTGTTTTCTGCTGGTGGAGAAACGGCATTTTCTTTGTCACTGTCACCTCTGGACTTGAGGGATTCTGCAGCCACGGGAGGTTTTGTTGCCAAAGCTGTGGAGCGGGATCGAACGGGCCTTCCGCGCTGAACCGTCTCCCAGCCCTCGGCATCCTTCCGATCTACAGCGAAAAAACACACCCCGGGCTCAGAAAGGAGGACTTATATAAATAGAAGCATTAGAAACAACTATTTTATTACAGGATTACAGGAGTTGTGTGAGAAAAATGTTCTCTTTAGAAATCAATACCAAAAAGATCGATGAAATATTCTTTAGCACAGCTTTTCACTTCAAGGAGCGCTATTACTTTCACAGACACCGAACAACTCTATTCATGGGACCTGTTCTGTTACTGCAAAAAGGGAAGCTGCTCGTGCACAAAACTGTGTGGAAAATGGCAACATGTACTAAAGTTTTCCATGCCCATGTTGCCGTTTCATGAGACAGTAAAGCACAACAAAGCAACCACACTCTGGCTTTTCTTTGTAACAACAAAGTGCACATACAGACATAACTGCACGACTTAGTGTGGAAAGCACTGCCCAGAAATGTGGTTTACTATTCTTCCAGAGTATTTTCTTTACTTTTTTTTTCCCATTTGCTCTACTCTGATAACAAAAATACGCTAATCAGTGTCAGCTCTTGGAAAATTTCTTTTCCTGGATTCCAGGAAAGAGCAAAACATTCCTACAGTGGGACTGCAAACTGAAAGAGAAAATAGAAAAGCAGGTTTTCCCCAATTTACTTTGATTTCTATATGGCTGTTACATAAAACTTGCTGATCAACATTTCTGATATCTAATCTTGGTACATACCTGAAAAGTTAAATTTGTCTGCCTAAAGCATCAAGTCTTAAGTGTGACCAGATTTGCAGAGTATAAAGGTGAACCCCCTCCTAAATGTGTAACATTTTTGTGGCCAGCAATTAATAGCAGCACACAATTCCCCATGTGTCTTGAAACAACTGTGAGTGATTCTTTGAGGCCTGACGGTACAACTCACGACTGTGACAGGTAAGCTCACACCTGTCTTATTTGCTAAACAAAAATTCCTGCAAAAAACTCAAGAACTAACTTGTAACTAACTTTTATGATATTGTCCAATATAATTTTAGCATAAGCTGGTCTTAGGATCATTCACATAAAAGGAAGAGAATGGTGTGGGAGAATACTTTTACCTGGAGGAGCAGAGAAGCAAAAAAAACAACACTACATGGCCTGTTTTAGAGAGAGAAATAATCTAGAATACAACTTGCATAAAAAAATCATTCTCTGGGTTTTTCTAAAGTTTTTACTAACAAATATGGTTATGCAGCTCAGGCATAAAGATTAGAGCTTGAGCTCAAATATTAAGGTTTAACACATGAACTGGTCTAAACAATCTTTAGTAACCAGCAAACCAGAAATGACTCTAAACCACAACTAAGGGCACTTTCATCCTTTGCTGCCTTTGCACTGAGCATTTTACACACATTAAGTGTTCATTTAAATACTGGGCTCTTTCAATGTCTCAGGATAAAACACAGCAGCCTGGCCCACAGGCTGGTGTAAATCCTGAGTTACCAGGGAGGTTAACAGCACTGTTCTGAAAATTATCTTTGCTGCAGCTCATGTAACAGCTGCTTTTATGTAACTATAAAACTGTTCACAAACATAAACAATACTGGTAATGACAGATGCAAAAAGATAATTCAATTCAATGTTTTAGTATTGAAACTGTTTTACTCTAGAAAAACGGCTGTGTGTTTTAAACCAAATTCCCAAACTCTGTGTGAATCACCTGGCTAATCTCTTCAGATTCCTGCTGGTAACCAGAGACAGGACAGGTCTGCAAAGAGCCTTTCTGCTCTCCTTCCCTATGTGCACTTGCACACATTTCAGAGTGCCCCACTGACTGCAGAAGGGAATGGAAGTCAGAAAGATTCCAATTGTATTTTTTGCTTTACCACAGACTTTCCATTTGACCCCTGTAAGAGACTTTGGCTTTATTTTCATTTCTTCATCTTCATATAGACAAAATATAATTATCTACAGGACCTAGTGATGGAAGCATGTTATTGCCCTCTCAGAGACAATCTTATCTCCAACAATATTCCAGGGAACAGGGGTTTAATTCCACAACAATCACAACCAGATTTCCTGCAGAAAGCTCCCGGCACACGGCCTGTGCCAAATGTGTCCCACTCCATGGGACAAGGACTGCTCGGGCCCCTTGGGTACCACAGCTCCCACCCCACGGACCTCAGCAACTGCCAGGACCACAAAGGCTCTGCTGTACAAAGCTTATGATAAAACTTGGCCAAGAACTTTCCCTGGCAAGTAATACAGAGACAACAGAGAGATTGTTCAGAACTGCTAAAAGCAACCAACAAACCGCCACTGCTTTGCTGCAGCAACTTGTGTTGCCATTTGCAAAACTAAACACCTCACTTCTACTTGCTGAAAACTGGAGTCAGCTCTTACCTAAAGGCATCTTTTCTACATTAAAAATATCAGAAGATACCCTTTTGTAGTAACTACTAGCTAAAGATAATTTAATTAACATATAAATAAGATATATTAATCGTATGTATCTCTTAATAATTGTACCAATATCTTCTATTATCTTTTACTAATATCTATTGAAGTTAATTCTACCAAAAAAGAATATTCTTGCCTGTCTTGCCTAGTTGATTCTTTGTCTCATGGCATATTTCTTAGTAGTCTAAAATGACAGAATTAATCAGAATAAAATTACTCAGAGCATAGCAAAGCCATAATCACACTTACTAAAGTAGGAATGACTCTTTCTGTAAAAGCCATACACGTTCAATTTTTAATTTCCATTTGTTCCCTGTCAGATCCATAATTATTACTCAAGACTCAACCAAGCATTTTAACAGCCCAGAAATACTTGTGTTTGAAAGAATATTGTTTGGTGAATTCTTTAAATACAAAGCAGTTTTTAATGCAAACGTGTATTCAGACTCCTGAACTACCTGGAATCAGTTTAACAGTGTGATGCCATCTGACAATTAGTTGTGCACAAGAAGTTACTTGTTCCTTTTAATTCACCCATCAGTTTGGTATTCAGTCACTTCCAGACACGCTTTTAACAAAGAGTTTGCAAAAACATTTACAAATAAATACATTCATTGACACTAGATCACATCTAATCTGAAGCAAAGTTAATAGTCAGTGGGGCACCAACCTTCCTCCACGTTTTTTCCCTAAGTCTGGAATTCTTATAGCCCAGTAGCCATCTCCACAGGCTAAGTATCACATGCTGGATTTGATTACTGCCAGAGTTCTGTCAATGAATAATTCATTTGACTACCTGGATCATTCTCTAGTTTCATGTGAACTTCCCTGTCCCTGCCTGCTCTTGTGTTACATGAAGTGACAAAGCCATCTGTTACCCTGAGGCCCTCAGAGCCACCAGGGCCCTGCTCGCTGCTCCATCTGGAAGAAGTGCCCAAGGAGCCTCCCTGGAAACATTAGGAACTGAAATCCAGGCAGCTATGTGCAAACTCCTGGGAGTTCTGCCTCAGGACATGTATGGCCATTGTAAAATCTACTTGCAAGTCATATCCCACCAAAACCTATTTGACCTTCCCCAGTCATTACTAAACTTCAGCCCCAATTTTTTTGAAATCTAAAATAGTATGACTGTATTCGAGAGGCACTTTGGAAACCACGATTACCTGAGAATAGGGAAGCAAATCTAGAAATAAGAACTCAGACAAAACACAGCTACAGGGCAGAAGACATGAAAATCAAAAGAATAAAATGAGTTTTTTTAGAAAAGAGGAAATTTAGTGGTGTAAGCAACGGTAAACTTACCTGTCATAACAAGAGATGGTGTGTTACCAGCCAAGATTTTAATTAGAGCAGTTAATTGTCAGACTAGTTTTTATGATCACTTAATAACAGAAGGGGAGGAAGGAATATAAAAAAAGATTGAACTTAAAATTTTCAACGGAAATTGTGCTTAAGAATTTGACAACCCAGTCAGGAATACACTGTCCCTTGTTGTCTGTGCTGACATTCCTGCAATTTGTCCTCAATGTGCAGAAGTCACACGTGCTTCCACAGGATCAGGTGGGCACAGCTGAGCCCAAACAACAACTAGATTTCAAGTGTGGCAACAGAAAAGAACATTCAATATTTCTGAGAAGTTCACATGTTCTGGATTGCCCTTTCTCCTAAGTTCTATTGTAAGCACCTACTTCCATTTTTAATACACAGTCTGAATTTGTATAACCTATCTCACCAGGGCACCAGGGAATCCATGACCAGAAACTGGTCAGACAGTAAGAACAGACTGTGTTTCACATTGCAAAAAATACTCAAGCATTAAATACAATTTTTTTTTTAATTCATTAACATATTGAGGGTAATAGTAAGTTTAATGAGGGAAATGAGATAAGATGATTTAACCTCATTTAATTATGCATCCAGAAAAGGAAAGATTAAAGGACTATCTGGAAAAATAATGCATTTTCTCTCTCCCTAAGGACTTATTTAGCTAAATTTGGAAATTGCATCAACCATGAAACAGATACAGCATCATACCACTCATCCACATCAGAAAACCATTGTGAGACCTAATGATAATGCTGTTGGAAATCACTGGAGAAAAAGTGTTTCAGGGAAATCCTGCAAAAAGCTGTAAGCCCCAGATGGGCTTTTGGTGGGCAAGAGAGCATTACAGGGGGCAGGGGGGATCCTCCTTCCCCCAAGGCCCACATGTACCCAACAGCTGGGAGTGCATTAGCTGGGGAAGGGGCAGAGCAGATGACACACGAGCCTCCCAGCTGCTTCACTAATGCGTGTGAGGAGCCTCGGGGGCTCCCTTTGGGTCAGCTTCCCAGATTTTCTTGTGCTCCACTCAGTGAGGATAACTGGATTTTACCAGAGTGGTTCTAGCTTCCACATGAAGGATTACATGCTCCTACAGGGAACTTGATTAGTCAAAACCATTACAGTTCAGCCACAGGAAAATCACTGAAATTCTCCAGTGTTCAATGTCAGCAATCAGAGATTCTTAAGAATACACAAAGTCTTTAGCAGGAACGACTGCTACTTCTTCAAATGAAAGTTTCAAGTTTGAATTTATTAGTACATTTGATTTGAAGATTACTGAACACTTGTAGGTGGTTTCACTCTTTTTGGGCCTAAGTGGTTTCACTCTTTTTGGAGCTCATTAGCAGCAGGTAACAGCCAATAAAAGACAGCACAAGACTGACTCTTCATCCCTCTAAAGCTAACATAAGGATAAGGTCTTTTGTTTTCCTTTTAGTCTCTTAAAAATACATTATCCAGATGGAAATACAGATCACTTTCCCTCTGTAGCTAATAACATTCTCCATATGCACAAGATTCCCTGATAAACAGCTTGGAGCCTGTCGCTTTAATGTGAGCAATAATCACCAGAGAAAGGTTTTGTTATGAAGAGCTTCAACTACTGACACATACTTAAAAGTGGAATTACACACCAATTATTGTGTTGAAAACTCAGCCAAACAGCTCCTGCTCTCTAACCAGCTCAGGGCAACTGTAGAGAGCAAACTATTCCCTCACACAAACAGCATCCCTCAGTCCCCATCCAAACCACCTTGGGAGCATGGTTTGGACAGTTCTGCTCCAGCACAGGAATCCACAGGCTACTGAACTCACTCAGGTTACATTGCAAGACACCTGGACAAGATATTTTAGTTCTATAATATGCCACAAGTCTGCAAGTCACTATCCATGACTCCTCCTACCACTAAGCTGAATGTACAACTATCTTAAATTAACACATCCTCGTCCCGTAATTTTTCTTTAAAAAATAAAAAATTGACTTCTTTTTATTTTCTTTCAGAATATCCATTTCTACATCCTGCTTGCTGGTTTTGCAGAAAGTCATCTGGGACCGCACATGAAAAAAATAAATTAAAAATGCATCTCTGAAGGCAATCTCGGGGATCCAGTGTGTGTGCAAAGAAACCAAATGGTAGCTTGCTGTGTCTGCAACTAAACAAATCTCTTCTAGAACAAAAGACCCCGAATCAAACGTTCTCCAAGGAGAATCTCTAGAGAAACAATTCAAAACTAGAGGTGGCAACTCTTGTCTTCAAAGGAAAAAACACAACTGTTACTTCAGCACAGTTCTAATAACGTGTTCTCCCAGGGCACATAAAACTATCTTGAGCTCTATACAGATCCCTGGACATGCAATATTCTTTATATCGTTAAACCACCCCAAATTGCAGTCAGTTAGACTGCCAGTTTGTAACCAAAGTTCTTTTGTTTTCCTGGGTGTTATAAACTGGCATTTTAACAGATCAAATTCTAGTCAGTGACAACACAGTGGAACGTTACCTACACAAGAAAACATACTCTTGGCTCAAACGTAACAGTTACAACGTAAAGTGGCATTAATTTTTTATCTCCATACTTAATTTAAATGTCGTACGTTGCAAAATTAGATCTAATTTTGCTTAGAACACAGGTCATCACATTCTGAATGAACTTTTTACCACACAGTTTGTGCAAAAAGAACTTAAGGCACTGAAAGGGACTTGCCATTTTTCCGCAGTGACTTCTGTGCCGGAGGTGCCAGACAGGCTTGTGCTGTTGCCAGCTCAGGATGGGCAGCTTTGGTTCCATGGTTGGCTTTGACCTTATCAGCCCAACTTACACCAGCAGGAGCCAGGCGTGGAGCAGAGATGGTCACTGCAGGGTTCCTAAATGAAAGTCACAGCTCTTTTTAGTGCCTGATCAAATAACAGAATGGTTTGTTAGAAAACTTCACCAGAGTCTGTCAGAGACCCTCACAATGGTGCTGTACAGAGCCACTTCTCCTTTGGAAAACTACCCAGGTTGCAGCAATTTGCCCTGAAAAGCTGTTGTAATTCACTCAACAAACCTCTGTTTTTAATAACCAAGATGAAATTTAATCTTTGTGATACCGATTTCTGAAGGAATTCATGGTTTTGGCAACCAAAGCATTGCATCACAATGAATTCTACATACTAAGTCTTGAAAAACATTCCTGTCATTTTAACCTTGGTGTTTGATCATTAAACATTCCTAATTCCTTTTCACGAGAAATAATAAATAAAATTTTCCTACTCATCTTCTGTGTAAGTGACTTTATTTATCATACCCTTCTTGTTATCTCTTCTCCAAATTCTTTTTGCATTCAATACTGTTGGATACTTCTGATTGTTCCTGTTTCCAGTTTCTGTACTTTTCCTACACTGCTTTTGGGAAGAGATAAAGATGATCACAGTAAGAGTCACTCACTATGAGTTTCTACAGTGGTACACCACCACCTTCTCTTCTGTCCCCTATTCCTTTCCTAATAATTCCTAACATTCTGCCAAAAATTTCTATACTACCAAGTATATCTAAACCTTTATTTTCTATCCTATTTTCTCACACACACACACAAAATATCATAGTTGTCTGAGGCTGCCTGGCTTTGAGACACACAAGCAGACTAAGACAGAAGAAAAAAGTTTGCAAGTGTGAAGGATAGAAAACTCATCTTATTCATTGCTGCTCTAACACACAGAGTTGCTCATCATCTCCCTGGGATGGTGACTAAAACTGCTCCAGCAACAACAGCAACGCGTAATGACATCAAAAAAAGGGCTTAGCTGAAAGACAGCATTATGCTGAGCTGTTGTGTTCTAATAAAAATAAAAGAACATTGATTTCCAGCAGATTCCAATCTTTCATTTGACTATTTGTGCATATTTTCTCCCCATCACCCCTCATTCAAGCAGACACCTCTCAGACATTGTCAGGGAGGTATCAAGACATACACAGGGACTAACACCACTGGTTCCATTTTTCCACCAAACACATTTTGTAGCATTTCTGTAGAAATATTGGATATGCAAAATTTAAGAGAGCTCAGTACTCAGAGGTACCGACCAAACTGTTCAGTGTTACATCTCTGCTGAAGACACTACTCAGTTGTGGAACAGGAACAGTGTGTGCCCTAGATCCCAACAAAAACCTGAAGGAACTAAAACACACACCCTGAGAAAGATTTAAATTGGACACAAACGTGCTCTCCACACTGAGACAGCACCAGACAGGGCTGCTCTAAATTTATGCCCATTTTTGTTGAACTGCTTTCAGACACTTTCATTTTAACAAGTGAAAGATGTTTTCCTGTAGTACATAACCTGCTCTACATTTTAAATAGTATCAGTTTTGCCATTCATCAGAATCATCATAATCTCACTTTACACTCACTCTCTCTGACCTATATTTACTTCTGCACACTCAGCTGGCCATTCACATTGCATCACTGGCAATTTTAAAATGCCAATTACAGACATTTGACCTTTGTTTTGTAGAGGGAGGAGAGTACTAAAATGATAACATGAAATACACTAATAGTATTTTATCTTTAGCTCTTTGGAATGACCAGTAATTAAATATATAACAAAATAAGGAATAAAAAAATTAAGACCTTGATAGAATTTTCCTTTACAGGCCACGGGTTTTTCTTTTACGAATGCATATAATTGCTTATACAGTTTAATAAACAGCAAAACAATATATTGGTTACTATAGAAAAATATTGCCTTCATGAACTCTGCTTCAAATGAATCTTTATTTTAGCTTCAAGAAACTTAGTAGGTAGTTTCATACCCAAAATTTAAACTTCTCCGAGCGTTTGATGTCACACTAATTCTATCTGTGGATGGACTTGGGATCACGTGGCGTCCTGGAGACATCTTCTTCACTTCCCAGGCTAGTGAAGTAGGTCTGCAAATCCAGGAAAGAAGAGTTTAAAAATACAAATCACAGTAACTGTCCCTCTGTCACCTCAAAGCAAAACCAGCACCAACAAACACTATGAAGTGTTAACGAATCCTGGTGAATTTAATCATTCATCTCGTCTTAGCAACTGCTTCTACACCAACTCCAAACCACATGAGCCAGAGTTATATCAAAAAGAATGCAAACTCTCAAGACTACAATGCTTATTTCAAATGTCAGTGTGGAACTAAACATCAAACCAAGCACTTAAAAGGAAAGGATGGGAGGAGGACTGGAAATATCCTCCAGTTCTAGTGACAGTGCACATAAAATGTCCTCACACCAATTTGTCCAAAAGGAAAATTGGTTCTATTTGCTGAATCTCTGCTACAAAATGAAATTTACTGTGAACTTTACTCCCTGTAAAGATTAAAAAATATATAAATCTAATTACCTGCTCTGAGCATCAGCTTTTTCTAGCTTCTCCTGTAGCTGTATCCAGTCAATCAATGCTTTGAAGTCCCTTACATAGTTATCAAGCATCATCAGGACTTCCTGAAAAGTAACCATTACATCAATCTTTGTATTTAAAATAAAGGAACTGAAAAGAAAGTAGGAAATTTACTACTCTGTAGCTTTCTCATAAAAAATAAGCCCAAGAAAAGCCAGAGAGTTAAGATTTTTATGTGAACAAACATTAAAACATCCTAAAAAGAAAAGGTGTGGATTTTCTAAGATCTCTGTGAGCAACAATATGTAAGGACAAAACGGCAATATCTGGCAAGGAAATAATTCCTAACACACATAAGTATCACTGTTTCATGATTTATTCTCTTTTTTTGGTAAGAGCTATCTTTTAAAATATGCTGAACATACATCATCAAAGAGGGAAAACTGTCTGTAAAACTTGATAGACCTGTGGAAGACTAAAAATGTCACAATTAATCTGTTTGTGAAGTAAATTTTACAAAACTACACAAAGGCAACTCCATCAGATCCTGGGTAGGATTAAACATACGCTGTCAGGAATGATGTGGGTGCGTTGGAAATTTATTCAAAATATTGCAAAATCTTGATTAAGTACTTTGAATCTAGAACTTCACGTTGGTCTCTAACAAAGAAAATTAACTGTTACAAGAAAACACATAAAATTAACTGCACTTCACATTAAACCAGGAAGAAATTCAGAGATAAAATGCCAGTGGCTGAACAGTAGGGAACTAAAAGACTTGTTTCAGAAATACCCTTAATTTGGAGAAATTATTGACTGATTTCCAGTTTGCTCGAATGTGAGTGTAGTATTTATAGTAAGGTCAGATGACATACAAGAAACAAGGAAAAATTCCAAGGTAAGTTGGGGTCCTGCTGCCTTTACTCAGCCAACAGCACCATTTCTTCACGGCAAAGCAGAGCAAAACACAGTATGACTGAACTCTTAGTTTTGTTCCCTGAGCAAACTACAGCTATCCACTGCCACTGGTAAGGAAAGGAGCAATCCTTTACCATGCAGGAACCTGGGAGAACACTTGTATTCAGTCAAAAATCATTGACTGAATGGGATAAAACACACCCAGACATCAGGCACCTCCTCAGCAGAGCTGATTATCACCACACATTAATGCCTGAGAGAGAGAGTTTGAGCTCCTGTCAGTCAGAAAGAGCAGCATTCATAACTACTCCTTCCAAGACAAGACAAATGGATCCTGTACTCTGTGATGACAGCATGCTGAAAATAATAAAAATCCACGACTAAAGACTGAATTCTATGAAACTTGCATGAGCTTCACGTGCAGAATGTGAAGCACGGACATAATTTTATGGCAGAATGACCAAGTGTTGCTGTTTGACAAATTCTTTACTATGTCAAAATCATTCCTGCTGGTGTTAAGAGAAACTTTTCACTCAAAGCAAATAATAATTATTTAAAAATATTTCGGGAAGAATTACAAATGAAAAGGTATTGGTTCTTAACAGTAAAACTTTTGACCCTGAAAACAGTAAAAACTCCCCTACAGTCCAGGCAACTAATGCACATTTTTGTAATATCACATGCCATTCATCTTTACTTTTAGTTGTCCTTTTAACAGAAAAAGGACCTCTAATGCATGCCAAGTGCTTTTTCATATAAAATCATATGGATTAATATGCATTTTGTTTAACCCTAACTTTGAAGCTCAGCTTTGGTTTTCACACAGGTACCCTTTTAACCCATCTGTATGACACATGGAGGTGCTGGCTGCTGCAAGGGTAAAGTCACCAGAAAGTCAGGCACCAGGGAAACCAAACAGAATCCCATTGCTGATGTCAAAGTTGCTCTTTGTTTTGAAATATTCCCCAAAAAAGCTAAGAGAATTTTTTCTTACAATGGAGTTGGTTTACAGCACCAAAATAATTCTTGAGTAAGGCCTGCTACAAGAAATGAACGAGTCAAGTGTTTTAGCCAGCTCTTTTTTCAGTTTCACTAATAAAATTTCAGCTTTCTAATCCAATTCATGTCCATTTAGGTCAGCCCATACTAAGTTGCACTGACTGTTACTAACAATAAGAGCATAGAAAGCAAAATTTAATTCTGAATCATTTACTTTTCAAGTCTGCCACTGAGATATTCCTCACCAAAAAAAAAAAAAAAAAAAAAAGAGAATTCATGTGAGTATGAGTTGTATTTCAGATGTTAGCTGGCACAGGAAAAAAAAACGCAATAAATGGCTTAACCTATTTTAAGGAATGTTTAGCTCCACATTATCAGAAATGATCAGAGCAGCCCCATGCAGCTGTAACCCGAGCCATGTTTTATGAACAAGGGAATACAAACAAGACAAGCAGCTGGAGCGGCCCCATAGTCACTGATGCACATCTTTCTCCCCAAAGCCATGAGGGCCATTTTGTCAAGCAGGATGAAGCAGAACAAAAGTGGCTCTGAAAGCGCCGTTAGAGGCCTGCAGATAACTACATATAGATGTACAGCTAAAATTACCAATTAGTTTACCAATTGGCTGCGACGGCTTCGATTGGTCTGCAATGAGCTCTGGCTGCCGGCGCGCAGGGCGGCCGGGCGGCGCCGGCCCTTTGTCCTCCTGACACACAATCCCGGCCCGCCGGGCCCGGGGCTCCGGCACATCAATCCAGCCCCGCCGCTCCCCAGGCACCCAGGGCAGCAGATACACCCTGTGCTGCTGAACCAGGGGAAACCTGTACCACTTGAGAAGGTGCTGACAAAAAGGAACCTTTATGGGCTAGACTGTGGCTGCACCGGAGTCAGAACAATTTTAAATCTCATTATTTTTCAAGGTCATATCCGTCCCATCCAATTTTTAAAGAGACAGTTCAAACTAAGTAAGAAAGCAACGCTGCTAAAAAACAACACTTAAAGGAAAAGCAGTGGCATAAAACTAAAATCAGTCACGCTTCTGTTTCCTTCTCCTCCCAGTTCTGGTCAGTTCTCTGATCAATAGTTCTGCATGTAAAAAAGCCCTTTTTGTGTTTTTGCTTCTTTTCTCCAGCTCTCAGTCGTTACTTTGGTTTCTATGTATTTATTTGAAAGTTGTATTTCTAGTCTCCTCAACTGGGTGATCATACAACTTACTTTGTAATCAATACAGATCTTTAAGAGCAGCTACATCAGAATAATCCTGTATTGCTCAGTCAGGACTTGAGTCCTAGATAGGCCCACTACAATCCTTCAAAACCAGGTTCACTTTGTTTGGAAATGCTTTAACAGTTCTGAAATGTTGTCTTCTCCATTTATTCACCCACTCTCAAACAAGGAGGAGGAAACAGGGATGATATGGAAGACTGGGATTTTAACGGTGCTACAACCCAAAACAGCACCATATGCATCAGATAAATTAACTCAGTCATCACAGCTGTACTTTAGCTGATTCTCAAAGCTAGAAATGTCTGTTCTATTCTACAAACTGTGACTGCTTTACGCTGTTTCCTTATCTATACCTAATATTTTAGATTATGTATTTACCAAAATAAACTCCGGATTTTCGTAATGCAGTATGTTTTTAGCACACAAACTAAGTTTATCCCTTCCTTCTTTCTTTAAATTTTCAAGGTTAACTGGGTGTTTCAGTAATTTGACACAAAAATTGCTTTAAAAAATTCCTTGTAGCCTTTTCCTACAGTTGAATTACAGATAATTAAAGCCAGCTCTGGGGTTAGGTTCAACAAACATGATTGCCAAAGCAGTTCTTACGGCTTTGGGAAAGGATGAGAGGAAGCAGCTCCTCCAGCCAAAGGACTCTCATTATATCAACTTCAGCAGAGGGTAAATAACATTTTAAAAAAGCACATGGTCTCTTAGATCCATGTGTTAAATGCACCTCAGTTGTTCCCCACTGATTCACCTCCAACACAGCAGCCCCAATCCACTATCTGCCAAGGATGTGCTCTGGAGGAGCACATTACCAAAGGAATCTCCCTAAGAATTAGGGCAGCAACATGTGCATGGACTTAATCACATAGAATTGAAGAGTGTGTGTGTATATATGTATGTATATATATGTGTGTATATATATACATGTCAGATGCAAAGGATGGGGAGGCAGGAATAGGGATAGCCAGGCTGCCAACTGAAAGCCATGCCGGATTTTCAGTATCTGGCTTTTCAGGACAGATGACCATTTTGAAGGATCTCATCCCTTTTCATCTGGGAGACTCACTGCCCAGTCATTAACCCCTTTTCCTGTCCTTCTCTGTTGACTCCTCTGTGGAAGATGACAACGATGAACAAGTAAATGTCCAAAGAGAGGCAGGAATGCTCACAGAGATTTGCACAGTGCATGGACTGCCACGAGACAGCCACAGGGTATTTATGTATGAAGATATAAACACCCCCTTGGTAATTATGTCCAAGTGCAGAACTCGAAGGTGTGGTTTTCTGATGGGAAGGGGCAGCCTTGCACACTCCTGACACACCCCAGGGGCAGAACGGGCTGTCCCGAAAGCCAGCGATAGATCGGGGACGAGCCCAGGTCCCAGTCTGTGTGCACAGAGAAACCAGGAGAATTTACACACCCAGAGCCAAAAACAGCCCTCAAAGAGGCTCCTCAGCTTCTGGGAGGCCTCAATCGACTGGACCTCACTCCCAGACATCCCCCTGATTGAAAGGCCCTTGCGAGAGTTGATTCAGTTGGTTCTTTCCCGTAACATCGTACAACGTGTCAAATCCTCTAAGGGAAAGGCTTCACCAGGCTCTTTAGGGTACCCTGTGCTGCCTATGAGAAGCAAAACAACAGAACTTCCCTGCTGAATTTTCCATTTCATAAGTGGGAATAAGAATCTCAAGTAAAATTGAACTGTTTCCACTGAATTAGGCTGATCTAAGAATGCACCCAAGAGCTTTAGAAACAAGGAGAGAATCAACCCTGGCCAAAACCTTACAGAAATACACCAGTAAGTAAAGGTGAAAAGACAAAAGACTGTACAAGCTTTGAGTAATGCTAAACAACAACTTAAAAGGAATAGAGATTTAGATTTTTACGCAGTAAAATTCTGCTTTTTTGAAAGGAAAAAACCAGCTGAAGCTGTTATTTCATCCTAGGAGGAAAAAAAGTTATAGCCAAATCTACTAGGATATATCTAATCCTTTATCACTATTGCACAAACTGATTTATGTACAGTAAGATGATGCTTAAACTTCAGAACTCTTTATTTATTTCAGAAATAATTCAACCATGTTCATTTTATCTTTATATACAAAGCATCCAAGCCATATCTATATATCTATATACATGATTTGAGAATTCTCAATTCCAAATCAATAGGAAAATACCAACTTCAGCAGTGGCCAAAGCTGAGAGGAAACACACACAGCCAGTGATCCTCTTACAGACATTGCCACTGTTTGGATCCCCCCCACAACCCTCCCGTCTGCAGTTTCAACCACAAACAGCCACTGGAGCCCTTTCCCATTTGGGAGCATCAAACCATTATCCTCAGTGACAACATAATCAATGAAACTATACCAACTTGTACAGGAGAGCAGAAGGTACAAAATAACCAAAAAATGTAACTAACACTTTTATACCACTTAATCTGAATACTTGAAATGCCAGAAGTTGTCATATTTCATCTTTTAAGACAATTTTTATACGACTAAAATGTTTAAATAGAACAGCACATGCCCGTTTGACCAGGACAGAAGTTTGAGGAGACATCATTTAAAAAGTCAAAATGAAGGAATTTTTTGACAACATCAATTTATTTTAATTGAAAGAATTTTTCAAAATCCCACTTAAAAAAAAAAAACAACAATGAAGGAGAGGTTAACAGTGTAACCATTTTGGTTTCTTATTTAATATTATTTCCCACCTATGTCCAGTAGTAAGAATAAAAATGGTACTTCATGAAAAGGGCTAACAGGATACTTTGTCAAATGAGCCCAAAAATTAAATGTGGCAATGTGAAATTTCTCATTAATCAAAAAATCCTCTCAATCCTTTAGGTATAGCAGAAGTGCATTAATCCATTTGTAACTGAGCTGCCAGGTCTGTTAGCATCCCTTGTAACATTTTAACCACTGGATACTTTTCTATGTAGTATAAAAAGTTTGCAAAAAAGAACAGAAAAGTGGAGCTAATCCAACCCCATTTTTAGGATGAGCTTTAGTAAAAGTTTGCTACAAAAGGAATTTTCATCTTAGAATCAAAATATTCAGAAGACCAGTACTGTCATACATAAAAATGGAACAAGTATAAGAATTAACTCCCAGAAATAATTTAAAGAACCACAACCCAACAAACAAAAAACCCACAACCATCAGGCAAAAAAAGTCAAAGTAGTTCTGCAAACTGTAGGTGGAGTGGAGCCTGTTTTCCATGTTCTTCTTTCTGATTTCTCTGGTGCCAGAAGTGACATCACGACATGCACATCAACATATTCTTATGAAAAACCAAAACCAATGAAACAAAACCCCACCTCACACACAATCCCTATTCCCTCAGCTGGTGTGTTCCTCTTGTTCCCTCTCTGAATTCCCTGGTGCCTAAGAAAGAGTGAGGAGCAGTTTTTCCTGCACTGTGAACCTTAGCAGGATGTCTTCTTCCAAGCTAGTCACCCACTCTCATAAAATCTATAATGACTAAATTAAGTTAAATTGGTCCACTGATATTAAAAGTTATTGCAGGGAAATCATGGCTATGCAAGGGCAGACAAGACACACTGTATGACTGCATCACACCTGGCCCCCTAAGTCCAAAACAAAAGGATAATACTCACTACAGACATTCTTTTCCTGCCAGTGAAGTGCAACATCAATTTGCCAAGCCACATCCACATCATTCAACAGTCAGGGAGATACCTCATTAGAGCACACAGAATTCACATTATGCCATTATTCCCACACACCTCAGCCAGAGGCATGAATCCTCCCAGCCTGGGATGGATCCTCCTGCATCCTCCCAGTCCTGCACAGCCAGGGGCTGGAGCTGTCCCTGGAATGACAGGCAGGCCCTCGCCCCACACATCTGGCCACCCCGGCTGACACAAGCAGGGAATGCAGACCCTGGTCATTGCTTGAATGTTTTCAAGTCACAAGAAAAGGCAGGACCAGAGATCATCCAAGACCTGACCAGGAACTATCAGAACAGCCAATGCAAAGTGTGAAACCTCGGGAGTAACACGGTAACAATGTCTCGAGGGAAGCCAAGGCAGTAAAACAACTCAGTGGTTTAGACACGCAAATGATGATTATTTACCTGCACTGAATCCCACATGGACAAACTGCAGTCATGAAACCAAAGACTGAGTTAAGCTAATTCTAAGACAGGACACAGGCCCTCTATTAAGCTGCATGAATTCTTGAGAAAATGTCACACAGTTCTTCTTAGTCAATACCATTTGCCAGCTGAACTCTCAGACTTGATTTATGAACTCCTAAAAGCCTGAGGTACTACAGTAAACACCTTCTATATATTCCATAATACGAAAGCTGCACTTAGACAAGATATTTCAGCTGGTGAAGGACTGCAAGCACTGGCTTTTCATCAGCATCAGAGGTGAAGAAGACTCAGTTTGCACAAGGATCTGTTGTTCGCTATCACTGATATTCCACCCATAATTCAAACACATCTCCACACTAATGATCAATCCCTAGTTGAAGCCCATGTACACAGTACCTAAAATGTCTATTAAGAGCTATGCAAAGCATTTCCTTCAAAACACAGAAGCTAAGACACCCTGCTGTAGGAGATTAGCTACAAACATTGACAGCCTCATCTCTGGTAGACACTGAACTGCATCTGTTGAAACCACCACAAAATAATGACAATCAATAGAATTGACAGAAATGAAACATTATTAGTAATAATAATTTGCAAGACTAAACAGTTTTATCCCACATATCTTAATTAACAGGAATATTAGTAATTTATGAAAAGAATAATCATGATCATTTAACAGTAACCTAGAAAAGAATATCCCACAGATAAAAGATCACAGCACAAACACATATTCCAGATGCTCAGGTAAGGCCACTTGTGTGCTGAGAAAAAAGATCTTTTAAAAGGTAAGAGTAACATGAATGTCACATAAGTCTTACAACAGATGGCACTGGACTGCCCCGCGTTCTCATTTTTGTTTTTTTCCACCTTTGTTTTGCAAACAAGTAACCTGGTCCACAGAGATAAGACATCATTGCCAGGCATCTACTAAAATGAAGACTTTTCACTCAGGCTATGCAGCATCTCCATCCCAGAGTATCCAGTACCCTGATTAAAATGTTGAACAACATCTAACCCCAAAAAGATGTGATAATGATACAAATACTTCTGTTCTTTCAGTCACAGAAGTTTAAAATGCTAATCTAATTACGGTTCAAGGCTGGCTGATTTTCTTAAACCAAAAAATTCTAAGGAGAAGTTTCCTGAGCAGGAAGACAGTTCAGTAACAAACTGGTAAATTGTGTTAGACCAACCAGTGCCTTGGAAGCCTTTAGCTACTGTTCAGCTTTCCAACCTGCTTCCCATGAAGGGTATTTGTACGCTAATCTCCAAGCCCATTTGGCCGTGTCTGATTACAGCAGAGAACGAGATGCAGGGGATAAGAAAAAAGTTTACTTAAAGTGATATATAAAATTTTTTACAGTGATTAGATAATCATTTCCAGAATGTGTTGAGTTTTCAGCCATGTTTAATATGAAAACAAAGCAACATCTTGAACATTTCTTTTTATAACATACTCTGGCTTCTCTTAATGCTTGTGATAAATTCGACTTCTAAAGAACGAGTGATTTTTATTAAATGACAAGGGTATTTCTGCAGATCTACTAGAAAATCATAATAAAATGTAAAACAGATGCACAAGCTATTACAAACACAGGTTATTTGAAACTGGGAAGTGACTTACAGTGACATCCCAACCAGACATTGCTTATACTCAACAACCAATCATTTTCTGAACAAAGAGAAAATCTGAAGAGTGATAACTATCACTGCAGAAAGGGAGCAGTGTGTAATTAAGCCACTTAACAGGAAGCAAACAAATGTGAAAAAGGCTGAACCACAACAGTGCCACCTACAGTAAAATACTAAAAGTATTTTTCCTACAGGGAAAAATAAATCAGTGTTCAGTCAGAAAAGTAACAAACTCAGAATTCAATAAACAAAATCTGATTTCACCAAAATACTGAGATCTAATAATATCACGTGCATCACAAGTTTTACAAACTTTAAAAAATTGTCACTGCACAATATGAGAGCATTTCTTAAATATGAATACATACACCAGCAGTTTTCCTACTTGCAAGCCTTCAGAAAACACGAATCAAAAAGTAACGTGTTTCTGAAGCTCTAATTCCTCATTTAAAGTATAAAAAAAGCCCGAAAGAAGCCACGTGAGGAAGACAAAGCCCAGCTGCAGCCTTACCTTGCACTCCACCACGCTCTGATCCGACTCACACGTGACGTAGATCTCATCGACGGCCCGGCGCAGGTTGTCAAACAGAAATGCCCAGTACCGAGCCCGCAGATCGACCTTCCGAGGCTGCCTCGTTTTGGTTGGGCTTTTGTCAAAGTTTTTATCTCCGGCTGCTGCTGCTGTTAATTTACAGTCTAGGGTAGTGTTCTGAAAACAAGATAGTGGGGAAAAGGAAAACAACAAACGGGAATATGGTAAGGGGGTGGGTTTCTGTGCAACACGCGTTTTTTAAACATATTGAAACACTTGTAAACAAGAACTTCTTCACTGAAGAAGAGGGTATCATCCCTCTGACTTAAAACATGCTTTCTTAAATATAAGCAGCAGTTATGTACAGCTAGATTCCGTTTCTTTGACATTTATAATGTTCACATTGCACAATGTGATACTCTGCCCCTTAGCACATTGGAAGGTTACACTTCCTATTTACATGTCCTGCATTACTTACTCTGACACGTGTGTGCATCCAGAGATGAAATAACATTTTACTAATAAACATACCAGCAATATTCCATCACAGGTACATTCTACCACCAAGACATTACACGTGGCATTATTGTTTTTAACCCTCATTCTAAGCCTAATGCCACTGAAATGCTGGTGTGGCCCTGAAACACAGAGTGACTGATCCAGTGGGGACAGCCAGCATGCTAAATGTGATGGGTGCAGAGGGAGAACAGCCAAAGCTCTTCACAAATGCTGGCACATGCAGGAATCCCCATGTTGGAAGCACTTGGAAGCACTGTGATGTTGCCTCAGTGTTATATTTGCCCAGGTGACCTGCTCAGTGCACAAGGGAAAGGCTGTGGATGCTCCCTACTGAGACTGCAGTGACAGGACAGCAGGAAATGGCCTCAAGTTGTGCCAGATGAGGTTTAGATTAGATATTGAGAAAAATTTCTTCACTGAAAGGGTGGTCAGGCACTGGAACAAGCTGCCCAGGGATCACCAGGGATGAATGGTGATTCCCAGGGATAGAAGCCATATCCCTGATTCAAAAAGAGGTGTGGATGTGGCACTTGGGGACACGGATCAGTGGCAGCACAGTGGTGCTGGGTTAATGGGTGAACTCTATGATCTTAGAGAGCTTTTCCAACCTTAATGATTCTATGACTTGGCATCTGTTGACCTTGTGCACACAGCTCAGTGACCCACATGGGGATACATCTCCCTGACAGAGTCACTCACCTGCACAGGATATTCCAAAGGATCCTGAAGCACATCTATTCGACTGAAAATACCAAATCAGCACTTGGCCCCATGACACTGCCCTTATTTAACTTGAAATTCTCTACCACAACAGAAAAAAACACAGAAAAATCCTGCTGCCATAGCAGACTTCCATAAGCTTCTGCATTCCAGAGCCAGGTGGAAGCACCTGCAGTAAACCCAAAGGGACACCCAACTGTGTCCCATTTTGTGATGGAAGTATTAGCTACATGTTAAAATAGTCTGGTTTGGATTGGCTTTTTTCATTAATGTATTTAATAGCACCTTCAATGCAGCCTTGATGCACTGATCCACTGTGGCACAGAACTCCAGAAAAATAATTCTTACTACAGTTCACTTGTAGGGATTACTGCAAAATACCATTTTAAAAACTCAGCTTTTGGTGATTGAATAAAAACAACCAAAACCAACCCTGCACAAGCCAATGCACAGTGTTTATAATTAGAACATCTAACCATTAACTAGAAATACTGCAATTAGCAAAATAACTGGCTGGGATTCAAGCCTTTTTGTCCTGTACCGAGTCATTAAACAAATTCCCCTTTGTAATTGCTGTCAAAATGGTAATGCTCTCACCTGCATTTGTGTTCAGATACCAATTGTTCTGTAAGAAGAGGGGAAATGGGAACCTGATTTACAACCATCACACCAACATCTCTGCTACTCTTACATCTCAAAGTGCTCCAAGTGTATTCCAGGTGAGCCCCAGCTAATGTGGGCATGAGAGCCACGTTCAGAAAACACACGTGTCATAAACCACCAGTGAACAGGAATTTCAGAAAGGTTTCATATTTTTTCTTCTGTGGCACCACAGTCAC
The DNA here is from genome assembly GCF_003945595.2 of Pipra filicauda. NCBI lineage: Eukaryota > Metazoa > Chordata > Aves > Passeriformes > Pipridae > Pipra > Pipra filicauda. Next base: position 1,202,338 of record NW_024104118.1, on the reverse strand, counting down.
CTCTGAACAAACTGCTTGGAGAAAAGATGCTCCTTAGCTGAGGTCTTGTATAGAAACCTTTAAAGCAAAGCTTACACTGGCTAATTTACAGCTCCTTGAAACTACAGTTTATAACGATGCAACTGTAGATAGAAAATCATAAATAGCTGTATTAAAATAACTTTGCTACCTGGTGCTGCCTGTACTTATAAAATGTGACCTTGATAAAGTGAATAGGTTTACATCATCCAGCTTATACTGTTGATCCAAAGGATAGGTTGCTTTGGAATGGTAATGATGCATAATTCCTACTGTTTGCAAGATGCATTTTCAAATGTATCTTTAAAAGATGGTGTCATGGAACATGTTTTGATATTTAGCAATAAATCCATCTGCTGTATTTGGCATCCATTTATGTCAGCCATATTTTAATGAGGAAAACAGCACATGTAACTTCTGTAGGTTGTTGCAGTTCCATTATTACCCTGTAAGCAAGTTTTTAGGGTCTCAGTAAAACCTAAGCAACATTTACAGTTACCCATATTCCAGCAGAAGACCTCTGAAAGGATGAAACCCTCTAAACTACCTGATTTCTTGTAAACACAAGCAGGTAAGTATTAAGTTGGTGGTTTGTTGTTAGAAATAATACTTTAACTTGCAGTGATAGCTCAAACCTTCAACTGCAGAAGGTGCAGAGCTTTTGTACCTTTGAAGTTAAGAAACATGGGAATACCCCCTCTTCCATCCCAACTAACCCAGTGTGGATGATGGAAGTGATGTTAAAACTGAATCTCTTTTGGTGTTTTTTTCTGGTTTGTTTTGATTTTGGTTTTTTTTCTAACAGTTACAGTAACTTGCCTCAGACTTCTGGAAAGTATGAAATGTATATTTTTGCTCTCAGGATGCCAAAATTTATTGAATGTAGATTTGCCAGCACTCTACTGAAAGGAAGATGAGGTTGATAAGATCATATGAAAGAGCTCTTGTAAGTTTATTTTCTTGAGATTAGTGGCCCATTCATATGTAAAGGAAAATTAAAACTGAAAACTCAACAAAACCAACCAAAAAAAGCCACCAATTACAGCAGTATCAAGTGTCTGAAAAGCAGCAGAAGTAAAGGTGCTGAATGCCAAAGTGAAAAGCCAAGATGCACAGACAGTCAGCACTCCATTCCAACCTTAATTGCACCCACTAGGAATGCACTGTGTCTACAGGACAGTTTAGTACAATCCCACACAGAGCCAGTGAACAGCAATCTCCTGAAAACTCAGTACTGACAAAATCCTGACAGCAGACAGAGCCCAAACTGTGCAGCACGTTACTCTCACTCCCTACAGATTCTGAGGGCAAACCCTCACAGGGAGCCCCAACTACACCCACAAAATTCAGTCCTCACAGACAAGGAAACCAGGACACACAGTGTTTGTAAGGTATTAGTGAGTGAACAGAGAACACAAGGTAAATAGTTACTAAACCACTGCGAAAATAACGTGTTTATGTTTTAAACACGCAAATACGTCTCTGTGGAAGCAAAACACTTTCTTTTTTCAAAAAATAACATCTTCCACATGCTTTATTGTCAAATTCTGACAGACTGCCACAAAATACTAAATGGCTAAAGCCATACTAATGACCAAATACATTAATCAAAGAAAAACAATGGTTAAAAATATGAAACACAAGGAAACACTGAGATATTACTTTATTGATGGAATAAAGATTGTCAGTCACGTAGAAAAAAAAGGTGAATAAAAGCAGTTTCTTCTTTACACTTCTCATTGAGACTTGACTTCCAGTCACAACTCTTGGAAATTTTACTCACCTGGACATTTTTCCCAAATAGGGTATATTGATTTCAGCCACTTACACACGAGGTCAAGAAATAAGAGCATTTCCTCTTAAAAACTGGGGAGAAAGGCAGCCCTTTTACAAGCAGCATGCTTACAGGAAGAATATCCTGTAGCATTTCATTGAACAGCACTTTCCTCAAAATAACTTTCAGTCATGCACCCAGAAGGTAGGAAGGGCCAAAAGTAAAGGCTGAGGAAGATAACCTAAATTCTGGCAATTTTAACTTCTGGATACTTGGCTTTGAAACCTGTATGCTTTAAAAACACAACATGTGCCCAGTTTTGGACAAGTATTATTCAGCCAAAAATGTATAAATGATCTCAGAGGAAAACATTTTTATGTCACCCATTTGATGTCACAATAAAAAACGAGCAGATACCTGTTTTGCAGTCTTGTGTGTTCCTTGAGTCACCCTCTTTGTTTTTCCACCAGACTGCCATTTCGATTTTCCTGTGGAGGGAAGCAACCATTTTAATCAACAACAGTGATTTTAATTAAATAGAGCACTCATATCTCATCTTGCATCGTACTGAGAGGGGCACAATTTCTGAGTGAAGAGGTTCAGCAAATTTTATATTCCGAATAAATATTCCACTGTTCTGGATAATGCCAGAAAACACTGAAAAAGGAAAAAAAATACAAGATAGGCAAGAATTACAGACTTCATTAAACAAAGGTAACCTATCTTTGAGTGTTCAGTGCCTCTGAAAATCATATCATTTCAATGTACATGCCAAATATGATACTAGTTTTCTATGCAGATTTAAAAAAAAGTCTTCTCTTGAATGACTGTACAATCAGATATTACAGAATTAAAACAAGAAATATATTTGTTAGGAAAAACAAATGTAATAACTTAGTTTTTCTGGAACTGTTCAACCTCCTAGTAGATTAAGTATTTTCTGCCAAGAAAGACAGGGAAAAACAGAACTTGGGCCTGGATTTAGTTCACCGACATTCAGGGAGCCAAAGAAAGAGAGAAAACATTCCCAGAAGACAAGTCAGTCCTTTAAGATCTGAAATGCCTTCTCAAAGGTACCTGTCTCCCTTCACTGCTTATACAAAGTGACTTTAGCAACTCTGCTTCCCAAACCAGCTTCAATGCCCACACCCAGAAAGGATGAGTCCAGGCCTCAGTACTGTGGTGGTGGCAATTCACTGATTTAGACTTATCTTGGCATAGAAAAATCTCTGTTAGCCCAGACCAACCCCATCTGTCAGCACTTAATCTTCGAGATTTGCTGGGGGGGTAATTTGAAAAATTTTATTCCTCCAACTCAGTATCTGACTTGCACAACATGGAAATCATAGGATCCAATTACCAAAAATGTAAGCGAGCTAAGACAAAACAGTAACCATGGCAAGAGAGCTCTCTAGCACAGATTACATCTAAATAAAAGCTTCAAGATTATTTAGCTGGATGAAGCCAAGCAAATCAATGCATTAGTTGAATATGGTCCTCCCCTAGACCACGAGATCATTCTTGAATTTCAGAATTGTCCAGTTGAGTTTTTAACAGTTCTGAGGCCGAATTCCCTAACGCAGCCCAGCTGTTTTACATTGCTCTGGTTATGTAAAGCAGCTGCAAACCTGTCTCCAGCAGGCAGTTGTACAGCTGGTTTGCACAGCTGGGTTGTATCACTGGCTATTCCAGGCAACAAGGCTTTTAATTTAAAACAAATTAAAAACTATTGGCTTGATAATTCATTTTTTAAATTCTACATTAGCCGAAACAACAGGCACAAACTAATATATTGAACTCAATTCAGCAGCAGGCAGGAAAAAAGTCATTCAGCTACTGTAGGAATAAAATCTTCCTAGTCACTAAAAAACTTAAAATGTGGAACAGCTCCATGTCAGAATAACTGAATTATTTCAACCTCCAGTGTCTCTCTTCTGATGTGATTCACACTCTGCAAAGACAATTGGAATGCAATGGCATACAGGACTTGCACAGGGAAAAGGTTTGCAAACAGATATGGATATGTTAGCATTTTAAAAGGGCAGATGAACATGAAGTTACAGTCTCTTTAGACTCTATAAAAAACGGAGTAACAATCCATCAGCTAAGAACTGTCTGAACAAGTCCCCTGTAAAGACAAAAGCAAGTTTTCAGGCACCTTCTATATGAGGCAGACACGTAGAGAAAACAAAACTTATGTATACAGCAGGTTTTGCAAACTTAAAAGAATATAGTGTGGGACAAGGACTAACTTCTTCTTAAGGCCAGAAAATTTTGCATTTCAGCAGCAGCAGCCACGTTTCCAGGCTTTGTTATTCTTTTTCTTACAATAAGGGCTCTGGTTATTCAAAGGTTTCTGCTTTTGTCCTTTTACATTCCCGAGCAGTGACAGCACAAGAGCACTGCTCAGTGGTTATTTGTATGTTCAGAGATTACTGGGGTGTAACTGGGGTGTAACTGGGGTGTAACTACACCGTGCTGGCATTGCTGTGAGATGCACAGACCTCAGGGACACGGGAAGGGCTTCACCTGGGAGGAATTTACTGAATTGTGAGGAGAGAACAACAGTGACCCAAGACGAGCATCTCATCAGCTATTAAGTTGCCCATGTGAAATATATAAAGTAGCCAAGTTTTGCAGCATTCAGGGAGCTACAGCCATATTTTACACTGGAAGCCCATTTCCTCCCTGTCTGGTGATTAAATATGAAGCACACAGGGATTATGATTTGTGAAGACTTCCTGTCCAAAAAGCTGAGGTGCCATATCTGCCAAAACCCCCCCACTGATAACCTGTTTTCAAAGGTATCCTTTATACTGAAAATCTCAACAATCACACTGCTCATCTCTTGGGTTTGGATAGTTTTACTGGTATGAGAAGTGTGAGAATTGCCTTCAAACTTAGTAATTAATCTCAGTGTTCATTTCTGTCCTGGCTATGGCAGAGAGCAGCTGCAGGTGTTGTTTCAGTGTCTTTGACACTCCTCATCATCAGACCTTCAGCAGGGATGATAACTTTCAGCTGAGGAAGCATTTGAAGTTTCTAGTACTATTATAAACCATATCTTCTTAGAAGTTTGTAGAGCAGTAGTAGATGCTATTTTTGTAACAGCACATTGCTAAGGATCTGGAGAAATGACTGCCTTCAGGCATGGATAGAACAAAACTCCCCATGTTTTTACCCCTCCAGATTGAATTACAGCAACATATTTTGCACAAAATTACTTTTACAAATCACTGCCACTGTTTCATACAGAATATAATGGCCCTGTATTCACCTACCAGCACTAGACTGGTAAAATTAAAGGTTTGAAACTTATGAGCCTCAAAGAATCCCCTTCCCTTCTGCCAGTTCCAATCAGATCCAGCATTGCCAGGGCTCCCACACAATGTTTGCAGTCAGGACTCTTCCAATTCCTTATGTGGCCAAAGAGAGCCAAGTTTCAGGACTTTCATCACATCCTGCAAGACCCACTTACTGCAGCAGGCTCTTGTTAAAGCAGTGGAACACACTGCAGGTTCCCTAAAGTGTGCCAGGCACCTTTCAACCAATAAAATATGTTTCCTTACCCTGAAATGCTTAGTCTGCAAATGAATTCCACATGGCAAGAGCCCAAGTGATTTTAAACAAATAGGAAAAAAGAAGAGAACAGTGACAAATACAAGGTTTTCCCATTTTTTACACATCTCAAAGTTCCAAAGGCATCTTACTTTCTATTAGCATTTAAGTGTCAAGCCTCTGCAATGTCACTGATCTGTACTCATAACTAGAATTTCAGATCTGACATAACTAGGGTGCTTGCTGCTCCAAAACATGCAACACAAGTGTCACCTGTCACTCCAGAAATCTCTTTCCTTTTTAATGAAGTATTTCTCACTGGCAGGAACTACACATTTCCATCAAGGAATTAGAAGGGTTTGATTGCAATTCTTTCATTATTGCTCTTTTGCCCATGCACTCTATATAAAAAACACGAGTCTCTCAGAGGAGGAGTTAAATGCTAAGAAGGACACAAGCACACAATTTTTTAAGGAAATAGGAAAAGGATACAAATGGAAAAAATTAATCCATCATTTTAATTTATAAACCCTCTCTAAAAAAATGCTCATATCCTCACTGTTTCTGGAAAAGAATCTCCTAATGAATCCCAGCATATAATTTAAAATGTTAAATCACACACTGGTGCTGCCAAAGCAATACCTCTGAACATCAGAGCAGAAGAAACTGCCCAAAGACAAAATCCTGCTTTGTACAGAAGGGTGGCAGGATTGGCTCAGGAAACCCAAACCTCTGGCCTGATTTACACAACCCTTGAAAGAGCCAGAATTGTCCTAATTCATAATATTTCTGGATCACCCCTCAGGGACACAATACATATTGAAAGATCAGCACACAATGAATCAGAGCTCAGTGACACCAACACAGACACCTTCCATGCCAAGCAAGGGTCAAGAGATAAAGAATCTGGCTTTGCAGACTTTCACTAACCACAAGTTCCTTTCCACAGGGAAATTTTCCATCAGGCAATTATCATTAGATCCCTTGCATTGTGCAGAAAGGTCAGCCTATGATTTAATGATGAGATTCTAACAAGAAGAAAGCACCAATTTAAAAATTACAATGGTGCTAATATGACCAAAAGAAGGAAATGAATACAGCTACTTGGATTTTAATTACTGTATATAACTACTATTTAATGAAACCTAAAGGTCACTTTTACGTTCATTCTTCATGTTTTGACAGGAGTTGTTAGAGCAAACGTTCATCTACACATTAGAGAGAGTGGTTTTAAAGGAAAAAGTCTTAAAGTTTCTAAAAGAATATTACAGGCAACAATGTAACAGGCTCTTTAAACAGAAAGTGAATCAACTCACGAGTTGCTCAAAAATACTGTTAGAAATATACTGCATGTTCCTTTCACACACACTCCTCCATATTACCACCTTCCCCAAAAGTGCAACTTGGAATCTGGAAGTACTTTGGGCCCCAAGTCTATTCTGCTTAAAGACAGTTTAAATTTTGCATCAGACATAGGGTTAATTATCTTGCAACTAGACATAACATTTCTTAAAATATCTTTTCCACTGGCAGAATCAGAGAGCAGCTGAAGTGGGAAGGAACCTCCAGAGATCATCTAGTCCAACCTCCAGGCTGCCCAAGGCTGTGTCCAGGCAGGTTTTGAGCATCTCCAAGGAAGATGAGTGCCCACAGTTCCTCCAGGCAACTGATCCCAGTGGTCAAACACCTTCACAGCACAAACAAATTGACTTTTAGACACTTAAAAGCAGCAGCACCTGCACAGGGACATGCGAGCTACAAAACCAGAGATGAAGTCCTCAAGAACAGCATTCTGACCTCTGGAACAGCTTGAGCAGTGTAAAAATAAAAGTCAGTTCTTGGCTCCTGAAGGGATCACACCACGAGAGAGTAACAAAACTGCTAGGAGGACCTGCATTATGGAAAACTGTCCCCACATATCCCCTTCCTTAAAGATTCTTCACAGATGTTTACCAAAGCTGAAGTGATACCAAGAGCAACTTCCAAACTCCTTTGTTTTAGAGCACAGAGAACAATTTGTTGGATTGTTCTAAGCCATCCCTACAACTCTGAATTGCCAAGTTGCAAGAGATCAGTTTAGGACAACATTATTGTGTTACACAAGTATCTTGATAATATCAGCACAAGAAAACAGACTTAGATGTTACTTACAGACAAATGGAAATGATTTTTAATCTGCTGCTGGAAGGTTTTATAAAGTGATCTGCCAACCACAGGGTGCACTTCGGAAAAAAACTTTTAAATTATTCTATGTATGCTAAACAGAACCCTTTTTTTTTTAATAGGGAAATCCTATGTAAAAAAAATGTTTCCAGGTGAGCAACTCCAGTGGACAGACAGATGGGAGTGGAAAGACCTGGTGTAAGACTGTTCAACACGTACCATCATCTTCTTTGTTTTCCAGTGGAACACTCCAAGCAATCAGGTTCCTTGCTGTACGTCCCTCTTCTGCCACTATTCTCCTCACTTTGTCATGGCTATTGGAGCGTTGGAAAGAAGCCTGAAAACAAGAAATACACGGATGGGAAAACAAGAAAGAGAAATTTTGGGTTTGATATGTTAATTTCCTTCAATTTGTGGTTACACCACCCCAAGTGGGATGCTCAGGTGCTGAATTTTCATCAAATACCTGAAGCAGGTTTATGCATCCATTCTCACCACCGTTTTTCTGCATGATAAGCAGAGTGATTCATCAACATGTCATGGGAGTTATTATCCAGCCCACAGTATGATATGTCTAGACCACACCACCTTCATCTAATTGACTGCCAATGCTGCTAGAGAATCACAGTGGGCTTCACAAACTTTTTAATTACCTTGTGTTAATTAGAACTAATTATTCAAGATAAAAGCTGCATAAGACCAAAATACTTGTGTTGGCTGACTGGTGAGAGCCTGGAGAAAGGCACAAGAACCTAGAAAGTATTTCCTGGCAGCTGTGATGGGCTGTTACTACGAAGCTGCGACTACTGAAAGATGGAATGAGAGACACTGAGGATGAACTTCATTTACCTAAAAAACATTTCTTTGCACTTGGGAAATGCACCATCACGAGACATTTGAAACCAAAAGCATTAAAAAGTATTTGCATCAACTGTCAGATATCAATCAGATAAAATCTTGCCTCTCCTACAGTGTGTGACGTTATTCCTCAGAAAATAATTTCCAACAAAACCAAACTATAAACTGTAATAATAAACTTAGGTACCCTGATAGCACAAAACTGCTGACCAAGTCAGCTTTAAACACTGGCAAATGTAACCACAAAGAACTTACATAAACCTACATATTATTTAGGCACAAACAGACAGATTTCTCTATAAGACTAATCAAGAGGTTCAGTTTTCCTCTTTTCATTCTTACCATCATATAGCTCAGGCCTGCAGCCACTTTCACATCTTTAGAAAGAAAATACAGTAAAATTACAGTAAAAATGAATACAGCAGATAAGTGGCTAGAAGTTATTAAGGTGGTAGGAAATACAACACAAATGAGAAACTGCTTTTACTTCACTATTTATATAATATAAGTTTTTAACTTGTTCTCAACTGCCTGTTTTGAAGTCACAGTGTGCCATCTAGTGCTCCACAGACACCACAGGTAACACAGCAAGAGCAAAATAAAAATACCACTGCTATCAGTGACATTTTGGAAAACCTAATGTAATAAATAGAGCATATTACACACTTTGGCCCAAAGAAAGCCAAACAAGCATGTAAAAAAAAACAGGATCTGTACAAAATTGGCTCTAATCTATCCTTATTCTATACAACTAATTGCCTCTTCTCACTAGGAACTTTTACTAAGTGATAACTTCTGCTGTGGCAAGTTTGGTTTGGGTTTTTAATGCCCTGTTGCTTAACAATGCACTTTCCATCATTGATCTAAGAGTTAAAGATTCACAAATGTCACATAACTATTTTAAACCCCTTTAAACTACTGTATAAACTCCCAATGTAAATACTTGTGAAAGCTTACTCAATTTTAACTTGATCTCCTCTGAGATGTGTATTTAAACCAAAAGAAGAATTTTCAGACCGCATTTTACATTAATTTATTCTCAAATCTTCAAAAAAGATCCAAACACTCACCTTAGCTGGAAGTAAAGCTAATCTACAGCATCCACAACTGCCAAAAATGAAATGAGTAAACAAATAAATCTTTACTCATCTATTGCATCTTTTTCTTCCAAATTCCCCACCAGCAGACAGTGTTCACTCAGCACAATCTATGTGAGATTTGACTGTGGCTCTCCTACAGCACAAGGCCACTCACTCTTGACTTGCACAGGGGGCTTGGAAACCATTTCAGTTTTTCTTCCCTACTTTTTATGCTGTTATGTTCCATTTCATCCTTCATTGGTCTTCCTTATTTTCCAGGCTTACCATCCCTACTCCTTTGGTCCTTTTACTCATGTTTTCCAGATCTCAGATTTCAAGTTTTCTGAATCTGAGCACTCAGTGTTTTCTCTTCCAGATTGTCTCCAGCTGATTCTGCTTTTGAAATACAATGTCCAAAAGCACATACAAATACTTCAGGGAAGACTTTCTCAATGCTAAACATTGAGGACAGGTTATCCATATCTTACAGGTGATAATTCCATTTAATCATCTCCAAATGATGTGGGGGGGCTTTTTGCACTCTGAGACTACCTTTGCATCATCAATGATGGTAATTTTTGACATATCACACATAAATTAGTCCAACTTACACAGTCACAGAAAAACAAAGCCTGGAAGGGCCCTTTGCAGGTCCAGTCCAACCCCTGGTCAGAGCAGACCCAGCTCTTCCCAGTACATCAGCAGGATTTCTCTTGTTGCATATATGACCTCCTATAACCTCCAGGTTCCTTTCTGCACAGCTGCCACCAAGACAACCATTTTTCAGTCTCATTTCTGGAGATCATTACTCCCATGGGAGTGTAAAACTTCACACTAGTCCCCCACCACCCTGACTTTTGAAATTATTTATTTTTATACAAGCCAGAAAGGCTTATAATGGAAGTGTAAGTATCTCATCATGACATTTCAAAGTACTTTGTATAACGAAACTAAAGCCTGACTTTAAACTCTCATCTCCATAACTCAAATGTCAGTCAAAAGAAACCAACAAAGCCTCAAGGGAGGCCCTGATGGCACAGTTAACAATGAGGAAATGCACAGCCACCGAGTAAATTGTGCCAAAGTGCCTGCTGTTGTGCCATGGTTGGTACCAACAGTCTTTTCATTTGACAAGAGCAAACTTTAACACCCCCCTCTACAGTGATTGATACTGATGTGTGGGGTTTGACTGCTTCCTCAGCCTGAATCCCTGCTCTTTGCTCCTGAACTACCCAAAGAAGTCACCTTCTTCAGAGTGCTCTGGATACAGAGCCAGAGGACTGACCAGAAACTGTTTAGCTTGAACAGCAAATGTTTGTTATTTAGTCTGTACTGTTTCTTTTACACGGCTATGAATATTAGAGGATCTTCCATGAGGATTCTTCCTTTAATGGTGTTCATACATATAAATATATTGATGTAAACAAAACTACCAATTTCACCCACTGCATTCTTGAAGAAAATTACTCCAGGTCTAACCTCAGCTTCTTCAAAGAACACTCTGTTAGTGGTACCAAACATCAGGGCCTTGCACTGCAGCACAGGTTGGATGAAAGCAGTTTAAAATGGGAATTGGCTGAAACAAATAAGTGCCAAAACCCCCATATACTAACACAACTGGAAACTATGAAAAACAGAAGAAATACTCACATTTATTCTACAGTAAAATTCCTTTTTGAGGGTTTCCTTTTATGACGCTAATGAATAAAATTTATTCAGCTCCTACAATCAATACTTTCACAGAAGGTAAAAATGAACCGATTTATCAATGAATCCCAACATGAAAAATTAGTTTTTCTGGCTGTAGAAAAAATACTGTACCACATACTGCTTCAGTAGCTGAACATCTTACCATCATGTTATAGCCTTCATCTGCATCAACAGGCTCACTTATTACATTTTTGGATGACCCCATTGAGTTTTCATACCTGTGTCAAAATAAATGCAATTAATTATTTTCACTTCAACCACTTCTAAAATTACTTTTAGCTTGTTGGCAGCATTTATGTCGTGGACACCAGATGAACACGGTAAGATTTTCAGAAGATAGTTTTATTTTTAAAGAGTTTGCACTGCTGCTTATTAAAAGTAGCCAAAGGCCCAGAAGAAAACAAAAAGAGAATGACCCTATAGAAAAATGCAAATGTATGTGTAGTAAGATAGTAAACAGTACAAAGAATAGTAAAATGTTAAAACAAATCTTTGCATGGACTGCTCTGGAACAGTGAAGCAAGGAGAATAATCTTTTCTGTAACAGAGGACTGGGAAAAAAGAAGTTCAAAAAGAAAGAGCCAATCAGAGACAAACAGACCATCAGTATCAGATAATTAGTGGTGAAGCAAAATAAAGTGGAAAACTTCTGTTCTCATTTACCTCTAAAATCTGATGGTTCCTGTACAAGTCAGCTCTGAGGAAGTGAATACTTTTATCCAGCTGTGAATACAGAACCGTTGCCAAAAGTGCAGAAGTGCACAGGACTAAATATTTATAGGTTTATCAAACATTTCCAAAGCAGTGTCAACAATTCTGAAATAAAATTAAACCCTTGGCTTCAAGGTTGATAAATTCTGGATAGCTGCTGACTAGAGCATGAACACCCTAATCTTATTCTTCTGAAGAATCATGTGCTAACTGGAAACTAAGAACACTTTTACGTTATCAGAAAGTAGGTAAGAGAACAAGATTAACCTTTAATCACATTCAAAGTCAGATTTTGTTGGCCTTTATCATTAATGACACTGCTGTTCAGTGGACTGTTCACTTATTCTGACATTACATCTCGTGGTTCTCATAAATGGCCAAATTTTCTAAAAGTAAATAGCCAAACCTGCATCAACAAGCAGGTAGTTGTTTATGTGCCTTAAGACAACCTACTGAACCCATAAAACCTGAAATGTTCTGCAGCTGAATGAAGGGAGCTGCGATTCTGAAAACAAAGATTGTACTTCACCATCACTTGAGGCATCAGGGCAGGCCCAGCATGAACCTTCAAACACTGAGGTATCCTAGAAAGCTGTGCTTTTGAACACCAAACCGCCTTGATTATAATCAAGGTGCAACAAAAGCTCACCAAACTGACATATATATTTGAGGAAAAAACCCGAGGGCCCAAGTGTTTTCCCAGTAGTGCAGTGCATTTGGGAATAAAGCAGAAACAAGAATCTGTGTTTAGAGAAGTGTGCAGAGAAGACAGTCCCTACCCTTGAGTACTCGTTGAGACCTACTGGAGCCGTGATTTTCGCTGTCAGCTAAGGAAGACCGCTGGTTTATACTCGGGACGGCACTAGTAGTTTTTATAATTCAAATACTCATACACCATGTGGCAGTTTTTAAGAGCTGACAGTGAAATTCCCTCCACGTGTGCCTCTCCCTTCCATACACACACACAGCACGGGTGGGCCTGTGCAGCTCCGACGACCGCCGGGTTCACACGCACCGGGGTCCCCCTGACACGGAGCAGGTCCCAGTTTCCCCACAGCCAGCGGGGCTGGCTCGGAGGGACCGTCCCGTCCCCCGCCGGCCTCGCCGTGCTAGCCCTCACGGCACAGCCTGACCCATCCCCACCGCTCCCGGTCGCCTGTAGCAACCGGGCAGTCCCTGCCCCGGCCGGCAGGGCCGTGTCCCGGAGCGGCCCGCCGGGGGCTGTGCTGCTGAGGGGCTGAGGGGAGGGGGCCCGACCCGCCGCCATCTTGCCCCGCGCGCCCCCCGCGCGCCGGTCACTCACGCTCTCCGCCGCGCCGCGCCGTCCCGCCCGCGCGCGCCCCGCCGCGATGACGTCATCGCACCCCGCCGACAGCGGCCGCCCGCCCGCCCCCCGCGCCGGCCCCGCCCGCCCGGCCCCGCGCATGCGCAGGCCCGCCAGCGAGGGCGCTGACCCCGCGTCGCCCTGAGCTCCGCAGGGGAGCGGTTCCTCTGCCAGGCCTGCCCTCAGCCGCTGAGACAGCCCTGAGGGGCCGTCACAGAGACACAGAATCAGTTAGGTTGGGAGAGACCTCTGAGGTCATCCAGTCGAACCTGTGACCAAACGCTGCCTTGTCAACCAGACCGTGGCACTGAGCACCACATCCAGTCTTTCCTTTAATGCCTTCAGGGACAGTGACTCCACCACCACCCTGGGCAGCCCATTCCAATGTCTAATCACCCTTTCTATGAAGAAATTCCTCCTAATGTCCGACCCAAACCTCCCCTGTGCAGCTTGAGGCCGTGTCCTCCTGAGACCTTTCAGGCAGCTGTAGAGAGTGAGAAGGTCCCCCCCGAGCCTTCCCTTCTCCAGGCTGAGCCTCCCCGGCTCCCTCAGCCGCTGTTCACAGGACTTGTGCTCCAGACCGTTCCCCAGCTCTAGCGCCTTGCTCTGGACCTGTTCAATGTCCTTCGTATCGCGAGGGGCCCAGAACTGAACACAGGATTCAAAATGTGGCCTCACCATTGCCCAGTACAGAGGGACAGTTGCTGCCTTGGTCCTGCTGGCCACCCTGTTTCTGATACAGGCCAGGAAGCCCTTGGCCTTCTTGCCCACCTGGGCACACCTGGGCTCATGTTCAGCCGCTGTTGACCAGACGGGACCACTGAGCTGATGGTGGTCACTCCCTCAGCGTCCTACCCTTCCCCACCACTGGGAGCTGGGAAAGCTGCAAACAACTGTGTGCAGTACCTGGGGTGTATGTATAATCCAGGCAGATAGCAAAATGGGTCCTAATCCTGGGGAGTATCACTGAGCTGTAATTTAGGGTGTTGAGTCCAGCTTGGGCACTGAACCTGAGGAAAGGTGGGGTTGTGGACAGGCCAGCCCTCCTCATGGGGTCTGAGGCCTGGGAAATGTGATTCTCGAGGAAACACTGGACAAGTTGAATCTATTTAGCCAAAAGAAGACAAAAGGACTAGGAGTGTTCAAGCATGTAAAAGCACAATGTGTAAAGAGAGAATAATCCATTTCCCTCAGTATGACAGGAATAGTGAGAAGAAAGAGGCCTAAATTGTAACCTGGACAGCTCAGGCTGTCATCTCTAAAACATTAAAAATCCTACAAGGATGGGAATAGACGTCTTGGGAGATCATACACACTTCAGTTGGAGTCTCCAACAGCAGCAACAACATCTCTCAGAAATTCCACATCAGTTGACCGTGGATCAGAGCAGAGAGCTGAGCCAGGAGGTCCACGAAGGTCCCATCCAAATCCCTTCTACTGCCATGGGTCGATAATGAGCTTGATTATTATTTATCAGTCTGAGTTCCCACAGCTGCCTCCTCAGTGTGTGGCTGAGCTGAGCGCTGTGATACCACACCTGCCATCAAATCCTGCTGTTCTGGTTCGATGCCAAATCAGACACCACATCAGAAGAGTGTCCTTTTACAACCTATTTCCTCAGATATTAATAACGGCATTAAATGCAAAGTAGTAGAAAAACAGGTCGGTAATGTCTGCAGAGTCTAAAATACCTCAGGACACTTAGTGCAAGGTCATATGAAACAATTAGAACACTCAAAAAGTCATATCTGGGTACTACTAAAGCAAATGACTGTCACTTTGAAATCCAAATGCGGGGTATTTGAATGTGATTATCTTTATAAGTGAATTGTTGCTCAGTTTTTTCCCTTACTCAAATCCACATGCCAAAATCAACAATTTTTATAATGGAAGGGTAATCTTTGCATGCAGGTCTTAGGGCTCAACTGTCTCGTATGCAGATTAAAATTTTTACATGGGATAAAAACAAATTTAGGAGAATGTGTCAAAAATGGAAGCCTATCTAAATAAAACTCCTGTGAATACATTTATTCTAATAGTGTATAAATGACATGCATTAAAGTAAAGAAAATTAAGGGTTCTTCAAGTTGGGCAGTGATTTATAAAACTGAAATGTAGAAATCTCACAAACGTACAGTAAACACCAAATGGATAACTCCACTTGCAAGAAATAACTTTTCAGAAACTGGTTTTTGTGCTGCTGGATGACTGTTCTCATGCTGACAGTCTAACAGGACCAGATTTACCCTTGCAGATCTCATAGAGAAGAAGTCATGTGGAACACGACCTTCTAACATTAATTCCTTTGTGACCAAAAGAGTGGCTCCAAACAGATTTGTGGCAGACTGCGTGCAATTTGGCTTGAGGGGAGGGGGGATTTTCCAAAAAAGTCAGAAAGTTCATCACATAAAAAAGGTTTTATATAGCATGACTTATATTCTAATGTAAAAATAGCTTCAGTGATACTCCCTCTTAACTTAAACTAGTGATGCATTTGTTATGCACGTGGTTAAAATAATGGTGTGAACAAAAGAGCCTCTTTTTTTTTGTTCCCTGCATCCATACCAGAATGATCTTGAATTTATTATATGACTGGTTTAATTGTGTGCTGCAAAGTGTCTGGCTTGTATTTTGACATAGAGAAGAATACGATTTCCTGTGTTTTCCCTCTTGCTGGGATTCTGATTTTTTTCCTAACGTAGAAGATATGACTTTCATAATAATAAACTTGCTCTTGCACATCTATGTTGAGTTTGTGATTTGGAGGCTGTTACAGTTGTTTAGGCACTGAAAGGTATAATGTGATACACTTGTCAACCCTTGAGATGTGCAGCAAAGAGGTTTTTTGGGGTGTTAGTAGTGCATTAGAAAAAGAAGACAAAGTATCTTCAGTGCTACTTCAGAAATGAATCAAATCTTATTTCTGTTTTGATTGCTTACAGGATTTGCTTTGGCTACACACGCCACAAGCAGTAGGGCAATTCACATTTTGTATATGTGATTTATATAAATACTGGTGGGAAATTTGACATTTAAACCAATAACGGGTACTAGACTTAACTCACTATTAGATTTTTTAATGGAAAGACATTTCTTATACGGGCAGGAAATTGCAATAACACGTTTACTGATTTATGGCAATATTTTACTCTTGGATCTTCAAAATGAACTGTCGTAGCTCTTCACAGTTAATAGAATTGGAGGTGAACCAGGGAGCAGTACAATGCTGTCACAACGGAAGGGACCAGACAGCACAGCAGGCAACCTCCACCAACTGGGGGCTCTGCTCAAACTATTGTGTTCATGGAAGCCCAGGTGGGTTAATCTCACTTCTTTCTGGTTGAAAGAGGAGCTTTGAAAATGCACTAGTATTGAAAGGAGAAATAACAAATCTAACGATGGTCCTACATAAATCTAAATCCACTAAGAATCATTAATTTGACCTCAGTGGGGTTGGGATCAGAGCAATTCCAATTTCATGTGACAGCTGATAGGAATGATATTCCCGGGGAGGCCTCTCATTTACCCGATGTATTTTCAGTTTGTCTGAGTGGTCAATGAGGTTAAATTTATTTTACAGCTTTCTATTATCTGTGTTGAACAGTTATTAAAATTTGTATCGATCCACCTCTTATGAAGCGTTGCTTCCTTTTCTTTTTCCCTTAGAAGTGTTCTTTGTGAGTTGGGCCCTCAAGCACGACAAGTGCTCTTTCTCTTTTCGTATAAAACTTTCACAGGGCTTGTTTCCTGATCCTCCCCTCTTGCAGGGTTTGTGGATGTTTGCCTGAACTTCTGGGAATCACAGAATCATGGAATATGCCGAGTTGGAAGGGACCCATCAGGATCATCGACTCCAACTCCTGGCCCTGTGTAGGACGCCCCAAGAGTCACACCGTGTGCCTGAGGCCGTTGTCCAAAAGCTTCTTGAGCTCTGGCAGGCTCGGTGCCGTGATCACTGGTAACAGTGACTTCCGTCTGCCAGGCTTCTGTGATGATCAGAAGTTGGAAAACTGTCAGTACTATCCGGGCGGTATTTGGTGCCTTCCGCGGGCAGGGCAGGAGACAGAGGAACGCGAACGCTCTCGCTGCCGACCCGCCCAGACCCCGCCGCCGGCCCGACCCTCCGCCCGCGGGCCCGACCCTCCGCCCGCGGGCCCGACCCTCCGCCGCGCCCCCCGCCCGCCCCCGGCCCCTCTCCCCGCCCCTCGCCGCGGGTCGCTCTGGGCGGGCGGCGCGATGCGGCCGCTGCTGCTGGCGCTGGGCCTGGCCCTGGCCCTGGCGGTGGCCCCGGGCGCGGCGAACGAGCAGCACCGCGCCGAGTACGACCGGGAGGCGCTGCTCGGAGGGCAGGTGGGCCGGGGGCGGGCGGGCTCCGGCGGGGCCGCGGGGCGGGCGCTCCCCGGGCCGGGCAGGGCAGGGCCGGCAGGGCCCTGACCCGGCGCGTTGTTGTGCCGCAGGAGGAGGCGGAGGAGTACGCGCGGCTCAGCCCCGAGGAGCAGCAGCGGCGGCTGAGGAGCATCGTGAGGAGGATCGACGCGGACGCGGACGGGCTGCTCAGCGAGGGTAACGGCGGGGGGCCGGGGGGGAAGGCGCGCTGTGCCCGCGGCTCCCGCGCTGGGGAGAATCCCCGTGGGAAACAGCACGGCCCCTTGCACGGCGCGTTAGAAACACCGACAGGCTCCCACAGAGGGTGTCTGAGTCCCTGAGGTTTGTGTTCGACTCGAGAACACGCGACTGAGAGGGGCCTCACTAATGTGTGTGAATCCCCGAAGGGGGAGTGTCGAGATGGACCAGGCTCTGCTCGGCGGTGCCAACCCCTGGGACAAGAGGAACGGGCAGAAACTGCTGCCCAGGAAGTTCCAACTGTACATGAGGAGGAATTTCTTTCCTGTGCAGCGACAGAGCACTGGAACAGGTTGCCCAGAGAGGGTGTGGAGTCTCCCTCACTGGAGATATTCCCGAACCGTCTGGACGCAATCCTGTTCCATGTGCAGGGCACGACCCCGCTTGAGCGGGTGGGTTGGACCAGATGAGCCACTGTGGTCCCTTCCAACCTGGCCCATGCTGCGATTCCGTGGGGGAATAACTGGGGCCAAGAAGAGTTAGTGTGGGTAAGAGCAGTACCAAGTTGCGGGTACCACCTTTGCACGCCTAAAGCTACTTGGAATCAAATGGATTTCTGTGTTTGTAATCCTCTTTGTGCCACTCAGAGCAAGTTTAAGATGCAAAGAAGGTATTGCAGCCATAATACCACATAGGTGCACCTCAGTACCTAGTGACACAAAGTGACATGGAGAGATCATAGTTCATCACAACACAGTCACAAATGGCTCCTCCCAGACTGGTTTTTATCAGTCAAACTTATGAACCTCATGGTGAACTCAGGCCCTTCCTTTCAGTACATCATCACGACACTCTTAATTTTAAAACTAATTTTTGTTGGTTTGCTGTGATTTTGACAAGTA
Source organism: Pipra filicauda (assembly GCF_003945595.2). Taxonomy (NCBI): domain Eukaryota; kingdom Metazoa; phylum Chordata; class Aves; order Passeriformes; family Pipridae; genus Pipra; species Pipra filicauda. The sequence goes on along the minus strand of NW_024104118.1, from coordinate 1,183,678 downwards.
AAGTCTCTCGTGTGCAAACACAAAGTAAACAGAATCCTTGTTCAAACGCCAGAGCAGTAATATTTCATTAAAATTAAGCAAAACATGTGGGAAGCTTTCTAGGTGAGAGGACAAAATATGGTTTTAAAGACAAGATCAACCATCTCTCTTGAATGTCTTTCACTTTATATGCTGAATTTAATGACCTGCACCCTTATTTCAGTGTGTCTGCATGGACTGTGTAGAGCTGAGACGGTCTGTAGCTTTGGCAGGAGGGCTAATCCCTGGGATACAGAACAGGCAGCTCACAGTGTTAAGGCTACAGGGGAAAAGTCTATTTAAAGTGTAGGAATTCCACCCATACTCCATCCTTATGCCATATATTGCATCTGGTTCTCAGTCTAATGAAGACTTGAATTGCTCTCACTTCCCAAAGGAAAACTCACAGTGGAATGTGTTTTAACACTAAGAAACTTATGGTACTGATTTTTTTTCAGCTCAGTTGTTTCTCAGTACTGCAAAATTCTTCTTGAGAACTTTTTCCATATTAATGGTGCCTCCATTTGGAAGCTGACAGTGAGAGAAGATGAGCAATAAATATTTCTGATTAATGGCACTGGACATTATGTGTCCAGATGGCTGTGCCTGATGCCTTAAATGCTGGGTCCTAAACCATAAATCACACGTTGCCCATCTTTAAGAAATGATGTTGCAGTTTCTTGTAAGGCAGTGCTGGGCTGTGCACAAGCCTTGGTGCCCACACACCTCTGCACCTTCAGTCAACTCACAGAATCTGTTACAAACCTGGTTCCTTTGCTAATACAAGTACAGTATTCAAAATGTGTTTTTAAAAATCTCTTGCTGCTTTTCAAAGAGATTTAAATCTAGTGAAGTTGTATTGATGCTTCTGCCAAGAATGACAGGATAAGATACTTTAGTATTTAAAGAATGCTGTAAGATTTTTCTGCATCAAAGTAGTAATTTTTATAGGACTTTTTTATTAGTCATCGTGAATCTTCAGGGCAGGATTTCAGTTGAGTTGATTTAGATATGTAATTTTTGCAATGCAGAGTAAGATGTCTTTCCCTTCTGGGCACCTGAAAATAACTGAGAGATACTGAGAGAATCTGTTCTCCCAGTCTTCTTGAAATAAAGTAACTTTAATGTATTTGTGTCAATTCATTGGTGTATTAAGTTTTATTTCTTTTAGCCACATTTCTATTAAAACAAGCAGCTTAAAAGCCTTTCCAAACTATGTAAGGCTTGATTTCAGCCCCAGGTAAAGGGAAAATAGCTGTTAATATTTTATTTTGGGTAATTAAGGCAATGGCAGTAAATTGAGTTTTATTTCAGTTTGTGGATTTTTCAAAAGAAACCCCAGACTGATGAGAACAATGGTTTTTTGGGGTACCAAATTACACTTAGAGCTGTCTGTCTAAGCCATATTCAGCATCATTTTCGTAAAGAAAAGGGGAAAAAAGGATGCCATAGTGTTGATTTGCTTCAGATGTGGCCACGTAATCATTACAAAAAAGACCCAGAAGTCTGCTGCTGTGATCTGTGTCCTCACTCAGTTAACTTGGAAAAAGCCTGAGCATGGAGGAGACAGATTGGTTTGCTTTAACTAAAACCTCTTACCTCCATGCTTACATCCCAACTGCAGAGTGTAATCCAGGTGGAATAGAGCTGTGGTATCTTTCCAGTTTTCACAGTGCAGATTACTCTGGTTTATTTTGTTATATTTTTAATGCTTTCCACAGATGAGCTGAGCTCCTGGATACAGCAGTCTTTTAAGCATTATGTTACACAAGAAGCCAAGCAACACTTCAGTGACTATGACAAAGATGGTGACGGATTGGTGTCGTGGAAGGAGTACAATTTGCAAATGTACGATCGTGTAATTGATTTTGATGAGAACACTGTCCTGGAGGATCAAGAAGAAGAATCATTTCGACAGGTAAAATGTTTCAGCAGCAGTTTCTGTGACTGTTGGCAAAAGGCAGCAATTTTTGTTTATTGTGACGGAACAAGATGGGTAGAGGAAGCAGAGCAGCTGGCATATGTTTTAACACTTTCTGCTATCTGAGATGGGGGAGTAATTAAAGGAAAGTAATGGAGTATCAAAGCTGCTACCAACAAAATTAAGACACAATGAAATGGTACCCCCTGAGTGTGTTTTGCTGGCTGAGTGGAGTTTAAGTCTGTCAACAGTCCTTTTATGACAGAGCCCAGTCTCCAGCCATCGCCTTAAAACAAGGTTCCAATCCACTGGGTTGGTCTGCAGCCTGGCAGTGTCCTGCCCTCAGCAGGGGCCAGGACCACTGCTGGTGGAGGAGAAGGAAACTCTTTAACCCCTTTACTGCACTGTTCTAGCCACTGTTTTGGTTGCTGCTCAAGCACTCAGTGTGGGCTATCAGTGTAGCCTGCTGTAACAGTGCCTGTCCATTAGAGACCCACAGAGAAAGCAATAGCAATTCAGACAGTTAATAATGAAACTCCTGTAGCTAGAAATGGATGTCTAAACACAGAAGTTATGAGTTAGTCTCATCTGTGAAAGCAGATGCATGAAAGAGGAAAGGAGAGAGGCAAGAAAGGCAGGGGAGGAGAGGTTCACCACCACATAGCAAAACTTTCCTTTCAAGTTACACATTTATAAGTACATGTAAATGTTTCCCAAAAAGAGAATAAATGAGTGTTTAGACTATTCTGGCCTGAGCTGTTTTTTCTGTGAGGATTGCTTTTTATGCTGTTAGTAAAATAGAGGTAGATAATATAGGATGTTGACAGAAGTGAAACTAAAATCGTGGGGAGAGGATTTTACACACTGAGGAAACAAGCTGTAAACCTTAACCTAACTGAATAATTCCATAGCTTTTAAATAAAACAAGATTTTCAATGGAACTGCCAGTCAAAATACTGATCCCATGTTTGAGATATTGCCCCCACAGATCTAAACAGAACTATAGATACACAAGCTGAGTTAAAACTGGTTGCTTAGTTAATGGTGTGACTTGACTGCCTGCTGGGTTGTCCTTGACGACTTCTTCAACAATGAGCAGCATTGTACAAGTACCATAAATCAGCCATCCTCAGCATTTTCCTTACATTTGGGAATTAGTGGGCCTGCTCTGATCAAAAGGGAAGAGTAAGAATGGGTGTTGATTTAGAATTGACATCGAGTAAACCACAGGAGTTTACCAGAGGGTGGCAGCCTTGTTCATCACTTCCCAAAAATCACTGGAAAACCAGACTGTCCCTGGTTTTCCAGTGACAAGGGCAAGTTTATGTTGCAGTCTAGTACTTTCTGTAGCCAGTCCTTCTGAACTGCCTTCCTGGTTAAACCCTCAGTGAAGGTCAGCTTCTCTCTAAGAAAATTAAACTATTTTGAAGAATATTTAGGATCTTATCCTTCATTTGTTACATGTTACTCTCTGTGTTTTTCAGGTTAGCCTCATTTCGAGAGAGGTGTCAGTAGACAGGATATAAATGAGAAGTGCAATTTCAAATGGTTATTTTTTAAAGCATTTAAGATCTATGATTTTCTGGCTGCTCCCTCACCCAGATCAGTCACACTGATAGCACAACACACTTAATGATGGGATTCCAAGGTCATTCTAGTTCATGTCACGTGCAGTTGGAGCAGAGATCAGTTTTTAATGGTGGGGGTCTGTATTTTGTCTAAAGTGACTGTATAAAATGAAGTGAGGCAAAAAAGGAAATTTTTTCAAATTTGGCATACAGAAATAGGAAGTGCAGACATTCAGGAATAAGAACTTGCCTGATTGTTGTGGATATCATTTCTTTTTTAAAGACATGCTAATATATGTACTTAAAACGGGTTAGAGAAGTGACTTTCCTTTGAAATTCTCAGGTGTAGTGGACAGCAGTCTTGTAATAAAGGAATCTGGCAAATCCTTCAGCCTTTAAAATGGCTTCAGAAAAGACATTTTACACATGTGATATTTCAAGACCTTCTGTGAACTACAGACAGCCCTTGATATAAGTAAGATATAGATTCAGAAGGTTAAATGTTCTTAAAATGTCAATTTTGGAATTTGCAGTGGCTGCCATTAATTATAAACATTGTACTCCACTTGGTTACTTTGGGAATTGGGGACTTTTAGAAGAGGTGCATGTATGGAAATAAGATTTGTTGGTCTTTTCATTATCTCCCTTTTGTGTTTCTGAAGCCTTGGCTAAGAGTATGTTTTAAATGGTTCCTTAAATTAGAAAAGAAAACAAAGAGGGTTTTATGCAATTCTTAGAATAAAACCTCAATTAAAAGTGTTGTTCTCATTGCTCTCAATTAGCTCTTTTTTAGTGAAGGTATAACATCAGTACAATATGAGTAGGTAACGTGAAACAATTAATAATCTAATGAGCTTATAGCCAACTGCTATAATGTTGTTGTTCCTTTTCATTAAGGGCTCTAACTAAATCTATTTTCTAAGCTTCATTTAAAGGAGAAAAAGCGTTTTGAGAAAGCCAATCGAGATGAGGTTCCTGCCCTGAACGTGGAGGAGTACGTGGCCTTCGAGCACCCCGAGGAGGTGGAGTACATGACGGTGAGATCCTGCCAGTGTCTGTCTCAGCCTCTGGCTGTAGATGCAGCACCTTTTTTATTCATGCCCTGGCCCCAGTCCCACAGGAAGTGGGCTGTGGAGCAGTTTTGGACACTGCTTGTACAGCCCAAATTAAGAATCAGGTGGTGTGTTGAGGATCCGGTGCTGGAGGTCAGGAGCTGGAGCAGGAGATCAGTGCTCTTCTTTGAAATGTTCTTTGAAGCTGTTTCACAGCTGTCCCAAACTTTTGGAATTGGACTGACATAGCCACCTCTCAACCCTGTTAGGGTGGGAATACATCAGTGAGATTTTAGCTTTCAGTTTTAGCTCTCTGGTGCCAGAGCCAGCTTCCAGGAGGAGTGATCTGTAAGCAGCCTTTGTTTGTGTGTACACAGCACAGAGTTGTGGACAAACAAGGGAAGGCAGAAATACAGGATGGGCTCACTGGCTTCACTGGGAAACACAGGACGAAAGACAAACCAATTATAACTGTTCAATTAAGTTGCAAAAATGCAAATTAGTGAATCCATCACATGAAAAAAGAAAAGTGAAAATGAGATGATAGAGCTTTGTGCATATTCATATTTCTCAGCTGCTTTTTTAGTTTTGAATTATGTTGAAGGATTCCAGCTCTATGGACACCTTTCAGATTTGGTTTTCATGAAACCTGACATTCTAAACTCCTAAGAGCAGATCTGTTTTATTGCTCAGGAAGCAGTTACTGCACCAGCCTACATAAAACAGGAAAGGAGATTTGAAATGAGGGAGTCTTTCCTTTAAAGAATTCCTTATTGCTCTAAAATGATTCAGTGCTGTTTCTCTTGATTATGAGTTGCTAATTTTGCTCTTTGTATGTGTACAAAAGGACTTTGTCATTCAGGAGGCTTTAGAAGAACATGATAAAGATGGTGATGGATTTGTCAGCCTGGACGAATTCCTTGGTGATTACAGAAGAGACCCAAGTAAGGAACAAAGGGAGGGGGCATGAAAGAGGGAGCTAACAAAAGCTTTTGATTTGGGTGCACCTTTATTTTCAGCTTTTCATACCTACAGATTCAGAGTAACATTTGACTGTGTTAGTATAATTCTGTTTCCTGGAACTGAGCTCATTATTTCAGTCTGCCCCGTGTGTATTTGGCAGTGCTTTGTGTGTGGCCCATTCTGCTGTTTCCCTGCAAGTTGTTTTCCTAAGACTGAAGTGTATTCCTGAGCACCAGGGATACAGCTGAGACAAGGTGCAGTATTACTGAACACATCTGCAAAGCCAGCCAGCAGGGGTGGAAGGTTAAACTTCCCTGGGCTTGATCAGCTCCAGCAGGAGCTCTGAGCCTGGCTTTGGAAGGGTGAGCCAGGTGTGTTACAGGAGAGGGGAAGGGAAGGAGTCAGTTCTGTACCAGAGATCAGAAGCCTGATATTTACCTTCACTTTTTGGTTTGTTATGGGTTTTTTTTTTTCCCACTCCTGCCCTTTCTTAAATTTGACCTATTCTTTCTTTAACAGGAACAAGGGCACTTATCTGGTATTAATCAGCATTTATGGATAAATATTTTACACACCGTATTTGATTTCACTACGAGTTATGACAAATAACTCCTCCAGTTCCAAAAAGCCCTTTCACTTCAGTTATGTGGAAAGTCTGCTTGGCCCTAAGGAGTGCCAATTTTGAATGGTATCATAGCTGAGAAAAATTGTTTAAGCCACATGAGGATATGGAGAAACAGGGGAATAGTCTGTTTTATTTCACTCCAATCAGCCACCTGGAATTTCACCTTTATGACCAGATTTGTTTGCCAGAGCCAGTAAAAACAGTAGGTCTCTGATGCAACTACAGGGTTCTTTATCTTTTTCCTGCTCTGACTTGAAAGAAAGCTTTTCCAAGCCAGTCTGTACAAAGCTGTTGGAAAGGAGTGAAGTTGTTGCAGTAATAGAGAAGAGAACAGCTTTGCATTACAACTTGTTTGCAGGAATTCAGAATCAGTACAAGCTACTTCAGCTTTCCTCCAAAAGGCCTTCTCTATTCTGCAGGTAGTGCTCCTCCAGCACACTTTAAAATGACTAATTAGACTACGTGGTGACTGATTTCATAACTGTCTTGTGGTTTTGGGCAACAGTGTATGGTGAATTGTGACATTAAGAGATAATCTACTTGCAAAACTAAATGTTAGAAAGGACTTCATTCTTTTTTATTCTTTTACAGTAGAATCCTGATTATTTTTAAACTTACTTATCTGCTTGTGATACTTTTGACATTCATAAGGTTTAGAAAGTCTTAATATCTGTCCATGCTTGTCTGCAATATTTATCAGTTTGATGAATTGCTTCTGAATTTCTTGAAGAGCTAGAGATAAGTTTAGGATTGCTGGGTAGGCTGTGCAATGCCAGTGCACGGGGTAAGTACAAAACAAGTGTGCAAATAAAAAAATACCAACAGTAAATGAATTTACTTTCCCTACTCTCCTCTGCCCATTAAGGTTTGTCTTTGCTTAGTGACATCACTTCTGTGTTATGTTTTACGAGATTAAGTGAACTTGCTTGGGAGAAAAGGTGAAAACACCTGCTTTAAGGTGAAGAGTGGCTTTAAACGTGACAACTGTGTCTTACCAGCTGCAAGGGAAGATCCAGAGTGGATACTTGTGGAGAAGGATCGTTTTGTGAATGACTATGACAAGGATCATGATGGAAAACTCAACCCTCAAGAGCTGCTGTCCTGGATAGTACCCAATAATCAGGGTATTGCACAAGAGGAGGTGGGTGTTTGGGCTGCTCTTTAGGGTTTAACTACTGCAGGAGAATTGTGAAGGTATCACAACAAAATGGTAGAAGCATTCAGATTTATCATGCCATAGTTACTGAAAATGGATGTTAGTAGATCTTTGCATATATTTTTAACCTCTTTTCAGTTTGACAAGGAGTGCAGGTCCTTTACCTGCATTAGGCAAATGTGAAGTTCCTACTAATTGTGTGAGTGTTTGTGAATGAGCAAAGTGCTTTTCTACATGTTTAAACAGCTTATCTGCTTTGACTCAAGGGTACAGCATTTTAATACGTGATTTTTTAGTTATTGTAGGTAAATCTAATGAGATGCACTACCAAAAGAAGCTTCATAATTTTGAAAAAAAGAAACTGATTGTGATTCTTGTAACTGGATAAATCACCATAATTTGTAGAACTAAAAACTTAAGTACAAGAAAATGGAAGTACTCTGCGATTCAAGATGGTGCAAAGCAAACTTTGATGATGATAATTAAAATGGTTTAATCAGTGGTAGAACACCATAATAGCTTTTAAGTGGATTCGCATTTTAGCTGTCTCTATTTTTTTGTAGCAGTTTACAGTCCCGGGCTGCAGCAGAGAGGATTTCTGCCTTTCCACTAGTAACTTTTTATCTAAATTTTCCTTGTCTTTCCTTCACACTGGGGGATTTTGGTGTTCAGAATGGCAGGAACAACAGGTCTTCCCAAGGTTCCGTGGTTCTTGGGAAAGAGAGGAGCTGCTTGGTCTCATTTCTGAGCTGCCACCCCTGCCTGTCTCAGCTCTTGGTGACAGCAAAGCCCCGTGGCAGCCGCAGCGTCGGCTGCTCGTGTGTCTGGCCCTGCTGGAGCCGTTCAGTTGCTCGAGGAGTATTTCTGCAGCTGGGGCTCTGTGAGCCTCTGCACAGCCTTTTTTTGACATCTGACTCTTGAGGGTGGTTGATTCTTAGAAATAGCCCTGTTGTGACATGAATTCTGTGTGGTGCTGAGTCTGTTCATACCTCTTGGTTGGCTTGGTTGGGGTTTTTTCAGCTGTTCTTAGCTACTGATGCAAATTTTAGCTTACAGCAAGGCTGTGCTGTAGTGATAGCTCAGTTCTGCAAGAAATAATTTGTTATATTTGTTTCTCTAACCTGCTGGGTTTTTTCTTTGCTTAATATAAAGGCTTGGCAAAGTCACCTGTCCTAAAGAGAAGGTAGCATTGACTTCAGCCATAAACTGCTGTTTGAAAGCTGAATGTCACAGTTTCTTTTTGGCATTTCAAAATGACTTGAGAAGCCTGGTAGCTAAATAACATAAAAATAGAAAAAATACTATATATTTCATTTTCAGGAATTGATATGTGTTTCCCAAGATGTTTATCATATTAATCCTGCAGCTTCTGCCATACAGAGTGCTTTTAAAACCTGCTTGGCTGACGTTAGTCCCCGTTATTTTTGGCTCAGTTACACTGAGCCAAACCAATCAGAAAAAGTGGGAACAGAAGGATTCTCTAAATTCCTGTATTTGTAGATGTTCAGCAAATGAAAACAAAGCCCATGTAATACCAGGACTCCTGTTTCTCTGAACTAATGGGTGCAGTTGAGCTGCTGCACAGCCTGTTAGCTTTGAACTATGTAACACTGGTGACTGAGCTACAACTCAAATGTTCTGCAATGGCTTCTTTGTTTTACTGCTGAACTCCCCTCCTTTTATAACATATAAATAAGCAAAAAAATCAGAATTGTTTTAACTCGGTGCACGTGGTGTTCCATTTCTTTTGCAGGCTCTTCACCTCATCGAAGAGATGGATTTGAATGATGACAAAAAACTTTCTGAAGCAGAAGTTCTTAAGAACCAGGATTTGTTTCTTAACAGCGAAGCAACAGATTATGGTAGGCAGCTTCATGATGAACGTTTCTACCATGAAGAACTTTAGATTATTTATTTTGTAATCTGTTGTGGGGTTTTTTTTTCCCCTTTCTTTCATTTGGAGTTTTTGTTAAAAGCATCCATCAGCCGTGTTGCAAGTTTTATGCTGTAATTACAGTACACTAATGGTTGTGTAAATAATTTGCATTCAAAATTTAATTGCCCCCCTGCAGACTTCCTGGGCCTCTTCTAGCCTTCAGAATTAATCTGAAATACTTACTTCCAAAACTCTGTAACGTTGGGAAATAAATTACTTCGGGGTAGTACTGTATTGTGAAAAGTTGTTCTACTGTACTTGAAGAAAATGGAGAATCTAAATGGTTCTGAAAGGATGCAAAATGTAGTAACTGAGACTACTATTTTTCTAATCAGTTTAATTGGGGAGGGGGGAGTGGGGAAGGTGGGAGGATGTTTAGAGTCAGTATTAACTGTGGTTTATTTAATACCTTTGGAGAAACGCTTAGATTAATGCCTCAATTGTTTAAGAGGTTTCTACTTAATTTTAAATGGTTTCTATACTGTGTTTTACTGTATCATAAAACTTGCTATTTTTACATCTATAGACAACAATTGTTTTTAAGGTACAATTCTACAGCATTAGCAATATAATGGTATTTTACTGTGTCAAGATCCTGTTCATTTGTTGGATTAAAACTTAAAATATTCTGTCTTTCTGTGTTTTGTACATTTATTTCTTACTGTGGGTCGCCCACAGCAACTGCTTGAGGTGTGAGCAATGTACATAATGTACAGTGGCAACATTCTTGGCTTTATCAACCAGAGACACATCATCTCATCTACATCCTAAAGAGGATTCAAAAGCAGCAACGTGTGCATTTAGCATTTTCTGGACAAGTTTGCAGAAGCAATTGTGTTTGTTTTGGTTTTTAATTTGTGGTATATGGAATCTTAAGGCATCAAGTGTGTAATGTAATTGTTTGGAACAGTCTGAAAGGTTAATGGCATGACAGGTTGAGGTTAGGAGAGTCTGTATATTCACTTTTATCTCCTAGAAAGTCACAGAAATGAGGTGAGTGTTCCAAACAAAGACAAAGCCTCCCAGAACAGCTTGTGGGGTGTGTATTAGGGTTTTTTAATTCCTAGAACTAACTCCTTGGAATGCTCTCTCTGTGTTATCCTTGACTAATGCTTTCCTTCCTCCCAGCTCTCTCTTTATTGAGTAAAAGCAACTAGTTCTGCCTTGTTTTCTTCCCAATATACCACCTCTTAATTATGCTCAGAACAAAGAGGGAATTCCTTTTGGCACAGGTGTTGATGTGTCACCAGTAGAATGTTAGAAATTTTGATGCAGAGCAAAACTACACACGCTTTCAAAACACTTTTTCAATTTTAGGGGTTGGTTTTTTTTCTGCCCATAGTTGTTTATTTCAGTTCCTGGGAATGTGAGTACAACTCTTGCCATGGTGGTGGTGGGATCTGACTTTAGTTTTTTTTTTTTAAAGTCTAAGAAATCCAGTGTGCTCAGGAATATTAAAACAATTGCTGTGATCTTTGTTGGTTTGAAGTATACCTCAAATTGGATGTTTTGTCTTTGCCAAACATCCAACTTACTGCTTAATTTTAATATTTCTCTAAGCCAGTTAGGTGGTGTTAGAGCTTAGCTCACTGCAAGACAGAACTACTGCCCTCCTCACTTTGCAGCTCTTATTGTTAAGAGTGTGGAAAACTAGTATTTTAAAAAACCCAATGTAATTGTTAGTGTAACCAGAGAAGAGCAAAGCTCAGTCCTGTAATACTGTTGCATCCTGGTGAAGGTTTCTGTAATTCATAGGGTAAAGCAATGCAGGCTTCCTTTGTTTTCTGATAATGTTTTTAAAATTAGGCTTCCTTCACTTTGGGATTGGAAGCCCAGTAGTGCATTCACACTGTCCTACCTTAGGCATCTCTGTACCTCCTCCAGCAAGACACACAGCAGAGATCAGTGAGAGCCAAGAAGCCAAACTTTGGAAAACTGAGGGACTGTTTGTGCCTGGTTCCTTAGGGACAGACCCTGTGTCTGTCCCACACCTATTGATTATTCTCTCAGCAATCACAAACCTCACCAAACAAAGCCAGGTTGTTGGGATACTTTAGAAAGCAAGAGCAGATTCAGCTAATGCCACATTTCATCCCAGAACCCCCACTGGAGGAATGAGCCTTTATTCAATTAAACTGTGTGATTTCCACCCGTGGAAGGGTTATGAGCACTGTTCAGGTTGTGGTCAGCTGGAACAGCTCAAAACAGCCAGTCCAAAAAAGCCCCAAAAGCTCAACACTCCGAATTAAAACCTTAGCTTTGACTTACAGAAAGAGCAGGAAGAAAGATGGTGAAGGTCAGGTGTCCCATTTTCTGTGTTTTGAGGTGAAGAGGCCTCGTGAAGGTCTCTGCCCTGGTACCTGTGATCTCACGTTGTGAGCAGCACATGCAGAGTTATTCCCAATTCCAATACTAAAGCTGGTTAAAGCACCTTGTCCCCATGTAATAACTTTCTTAGAGAGAGGCTGAGCATTCTTGTTGGGAAGGTAACCTCATGGTCATCCCCAAAATGAGTTATCCCTGGTTCAGGGGAGCACCCAGCTCTGTGGGAATGCACACGAGGATGGTTCTTTGGACAGTGAGTGAGAAAGACTTTCAGAGGAACAAATATAAGCTAAAGTCAATGAAGAGAACAGAATTGCTCTGCTTGGCCTGAAATCTTTCTACCTCTAAAGCCAAGGATCTAGCAAAATTTGATTTCTAAACAAACATTGCATGTAAGAATGTCAGGGAATAGGGCAAAGGGAGGATAATGGGACAGCAGGTAGATAAAGTGTCAATATTACAGAGCTTAGAATTGCAAAAGTTTCCTGAAGACAAAGCAGATAAATTCAGTATCTACAAACACACCTCCTACACCTCCTGTGCACAACAGGAGGCACAAATAATCCTGTTTAAAGTGATCCTGTATAAACCACTTGGCAATGTGTATTTATTTCTCTATAGATTGTGATTTGGAGCACACAGAATTTCCAGCTACACACTGTCCTTTCCTCCTCTGTTTTAAAAAACCAGAGCTCGCTAGAAGTACAAGAAAAACCCCTCAGAAGGCAAACACTGACCTTAATGTGAGTTTTAAGGTAGCAGTTATTCTTGTTACAACATGTATATCACATGGATATATAAATATACCTTCTCTCTACAGAGGGTGAAGTGTGTTGTGCCTTTCTCACAACAAGAAAAGTCACATTAAAGGGTAATTTCACTGCAGTTTGGTCCTTAAAGCAAAATCCTTTATGCTGCATAAATGCTGCTGATGTGGGTGTGCACCAACATCTCTGAGCAGAGGAGTAAGGAAATACTTGCTCATGAAGTTACTTTACCAGATTATCAAAGCAAAAAGGAAGAAGCTGAGAAACCAATCCACAAGTAATTCACTGTAAGTAAAGAAAAAGCTGAATTGTTTTGAGAAAGCCACCAATGAGCCCTGCTTTCAATAGGAACAGTGCTAGAAAGCCATGACTGTGCAATGTTAAACACCAGTGTAGTCACTTCTGAGCTCTGGGGTGATTCAACTGATCCCAATTTCTGGCATTTCAGGTCTACAGAAAGCACAAATGCTGCAAAATGCTTTTACCAGTTCCCTGTTCCTCTCTGTGGCTCTCCAGGTGAGACTGTGGCAAAACACCAGGTAACAATCTTCTTTTGGCACAGCGTATCCTGAGCTGCTGCCCACCATGCCTGGAACCTGGAGCCTGCTTTCTGTGGAGAGCAGCAGCATGGAAAGGGTCCTTCCTGAGCTGTGGAAACATCTTCAGTGCCTCAAGCACTGCCTGCTTGGCTAATGAATATGCAGTACTTGCAAATAAGTAGTGATTTCCCTTGAATTAATGGCATGGAGAAAGCATACCAAAAATGCAGAGAAATAAAAAACCTATTTCAGCAGGTTATGACCAGAAGGGGAGATGGAAACCTAAATATTTTCATTTTCTCTTTCACAAAGTACTTATGCTTTTCTCCCAAGAACTACCAGATCCTGCTTGTGTTATTCAAGCCTCCAGTGACACTGCACTTTCCACAGTTCCTCTTCTCATTTTTTTTTGTATTTGAAACATTTTCGGGGGTTCAAATGGTCATTAGCCATGTTTAAACACATCCTGAGCACGAAAAGACCCAAGTTTCCGTGATGCAAACAATAATTTTATGATCCACAAAGTATCACAGTGTTAATTTTCGAGGAAATCCAGTTCTTTGTAATTACAGCAAAGACTGTGATTGTCTTGGGTAAAACACAAGCTCCACCTGTCAGGGGTGGCCTCTGCTAGAAACAGCTCTGAAATGCTAGATATGGGTTAAGAACGTAGTCTGTGCAATTAGTCTTTATGTTAATTATTGATTTTACTGAAGCAAAATGCCAGCAGGGCTGTCTTGCTTTGTGAAACAGAGCTTTTGGAAGGGGGTTGCAATAGTTCCTTCTGAAACAATCAAAGGAGAGCGTTTCAGAGCCCAACAGGGCCGATGTCACAGGGCCTGGAGATGCTGAACCAGGTTCCAGCCCAGCCATGGATGGTCCAGAGGAGCTGGAACAAACCCAGCCGGATGCTGAGAGGCTGCTGTTTCTGTTTCCATGGAAACAGAGATTGGCTCCCCACAGCAGGTGGTTTGGAAATGTTTAAATTGGCGTGATTGTAGATAATTTGCAAGCCCCTAACATTTGTCGCCGGGAAACTTGGAGATGCATTTGTGTGGCAATAGGAGCGGCAGGCCCAGCTCAGCAGCTGCAATGTGGGGCTGCTGTAGCCCTGGTTTTCCCCTGGAAGTGGTTCCTTGGTGCTGGTGTCTCCAGGCTGCAGGGCTTGGAGAGACACCAGAGGCTGGACTGTTGTGCTTTGCTGGTGATGCCTCCCAGCCATGGCTGTGAGCTCTGTCCCACAGATGTCGTGGCTGCAGAGGCACCAGTGCCTTCTGCTCTCCGTTTGCTTTTCCCAAAGGATGATTCCGAGGGGACCACAATACACCTGAGGAGCTTTGCAAATTACAGCCAGCTTAACACCTGGATTATCTGAGTGTTCAGCACCTCTTTGTACACTGCCTTAATGCTTTTCACAGTCGCCTTCATCCTCTTTCTGTGTAGAATCTAAGTAGGTTTACTGCCTACTCCCTCAGACTCCCCAAAATCAGAAACATTCACTGTGAAGAATGTCTTTCTTGTAGCCCTGGATGAGCATAAACACGTTTGTAGATGCTATTTTCATACTTTACCTACTGTCAAGTCCAAACCTGCCACCCAGATCCCTGATAAAAAGCTTTGCTCAAAGCAGTATATAGTTAAAAATGAAATGAAACTTCCATTCTAATCAACTACAAAACTTGAGGGGTTTTAATACAAACTTTTTAAAAAAAAAATCAGACTTTTCATCACTTTCCACTACAGAACAGATCCAAATGGTACATTCTGCTACCAAACAATTTAATTACTGGGGGAAAAAAAATAAAAACCCTCTGTGGAAACATATTCTTGGCCTTCTCAAACAGAAACCCTGATTTTTAACCTCTCGGAGCAGTGCTGAGCAGGAGCTGCAGCAGCTGTTGGGGAACAGTTGCACTTAAGGCTCGTTATTGCCTTTGCTAAATTTCTGAGTGAAGCCATAGGTGAAGGTGAGGTGAAAAGCCCCGTTCAGAGAGTGAGGAAGTGGGGATGAAAGGCCCTGCAGGTTTCCAAAGCATCCTGAAAACTGTGTCAACCCTCTGCCCACCGAAAATGCTTCTGTTTGGCACAAAGGTCTCGCTATCACTGTTTTGCAGGGGGAGATTTCGGGCGGTTCCAGGTGGTTTCAGTAGAAGGCATTACAGCAGTTAGCAGCATTGATTTTGTCCCCCTTCCCTCAGCCCCACAGGGCTCTCTGCCAGGCTCAGCCTTTCCAGCCTCTGTAAAATTCAGGCCACTCACATCGAAATATTAACCCAGTCCCGACATTCGGCATTTCGGACCTGGAGGCCGGGTTGGCTTGTTCCTATTTAGAGGGCAGGGGAAGAGAGAATTTTCTCCCTCTTTTAGAGCCCTGCAAAGCCTGATGATCCCTGCCAGGCGTGGCACCCCCTGGCCATGGCCCAGCAGCGCTGGGAGGTGTGAGCAGTGGCCCAAGGGTCTGGCCAGCAGCTCTGCTTCGTCAGAGCCAGGGCTACGACCCACAGCAGCTCATTGCTGACAGCTCACCAGGACACCTGCACCAGAGGCCTGAGCTCTTCTGCAGCCACGGGGGGGGGTGGGAAAAATCCCTCTTTTAAATTTAGAAAGATGGCATAAACTCAGGGAACAAAGAAACCAGGGAGAATTTATTCGGCGCGCCGGGTCTTTCTCTCTCCGAATTTCTGGGGAGAAAGACCCTTTGGCTTTAAATCTTATACATTTTATAGTTTCACAAAATCCCACCCTTTTTCAGATAAGTTTAATATATTCATTTTTGCCTAAAAAGGGTTCTTTTCTCTGAAAAGGGCCTTTCCCTTTCTTCCAATTGGCTGCAAGGCGTCCCCTGTCAAAGATGATGGATCTTCCTTTGTCCTTAGCCCAAAGAGAGGAAAGAACCTCTGTATACAAAATGGCCCCAAAAGATTTTAATTTTTAGGAACTTTTGTATTTCCCTTATCTGGCCAAAAAAGACTCTGATACTCAAGTCCAGCTTTTGGAACTTGGATATCTTACAACTTTGTGATACACCCATGTAAACAACTGTATTTTTATTTCTTATAGTGGGAGACAGAGTCCCCCAGAGCACAAAGGGAACAGCCCACGCTGATGGCATGAGGGAGCACCCCTGGGGAGGTGACTGTGTGGCACTGGTGCTGGGGGGTGGGATGGATGCAGGCACAGAGCTCAGTGTGAGGGTCAGTCAAATAACTGGCTTTGTGGTTGGAGGCCAAACTAAAAATAACAAGAAAGTAGCACAATGCACTCGATGCATTTTTATGAACCCCAACAGCAGCAAAGATGTTGGTTTCAAATCACAGCTGCAGCTTGGAAATAGTAACAGGAAACGTTTAGTTTTAGAAAGACTGAGATAAAACACTTTAAAATCTTTTTTTTTTTTTTTTTTTTTGCACACAGATCAAGTAGTATGACTAGTGCCCATGCCCTCAAAATGCTTTTTTTTTCAGGGAATTTTCCCTTCTGGAAGAAAGCTTCCCTCTTTCCTCCTCAGCACTGTCTGAAAGTGAACCCTCACGTTTCTCCTTCTCCCCCTCCCATGCAATGATGCTTTTCTCCTGCTACTCCTCTCGCCCTGCAGACTCTTGGTTGCCCTGTTCTGCTTGCACTTCATGTTGCCTCTCAAAGTCTCTGCACATTCTCTGTCTTCTTCAGACCACCAGGAAGGAAACTTGCCAGTTCTCCAAAACACCAGCTGCAAATTGCCCATGGAGAGAGGATGGCTAACTCCAGCCACCAGCTGCTGCAGAGCTCTGAGCAGATCCCTGTGCCCCGCTGGAGCTCGGGGAAGTTGTGAGACTTCCCCACTACCAAACGATGTGGCTGCTGCTGCAGGGATGGCAGGGAACCAGCAACACCCAGGAGCAACATCAACTAGTTGTAGTAAGTCAGTCCTGCCGTGTTCTTGGTGGGGCAGGACACACTTTTGCACAGGCAGCCACATGCTTTCTTTCCTTTTTTTTTTTCCTACCCTCCAAAAACGTCAGTGAGTATTTAAAAACACATATTTAAGAGTGCTTAAAACATCCTAAGGAGGTGAACAGAGGCAACCTCACCTGTAGGACAGGTATTTTGGAGAGTGTATCATGGAAGCATCTGAGGTGTTACCCTAGGATCAGATATTTGCTGCTGTATTATCACAGCTGGGTGAGCTGATCTGGGGAGCTGCCTGAAATACCTGCTGTCAGAGGGTGCTGGGTGTGGTGCTGGGTGCTGCCCTTTCACACATCTGTGAGGCTTCACCTCAAGTCCTGGTGCTAACAAACCCTTAGCTCTATTTTTTTTTCAAGACTTTGGATTTTACTTCTAAATTTCACATGTCTTGCATATTCATACAGCCATTTACATGAGGGCATGCAAATCGGGAGTGTTCTCTGTATTGACATCCAGGTACCTAAATGTGTGCAGACACCTGCACACTTCTCAGGGTTCTTAATTTAACCAGAGTCTTGAAAAGCCTTTTTCAGTTGCAAAATGCAACTTTGAGCTACTCTTCCCATGTGCAAATGCATGGGCCTCTGCCAGCCCCAGAAGGTGCTGCAGAAACGGGGCAGATACTTTCCTTTTGCTTCTTTTCCTTTGCGAGACCCCAGCAGTAGATGATAGTTCGGCTGTAATTTCCTCCACAGCTTGTCTCTTTGTATTGTACTGCTTTCCTTTGCATTTTAATTTCTCTCTTTCCTCTTGTAGCTGATCAAATCATATCACTGAATTTACTGCTTTTTTTCCCCCCCTCTGGTTTTTTTTTTTCCTGTCCGCTCGCACGCACCCACAGCACGGAGCAGCCTGACACCATTTGACATTGCCTGGCTTCCTCATTTCAATATTAACTGTTTACTAGAAGAGAAACAGGTTTGGGGATGGGGTGCTGAGTGCATGCATGAATCTGTGTGTGAGCAACAGCTTTTCTGCCCTCTGTCCCTTCCCAGCCACAGGTGATTAAGCTGAGCTGCCTGGAACTGCCCCATGCTCTGGCCACCAGCCTGACTTCAGGAGGGCCAGGTCTGTGGATGTGCTGCTCTCTCTGCTCGGGCTGGGGTGCAGGGACAAGGCTCAGTGCTGTGCCTGCTGCTGCTCTCAGCCCAGAACAGACTTGCTGAACCATCCTACCCCTCTACAGAGCAATTACAATGACCCAGCTGCAGTTTAAAGATGCTTTTTGGGTAAGTGAACATTTCCTATGTGTTTCCTATATTCAGGGTATCTGTATTTAAAGTTTTTTTAAAATACAGCTTGGTTTTATATATAGTTTGAAACTAATTTAATGCTGTTCTGTGTTCTAAATTTAGTTCAGTAAAAACCCAAATTTGTCCCCAAGCAAAAACACATTGTTGGGTAGTATAAGTGTTTGACCCTGGGCAGAAGGGATGCACTGTAAAGAATATATCCAATCCCCATAAAACAACTGACATTCCCAGTTCCTGTGCTAGGTCCAGAAACCTCTCTTGAAAAGGACATGGATTTGTTTGCCTCACTGTCCTGAGGACCTGTGTGCAGTGAGTGTCCTCAGCTTTAGGAATGGCTCCCCTGAGCAGGTGAGCTCTTGGTAATGCCAGGCTGAATTCTCTGCTGTTTGGTGCAGAGCAAAGCCAGCAGCTGCCAGCAGGATGCTCCTGCTCAGCTCCCTGCACAGCCCATCCTGCTGAGAGCTGCAGGAGGGCAGCACCAGGCATGCAGTGCCCAGGAGTCCTGCAGCAGCTCAGGTGGAAAGGACCAGCAGAGACTCCACAGCTAAGCCCAAACACCCCCAGCTGATCTAAAACCAGGGAATACTAAAACAGGGGGACGTGCTCTGTACTTGTTATTGGACTTTTGGTTGAAAACCCTTTCGGTGTCTTGTTTCCAAGCTCTCTCCCTGCAGTTACAGGATAGAAAGACCCGAGTCATTTCTCTCTCAAGGGTAATCTGAGGTTCTCTTGCAACTGAAAACTGAAAGCTCAAATCTAAAATTCTAACAGTGTGAAGCTGGGTTAACAGGATGTTATGTGGTTGCCTATTGTCTGAGCATTCATTTATCCAGCATCTAGGACTGCTTTAAAGAAAGACATGAAGGCATATGAATTCTTCCTGCCATTTCAAGGCTGTTCTTTCTGCTTGTGCTTTCTTCCTCTCCACCCACCCTTCAGGGTAAAGCCTCTCTTGGTAGAAAACAGAAGGGCAGGGGCAAAACCGCATTTCAGTGAGCCACTGTCCTCTGGGCACTTCCAGGAAGCCCTCCCCACCCCCGTTCCAGCACCGGAGCTGAGCAGTTAAAAAAAAAATAAAAATGCAATGAGGAAATACAAAAATCAATGTTATTTCAGTGCTAACTGTGCTTGACCACACCCAGGTGAGATTCCCCTTTTTTATACATCTACTAAGTGCCCAGTCCAGTGTGTGTGGGGAGACACAGCTGTGAGCCAGTGTCACCCTGGGAGCTTCTGCTCCTGCATCGATGAACTTGGAAAACTCGCCCCGTGACTTTTGGAACTGGTACCTTTGGTATATTTACTTTTCAAGGTCTTGGTCTTTAGGGAGAATAACTCCAGCTATGGGAGTAGTGTGAGGGTGATTAACACCAGCTGACAATCTGGCCAGGCCGGTTCTTCACGGCTCTTCTTCCCTAAACTTCTCTCCTGTGCTTAGTCATGTTACCGTGACTCAAATCCTTGCTTTGCTTTGAAGTGATCACCTTCCTCACAGGAAACCATCTTTGGCTTTAATAGTTTTTGGGCTGGAAATGTCGTTATCCCCCAGCTTGATGAAGAGGGCAGGATATGTCCGGTTGCAGGATGGCAGCTTTAGCTACGCAATAATAAGTCTTTTAAAATGAAAACTCCCAGGATATTGCCCAATGCAGCACAAGCGTGCAGGGTGCCCCCAAATCACGAGATCAGCAATTATTTCTGCGTTCATGAGGCTCTGTTCTGCCCATTAGTGAGAGGAAAATGTGTTTGTGTGGTTTGCTTCAGTGAGCAGTTATCTCCTCTGTTTGATCTGTACCCTGAATGGAAGGGTCTTTATGACTGAAAACCAAAAAGTGTGTTTGCACCGTGGTGGGTGACTCAACACAGATCCCTGATCTCTAATTGCTGCCCAAGGACACCGCTGCACCCTCTCCCTGTGCTACACCCTGACTGGGTATCCCTGAGCAACAACCCCCTGCTCTATCATCAGTAAACTTCTGCATAAGCAGGAGTTTCTTCAGTGCCTACCTCAGTGTAAAATATGTAAAGAAATCCTAAAATCGGGAGATTTTCCCCATCTAGCAGAGAAGGAACACCATTGATTCCTCTCCAATGGTCTTCAGATTTCATAAGAACAAAGTGTCCTGTCTTTCAGGAAAAATGTAAATTGTTCCTCGTAGCAGATTTATGTTTTGTGCTCTCTTTTCCCCTGTTTAATTTAGCAGTGATAGTACTACACTAAAACTCTCACACTTGTGTCTTTGTTTAATTTTATTTTCTTTGAAGCAAGGCCTGGGCTAAAACCTGTGTACTTTTTAATTACAATGTTTATTTCTGTATCCTCGATCCTTAACGCTTTAAGGGAAAGTTGCTCAAAGCCTGCACTAAAATGTGCTTCTTAACACAGAGGATAGAAGCCTTCTATCCTCTGACAATATTTTTTGGAAAATACTAGTGAGATGAAAATTCAGATTGGGTTGATAACCAGTGCAGGGCTAACATTAATATTCTGCTGGGCTGCTGTACAAGCATAACAGATGTTACCTGTCTTCTCCAGCATCATAAGGGACAGGAAGGGAAATTCCCATGTTAATGAGGAGGATGTCTGCAATCCCAGCTGAGATCCATGCTAACAGGGTTGTGTTAACAGGCCGAGTTCTGAGCAACAGGAATTTTTTTTGTTACAAAACCCACTATCCAATAAAATCTTTCCCCCTCAGTCAGAAATACTGGGTGTCCTTCTCAGTCTCTCTCTATATTCTTGCACTCATCATTTGCTTTTCCTCTGCAATTCCTGTCATTGGCTTTTCCTTCTGTTTTGTTTCCCTCCAACATGCTGCTCAACACTCCAGTTGCAACCTATGAAATGCAGCTATTTCTGGCCAAGAGGTAGGAAATCATTGCACCACTTCCAGGCTTTGTACCCCCCTGGGAATGGGGAACAAGGAACACTTTCAAAGGAGCCATTTGGTTTTTGGGGCAGGCTCCAAAGGGCCCAGAGCTGAGTGGGAGCAAATCTATTCCCTTGGACAGCTTTGAATCCAACTCAAGTGGCCAAGTAAATTCTGAAAATATGCTGTGGGCTCCTGAGGTCCTTTGGATTTCAAAGTAGGTGCTTGGAGTGTGAAAGGCTTGTTCCTTCTCAGCTGTGGGATGAGCTCAGGGCTTTGGATTCTCACAGCTCAGATTTAAAAGCGTGAGTGAGACATGGGCCAGCAAAGGCAAATTTTAACACGTGAGCTGGCACGATTCACCTCCCTGCCCTGCTGCAGGCTGGTCTGTACCACATCCCTGCCTGTGCAGCCCCCGTGGTTCTGGTCAGACACTGCAGCAGAGGGAGCCATGGAAGTGCTTCAGGAAAAGAGTCTGTTACAAAGATGCCTAATCTCTCTTGCTTTGGCTTCAGGCTATGTTCTGCCTCAGGTTCAGTGCAAAGCTGACTTTGTAGGTGAGCCTCTCAACTCTTACTGTAGCTTTTCCACACAATGGTCTATCATATAGGCCAAAAAGATGTAATTAGCTTCACAAATAATTGAACTTCTAATGAGACTCTTAACTGTGGAGATGAGGATAAAAGTCACAGTAAAACTACCTTCTAGACTCACTAGGCCATGTACTGACGAAACCCACCACCACCTGTTTTATTCAAAATAGGAAGGTTTTTTCCTACTGGGAGCTACCCTGCTCTCCTGGGGAGGTTCAGCTTTGCAGGACCCGTTGTTTTGCAGCAGGTCTGTGAGGGGGAAGTGAGACTGGGCAGGTTTGTGGGGAGGGGTCCTGCCAGCCCTGGCACCGAGGCACTGAGCTTGGGCAGGCAGGGAGGAGGCTGGCAAACCTTCCCCCTTGGCATCCCAGCTTTGCAAGGGGTTCCCACCGAGTTCTGTTTGTATTAGAATGCACCAGTTGCATCTGCACCTACTGACACAAGGCAAATGCCCATAAATAATCCCCCAGCCCGTGGGTGGGCCAGGCTCTGCTGCCAGCGTGGTCCTGCATCGCCCTGAGCTCCAGAATGGGGCCAGGGGCAGATGTTTGGCCACAGCCCTGCTCACACCCAGGCCAGGGCATCACTGAGGGACGTGTGTGGAAATGGGGAATAAAGGGGGAACCAGCTCGGAAAAGTTGAACCAGTTGCCCAGCTGATGTCTGTGTGTGTTGTGAGGTCACTTCAGCACCACAGAAGAGGCTGCTCTACTCTATTTTAGCATGTAGTTCCTTCCTCCATCCTCCCACCTGCTCTGGGAAGGACATTTGGCTCACTGGGACAATGAGAGGCACCCATGAGGTGGGGGCAACCACGACAGTCATTGAAACCAGAGGAAATCACAAGTAGAAAACCTGGTTAGTCGTTGTGGCCATGGAAATGCTTCACAAGTCAGTGCTGAGCAGAGCACAAGAGCTAAAATGAAGCTCAAATGAATGAACACTAGATGAATGGGTTTACAACAAGTTCATGTTAGGTCAGTGACTGAAATAATCAGACAGTTAAATACATTTTATTACAGTCTTCTGATGACCATGCTGCAGATGAGGGGCTTTGACTATTTAAATTGGCTGATTAATGAAGTAAGTCACTGTGACAAATTTGTTAATATTTTTACACAGTTGTATCTGGTTCATTTGGACCCATCCTGCTCTGCAAAAGTTGTTTGGTTTTGCTTGGGCTCAGAGAAATGGAGGATTCTTATTTATGCCAACTTTAACTGTGCCATGAGTATGTATTTGAAATATGGAGTAGATGAGTCACCGACTCTCTTTTCACCGTACACAGACACATCTAAGGAGCAGAACAGCACCTAAACGAGCACTTGTCACACAGCTCGAAATGGAGCCTCAAACACAGATCAAAGAGGGTGTCCTCTGGCTTGCTAAAGCAGCCTGTTGAGGTGCATTTTCTGGTGGCAGAGTCACAGAATGGCCAGGGTTGGAAGGGGAGATCTCCAGCCAGCACAGGGCCGGTCACAGCACCTTGTGCAGCACCAAGCTTTGAGTGTCTCCACAGATGGAGACTCCACAACCTCTCTGGGCAAACTGTTGCAGTGTCTCACCGTCCTTACAGCAAAAAAACCTTCTTATGCTTAAACAGGACTTTCAGAATTTCAGCAGGTGCCCACTGCCTCTTGCCCTGTCCCTGGTTCCCCCTGAGAAGCCCTGGCTCCATCTCCCCTCCTCCCCCCGCAGGTATTTATACACACTGAGCCACCTCTCCTGCAGGCTGAGCAGTCCCAGCTCTCTCAGCCTCTCCTCCCATGACAGATTCTCCAGGGTGAATCTCAGAGTCTCCCTGTGAATCTCATTTCCACACACATTTTCCTGGCAGGACTGGGTGATTCCCAGCCCGCCCCTTTCCCCCCACAAGGCTCACACTCCTGCTTCTCTTCCTTCAGAATTTGCACTCACTGCC
Source organism: Pipra filicauda (assembly GCF_003945595.2). Lineage (NCBI taxonomy): Eukaryota > Metazoa > Chordata > Aves > Passeriformes > Pipridae > Pipra > Pipra filicauda. The sequence goes on along the minus strand of NW_024104118.1, from coordinate 1,160,224 downwards.
TGGGCACCTCGTGCTGCTTTGCAGGCACAAGGCAAGACCTGGAGCTTCAATCCAGTTACACTCATTGCGTGCTTGTATGAAAGGCAAGCCAGGCTGCTTACTTATATTTCAGCTCCTTTTAGCTCAAAAAACCCTTCTTCTGATTTCATTTTCACGCCATAATGTGGCAAGGCAGATGGCACAGAAAACACTACTTTCATCTCCAGTTTAATCTAGGTTTTGTAATAAAACTTTTCTCAGCAGCCACACTGCAATAATGTACAGAGTTCACTGTGCTGTTCAGTAAAAGTTTGGGGATTTGAGGCTGGGATGAGGGGAGGGCTCTGCACAGGGATCACTCAGGGTGTCAAGGTGAAGAAACAAAATCATGTTGAAAACGTGCATCTAGATCCCAACAGCTTTTCAGTTCTCCAAAAAACTGCTCCCTTACTATAAATGGAGTTTAGTACTTCTTTAAAGTGGTGGAAAAATGTCACTGAACAAGACTGAGGAATTGAAAAGTTCCATAGTTCTTGTTGCAACTTTATCTTTGCTTGAAATGAAAAGTAACAGTCTTGAGAATAAAGTGAAAACATACCAGCTCAGTCTAGCTTAGAGATACCAGCTCCTGTTGTTCCATTCAGGTAAATAAATAAATAAAGACAAGCTTTTTTTTTCTTTAAAGGAAAAGCTTTTCAAAACAAAAAGCTATTTGGTGCTGCTCTCAATTTCTCCAGGCCTAATCTATTCCTAAAATGAAAAATAAACAATAAAGGGTGGAGAACAAAGAAAAGAGGAAAAGAGATGGTCAGCAGCCCTGAGGTCTGAGTCTCATCACTTCAGTGCTGTAATTACTGCAGGGTTATTAATGAGTCAGGGCAGACAAACAGCCCTGGGGCTGCTGCTCAGCAGGATGGGGATCCCCAGGAGCACCAGGAGAAGGAAAGGGGGCACCTGCCATTGCAAGGCCCTGGCTGCACACCTGTTAGGACTTGTGGTTTTGACAAAACCTTTTTTATGGGAAAACACAAAACCCCCCAGTTTTCCTGGGGAGCTGTTTTGGAAGATAAAGCTGGGTGAGGATGAAAAAGTTCATGTCTGGTAAAAGCTTTGTCTGGAGATGGAGGACTAAGTGCAGTTTCTAACCAAAGAGGAGGGGACCAGACTCATAAAAACCCTCTGTGGTTCTGGGAGCTCTGCAGGGAAGACACAGCCAGGAACAGGAACTGGAGCTTTCACTGCCCACCTGCACCTGGAGTCCAGGCATGTCCTCCCTCATGCCACCAGATTCATCCATAAGTTAAACAGCTGGAGAAAGGAGAGATTAAAATGACATTCCTCTTCCCTGGACAGGCAGTGGATGGGGGATGTGTGCCAGCTGAGGCAGGGGGATGTCTCAATCAGATCTGCTCGAGCCACAGGGAATTTCTTCCTTCTATCAATGTGAATGTGGATTTTTGTTGTTTTCTGTTGCTGCTGTTCTCAAGAGGAGAAATGTGGACTTTTAAAATCTTATATAATAATTCGCAGGGCAAGAAAACTGTGTCTCACTCTGCTCTAGAAGTGATAACAGTTCCTTTCACACGAGAAGCTCATGAATTTTGCTGGTTAATGGACGAGGCAGCTGTGATTGGACACCTTGTGTGTGACAGTCGGGCTGATGCAACAGTTTTAACAGCCCAAAGGGTTGAGCAGTAGCTATGCTGGTGTGTGTACACACTTAGGTAGAGCCTGCCCATTTCCCAAACCTCTAGAGTTTGCAGCAGAAAGGGGGTGCATCCAGCTCATTGATTCAGCAATTCTTCAACATACCAGCATTAATCCATTTTTAGTTATTTTTTATAAGGCAGGACAGACATTTATGCAGGTGGGAGCAAACACAGAGAAGTGCCTGCCTGAGTGTAGTGTGATACTGGCACGGTTCTCCCACCTGGACAAACTGCTTGACTTTACTGACATGAAACCCTCCTGTTTTAAGAGTTTCTAAAAACCTAAAGCTGTTTTTGTTCTGTTGGATTGCACAATTCCCCGGGTCTTTGTCATACACCACACACCATGGAGTGTAAGAATATGTTGCATCCTATTGAGTAATGGGATATGTTGAAAGTGATGATCGAGGTGGTGAAGATCTCACATAAAATGGAAGTGGTAATGCAGCTACTGGAATAATCCTCATTAAGAAGTGAAGTAAACCTCTAATTCATTCCCCCTGTGCAGCAAGACTCTGGGAATGTTTCCTCAAGTTATACCCTTCTCCATGTGCCAGGAAAGACCACTAACAAAATGTCTGGCTCACAGGGGAAGCAGGGACCGTGGGTGCAGCAGTGTGCTGTATTTAGTGCCTTTCTCAGGACTAACAGGAAACAAGTCTAAGCTTTTTAAGACAAGGAGGAGAAAGATATATATATATATACATTATAAATTAATGTACCAACTAATAAGCAGGTCTGTTGCCTGTGGCTCTCCAAGACCTGGTGAACAGTTGCCTCTGTCCCTGGGCAGGTCAGGGTTGTTGCAGGTTGCCTCACTCACACTGGTCTGGGACTGAGCCCACGGTGCTTGCAGGAGAGGAGCTCTCTTGTAACAGAGAAGGGACCTGGAAGTGGATGAACTAAAGAGGAATAGAAACAAAAGTAATCTCTGACCATCATTTTGTATAGAACAGAAGTATCCTCTACTTGTAAGAATCCATTTCTCCTTATTTTACTTCCAGTTTCTCTTGTGTTGCTAATGTTATTCAATAAGAGACTGAAGCAATGTCTGATTTCACCACTGACACATTTATCTCTCATGTTCTGGAAGGACCATGGCCAAACAGTGCTGTGCCTTGGGAAAGGCACGTGGAAGTGCTCGCTTCTGGCCTCTCTGTTGGCCCCCAAGAAGAAGCCACCTTACTTTATGGGTTAGGCTGTTGTCTGAAGTCATCACATGGAGAAAATATAAAGGGATGCTTCCCCCTCAAGCCTGTGTCATAAAACCACCTCAGGCTCTCATTTAAAACTGGTGAGGGATTCTGCTTCCCCCTGTCCCACTTCCCACTATCCCCATCACAAAGGTGTTCCAGAAGTTTGTTCTATCCGGATTTCCTGAATGGATTCCTAGCTTTTTGTCACCCTTCTTGTTGTGATGCATCTCTGTCTGCTGGCTCCTTTTTCCTCCTGGGACAGGAGCACCAGGGCTGTGAACTGCTGTGCAGCAGGAGCATTCCTTGGCCTGAAGGTGGTCAGAGATCCCTCCCTGCAAGAGCTTCAGGTCAAGGCTGAAGTCAGCAAAAACTCATGGAAAGGGGGGAAAAAAGGATGATCTCAACCTGGTAAAATGTGCAATTCAAGAGAAAGTGCCCTGTTTTCTCTGGCTGCTTTACCATACTTGGAATGAAACAATAAATGGCAGCATCTCAAAATTAAAAGAGATGCTCTTCTCCTACTCAGTACAAAGAAGGTGTTCTTGCTAAACAGGACAGCACAAGGTTTCCATTTCCTGACTTTGCTCGTGCCTTTTGTGAAGGGTTCCCAAACTGAGCCATTATGAGAGACAGGCAGCTGAATGGAGGAGATTCTCTGGCATGTCTGCAAAGCTCTATTTCTGCCTTCCAAAAGGCAAAGCTCCTTCTATGAAATGACTGAAAGAAGCTGAGAGTTCAGAGGTCACTATTACGTTCTCCAGTGCTCTGGCTAAAGCTTGAAGGACTGGTTTTGTGGTTAATCACGCTGTGAGATGTAAAAACACTGCTATGCAAAGAAAAATAGAACACTTGTACTCTTGACAAAGAGACCAAAAATTAAGCTACAGTTTTTCTTCCTTAGGAAACACTGTGCATTCTCAGAATATTATTTAATCAAATTATTAAGAAGGGATGCTAAAATGGAGCTTATAAGCACAAGCAGAGTCCTTTTATTAGACTGGAATTGAGACTTTCCAAGCCTGTTCCCTGTGTGTCATTAGTCTGCCAGGCAGCAGACTTCACCTGCAGAAGTGAAGGAGGCTGTTGTGCAGCCATCACTTTGTAGCTGTGCAAATCATGGGGTGAGTAAAATGTGAAGAGAGCCCAACAACATGCTGTGACTATAAGAATGCCTAATACATAACACATGAGCGGTCCAGGATGCCAGGGGGGAGGACAAGGGCTCAGGAAGCTGAGAAGCAAATTCCTCTGTCAGCAGAACTCTAAAACAACCATTTCCTTCTCAGAAAAAAATTAGCAATGTCAAGAGCAAAAGACCACTGGGAAGCTACTTGTTTGCTCAGTGTTACCAGTTTTGCAATGCTGTTGTGTAGTTTGGGAAATCTCAATTTCAGTTTTATTTCTGGGTATCCCAGCTGCTGCAGGTTTGAAGTCTGACGAGGATCTTTGCTTTCATTTGAAGTTGAAGCCTGTCTTGCTACAGGGGCAGTGGGAGATGGCAACCAAACAGCTCAGCAATTGGAATGGTACAGAGGCAATGATTTTTCCCTTTGATTTTTGAAGGTCCCATTCTATGCTATGTCTGGCAATAAACACCATTTGCTCCCCTTGAAAAGTACTGCATCTCAGGTTTAGGTAACAGGGTGCAGTAAAACTGCAAACTAAGCCTCATGTGGAAAATGCCCAAGTCAACTCCTGAAATTATCACAGAAAGTCCCACCTACATCCTGAGCAAACATTTTTGTTTCTGATGCAAAATGAACTTACAAGAAGTGACAGAAATTTTATAGAACCAGCTCCAAACCACCTACTCGTCCTTGCTTTTTCTGCTTATATGGGGAAAAAAATCATATACTTTTAAAAAAAGTATTGTGTTTTTAAGCTGGTATAAATTCTGTAGTCAGTTCAATCTTGGAGAGCACAAGCTGCCACCACATTCCCACCCACTCCAACCAGTTTCAACCAGCAGGAGAAAGGAACTCTTGCACAGTGGAGCAGGACACAGCATGGTCAAAGGCTTTTAAGCTCCTTAACCAGTTCATTGTCACATGAGCATTTCTAGCAAAGGACTCGTGTCACACCCAGCACTGCTCAGGGGAGGATGTTTCAGCTGAGGTTCTGTTCTGGACAGGATGACCTTCCCCCAGGTGTGGGCTCAGCTCTTTATTTGGTTGCTCAGCTGCCTTGTCAGGTGCTGACACGTTTCCAGGACAAGGCAGTGGAGGGTCAGGCTGAGAACCCAGAAAGGCTCTGTCACATCCCAGGGGTGCAGAGCAGAGCTGGGATGGCCTCTCGTGGAACAGGAAGCACTAAACACCAAATCACTTCTTATTGCACCAGGCACACCCCCCTCTGAACCACAGCAGAGCTGGAGATGGGATTTAAACAGTCACTTGGACATCAGAGACATAAAATAGCTGCTCTTACTGCTATCCCTTTTTATTTCCCTGCTTGTTTCAGGACAGCTTGAACGGCACAGAAAGAGAGCAGTAAAATTCCTGAGACACTTCATCTCATGAATATATTTCTTGAAATACTGGGAGATTTTAAAGTATACCAGGGGAAAAAACACAAAACATAAAATGTAAAGCAAGTGATTCAATTCCAGCGAAAGGCCACGGCATGGTAGGAAATATCCTAGCGTGTACTTTGAGATTATAAATCATGTTTGACTGTTGGATATTAGATCTGTTTGCTGTTCACCTACAGTACATACTAAGCCCTTGGTAGAGCACTTGACAAGGAGAGTGGCAGATCAAGAGAACAAGACCTAGAAACACTCTTTCTAAGCAGGGCCACTACACAGTGGTATGATGCAATGATATAATTAATTGGTACCACTCACTCAGAACAACTTACTTTCAGTCCAGGACTGAGGTATCATGTTTGATACCACTGTGCATAGAAAGGATTTCTTACAGACAGTTGGAAAATATATTGGCAGAATGATGCTTGTTCAAAACTCACTGTTCCCTGTTCTCTCTAAACTTCCTCCTCTCATCGGTAGTTATTTCCTTTTTGACTCTGGAAAAGTGAAGCTTAATTTCTTACCTTACTAAAACTGTTATGAGCTTACCAAAACTAAACAAGATATGATGCAAAAGAAGTTTGATTTAGAGAAAAATTCCAAAGATACCCATAACAGATTTAGTTTTGATTATTTTTCTCTTTTGAAAATTTGTATGGACCCTTTATTTGAATGAGTTAGCAACATTTAGCATTTTTATTCCAAAACCACTTGAGAACAATTCTGATCTAAGCCTTGGAAAAATATTAAGAGCAAAGACAAGGAATGAATTTTTACAGCTAAATACTTTCATATTTAAGAGAAAGTGTGGAGGGTTTTAAATATTTTTTTTTAGTATGAGCAGATAGGACATTTAAAATAATTCCTAAATGAAGGCTCATTAGTCTAAAATAACCCCTGGTAGCTGTGCTATGACTGTCAGTGCTCGTGGCAGCAGCACTGCAGCCCGGCCCATCTGAGAGGTGCAAAGCAGGGAACTGTGGATTTTGATGCTGTTTTTACCACCACAGTAGCTCAGCACTGTCCTACCACATACCGAGCAATGCACCCAGAGTAGTTATTTCTTTTCCAGCCCTTCTTCCCCATCAGGGTGGGGGCACTGCCTCTCCCCAGGTACCACCCGGCCCCAGTTCCTGGCAGGTTTTGCAGTGGAGGTGCTGGGCCGAGGCCTTTCCTGCTGCCAGCCAGAGCTGCAGCCCCCAGAGCTCTGCAGAGAGCCAAGGTGCAGCTGGGGGCACTGCCCAGACAGCACCCACGGCTGCAGAGCTGCCAGGACTGCTGAGATCCTGCCAGGCTGGCTTGTCCTGCAGGAGCAGGCAGAGCTTTGAGTTGTGGTATGTAGACTGCCTCCAAATAAAGTCCTGGATGGGCGAGCCAGGTCCCAGGATGGTTAGAAATGCTCCAAGAAGTCCAGCCACAACAGAAAAGCCACAGTTCCTACAGCACAGCCACAAGGACTCGAGCAGTTCATGTCCCCTTCTGACCATTCCCAGCTGGACGTGCAAGTGCTTTGCACACAGGCTTGGGTAGTTTTGCTGCAGTTCAGTCCATTGTAAAAGCCACGTTCTAAAACTGTGCTTCAGTGACCAAGCCAGCATTTCAATCTCTCTTCCTTGATATTATTGCAACAGGAACCTTGCCACTTCCAAATGTAGACACTGGCTCTTCCAAAAGCCTTTCGGTCCCCTCTGGGCACCCGGCAGCACAAGGCTCAGAGGAATATGCTCTGGAGTGAGGCTGGTTCTTAGTGAAACTGTGTCACCCCAGCAATGTCAGTGCTGAACTTTCTACCCTCTGGACAGGGAACTGACCCCATCAGCCTTCCCTTGCACATTCCTCACCAAATCACAATCCTTGGAGCCTCTCCCTGATGGCTGCAGGATCCAGCTCAGAGCCAGCCAGGAAGAGTCTCTCCCCCAGTTAAATCCCGTTGTTTACCTGTGTCATTACCTATGCAGAAACTCCCACCAGGCAGTCCCAAGGCACAGATCTCTTAGAAGAGTGCTGATGGGAGGGAGCAGCATCGTTAGGCCTCTAAGGGAAAAGGAAGTGGAAAGAAGGAAGCTATCCCAGTGTGCTTACTGTCAACACCTCTGCTTGCAGTCTCCCATACCTCCTGTCAAGTATTCCAGGAAAAGCTGTTCTGGTTAAACCAGAGCATGGAAGTTGTGTTACCCTCTTTGATATTCCTTTTGTCTCTGGAGGAACAGTGCTGCTCATTGCACTGAGGGCAGGAGAGAGGAGATGCTGCCTCTCCATTAGCTGGGATTTTCCCCAGGAGAAGGAAAACCCCGGGCTCAGGTACAGAGACACATGTACAGCACTAATGGATGAACCTCAGGACAACACTGAAATCCCTGTGTCAAGCACTGTCTTACCAGTGATTATAGGTCTGTTGGACAACAAGGAACAACTAATCTCTTTAATTAAAGTAACAAAGATTAAATCCTCTTTCACAGCCACACACGCTTTGACTGAGTGGAATCCCTTTCTTGGCAATGAGAGAAATTACTGGTGGTGAGTCAAATCACCCTCTTCCAAGCAACCACCTAGATTTTTGTATAAGCAAATGATGTTTTACGCATTCAATGACTACATTTACTATCTAATTATAGCACTTTTCTGATTTCTAAAAAAAATAAAATAGTTCTTTGACTGTTCGTTAGTTGTTACAATTATCAGAAAGTCCCAGCTGAGAGGTACCAAGCACTGTCTGTGTAGTGCAGCTTAACAGCCTTTGCAAAACCATTCAGTGTGGGTGCTAATTATAACACAAAATGGTAAGTGGAAAATAGAATAGAGGCGAGACAGCTTAGCAAGACTAGATGGTTGTTTAATGAGATACAATCTTGCTGTCTGATTGTCTTGACAAAGAAAGTGTGGGTCTGTTATGGTGCTACACAGGAAATCCTCAAGAAAGTAGAGAAGAAAAACAAAAGAGGACTGAACAGAGCAGGAGAAGGAGAACCATAAAGTGCAAAGACACTAATCTGGGGGAGATGCTGGAGGCTTGTGCCAAAATGGAAATGCTGGAGCTGGAAGAAAGAATCTCCAGAGCTGGTCTCGGGATCATTGTTATTCAATATATTCATTGGATACTGGCTAAGACAGGAAGAACAAGCTGGAAATAGCTGTGGTTGATACAAACAGGTAGAATGAAGTACTGTACAAGAGGTATCTGATAACCTTCAGGCCTGGGGTAACAGAAAGCAGATAAAAATCGAAGTTTCAAAGTGCCGAGTGAGAGTAAGAGATCAGTAGCAAAAAAAGTCCAATACACTCTGGGACCTTGTTAAATAAAACAGCAGGAGAGGAGAGAATTGCAGGCATATCCATAGATCATAGCTCAGTTAGGTGTCACTGCTATGATTTGATAGTGGAAGAAGGCAAATGCAATCCTCTGATGTACCAGAAGTGTTTCTCAGAGAGCAGACATTAATGCCATGGTACAAAGCATCAGTTAGTCTTTACTGGAGGGGTAAAGCATCGTCCTTGTTCAACAGGGATTTATTCAGCCTTGAATAGGGGCTATAATGACACATGGGAATCAATGAAAGGAAAAAATAGTACGTCAGGAAAGGGCAAAGGAGGTTTGTTTGAATGCAAGAAGAGTTTGAGAGGGGATGCAGTTGTACAACACGTGAAAGAAGAAATAGAGCTGTTGAAATGTCTCAGGAACAGTGTGGCAGCAGGAGCAGGGAAGTGATTCTGCCCCTGGACTCAGCGCTGGTGAGGCCACCCCTGGAGTGCTGTGTCCAGTTCTGGGCCCTCAGCTCAGGAAGGACATGGAGGGGCTGGAGCAGGTGCAGGGAAGAGCAGCGAGGCTGGGGAAGGGACTGGAGCACAAGTGCTGTGAGGAGAGGCTGAGGGAGCTGGGGCTGTTCAGCCTGGAGAAGAGGAGGCTGAGGGGAGACCTCCTCACTCTCTACAACTCCCTGACAGGAGGGGGGAGCCAGGTGGGGGTTGGTCTCTTCTCCCAGGAACCAGCAGTAGGACAAGAGGGCACAGTCTTGAGCTGTGCCAGGAGAGGTTAAGGTTGAACATCAGGAAGAAATTCTTTACAGAGAGAGTGCTCAGCCATTGGAATGGGCTGCCCAGGGAGAGGGTGGAGTCACCGTCCTGAGCCTGGATGTGGCATCAGTGCCATGGTCCAGTTGACAAGGTGGTGTTGGATCAAAGATTGGACTTGATGATCTCAGAGGTCTTTTCCAACCTAGTTGATTCTGTGATTCTGTGAAATGTTTGTGTAAGTAAACTTAGACCTAAATGATTTGTGACTCCGTTGTGGTTGGAAATTCAGAAGCAATGTTGCAGGAGGAGCGACCGTAGCAGCTCACACTTATCTAGACCTGGGCTGTTGGCATTTCCTCTCCCCCCCTCTGCAGCCTGTGACATGCCAGTGGCATGTGCTGCTCAGACCACAGCCAGATCTGCTGCCTGGGAGGCCTGGTTTAGATTTCAGATCCTTTGGTTTCTGAAACAGGGCTTCCACATTCTTCAGGAACACATAGCGAGGACAATAAAGCAGATTTTGAGATGGATCCCCCTCCAAAATGAAGGTAGATTAAATGAGTGCCTGTGGTAGGAAGTCCTTTTTAGCCCTGTGTTTAGCTGGAGCCAAATCTCTCTCCAAGGGCTAGCCAGAGGGGCAACACCCAGATGAATCTGGCAGGCAGGAACTGGTGCCTCTGTCGGAGGAGATTCCAGCTCCCCTTCGGAGGCGGCTGCAGTGGCTCCATTTTTAACACGTTCAAGTCTTGCTCCTGTTAGCAGGCAAGGGACAGAAAGCAAAACTGTGGAGTGAGGTGCTGGCTGTCTTGAATATGGCATTGCTTCTTCCCCTGGCATTTCTGGGCTTAGAGCAGGATGTGCAGAAGGCTGGGTCGGGTCCATGAGGTGGTTTTGTCAGGCCCTGGGAGGGTCATGCTCAGCAGGCTGACCCCCAGCACACTGCTCTGTTTGTGGGGGTGGCTCTGGGTTGATAACGAGCTGGTGCTGCATTCCGTGGTTAGAGAACTTAGTAAGCTGTACAGAATTTGCCATCCTTTCACTATAACAACTGTGCCAGTTTAAAAGAGCTGGGGGAGACACCAAGTGAGTTTTAGCATTTGCTGAAAAAAAGAGATGTTGAACAGAAAGAGCAGAGGAACTTCACAGAGTGGTTATTGCTCTCACTTTGCTGCCTGTGGCAGTGGCTGACTGCTGGGCTGATACCAACCCATATGATGTTTTCATTTTCCTCTGGGCAGCATTTCTGGGACAAGGAAGCTGTGTACTCAGCTATGGGAGGTAGCTAATTGCATCTGGAAATATATAATCAAAATGCTGGGACTGTGAGCTGGTTGTGGAGCATCTGAGCAGAGTTTCTGCCAGGCAGAGGGAGCCATTTATAAGAATTTCCTTTTTTTTACAGCAGTGATGCCTTCTGCCATTGGAATGTTCTCAAAAAAAAGAGAGAGGGGGGGAAGTGATGAGTCCATTGCCAGGATATTATCAAGAACCTCTCCTACGTTCCTCTGTGAATGGCAAAGCTTGCTGCTTCTCATTTATTCCACAGCAGGATCCCTCCCTGGGATGTATGTGTGTAACTTGCCCTTGGAAACATTAGGAAAACTAATGTTTTGGGTTTGAGATCCTGTTTCTTAAGGGGTGATCCTATCATTGTCCTGTGGTTGCAACAATGATAACAGTGGGTCCATTGCACCCTCTCCATATGCTTTTATCTACATCATTATCTCTCCTGGCTCTGGTAGAGCCATTTGTCTGTCTCCTCTGGACCATTATCCAACTGCCTTTCCTTTCTCCCCTCTGCTCCTGATAAAAATGTCCATTAGGGAAGAAGGAATTACTGCTGTCAAGAAACTGTAGCACTGGAAATGTTACTACAACCTGTAGGTTTTACAGAGATTATCTGCAGAAATTTATCCTGGCTCTTGAAGAAGCAAAAAAACCCCCACTCCCAGGTCTGCAAATCTCCACAGAAGCCCCAGGGCCAGGTGAGCAGCACCAAGGCTGCCCTCAACCAGCACCATCCCTCCTCAGTGTCCCCCTGTCCTCTCCAGTCCCAGCAATAGGGAAGCAAAGCTCGAGTGCCCAACAGTTGCTTGCCAGAGGATCTTTTCCAAGTCCCAAAACTTAAGCAGCTGCCTTCTTCACAGTCATGGTGGAAAGCAATAAAGTAACCCATTTGTTAAATGATAACTACTTAGGGGACAGTGGATGGATGTATAAACTGCATTCAGTTCATATATAAGCATTTGTATTGTAGATAAAGTGCTTGAGGGAAGGAACACACTCACTCCCTTTATGGTTACACAGCCTGTGATTTTGCCATAATGCCGTAACATAAAGCTCAGGCAACATTCACCACTGCATTTTCAATAACATTATCACTCTGGACTGCTTAACTGAGGCACTCTAAGGAAATATGGCTTGTCCCAGTCCTCTTGTGAGGCAGAGGGAGGACCAGGAGTACAGGAGAAATTCTTTCTCCCTGTGTTAGAAATCCTCATCTGAACACACTCCACTGTCTGGGTGGCACAGTCACCACCCCACGGATCCATACTTGTACTGAGTTGTCTCTGACTATTCTTTTCAGAAAACATATGGTAAGAGGAGCTGTTGATCTTAACAGCTACAATACATCTCTGCTCTGCAGGGGTTCCACACCCAAGGCTAAACATGACTTCCCCAAAAAGACAGCTAGTGCCACTTTCCACACAGCAAGGCTTGTGACCCACTTCACAAATCTTTTTTCAGTGTTAAAAAATAAAGTTGATTTGATAAAAACTTTTACAGATTTCCACTTTGGAGAAACCTCACCCCTACCTGTGCCCTTAGCCCTGGGCTAATCTAAAGGTCCATTTGGATTTTCCAGAAAGTTAATTTGCTCCATATGACAGACAGTCGGTATCTGTTAAACCTGCAAACTGTTGTGCCCAAATCAGCTCAACTCTTTTCCTTTCTGTCCTCAGTGCAAGGAATTCACCTTCCACACTGGCTACGAGGTGCTCGTACAGCGCCTGCTGGAGGGGAAGAAGATGTGCAAAGATGTGGAGGATTTGCTCAAGCAGAGGTATGAAAAACAGAGTGAAAAAATGTGAACAGGCTCCTTTTTCTTTCCTCTTTGGCGACTGGAAAGGAATGGTAACCTGGTTCTGATTAGGTAGTGATACGAGTTTACATAGAAAAGCCTGATGGAAACCCCAGCCTTGTGATGTGCTTTGTGAAGGTAGATAACAAATAGAAATCTCACAGATTTGAGAAGGGAAGAGGAGGTTGAAGGAGCCAGAAACCCAGAGCTCCGTTAAGGCCCCGGTCATCACCGCTCCCGATCCCACGGCAGCACACACATCCACAAGTGGCATTTCTAAGTTTCCCCTTCTACAGGAAAAAATGACTTGCACATTTCTGTTTCTCTTTGAACGTGCTATTGCCACAAGCACTGTTTCAGTTTCCTGCCACTACCAAAAACGAGCCATTTTTCAAATACAGAGCTACATAAAATGCTGCCTAAAGCCTTCCCCAGACACCCAAGCCAACCCACATCATTTGCCAACCTTACCAGGCTTTGAATAACAATGTTGTAGTTTGTGTCCCTCCTCACCTGCTTCTTGTGGTGCTGCTCAGCAGCAGCTATGGACAGCTGACAATTTTGTGGGTGAGAAAACATGTTACACTGCTGCTCGGGCTCCTTTGCCATTCATTTCTGTACTTCTGACTTAGGAAAATAAATCTGAAATTTGTTTCTGTTCTTAAGTGGCTTCAAAACAGTTTCAACGTGTAGCATGAGGCACACACATGCTCAGGCATGACATGCAGGAAAGGCCACACAATATGGATTATATACACAGCAGCTCAGCACTGTCTCCTCAGGAATATTGCTCTGCCTTCCTCAGTCACAACCTGCTTTTTCTCTCTGTGCTGTCCCCACGTAGTTTTTTTGGTTCAGGGGTTTTTTTCTGAAGGCTGTTTTTCAAGCCCTGGCACTTTCAAGGGGTGTGAGCTCTAAGACTGACAGGTGAGTGTTTCACAGCTTGTGAAGAGTCTCCCTTCGAAACCTGAAGCTATTTGAATTGCTTTTCTTGACCACCAGTGGAAGCCTTTTATACTGGTGCACATCACAGTCCTGAAGTCACATCTGCCTGATGGCAGCTTAGCTGCAAATGTTTAAAATAGCTCCTCTGTGCCTCATAACTTACAGGGATCAGAACTACACTGCAGGCTTCAGGCAGTGGAACTCTGCAGCTTAGCTGCAAATGTTTAAAATAGCTCCTCTGTGCCTCATAACTTACAGGGATCAGAACTACACTGCAGGCTTCAGGCAGTGGAACTCTGCATTGGATGCTGCACATGCCCGTGTTTCTTTCCAAAACATTACAGAGGCTTCTGCAATTTGCAGGATAAGGTTTTCCCTGGTTTGTGGCGGACTTTCCACAAAGAAATAAAAAATACATGTACAGTCATTTTGCAAATCATAGAATCAGCCAGATTGGAAGGGACCTCTGAGATCATCAAGTCCAACCCTTGATGTTTCCATGAGATTTTTTACACCCCCAAAACATTCCAGTGAGTGGGTGTATGTGTGTGTACGTGCACGTTGAGGGAGGAGGGAAAGGAGAAGCGGGCACTGAGTTAAGGAGAAAGGTATGATTTCCAGTTTATTTCTGCTGGACATTTGTCTCAGCCTGTCCTCACGTCATTCATGGGAATGACCTGGGAGCAGATCAAAGGATGGGATGAATCTCTGTTCCTAGAGGCTGCCCATACCACTGGCTTCATGCTGGAATTGCAACAAGGACTCCTGCAGCAGCTGCCCCGAGTCCTGAAACCAGCTGCCCTGCCCACACTAACATGGGATCAATTTTCCACCCACAAATCCCCCTGCCTGGCCTGGAGAAGGGACTAGGTGGTGTGGGAGTGAGAAGGCAGCTGTATTCCAGAACAAAAGCCTGGATTTAAAACACAAAATACATTCCAGCTGTGGATGGCTGCAGGGAAACCCAGAAGCTGTGTGTAAGTGTACCTAAAGGTGGGAAAGGCAGCACCAAGATGTGAAGAGATGGTGTCAGCCTCCTGCCAAATTCCTCTGACTCTGGGATAGTCCAGTCCTGTGCCTGGGGTTTCAGGAATTTTTGACCCAAGGGTTTTACAGGAGCTGGGACTGGCTTAAAAGCTGGCCATGCTTTTTTCCCATCATATATTATTTACTGAGCAAACAAACTGGGACTGCAGCACTGGAGTCATTCTCATTCCTGTATAGGCACTGGCATTAAGCAAAGTCTCTGACATGAAAGTGTTTCTCGTTACTAAGATCAGAAGCAAACTAATCTATTCTACATTGTTATGTGTCTCTGGAGTATATTTCCATTTTGATGACATTTCATTCATCGAACATGACAATGGACTGGTGTGGCCTGCCACTGCAGTTTGCACCCTGTTCCTCTGGAAGGAATCCCAAAGCAGTGATGGAGGAACACCCCACTAAAACACAGCAATTCCTAGTGTGAGAGCACATGCAATGTTAGACACAAGAGAGCCAAGGACAGAGGCCAGGAACACCCTCCACTCTGGGCTGTGGTGAGTGTGGGTTGCTGGTCCACCAGCCTGACTGATCTCCTTGGACTGGGGGAAAATCATCCCTCCCCCAAATGCTAGCACCAGGCTATCTGTTCATTATTAATTACTGACCATTCAGTAGTTTTTAGCAGTTACTCAAAGACTGAAAACTTGGTTCCGCCCTGGTCTTACACCCAGGAGGAAGGAAGTAACATATTTAGTACAAATACTTCTTTTGAACAGAAAATAGAAATGTCCTCCAGAGCTGGGGGAGGGGAAAAGAGAAAAGAAAATATTTGTATTTCTTTATTAACCATAGAAACAGAACCACTGTCCTGAGTCACCAGTTACAGTTCCCCCTTAGGTGAGACACCACATTGTACTGTCCCTTCCACTGAACTGCCCTGGCCTCACCCAACAACCAGCAAGGCTCCTTCCCCTCCACCCCCACTGCAGCTCTTCAAGCAGCACCTCAGGTTTCTATATATATTCCTGCTACTCCTGGCTCCCATGTATTCTCCTAAACCTCTCCTAAATGGATGCTGTGGAACCTACTCTTTGCTCCCCTCCTAGCCGGTATTTTACTGGGTCGGGTCAGCCATCAGTTTTAGGCTCCTTTTGCAAAGGAGGTCCTGTGTTCTGAGCATCCTCACCTCAGCTCTGTGCACCTCTTGTTCTAACTGAATCCACATTTGGGGGGCAGAGTTGTATGGAGCACTCCACGGGAATCAAAGCCACAACAATGGGCTTCATTTCCCCCTCATTTTTTCTGGAAATAGCTTACCCTGAATATTTAAGAGGTTAACTAACAGCACCAGGACTGGAGAAATAAAATAAATTGTGTTCCTTGTGGCTTTGTACCTCAGATACAATTACAGGATTTGTGTAAATGTGATCCTGATACCACTAAGAGGAATTGAGCAAGTTTTTCTTTTAACAGAGCACAAGCAGAAGAGAGATACGGGAAAGAGCTGATTCAAATCGCCCGAAAAGCAGGGGGACAAACAGAAATCAAGTAAGGAACTCTTTCATTATTCATGCAAACAAAATGATTTTGGAAGAAATATCAGACTCCTGTGTTTTGCCTATGAATGGGATCACAAGCTGCTCACTTCAGTGTGTTACACAGCACTTCCCAATGTACAGGAAAAGTGGGGGGACACCATTGTCCTTCACAAAAGGATTCATAAAATCTCTATTTGGAAACCTCCAGTAGGTCCTTTCCTGAGATTTTTTTTCATTTCAAGATTCTTAATGTTTAATATTTGCTTCCAAAAGCAAACTAAATGATGGGGAAAAAAGGGAAAGGGAAAGGAAACGGTGGTGAAATGTTTAGGATGGTGGCTTGGCAATTCTGGGAAGCTGGTGGACCCTGAGAGACTGTGACAGAACCGGTGCCAAGTGCAAAGACCCCAAAAATCAGTTTCTGCAGCAGGAAAAAATGCTTATCTTAGGAATACAAAACTTAAATCTCTTTGTAGGGACTCAATATGAAATAAATCAATGGAGCTACTGAAATGCACTAAGATGACATATATTTTTCTCTGTCTCCTCCACTACGATCTTAAATCACATATAAATTGTGTTGGGAGGGAAAGATATATGTTGGCATGGAATTTAACTTAATAAACACTGCTGATAAACTGCTGCTATTATTGGTGGCAGCAGCAATAATGAGACATTTTGCCATTATTGTAACAAGTAATAATACAGTAATAAGGTGGCAGAGGATGAAGATGTGAGGTCACAGAAGACAAGCCTGAAAGAGAAGACCTCAATCTAAACACAACCCAGCTCTATTGATCCCTGGGGCCTGCTGCCCTCATCCCTCCCATATCTCATTCCTTAATTGCAGTCTCCTTCCCGTGTCCATTCATCACTCTCAGTGCAAGCCTGGTTTCCTGTTCATGTTTTATGGGAAAACTTGACCCCAAAGCCGTGTATGGCCACGGCAGGGAAGTGCCAGGGAATCACCTGTAGCACTGACTGTGGGTTTGGTGGTGGTCCCTCCAGGCTGACAGGGAAGCTGGACACTAAGGCTCTCTCCAGAGGACGTGCAAAGCTCTCCCCCTCCCAGGGGTCCATCTCTGCCTTGCCCCCGAGCAGTGCTCAGGGATAACCAGGTTCCTGGGACACAGCTTCTGCCTTCCTGCTGTCTCAACTCACTGACTTAACCAAAGAAAAAGAAGGAGGAGAAGAAATATTCCAGAATTAAAACATCAGATTAAGGATGGATGGCTTCTTCCCAAACCAAAGATCAGAGTTCCAGGATTAAAGGAAGGCTCCACCTAAACACTTTACTGGCAATGCAGGGCAGGCAGAGCAAACGTGTTCAGCAACAGCCAGGGTTGGCTGCTCTTCGTGACTTAGTGGATAATTCATTGGTCTGGCCTTTCCTAAGAGATTGTGAAAGTTTGATTTAGAGGCAGAGCCAAGTCCCGGAGTTGGGATATGGATCCACGTTCCCCTCAAGTTGGAGGAAGTTTGGCCTTGGGCCCAGCTCCACTTTGATCTAGCAATTTTATAGCTTGGCATAGAGGGAAGGCTGAATATACCAACCAAGCACAGTGCAGAGCTGATTCACTGTGTTTCCATAACCCAGCCTGGTCTGGGGAGTGACCAGCTTTGCACTGATGTTTTTGTCAGAGCAAGTGTCTCACTTTAGCTGTCCTGAAGCAGAGAGGATACTTGGCTTTCTCTCATCCAGCATCCTCTGGTCGTTTAAGGAATTACACACATGGACAATGAAGGGCTTTTGTCCAGAGCAAAGACTTAAAATCAGAGAAAACTAAAGTCTGTTCAGGGTTGGAACAACTCAAGAAAATGAAATGTTTGGGTTTAATGCTGTTGACACCATGTGAAGTTTGTGTTTGTTTATATGACACTGATTACTGGCAGCAGTTCTGCTCCCAAGGTCAGTCCTTCAGGGAGACTTGAGGGAGGGAATCTATGCACTACCTATAATAAGAAAAGCTTGAAAGGACTATGCTACAACTGTCCCAGTGCATTTTTCCAAGTGCTTCCTCTTTATAGGACTTCCTATTATCACCTAGCACACTGAGTCCTAATTGTAATACAAGTACTTGACAGGCTGAACAGGGCTGTTCACATCTTTAAAAGCAGCTTTGAGTAGCAGTATTTCTCAAATAAAGTCTAATGTATTTGTACCTAAAACTTCCCATTGACAACCACCAGAAACAAAAGCAGCTTCCAGGGTTTTTTTGCAGAATGTTTTACAGACCTTCCTATGTATGGCACAGAAGCAGGAATTACTAATTTTAGAACACTCAGTCACTTTCTTTCTAATGCAAAATTATTATCCTCTGGTCTTAAATTCAGCCATCTTTTAAACATCTCAGATACTAAGGTGTTCTGTCACTTCTCCTGAGAAATTATTTCGCACCCCAGCAGTCCTCCATATCGGGAAGGCACCTGATACTCTTTTGAAAAGTCGATAAAGGGAACATAAAAAATCCATGCACAACAACCACCCAAACCCTTCCAGTACGAGAAAATACCCAGAAGACCTCAACAGGAACAACTGTAATGCCCAGGTTGACACTTCAGCCCAGTCAGGGCAGGCACAACAAGGCACAGAGAACAAGCATGATGAGTAAATACAGGGAGAAGCCCAGGGAATTCCATGGAATGCTGCACGAGGTAGCGGCTATCGCTGCAGAAAACAGTTCTCCCTCAAGCCTCCTCCATATTTTAAAAACTTTTAGTTTTGAATCAAATTAAAGAACAATTTCAACATTTATTCAGGTTTGTCCCTTCTCCCCCAAAATTTTGCCTTGGAGTGAATTGCTGAACTCAGCTTAAAGTATAAATAGAGTCAACTGCCCTGTTTTATTTACTGAAAGACACAGATGAAGAAATAAGCTGCTGACTCAAAAGGAAGATATTAGGGAAGGGTCACTGGAATGTAACAACAACTCTGGGACCACTTTCCATTGCTTTGAGGAAGCTCTAGGGGACAGCAGTCATCAGGATCCCATCCCATGTGCTGTCCAGGGCTGTTCCCTCACCATCCTTGCAGCTCCTGTGATGGAGAGCTGACCCCTGAGGGCCCAGCACTGCTGGTGCCTGGCAGGGACAGCTGCAGCCCAGGGCACTCCACTGTGTCAGCAGGGATACAACACCGGGACCCAGGAAAAGAGGCTCGAGTTGTGTCTCCAGCTGTGCACCAGAAACGTGAGGATGGCTTGGACCCAAGAGCCAGCAGGGAACAGGGTTGTAGCTCTGCCCCTGGAGGTGGGACTGAGTTCAGGGAGGCCCTCGCTGTGCCTTTCCCAGCAGTGTCACAACTGGCCATGGGGAGCCCCCAGGGGTCAGAAGGCTTCTAACAGCTCTCACACCAGCGAGGCAGACACGCTGCAGTGAGGGAGACGTCCTGCAACCACTTTTTATCCCATTTCTTATTTTTAAAAAAAGCCAAGAAGGGCTTTCCAAAAGAAGCTGGTGCTGGTTACCGTGGACGTAGCAAACAAACACTCCAGCTTCCAGCTCAAGAAATAAAAGTTCCCTCTGAGTGCTGTCTAACAGCCAAAGGACACCATCATTCAATGGTCCAGCCCGATTCAGGCAGATTGAGGCGTTCTGGCTGCTTGCCCTTGCCTCAAGCACTGCAGCTGGTACAACCTCCTGGCTCCAGGGGAGGTAGAGATCCTCTTCCCAAGCCATGGCACAGCCTTAACTCAGCAGTTCCTTGGCAAGTTCATTCTAATGCACAGAAGGCCCACACACTTGATTCTAAGTGCAAGGCTGCAAGACAGGTCACGCAGGCTCACACTAATCCCTTCAGCTTAATATTCTGTCCCCAGCACTGGATCCCGAGGGAAGAGTAAAAGAACAGGGCAAGGATATGAAAATATGTCTTCTAAATCATCTCCTAACCTCAGTAACTGGCAGTGCAGGGGCTGCCACAGCAGCAGCAGCTTCGTACAGAGCAGCCCCCAGTGGAGTTTTCTTCCCTTTCTTGTTTGAAACCCCGAAACCTTTTAGCATCCACTGAGTCTTAAGGCAAAGCAATTTGCTCCTGTTATCCCACTTTTTAAATTAAAAAAAATTACATCTGCATCACCATTTCACAGTCTCTAATCATAAGAGAAATTGTGAGAAGGGTTATTACAAACCTACAGCCGTGTTTTCTTGGCAAATGACAGCTTATACCCACATCCAGGGGGCAGAGAGGGAACTACATGTTCTGAAGTGGAAACTGCAGTATGGTTGTGCTCTCTCCATATTCCGAGGTGCACACATGGGAGAGGATGTACAGAAACTGGGCATTTTCAGCTGAGTTACAAACTGAGATCGAGTTTCCAAGTGTTTGCTGGTAGTGTACACTGTGGTGGTGCCTCACACACCATTAAGATGATTCTCAGCAGAGCTTGTGCCTTTAAGAGGAAGCACCTTTCTGGCTGCAAGGTGACTGGGAATTTCCATGTAGTGGCTTTGGGCAACTCTTCAGCAGAGCAACATGAAAACAGAATATGCTACAGAGCCCAGTTTGCAGCCAAACCAGAGCCTCTGGGAACTCTGTTCTTGGGTAAAATCACTGATGTAAACACGCAGTAGCTGGTTATGTTCTGCCTAGTCTGACAACATCTATTTTTGTCATTTGCTCTGCTTGTCTCTTCTCATGTATATGATTCCCTACATTTTCTGTCCCTCTTTTCCACTACCATCTCCTTCAGACCTCGAGAAAGGGTAGTTCCTTCAAGCCTATGTCTGCTGTGCCTTTCTCTGCAATCCCTGAAATGGAACATTGCAGTGAGTGTGAGGTGAGGGCATCTGTAACCAAATGCCAATTGCTGCTTCCTGTGTATAAAAATAGTGCATCTGTCACTTAATATACAGAATCCTCTGTATTAATCCACACAAAGCAGGCATTTTTGAACTGCAGCTAAAAGTCAGTTTGGAAGGTCACATCCTTCCATGGTTGATTATTCTCCACTCCAATGTTCTGAACCCACACAGAGTTTGTACACTCGTTCTTTGAACTTTCAGGACTCTGCAAAAGGGACCTAAGCCTGTGCTCAGTTCCCATTCAAGTCAATCTAAATAAGCTCTCTGGTGATCAGGATAGGCATTTTTGAGCAGTGCTACTCTCTTTCTAAAGAGACACGAGGAAATTTAGTTTTATTTTAAAGGTACCAAAGTTGTTTTGATTGTTTAAGCCTTTGATTTGAATGGCATGGTTCATTCTGGAGTCACAATTTGTTGTCTGTGGGCACAGATTAATGGGTAGGAGAAGGCACATGGAGCTGTCATCCTGTTTGCTGCCCTCCCTCTTCACTTCTCTTTTGCAATGCAGTCACAGGCCCAGGTGCAAATTGCTTGAGACCAGACAATTCCGGACTTGTTTCACCACACCACGACTGGGCTGCACAGAAAGAATTCTTGGTAAAACCCCACTGGGACTACCCTGTGTGGCAGGAGGAAAGGCAGGTGTCAATTGTGGCCCCAGAGGGGACTGTCACTGGGGTGGTTTCACAACTGTGGGACTGGGATCTGAGTTCCCAGAGGCAGAGGGTGAACAGGACTGCTGGGAAGTGCTCTGGAGACTTCATCTGGCAGAGACTTCTCTCAAATTCAGAAAGGATATTTTTAAAAATTACAATAAGAGCAGAACATTGTAGATCACGCTGATGTGAAAATAGAAACCTACCAGAAAGGAAGGTGGGGTTATTTCACACTTCTATTCACCAAGCAAAGGTAGAAAACAAAGAAAATTAAGAAAGATGTGGTTTTACAGTTAGAAGAGCCTGTGTTACCTTCCTGTGCACGAGATATAAAAGGACTCTGAATTACTCAGTTAGCCCAGTCTCTAAAGGCAAAGTACTGGGGGAAAAGGCCCAAACTATCAAGCTCAAAGTTGAAAAAAAAATAAACAAACCCATAAAAGCATGGTGTGACAGTGTACATAGTGAGTACAGCAGTCACCTCAGCACTGCCACTGACAGGGCTCTGCCAACTGCACCCCTGGGGCCATGAAATTCAGCTCGGGATGGCTGTGGAGCAAAGGGAACCAGAGCCCTCCCTGCAGGGCATTTCCCGGTGGTGCTCATGTCACACAGGGCTGCCCAGCACAGCCTGTTCTCCAGCGAGAGCCCAGCTCTTCAGCAAAAACAAGCTCCAAAACAAAGAGGGAGAAAGCAAAAAAAACCCCAAACCAACCCGATAAGATTATTGTAGCCACTAGATGGCAAAAACTACCTGAAGTTGCTGCAGTGGCTGGTGCACAGGCTCTGTCTGTTCCCTGTTATTCCAGGTTCAGGCAATCCTGTTTTTTGACAAATCCAGTTTTTAAATGTACAACGGGAAGTCATTTAACAGACATGCACAGTAAATTTGTTGTCCAGCCTTATTTTCAATGAGACATCTGCAGGAGCCTCCATGTAGGGGTGCCCAAAGGGAAGGCTGGAGCTCTGTGTTTAGCTGGAGTGGTTTAACAGTCTTCCAGAATTTACACGGAATTTTCAGAAGCAAGCAATAAAAAAAAATAGAAAAAAAGGCAAACGGCAAATTTTCAGTTTTGCTTGAATTGTTTTCAACTGCAGGTTTTCTAATTTAGCCGCAGAACAAACAAACAAAAAATCCAATTACTGCCAGAATGTTAAGCAGCATCATATACTGAGGGTAAAACACTTCAGAGTGTCCATGAGAGTGAGGCATTCTCACTCTGGACGCCTCAGGGTAAAGCCTGTATCAATCCCATTAGAGAGCCAAACCCACCCAAGGCAATGGGTAATAGGTGCTGTTAATAGGTACATCCAAACCAGCACAGACAGAATTAAAACCCACTTGTACATCAGCTACAGGAGTTGCTTCCACTAAACCCTGTGAAGCACTGAAATATTTCACTGATATAATCAGAGCATCCCGCTGCAATGAGCAGCTAATCTATGGCACTGCTGCTGCAGCCCAGGGGTCATAAAGGGAGTCCTGATGGATCCACAGGTCAAAATTTGATTTATTTGTTCTCTCCCACATGCATAACTTGGCACCATGACATATTTTCTACCCCCTTAAGCCCCATAAGGATGTGGGGTCCGATTCACTGATTTTAGAAAATTATTATAAAAATAAGGAAGGAAATGGCTTAAGGCTGTTCCAACCCACTGATGGCCTGTGGCCTTGCTCCAGTCAGCAGCTGGGGAATTGGCTGGACAAATCCTTCATACAAGGAAGAAAAGGCCAGGGATTTCTGAAAAGGCCATTAGAGACCATGCAAGGGACAAATTGGTCTCTCTTTGCCAGCTGCATTATTATACCAGAGACCCCCTCAGCCTCTCAGAGAGCCAGCACAAAGGAGAACAGCTCTGTGGATGGCTTATCATCATGAGCTGCTCTGGTAGCTCAGGTGCCTGGAAACCAAAAGAGCAGCAAATTGCTTTTCTCCTTGATATATACTGAGAAAGTGCCATTTTTCAGTATCCACTATAGCAATTTTGCCAGTTTTTGCATAACTCGAGTCACCAACAGCAAAGGAAAAAGATCTCTGGGAACAATAGATCAACACAGAGTGCAAACAGTATGTGCAGTTTGCAAGCGTTCTCTATTTTTTAAATTCCAGTATTTACACATTTCAGGCATGAAGTTGTTTGCACATTCCCCCCCTCCTATTGGAAATTACACACTAAAAAAGCAAATTTTATTCCTTGTATATTTTTAATTTTTCAAAATAATTCATTAAGAGCGTTTAGGTGAGAAAAAGTTATCTCTGCTGCTGATATTCAACTTGTCTTTAAATGTCAAGCTTTTAATTAGCTGGAAAGAATACACTTTGTTTCTTTTCTGGTATAACAACTTAGTTTCCATCCAAATTTCACACCAGAATATTTTTTTTTTTCAAAATAAACCTTCAAATGTTTAAGTATTGTTAGGAAAATAGTTAAAAATACTCAATCTAGCATGTTCTTCCTGACTTATCTCAGGAGATTGACCACAACCAATCTAATCGAAATCTGAAAAAAAATCCAACAGCCCTTCTTTTCTGGCTGAAAGTCTTTTCCTTATATTTCTACTTAGATCTGGAAGTGGATTTCAAGGCAGTTGGTGCTGAGGACAGGCCCAGCCTTTGCCCTTGCCCATGCATTTTTCTTATGCCTGGCAAGGCAGCCGCAGTGCAGGGAGAGCAAGCTTTGATTAGGGAACAGATGTCCAGCCTAAATTAACACAGGGCAATTAGGAGCTGTCATGTGCCTCTTAAGGCTCCTGAAATGGCCCAAGAGATGCAGATTTCCCTGCTCATCTGTGGTCACACATGGCTGGGAAGGGATATGGATCCTCTCCTGGTGAAGGCTCCAGCCAGGGAGACCTCAGGCTCTTCCCTACCCAGCTTTCCCCCTGGGCTCTGCCTGGGGCAGACCAGAGCTCTGTGGGGAGCCCAGAACTGCTCTCTTTAGGGAACAAGACACTCTGGGGCTCGAAGAGATGACTTCTAAACCCGATAAACCTCCAAATCACACCACAGCCCTGGCCTGCGTGTCTGCAAATGCTCTGCGGGCCTGCAAATTCAGAGCTAGAGGAATTTATTAAGTTGAAAATGCCTTTTCCAGACCTTTTGCTCTCCCATCACATCTATGCTGGTATCTCTGGTGCCTTCTCAAAGTGGACTCTGGCTAGCCAAAAGACAGAACACCAGGCAGCCTGTGGTTCCTTTTTCATGCCCTTCTGCCACCCCAGCACCCAGCGATGTGAGCCCATCGGGAGGAGCTTCCCGCTCCTCTCCGTGCATCATTTATTCACGCCGTGCCTTCGGGATGTCGAAACGCCCGGGAGCGTGGGGGTTTCAGAGCCTCGGAGGGCTCGGCACCGCCTGTGTCTGGGAGGAGAGCGAGCGGAGGAGCCACACGGGGGTGCTCGGACAGCGCCGGCCGGGGATGCTGCAGCCGGAGCCGGGGATGCTGCAGCCGGAGCCGGGGATGCTGCAGCCGGAGCCGGGGATGCTGCAGCCGGAGCCGGGGATGCTGCAGCCGGAGCCGGGGAGGAACCGGCCGGGGCTGCATCCCGCGCCGAGCGGGGACCGGTCCTGCCCTTCACACCTCCGCTCCAAACCCCAATTCCCCTCGGCCCACTGCATTTCCTACGGCTGACTCGGATCTACTGCCAAGGGGCCAGAGAGGAATGGCTGTTAACATCCGCGGTCACAAACACAGTGGGATTCAAAAGGAGGGTGCACAGAAGGAGCAGTGCCATTCCTTGTTTCATGGAGCATTTTACTGCGGTTCCTGACAGTAGCAGATTGATGCGATTGTGCTCTTTGGCCTGATCGACTTCTATTAAGAGTCTATTAAGGGTTTTTATCTCTATGTGGATCTCTGAGATTCTGAGGGAAGGTTTTTCCCCTAGATTCACAATCCACCCCTAGAAGCCAATACTAACAAAGTGCCTTGTTTCTGCCCCACAGCACACTGAAGGCAGCATTCGAGATGCTCAAGCAACGTAAGTATTTACATCTTCCCTTCTGACCTGGGAAACATGGGCACCCAACGTGTTCATTCCCTCCTTCATCCTCTTCCCCCCTCTATTCCCAGCTTTTCTATCCCAGTCTGTAGTGTGGAGGGAAAGGATGCTCACTGTGCATTCTCCAAGGCTGGGCACCCAATCCACTCACTGGTGGCAAAGAAAATGGCTTGTTCCTCGAGTAAGTTACACCTGGATCAAGTCACAAATATGAGCTCTATTCCCTCTTCCACAAACTAGTGACACCAGACCAGCGCCTTTCTAAATGTGCCCAAGACTCAAAACACAAAATGCAGCACCACTGTAGCCAGTGGGACACCGGACCTGGCCACTGGCACCTGCAGTTTAGCCCAAAACACCCCCTTGAGAAGCAGTTGGTGAACTGAGGTGTTTGTAGAGCCTGGATAGGGGAGCTCAGCGTTTCTGGAAAATGTGGGATTCCATTTCAGAGGCACCAAAGCTGACAAATGCAGAGAATTTCCCAGCCATTTCAAACAGCATCAGCCAGGTGCTGTGAAATTCAATCCATCTGTGCTGACCCTTGGGAATTCTCAGTGTGCAGCCTCGTCTAATGACTGGGCACCACTGGCAAGCAGCTCCCGGAGCAGTGACAGTCCAGCAGACACGGGGTCAAGATGGAGGTCAGAGCTCTCTCCCTCCCTCTGCAGCACTAAACCTGATCTCCAGCCCCAGAGGAAGGGGATACATGGGGGAAATGGGACCAGGAAGAAATGCAGCCAGCTCTGCTCTAGCCCAGGCTGCTCCGAGTGCTGCTCCAGTTGTGCAGGGAGGGCTCTTGCCCCTGCACTGTGCAGGCACTGGGAGGACCTGCAATAAGCATCATTCAGGTTGGGTGAACCCTCAGCAATGGCAGTGCCTGCAGAAAGACAGGAAGACCTTTTTTAAGGCCACCCTGTTCATAACAAGTGACACGGGGCAGCCACATCGCAGAAACATCTCCTAAAAAGTAGGACTTGGTATTTAAAGGATTTCCACTGACTGTACATGAATTCTGATTTGCTTTAGAAATTGAAAGTGTTGGAAACTCTCATATCCAACTGGCAATAATGCTGAAGGATGAACTGAAAGGAATAGAGGAATTCCGAGAAAGACAGAAGGAGCAAAGAAAAAAGGTGAGGAACTAGAGAAATGTTGAAACAAATTGGGTAAATGGTCCATGCTGATGACCTGTCTCCAGCCACAGGCTGGAATTCTGCAAAAGATGATAAGGCATTCCCAGTGTGCCCTGTTCACTCTATAGACCAGACTGTGGAACAAAAATATCTTTCTGATCCCAGCTGGAAATAAAGTAGTGCTCTGAACACAGGAGCCAGAGGCTTTAGTCCCTTTTACTCTCTCTGGTGTAACTGCAGATACTGTTATTGTTATTCCTGTAAGAACTTAATCCTTCCTTTTCTCTTTTTGATACCCTTGCTAATGGGTTTCTTTGCTCTGATCCTGCATGATCTCCAACATGCACTAAATAAAGAGGTAACAGCAACATTTAAAAACATAAAAGCAAACGAATATCATGCTTAATGCAACACCAATATATGCTGAATTACAAATACATGGAATAAGTAGCATCTAGTTGATGTCATCTAATAAAAATTTGAGTGTATTTAAGGCCATTTCATCCCCTGTGATCTTATCAAGGTCTAAGTCCCTTAAAAAACAGTTCTCAATAGAGACAACAGTGGTCACTCTCACACTTCTGTGGCGTTGAAGACCAAGATGGGAGAGTCACTTAACCCTGACAACACTGAGTGATGGAGGAGTAAAATGAAATATTCAGTTCTTTGCTGATTTGAAACAAATGAAAATGCAGATGACCAGCATCTGATGTCACAAAAATCTTGTGTCTACAAGGCCCTGACACACAGGAACTTGCGATAGCAAAGAACTCTGAATATGAAAGTAGGTGAAACCAGTGCTACTACTGAGATTTGAGGTGTGCAGCAATCTGATGAGGCACACAGGGCACACAAATTGGGCAGGCACCAGGTTCACGAGTGTTTGTATCTTCCCTCCCTTGGCCACTAGGATGTGCAGAAGGGCTGTTTCTCCTGTTGAGAACAGCAAGCCTTTACCTCACCTGGGAACACTTAGAGGGGCCCGGAAAACAAAGAAAAACTGCTCTGGAATCTTAGAGAAGCTTTTTTCTCTGTCCAGCACGTGGCTGTGAGGAAGCCAGCATTAGATATGCTGGATGGTGTCAGCATTTCTGGTAACCTCCCAAAATGCTGTGATTTGTGTTTTACTGTAGCTGCTCTCAGGACTGTGCCCAGTATGAAGCCTCTGGGTAACCCTGGAGAGAGTTTTGCTTGAGGAGAATATAAAAATTAAAGGAACCAAAAGTCCCACTGAGGAAACCCATCCCCTGCCAAGTAAGAGAGTATCTCACTGTCACATAAAGCTGGGCATATCACAACTAAAGCCATGGAAGATAATCCAGCACTGTCCTTCCAACACTGACCAGATGACAGCATGGAAATCAAATTGTACTGAGCATAAATTTGGCAGAAGCAATGGAATATAAAAACAGGGATTGTTTGTGTTTAAAATGGACAAGTACCTGTGCTCATGTGTGAGACAGTGGTTTGGTCTGCAGAGATGCAGGATCAAGCTCTGGCACCAGCAAAGGAACTCTGCTGGCAGAGCCCACGGGCACTGTGACTGGGTGTTGCACTATTTCATCTCCTTAAGAAAAAAAAAGGAGGAAGAAAATGAAGATCTACATCCTCTCTGCTATTAATGGAAACCACTGAAGCAGAATGATCTTGGATTAGTTTTTACCTGGCACTTTGATGCTCTCTGTATCACTTAGAAACCTGCCATTTACAAAAGCAGAGTGAAGTAATTTTCCCCACAGACAGGTGGTTTATAGAGAGACCCTGACAATGGCTTTCCTAATCCTGCCACTGGAAAGGGAGGGAAGAAGTCCAAAGCAAGAAATGCTGACCTGTGTGTGTTTCTTACAGTACGAGGCTGCGATGGAGCGCGTGCAAAAGAGCAAACTGTCCCACTATAAGAAAACAATGGAGGTGAGCAAGGAGGGCTTGGGCAGGTTTCCTGATGCAAACTGGCTCCAGGATAACCTGTATCACATGTACCTACATTTAAAGAAAGGTCGAGGCTGTGTGAGTGTGCAGGAGTGTGTGTGTGAGAGAGAGGTTGTGACTCCTGCTCTGAGGAGAAAGCCAATCTTCCCTGCTGCATCCACTGAAGAGTCCTCAGAAAGTTAATTAATATGGGATCGATGCCCCAGGTCGAACAGGATTTCATTCTTTCTAGGCAAGAGTACTTACAGGAGTGAATGTAATTTTTCAGTCTGTGTAAATACAACTTTAAAAATGGTGAGGGAATCTCACAAGTAGGAGGAATCCTCTCCAGCTGGACAGCATGCAGGTACAGGAACTGTAGGCAGCTGGTTTTGGTTTCCAGTGGGCAACTGCCTCTAAAGGAAAGTAGTTGCAGACCTGTCAGTGCTACAGCTGGTACTGTACTAACAATTTTTATTGAAATGTGGTTATTTCAAGTGAATCTCTAAGAGATCTAAGAGATCTTTTGGTGCAAATAAGGATTTCTCTTGCTTGTGAGAACTCCACCACTGGAGCAGTGGGCAAGGAGCACACTGACTTTGGCCACCTGATGCTCCAAGTCACGGTGCAGAAATGACAACCCAGCCCACGGGCACCCTGGGAACGGGGGCTCCTAATTTTGTCTCTACACAGTCGCTGGGACCTGCTGCCCCAATGGTGGCAGAGCTGCCTGTGTACTCCTGAGCACCCCTGGAGGCAGCTGCAGTTGTACAAAGCAGACAATTTCAGGGCTGCGAGAAAAGAACACAATTTATGCTCTCAGCCCCTCATCCCAATTTTTCAGTTCTACTTTTCTATCTCCTTGTGGCATCGTTGGGAGTTTTTTCTGGGCACTGATCTGCTCCCCCAGGCTGCAAACCAGACCTTGTGTAGAACATCAGGCTGGAGGGAGCCCAGCCCTGTTCCCTCACGTTTGGTTTCGTTTCCCCCCAGTCCAAGAAGACCTACGAGCAGAAGTGCCGGGAGGCGGACGAGGCAGAGCAGTCCTTCGAACGGACCAGCGCTTCAGGCAACCAAAAGCAAACAGAAAAGGTACCTCAGATGACTGTGCTGCCCAGAGAGAAAACTGGGGGGTTTACCTTTTCAAGAGAATACAGTCAACCAACCCGTTCTGCAGGATGCCAGGGGCTGCTTTCTCTTCTAATTAACCCCTTGGAATCCCCTGGGAAAGAACTAAGTCATCTAATTAATTTATCCCAGGCTATGATCCAATTGCTCTATGAATCCTGAAAGGAAACTGAATGAGATTTTTCTCTGAAATTATTCATTAAAAAAAAAAAAAGAGAGACAAGTCAGAAGGATGTCATGCATTTAGTTTTGCTTTTTGGTCTCTTACATTTAGTAGGCAGAGAATCTTACATTAAAATGCATATTTTCCCTCAACATCTTCCTCCTTATGGTTAGTTTAATTTCAGCTAAATTTACAGACTCAAAAATAAATCGTTGGAAATTAAGGCACTGCAGTCCTTCCTTGCATCATCTTGATACTTGTAGCTGACAATTCACTAACTTTTAATGGGAACATTTTACAGCGGAACAGATGGAGAAAACAAAATAAATGAACTCCCTTTGGCTCGATAAAAATCAGTGCAGTGTAAGCAAAAAGGATCAAAAATCATCTCAAGGAGTGGGGTGGGTGGGGACTCTAAAACCAGCATCAGAACTGTACATTTTATTTCCAGCATTCACTAATCTTTGATGAACGAACCCCTCCAGTTAAGCTGTAAAGAGGGGATGGAATCCTGGCTCTGCTGCAATTACACCAGAACACTCAGCAGCTTCAATGGCAGCTCAACCTGATGCAGCTCCTTTCCCAGAAGGATCCCAGGGTGTTCCCTCCCCACACAAGCCAGCATGTTTGGAATGCACAGAGGCAGCTCACAAGCTGTTTAATTCTGCTCAGCATTCACAAACAGTTTGGGGCAGGAAGCAAGTAAGAATGAAGCTTCTGTTGCCAGCTTACTACACGTTTTCCAACCAGCTGTGAGGAGGAATATGGTCGTAGGGACCCCTACCTGAGCCTTGCCTTCAAGGGCAGAGTGGGAGAATGTATTACCCTGATGTCTAGAGCTGTGCATGAACGTGAAACCATCACCATCTGGGCAGGAAGACCTGGGAGTAATGAGCTGTCAATAATGGCTGCATTTTCATTTGTTAAAAGCTGCAAGTTTTTAAAAAAAGAAAAGTTCTACTTAGAGTGAATTTTGCTTTTAGGCTTCTGAGGTGTTATGAGAAATAATCTGGCATTTGCAAAGTATTTTAGAAGCTGTGCTCTTTTCATCTGTGTATTACATGAGGAGCTTGAAAGATGAAGAATTTTAACTGCCATTTATTTCTGCTTATAAATATCTATTAGAAAAGCACATCAAACACTTGAGAAAAAACAACTCAGCCAGCAGACACAGCTTCAGGCTGGATCATGCTGGCTCTGAGCTCCTGTGGCAGGGATGTCTGAATGGAAAGATTTCCCTTGAAGTCAGTGGGCCTATGGCTGCACCTGGAAAATTCTGGTCCCTTCTTCTCCATAGCACATTTTCAACAGAACCAGGCATAAAGGCAGGAGAGCCAGGAAGTGTTTGCAACTTAGAGCCTTTCCCCCAGAAGGGAAAAGAGAGCAGGCAGCAAAAAAAAAAACGGGGCTGAAGCAAAAAATATTGTCAGGAATTAATTTGGGGTATTTCTTTTCCTATTTCAGAGTCAGAACAAAGCCAAGCAGTGCAGAGACGCAGCAAATGAAGCAGGTGATGCTCTATTTGCAACTGAACATTATGGTTCTTCTCAGCAGGGATCTACCAGCACAGGGTCTGGATAGAGCACCATCCAAATCACCCAGGCTGTCTCTGAAGTCAAGGTTCCCAAAGTCACTCACCCAAAGATTAATGAAAAAACCTCTAAAGAACAGCAACCCGACAGTCATCTGCTTTCTCTAACCTTTGTGGAAACGCAACTGTCCCGCTTTCATTAAAGAAATTATAGAAGATGTCCTTTAGGGACTTCACCCAGGAAAGAAAAGTTCTCCTTGAAGCAAGTTTGAAAGCACAGAGGACACTCAAATTGCCCCCAGCCAGCCCAAACCAGATTTATCATCCCCATGTACATGAGCATGGAGCATTCTCCAGCCACAAACACACTGGAAGTCCAGGACAGGCCAGCACACATCTGAGCTGGCTCAGGAGTTCAGGCTTGTCCCTCCCTGCTCATGGAATAGTTTATACTGAATCACATGGCTTAACTGGCTGGCTTGGCATGGAAGGAGCCTAAGGATGCTCAGTGCCCAAGCATGGTCCAGGCTCTGAAGTGCATCATCCCTACTGTAAAGTTTATAAATGATCTGCAAACCATAAAGAGAAGAATCCTTACTGCAGTATAAAGTTGCAAAGAAAAAACCCCAAAGATCCTTTTGCCCCACCAGTTTCAAGCTCACACATTCCTGTGATACTCAAGCAAACCACAGGCCCCAAGTATAAGAACCAAAGCAAAGGCCCAACAGCAGGAAAAAGAGAAAGGCTGTGTCTCTTTTTTCCCCCTAACTGTTATGTTTCTCTTCTGTGTGTCTGTATTTACAGAGAACGTGTACAAACAGAACATCGAGCAGCTGGATAAGGTCAGGACAGAGTGGGAACAGGAACATATCAAAACCTGCGAGGTAAACATTGACTTTTACAGCGATGTGTTTTATCCCACTTGCAGATATCAGTCCGAGACCTGACACATCATCCCAAGGGTTTTACTGTTTGCTTTATGTGGAGTCTCAGGAGATGCCTTTGCAAAATTACTGCAAAAGCTAGAGCTGATTTAGACGTAGCTGCTGCTGTCTCACTGACACTCTCCCTGCTTGGTCAGCATAACTGTAGATATAAAGGAGGGGAATAGGTGCAGAGGTGGGAGAAGTGGAGCAATATATGAACTGGTACATACCCAAGCCACTCAGAAACTTTCTTTTTCATAGCACTTTATATTCACCTGCAAGAACATTAGTCCTCTGCCATGGAGTAATCTTTCAAATGAAAGGTGGTGCTGGTGGAAAAGTCTCTATTTACATTATGCCAAGGATGGACAGGAGATTTGCACTTGGCTAGTAAGTTTTGCACAACAATTTCCAGGAACTGGTTGGCATCCAAATCAGCCACACATTTGGTCACAGTAATCCTTAAAGTACCTTTGCCCATCTGCTAAAGTCTGATTTTGCTGTGTTTACTTGTTGCAGGCTTTATTGCCACGTAAAATAAAATGCCAGGATATAGCTTTCCAACTCTCTGCTTCCTCTTAAATATTCCCTATCTAGGAGGGCTGAAAAGTCCACGACTGGCACAGAGACTTCCACAGAAATTATGCCAAGCCTTAGCTTTCCCAAGACGAATATTTTCTCCTTCTTAAAAAGCCAACAAGCAAAGCATTCCAAAACCTCACAGTCTCTTTTGTCTCATATGGCTAAATCCTGATGTGCCCACGGAGCTTGTGGCCTGCCCACTGCTTAATCCAAACAACCATTGGTAAAGGAGGGGCACCTTTAACACCTTCTTTTAAAAGTGCTTGTTCAGAGACAAAAATGATACTGTTTTTGGATGTGTCAAACACCACCCAGCTGGACTTTGCTGGGTGTTGACAAGCCCAGAGTCACCACAGTTCCCTCTTTGAGCAGCTGCACTTCCCAACAGGACACCATTTCCCTGGAAAATTCCCGGCTGGCTCTGGTGCTGTTTCCACAGCCCTGAAGGGTTTGGCTGCAGCCACAGGCTTTCTGTTCACAAGGGATATTGAAATACTCATTCTCCACCCTGCAGGCTCTCTTTAAAAAGCTTTTGCTCTCAGAAACTGGTCCCCACACCAGCTTACTCCCTCACCAAGATTCTTTTTCGGTTGGTAAGTTATTAGATGGCAGGCAGTGTACCCAACTGAGTGTTCTGCTGAATATCGTATATGTTTGTGGTGTTCTGGACATAATTACTAGCAAATGGAGATGGAAACAGATGGCTGGAAGCATCCGAGCTTTTCACACCTCCTAGAAAAATCAAAAACTGATGTTCTACTTTTAACAGAAAAGCTTAGAGATCAGGGTGGGAGGGGGGTTTTTTTGTTGTTTTTTAAAGTTTTTAAAGAAAGCATTTATCTACCTCTTCCCCCAGCTCAGTTCACACTTCTCTCTTCCCCCTTCATTCTTCCCAAGAGGTGCAACAACACGAGAAAATTAGATGGATGCAGGAAGGGAGTAAATTCTGAAGAAAGAAAAATGCCTTCCCTTTATGACAAAAATAACATTAGAAATTCATAGAGGCGACTCCAGAGAGCCTCAAATAGTTTCAAAAGAGAAAAGTTTAGAAAGATATTTTCGATGGCAGAGGTGGCTCTACCTCTAACATAAATACAGCCCTTTCATGCCACTACTCTACTGGTCTGTTAAACATCAAGATTTCAGTGTGATAGGCAGACAGGACCCTGACTGAAATCCTTGCAGTAGAGGTAGCAGTGAAATCCAGACCTGGATTCCTCTCCCCTGCTTTGTTTTTGTCTATAAAACATAACTTTACTTTGGTGCAATCAATTAAAACAAATTCTTGAGCCTGAACAAGCAGATGCAGTTTCTCCAGTAGCTGAAATAGGAGCCTTCAGAATGGTTTGCAGTGCAGGTCACTGAGTACCACGAGGCTATGTCACCATGTCACGTCTCCTCCTTGGCTGCAGGTGTTCCAGCTCCAGGAGTGCGACCGCATCACCATCCTGCGGAACTCGCTGTGGGTGCACTGCAACCAGCTCTCCCTGCAGTGCGTCAAGGACGACGAGGTAGGGCACTGCCCAGGAGAGCCACGGGCACTGCCCAGGAGAGCCACGGGCACTGGAGGAAGAGGAGGAGTCAGAGTGCTCCAACAACAGCACTGGCTTGCCCTTCTCTGCACGTGCTGTCTCCAGGGGAATATTTTCAGTGCAGCTTGTTCTCCCTAGATATAAACCAGTCTGTGCCACACTTAGTGACACCTACATGTCTCTCTCTCAGCTACCAGAACACTCAGTCATAGAATCATACGATCACAGAATCAACTAGGTTGGAAAAGACCCCTGAGATCATCAAGTCCAACCCTTGATCCAACCACATGGTCTGTGGTTCCCAGCCCATGGCACTGATGCCACATCCAGTCTCACCTTAAACATCTCCAGGGATGGTGAATTCACCCCCTCCCTGGGCAGCCCATTCCAATGGTTGATCACTCTCTCTGTAAACATTTCTTCCTAATATCTAACCTAAACCTCCCCTGGCACAGCTCAAGACCATGTCCTCTTGTCCTACTGCTGGTTCCTGGGAGACGAGACCAACCCCCCCTGGCTCCCCCCTCCTGGCAGGGAGTTGCAGAGAGTGAGGAGGTCTCCCCTGAGCCTCCTCTTCTCCAGGCTGGACAACCCCAGCTCCCTCAGCCTCTCCTCACAGCACTTGTGCTCCAGGCCCTTCCCCAGCCTCGTTGCTCTCCTCTGCACCTGCTCCAGGACCTCAGTGTCCTTCCTGAGCTGAGGGCCCAGAACTGGACACAGCACTCCAGGGGTGGCCTCACCAATGCTGAGTCCAGGGGCAGAATCACTTCCCTGCTCCTGCTGCCACCCTGTTCCTGAGCCAGGCCAGGATCCATTGGCCTTCCTGGCCACCTGGGCACACTCTGGCTCCTGTTCAGCTTCCTGTCCATCCCCACTCCCAGCTCCCTCTCTGCCTGGCTGCTCTCCAGCCACTCTGGCCCCAGCCCATGGGGCTGCAGGACCTGGCCCTGGGCATGGTTGAACCTCAACCGTCGAGTATGTTTGGGCTCTGACACAGCTTTCAAAAAGGCATCCAGTCATGGTCTCAAGACTGGAAGACAAAGAATACACTAGATTTGACTCTGAATGGTTGTTTCCTGCTATTAATTTTTTTACTGCATTGAAAAGCTCTGGATTTTGGCCTCCTCTCTTAAAAGAATATCCAGAGCACAAATAAACAAGTGTGTTTACAAGAATATTTGTATGGGGGACAGGCCAAAGATCATCCAGGTCAGACATGTACCGAATATAAAGTGCCTCTTAAGGGGAAAATTGTTAGAAGAGCACTAATTGTTAATTCAATGTGAAATGTTAAATGTTAAATTAGAATCTTGGATTCTGTTTTGTAGCTGTATGAAGAGGTTCGGGTCAGCCTGGAGAACTGCGTTGTAGAGTCGGACATAGACTACTTCATTAAGACAAAAATGACAGGAACACAACCTCCAGGTAATTATTCTTATTGCTCTTGCCAGATGAGTTACACACCAGGCTGAGGCTGGAGTTGTGCAGTGCAGTTCCTGTGGAGGTGAAGCCAGCTGGAGGAGTTTCTGCTCCGGCTCTTTGTTCCCACTTGCCGGGCTCACTTCCCCCTCGCTGTGCTGCCTTGCTGCCTGTGCTGCACTAAGTGGGATGTTGGAATGATCCAGGTTAAAAATAACCCTCCAAAGAAGAAAAAAAAAAAGTCATTTTGGCTTTGCAACCAGGCTCATTTCACAGTACAGCTGAAGTGACACCTCTAAGGAGGTGGCAAATTGCTGTGCAGAGATGGCAACTTCAGTCTCCTGCAGCGGTGACAAGTCAGAGACAACTTATGATGTAACTGCACCCCCGTGTCCCCTTGACAGAGGTGTCACCTCCTCATTTGCAGCACAGAGAAGACCCAACTTTCTCGTCTGTTCCATGTGTCCAATGGGAAATAAAAAACTTTTGTCCTCTCAGGAAGTTGTTAGAACAAGCCAAGACTGGCTGGGGGAATGGAATTGGCTTTGCCCCAGCACAGAGAAGTGCTGTAGAGTGCTGCAGAGAAGTGCTGTAAGGTTCACAGGCTCTGC
The DNA here is from genome assembly GCF_003945595.2 of Pipra filicauda. Classification (NCBI taxonomy): domain Eukaryota; kingdom Metazoa; phylum Chordata; class Aves; order Passeriformes; family Pipridae; genus Pipra; species Pipra filicauda. Next base: position 1,123,852 of record NW_024104118.1, on the reverse strand, counting down.
CCATTCAAACCAGAGCAGCCTTTTCCTTGACTTCAATGATCAAAACCTCTGGGCTGGATGCAGACTGACCCAGCAAGGGGCTGTAGCAATTGTAAAGTGAAAACGTGCTGCTCCAGGGTAGGAGTTCTCCAAACACACCCCGGGAAAGGGGCCTATCTAGTGTTTCACGTGGCCAAACACCCACCACACCCACGTACTTAAAAAAGAAATACAAGATAGTTACAAACTGCTCCACTCCTGTGCAGCTGCTGCAGTAAACAAAGACTCCGCAGTTGTAAAAGGAGAGAAAAATCCCCATTTCATCTCTTCATTAGCTGATGACATGTGTCTAGCTGGGAAGATCTCCTCCTCCATTTTTGCCAGATCTGTGCACAGATCCTGTTTCAGTTCCAGTGCCTGCTCTAACACCACAAACTCCCCTCAGGAGCCCTCAGCAGTGCCCACAGGGGTTAGTTCCTGCCAGCCAGAGTGGCCAATAAGCTACACTGGCCCAAAAAACTTTCATCCTGATAAAACCCTTCCGTGCTAGGAGTTGCACAGGTACAAACATCAGCACTATGAAGGCCCATTCCGAGGGGTAATTATGTCATACAAGAACAGCTCACACCCCTCTGATTTCATTGCAGAGCAATCCCACCTCAGGACCCTCCACGGCAGAGCTGAATGCTGCCACTAACTCAGCACCGAGCTGTCTGAGGCCTGTTTCTCACTCAGCCTTTCTGACACTAGTCTTATGATGATTAAAAAATGAGATTTGGGGAATTTTTTTAAACTAAAACATTGACACTGTTGCACTGGATGCCATTTTGCTACTATAGTTTATTCTTCTTCACGCACAGGATTTAAATTCACCAATATAGGAGCATTTACCCAGGGAAAATTACATTTTCAGTGGCAGAAGGGAGAACTGTGTCTTGCAACAGTGTGAAACAACTTCTGTACACCAAGAAATTTGTAATTCTTAGCTAGTTGTTTTTTGGGTTTTTTTCCCCTGTGTAAGATTTCTCATTCTCCAGTCGCCCAGGCAATTTTCTGCAAACAGTTCTTGGCTATGTCAGAAGTCATTTCAAATGAGAAATAGGTGGGGAAAACCCTTGAGAGCTTTATGAAAAGCAAAGAAAAACCTGATCTGCTCTTTTTTGTTGTTTTTATTTTGCCACCTTCGAGAGGGTGACATGTTCTGGAAGGAGTATCCTGTTACCTCCACAGCTCTGGCTAATGAGTTTGCACAGTAGCACACGGTGAGCTGTCGATCTGTGTTATTATTTGCAAAATGCAGGAGGAAACCCACGTGTTGTTTTGTGTTGTGTGGCTGAAGAGCTTCATTTTGACCAATACTTGGATGCTATTGCTCATTCCCTTCTACCTAATCTTACAATGCCCTATAGACTGGAAATTGCACCATGGTAACAATCGAGAAGGGCAACGGGAGACCCTTAAATTAGTCAGAAAACTTGTTAATTACTGTGAGTCTTATTTGTAGGGATTCTTCACACTCATTAGCTGTATGTGCCTGCCCTGCTTATTATCTTGGCTGACCCAGTGCAAGAATGTCAACACAACCTTTAGCCCAAGTCCAATGTCTCTGTTAACTTGCTGCTATCAGGTCTGAGATAACACAGTATCCCAGACTTCACTCGTGTTTGTTCAGCTCTAACACCCAGCAGGCAGGCGGAGCGTGTGGCCACCAGCTGCAGGCAACTACACTGGGAGCTCTGAGATGAAAAATAAATAAATCCATCTGTAAAGTTAGAGTTGGAAATGGTCTCAATTTCACCCTTAAGGACACCATAGGGGAGAGTGAAGGAAATGTAACATAACTGTGTTTGAGAGAACAAAACCCAAATATCTCTGGGTAAACAGCAAATCAGCTCTCAGGAGGTGGCTGGGGGAGATAGGTAGGGAAACAAGCACAAGCATAGGCACAGAGCAGGAAATTGCTCATTAATGCTGCTGGCAGGAACATTCCGAAATCTCCCCAGCTCTGACAAAAATGCCTGACTCCATACACTGGGAAAAAAAAGAAACAAAACATGCTGCAGCCAATTCTATCACGAACACAGTCCAAGGCTCGCAATGGCCACACTCTGCTCCCCAAAATCCTGAGCTTTAACACAACAGAAGAAACAGCCATGGAGGAAAGGCTGTTTTAATTCGGGCTGGCCACAGCTCTTAAATTGGTGCTGCAGGACCACCACTGTGCTCAGCTCAGGTCAAACCAAGCAAGGACACGGCTGCTCACAGTCACTGGAATGGCTTTTGTCAAGTCCCCAGGTGCCCCTGAGCTGCTCCAGCCACATTCCAGGTGTGGGCAGAGAGGTTTGCAAACTGGATTGCTGTTTGCTCCACCAGCCCCAGGTTGCTTTGCGGCGGGGAAAAAAAACAGTTCTGCCTGTTTGAACATCTCATTTTTCTTGCCCTGTTGCAGATGCCATAGGGTATGAGAACTACTACAGCAGAGAGCCCAACAGACGCAACAGCAGCCCAACCCAGTCCTGTGGGATGATGAAGAGGTGAGTGGCAACCTTCAGTTCCCAGCACGGGTATTTCTCAGCATGAACAGCAAGGTATGAAGACAGAAAACAGCACCTGGAAAGTCATTACTCCCTTCATTGTAGCAAGAGGCAGCTACGTATCAATAAGGGTAACTTGACAGAAGAAGTAAATCTATTAAAACCGGAGTCAGAGCAGTTTTGCCGTGGCCCAGTGGGAAGAGTGACACAGGATGAGTTCATCACACAATTAGTCGGCCAGGGGTGGAGAGCAGTCACTGGTTTCCTCTTTCCCAGTGAGTCAGGGCACGTAGCAACAAACCCACCTTGCTCAAGGGAGGCAAAGGTGAATCTGGCCAGGAGCAAAGGCTGGGCAGAGCTGTCCTCTGGGGCATTCCCTCCTGGATTCCTGCACTGCTCAGCTGAGCGGAACAAAGAGCTGCTCTCTGCATCTCGACCAAAGGGGAAAAATAATAACTGTGATCATTAGGGAGGCTTTTTTTTTTTTTCTGATCCATTTCTGCTGGTAAATGTTGGGCATGGTAGATCTATTGGTTTAAATACTTTCTACTGAAATGGCTAATTCACAGTGGGAGTGGCATCATAGTTAAAGCACAAGAGATTTACGTCGTGACAAGCCTTATGACATGGCAAAGACAGGAAGCAGGCTGTGATCTCCCATTTGAAGTGTGGTGCAGGCTTGTCAGGGAGCTGATCAGGGCTACACACTATACTTTGTTTTTCTGTTGAAAACCAGATCTTCTACAATAACGAATTCAATGCTGCATCCTATGCAGTTACATAAGACAACTGTATTGCCATTTCGAACACAACTGTGCTCTGCATGGGCGAGGAGCCTAGAGAGACTCAGTCTGAGTTTTTCAGGAACTGTGGAGTTAGGATATCCATTTTCCAGACACATCGAGTGTTCACTAGCTGAAAAAATTATACTGTTTAAATGTGCCTTAAGCATGCAATGCTATTTCCATCTCTGCTTGAGAATCCTAACCCATTTTCTCACTTTACTTAGTCTCCAGTACCCAGCTGTGATAGAGGAAATAACTAGGGATAGATTAAAATAAAAATTCACTTAAACTCACAGTTTTTAGAAAGGCTCGTTATACAAGCTCTGTATTTTAAATTGTATCAGTTTTCCTTAAACACAAATATATGTTAACCTCCTATAAACAACTGACAATTCTCCTGGTATTAACATTATGAAATAATTGGAGTTTCACACTATGAGTCTTTGGATCCACAACAAAATACCATCCTGCTGCATGTTATGCACAGTTTAGTGATGGCTGATGGTTCAGTATTCTGCTGCACTTTAAAAAATGTATTTCTAACTGCAGATAAATATATCTACAGCATAAATGAAAATAGAAGGCCATGGGAAGAGGTGACATCTACTCAGTGTGAAGCAGATGGAGGAAAGGCTGAGTCAGAGAGCTGAGATGAAGGAATGCTCATCCCCAGGCCTGTTCACTCATTTTGTCATTGGCTTCTCTTGGTTCTGCAGATTCTCTGGACTCCTGCATGGGAGCAGCAAAAACCACACGGAAATTGCCACTCCTTCAGCCCCTCCTCTTGGTATGACTCCGCAGGAAATCAGTTTACCAGATGTGTTTGGTTTAGATCACGTTGCTAAATCAGGCTCTGACATGTGGCAGACATTGTACAGCAGATATTCACATGTTGGTAGTCAAAATAGTCTGGAAATGAATTTCGTGTGGATGTGTACTAAATAAATTTCTCAGTTTCAAGTGCCAAATAATCCACAGAATCTTCAAAACCTCCATCTAGGGAAGGGGGGACTGTACATTCAGAGCAGCACAGTCTGACTTAGATATTAGTTTTCTCTTTGTGTGGAATACACTGCCTCTAAAAAGCCCGAGGGAATACATAAAGCTTTTAACAGACCAGGTTCATGCTTTATGAATGCAAATATCCATCTCATCTAACACCTACGCTGTTGTCTTGTAACCCTTACAACTAGAAATTTACCAGATGATATTTAAAACACTGTATTTTGACTTCGTAGAAAGTAACGGCTTATGGCATTTTTATTGGTTTGATAGTAAATAAAACCATTTTAACTGTGATTCATGCAGCAGGAAGAAAATAAAAAGTTGTTTTAAAACAACAGCTTTAAAATCAACTGCCTCTGTCAGGCCTGCCTGCTTGGGCACCCAAAACCAAAGCCCAGACTATCTCACTTACTGCGTTTGGTGCTCAGCAGGGGAAGCTCCCGGACAGATGCTGAGAAGGAATAAGAGTTTGCCCTGATTACAACAAGCTGGATTAAAACAAAACATCTGCAAAGAAGTTATGTCCATGACAAATAGCTATTTGAGAACTATATCAACCATTGGAAAATTGTCTGGTGACCCACTGGCAGAGTATTTTCCATTTTTCTCAAGGGAACTGTGTGAGTCACTGGACTGCTAGAATTTTATGCCCCCAGTAGCAACCATTTTAATCACAGCATTGCCCTCCTTGGACTGTTTTTTACCATGGTAAACATTTTTCCCAACCTGGATGAGGCTAAAGCTACTTTCTGACCTCCCACAAAGTTCAGTGGGTGCATTGTCATCTAATCAATGGGGGACAGTTTTTGTGCAAGACTTTACCTACAGTTCACAGCAGCTTTTCTATACATGTACATCTCCAGGCAGAGAGAGAACAGAAACCCTTGTATTTGTGAAGTCTTGCATATGATCCCACGCATTTATAAGCAACTGAACTCTTTGTTTCTGTGGTGGGTATTTTTTCCTCATTTTTCCCCCCTAGCAGAGAGAACAGATGGAGTCTATGCATCCATTTTTGTAAATGAAGAAGCTGGGATCACATCATCACAGGACTACAGAGTACTTTATGACTACACAGCCCAGGTAAAACAAGGCTTCAAAATAAATATTTCATAGCATCAGATTTAAAAAAAAAAAAAAAAAATTATGCTGATTCAAACATCTTGAAAGTGTTAATTCTGTGCAGGAGATGTTATTGTCACTTTACAGCCACGACTGGTCCTGCTCTGCTGGCTCTCCATGCTGGAGAGGGCTGACTCCCTATAAATGACACTCTTTCCCTACACTCCCCTGTTGCAAGTTGCAGAATCACAGTGGATGTGGTTCCTCTATCGAAGGATTGTTACAAAGAGCACCCTGCATCCTTAACTGGGAATTGAACTCTCTCTGACTTCAGTCCTAACTAGGCAGGATACCTGCAGTAAAAGGTGAATGGACCAGTTGTGAGTATTTACTTATTCAGATGGACTCCAGAACCTGGACTCCAGCCTGCTGCTTTGCTTGTCAGTTTAAGGGTCCCTTTATTAGCTTAACAGAAGGAACAGCATCCAGGAGGTCTTATGTTACAGTGCAGAGAGAGCATCACACCAAGGGACTTGCCATCAATAGCCAACAGTGAAGAAATGCTGACAGGTGACAAAATAGAGAGCCAGATAAATAATGAAAACAGAGAAAGGGCTCAAAAGGAGCACTTTCTCTTAGGTACAGCAGTATTCCAACTCCTTTTATTAGATTATATTTTTTTTGCTTTGTTTTAAACACTCTTTTATTATTATTTACTGAAATTTCATCTAAGCACAGCTGAAAGTACCTCACTGCTAAAGGCAGTTCCCCTGAGGAGACTACTGGATCACTTTGTGAGATCCTTACTCTGAGAGCTGCCTTAAAACTATGACACACACGGATTTTCCCTGCTGAGAAAAGAGCCTGTTACTACCTTTAGTATATTGTACATTGAAACCTCTCATCTTTTGAGTCCATTCTTACCCACTCAGGTACATTAAATTTAGTTTCAGCTGACACATCAAACATCTCTGGAAGCCTCTCTTACCCTGTTTTCTATTTTACTACGCTGCAGGCAGCAAAGTGGTTTCCTATGGAAAATAGGCCAGCATGGGCTGATAGCTGCCTGTGAGCTCAGGGAGAGCTTCCCTGCAGCCTCTGCAGTTGTGTCGGGGATGGAAGGCACTGCTGTCGGGAAGAGTCGCTGTACCTCCACTGGTCACTGCTGCTCCCTGCTAAAAGAACTGGGAGACCTATTTAAGGCATGGATTAACAGAGACACTGTTATCTCCCTTGGGAATTAAGCTGTGCTCTGTTTTATTTAGCAACACCTGCAGACTATGCAGGTCACGGTTAGCTGGTTTAGGACAGTTGTATTTAACCCCTTGTGGCCTTCCCCAATGTTGTCAAGTTGCACAGGAGGAGACACCACGGAGGCTGGGCAAATGTGAAGGTCTCAAGGAAATAGCCAAAATGCTTAATCCCTCACTGTCTGGTATTTCAGGCTCATTCCAAGCAGACAGTTGATGAAGGGCAGGATTAAAAAAATCCCACCACATAGATGCTTGGGCCCTCCTGTGCTCTCAGGCTAACCACATTGCTTTTCCCTGTCTCCTTTCAGAGCACGGATGAACTGGACATCAGTGAAGGAGACATCGTAGTTGTCATTGAAGAAAACGAGGATGGCTGGTGGACAGCAGAAAGGAATGGGCAGCGAGGCTTCGTGCCAGGGTCTTATCTTGAAAAGCTTTGATGAAAAGAAGCCCCAGCCCTCAGACTTTAAAAATATTCTATTACTGAAAACAACCTGCACACAAGGTCTGCTTCAGGGATGACCAAGGGCATCCCATAATACTGTTTTCTGCAACTACCAGTCAGGAAATAACCAACTGACCGTGCTCTCCTCTTCCTTGCTCCTACCCTGTTCCAGCATCTCCTGGCCTACACTGTCTGCAAAATCCATCTTCAGCCCTGAGAGATCAGGACTTGCTTTTCTTAGCCCTGTTCTCCCACCCTCAGCACACTGTCCTGCCAGCAGTGTCACAAAGCTCAGCGAACCTGGGAGGGAAATCCTGCTCAGACCTTCACTGCACTGAAGGAAAAAGGTCACGGAAGCAAGTGCAGTTTCTGCAGGATGGAGGACTGCCTCCAGCCAGCCCGTGAGCCACCCTCATGGTCACTGCAGCCATGGATCCCCTTCTCTCCCTGCACAGGTCATGCTGGTATTTTTGACAGTGGACTGACTTCTTCATCAGGGTCACTGATGAACAGAAGAAAATCAGTGAATGCAGCTAGAGAGGAACACCTGAAGGACAGAGACACATCTGTAGTAAGGAAAGTTCAGGCACTCCCCACCACAACCATCTCCTAATACAATGAAATCCACACTACCCATGGCTCTGCTTTGCACTGGATTCTGGACAGATGATAAGCCCAAGGCCTCGGTTGAAAGTTTCCCTAACACCTCTCTGGGATTTTCAAGTTTAAAAACCCAACAACACAACAGATAAGCCAAGCCTCCAGCAGTGCTGCTCTGATCCCCCTCTGAGCACCAGGGGATTGCCAGTCACATCCTCACACAATCTGCAGCCCAGTGTCACCAGGGCATCCTCCCTTCCACCTGGCTCAGCCTCTCCTCTCCTGCTCACAGGCTTCTTTGTCTCCTACTGCTGTCTACAGCCTCTGCACCTCTGGGATTGCTGGCACAGTCACATCCTGGCTCCTTTCCAGGCACTTTGTTCTTCAACAATCCCTCTTCCCAGAAGTCACACTGTGCAGGTTCACTGTATTTCACAGATTTCAGCTCTATCAGTCTTTCTAGTTCAGTATTTAAGAATGTCACTGTGCTTACCAAGGGATTGATGGATGGTTTCTGCCACTCTTCCCTTTTCAAAAAAAAAAATAAAAGTCGGTGACTGAATCAGAGTGAACTGTTTCTGGGGGCAGAATGACCCTCTTTGCCAAGGTTTCAGGTCTTAAAACTGAACAAAGACAATGAAAATTAATCAAATTGCTACCCAAAAGGCATGGAGCAGGGAGGAACTGTTAGCTAAGACACAGCAGGAACGACAAAGAGAAATTTCAACAAAAGAAAAAAGCTGCAATGGTCAATGCAATTATTCCTTAAATGAAGCACAGTGAAGGTCAGAGGCACTTGCAGTACCTTATTCTAAGTCTTCCTTCAAGAATGGAATAGCAGTTGCTGCAGGCCCTTTCTTTAGCTCCCTACAGTCCTTTGCACTTGTCCTTCCCTCACTTCCCAAAGTTATAATGCAGCACATCCACATCAGTGCTGAAGGGCTCCCAGAACCTGGCACTAGCTCAGGCTCGGAGGCACAGGAGGAGCTGGAATGGCAATTGAGGCAGCAGTGGCAGAACAGCAGTGCTTGCCCAGGCTGAGGAGGTAACGACAGCTTTGGCTGAATTGAGCAGTGATAGAAGGTGCACAGTAACCTTCAGCTTGGCCAGGGCCCTGCCAGTGGGGGCTGCCAGACAACTGCAGCATCACTCCTTAGCTGCAGCAGGAGAGGAAACCTAAAACATGGCAGATTTAATATATTGACTTCTTGAACACTCAAAAGAGAACTGTAATAAAGCAAGAAATGAATTTAGGTAGGTATTTTGCAGATTATCTTAATTAAACAGAAAAAATAAACCACTGAGATGCATCTCCTCCAATTCTGTGTGACACGTGGATTTTGCAGGGATTCCTCACCTCTCTGGGGGCCCAGACAACCTCACACAAGACACTGCAGTGCCCAGTCCTGATTACCCTGAAATCCTATTACAGATTATCTTTGCTTCCATGCACCACATGGTCCACATCACTGACAGACTGACAGTGGAACAGTGACTGCTGTTTCTATCCCATCAAGTCGTTCCATATTTTTGCTGTTAAGGTCAGGAAATGGTTTTCCTTTCTACCTCTCTCTTCTTCTGTCAGATAAATACTGTTAAAAGGCAAGAAGAGGCTGTAGGTGTTTCAAAATCTACCCGGTGCCATAGCATTTGGGTGCCACATGCTGACTGCAGACTGTTCAGGAAACAAAAACACAGCAGCAATGCTTTCTCATGGATCCTCTCCTCGTCCAGATAAGGCCTGGTAACTACTTATCACCCCAAATTCTTCTGTTTGCCCTATCAGTGTGGCAGCACTTGTCACAAACAGAACAGAGATATCAAGAAATACCCACACCCTCTCAGTACATCCACATTTTAGGTGCCATCCACCTACCCCCATCAGCAGGAAATGCAGGAAGGACAGCTGTAGGTTAATGCTGTAATAATATTGCCTTACTAACATTTCCTCTCCAGTTTGGTAAAATTCGGGCGACAAAACCGACACAATCAAGTTATCATTCAATTTTCAGCTAGGATGGGAAACTGAAATGAGCCCTCTCGAGTGGGAGGCATTCTTATACTAAATTCCAACATTTGTGGTTAAAATTCTCTTTGCACAAACACTTCAGGTAAGTCTCCACTTTCATTTTGACTACCATTTTTTTGGCAAGGAGGTGCCAAGCAGCATGGAGGACAAAAGAGTGGCAAAGGTTTGCCTGTCGTGTGAATTACCTACAGCCTGTGACTAGAATGTACAGACAGACAAACTAATTAAAGAGAAGCTACAAGGAAGTAAGTGAGCTGTTTATGACTTGGCACTGCAGGCCTTCAGTTTGTTAACTCTAGAAATTTTGACTGGGCTGTAAGAAATAAGCATCATCTATCCATTAAATACAGATAATTAGATGGACTTTGGATTTGAGGAATATGGTTGTGAGAGTGATACAAGACACTGTAGTGGTAATCTATTCTATTATTCCTTTAACCATAACAACAATGCAAAGATTGAAGTAGGCAGTCCAGCCCAACAGTACCTTAAACCACACTCAGACGTGTATGAGCATCACTGTTCATTAATGAGAGGAACAGGAAAATCTGTGTAAAATAACATTTAACCAATGACAACCACACGTAATTAGGAAATGTCTGCAAGTGCAGTGTGAGGCCCATCTCTGCACAGAACAAATTTCAGCTGCTTGTGGCATTAAGAGCCCACAAGCCAGTAGCAACACAGTAGTATCAGACAAGAAACAGAGATCCAAAAGATCCAACTCTAGGACAGCCAACAGAGTCAGTGCTCAACCACAAAGAAAGGGCTCCTGCCAAGCTCACAGGTCTGTAGAGCCATCCAGCTTCCAGCATTTCTGACAACTAGGCAACTAAAAGGAAGAAATCAGCCCCTTCCCAGCTGAGCAGTCAGCAAAGCAGGAGCACAGTGACTGTTCAAGGTTTGGAGTGTTTGTCACTGCCCTGAGGACCCTGGCTCGAGCTCTGTAGTGTGAATAACCCCAACATACGTCAGCCAGAGTGGTCACAGCTCATGTACATAAGACACAAACAGTAGCAACTCTTACCTTGGATTCCTTCTCGTCTTGCTTCTTCAAGAGGTGCATTCAAGGTGTGAGTCTCCCTTCCAGACTGCCGTGGGTTTATGTGGTTTTTCCCCCCCTGGAGCTGATTACTTCCAGGACACAGAGGTAATTTTCTCCCAGTTGCAGCTCATACCTCACTGATTGCTGAATGCAGTTTAAGTGGAAGCACATGGATGCTAACAGGAGATGCATTACAAGCTGGGCATCAGGTGGTGTCTAACAGGAGCTTGGTTGGGCATTAAGAAACATCTCCCCTGAACACTGGTGGGTAACTCACACACTTTCTGGTACAATGCAGCCTCTTGGCAGTACTGCTGCAACATGACTTAGCTGTGCAGGAGTAGAAAGCCCAGGGGACTCCACATCACTGCTGTACAAACAGTCTGCACTGGAGAGTCACTGTTACCCTTCAGTGTGGAGCAGCAACAACTCTGCACAGCACAAGACAAACTGCGAAGGCCTGAAAAGCTGCCTTGGCTGCTCAACACCATCTCTTTTCCCTGGCTTTCTTGTTCTCCAGCTTGCAGGGCTGGGGCACTGAAGGCAAGAGCAGTTGCCAGCCACATAGGTACCAGTACTTGTCATGTCCTCAAAAGGAAACTACACTCAGAGCTAGTGAGCAAGGAGAGCAGGAGGACCCCCTTAGCTTGATCTTCACCTGAAGATCCACGTCTCCCTGCTGCCATGGGTTATGGGCACAACCAAGCGGCCAAGCCTTCCTTAAAGGAAAGCAGAGCGTTAAAAAACTAAACTAAAAGCAGCATTAGGAGCAGTCACTACCCTTCACCAGCTTCCTAAATTAATGCCAGTACCCATGACAAGTGTTTCTGCAGTGCAGCTGTGATGTGTTGGGCACGCTCACTGGAGCTGAGGGTAAAAGAGAGAGAACAGCTGGGGTTTTGCTCCCCAGGAAGAGGAAGGAGACAAAGTTGTGATGCTGAGTCACACTGAGCTTCTGGAAAGTAAATGGCTGCTAAGGGGCTGCAAGGGCTGATGGGCTGGGTTTTGTAGGGAAAAGGATACTTATGTGGAGAAATTAGATTTTGGAAGAGGAACAGGAATTAGTGCCCTGCCTATGACTAGGTTATCAACAAAATGACAATGACCCATCCACTGAGAGAAAGCAGAGGAAGCAAAGAACTTCTAGTCAAACTGTTAGCCATTATCTGTTCTTTGTTAGCAATTACCTAATTTCAGCAGCCAGCTCATTTTGGATGAGGGAAGCTCAGAGCCACCGTTATCTCCAGATTTGTTCACTCCTGGATCCCGCAGAGTGCAAATTTGATCTGTTCCTAGAATGGCTGGATAATCATATTTCCATCAAATTAGCCAGTGCACATGGGTACAGTGCTCAACTTGTCCTTCTCCCAGCTGCTGAAGGACGGCTGACACCTGATCTGGCACAAAGCTGCCGGGGCACCGCTCAGAGCACAGTTACAGCCTATCAGTGCCACGTGGCTCTGGTCCCACACGCTGGCCCCAAAGGCAGAGTTACTGTGTTGTTCTATTCTGACTGAGAGCACAGATTAAATCTTGCTTTTAGATATGAAACTCTAACAGAAATCACTGAGACCTCCCAGCAAAATCGGTAGAAATCAGACTTGACATCCCTGAAATTTCTAAGGGGAAGGACAAAATCATCTGAACCCACCAGGTGAACAGAACACGACTTGGAACACAGCTACCAATTTACAGCCAGGGTTTCCAGACATCACCTTGAGGATAAAGAGAGTAAAAAACAACTGCGGGGTGTGGGTGAATTGGGAACAGATATCCTAAAGTATCTACGGATCTTTGAAATGAGGAGGAATTTTATTTACCAGATCTAAAAGAGCCAGCGTCGAACAGATTGGAAAAAACAAACCAGCACACATATCCCAGCTTCGGTGGCCTGACCAGGATTCAACTAAACCACCAAATCAAGGCAGACATAAAGAGAAGTAACCTGTGTGTTAATGGGTGTAATACTGAATGAACTACAGCTGCAGCAGTGGTGCTTTGACTTGAACTCTCTGACTGAAATTGGGGCATTTCCTGCAGCCTCTGCCTGAGGGTAAATGGACTCACAGCAGCTGAAGACATTCCAGCCTAATCTTGAATGAAATTTCCTGAGTGAGGGATTACACACTTGGATTGTCCAAACAGCGCAGGCTAAACTCTCGAATAAATAAATGACTTTGTGAAGTGAAGGTATGACTGGAGAAGTCACACCTCACACCTCACTTTTCATCATGGGGAGCTTGTAATGCACTCTGATGTCAGGAGCTGAAAATTCTCCTGGCACACCAAGCATTTTGGTGATTGTTCAATCCCAGACGCCGTCTAAACAAGCTCCCATTGGGTGGTGGTCAGATCAATATTTGCAATGGAAGATCTTGTACAAAAGGACAAATTATGTTGTGTACACAGGGCTTGTTTTGCAATAGGACTGGATGGCTCGTGGGCAGGGGGTTGCAGACATGAGATAACACTCACACTCAATGCAGGGAGCGGGTGGGGGGGGTACAGTGCATTCCCTTCCACTCTGCAAGGGCACAAACGCTCAACAGCTGCATTTAAAGAAGAATTGTTCTCAAATTTTAAGCCAAAAACAGCCCATGGAGGAACTTCTTGGGAAACTGGTGAACTTTAACCTTCCCAGGATAAGAATGCTAACATAAGTGTGAATGGGAAAGCTTTCAATGCACTGATAGACATGAGAAATGCTTTGTCTTTAGAGAAGGGCTGCACAGCCCTTCTTGTGTCTGAGCCCTGGGTGAGGAAAGGGAGACTTAAGCGACAGTGACTTTGTTCTGCTAAGTGGCAGCTAAAGGTTTACTAGGTCACTGCTCCATTCAGCAGCCATGGGGGGATTCAAAAACAAAGAGGGATAGAAGGCATCTAGAGAAATGCATCCTCCCTGCTCTGCAGGGTCCTGTAGCACCTTTGTAACCACACCACCTATCAGCTGTGAAGCTCTAAACTTAGGTTAGCTCAGTGTCTGTAATGTACCCTCAGTGTTAGTGTACGGGGGTAAATGGTGGTTTTAAGCTTTTAAAGTGGATATTGTACTCAAAGGCAAAAACCACTTCGCAGAGTGCCAGGCTACTAGCACCAAATATGCTTCCCAAGGATGGGGCATTCTCTAAGTCCTGTGCCTGGTTCTTCTGCAGTATGTACTGGGAAATAAAATCTTGTCTAATTGCCTGCGAGGTACCTGGTAGAGGCTGGCACAGGACTCCTCAGTGCCACCTTTGCCACAGATGACTTATCCATCTCTTACTCTCAGCTGAGAATGAATGAACACTACCCCTGTGCACCTGGTGTGGTGGCAAACTCATTCAATGGTAAGCAAGACCAGATCTTGCTGCTTCCTCTGGCCAGGTGGGAGAAAAACCTCAGAACTCTGTTCAAAAGCTGTTTTCTAGACCAGACTGCTTTTGCATGCAAGGTACCCTAGATACTGCCAAGCCCCACAACTGTCAGTGGTTTGCTTAAGCATTCTATTTGCATGAGGAAAAAGGCATTCTAGTTCTTCAGTCACAGCCTGATGCTAGCCTGGAAAACGCTTCATTTATTCTGTGAAATGGGGCAGGAGCCCATTTAGTGAAAGGAGCTGTGCCTAAAGCACCACACATCCAAATGACAGCAAAGCTGTCCATTCTCTGGAGTGTCAACAGGAACAGCTCCACGGCCACACAGTGCTGTGGCTCACCAGTTACCAGTAGCAACCCAGTTTGCAGGCTCCCCTCTGGCAAAGAAAGGTTTCAACTGAAAAGCTTTGACACGTTGCTTTAGCATTCAGGGTCAAGAGAAGCAGGTGAGAGAAAACGTGTGGTCCAGTGTGTAAAACCAGGAAGGTGAAGGTTGGCAGAAGTGCTTCTCTGCTTGCTCCAGAAGGATCACTGAGAATCAGGTCCCCAGACTTGAGCTCCAATGGTCTCTCATTTATGCAGCTGAAGTTCATGGTCTGCAAAACCTGGCCCTGCCTACAGACGATGGGTGAACTGTACCTGATGTTCATGTGCAGTGTAAATACCCCCCACAGAACACAGCTGAACTCCTGCCCTGGAGGCCAGACATGGAGGGAAGCAACATCTGTCACCAGGCACAGATCCAGCAGGGATTACTGCAGTCACAGCAAGGGCTAAATCAGAGGTATATGCCTGGACTAAATACGTATCGAGAGCACAAAACCTGTACTGTGAAGGCAACTGCCACAGTGAGAAAGTAAAGAAACAGGTGGGCCAGCTCTGTAGCTGATGTTTCCCCTCTGCTACCCCAGACAGCTGCCAGGCTGGGAAACATGCCTGGGGTGCAACACATGAACCAGGAGCAGCTGTACAGCTGTGCTTCCCCAGCACCACCTCCTTCACCTAATAACAGGCAGCCTACAATTAGCCTTATTTTTGAGCACTAAACCTCATGCTATGGTGTACAGAAGGAAACGTGACTTGTAGGACTACCTCAGGTCTACCTTGTGGGTTTTTTTGCAGACTCTTTTCATAGGGAGGTAGAAGGGCAAAGTTTACACCTACTGCTATGTAGGGCACAGGCAAACTACGACAATGCCCTATCAAAATCAGTTCATACCCAGACTTCCAAGAAATCAGCAGCAACACAATTCCGGTACCTGCCACTGATTTTGCCCTCTCCTAATCAGTCCCAGTATCACCACAACTGAGATGGACAAATTGCATACCCAGTTATCACAAGACATGAGAGATCAGTACTGAAACAGTCCAGAAATGAGAATGATATGTGAGACAGTGGGAAACAGGCTGAGTCCCAGCACCTCATCCCACAGCCAGGCATGGCCTGTAGCAACCTACTGCTGCCACTTTACAGGTCACCACATCAAGTGGAGCAGTTTGGCAGGGGCAGCTTTGTGCCAGCACCAGTGCAGATGTAGCACAGCTGGCAGTCTGCTCTCTTGCCTTTTAGCAATATCCCAAGCATGCATCATGTTTTAAAAGATGCTGCCCCCCCCAAGTGTCTTTCTAACTACTCCATCCAGCTCCAGAGGAAACAGAGCAGCTATCAGAGGGTGCAGAGACCAGCAAGGAAAAGATTAGCAAGATGAGTTTTGAATGAGGCTGTGGGAGTAGAAATAAGCTTATTATGTGCAGAAAGAGCAGCTGCTCCAAACAGTGCAAGTGGCACCGAAGAGCAAAAACTGAAAGAAGCAATTCAGAGGCTCAGGTGTCAGTGTGCTGAACGTTGCTGTGACCCACGTGTGTGGGGGGTGTGTGCTTGTGTTACAGGATGCAGCACACGGGAAAACCAAGACAGTTTGGCGACTTCCATTGCATTCCAGTGGGATTTATCTCGGGCCCAAGATTAAGTCAGTGACAAGATCCACTAGCTCTGTACTGTGAAGGCTATCACTAACACTGTTAGCTCAAGTACTTATCTCAAATCTTCTCTGAAACTCCGAGTACTGGAGAATCCCCAGAAAACTGAGCTTGTTAGACCATGCCCCCCCTCCCTGTTTAGTAAAACAAACACACCTAATCATGCCTTACCAGACCTAGAGTCTGAATGAGATTCTGCAATTCTCATGAGCCTCATATTAGGCTGCTGAAAGGCAGTAAAGCACAGCACTTGCACTGCAACGTACTTAAGTCATTCTAATAGCAGTGAGAAAAACAAACTCAATTAAAAAGAACCCTTAAGGTAATTCCAATCCCATGTATTAAAACCCTCTGGATCAGGTAAGACTTCCTGCTGCAGGCAAGCTACCTGCTTGTGTGCTCCAAACAGCACACACGTATTCAATCACTCTTTGAATAATTCTGTGTGCAGTCTGCACTGAGCCCTCTCGGCCTCTTCAGCTGCAAGACAGCCAAGAAATTCAAACAGGAACGTAAAATATCAGACACAGGAATCACTGAAAAAAGAGCTACAATGAAACGAAGTCACCCCACGTCCCCTAAAATACACTGGGAGATACGAATGTATTAGAAAGGCCAAATTACAGCCACACCAACACTGTCTAATGCAATCCAAAGTTTATTCATTTTTTTAGTAAAGGAAAAATAAGTACTTCCTGATGAATCAACTGTATTTCACTTGCTAGAATTTAAACACGTGATTTTTTTCTTTCGACAGTCACAGAAAAAAATTAATTTTCAAATATATGCAAGATTTCCACAAAGAAGGGAAGAAATGTAATATTCCCTTTGCTAGAATGATGACATTAAAAATTGTAAATATATGTGGATTCTGACTAAAGAAGAAAAAAGGCCATTAATCAGTGATGCTAAAGTTGGCAGAGAAATGAAGAATTCACATTTAAAGTATTAAGGAGAATGGTGTTCAAACTGAAGTTTCAGGACTGTAAACCAGGTAGGAAGGACGGGGAAAGGGGCAATGAGAAAGGTAAAGAACTGAAGTGCAGGCCAGGGATACTGAGCAAGTCAAATTAACAGATGGCTTGGACAGAGCCTACACTGCAAACCAGAGCACTACTGAGCAACCAGGCCAGTCGGCACTGCAAGGTGGACCTACATGACTTGTTCCCAGCTGCAGTGAGTCATACAAAATGTGGTGTATTAGATCCTTGCAAGTTTGTGTTCAGTTGGCTTTTCTTGGGGGGGGATGAGTTTGGTTTTGCATTTTAAAAAATCCAAACAAAACACCACCATAACTTTATCTGCACGTTGAAGACCTACTGACAATTGT
Source organism: Pipra filicauda (assembly GCF_003945595.2). NCBI lineage: Eukaryota > Metazoa > Chordata > Aves > Passeriformes > Pipridae > Pipra > Pipra filicauda. The sequence goes on along the minus strand of NW_024104118.1, from coordinate 1,106,452 downwards.
GCAATGCAAAAAGTCCCTGGTTCCTACAAAAAACTAATAACAGTTAAAAGTTCAGTTGGGCTTTGTTAAGATTGAGTTTTATGCCAAAATGATGTAAAATATTTTAGTAGATTCAGAAAAAGTTTCCCCAGTCCAGCATGAATTCTCTGCATTTTTAGGAGGAAGCAGAGACTTCCCTGATTTACATCGAGTACTTGGTGCTAGACTGTCAAGTCATCTCTATTTCAAATCCATGTCTTCCAGCAAGATGAACAAGTACTGTATCTCTCCCTAACTACCCTCACTCCAAAGAGCTTTGTGCAGGCTCTTGACTGCAGAGCTTCTTTCTGCTTTATAGCTACTAAGAGCTGACTACTTTTTGAAGCATCCTCAGCTTTATTTTGTGCAACACAGGTCTGTTTTAAACACCCTGCTTTCTGACTTTTTCAAGCCAGGGTCTTCTCAATCTTATTAATTCCACATTTACAATATGCAATACAACATGAAGATAATCAATTCATCAAAAATCCTGAGAGTAGATTCTGTTGGCAGGCTTGCTACTGTCAGGAAGCCTTTCAGGTTATTAAGCCACATACTGAACAAAGAATGAAAATCTAAACCCCAAGGGTACGTCATTTGAAACCCACCTCTAGAAGTTAGTATAGAATTCCACAAGTACACTTCTATAGCAGTGTAACAGCTCTGAGAAACTTAAATCCCCCCCAAGATATACTGGCCTAAAAAACAGACTGTGCATATTAGAATCATCTTCTCCTGGGAGATGTTCTTTAGGTATTTGAGAATATTATGTTGATGTCAGTTTAGCTGAGCACGTCTGCTTTGCAGGAAAAAGCACATAAGCAACTGCTGGAAATTCTTAACATTCCTGGCTTCTGCAGCCACAGCAAACAGAGCAGTGACTAAGCATCTGAATAATGTAAGACACATTAAAACACAATTAACATACAGCACTTATAGTAAAGGCTATTCATTACCTGCTGTTGAGAGGCAACAGATTCTTCCTTAATTGTATGCACAAAATGTTAACTTTCCATCAAGTTCAACCAAGTTTGTTATGCCTTGTTTCTCAAGTATTGTTTCAAATAAAATGAACAAATATTACACAGTCAAGCTTCCACCAACCTGTAAATACGTTCTATGAAGTGAAGCCACTTAAAACTGGTGTTTTCACACTAAAGCTTGTGTGTTTAGCACACCAGGACTTCATTTGACCAAATACACCGGAATCTTAAAAGGAACACAAGACATGTTTACAGGGAGGATATACAGAGATTTATTTAATCAGGTTTACTATTTACAGTTGAGATCACTTTCACATACTATTTTTCTACTCTACATGGCTACATCGTTTCCAAACCAATTTAAGGTCTACAGTCTAACAGGTTCACTCAACACATAAAACCGCTCTTCATAGAAAAATGAAATATTTCATTATAGAACAGTAGTGCATACATTATACTCCTGAAAAGCCAGCTTGTATTTTAAACTACTAATGTTTGAAAGACTGGATCTCTGAAGGTCAAAACTGCAGTAACATAATCCTAAAATCGGTTAGTCCTTTTTTTTTTTTTTACGATTTCTTTTATATATAAAGTGTACTGGACTTCACTTAAGAGTTTTCCTTTTTTAATTTTTTTTCTCCTAAAAGTGACACTGGTGAGGGGCAAGATTAAAATATTTTTTCTTCTCAAATTAAATACAGCTGGCTTCCTTTGTACAACTTTGGCCAAAAAAAAGTTCCATGTAGTGAAGGTTTAAGACATCCTCTCTCTATATGCAAGAACCAGCCAGTTAATGCTTAGAGGTAATCCACCAAAGTAGGCACACATCCTTTGACTTTCATAGCAACCAAATTACACTGAACTCGCAAATGGCTCTGAAATTAGAAAGTTTACTAGTATACTAAAACATTGAGATACATGAATAGCTGGCTAAAACAGTGAAAGTCACAGGTAACCATACGGGTCTGTGTAAAGCTGAGTTGTTTTGCCCGTCACCAGTGCACGGTACCGCTGCCCTCGGCTCTGAAAGGTGTGCTTGGACTAAGCGTGGGGCAAGAAAGCTATGGGAGTAGAGCTGGCCCAGTCACCTTCCACACAAGTGGGGTCACATGGAGCTGCACCTCTGAATGCTCTTCTAGGCGTAGGTCCCGCCCGTGATGAGAAGCTCGTAGGCAGGATCCCGACTCCTCCTACATAGAACTACACAGGCACACAACATGCCCAGAAGCTATGGAGAGAAAACAGAACAGGCTTGAGAACAAAGGCAGCACTTCAAGAGACAACCTCAGCAAAGACATTGCCAGCATGCTTGCTAAAACTGGAACTGTCCACGAGGGAAATGGCAAATGGGAACAAATGGGTTTTTGGTTCCTGCTGCAAAAAGCAGGGGCCACAAAACTCCAGCCCCATTTTCTTCCAAGATTTTTCTGAACACCTTTAAGAGAACTTTTTTGGTCGGCCACTTGTATTCTGCCTCAATAGTTCAAATGGAAGAAATTCTGAATTTTATGACAGGTACAGATTTTTCGATACTGTATCTGGAATGAAAAATCCAAGTGAAATTCCAATGTATCAGCCTCTAAATGCCATGATGAGAAAGAACAAAGCTTTATAGAGTTTTATGAAACCTCTTTCCAATGCTCGATCTCTTTTAATATGACATATTAAAAAGCTTAAAATCCAGTGTGAGTAATTCACTTTTAGACATGTTAAAATTCACAGTACCAACAACTGTGATGCATGTTTGTCAGGAATTCAGGGTATGATTACCCTTTACAAGACTTAAATCACTAGAATAATCAGGGATATAGGGCATGATATTTTAAAGAAGTTGCATGTTTACTGAAGGTAGAGAAAGGCTACTAAAGGTAGCTACTAAAAATATACCAGGTATAGTGTTGTGTTCTGTGGCCTACAGTAATTAGCAATAGCTTCTAGTAAAGTAAGAGATTGTATTGATTTGGTCACATGCATAGAAGTGTATTAAGTTTATTCACAGATGCAAATACTTCAAGAGGCTCCTGTCATAGCCCTGGATCAAACAGCATCACTCAGAAGGTGATGGTTTCTTCAAAAAAAAAAAAATGAAACCACCCCAGAAATAACCCCAAAAAACCCCTTGGACAGAAAGCAAACAAGAATGAGCTGGGTGAGCAGATAATCAAGTGTAAATCTGCCTCACTGATACAACAAAAGCCCAGTAATAATAGAACTGGGACAAAAAGAGAATTACTCACTTTTTTAAGACAGGCTGATGCAAAAGCATCACAGGTATAACAAGTTTTAAAACTAAGTGATGGCACACACAACACAGTACTTCAGTCTGCTGAAAGACTGGAGACAATGTTTTAAAAATCCTAAATCTAAATAAGCAGTGATTAGGAAGAGGCATGATGAAATTCCAGTATAAGCTTTTAATTTCCTGAAAAGGAACAAGCTGTAAAGATCAATACTCTGTCTGGAGTGCATTATCTGCTTGGGATCTATAGCAGAAACCAGCTCAGGTTTATGGAGAGTAACCTAGAGTATGGCACTGCAACTTATTAAACCAGGATCTTTCTTCAGCCAGGTGGTTTCTCTCCACATATGAACTCCCAAATATCACAGAATCTTGGAATGGTTTGGTTGGGACAGACCTTTAGAGGCCATCTAGTCAAACCCTCCTGCAATGAGCAGGGACATCAACTAGAGCAGGGTGCTCAGGTTGTTATAGTCATGTCAGAGTTAGAGAAAACAAGTTACATGAGAACAACTCTTCATGGACACAGCCCTTCTAAACGAGGAGGGAATATCCACAGTTACAAACCACTTAAGTTAGAGATGTTAAATGGAGAGTTTATTGTAGTTGCCAGTGGCTACAGAACTCTCAAGCAGGCTCACAGCTTGCCAGTACAAAAACTTCACCTTTTTTTGCTGTTCAAAACAAGGCTAAAATGAAAGAGTGTGCTACAGAGAAACACCTCCTTTAGTCTTCTGCTAGAATTCATTCTGGCCTTGTACACTGACTGAATAAAAGTAGTTCCATCACGTTTAGTTATTTGCACACAGATAACCCTGTTCAACGACCCACTCAAGAGATTCAATTTATACACTTGTGCAGAATCTGTAACAATCAGGTACTACAATAAAACCTCATTCAATTAACTTCTGAGTTACTATTTAAACAATTTCTATCCTTTAGGCCTCTGAGCATATTCCTAGAATTCACTGTAAACATAGAAGTAACTCCCATATTTCAGCTTCTGCTACAGAAATTATTTATTATGTCATTAAAAAACATGCCAACGCCTCTAAACCCCCTTTTTAAGGCATTTGATTTTGTTTCTCTTTGGTTGCTATTTAATACTGTGAACAAAGATATTTTAGAAGTCCATGTTGAAGGAGGATCCATACATCCCCCTCTTCAACAACTTTTCTCGAAGTTTAGACATCTCTCACATTCAGAAGGTTTGTTCAGTTTGCTTTTTTATTATTTTTTTTAATTTGCTTGCTAGCAGTATTCCCAATCTTTCATCAAACCAATTTTGTACAAGAAAGTTCACTGGCTGTATATACATGTGCCATTTGTAAATGGTCACCAGCTACAAAAGCTGTATCTTTGTTCCCTTCAGTTTGCCTCCTGTTTATGAGCAGTTCTGTGCTGTCACTGTGGCTGGGACTTACTGCACACTGGAGGGTCCCCATGGTTACAGAAACAGGAACATACCAAAAATTAATTCTGTGCTGAAAAGACTAAGTTTTTCTGCAAATTCCAAGCCTTGCCAAAATACTCTTCTCAGTCTTTTGACTGTAGGCTGGGAGAGGTAGAGAACTTTGGGCAGCCTTATTGCATAACATGAAACATGGGGACTCTGGGCAGCAAGTATAGGAAAGGTGGGAAAATTCACCCAGAGGTAAGAAAAATGTAATTGCTCCTCTAAGTTTACAGGGCATGTGCTGAAGTTTCCATTCTTGCAGTTAGCACTCAGACCATTTTGCTGAGAACCAGGCTAAGGACATATTTAAACTCTGTATTACAAAGACAAGGATGTCAGAAGTTATGTCTCAAGTTCCAGGAAGTAAATAATGGAACAGTTTGAACAGGATGCAAGCAGCCACACTGCCACTGCAAGTATGTGTCAGAAACTCTGGCCCAGTCCCAGAGAGGATTATAAAATGTGCTGCATTTTGGGGCAGACCTGTTTATCAACCTGCAAACTCCAAAATTAGGAAGAATGCCTCCTCTTGGGATGCAGCTCACTCAGTCTCATAACAACCATTACATAAAAAAAAATCTGTCACAGTAGCCATGGTTGTGATAAATACATTCATTTATGCTACACAAATATATTTCACTGTTCAAGCAGACCAAATACTGCTTTAAAGTTTTAAGAATGGCAATTAAAAAAATACTTTCCCTTCAGGAGACTGAGCACAGATCTCACCAAATCTGAAGTTTCACAGCTGAAGTAGTCTGGGTCTGAACAGTTCAACATTACTTTATATAGTGTTACCTATGAGTATATCCTTGCAGCACTGAAATATAAGTGTAACCATATTTTCACAAGACTGTTTGCAAAAGATTGTTTACCTTCAAACATACAGTCCAGCTCAAAAGCTTTTGAAAACAGAAGTACCTGAATTTTCAGACTCAAAAGGCACAATGTTGTTTAAATCCAAGCACTATTAGGGGTGCAAAAGTAACTTTGAAATTAGCTCTCCAGTCTCCTGGGATTCAGTGTATGTAAGACACTGCTCACAGACCATAACACTGGCACAGTCTGAAAATAAATGTCACTAGTGTACTAAGTCTGCCAGACTGATGAGCATTTAAAATTCCAACTTTACAAATGTGTTTAAAAGACAGTCCTAATTAATTTTCTTTTAAATTTAATAAATACTAAAATATACATTAATCTATTTCCCCAGTTACTTTTTTATGACCAGGGTAACTGTAATAAAGGTCTTCAGTTTAGAACCTCTTTGCTTAGGTCCAGAAACCAAGAAATCTTTGAGACACAATGCAAAGCTCAGCTGCACAAGAACAGAGTACACTATCAAATCCTTGGGGTATCTCCTGGGTGGTCCTGACATTATTTGTATGCCATGAAGAACAGTTAAGCTGATGTACCTCTAAAATGGCATGAAGTATGAGCTACCTGGTTTAAAAGTTGAAACTCAAATACTATGCGAATTCTTCAAGTGTTAAATGCCATCAGAGGACATTCATGATACTTAAATACCTAGATAATTAGTTTTCAAGAAATAGTGTGCCATTTACATTATAGTAGGTTAATGTATGTAACACTGACTGTTCAGCTCTCTTCAACTCTTAACAGAACACACATCCACATAGCAGCAGTTTTGAGACCATGCATGGGCTGGGAAGTTCTGTGTTAAAATGCAATACCTGTTAAGTACACACCTGTAGAGCAGTTTAGAATTTAATTTGAAAGAAGTTAACAAACCAGGGACATTCTCTTACCTGAATAGCAGCAAATGCTAGTGCTGCCCAGATGACGTACATCATGATCTCCTGAAGCTTCTTTACAACCAGAGCCTCACACCCCTGAAACAAGTAGGCTTCGTATTTATCAATCTGTCAATCATATTTAGGCACACACCAAAAACCCCAAAAGCATCAAACAGGGCAAAAGGATAATGCAAACACTAAAAAAAAAAAATTAATGCATCACAAATGAAAAAAAGGAGAAACCACATCTATTTTCTGTTGAAGCAAATACACCCGAGATTTGATGTTCCCAAACAGAAAAGTAAATGACTGTCAGAAAATGCACGTGGCTCTGTGGCTGTGTAGGTTCATGCTTTGGCTGCCTCACCTCCGAATAAAGGTCCATTGGGTGGGTCAAGCTGCCAGTGCAATTGCTGAGGGCTGCTTTGCAACAGCTGAGTGGCACACTGTTATTTTTAGTTTGTTTGAACCAGACAGTATTCTCCCAGTCTGAGTAGTTATGGATCCCACAGCAGCGCAGCTGGAAAAAATCACACAGGTAAAGAGACAATATGACAGAAATTCCAATGGCAACAGCAAGAGGACAAGTATATTAAGATTATATTCCACTGCTGAAAAATACTTAAGTACTAAATATTTGAATCCAAACACAGATTGACAGATAGCTAATTACACAAAAATGTATCTCCCCATCACCAATGCAATAATTATATTAATTTTAAGCAAGTTAAGCTCTTTATTGTCCATTCAGCTCTTTCCTAGATTTGTCAGAATGGAGGAAGACCACGTACACAAGTAGCAGAGCAACAGAGCATCTGTGTCCTAAGGACAGAAAGGACTGTCACCTCACCTGCCTCTGTACATAGTCAATGGCCCGGCTGGCTGCGTCGGGGTTTGTCCCGTTGTACCCATTGTACACTTTCCGAATGCTGTGATCCACTTCATCCTCCACCTGGCAAGTGGCAGGAGAGCATCTGCATTAGCTCACCAACGGAAGCACTACAGGTTATGTAAAGTTATTTCACTTCCCATTATGGCAGTTCAGGAAACCAAGGTAACTCCCCATCATCTGAAATCAGCATCCTGCAGCGGTACAGCTCCCTAAAATTCTAACTTGACTTTTGCAAAGATGCTCCTATCTTGCAGCTAAGGGAGAAATAAAATCCAAGCAGGTTATCTTCCATAAGATTTTAGGCAAAGTAGCTTTGCAATGTCTCTCAGAAAGGAACATGCTTTTCCTATCACACTGTGGCAGACATCCCATGGAGTTAAGGGCTCTCCCTAAGAGCAGAGCATGCACTCATCTTTCTACTCTTCCTTCCAAGTTCCAAACCCAAACTGGTATAACCATCCAGACTAACACACTCCCCTTGGGACCAGCAAGGATATTGGGATGACAAGGTTTTAAGTCATACCACCTGCTCTTCCCATTCTGGCTGAAGCACAGGTAAATTCTCAAAGCTGATGCCTTTTGCTGACCCTACAGGGACCAAGCTCTCTGTTCAGTCCCAGTGTCCCCACACTTCCTGAGGAACCCCAGAGGCAGTACATGGTACACAGCAACAGTTATTGGAATAGCTCTTAAAACTACTGCAGATGAGTCAAATTGCTGAAGATGCTGTCAAGTACATGTGTTAGAAATGGATGCCACCCAAGAACCACCTCTTGTCCCTACAAAAGGCTTTTTATAGTTTGGAAAAAAACCCCCACCTTACTAGAACTTTTAAGTAATATGTTCACTGTAAACTATTATTTAAATGCACAGAAATTTTAGTGTAGACAAACCTTTGTGCAATATTAAGATTAGCTCTGAATCGATTTTTTTTCTACCACATTCAACAGAAATTCTGTGCAAGGAATGTAATTTTAGGACTGAGCACTAAGCCTGCATATTCTTCAGATTTGCAAGCTATAGTAGGAAGGTCTTGTCAACACATGCTGAAATGCTTTAATGGAAGAATTTTCTGCAGCAATAGCACAAAGTGCATTCCACCACCACCCCCTCCTCAAGAATGCTGCCTATCTTAACAAGCAAATCTGTATCAAGATAGGTATGCATAAAAGTCAATTTAGCCTGCACAGGCAACTTGTTTCAGACCAGCTTAAAATCACCTGTTTGATGATTTAACTAATGTGATTTACAACTCTGACTCGTAACAAAACAGCTATTCAATTTGTCATATAGGTTTTTAAATCTTTTATTTCAGTGCTTCCTTGTGTATCATTTGGCTTATAGTTCAATTATGGCAACATTGTGCCTGAAATCCATGCAAATTCAAATTCCATCCAGTGCAAACAGAAATCACTAGCTCCAGCTAACTGGCAGGTTTTACGAAAACTGAAGAGAGCAAATCAATCCACCCAGAGGAAATAAGTCAGCAGGTCCTCAACAGGGACAGCCACTTTAATCCCTACTGCCACTTGCAAAAAGCCTTCCTCTTGCAGGTTAGGAGCAGGGTAACAGACTGCAGCAGGCCAGTCCATCTCAGCATGACCTGGGCATGCTTCACGTGGGGCTGAACTGGATCAGCACACACAGGGTCACAGAGGCACCCCGGAAAATTAAGTGATTCTAAGATCAGTAACTGTATTTTAACTTAAAAGGGCACGATGCCACTTTGAGACATTATGCTCCAGTTTTCATGAACAACTGCCTTGACTTTGACCTTGCCTTTCCTTTGGAAGTTTGCAGAGTTAACACAACGTATTTCTAACGTGATTCAGGTACCAAAACAAAACTCCCACAGATGTACACATGCCATGGCAGAAACAAGAGAGCAAAATTAGCAAAGCACAGAACTGCTTTATTTATCCTGGCAAAAAATTTCCCCTGTCAGTTCACTGGTAATAAATTTATTTCTGACACTCCTATTGCACTTGAAACAATAGTTTAAGATGCTAAGTACTGCAGGATACTAGAAAACTGCCATTTTTACTAACAAAACCCGTCTGTCCTTTCAAAAGATGAAAGATTCAGTTTTCAAATACTGACTCCCTCAAACAGTTTAACACAAGCTCACAGTGCCACCAAAGAGAAGATTACCTTCCCTCTCCTTCCAAGCTCTGGCCCTGCATTACCTACTGCAGTGAAAACTGTATGGTAGCAAGACACAAAAAAAAGAGGAGACAGGAACACAGAGCTGGGACCAATCCAATTTTCAAGTGTGTAATTTCAGATGGGCTAGGCAAGGGAGAGCCATGCCTCTGCTTTTATCTGCTGTGAATACTGCTAACTGAAAAGGAGCAAGTCACTCTGAGATGGGAGCACAGAGGAGAATAAGATGAGCACAGCTCATCCCGACCAGATCCACAGTAATTCCTGCACAGCTACACTGGAATACAGCATTGCCTCCAAGGACTAACACAGAAGGAAATCATTCCAATCAACATGTTTCCCATTCCCCTGGAATTGCAGTGCTTTCCTCAGTTGCTTCGAAGGACTACTTCCACTACAAACTTCAGAATCCCAAAAGATCATCTCAGTTCACTGCCAAGATACCAGAAATCAAATGAAGACCATGAGAAAAAAATATTCCGAATTTAAGCATTGCCCACAGAGCACTTCCTGTTGAAACAACTTATCCTGTTATGCAGCTTATTTACAGTCTGCACTTCAAGGTCGTGTTGTTGGCTGCTCACTCAAGGCAGCCTCCCCTGTAAGCCAAGCAAAGCCACCAGACTTTTCCTTAATTTCTGTCTCACCATCTCTCCCAGGGCAGCAGGAGAAAGCAAGGAGAACGCTGAAGAAGTAAGACCTGTGCTGTTTATATGGACATGAAAGGCCAAAGAAAGGTAAATGGTACTGTAGTTCAGCTTGCTATTAAGATAGCACTGAGTGTCCTGCACTGCTCACATACTGTATGTCACAGCTAAAATGCTTTCTCTGGGAATTTAAAAAAAAAATTTAAGATATGGACACATCAAAAGCCAGTAAACTGTGCAACTCAGAAACCTCCTCAAGCTACACTGTGTTATCTCTAATACCATGTAGTATATTTCTGCCATACGTTATGCTGGTAGAAACATTTAATTTTATTTTTCTGGTCCTGTTTCTTAATTCCATTAAACAAACAGTGAAAGAAGTCACAATTTATTTAGCTATAACCCCTGTCCATAACCTGTATAAAGCTAGAAAGTACACACTAACACATTCAATCTGTTTCATTATTATGTAGTGTTACTTTGCACACCAAAACACAGGACAACATTAAGTTATTGCATATTAAAACAATATGCCCTATGTTCAAATATTGTGTAGCCAAATCATTTACAAAGTCAAAGCATAAATATATTAGAAGACCATCTGGAAAATGCAGAGGTACCAATTACTCCTCCCTCTACTGTTCAACTCAATGATTTCTTCCAGCTACTTTTTGCCTACAAATTTTAAGATACTGATATCACATATTAACCCACTTAGAGGTTTGGGTTTATTCCCCTAACAAATACCCATTAACAGTTCTACAGAATCAAACACAGTATAAAGACTGCTCTCTGTATTCTGGTCACATCTCACAACAAAACATTTACTGAAACTGAGAAGTTATTACCTTTGCTCTGTAAATGTATCCAAGAACCACCACCACAACTTCAGTGATAAAAACCAAGAGCAAGATGATCACAAACTGTAAAAGACAATCAAGAGTGTTTGGGCAAATAATTTTATTCATTTACTTTCTAAAGTCTCCACATAGATTTCTCTATTTAAAGTAATTTTTCAGGTGAGGTTTTGACTAAACAGATAATTTAAAGCAGGAACTTAAATTGACCAACGAGCCTAGAATTTGTTCAAGAAGCTTTAGTGTTCATAACTTCACCAAGTTATAAGAAGCTGCCCAGTTAGGCAAGTGCTACCAAAAATACCATACTGGAATGCTTTAATCAAGTGTTTCCTTCACTCTTCTTTATTAGATAAACAGGAATGTCACAAAGGAGCTACCCAGGCTGTTACTAAGAGTGGTAGATGGACTAAGGGAATGTTTCTTCAGATTAAGCTCTGTAACAACTGGCAAAGATAGCAAGCCATGCACTTGTCTTGCTATATTTAAGAACACGTGTAAAATAAAGCATTAAAGAAGTCTACAGAGCACTCAACAAAGGAACTCCCCAGAAACTCTGTGGGGACAGTTTAAATACTGGCCTATCTTCTTTCCTACCTAGTTTTCAAGGTGAAATTACAGTTAAAATGCTTGGGAACACTCTACATAAAATACTGCAAAGAAAGTGTCCAAATTAAAAACAATTAGGCCCTATGACAACTCTCAGTTAACCCTGATACCAGACACTTAAAACAAGAAGGCTCCTGGATCATCTTTCTCTCTCTCTCTCCAATTTCAGCTTTTCAACTACAACAGATAAAAGGGATATTTAAAAACTGTTGTGACTTAGTCATATGGTTTTACATTTTTTAATGACATTACCACAGTTCTAAAAAAGGTAAAACTGAGAAGCCTTCTGCTGCTAGAACTGCCTAACTTAACACCTTTATTCGGAACAGAAAATTGAAACAAGATGTTCCGAACAAAATAGAAGGGGAAAACATTTAAGGCCATAAAATAAGATTAGAAAAAACTTTCAATAATATTTTAGAAGTTTGTTAAAAAGGGAAGGTAGCCAAACACACATCAGGTGAACACTATATAAGAACTCTGCAACTTACCGTAGCGAGCCCGCAGCGACTTTCTCTAATTGTAGCACAGCAGCCAATAAGTCCAATAATAAAAAGCAGCGTTCCCACAGCTATGATAATAACTGCTGGGATTAGTGTATAGACATCTTCAAAGAAGTGATCATAGTCATCATATGTGATGAACACATAGGCTCCCACGTAGCACAGGATGCCTGCTGCTGCCTGCAACAGACACAAACCACGTCAGTCCTTCAACACCAAACCCTTCCTGCAGCAAGGGAACAACTGTTTTATCAAACACCAGAAAGCAGTCTTCCTCAGAAATTCTGCCCATTACTGTCTATGGTCTACTGTTAGAACAGAACAGATATACACATTGGAAACTTTAACCTCTGCTAGGGAAAGATGAACTGTTAGAAACAGCAATTCTGAAGTGTTTGCAGCACTGGAAAACCTGATTCTAATCAACAAAGCAGGCAGGAACAAATATAAAACATCAATTATTAAGACAGAACCAAATACCTAGAAACATGTACCACAAGCTTGTAAAACAGATGTTCTCAGAAGGATTGTTGTACAAAAGGTCCTTATTAAACAAAAAAAATCAACTTCAGGTTACTGCAAGTCCTGTAGGATGTATCTGTAATATATAGATTTAAAACACTGAGACAAAGCTCTTGCATCAGTCTGCTCTGACCTCACCTCCCTTACAGTTACAAGGATCCCAACACATCAATACCTTCATTAACTCTAAGCTGAGCCAACCTAGTGAAGGACAGACAGTTGTTGCTTGAGGAGCAAACGAACACACATTTATTTCAAAATAAAAGGGCCTTATCAATTTTTGCTTTACAAATGTCTTTTGTAACTGTCCTCACACTGGCTGCAGAATGAACATTGATCTGAAATGACAGACAATATAATTTAACTACTTTGTGACATGCTTTTCTAGTGTCCCAATACAAGCCTAAGCTAAAACAATCCACTCAGAAGATGCAAGGACTGAGCTCTGATGAGGGGAATTTCACTTTCTGTAAAGGACAGTATCCCCATTTCAATCCAATCCGTACCTGGATCCAAGAGTTCACTCAACTGGAGTGCTACACACTTGAGCTCTGATCTGAGGGAGAACGCTGCAAGCTCCTCCAGCCACCTTTCCCACTCAATGGCCTTGTAACTACCCCAGCCCTGCACTGTGAGAGGACAGACAGACACACCTACACCTCATTCCAGTAGCTGTAATACTACAAGGCTGGATCATGTTAGTGTAGAATCAAAGAATGAATTAATAATTCAGTCCAGGAGGGACCTCAGGAGATCATTTAGTCCAATTTCCTGCTTATAGCAGGGTCAGTGATGAATTCAGACCAGGTTGGTCAAGTCTTTGTCCAAAGTCTTCCCAATGCTCCCCAGGAAGCCCGTTCAGTGTGGCACAGAACCAGACTGGCCATAAGGCACCTGGTATCTCAGGCCTGTTTGCCACCACAGAGCACAAGTACAGCAATGTTACTGCAACTCCCTCCTAGAAAACAATGCTGGTATGGAATATTCCCTGCAGCACTTTGTTACAGAAACACTGTGAAAGAAAAAGATATTAAGAGCCAGCTCAAGAGTATCATCAGTTTTGCATCAATTTGAGCAATACATTTCACCTCTCTGCCTCTCTTTCTGCAGAGGTAATTGTGTGCTCTGCAGGAGTCTTAAAAGCATCCAGGAGGCTCAGATTCATCCAATAAAAGGTGCTGTGTAGATACAAGGGGAGTGAAACCGGAAATTCAGTAACAAAGACCAACAGCAAGACATCTTCTCCAGACACGAGTGAACAAGCTGTTACAAAAATCACCCCTTTGCACAAAAGATGTTGAAATGCTAATCCAGCTGTACAAATCCTGCCATATTAGGTACAACATGGCAAAATGCAGACACACACTTTCTGTACACAAAGCAAAGCTTCAAAGTAGTGTCAGTGAACAATGGAATTACATTAACTGTTGCCTAGCAATGGAGCGTGTGAATGGCAGGAGAGTGATGTAATCTCCTATTTCTAAGAACTAAAATGCTTGTTAGAAATATGGTATATTGCAAGGTGGCAGATAAAGCCCCACAGCTGTGGCTGGCACAGAATATACACCACAAAGCTGAAATCAGAACCATTTGTGAACTCCTTTGTCCTTCTCTTGTGTGTAATTTAAGTGGCTTCCTCCTTTTCTAAGAAAAATCTGGTTCATAAACTGAGCACATAAATTTGAAGAATGTATTAGAAAAAAAAAGTTTAACCTTTTAAAAAAAAAAAAAGGTCTACAGGTGTTAGCTTTCCTTCCCTACTTGAAGAAGCATATGCATATTAAAAAAACTTTGCTTTTCCAGTCTTTAGACTGCTCAGATTAAAAGCAGCCGGGTTTGAAGACTTCATTAAATCCCTTCCACATATGGTGCTGTAACAACTAAGTCATCCCTGACAGCACTGAGCTTCTGAACAATGTGGAGCAACTGGTGTTCCTGGAACAGACACAGCTCCTATTTGATGAAGTGACCATACCCTTACAAATTACTGCTACTTCTTCAACAAATCATCTGCAGGGGCAGGAAGTCTTGAGAGCAAAGGTGCCTGCTGGAGCTTGCACAAGGTTTAAGAGCTCCTTCCCCAAGTATCACAGTTTACACTGTTTCTGAACAGGTACAATAGTCTTTCACAGAACAATGAAAACAGCACCACCACCCAGCTAGTTTACATGTAAACAAGTTTCAGATGCCTTCCCTTCTCCTTTCACATCACAGCCAGGGATGGTGTTTTTTTCAGCCTGCTCTAAACCAGGAATTGGGGAGGTCTCTAAAGCAGCGCTGGGATGAGAAAAGTGCTTTTGAAGCAATCCTTTTTGCTCATCCTCTGATGATCTTTACTTACTACCTTCTGCTCTGCATCACTGAATAGCCTTAGGAGTGTGTAACAAGACTCACTTTGGGTGAAGCTAAGCCAGAAGCCGAGTACACTTCCTGTGCTACCTGCTCATAGGTGTTCAGTCTGTGGGACCAGAGCAGCCTGAGGGCCTTTCCTCCCTCTTCACAGCTCAGTAGTTTCAACTACTCAGCACACAGTACCATGTGTATGTTCATGTCAGTAATGCACAAACACTATGGCAACAGACAAGACAAAGAGCCAGTTTTACCCATATGAAGTATGCAGTCTACACTGACCAGTGCTGCACCAGTTAAATGCACATTTATTACCTGTTGCAAACCAAGAATAAAGTTAAATATGTGCTTTTTAAAGGAAAAACCAACCACCCCACCCCCCAAAACCTGAACAAAACCAGACCCCCAAAACAGTACCACGTACTTAAAACATCCACATCTCAAGGAATCATCTAGGGAAACTCAGATCTGTATCACGAGTACAGATACAATGACACAAGGATAACTTTAAAATAAATCAAAATAACCCAAATCCCAGTGTTAATTACCCTGCAGAGTAAATGGTAAATCCGCAAAGTCCAAACCTGATCAAGTCAAAGATATTTGAATAAAAAGCTACCATGATAGGAAATACAATCATGTATTTCTTATCATTAAATGGAAGCCAAATATATGAACTGCACACAATTCAAACAAGTGTTCGATGGACAGGGTTTGAAGGAGGAATTCTCTAACTTAATCTGCTCAAAGCTCTGAATAGAGATGGCAGCAGCTCCTGAGTCTGTGCCAGGTCACATGCAAGCTCTAGGGAGATGACTGGTTATTCAGCATTCACACATCCTTTTACAGTTGTTTGCATCTAACTTGCAGTTCTGAACCTGGAGTGGGATACTCCTATTTTATGATGAATTAACCTTTAAAAACACTCATATAAAAGTACAGTCAATGAAGACAGTTTGTTGCGAAAGGCTCGAACAATTTGACATCCTTTTCATCAGAGGCAAGTTTTAAAGAAACACAGACCTCTCACAGATCAGAAAAAGGTTGATATTACTCCTTTGGCAGGAACCTCTAAGGAGTTATTTAAAGCTGAGCAATTACGCAAAGAACGGGGGGGAAAACTGGAAGATCTAATGACATAATGATAAATTATCATTCAATACATTATAGGAAAGCGTACATATATATAGGAAAAAATACATATAATTTGATGTTCTTTGAGGAAACCTTCTCCCATCTTTGGGCTGGTAAAATACAGCCTCTTAAACTCCTGCCTATGGCACTAAGTCAGCTTTCACCTCTCCCATGCCCTGAGGTGTACAAGGCTGCACTGTCTCGGTGCACCTTGAAACAGCCACAGGGTTTCTCTGCTTGTTTGCTTGTTTTCCAGGCAGACTGCAAACACACACCAGGAACTGTTTTCATGTTTTCAGTAATGCTCACACCTGCAGCAGTTTGAAAGCCAAAACTGTGGCTACCTAAGAGGATGACTAAGTAAGATATTTAAAGTACTTGTTCTGTTGATCATTTATTTATCAGCCACGGCCACCACAGCTTCATTTACAAACCAATGCTTCCTTACACTACCCTACTAATTTTGCTGCTGAAGAGATCTGATGACCACTTGTCCAAAGACTTTGTAGGTTTACAAAGCCTTGTCCTTCGTGTTACTTTTACTCTTCACCTTGCTATGGAATTTTCTTCACTTTGGGACCACAACAGAACCCATAACAAAGCGATTTTGAATTTATTTTTGGTACTATTTTAATTAACTAGGCCCAAGAATAGTATTTGTACCTTTAGCATCTACATTTTATTCCCTGTTTTAAGAAAAATACACATTCTCTGAACAAGAAAATGAAGGTAGCAGCAAAGTATTGTAGGAGAAAACACACCTGACAGTCAATTAGGCAAGAGGAATATTTCACATTTTTGGTAAGTACACCTACTTATAAATTCCTACTTCTGCCAATTTACCAGTGCTGACTGGCAAATGTTGGCAGTAACACAGATACCACTCTAAACCCAATTATTGCTAATTCCCTCTCTTTTAAGCATGAGATTGTTATATAAACCTATGTCATATTATGATTGACCATCTACATCATCTTTGATAAAAAGAACCGAGGGAAAAAGTAAGAAAAAAGCCTTCTACACTAACACATAGTCAGCTTTTCTGCCTGGATCCAGTCCCAGGCCCATCTTCCCTTTCCTTATGTTTACCTTAAGTGTATCTTTGTTCTCACTGCCTTTGTAACATGTTTTTGTTTTAAATAAAGCACACATACACTCCAGGAGAGATTTCTGAGGGACTCGGTGCTATCAGTTTCATTCTTTGTAGCAGTTACTTTTATCCATGCATACCAGCTCCTGAACATTTCCTACCCACTGTGGTTTGCCACCCAATTCCTGGGCTTCTTAGAACAGTACAGTAACAAGTGGGGTTTTTTTTCACCCCACACTTCTCCATTATTTGACTTCCACTGTATTTCTCTGACATTTTTGGTTCTAACAATAGAGTACTCACTACTGTCTGATAGAGAGTGAGTTTTCCCTCATACCTTCTTTAAGTTTTCCTTTTAGCCTTCTGACCTTCAAAATCTATCTCCCCAGGTTAAACCTCAAAGGTCCCACGGGATCTCTCTGCTGTTTATTTCTCTTAGACAGTAGTGAAGTGCTGAAAAGAAGGTATCTCTCTTTCCACTCCCCTCCCAAACAAATCCACACTGCTACTTGACATTTTCTCTGCTGCTAAAATTGATGCACATCCAGCCTCGAACCCAGTGGTTTCCTGACACTCTTCTGTTTGTTCTCATCAATAATAATATAACTGGAACACTGAGCTATAACTGTCCTACAAAATCCTTTGGGAGGAGAAAATTAGCAGTTCCATTCAATTTTGTAACACAGTTAAACCTATCTTAAAGGCTTACAAAACAAAGCCATGTGAAATTCAAGTAAGCCAGACTGCTCTGTCTAGACCAGCCACACTCAGTTCTGTAATGCCAGGCCCAAATTCAATGGCTTTTTAGGCCAAAGCAAAAGGCTGAGCCAGGCTGCTTCTGCATTTGGCACTATATACTTTAACTGTCACTAACTGCAAGATGCAGTGCACCTGCAGATAGCATTTTACTTTTTTTAAACTAGATGTTAACAATATAGCCATTCTTGTACACTATTTAGTCCTGAGGGTTGTAACTTGAGCTGGTGCTCCACTATTTCCAGGTTCCTCGCTCTGCACAAGAACAATGCTCAGCACTCTGTGCCACAGAGTTCACCAGGTAAAGTGATACTGCAGATTCCATGGACTACTCAAAGCTATCACATTTAGCTTTGCAACTTGTTTTTGTTAGGTTTCAGCTCTACCTTTAAGCTCAAGACCAGATGCCAAAAATTCTGAAAAGTCCCAAGCAAAGACTTGAAACTCATCCTGTCAAGAAACATAAATGATACTATGTTACTTAAAAGCAAACTGAAGTATTTATTACTAAAAACCAGCACATGGCCCACGTTTGCTACCTGAAAATTCATGTCCAAACACTGTAAGAAAAATCTCTTGGAGGGCGTAACACTTGAGGACTGTTAAATTCCAATTTTTAATAAAAAAATTTAATTTTTTTTAATGCCCAGGATTCCAAACCATTACACAATCCTGCAGGTACACCCACTTCACTACCATAGCAGCAGAAGCACAAACCATTCAGCTATGACATCAAGAAATGACTATCCTTCACCACAAAAAAGGCCTCAGGCAAGTAATCCCTGACAAGCAGCCTCTGGGTTCATCTGTCAGTTACAGTCTTTGAGCACCAAAAAACTCACGAGAAGTTTGTTTTTAAAGTCCAGAGCAGAAACTATTCTCAAGCTCACAGTAAACCAGAGAAATTACAGGGCTTATTGCTACACCTAAGAGAAAAGTGAGCTCTACTTTTCCTTTCTCCTACTAAATGTCAATGGATTTTCCCATTGCTGCCTTTTCTCTCTTCTTTTCTAGCAGAACCAAAACACACTAGACACACACTGATAGCTCCAGCTCCTTCTAGAGAGAGCACAGATTCCTCTAAGATAATACTGCACCATTTCCAAAACTCTGGTTACTGAACTGGGGTGAGAATACCCAAGTTGTAAAGTGAGCACAGATTTGTAGAAGCGATTCTTGCTGTACACAACTGAAGCCTTGAGAGATCTCTAAACAGCCATATCAAAGAATGTTTAATAATAGCTTAGTCAACTGAAAAATAATGATTTCAAGTCAGTTGAGTAATTGCAAGAACAACCTAAAGAGTCTGCAACTACTGAGTTGGAAGTACTGCAGAAGCAGAGTTCATTCCTCTTCTCAAGGAGGAGGACCCAGAGGCGAAGTTAAAAACCTCAGAGCAAGCACAGGATATGAGGTACTGTTTTAGCAGGGCAGGCTGTCAAAGCACACAGATTCTCTGGGAATATAAAATAGGCAAAGTCCCTTTTCTGAAGCAAGACTACATGGAACTCTGAATATATTTATCCTGCTACACTATATCCTAAACTAAGACTGAAAACATTTCCTTAGCATTTGTGTCTTCATCTCATTTCTTCAAAGTGCTTTCAAACTGAATTATGCAAGTCACACCCTGAAGCCTTAAACAAAGAGTGCACAAAATAAACACATTTGACAGCAGTTTTTAAATATTTGTTCCAGGAAAATTTATTCCTTCCTCTTTCAAAACGATGCAGACTTGTAATTTAACAGAAGTTTTTCTGAAAAACACGCTATTCTGAAATACTTTATTGTAATTACCAATTTCATCAGGATATCAAAAGTATTGCTGATTATGAGGATATATGTACTAGAAGTTTCATGACTTTATTTCTAAGTTGTATTGTCTTTCACATCACAATTGCTTCCTATGCAATACCCTTCCTTAAAGGAAAGGACTTGGCATCCCCTAAATGAAAATAACCAGCTGACCAGAGAGATCTTGTGCAAACTTAAGGCAAGATAAAGGTCAACTGAAGGGTTGCTTTTCCTCTGTCATTTATCCTATCTGCTACAAAATTAACTCACAGCAACAAACCACTAAGAAACATATTAATCTGATCTGTATTCCTCTGGACTTTCTAAGAAGGGCAAGTTTTAACTGATGCTTCTTATCAATGCATTTCTTGGTAAAATACTTTAGAGCTTAAGCACTCTTTGACAAAGTACCCAAAATTCAAATAATGTTCCATGCAAGATCTATATTCTGCTACTCTTGCTGACTGTCAGGATACTGTTTTCTTACAGAACTGTAGTTCTAAGGCAATATGGGCACCTACAGAAGATGCACTCGATGCTTGACATCCCTGCAAATACAACTCTGCTAAATTGTCCAAAGTACCACACCAAAAACCTGTAAAGGAGCATAAAGCCCATCCAGATTTCTATGATAAACTAGCACCAGCCCAGCTATGACAAGAAGACAGCTTCCACAGCCCATTTGCTTCAAAAAAATAAAATAAAATCCTGTAGTAATTATTAACACGTAGGAAAGTACACTTAATCTAAGAATTTCACAAGGCATGAAAGAAGTTTTCACAAAACCATGAACAAGGTGACTTTTATGTAGTGTCAACTAGAAAATTTAACACATAGCAAAAGGAGATGAACTTGTGGAATTGAAAGTAGTAGCTGTAGATGGTAAGTGTGTGGCTGCGATCTGTCAGCAAGGTCTGATCTACCTTCTTCAGATGGCTTGAAAGAAATCTGTAAAAAAGGAAGTTAGAACCTGGACTACAGAGTATAACAAACACACCTCTGCCTTTTCTTCAGCAGCAGTGACAATTTTCTGAATAGGTCACAGTTACAAGATAAAAATCAAAAGTTCTCTGAACATTCCCATCCTCCTGCAAATATAAGACCCATTGGGTGGGGGGAGGGCATGGGGGAAATTATAATTCACTGTAATCAGTGAATTATTACTCTTGCAGAACCTCTGATAGCAAACTATGTAGTAACAACTTGCTATTCCTACAGACGACCAAAAAGATGATGATAATCCATAAGACTTGTACAGGACACCTTAGAGAGACACAGTAAATTTACAAAAGCATTTAAAGGAGATTTCATAGTTACTTGACCAATTATAAGCATTTGTCTACTGTCAAGTCTCAGGGGAAATATGGATGATCTAATTGTGAAAACTGAAACTACACATGAATGACAAGCAAAAGATTTCTATAACAGCACAGAAGCATCAACTAGATGGGCACCAAATGTTAACATACACAGCTCAGTCAACAAATGACATGTGCTCGACCAAGAGCTGGAATTCTTTCTCTTTTGCCATTTAATAATGAAGTTTTACTGCTTTTGATGAAAGTAGGTAGATTTCCTATTTTGAGGAAATTTTTGTGACTTGCTAAAGAAAGGAAAACCACTGATTTTTGTCACTCTCACTTTTAGAAAGTCTGTGTCATTCTACATGCAGCTGATGAGCTGTGAGGTTGTTCCAGCACAGGCAACCCAGTCACTTATCTGCCAAAAAGCTATCAGCACTAGTTGACTTCTTAGGCTGGGGGTGGTTTACAGAATAAGAGATTGATGACATTTTAATTTGACATGAAGTACATCTTATCTAAACACAATCTGTCCACTTTAGATTAAGCCAAGTTTGTCTCAAAAGAAAAGTCATCCAAAATTGTAAAGTACTAGATTTAGCATTACACAAAATAACTTTGATCCCACCACTGTTTAAGCTGAATAATCGCAAACTCCAACATGCAATGAAATTACTAAATGCAGCAAATAACGAGCAATACCTTTCTAATAAATAAAAAAACTATTGCTAAGCTTTTGGAGTGGGGAAGAAACTCCATCCAGAATTTGTGCCCATTTACTCACCACAGAGCTTAATTTATATCAGCAACTAAAGAAAAATCTACTTCAAGGTGCCATCAAGAATGCAACTCAAAAAAAAATTGTGTCCAGTCAAAACTTTCAGTATGACGTAGGAGCTATTGAAGACCTTTTTAAATGCCATTTGCAACTATGCATGTAACAAAAAGCCACACCCAACAAAGCAGATTCCAACCAAACGACTGCACTAAGAGGTTGATGTCACTACTTCACACTTCGGAGATAAAGAACGGAGCCTACACACCTCAGCCAAAATTACAGTCTCCCATTCTGCACCACTTAATGCCAGATATGCCTCACATTCACTGCTCCCGTCCCTGAACAGCTGGGCGGACAAATGCCGGTGAGAATGCAGAGATATGCATTTTCCCTGACGATGATTCATTTCCAGGCACCCGTGAGAGGCATTCCTTTGTAAAAATTCAGACGAGAACATCCATCTGTAACACTTTTAATATTTCATACAGCTTCCAATATTAAACGATGTAGCTATATAGAGCTACACTTCTATGTTCAAATGTCTTGTTACCCGCTATTACTTTTTCACATAAGAAATCCTTGAGCAGCTGGAACAACGGATATTCTGTTCCTGGAGCTGGGATTAGAGGATGAGAAATGCAGTACCAAAATGCACAAAAGGAATTCTTAAAAGCCTACAGAATATTCTTTAATTTGATTTCATTTATTTAAGAGTTATGCTGCTCTGACAGGCCAATTATTACAGTGAACACCATGCCAAGTTACAGCCTGTACATCCATCCTGAGAAAGGTCATTTACAGCAACCTACTGTTCCACTTTTGTAAGCTTTTGTCTTACTGTCAGCATGACTGTGGCTGTGGGAGGTTTCAGCGATGCAGAAGTACTACAGCGGCTAGTGGAACACGTAAAACATGTATGTGCGTGTATATATATATATAAATACACATACACACACGTCCTAACTTTATGTTACAAATACCAGGAAGGAAACGGTGGCCTATACTTACCGCTAAGTCTTTGGCATGGCCTTAAAGTGGAAGGCCAGACCCGAGATGGCCATAAAAGGGCTACAGAAATTAAAGTGGCTACAGAAATTAAACTGCCAGAGACTGGAGAAGCTCAATAACGCAGCTGTACTCACTTACACAAGTCTCTACCTCAAGATCCCTAATGCCCGTTAAACCTTCCCTGCCAGGCTACTAAGGCAGCTCCATCCACCCTGGGACTCGGAGGGCGGCTGGGAGGGAAGGGACTGCGCCCACGGCTGAAACCCGGGCCCCGCGCAGGGGCTCAGGACGCCTGTTCGTTTAAACACAAACCGAGCCCGTGCGGGGCGGGAGGGGGGAGCTCCCGGCTGCTGAGCGCGGCCCGCAGCGCCCTCAGCGCCAGGCTGCGACCCGGAACCCCGGAGCCCCCGGCCCTCGCGAGCCGGCGGCGGACTCACCCAGAAGATGAGATTGAGGAAGACCAGGACGGTTTTGGAGGAGGTGATGCCGCACTGCCCCATGGTGAAGGCTCCGCCGCCGCTCAGCCCCGCGGCCGCTCAGCCCGGCCCGGCCCCGCCGCCCCCTCAGCGCCGCCGCACGTGACCGCCCGGCGCGCGGGCAGCCTAAGATGGCGGCCGCCCGCGTCACGTGGCGGGAGGGGGTGGAGGCGTCTAAGATGGCGACCCCCCCCCCCTTAAAAGGGTCCCGCCCTCATGAGGGGCCGCGGCTCGACCGTCCCGGTGGTGGCTGAGCCTGATGTGTCAGCTGTGCCCGCCTTCCCCGTCCTCTGACTTTTAACAAACACATCTCTGCTTCTCGTTCAGCACGACGAAGCGATAATTTTCCGAACATCGCACAGTCGTTAAGACAGATACCAGAGCGCTCTAAACGTTAACATGCTCCCGCAAATAGCTGCACTACACAGCCAGTAACAGCGTCCTCAGGAGACGTTCGGATCACGGGAGAAGTAAAAACCCGCCCGATTGCCGCCTGAGGAGTGTTTTGGTGGCGGGGCTCGGTGCCCTGTGTGGGCTGAGGGGCTGTGGCAGCGCTGGGGGCTGAGCTGAGCACCAGCAGGGAAAGCAAGTGTTTAAGGGGGAGAACATCCCGCGTTTTACAATCCGGACCTTTGTCTAGCGGGAGGAAGGAATGCTTCCAGCGAAGTAAAACACCATCACTCGTGTTGCACAACCCGACAAACGGTGAGGGAAGTGCAAGCGCTGGCAATTGTTAGGACATTTTGGACACATCCGAAGAGAGTGGTATTTGCCAGTGAAGAGCAAAGAAATAGCACGTTAAGAAATTACAAGACACACGTGGTTTCCAGAAGCTGTGCAGGTGCGCTCTGGAGGTAACACCAATGCAGGATTTGCTGCCCATTATATCCGTAAGATTCATTTTAGCACGGCCGGGATCCAGCCCTTCATTGTAAAGGCCCCGTTTGCTCCCTCACTAGTCACACCAAACCCTTCCTCCCCTCTCTCTTCTGGCATCAGGGTATCTTCCTTCTTGATATTTCGCTTTTTCTCCTCTCTAATCCTCTACTTTTCCTGGAAATACCTGTCATTCCCAGGCTGCTCTCCTCTGCTTGGTGAGCTTGATTAATACTTGTCCTTGTTCTTTTTCTAGCAGATTTACTTCTCAGGTGGAAACAAAACTACCCATGTTATTGAGGGCCTTAACATTTTAGGGATCAGTCTTGTAAAGGTGGACAAGTAACAATCAGTTATATTCCACTGTTCTGTTTCCATGGTAGCAAAGTTAGTTCTTTTTCCTCCTACAATTTTGGGAAGTTATATCCAGAACCAGTTCCTGGATACCATGGAGATACTAAGTCTTTTTTCAGCTTTCAAGTCCTTATATGCTCATGGGTGAAACTTCCCAATCTTGCAAGTGTTATCAGACCATTTTCTGACACTAAAAATGAATCTATATACCCAGAAGATATGCTCAAAGTTAGTTGCACTATTAGTGAGGTTTTGCACTGAATTTATGGCTTTTAGGGTGTGAATGTGTCTTGTAATTTCTGCTTCTTAATGTGCTGTTTGTGTTTTATATTACAATTATGTGACAGATGATATTTTTAAAAGTGTATATAGATGGTACTATCAAAAATGCCACTAAGGGCTGACAGGAAAAAAGCCTTTCTAAAAGGAATTTGATAGAAAAAGGATCAATGATCTTTAAAAACTCATAGAAAGATTTTAGTACGATGCTGTTATGCCATTTCAATGTTGATCTTAACAGACATAATGGTCTGATATGATTTGCTGTATTAATTTTCTCTGCTTTCACAGGTAGAGAAATAGTTCACTTCTATGTCACATAATGTATTTCACATATTTTTTTATAGATTCACAGGAACTGGTGTTCAGTAGAGACTCTTGGTGTTCTTTTTAGCATCTAACATTGATAACTGAAAATGAAAAGAATGCAAGAAAGGACTTCTTGCAGGCCAGGACTTCAAGCTTGGAGAAGAGACAAGGGCCTATGATGGGGTTGCAGGTTTATAAGTGCAGGGAACCAAAGGGGCTCATGGGGAGAGAGGAGCAATGGGGGGACTGCAGTCAGCCTTTTGAATTGGCACAGGGTTTGTGTGGGCTGGACTCACACTTGCCTGAGATAAAGATAAGTGCCAAGTGTTCCTCTAAGCATGACTCCCCCAAACCCATAAATATAACAGTGCCTGGCATTCTACTTTGCAGTGCTGTTTTGCTGCTCTCATCCACGGGCTGATGGTGGGTGCCAGTGTGGGGTCTTTGCAGACTCTTGTGCAGTGAAATACTCTTGGTTCTTTGGAGAACACATCCAGAACTTTTGGGTATCACCAGTCTTCAAATTCACGGACTCTGTCTGGAATAAGGTGTGGGCCTGTGCTGGGGTCTCATACCAAGCACAGCATACCAGTCAAGTGACATTTAGGGGAAAAATGGGATGAACAGTAAGATGCCATCAAAAATTGCCCTCCCCCTTACGTGGAAATGTAGGCAGGAAATTCTAGCTCTCTGCCAGCACAGAGAGGAGGAGGGATGGACGTCCTGCTGGAGTGAGGCAAGGCAGTGCAGTTCCCAGGAGAGCAGAGAGAAAGGTTTGCTGGAAAGCAGGTTGTAACAAGCACTTTGAACACTGCCTGTAATTTCAGTAGCTGCCTTGACTGAGTTGGACTGAACTGTCTCCAGCACAGCTTTGGTGCTTAGATCTCTTGCTTGATGTGCACACTAGCTTGACTGCTGAGATGTGCTTTTGTCTTTAATACAGTTTAAGCCTCTTTGAAACTCCTCAGAGAATGCTTATTCAGCATTACACAGCACTGAGCTCCCGAGTGTCACCACAGCAGTATTTTCAGAAAGGTGTACCAGAAACGTGTACAAGGAGGTTATGGGCTTCCATGGGCTCTGAGAGAGTGAGGGCATCAAAGGCTGGGGTGGGCACGGGGCAAGAGCAGCCTGAAGTTCTCAAATGCAGAATGCAAGTGTGCCAGCAAAACATTAACTGCATGACTGGGGACCTCCCCGAGTCTCCAAGTGCAGCATGGCACAGGCTGGACGGGTTGGCTGAAGGGCTGGTTAAGGTAAGTGGCTTGAGAAGCTGTTTTGCAGACCCAGAAGTGCCCAGACAAATGTGCAAGCAGATCCAATAATGATGCAATTTGCCCTTCAGTTTAATTATGCTTGATTCTACTCTCCATTTTTTTATATAAACACCAGGAGTTAAATTCTGTGGACACAGTGCACTTTGCATTGATGGAATTGAGTCTGGACTGTCATAAATCACTCACCTAGACAGACCTGTAGACAATTGCACAGCAGAGGTAATTTCCATTTGCAGGCATGCATTAGAAAAGTAAAAGTGTATTCTTGCTTTTGGGACAAACAGTTTACAAAATGTTATAGAAATGAGTTAACTCCACTTGAATGAATAATGTAAAGAATACTCCAATGCTTTTTCACCAGCTCCTGAGGAGATAATCATGAGCTTCTTTGAAGTGTATAATAGCCTGGAAAAGTCCATGAACATCGATGAGTGCATAGTAAAAATGACTGATTACCTGACAAACATTTTCCTAATCAATCTTTTCATCATTAAGTACAGTTAGCAAATGAGAGTATCCATGTCAGAGTATTGTAAACCAGTGACCAGGGCTGGGAACAGGGACTGTCAGTGTTAAGTAGGGAGGGCAGCAATGATGAAATCCAGTCTTTCAAGTGTTCTGGGGCAGGAGAAATCTCTTACCACTTTCATTCCTACCCATCTGATTTTGTGCCTCCCAAGAATGCCAGTCATGACTTGCAATCCACTAATTGCCCTTCTCTGCAAGTAAATGATCTCATAGGAGTCATTCCATGCATTTCTTCACTTTTTAATGGACTTGTACACGGTGAGCTTATAGGTAATGATCAAATGTTGGAAGCAAGGTCTGTTTTATGGCCAGTGAAGGGGTGTAGAAGGAACTGGGAGCACTGCTCATGACTGAGGAAGGGCAGAAATAGAGGTTGAGATTCGTTTATTATACTTTCTTTATGTTTTCTCTCTATCATCTGATTTAACTTACATGAACTATAATTTTCAGTCATAAAGACACTGCATTTAAATATGATTTTCATGAACTTATGTAATAATACATCTTTGTTCAAATACACTGGATGGCATGCAGGCATGTTTGTGTGCTCTAAACTAATTTATTTGATATTTATTTCTATATTTATGTTTGATAGCTGTCATTGTGTCATGCTAAGGGTTGGCTTGCTGGAGGGAGACATTTCAGGTTTGAGAAGCACCACAGAAAACCAGTTTGAAGCTAAAAGCCTGATGTTAGAATCTGAAACAATTCTGTATATACATCCAAAGGATTGATACAATAGTTCAAAAAACAAGATATGAAAAGTTCTGTTTACAGATACGTCACTGGCATTGGCAGCTTCCCCACAGGTACATTAACATTGTTTTTTTTAAGAATTAAGTGTAGGTTGGCCTCAAAGTCCACTCTGATGCTGGAGAGCAACTGAATCCCTGTAGTTCACCCATTTCATGCTGTAGGAAAAAGTGAGAAATGGTGGCATTGCCCATTCTGTTCTTTGGAGTCTTTTACACCGGACTACAAATAGCACCTGCTCCCTCCTCACTCCCCCATCACTGCATTTTCTGCCTGAGCTCTCTGCCAGCTCCAGTCAGCTCCGTTTCCAGGATCTTATATCCTGCAAAATGGCTTCCTCTAAAGGGAAGGTTTATGCAGTCTCAGAGCACCCTTTGATGAGATTTCCCTTTCTGCAGCAGTGTCAGCTTCAGCAGCCTTCTGCTGGCTTCTCCACCCTCCATACCACTTCTTCACATGGCAGTAACAAAGGTACCACTCAAAGTATTTAGGTAACCATGGAGACCGGGAGGAGGAAGCAGATTATGGTAAAAAATAACTCAGGGAAAAGAAAGTTGTATTTTTAACCTGGATTTTTACCCAGTCTGTTCACTGGATGGTCCCCAAGAGAATGTGCACCAAGTCAGGGCCACACATAGGCAGAAATGAACCGTGGGCAGGTGTGGGTTGTTTATTTGCTTTCAGCAGAAATGCTCCTGAGACTTCACCCTCCAAGAACCTGGAAAATATTTCACCTTACCTGATCATTTCTTGCTGTTTGTTTGGTTTTTTTTTTTTGTTCAGAATTCAGCTGTTAAGGTCACCTTCTGTAAGCTTTTGTGCCCTTTGGACAGTGCCATGATGTTCCTTGCACATCCTCTGTGTGTCTGTATTGCCCTTTCCTTTTTACAGCACCCATTGAAGCCAATTCCCAGCTCTCTCACCCTAGCTATATTTATATTTGTGTTTTACCTGCTAAGAAAGTGTTTCACCCAGAAAGCAAACTTTAAAGCTGGTGTAAAGATATGAAGACAGTGACAGGCAGAAAGACAAAGAAAAAAATAAGACTTTCTTATGTTTTGGCCTGTGTTAAGCACTTCATGGGCTCGTCATGCAACATGTGTGTCCCAGTGTCCCTGTTACATGATGGCTGTGACACATCCACTGACTCACTGGGGACATGGCTTGAGGGGCACAGCGACTTGGGGTGTCTCTGCAAGGTGCCTCAGACTCTAAGCACTGTTGTCAGAGTTCATTACATAATCTGCAGCTGATAATATAAATTAAAATATCTCATTTTTGTAACTGCTGTTTCTCCGTCACGTTTGGAAAACTGATAAACATTTATTTTTTTTTTAAAAATCCCAATTCTCTAAAAAGCCCAAGCAATTTTCACAAACCAGTTAGTGGGGCTGCCTTTGCTTCTGCAAAACAGCTCTGCCAGAGTGTTCTCTTGGTGCCATCTGTAGCTGCTTCGAGCTGCTCCCTTTGTACACCCGCCTTCTCCCCACGATCTCTGCAGGAGACTGATGGTTAACCCTGTTCCACTGGAAGGAAAGAGGGCATTGCAATTAAAGCACACACTCTGTGGATGAAGAACCCGCCCTGGATTAATGTCATGGCACTAGGAAATCCATGTCACCTCTTGTTTTGATTTCCTCACAATTCCCCTAGGCTGTTGGTGCACCTCACAGTCCTTAGCTGACACCTAGGAGGTCTGCAGCTTGTGGAGAGCAGGACTCCTGTGACTGCTGAGCTCTCTCCCCATGGATAATCTGTATCCTGTTGGGAATGATCCCCTGATCAGGTACCTTTCTGGTTCCTATTGACTGGCTTGGAGCAGATGCTCAGCATAATCCTGCCAGGTGCTAAGTGCTGTGACACAGCTCCAGGGAAGGATTTAAACACATCCATACATTCAGCTGCAGTTCCAAGTAGAGTGAAAGGTCTGGAAAAAACCACTTGGTACTTTCCAAATGGGTAAGGATAACGAAAGGAAAAGCAACTCCTTCTCTTGTATTTGTAAAAGCAATGTTTACTTCTGGACTCTATGTTTAGGGCTTTTTTCCCTTTCAAATGTTTGTATTTCTCAGCTGGCAGTTACTTAGATCTCCCCAACTGTTCCAGGGAAAATTAAGCATCTTTCTTACCAGTTGTAGTTTGCTGCATCCCAGTCTGAAACCAGCTCTCTGTATAATTCTATCAACCCAACTGTGGCTCAGAATCCAGAAGCAATTGTGTAGTATCCCCATTATTGTTTTACCACCTCTGTGCAGGGCAGTTTTTCAGGGGAATAATTTATGTTGTCCAATATTATGTGTATTTTAGTGCTCAGTTAATGACAGCCTAATATTTCAAACAAAATACAGCTTCTGTAATGAGATGCCTTGTTTCTGCCAGGGTGTGATTAGGATCCCTGCTACAGTGATCTAATGAGATTGACCTTCATTTCATAACAAATCGCTCTCCTCCTGAAACTATTTTTAATGGCCTCCTTAATTTATGCAAAGGAACCTATGGCAGTAGCCTTCACGTGGGGAAATAAATGCTTCAAGTAATGATAAATGTTATGAAAATGACAACTTTAAAGTGCTACTATAGTTTTGCAATGTTACACACTGATTGAGTGCAACACTGGAAGTCTCACGTTCTTTCTGCCTCTCGCAAATAAGAAAATAAATGAATTTAGTTCGTACTGTGTAGAAGACAAACCCTGTGTGACTGCCCACCCGGAGGTGGTTTGAGCAGCCCACAGGCTCACCTGGAGTCTCCTACCCTGGAGTGCAATTTGCTGCCATCTCCTGGGCGCTTCCCAAAATTTCAAGGAGACGATCAAATCCACGCTCTGATAAATTGCTGTTGTCCTGATGTTCAGAGCCGTAGTGTGTGTGACTTCTAATATGTTTTAGTGAGATGAATCCTCTTTTAAAAGGTGATGAAGAAAAAGAGGGATCCATATTCTGAATATTTCTGTTGATTGTCTTAAAATTTTGTTTAGTTGAAGTAGGATGACTACAGAGTTTCAGAGGGAAAATGTGGAGATGGATACAGTTGGTAGTGCATTGATATTTGATAAGAATGCTCTGCTACACTGTAGCTATTTAATCTGAAAAGCCTACTACCTTACCAGTATTATTTCATCTTCATCACATCCTCAGAAGATTTCTTTTATTACGTGGTCCTAGTTCTCTGATGTCATATCCACCGTGAGGCAGATTTTCAGGCTTTGTATGTGTGTTACCCATTGCAGGAAAAATAAGTGATGTAAAAATTATATGACTAAATATCTTAGTGCAGCTTATGCATTTCTCCCATATTTCCTGTAGACCTGGCTACAGCTTTAATGCCTGTAAATTCCTTTTCATAAATCCCAGCGCCAAAACTGTTCTGAAAAACAGCTTAACCAAAACCCGATTTGAGATGGAGAGACTGAGACGCCAGTTAAACTTTAAAGGAAAGGCTTCACAAAAATAACAGCGTTATTTCCTCCAAGGCCACAGAAGTTCCCACGCTAAGATAAGAACTTTCAAGCCTGTATGTAGAGCACCATCTGGTGACTCCTGCACAGCAGGAGCCCAAAGCAGGGATTTATGTACCTTGCCGTGTCGCAGACAGCGAGTCAGTCGATGTCCCCCAGCAGACCTGCTCCTTATGTTCTCACTGCCAGATACAACTTCCTCACAAGCACAAAAACGTGCTTCCAGTCCTGTTTCCAGGCTTTGGCTGCTGTCATCGTTCTCTCTGCAGAGGAGCAGGGGGTTTGCTGGTGCTGGTGGCCTCCTCTCCATGCCTTAGAATGTGGGCAGGCTTTCCTTTTCCCCAGGAAAGGCACACTGTTACCGTGCCAGCCTTAGGAGCAGGCAGCAAGCACAGGGACACTGTCTGGCACCCAGCCCCTCCTGGCTGCCCCTCCTCCTGCCTGCCTGAGACATCCACTCAGGCTGTGCCCTTCTCTCCTGCTGCCCACTGTTCCAGTCTGTCCCTGGGAATGCCACAGTCACTTTGCCACAGAACAAACCCAGGAGGAATGTGTTTTGGTGGCCACTTGGCCGTAGGGTGTGGGTGGTGCAGGGTGGTGGTGGGTGGTGTTCACTTCCACAAAACCAATGAACTGGATGATCCAGCTGTGAGCATCATCCTTGGGTGCCTTAGCTCTTTGTGGGTACATGGATTTTGAGCACTGAAACAGACTTGGAGAGGTTTTACTCTTCCTGTAAGCAAAGAGCAAGTAAAAAGATTTGGAGCTTAATTCTCCACTACATTACACCATAGTACCATAGATTTCTGTACAGTTCTATTTCGTCTTCAAGTCAAAGTAATGGACTGGAATATCATGTTTTCAACCCATAATCCTCTCTATCCCACATATCTCAGGCAATCACCTCAGCAGCTGCGTATTTCTGAATCCCTTTCATGAGTTTTCTTTTCTTACCACTGAAAAAATGCATCTCCTTTGTTTCAGTAGAATAGCCCGTGGACTTAGAAAAACATCATGTGTCTGAGTCTAGACACAGCATAAGATATGCTTCCTCCAGCAGTAATGACACAAATACTTCAGGAATGAAATGCTGTTACCAAGGCTCATGTAGCAGCTTTCTTAATTCATTAGAGACCAGTTTCTTATGGTCTGGCACAGTGGACTGAGCTGGTTACAGAATCAGTCAGTACAGTAGGTGAGCAGTGGAGGAGTGGAAGCAGTTTAGCTGATGAGCTGTTGTGTGAAGCAGGGGAAGGCTGGGGGGCAGAGATCACACGTGTGCCAGTGATACCACATTGTTTCAAATCTCCTTCCCAGCGTGTCCAAAGGCCTTTGCTTTCTGATGCAAAACCTGGTGTGACACCTATGTCCATCTTCATGGCTGTGCAACCTGCAAGGAGGCTGTGAGGGGATTCTGGAAGGGTGGAGAACTTGATCAGTGTTCAAATATAGCTTTGTACTGAGATTTAATTCGATAAGGGGTGAACCCCCCCATAAATACAGAAGGCAGTAACTGTGTAACCATCGAGGAAATACATATTTCATCATTTGAAAGCTCATATTTTAATCTTAATTTTTGGTTTTCTTAATCCCTTGGGAATTCTCTGTAGAGAAAGAACACAGCATATATTAGTGTAGGCCTTTAAATTATATTTATATGTAAGCAATAGGGAGAACATGTGCTATACTACTGTTATTGATTCATTTTGGTTAAAAAAAGCCCAACAATAAAACAGAGCGAAAACAGAGGCAAAAGACTGAATTTGGAAATTTCTAACTGTAATAACCTGCACTAACAGTCCCTTCCAAATCCACTTAGAGGGGCAGCCCTGGCCACGCTGGGTTTGTGTGGGGCAGTTGCTGAGGCAAATGGTTGCAGGGCCCAGCCCCCGACCCTCGGTGCCTCCAGCTGTGGGTCCCACCACAGGAGAGCTCTGCCAGGGATCTGCTGCCTTTTTATTAAGAGCTCCTAACTTGGGAGTTTTCCTAGCTGTCATTTACCTGTCTGCTGTTCCAAGGCTCATGGCCACGCTGTTCCAGTGCTTCACACACAGCACATACGTAAGAACATCCTACAGCTGCTCCTCTCCTACCTGCACAAACTGGGCTCTGAGCTGTCCTGAGCCAGCCCAGCTCTGCGGCCTGCAGTGGGGTCATCTTAATTTACCTTCACACCTCCACAGACTGAGGATGCACCTTTGCAAAATGCACATCTCCATCCCAAATGGAGCCTCCTTGTGCATGCCAAGGCAGGGATCTGCCACGTGCAGGGAATTCTCTGAGTTTGGAGCCCAGGGAGCTGCACGCTGAACTTCGGCATTTGTTCTGACTGTAATTGCAATTGATTTTTCAAATCAGGAGGGAAAAGCCATTCTGTCTTTGATGTAAAACAAGCTGCATTTACCCCAGGGAAGGCCTTTTCCAGAGATGTGGAGCATTCCAGAATCCAGCCATGCATGGCTTGGGTAAGCACTCTGACTAGTTTGTGTTTCAGGGGATTATGTGCAGTTATGGCCTTTATTCTGTAAGTGACCTATTTGAGTAGCTCTGCTCTGTATAAGGGCAGCTGTTTTGAACTTTGGATGTTTTGGAGAGAGGAGGAAATGCAGTGAAGGATAGAATTAGGTCACAACTTCATACTGCCAAGATTTTTCTCTTGATTTGCTTATTGCTTTTGTAAGGCAGCTTCTCACCCTGGAAGGAATGATCTTTTCTCTGCACTCACTGGATCAAAAAACAAAGGAAACTCGTTGACATAATAAAAAAAAAAAATAATTTTCTGTATTTCTATGTGGAAGTTTCACAATAAAGACAAACCAGTCTTCCCAGCTCTGTAATCAGCATTTATGATCAGGAGGTAATAAACAGTCAAAGTCAGTTAAAGCATTTCTCACAAGCAGTTTAGAGTCTCACTAAAATGACTGAAATGCAGGGCAACACAAGCACTGCTGTGATGAAGGGCAGGAATAGCAATGGGATTGTTGATGATTAGTCAGATAAGAAGTAGGATTAGAAAGACCACTTTTAAAACTGAGGAGCTCAGTTCAGTCCAGACAACATCCTGAGCCCACTGATTGCTCCCTGTAGAGAGCAAGCTTGAAATCTTCATTCCCTGTGCTATTTAGAACTAATAAATGCATCCAAATTAGAAGCTAGTGAAGTGTTTTCACATCATATACCTCATTAAGACACTTTGGGGAGGGTGGAAAAGATAAAATTATTCAAAAGCAATCTTAATAACTAGATGAATGTCATAAATTTGCCTGCATCCCAAATGTGTCCCAGAGCTTTGCTTGCAGGGCTCGTGGGCACCCCCGGCTGCCCTTCCCTCCCGTGGTGATGGTTCCCCACGTGTGTGTGGGAGGAGGTGGGTGAGCAGAGAGCGCTCCAGAAACCTGCCCTACATTGTGTGAAATAAGGAATTAGCAGTGACTCACTCTGTGCCTGGTGTTCTGATTAAATCTTCTGCTGTTACATTATATCTCCTTCCAAAATTGCTGTGGATTTTGAGCACTTACCCAGCAATATCCCTGGTAAGGCCCACTTCCCAGACGCAGCTAAAACAAGGTGTTCTTTGTACCTTTTCATAGGATAACATAAATTCACAGCCATACCACTGTCTTCTTTTGGCAGTTTGGAAATGTAGGGAATACTGCAATCAGATGTTTCTAATTTAATTCAATCCCTCATTAATTTGATCTCTCTTTTAATTCAATCTCAGCCTGAGGACGTAAATCACTTGTATTAAAAATAACATAATGACCACTCTCTTTTTTAATCAATGGTGACTGCTTTAGGCAGGTATTAGTAGATAATCTGATTACTAAATACACAGTGAGTTGGCATTTAGTTAATAACTAAAAGGGAAAACTTGGAAAAGAATCAAAGGAAAAAAAATAGAAAGAGGGATAAGAGAAGAGAGGCTTACAAAGACATGCAATATTAAAGAAAATATTATGGAAGAGTTATTTTTTCTGGTGATTGTTACTGGAACAAGCCTCTAAGGTGCACAGCCAGTGGTGTCAGCCATGGGCAGCCCAGCAGGAAAATTACTGACAGAACTCCAAAAGGAGTGAGGTCTATGGTAAATCCAACATCATTTCCTCTCAGACTTATTTAAACTTACTAATGGGATTTAGAGGTTGATGCTCAGCAGTATTAAGTGGGCATAGCTCCACTGAACTCTGCCTGCATCCTTCACAGCCCTCTCTCTCTCTCTGATTGTAGGTAGACACCATTTGCCTGCCATGTTCCCTTTCTATGGGAAAGCCACTCTCCTCATTGTCCAGTGTGTTGTCTGACAGAATGGACCACCTGGCAGAGTCCTGGGCCAGGGCAGGAGTCAGGGCTGGCAAGAGAACTTCTGCTGTGCAGCTAAATCCAGGTTGTACATGGAGCACTGGGGAGAGCTCTGCAATTGCTTCCGAGCAGCTGGTGGGGAAGGCACCAGTCAGGCTCGCTGGCCAGTCCTCTGATTTATGTCACCAGGCCCCCAGTTCTCTGGAGACTGAGAGCTGCCAGATCTGGCAGTGCTGGACACAGGCTGACAGGGAATTACTTTGAGGGGACTGTGCTGCATCTCTCATTTTCTTACTAATACCACCTTGGGACTGCATCTGAAGTAGGTAGTTTACTGTCCACTATCCTTTCTTGTCAAATTTGCAGTGCTGCTGCAATGACAGCCCTTCTGGTCAGCCAGTAGCTCTGGAGGAGACTTGGACTGTTATTTTCCACCTGCCTCCCCTGTGACTGCTCCTGATGCCTGAGTGATGAGGCTGAATGGAGCCCGTGCTCTGCTGCCCAGCAGATGGCATTTTCCAGTACATCAGTACTGGAATGGCACCCACAGCATGAGGGATCCCAAGCTGTTCAAGGGAGCACCTTCTGGCTACAGCAGGAGAAAGAGCCTTGACAATTTGCTGTTTTCCAAGATACCTGGGAGCAAACAGGAGATTTACACAGAGTCCTGACACGTTCCAATATGCCATAATTCTGTGCCCAAGTTCCCAGTGCTCTCACTGGAGCTCTGCTCAGTGTATTTTACACTGATATGGTCATGAAAGGTCACACCATCTCAGAAGGGACCACACTCCTCTGGGGTGTGTTGAACTGGATGTGCTAATCACATGAGGGCCTTTGAAGCTTCCAGCAGAGACTGTTTGAAATTATCAGCATAATTTGGGAGTTAAGAAATAACTGATACATTTCTGATGGGGTGCCCAGGCAGTTGACCACTGGACTCCTGTTCATGTTAATGAGGCTCATTGCCCATGACCTCCTCATAAGAAAGGCTGCTCAGCAATGCCCAGGAACTACCTGGTCCAGGTGGGAAAGATGCTCCAAGACAGAGTTGCCTCTTGCAAAACAGAGGTATTGAAGCCTCACTGGAGACAAAAGAGGATGGTGAAGCGACAGAGGATACGAATCTCAAATGTATACTGGAGCTGAAATGGATGTCAGAGTGGCTTGACCTGGTACTCCAGTGCTACAGCTTTGAATTCCTTTCTTTTGAGACTGTAATCTTGTTACTTTTGTGTTCCAGCAACTATTGCTAAAATTGACAAAACAAATTTATAATTCTATAAAAATCCTGCTGCAATAGATTTAATTGATGGAGGCTCTCAAGACATGGTGAATAGTTGTGAGTCAGTGGGGAGTAGCATGTAAGTAGAAGTACTGTAGGAGATGGTTTAGTTGAATGGGCCCTGGATCCTTGCATACTATTCCCCTCAAATGGCTTCCTGTGTCCTTCTTCCACATTCCTTTGCCATGCTGTCCATCAGTTCCTGGATCTGTAACACAGGAATTATGCTCTCCTTGTAAAGTGCTTTAGGATCAGCACAAAACTCATACTGTATTTTTATTTTACTTCTGGTGAGTGGAGAAAAAGAAAACCCTTTTAATTGTGAACATAGGACAAAACTAATGTAGCAAGTACAGATTCTTTAGGGAAGACAAGACAGCTGTGTCCAAGAACAAGTCTTAGTTCAATGTTTCCAGTCTTCCTGATTTGCAGGAAGAAGTGATTACTCACAAAGTGAAATCTATTCAAGACTAGCATAAATTGCAGAAGGTTGTAAAAGACTCCAGATGGATTTGAATTATTTAAAAAATCCCAGAAAAAAACCCAGCAAAGGAAATGTTGAGTTGGATGAACATGGACTAATTCCTAAAAAAAACCCAACCAAACCTAAGTAGTCTAATGGAAAATCCAGAATTTTCAAAAGTCAAGAGTCCAGGCATGGAGGTGCCTACCCAGGACAAGCAAATAGGGTGCTTATGGGCTGGAGATGAAATACCTTCTGACATTTCTACAGAATACTGATACCCTTGCTTCTAGTCCCTCAATTTGAGCCACATCACCTCAAAAACACACCACAAAAAAGGCCTTACAGCAAGGAAGAGAGCAGGACTGTGCTGCAGTTCCTGGGGAAGGGGATGTTGAAGCCTCCAAGGTGGGAAATGCTTCCAGCCCCAGGGAAATGGTGGGAGCAGTTCACTGCTGCCAAAGGGCTGGGGATGGTGACGCTCTGGGCCTGGGTTTTAGGAAGCAGGGGATGGTATTAAAACATTCCTAACTAATGTCATTAAAACATTGGTCATGTGGTATCCCACAACATCATCTGACATCCTGTTGCTCTTTCTTGAGGCTGGAACACGCCCTGGCATCCTGTGGTCACAGCCTCAGCAGTAACCCCACACAAACACAAATACAGAAGATGGAGTATTAATATGGCAGAGTATTAAACTTTCTTTTCCAGTAATATAAGTGGAAAGAAGTTTGGAAGGAGACTTTCTTCCCTGGCCAAGTGCAGCTGCATGACTGGCTCACAGGTTATGGGGTGTTCCTTTTCTTTTGGTGGTTGTGGTGGTGGCTGTACCTGGGCAAACTATTGGCCCATTTCCAGCAGTAACTTGATTTAAATTTAGTGCCCACATGGGAACCAGGAGAATTTTATTATCTTGATTTAATTCTTCATTTTCTTTAGAAAGAACTTTTATGTCCTTTTGCACTTTGGAGAGGTGCAAAGTTAATAGATTGCTTCTTACAGATAGACTGCAGGGATTTCATTTTTTTCAAGGTTAATCTGCTATTCACTGCAGTTTATCTG
The DNA here is from genome assembly GCF_003945595.2 of Pipra filicauda. NCBI lineage: Eukaryota > Metazoa > Chordata > Aves > Passeriformes > Pipridae > Pipra > Pipra filicauda. The sequence continues at coordinate 1,068,175 of NW_024104118.1, read as the reverse complement.
GACCATTAAGACTCCAATGAAATCAGGCAAAACCTGGCATCTGACATCAGATCTGTAACTGTCCCCAGCCCTGCTGCACACAGGTGCTGTCCCTGGGGCTGTCCTGTGTGCAGGGGAGTACGGGGTCATCCTGGCACCTGTAAAACACCAGGCAACAGCTGGAGAAAGCAGCTTTCCATGTATTTGTTGAACAAAGGCTCCTGGCTCGTACCAAAAAGAGCAAACCTTCTCAATAAGCCTCCCCATTCCCATTCCTTCTCCTTTTGCAGGATAAGAAGTAGAGTTTTGTGATTTTTCCTTGAATTACTGCCTATTACGTCCAATGCTTGCTTCTGTGCATGTCCTGACTCTGCCAGCTGCAATTTAACAAAAATAACACCTTAATGACACCAAAACAAAGGGTCAGGAGAGGTGTAACAGAGAGCAGGAGATGTAACAGAAAATGCAGCTTCAGTAGCTATTCTTTCAAGTTCTCTGCTTCAGGGCCTCCAGGCTGCCCTCCTTTGGCTCCCCCAGCATCTGTTTGCCAGACAGGGACTTTCTGCTCATCTGAAAGCACTGAACTGATAGCAAGAAGCCTTCCCCCATCTTGCACAGGGGTGGCCTGGGCACGAGGCTCTGGTGCTGTCTCCTGAGACTGCAGCAGCAGCACCAAGTGAAGTGGATTTGAAGGCCCAACGTGGTGTTTTAATGAGCGTCTTTCTCCACAGAGCTGTCTTAGCTCAGAATTGAAAGCCTCAGCCTCCCTCTGAGGAACAGGTTGTGGCAAACATTTCACTTGAAGAATCTGCCTTGTGAGCTGCTCCCCTCTGAGCCTGGTTAAAGCACCGCTGGGTGAGGAGGACGGTGTGATTCATACAGGAAGCTCATCAACTTGGGCAAAACCAGTGGCCTGCAGAGCTCAGGGGACACATGGAGGTTTATCACATAGAGGAACACAGTTTCTTAGGGCCTCTCTACCACAGGGTGAATTTCTGAGCTGGTGACAAATGGATACAGACATTCCTGCATCACCCAAACCCAGGCATCTGCTCCACCTGCCTTCATGTCTGGCACGATGAAATGAGAACGCCAGACTGCGACCGCTTAAGGACACCCACAAGAGAGTTTGTGCTAACGTAACTAAATTAATTTCAAACAGATTTTAGTTAAACTAGTATAATTATCATGTCTTGACAAGGTTTCAGCTTATTTTTGCGTATCTTTTCCCTGCAGAGTGGTGATTGCCACTGACAAATGGCATAATCCAACTCTTGCTTAGTTAAGTCCGTGGCACTTTGTTGAAGTCAAGAGGGATTACTCTGGCAAAGCCAAAATATCTGTCAGGCTGTTAAACACGTTGCATATTTACTGGCACCTCTGGAGTCAGCTAGCTTTGTTTTTTTCGAAGGGATGAAGACAATAGCTTAAACTGTTCTTGAAAGGCTTTGAAACAGTGTCTAAGGAATAAATATGAATGGCCTGTAGTAGTTACACTTGAGACTGATTCTGATCATTGCCACCGATGACATACCTGTGCAAAGCCACTGCAACTGTGCAAAGAACAGAGCCCGCAGGGTGTTTTCTCAGCTTGGTTTTTTTTCAAGAGTGTTTGTGAGCAGTGGGACTGTCTGTCTTGCAGGAGCACAGTGCTGCTGCGATGTACACGTGTCATCTGTTCCATGCTAATAAATTAGCATCTGCAGCCACCAGTGCTGCCTGTCAGAGCCGGGGACAAAATTGAGCTGTTTGATCTCGGTGCCACTGAAGTGTGTCTGCACGACTGTGGAAGATGCACATTATCCCATCTGTTTCCCACAGACCCTCCATCAGGTTGGATGCTTCAAGGTAACAGATCAGATGCAATGAATTCCACAGCAGACGACTGACTGCCTTAGAGACATCCTGCTTTGTCATGGCACAGAAAAATCTGACTGAAGAGCAATTTTATTCCTTCACAGCAGGTCATTTAAGCCCTGTCCACACTAGGGAAATGGCTGACTTTGGCCCAGCTCCCTTCGTGCTCAGGGCTGTCCCAGAGTGGCCGTTTTCATCTCCAGGTCACTCCTCTCCAGGAAGGCCTTGCAAGGCACCGGTTCAGTCACCAGCAGCTGCTGGTGGCCAGTTTAGTTTTGGGCTGCTGCTGCTGCCACTTGTCCAGATGGAGCCAGCTGTGGTGGGACTGCTGGGGGAACACACCAGCGGTGGGAGGTGGCACAGTGTCCCAAGCACTGGAATTCCTGTGGCTGGGATACCCGAGCTCTGTGGTGGCAGGGCTGGAGTGCTGAGCATCAGCCTCACCAAGCCAAGTGTGTCCCTGCCACGCCCGCACGCTGGTGCTGTTGCACCCACACCCCCCTCCCAGCTATTCTCAAAATAAAATCCTTTGCTGGACTTGCCACGTGCAATTTCCTCAGAAATACACATTCTGTCTAGGAAGAGAGAAAAATTAGACAACTGCAAGTTTGATTTGAGTGTAATAAAACTAGTTTATATACACAGTAACATGAATGCCACAGAGTACACAGCAAAGTACCACAGCAAACCAGAGTGTAACTGCCCCTGATCACAAAGGAAGGCTTGAAGTTTATATACTTATTGATATAAAAATGTGTAAATATCAATATGAAGCACCAGATAAAGCAATGCAACCAGGAATTCCAAATACAAATTACCCACAAGAATTGAGTTGAAACTGAAAAAAAAAATTCCCTTATTCAAGGCATTTAAAGAAATCCCATTTAAAAAAGTCCATTGATTTTGGAATCCCTAATTTAAAAATAAATTTCCCCCTTTTATTAAAAACAAGAACACAATCTTAAATGCTCAGCATAATTAAGTTTTAAAAGAAAAAAACCCAAGGATTTCAACTGCAAAACCTTCTCATACCAACAAGCCAAAGGACAAGGAAACAGAAGTTTTGAGTCATTTTTGAAGAGGTGTTATTTATGAAATGACTATTTAAAAATTTACACACTCTTAAATATATATTATATATACAATATATAATATATATATTTTCAAGCAAAAAGGGGCAAAGAATACTTCTGGGATACAAAATTTATATACATACATATATATATTAAAACATGCCCACATGCACTCATATATATATGTATGTATATATATATATATTTATGAACAAATATTCCCTCCATATAAAAAAGCTCCAACCTCTTCTAAATCCCTGAAATCTTCCCCTTGGATTTATGGAAAAAAAATATCTTTATAGTCTGAAGTACAAACCAAATTCTCAAATTCTGTAGAGTGGTAAAATGCTTATGTACAGGTAAGTGAAATATTTCATTTCTCACTGGCAACTCTGCTTGATCTGAGAGCATTCTGTGGTTTCCAAGTAAATGCTGAGTGGAGCACCAATGCAAGGAGACCTTTAGGAAGTTATTTAAATTACATTCTACACCCACTCCAAATCCCCATCGTTCTAATACTGCATCCAGGTGAATAATAAAATCCATACAAACGTCTACTAGAAATTCTCTGCAACACAGCAGGGAAAAAGACTTGCTCCTCCTTTTGGAGCTGAGGGTGCCCTAAAGAAATTTCTCTCCAGTGTTTCTTTTGGAAAGTAGTTTTTGTGTATTCTTCTGTTGAAGTGTTTGGAATCCAGATGATTGTTTACAGAGTGATTTCCACAGGTGTATTTTAAAGAGGTATTTAAAATTCTGTTCTGCACTTCTTACCTCACTGAACAACTGAATCATCCTCACGTCCCTCTCTGCGCTGACTGAAGGGCTCTGACTGTGCTCGGGGTTTTACAGGAGTTTTAGCAGAACCAACACCACCTCTGCAGAATCAGAGTAAAACTGATGGTCTAGTCAGGCAGGGAATAATGGCCAAGTACTGTTTGTACAGAGGAACAAACAGCCAATTTGGGGAAAGGGGGAAAAGAAAGTGCATTAAAAGCGCTGACTCAGTTTCTACTGTATCCCTCAGAAAAGTTAAAATTGATTTAAATAAAAATAGGACTATTTCATATATATTTACATATGGATTTACTTGCTATTACAAACAAAAAAAAGTTAATTTAGATGGGACATGAGAAACAGTTACATTTTATTTCAGCAGCAAATACATGTTAAAATTAAGGACCTACAGTGTGAAGCTGCTGAATAAATTCTCTACATAGCTGAACCCTAACACATAACTTACTTAAATAGTATATTTTTCTCTGTAACACGTGGGAATTCCCTTGTGTTAACATGTCAAGGGGATCCATTCCTACCTCGTGGGTGCTGCTGGGATGTGTGGAGCAGAAGAGATTTCAGGTGGAACATTCCTGTAAACGCTCCCGTGCATTTTCATCTGTGCACCAGTAACATGGTATCCCAGCTGGAGTTACTGCTTTCATCAGGTCTGAATGTGGAAGTGAGACCAGGCTTCTATGTTTGGACATTCCAGGGGCTCCAGAAGAAACTTCTGGATTCCCTCATTCCTGAAAATTTGTAGGCAAGTTTTTACTAGTAGATTCTCTTTATATTCACCTGGTTATGCATATTGACCAGATCAGATCTGAGGTTTGACAGGTAATTAGTGAATAAGTCACTCCCACTTAAGGAATACAAACCTAACCCATTTTCCATAACATCTCAGAGTAGTTTTTTCAGCACTCCTGTTGGAACAGAGGTTGTGTGCAGCACCTCCCCTGCCTACAGCAGGAGCAGCACATCTCACCTTCCCCGCTTCTCCCACACTAATTCCTCACCTTCCCACAGCAGAGTGTCTGCAGCAGATTGTCAAAGCAAAAGGCTTCTCTCAATGCCTGGTCAGTCCAGACCAACTGACTTGTTATCCACTATTATTCTCCCTGTGCAGATCCCAAATTTGAAAGCCCACAGTTTTGTTACTTCAGGTTTATGCTGTACTACCAGCAACCTAAAGGGACCCAGTCACATAAACCCCGAACACAAATCTCATGGAACAGATCAACCCAGTCTCTTATGAAGTACAGCATTTAATTTGGTAAAGTATTTTGCATCTTTATGTGGGCAGGATTATTTCTAGGGCTGTTATGAAAAGAGTAAGATTCCCACCAACTGACCAGCTACATTTCAGGTTTTTGACAAGGCACTAAACATTGTGAATCCAATCACTGTGCTCTCTCTGTAACATTAGAGAGGGTTTTAATGGCTCTAACAGGATCAGAAACCACTCATCATAATTCTTCAAACAAGCATTTGATTTTCCCAGAAATTAGTTTGCACTGGAAAAATCTTTAGAGTTCATGTTAAAAATATTTGAATGACAGCTTTTATTAATAGAAAAATATATATTTACAGTCAATACTGTTATCTTAGATTTGCAGCTCTTCCTATTTCTTGAGCTCAACTGAAAGTGCGACATTGCTAAAAAAAAATTCAAGATCTGTGCACATATTCAAGTAAGTTCTAACATGCACAGCCAGGGGTTTTGTTCCTGTCATACACAGGATCCTGTTGCAAACAGAGCGGGTTTTTTTCCTTTTGCTTAGCAATTATGCTGTAGCATTCTTAGGATTTGCTTACAATCAGTTTAATGCATACATTCCTGTATATTTACGTGGCACAGTCTGGTGCCAGGATGGAGAACCACCACAAACACAAGTTACAATCATCAGTTATGGGCAGATCTGCAAAGTCAGCCTCAGGCTCCTCGAGGAAGAGCTCAGGCCAGATCAGGTTTGACTACATTGACCATTCTTTCTTTTTTAAAGAAAAAGACCACACAACATTACAAATTGCTAAAGTTTACCCAGTGCTGCACAAGAAAGAGATTGGTAGTGAACATCTATCCATGCTTGATTATACTGCAGAGCTAAAATGAGTACTGGTTCATCACAACAGATACAAACTGAAATTCGAGAGCTAGAGATACGGAGGCATCGGACCAGCTGCATTAACACCGACGGGCGGAGAACACTCAGAATTCAGCTTTGCATGTGCACGTCGACACGGGAGGGACACCGGGAACGCGGGGCCGTAAACACGGGAGCACCCACCGGCCCCGGGGAATCGCTGCGGGGGCGAGTGGGGCCAGGCTCCTGTCCAGGGGGGCTGGGAGGGCACACACACACACACCACGGAACAAACACAACACAGAGCACAGGGAACAGAAGCCCTACTCGCAGCTCGCACGCTGACTAACGGCGACCAGAGAGCACACGAGCGCCTCTTAACCTACGAGAGCGCTGCCCTCCTGTGTCCAGAGCAAGCAGGGCCGCACCCAGCGTGGGATTCTTTGTAAAGGTTCTTCTACGAGCTGCTCAGCAGTAGTGTAGAAACTTTCTTTCCTGATGTAGTGGAGGTACCTCAACTACACACATTGCACTTGGGCTTTTAATGCACTGTCCTGTTTTTTCTGCATCAATGCCGCCATCCTAACCTCTTTGCAAAAAAAGAGAAAGAAACAAAAAATATATCACACTAAAATATATTATCCTTATCCTTGCCTGATCCTTCACTGATACAGGTGAATCAAACAACAGAATAATCATCAGAAGTTTCAAAAAATCTTCAGGAAGGTCACAGTCTATACTACAGCACAATCGATGTAGGCTTCCACACGCGCTTCAGCTGAGCTCTGAGAGATGCCAGAGAAGAGCAAGATAGACATGTCAGCCCCTCCAAGGTACTGTGTGGATCCAGAGCTAGTTTTGCTGACTTTGAGCCTGCAGGACTGTTTGTTCGGTTTCCATGCCTCTGGTCCAAGCATGCATATGCTGTATAAAGTGGCTATTTGTTTCAAGGCTGAAGTGAATGGATTCCTCACAGTTTTAACAATTAAAATGAAACATCAATCCATAAAAAATAGAACACATGGATATCTGTGCATTTATGTGCCAGGAAAGTAAAGGAAGGGGCTGCAGATCTAGCATCAGGTAAAGGCTGGTGTGTAAAGTGAACACTGTAATGTACAGCTTTAAAAAATAATACAAGAATTGCACATAGATCCATAGGAGAGAAGCACAGGCTCATAACTAGGGCTGTCTGCTTTCCATCACCTGGGTCAGAATATTCAGGATCACTTTTTTCCCTGCATCCAGATCAGTTCTTCAGAGTGATTCACGAAACAACTCATAGCCTGGCAATACTGAGCAAAGGTATTGTCTGTACAACTGCATAGGTTCCATGGGAAATGGCTGTCAGGGCATGGAAGGGAGTCAGCAGTGGCCTTTAAAAGTGAAAAAGCTCCTTCAGGTTGAGTTTTTAGAAATTCTGACTCTTTAATCCCCACTAATTCCTCCTCTCATCCAAAACTCTGTCTGTGGTGCTCTTTGAGCTCTTCTGACAACATTCCATTTTTCGGGTGTTGTCTGTTGCAACACTAGAAAACAATAGTTACAACAGACAGAGACAGGCAGCCAGACACCCCTGTGGGGAACATGGACCACGATACTGTCAGCTGTGGCTGCCAAACTTAACAGCTCTCTCAATAATTAAACAACAGTGTTTTTGTCCCCTTGTTTTTACCCCTCAGAGAACTACGTCTGCAGTAGAAGTGTCTCCATGTGGCCTGTTAGCTACACACAGACAAGCTTTAAACATTTCTATCTCCTGCCAACAAACCAGCAGAGCCAATTTCAGTCCCATTTTGCAGTATGGCCCAAGTGACAAGAGCAGACCAAAATAAAACAGAAGAGGTGGCTGTTATTTTCATCCTTGATTTGTAGCAGTGATTGTCAGAGAAGGTTATGTATGTCCTATCCATTTCAAGTCAAGCTTTAGTGATGGAGGGGGAATTTCAGTGGCCCACCATTGTCTTGTTCTTGTAGAAATGCAGTTATGGCTACAGTACATCAACAGTCCAGACTGGTGAACGGCACCTGGGAAACGGGATAGACAAAGTGTGCATATTCTGCTTTTTAATGCAGAGGTCATAAGCTAAGGGTAATGGTCTGGTTAAGGCAGCGTTGTTGAACTCATGGATCCATGGGTAGAGAGGAAATGGGTAGGCAGTGAGGCAGAGAAGGAGGGAAGGGGACTGAACACAGATGCTCACTGACACTTGCCACAGTCAGCAAGAAAAACACAGCTGGGGAGGAAAATACAGCAAAGTCTGTGGCTGAGACCAAAGGAAAGAGGAGCACAGCCCACCTGTGGGGGACCGATTAAGCTGAGAAGAAATTTTGTGTGGTATGTGGAATGGAAGCAAATGAGTGTTTTGTGGCACGGTGGATCATTCATCTCACATTTACAACTAATCCATCTCTGCTGATGGTCACTGCTATTCACTAACCAGTGCTACACAGGAAATGACAGAAACTACCCAGAACAGGAGGGCAATTTGTTTACTGCAGTGGTAGAAATAGTGGTATCAAAGCTTGCTCTCCTTTTCTGCCAGATATGAATCAAGTCACGTACTGTCTGATCCGAATGCAGTCATACATATATAATCAATCCCTAACGGGCCCGGCAAAAAAAGTAAAGTTTCCGTCAGACTGGGTACAGGATGCAATTTCTCCAAGGAGAACCTATTTGCTCAGAGTTGCTGGCTTTGATATCTAGGCTGTTTTTAACACTTGTACAAAATGTGAGCCCTAGTGCAGGCTGGAGTGAGGGCAGGGGCAGAGGTGAGGGTGCTTCATGAAAAGCAACAGGCTCTACAAACTAGTGCTGCTTCATGATTCTCACAATGCGATGAAGTGAGTCCGTAGTGGCAAAAGCCAGATACTGACAACAAAGCCAGTCTTCCAGAATAATTCCACTGTCCCTCTCCAAGGACTTCTCTGCAAACTTGATCATCAGCAGCGTCCTTTTTATGTCCAGCCAGTTCTGAAGTATAGCATCTCTCCGCGAGGGGTTGGAGGAGGTACTCAGAGCATGGAACAAGTCCTCACGTGGACCCCAAAGCAAACACTGAAGGATTCCCTTGGCTTCTGATATGAGGATCCTCTCTGAAGGGTTGGGATTCAGCAGGCAGCTGGCAAGTTGTTGAAGCCCTTGAGAGTAAAGGGAACGGCAAGGAATCTTCGGGAGGTCAGCACGAGTGTACTCCTTCTCTTTCAGCTCTGGATTCTCATCGAAGGGGTTGGGTAAGTGCAGCATTTCATAGATGAGGATGCCAGTCTGGAACTCATCACACTTTTTGTACTGTGTCGCAGTGATGATTTCTGGAGCCAGGCGGGACTGATCCCGTAGGACCTCTGGATCCACCATGTGACTCTTCTGCTTGGCCTGGGAGAAATTGCTCACTATGAGCCTGGCTGGGCAGGCGGTGTTGGGACCGTGCTCCATGGACTCGGGGCTCAGGGGGCTGCCTCCCGGTCTGGAGTGAACCAGCAGCAGGTTCTCCAAGCGCAGATCACAGTGTGTGATGTGATATGGCTTCAGGTGCTCCAGGCCCAAACACAGCTGCAGGAGGAGCAGACAGACCTGCCTCTCGTACAGGTCGGGGCTCTTGGCGTGGCGGGGCTCGGACTCGCGCACGAAGTCGGCCACAGTCAGGTGCGGCACCTCCCGCGTGATCACCACCACACGGCTGCGGGGCCGGCTCATGGTCCCCGGCCTGCTGGAGCCCTCTTTGGCTGCAGCCTCCGCACTGGAAGCCGTGTCTCTGTTCTTCTGCTCAGGTTCTTTCTCCTCTTCCTCCCGGTCTTCTTCTTCTTCCACGTCCGGCGCCTCATCGTCCTCCCACGGCAGGAGTCGAACTGGCACTTCAGCCAGGAAATGGCCACAGTCCTGCTGGATGTTGAAGTTGATGGCCAGGCTCTGCCGGATAGACAGGCTGTGATAATACTGCTGGGACTCCTTTGCTTTGCTCTTACAAATCTGGGGGAGGAAAGTAAACAGACATAACTCTTAGATTTCTAAATTCTGCATCCTTTTTATAAATATGTATTTTGTTGATGGGATCTACAGACTAGACCTAAACACAAGCAATAAAAAATTCCTTACTGAGCCGACCTTGGCAGACAATCTTAAGGTACCCAAACTGTTTCCATTGGCTAGTAAGCAACTGCAGAGCAATACATGCAGGCACCTCTCCCTCTGCATAGATTATCCAATGGAAAATACAGTTCAGGCAGGTTGGTTTTTAATCAGAGTAGCAGCAATATATGGCCAATGCACAGTGAAGCTTATTCACAGTTACTCGATTATCCATATCATTTTCTTGCACGTTCTTCTCTCAGCTTTAACTGAAGCTTGAACAAGACCAAAATAATCAACAGCAATAGAAGAGGCAAAGAAACATGCACAGAGTGTGTGACCAAACGCTTGCAAGTGGCCCAGTCAGCATGGCATGACAAGTTACAGCCTGTCAGCTCCGGGACTGGATACTGGAAATTCAACCCATGAGCTGCAGCAGTGCCATGTCTGCAGCGAGGGGAGGGTGTGTCATGGCACAGGCTGCTGGCAGCTGTGCTTGGCTGTGGCTCAGGTGAGGGATGGACACTCGTTAGAACATGGGACCTTAACTGCTTTCAATCATCTGTCAAGATCCCAAGTATATGTTTGGGGGTTTTGTGCCATGTAGAGCTGTATTTAATTTATGCCCAGTAATATCTTGTTGATATACACATTATCACCATAATAATTATCCTTATTAATTGTCTGCACTGCCATAACAACTGGCAGTTCCAGCCCCCTGACAACAGTCACTGGACAAGCCCTATTAGGGCCTGTGTTCTAAGGCATTTACTGATTAAAATGACAAAGACTCAGGCATGCTGATATTTGCATATTAACCTTAGTTCTACTGAATTCAGAGAGATCATTCAAAGCATGCAAGGTTAAGTGTATGTTTTAATCTTTACACGGTTAAGTGTCCAAATATTCACTTGCTACATAATGTACAGGTCTTAACTGCAAAGCTCAGACAAGAGAGAAGACATCTGTGTCCAGATGAAGTTACAGCTTCCCTCAGCTCTCCTCTGAAAGCTGAGATAACTAAGGTTAGTAAAAGTCAGAACTTCGGCAGGGTAAGTTATAAACTTGCCTTTCACTAACACAAATTTTTTATCTTTGATATGGTTATGGAGTTAAGAAACATAATTAGAACAACTATATGCTAAGAAACATAATTAAATTAGGGATTTAATCTTTTATGCTTGTTGATCAGAAAAGTGCATTGTCAGATCATATGGAAGTGGACACAAGCTGTACCAGCATTTTGATTGTCCTCCTGTCTTTGATACTGTGCATATTTCCATACCTCACAAGCATTTACATTTCCCTATTATGCAAATATAACTTAAACTGCCTGTTTATAACTTCCATGCACAAGCAAAGCAGGCTTGAAAAATGCATTTTCTAGTCAATTTTATTTAAGAGAGGAAAGCAATTTTCTGGAAATGTTGACAGTTACCCTGTTTATACAGTGGCTCTTGCTCATTTAAATTTTCAAATGTATTTTATCCTGTTAGAGGTGAAGTGAGTTGTCAATGGAATGCATTTGCTCCTGCCCCCCCTCTCTCGAGGGTTACAAAAGCTTAAAAAAATACAGCAAAGATATAGCAATAACCTTTAATAAAACAATAACCTTTGAATTATATATGAAAAGAAAATGCCAACTGATTGTGTTTGAGACTGAAGGCCCCTGATTGATTAAATACTTAATACTGCACAGAAAACAGAACTAGAAAAGTTGCACAGACCCATATATATGTGTTGTATATACACACATTGTGTACATCAAATCTGCAAGAAGAGCTATTAAGGAAAACAAAAAGTTTTATCTTCTATGCCCTTCAAGTCCATGGCCTTTTTCTTGTAGCCAGCCATGGAGACAATCAATTCCCACAGCAGAAAGGGTTCAGTGGGTTGTAATCCAACCTATAGTTTTTAAAAATACTTAACTGACCTAATAAAAAAAATAAACTTGTTCTGAAAGAGTTTAATTTTAAGGTCAAGCTTACTTGCTGATAAAAACAGTTGAAAACCACACTTGGCTACTGCACTATATTTGATCCACAGAGGATTTCTAATGCCACCTGCCAGCTAAAACTAATATTCTATTAGGAATATAATCCACAAAAGTATTTGCTCTGAAAACAACATACACTTCTCAATTTGGTGAATACAAGGCCTTTTTTAAAGCTTATGGAAAGGATTTCTCCTTGCCTACAGAAAAAGAAAAGCAAAGGAATCGAGACTTTTTCCTAGTGTCTAATTTTAGGCCCAGTCAGCCTCTCTTTCCCGCTTCCTTCAGAGGAGGTTCTCAGATTTACTCCTGGCATTTCAGTTAAAGTTGGGGATGGGCTCTGCACCTCCCAAAGTCAGCCTTGGATCGCTCATTTCGGAAAATATGGCCAATCCCAGAATTGTGAGAGAGGCAAGGAACCTGCACCCACCCTCTGGGGCTGTGGTGACACTTCCCTCCCGTGTGGCACTGCCTGGCTGTGCCCTCTGCTCCAAAGGCACTCAGCACTGGGGCAGAGGGTGCTGCCTCTGCTGGGCCCATTCCCTGTTCCTGATGCCTCTGCTGGGCCCATTCCCTGTTCCTGATGCCTCTGCTGGGCCCATTCCCTGTTCCTTGATGCCTCTGCTGGGCCCATTCCCTGTTCCTGATGCCTCTGCTGGGCCCATTCCCTGTTCCTGATGCCTCTGCTGGGCCCATTCCCTGTTCCTGAGCCACTCCCACTGGCCTGCAAGGCAAACCCCAGCTCTGTGTTGTCAGCTGCATCATTCCTAAGAAATGCCTCTCCAGTCTACTAAACCCACCCCAAACAGAGTTATGCTTTTCTGTCTTCTTTGCCTTTCTCCCTGCTATTCAACCCCAACTTCACATTAAAGTCACAGCCCTTCTCCCTGCTGACTGAATAAAAACTAATCCCCCAAATCCCACCCTTGAATGTTACACCTTTACAGCTGGGGAAGGTGGAACTTTCCCCCTCCTCTTTGCTTTCTTTTTGAGAAAACCCAGCCCTTACTTCTCCTGCTTTTATTCCTAATCCTCTGATTATTGGTGCTCTTTTCTGGATTCTCCCCATTTATTACATCTTTCTGAAGAGTGGTATAATGAATATAATATTCTGAGTTAAGACCTTTCCAGCATCAAGCAGAGCTGAGCTCTGTATATAATGATCCTTGGAACACTTCCCAGGACAAGAAGTTCCATTAACTCCACTGTTCACGAGCAGTGTCCACTCTGCAGTCTGAAGCCATAGCAGGGCCAAACTTTCCCCAATATCAGTTCTTAAAGATGTTTTTGTTTCAGACTCTTCTCTTTATATCAATAAAACACAATTTAAATTATCAACAAACCAGAAATTAAATACTAAATAATATTATTATTAAAACCAATACTAAAATGACTGCATTCATGAAAAGAGTTTTTCCCTCCTTATTCTGCTGTTAAGGAATATAACCAATATGGGGGGGGGGGGGAATCTAATCCCACAAATGCCCAATGGTGATGGCTTTTGGATGCTTTTCCTTCTCTTGTTTCATACAGAGAAGTAGATGGGTGCACAAACGTGGATGCAGTATCTCCAAAGAGAGCTGAGATGTGATGAGAGATGTATTTTCTGCTTCTTGCCTTTTGTTTACAAACACCATGAAGTGAGAAGCGGAGGAGGCAGCTGGGTTATTTCAGGCTGATTAAACTGCTGACTACACAAACACCAAAATTGGTACAGCAGGCACTCTGTAATCCAAGGGGAAGGGAAAGCTGGGCTGTCTGGAGGCAGCACCCAAACCTGGGCTGTAATAACAAATCAGACACCTGCCTGAATTCATAAAGCAGTTTCTAGAAGACACACCTGCAGTAATCTGATGTCCCTGTAAGAGGGTACTCTTCAGGTACATCCTGGGGTTTTATACTGCAGTGTTCACATTCTGATTTACAAATATCTTGTTAGAATGGGGAAAATGTACTGAAAGCAGTGGAGACAAACTTAGTTTTCCTTATTGATCTGTTCAAAGACAGTTTATAGAATTCAAATTTTATTTATTTCCTGTACTATGCTATCATTTTCTGAGTTGCAGTTTTTACTTGGAACTCTATTTTATATTACCATTTTGGAATGGAGTAGTGAATACTAGTGTTTGATACTATCAATGGCTAATCATTCTCACCCAACCATTTTGTATTGGAATAACGCCACTATCACCTCAAACTATCACCTGAATGACCAAGATTTATAAGTTTCAAAATGGTTTGAGTTAAAGGAAGTTATGGGACCAAAGTCTGGACTTACATTTGAAAAGATTTAGGGAACAAGTTGTGACATTTGATGGCCTTCCTAACAAGTGCTTTCGACTGCTTGTGATGCATTGCTAAAGAGTGCACACAGAGCTGCTTTTCTGTTTGTGATGGTTAAATGCTGTGTCAAAGCTGTGAATAAATGTACAGCTCAGCTTCCTTTGCATTTTTAAAGCTTTTGTCTGTGCCAGTTGTCTACTCAAAAAATATGGAAATCCTGTTGCCTTTTACATACATAATATATTTTGAACACCTATTTTTTGGCAGAGGAAAAAAAGGTGAAAATATCTAACACCCACAGAAAGTAGGATCAATCAGTCCTTTACCCTTTGCTTTAATGAGCTCCCTCCAGCTGAGCTGTGGAGATATGGTATGTGATAACAGCTGAGAGGAAGCTGTTGATAAGGGCTTGGCCAGTCTTATTTCTAGAGCTGATAAAGAGCTGGTTGTTCCAAAGATGAAGCAATGCTGGTAAAAAGCCCTTCCTTATGATGCAAGAAAGCCATGAGAAAAAAGAAGTACAAGTAGGAAGGAATGGAAAGTATCCACCTTCCTTTTCTCTGGAATGCACTGTCATCATGCATCTTTAATGTATCCACAGGAACTAAACTTCTGTCACGTTTACAGGGACAGGGCAGGTTTCTTTACATCCTGCCATTTCAATTTTCCCCCCTGCTCCCAGCCCAAGAAGTAGGATTTGGATGTTTCAGAGCTTCTACAAACTGTTCTGCATTAGCTTTTATTTTTCCTTTATGAGTCCTGTAGCCTACTGTGCCATCAGCTGACTTTCACTTCCCCAGCAGGGAATCTCATTTCCACTCTGTCCTATGCATTTTACAGGGCATCAGTGAACTTAAAACACGATGAATATTGTGGGAAATGAATTTACAAGTGCTGAAAATGAGAAACACAGAAGATCACAAAGACTGCACCATCTGTGCTACTTTGTTGTATTGCACAGAGGGACAACTGCAAATGAAATTCTGTGTAGAATGAAAGCTTGCTAATCCCAAATTGATAGCTTATTCTTGGCACAACCTTGTTTTCCAAGGAGGCCAGTTTGATATCTGATTGACCTCATTTTCTTGATCTGGCCTTGGAATAGAGCTTTGACTTTTTAACGATGTGCCAAAATACAGAATTCTGTTCTGCCGTGACTGAACTCAGAATGGGCTCGAAGTTGAATGTACATTTTATTTTGATCTGAGGCATGAAGTTCTGGGACGACCTTAAATAACACTTCTGTCAAGAAGCTCCACTAGGAAACTAAATCACCAAAAAAAACACCTCATCACGCTGTGACAAACTAAACAGAACTAGAAAATAATTCTCAGCTGCAACCAGGAAACTGTCAGCCAGGCTCAGCCCAGCACTGTTCACTTCTGCACTGCTCTGTTTTACAGCTGGGACAGGAGCCTTACAAGAAACCCTCAGGTTTTACTGCTAGAAAAACTTCTGCCTGCCCTGCAGCAATCAAAGCAATAAATTTTAACTGCTCCTTTGAGCTGTTGGCACCCTTGCAGTCCCTGCCATCCCCATGAACAGCACTGCACCACGTGCCCGTGGCCAGGGCGAGCCCAGCGGGTTTTACAGCTCTGCTGTTCCCTGGGGACTCGGATCACGTGTTGGGCTGGGATGCTGGACAGTGTTTTCCCTGAGAGTTTCATATTGAAAGTGGAAGTAGTTTACCTCACTGACATAATAACCTTGTCTATTACTCATTCTGAGTCATATTTTTTTTTTTAATAAAAAAGCTCCCTGTGACATCACTGCCTTACTCAGTCCCCGTTGGGACACTGAGAGCTGAACTCACCCAGTCTCCTGTGTGCAAAGAGCTGCTGCCCTCTGCTTTCACTTCAGTGTAACCTTTTCACCACATATTTGGAATTACTGGTAAGACTGTGGTTTCAGGGGAATGTTTATCCATATTGTCCCAGATCCACCACCTACTTAGGAGGTGGTACTGCACTTAGTGAAAAAAAACCACCTCGGGGTCTGGAACTTTTTGGAAACCTTCCTTGTAAGGAAGCTTTTATTTTTCCGTTTGAGAAAGTAGTTTTCTGATCACAACTTATGTACTGGTTTTATTTATAATGTTTCAGTCAAAATAATTTCCACATGGCCTCCTGCAACTTTTTTGCACAGGGTGTTTACGAGAAGATTACGTGAGAGTGAAGCAAAAAGCATAATGCAATGTTGTGAAACAACACACCCCTATAAACATTTCCTCTAATATCCACCCCAAAAGAACAAGTTGTGTTCATTCTCCATCAAATTTATCAGAGCTTCTTTTGCTGGTGAAGCCATCAGAACATAAAAGTTCATCTGCACAAAATGTTCATTCTTCTAAATTTAACTCAGCAGTAGTCAAATGGTTAAAGCTGAATTTTTAACAGTGCTTTTGTAGCTCTATTTTTGGAGCTAGAATATTAAATTTTTTTTAAATTTGTGCATTAAGACCATTAACACCGTTTGGGGGTCAATCTCTTGTTTTCTATGAAGAGAATAATAATTATAAAATCTCATTATCACATTTTTTCTCAGATCTAATATTAAAATCACAGAACTTAAGAACTGTCTGAACTGTTAGCCAGTGTTGTTTGGGTAGTTCTGCAAAACTCAAAAGAGCTACATAAATTCACACAGCCTGAAGATGTGGCTCCATGTACACTTTCAAAATGCATTTCTAAGACTTGATCCAAAACAACAGGAAGACCATATTTTGGATTCAATAGGCACATTGGTAATTTTCATCTCACTCTTTTTCCATCCTATTTTGGGGACGAGGGATTTCAAATGGCAGGAAGACACAGCTGATTTACTGAAGGTAGATTATGATGTAATTTGGCTCACACAAAAAAACACCCACGGTAGTAAAAACTGGCGTATTTGTTAAAGCTAAATTCCCCAAATCTCTGTGTAATGTCACAGCAATCTGTTCTTATGAACTTTTGGACAAACCTGAGCCTGGACTGATGGCTTGTAAGTAAAAGATCAACCTGGGGCAAACATCTTCCCCTATCACATTAAGTGCCTGGGAGGGTATTTTCAAGAGTCACTTTTCCTCTCCTTGTAACAGCACAACAGCTCACGGTGACCTGGAGCTCAAGGATATTCTGTGGACACTTCACTCACATCTACTCACATGCAATAAATGTTGTTAGTCTGAGAACTATTTTTAAGACACCTGAATTATGAAAAGGAAAATTTAGCACCTATTTGACCATGTTACATTGCTGTTCTTTCTTCTCACTGGCTTTCTACAGGGGAATTGTATTTAGGAGGACAGCAGATAACAAAAACAACAACAGGTCTTGCCAGTCAGGGAATGCTTTAAAGGCACAAATGTGATGTGCAAAGAAGAGTCACCTTAGTGACAGCTCAAACCTGCCTTTAGAGAAAAATACCACCTTGGGCCCCAGAAGCAACCATTTGGAACTAAAACAAAACAATCCAAGCCAGTAATGAGTAACGCCAGGGTGCTGATTCTGCAGCCAGAGCTGATGGCCAGAGACACATTCACGGCCTGGTTCTTTCTTGGCCACTTTGTACCAAGTGGCATCCACAAGACATCCGTGTTTCATTTCACATCTTTTGAGGTCCTTAATAATTACCAAAATATAACTGGTTATGCCCAGAAATCTGCCTTAAAAAGATGCCTTTTCAAGTTTCAGAAAAACGTATCAGTTGCACCAATCCTACCTTTTATTTTCTCATATCTTACTTGCAAACAATCACGCAGGAGTGGTAACAACATTTTGTTCCTGTAAAGCACCACCCTTGTGAGAATGTCAGTGTGCTCTGTAAGGAATAACTCATCAGGCCTCACACATCCCTGTCGGGTAATAAATGTTTTATCTCAGTTTCAACAAGGAGGAGTCAGAAGTTCGGTGATTTACTCAAGGTCATCCAGGAAGCCTGACAGAGCTATGAGTCTCAGCTGTCCTTCTCACTATCTTCCTACCAGATAAGCATTGAGAAATGCAGAGATACAGTGCTCAGGAAGAACTACCTATATAAAAGTCCATAAAGTAACAACATCTAGTGAGACAGCTGCCAACTAAGCATTAATATATTAGCAGTAAATCTAGTAAATTTTATTTCTTTAATGTGTTAGCTGAAGAATTTATAAGGCAACACTGATGGCTGTAGACAGAGCTTTTGAAAGGCTGGTAAGGAAAACTGGTGAAACTGTAAGACCCTGTATGGGAACATGAGATATATTAGCCTAGAATTTACACTTAGAATTACACAGTTCTGAAAATGGAAATGTTTCAGTTTTTTAGGAAATCTTTCTTAACTAAGAATGATGACTTAAGTTCATCCCCATGCAGATGAATCAAAAGGATTTTTTCACTGTGAGTTTGACCCATGTTAAAATAATTCAGCTTTTCTTTCAAAATGTCATTGAACAATGGTAAAGACTGAGATGTGTTTATTTTGTTCCAGCAATTTTGGAACCGCAGTAAAACCATGAAATTAAACAGCAGATACCAATGCCACACATGGCTCTTGACAGAATCACAGAATCAGAGAATCAGCTGGGTTGGAAGGGACCTCTGAGATCATCAAGTCCAACCCTTGATCCAACCCCGCTGCAGTTCCCAGCCCATGGCACTGATGCCACATCCAGTCTTATCTTAAAAACCTCCAGGGACGGAGAATCCACCATTTCCCTGGGCAGCCCATTACAGTGTCTGATCACCCTCTCTGGAAAGAAATTCTTTCTAATGTCCAACCTAAACCTCCCCTGGCACAGCTTAAGACCGAGCCCTCTTGCCTTGCTGAGAGTTGCCTGGGAAAAGAGACCAACCCCAAGAAGTAAGAGCCTGTATTTTGGGCAACCTACTTCTCACCCAGCGCTGCTGCCAGCAGCACCCACATGTATCCGCAGGCCCCGTCACTGCTGGATGTGGTGCAGAGCGTGGTGGTTGTCACATTTGGTCGCTGCTGCCCGGGGTTACCATTGTTCAGGCCCCTCTTACCTTGACTGCGTAGTTGTTGAGCGGATCCTTGGCGTAGGAGGCCGGGTAGTAGACGGCGTCGCCGGCCTCGCAGCAGGGCTTGTCGCTGGTCAGGCGGAAGTCGGACCAGCTGTCCACCCCGAAGCGCAGCTGGTCCTTCTGCCCGGCCATGAACAGATCCTCGCATTTCAGCGCCAGCTTCTTCAGGGAGTCGGCGTGGAGGCCTCGGATCTTCCCCACCACCTCCTCCCGGTTTTCGATCCCGCGATAAAGTGCTTGTCTCTGCGGCTTCTGCACCCCCCTGCCCTGCCTGGCCTGCGAGAGGTGTCTCCCCGTCAGAGACTCCATGCTGTTGGAGCACCGGTCCTTAATACTGATAGTGGTTAGGCTGGAAACGCTGTTCGTGGCCGACGTGGTTGCCCTCAGTTTTTCCGCAGGCCTGTCCAAGGAATCTCCGGACTCGTTGTCCAGTACCTTGAGCTCCAGGCTGACGGAGGAGCAGGCGCTGCTCGCTTCCCAGTTGGTGTCGATGTCGTAGGTGGGATTGGCCATGATGCACAGGTTGTTCTCCAGAGCCTGCTTCTGGAGATCTCTGGGAGTCGGCTCCGTGTTGGCTCTCAGGATTGTTTTCTTTGGCAGTGGAGGTGGGGTTGGCTGCAAGTTGTTCACTGTCTCCTGGTCTACCAGCCCTCCGAAGGCAATGGCATCATCCAGAGCTCCCTTGGGTTGCCTCGGCTGTTTTGGAGGGATCATGGTTGCTCTGGACTGTCCTGT
The DNA here is from genome assembly GCF_003945595.2 of Pipra filicauda. Lineage (NCBI taxonomy): Eukaryota > Metazoa > Chordata > Aves > Passeriformes > Pipridae > Pipra > Pipra filicauda. Next base: position 1,048,319 of record NW_024104118.1, on the reverse strand, counting down.
GGAATAAGATAATAGTAACAGAAGATTAAAGTACTTTGCATCTGCTGCTCATATTTGTGCTCTGCAAAGAAGTTTAAGGCAAAAAAATAAAGCTGACTGGGACCCTCCCAATGTTTAAAAAACCCCTAAATACATATATGAAAAGATGAGCTAATTACTAAGCAAAATGGCCAAATCAGCATCCCATACATGTCATTACATCCAGCCACTCCTGGTTTGACCCTGGCATATATATTAACATCAGTGTCAGTGCCAGCAGTGCTGCCACTTTACCTCCCACCTGATTAATGACAAGAAGTGCAAGGAAAAACCAAACATCAATTTGGCACTTTGGCCAAAGTCCAGTTTCAGCAATTCCACCCAGCCACCCATAATTTCTTCTGCACTCAACTATAATATTATTCCTGACTTCCTATTCAGATGTGCCAAAACTATGGGTAGACAGCAGTCCATAAATTTCCATAAATTGGGAAATCTGCCAGAGAGGCTGAAAATCTTATTTCAGAATGGAAACCAGAAACCTTCAGACACAAATAATGGAGTTTAGATACTTCTGTGGTCACATTGGGAAGTTAGGATTGCCCCAGCAGATTCACCAGCTGGAAACAAGGAAATTAAGCCTATTTTCACTCAGGTTGACAAGTGTGTTCCCATTGAGAATAGAGTCATGTTTTGACAGAAATATTTTTTACCCTACAATTTAAAACTCACATCCCTTCCCCCAACTGTAACTTCTCTAATGCATTTCCCTTCCTCTCTTGCCATGGGTACCTTTGTTGGCAATATTGTGTTCATAGATAATCTGACCCAGCTTCAGTCAGGAAACTCCAAACAGCAGGTTACGTACACACAAGCACAGAATTTCCACTGACAGACTGCTTTCAGACATCTGTGTGAATCCAGGGAAGATAAACTTCCTGTCATGTGCTCTGAATGGCTTTTATGGAGGGCAATTATCTTTTATAAGTGCCAGAGTCCTTGGAAATGAAGAACAAATAAATGACAATAATATAATGGAGAACAGAAACTAATAAACAGACAATACAAATGACCAACTTGCTGCTCCGGGACAATTAAACAGTTGTTACTCATATCAAAATGAGATCTTTCCACTCTTAATAATCAACTGCTACTTTCAGAGAAATTATTTTATAAGCTTTCTACTGCTCCTGGGAGGTTCACTATCACGGTAAGGTAGGAAGCCAATTTTTACAGTTGCAACACAGCAGACATGAAAACAATAATTGCAGTGGAGCACCTTTTCTAATAAGGGAACAGACACCTTGACTATTTGACTGTTTATAACGTGCTGAATCATAAAATTGTTTAGGCTGGAAAAGACCTTTAAGATCACTGAGTTCAACTGTTAACCTACCACTGCCAAGCCCACCAATCCTTGTAAAGAGAGGACTGAGCTGGAATGCTGAACCAAACTGGGGGATCTCAGATTCAGATGTGAATCACATCACTTCAGTCCATTGTTAATAATAAATGACTTTGCAGTCTATTAAAAATAAAAGATAACCTCTTTTACTTTTTAAGATACGTTGTTATAGTTTTTCTGAATATGAAAGAATCCTAGATCCACTTGGCCAGGATGCACAAAAACCTGGAATGCTGGGTTAGAATGCTGAAATGATTTCACAAGATCAAAGAGGACAGTATTTTTATATGTATCCACAAACACAGCAGCCTTGCATCCTACATTTTTAACAATCATTCTCTTTTCAGTCATTTCAAGGAGACAACATCACAAATGGAAGTTCTATCTCTATCTTTTGTTTAAGCTCCAGAAACCCTCAGAAGAGCCTTATGGATTTAATGATAAGCCTGGCTCTTCCAGTGTTTAAAAAACCGAATTTGGAGCAGGAAACTCTATCAGCTTTGTACATACCCGATCTTCAGGGAAGATTGCAAATCATTTTCAAGGTTGCTAAAAGAAATTTAACACTCAGAGACTGAGGGGACTCCACTGCTCCTTTGGGATCGTGGTACTGCAGCCAGAGAGCTCTACTGTGGCAGCTCTGCCTCTCACTGCTGTGCTGCAGCCTCTGACCCTGGGGCCAGTCGGGCAGCACAGGAACTCTGTCAGAAATCTCCCCTTTGCAGAGGTGCAGAGTCAAAAGCAGAATTGATGTCTGCATGCCAGACATGCACCCAGATGCCACAGCTTTTTCCTTAGTCCTGAGACGAGTTCATTTCTACTTCATATCCAGTTTTCTTACTCATCCAAACACGTGCCCTCTTCCACAACTACTTACTCTTACCACATCTGTGACCTATGTACTTCTCCCCAGCAGCACTGTGTTAAAGATCACTTGCCTGTTTTTTTATCCTTCCCCTCTTCCCCACTATGCTGGGACAGCCTGACTGCTGGGGTGGGAGAGAGGACACTACTGCAGGAGGATCTGCTGATCCAAGGACTGCACAGATGCCAGAGAGAAACAACAAGAAAACAAATGAGAGCAAGATGCACATGTGAAGCAGCAGCAGCAGGAGCCCTCTCCAAGAAAGGTAAGATTTATAACAGTTACTGCTCCATTCTCTTGTTTTCTTTCTGCTTTACTGGCCCTGCCCTCCAAAAGCCATTTCATACAGAGGAGGGCCCTGAGACTGCAACCAGTGCTGCTTTTGCATTGGAACTGTGACATCCAAACAGAATTGGGGAAGGTTTTCATAGCCAGAAGCGATTTTCTGCAGGAGTAAGGAGGGGGTGGCAGGATCCAGAGAACTGCACGTACGAGTCGATCTGTAGCCACTGTTTCAAGTATTCTCAGCTGAGGAAAATGAGTTTGTCAAACACGCCACGTTACAGTTGTTGTTTCTCCCCACAAGAACAAGTTTTCCATATTGAAATCTACCCATCTGTATTACACAGTTGAAAAGCTTCATGTCTGTGCTGTTGCTGTGCTGAGTTCTTAACACTGTACATTTGTTTCATACCCACTGGGCCAGTCTTTCCAGCTCAGCTTTCCTGAGGCAGGAAACGTCATGTCCCACATTTTTATAAATTCACTGCCTAGCAAGAAAAAAGCTGTCTTAAATGTTGTCCCTGTCAAAGGCACAATAATATTCTGCTGCACAGAAGTACCAGCAATGCATTTATTTCTTTTTCTTGCCTATCCTTTCCTTCTCCCCTTGCATGCCTAAAACCATTGTTTCCTTACCTACTGCACAGGCTCACCAGCATTGCAAGGTTCAGCCTGAGCCACAACACTCTTGGGAGGCAAGTGAAAAGGCACAATATTGGGCTACCAGTTACAGAGAGCTTTGAAGTGGATTCCAGACTGCTCAATGACAGAAAAAAATTTAACTCTTTATAGACAGCAGCTTTCTAGAGAGCTTTAAGTAATTCTACAGTTCAATAACATCTTCCATTACAGAATCTCACTACACTATTTAAATATTAATGCTGAAGTCTCTAGACACCATGCAGAGGTCTGAAACTCTAAAAGAGCTCTGAAAAAGGCATTTAAATGTTATTTTTCTGGGTAACTGATTTATCATCAGACTTTGCATTGCAGCCTGTTGATGTGAGTGGGTGAACCTATCAAATCTGACATCACTCCTTAATAAAACTCTTACCCTGACTGATAAATAAAACCAAACCATGAAAAAACCCCACAAGGGCATAAGGTGCCTTCCAACCACTGCAAAAGCTCCCAGCACACTTCACAGCCCCAAATCCAACAAATGCTGCACACGTACACCACTATTCCATAACATTGTTCAGTACAGAGGTTTCCATGAAATCCTGCATTACACTCAGTTGTTTACTCATTTAGTGTTAATTTAGTAGATAAAAATCTCACCGAAACGCTGAGAGATGTAACAGAGAGGAAAGCTGACATTTGTTAAGTAACATTTGGGATGCACCTCCAGTTTCTCAGCAATAATTTGAGACTGGGCTGCAGATCCCAGAAGCTTCAGCTTGCCTGCTGGGTGATTTGGCAGGTCCTGCTGCCCACCCTCCATCACACCACGCTGAAGGCATTACCTGTGCTAATCATACATTACACAGAATGCACCAGACTGGTGCTATAATCACTGTCTGTCACTGAGCTGTCAGTTTTAGTCAGCAATGATTTCAGCACCTTATTTACAGCCTGGCTAAAGCACACTGCCCTGGTCTAAGTTACTGACTGGGGCAGTGCTCCGTGGCAGATGCTGTGATCTGGGATTTTTTCCAGTGTCAGCAATCACAAAACCTAGAAACTTATCCTCCTTTTTGCCCACTTCTCTAAGTGTAAAGAGGAAAGTTGCTGATAACGAAATAACCTATTTTTTTTTCAATGACAGAAATACTATCCTGAGCATATTGAGAATACCTTAATCTACTTACAGCGACGCTAATTCAATCAACTCAATTTCCCCAACAAATTCAGACAAAGACAGAACAATTTAAAGGTTTGTAAAGGAAAGGCTTTTAATTATCTAGTCTATTGTCTTCCTTATCATCAGCTACAGGGCTTACCTGAATTAACTTGTGTTACAATAAAAGCACCCATTATAAAAAGAAACATCCAGGCCCTATCTTACACATTTGAACATTTGTTTCTGCATCTCGATTCAGCTGGCAGCCCCTGGAGTTTGTGAAATCAGTTGATACCAGAGGTATCCCTCATGACAGTTCTGCTCACCCCACAAGCAGACTCGTGCTTTGATAAGCTGAACACACTGAGTTTCCTGAATTAGTCCCCATGAAGTGCCTGCCACAATACAAGGCATTTGCAAAGCTGTTCTTTAGAGCCTGTACAGTTTCTTTAAACATTCCTCTCAAATTGTGGCCACAGCAGTTGCAGGGAAAAAATGAGACAGAACCTCTCTCCTCCTATTGAAGTTTTCTTCTATTTGTACAGCCAGGAACAGTCTTTATTTCTATCATCATGCTGAGATCTCTTAAAAGCCCCAAGTCTTTTATATTGTACCTGATTCCCAGAGGAGAATCTTCTGCTTTGTAAGATTTGTCTCTTGGAAGGCCAAACCAAATATATTTGAGGGCAGTACCTGATATAAACTATTACCTGACTGCAGAGGACAATTTACCAAAGCTTGCAGTTATTTCTGTTCATGAACTTTCACATGACACATCAGAACTGAAGATTAGACATTTATCAAAGTAGTAACATATTATCTGCTTTTAAATAAAAAACATAGAATATGCATCAGATTAGTATTTAAAATGAATATTGTGCATTATGCTGCAAATTGAGATGTTCACATGATGTATTTTACAAACTCCAAACTGCACTATTGCAGCTCCAATTGCAGCTGGAGCAAGAGTCAAATGTGGTGTAACTTCTCATATTATCCTTTCTTCCAGTTTCACATACCAGTATTTGCTAATTCTACAAAAGATAAGACTTTGCTGCCTAGGTGATGCAAGATGTGAAAACAAGTAGGAATTATTCTCTGTGCCTACCTAGGAATCTCTCTGTTGCCATCAGAACTAGAAAGTGAGGTTGCTTGAGTAAACCAGAAGAGCTTTGAATGGCAGCCAGAGAACTCAGTGCCATTTAGGGAAGCATTGCTCCTAACAACAGGCAGCCAGGCTGAGCCAGACCCAGGCAAGCCTTAAAGCTGACTTAACTCTTTCATACCTAAAATTTCCTTCGCTGACAGCAAAGCTCAAAGTGACCCAAGGATGAGAAGATTTTGAATAAAATGCCAAGGGGTTCAGTTTTATGTGGTTTTAAGAGGGAACATTCAAACTCTGGAACAGCACTAACACAAGCCAGGGCTGATGGAAGGGACCCCTTGAGATGCTCGGGCAGGGTCAGCTGGAGTGGGTTGCCCAGGATCATGTCCAGTCAGGTTTTGACTGACAACCACTTTGGGCGACCCCTTCCAGTGTTTAATGGTATTTTACTGCATGGGCTAAACGTGCTGTAAGCAGCTCTGAGGGAGCTACATCTACTGCCTGGATTCTGCCTGCATGGAGCTATCTCCTAAATACAGAAAATACAGACACAGATAAAACGAAAATACTCACTAAAATGAAAGCAGTTCATCAGACCTTTGAGTAATTCACCATAAAAATATAAATTTTAGTTCTCCTCCTCAGAGGAAGAGTTTCTTGGTAGGTGTTACTGTCGCTCTTGGGCGGGGTATTTTTCTACTTTATGCTTTACAAACGATATCTAATGAATGTTTTAATAGCAGAATACACTCGTAAGTTCACCGCTAATTCACATTCAAGCAAAAAAATGCAACACTATCACTGTCTGTCTAAGGAATGCAGGCACCTGAGGGTTTAAAATTTAGCCCTTGATCCCTGAAACACGTGTGGACATGCCAAACCCCCTGCACTCGTGAGCCACCTCAACGCACTCAGTTTACTCTTGGCCAAGCACTTAAGAAGTTGGTGTGTTTACAGGGCTGGGGTGTTACTGAAAAACATGTATTCAGATATCCTGGAACGTAAATAAATGAGAGATTTTGTTCTTCTAGGAAATCTGGCTGGAGGTATCCCTAAATTCACTGAACTTCAGATCAAAATGCTTCAGAAAGTTAGGCTGATAATAGTGATACTGGATATCAGGAGATGCTTATTTGTGTTGCTCCCTTATCTTCCAGAGAGGCACTGCATCCATGTATCTTTTTAATAGGAGTCAGGAATTTAGTAATGACAGGACATTCATATCTTATTATGAAGGAGCATTCAGACTAGGATAAAAAAGGTTTCAGTCAACAAAAGATGGTTACAAATATTGTAGCAGCTACTGATGCTCTAAAATAAAAAGTCCTATCTTTTGTTGAAGTTTGGAAAAATATTGAAATCTACTTACTGTTTCTAAAGAAATTAGGTCATTTGCTCTGTATTTTAAACCTCTTTGACAAAATTTCTCAAAAAAAGGTAAAACTATGTGTCTTTTAAAATCATTTGAGGTGTTTATCACTAGGACCAATTAAAAGGCTGTTTTAAATTACAGGAAAACAAACCTCTGAGTTTGTTGAATCTTCACTTTCTTGTTGTGATCACAGAAGGAGACAACATAACTTTATTTTCTACAAATCAATATTAAAAAGTCAGCCTTTAAAAGCTCCCCTTACGAAGGTGCGTTGAGCTGTTCAGAAGAAGAGGTATCCAAAATCAGATCCAACTGATATTTTCTTCCGTGAGAGCACACTTACCTAAATTGCTGTACGTGGCACTGCAGGCATTTAAGTTGGGAGAACGTGGAGCTTCTTCTTTCTCCTCCTCCCCCTGCGGAGGACGCGCCGAGGACACGGGAATGACGGAGGCGCTGCCACCATTGTCCTGCTTCACAAACACGGCTCTGGGGACACGAGGGGACAAGTCCTCCAGGGTCGTGTCATCGGGCACTTGACTGAAACAAAGAGGACAAAAATCACCTGGAGGTCAAAGCTGGGCAGGAGATCCTCCTGGCAAAATACCAGGTGAGGCATTTCCAGGAGGGGGAATGAACCGGTAAAGAAACAAGTTCTTTCGCCCTCCTTTTTTAAGGACAATTTTCTACAGTTTTCCTTCATGAGAAGAAACAACTTGTGAGTGAAACAGTAACGTGTTAGTTACTATTACACTAATTATAATAATCCATGGAATATAATAATTAATGCCTTTGATAGCAAGGCATAATAAAACGTTTTACAGCTTGGCTACAATCAGCATCCGTGCACATACATATGCAGGCGTGACCCCGGGGAAAACGTGTGGGACTCAGGACAGCAGCAGAGTTTGAGGTGCTTTTTACCAATTGGAACAATTGGGCTTTAACCAAAGATAACAAGGTATAGCAAGGGGGGTTAAGTCTCAAAAAATAAAACTTTAATGACAGATTTTCATATACTGGTAGGGTTTTGGGAACCGACACTTTGGGCAACACAATCTCATCTAAGCCATGATTAAAATCCACCTGCATTAGGCCAGCTGCAAAAGGCCATGAACACATTCCTCTGTGCCTGCTCTTAGCTAGGAAGTTTCAATCAAATTGTGATGACTTATAGCACAAAGCTCTGAAAATTGTGGATTTAACCAGTTTCCACGGATGTATTTATTGCAGTATAATTTAAAAATTATGCATTATATGTATGAAAAAATGGTCGAGATTTCATAAAAACCCCCTAATCCTATTGAAAATATAGCAGCAATTATCAGTAATATGCCACAAAAACATGTTAGAGCAAAAATATCTCCATGCCTTTACATTCTCTCACTCACAGAAACAAATACTCATTACAGCCAAATGTGCTGTTCTCTAGTTCTCATTCCTATAGCCTGATCAAATTCAACAGCAAGAATTTTAACTACTTGTGACTTCCATAAGGGGCAGGAGTAACACACTTCCATCAGGAGATGATCACCACATCATGTATCTGTACAGATACTTATTTTTTGTGTTAAACATTTAAAACTTCTGGAAAGAGTTAACATAAATTACAGGCATATTTCTCTCTATGGCAAAGCCAAAATCCTGGAAATCATGGTACACAATCTTCTAGCAATCCCTGACTGCAGAGGTTAAAACATGCCAGTCCTTTGCATGACACGAGCCCCAGGACAGTGCAGTGAGCACATGCTGTTTCTGCTCAGACTCATGAATTTGAACTGCAGGCTGACACAAACCAAACTCATTAGAACTTGTTAGTAAAAGAGAAAAAAATGGCATAAGTTCAAAAAGATGTAATCTTTAATCAGCGAAACCTTTTTTTGTTCCATTTTAGTACCATGCATAGGAATGGTGTGAGGAACATTCCATGTGCCATAAATATATCCACATTAAAGAGTTAACCTACTGTAATTTCAGAGTAAAGCAGACATAAAATTAAAGCAGTAACGAGGCTCTCAAGATGAGGAGAAATTTAACTACAGACTTGTAAATGCTGTAAATAATATACATACCTGCATTCCTCGACAGGAATGTTTTCTTTAAGAAGAAATAGGTTCTAACAGCTTTACAGTTCTGTCATTGCCACAAACCAGAAGTTATCACATCTCAGAGTAACTTTTTTAGTATTGCTTGGTGAGGTACAGAACATACTCATTCTCCAAACCAGTCACATGCAAGCACATACACTAAACCTAAGCTCAGAAGCCATTTGCCAAAGTAAACCAACAGCTAGAAAGGAAGAAAGAGAAAAAAAATACCAACTCACCCACTGTACTCACTCACACAATTCCCCATTAAAGGAAATTCTTTCAGGGCCTTCTTGAGTCTTTTAATCATGTCTTGAAACTCTGGCGAGCCATTGATTCCACAGTGTTCTGGTGTGCTACAAGTTGTGCAAGCTGTGAGCAAGGGCTGAACTCTGCACAGTGATACACCTACTGCACCTTCTGTTTACCTTGGGGCTGGGCCCTGCCAAAGCGCCCCAGGAAGCCAGGCAGCCCCAGCCCTGCCTCCTTAACTCTTCCCCTGCCTCCCTGAAGGAAATCCAGTGCACAGGCTGCTACATCACTGCTCTGGAATGACAGCTATGGCCTTAGTCATGGTATTACTTAAGGAAAAGCACGTTCAAGTTTCAAGAGGAGTTTTAGGAACTAAGACTAACCTACTGTTAAAAGTAAGTGAGTATCTCAGATCTGTAGTCCATGCCTCAAAAGAATACATTTTAAAGCCCAGCAGTTCGATGGCAAGCCATGAAATCCATGGGGAAATGCTTTCCAGGATGTTAACACCAAGACTGAGCGACCCAGCTCATGGACACAGTGCAGAGACCCAGCAACCCTCCATCAGAGCTGGCAGGACACAGGAGGAACAGAAGGGGAAACCATCCTCACTCTGGGAGCTACAAGAACCAAATTCCCAGTCGCTTTTGCTTCATGAACGAAACAGTTAAAACAACCAGTTTTCCAGAAGAGAAGAGCAGCTGATAAACGAGCAGTTCTCTGAGATTAGAACCATTAAAGCCTGATTTTCTATTACTTTCTATCTGCTTGTTGGTAGCAAGTGATACTTAAAGCTATCTCCTTATTTGGGATATTTATAGCTATTTTGCCAGGATGGATTCTTTGATGCCTTGCATAAGAGCACATATTTAGCTTCTACCATAGTGGGCGCAGCCTCCTCTGTCCAAGTCTTTTTTTTTTCCCTTTCTTATTTCAAAAACAAACTTCATAGGAAATTAATTATCTTAGAGAACTCTGCTCCTTTGGGCACAAGAGGCTGACACTAAACAACTACTCAGTTACTGGAGGAAGCAGCCCTCTGCACGCAGAGAACACGTTTGTTTTCCTAAGAAGCTGAGATTATGTGCAGCAAAAAAACTTGCCATAAAAATGACTGTCCTTCAGATAACACCCCACTGAATTCACATACTTGTCATTCACATGTGCACAAGCTCAAAACTGTTTTAAAAGTGTTATTTTTCTGCAGGGACAAATGCCCCTAACTCCTTCCTTCAGGCTCTCCTCCTTCACAGCTCTTGGAGGATTGCCAAAGGATGGTGTGGTCTAACTTGTCTCAGTCTTTTGGGAACAGCAGAATCCAGAAAGCTGCCTGTGTAGTGTGTTAATTCTGGTGAGGACACTGGAATCACAGCTATTGTGTGACCTGTGTTTTCCTCTATTCAGAGCACACCCACTCAATTACAGCAAGGAATAGGAGGGAGATAATGTGCAATGCTTATAAGAAGTGACTGTGAGAGTGTATTCCTCATCGAGGGTCAGGTCTGGAGGCCAGGCTGAGGGAGCACAGTTCTGTGCAAGACAGCAGATAAATCCCAGTGGCAGGAATTAGTGACAAACACGGAGAAAAGCTGATGTGGCCTTGGACCCAGCAGAGATCTGATCCCCTCCCCGAGCGTGCACCAGCACAGCAGCAGCCACTGGCAGCAGGACAGTTGGGGGTGACAAGGAAGATGACTCAGTTTTACACACACACAGCACCAACTGTGTAATTTGTACGTATATTTAGTGTCAAAGAGAGCACTTTGAGATCCCCTCAGGCCCTACACTTGTAAGGTAATAAAGCCAATCTAAAGCCTCAACTGACTGAATAATGCTGGAGAAAAAATGCAGAGAGGTTAATGAGTGGAAGGAGGTCAAAGGCCACCTTACCCAGCAACTTCTCCTCAGAACACAGACCACTTTATTCCTGCAAAACACCGAGCAGAGCCCATCAGTGCCCAGGTTCCAGGGTGCACTCTGGGTACAGAAAACATTCCAGTGGCTCCTGCAGTTCAGTTCCTCATCACCACCATTAGCCAGGAACAGTCACCCAAGAGGAAAGTGAAACAAACTTCTAAAAATGACAACCTGAAACAGCTAAGCCATAAAGTTCCTAATTCTGATTATTTAGAAGCTGGCTTAGTCCTGAAGTATGAGAATTTATATTATTTTTCCCCCCCCCAAGTCTTGTATAATGTGATGTTTGCATGGATAAAGGGTATACATTTGATAATCCAGTAAAGACATCCTGCTAAGCTCTTTAGTGTCACTGAAACTTAATGGCAATGAGTTCCACAGATTAACTGTGCGTTATAAAAAATATATTTTTCTTTATCCATTTTAAGTTCTCGCTCTTTCCATTTTACAAACTGTATTAGAGGAGTTAAGAACAATAATACCAGATTTACCATTTCTTAATCTAAATTTATAAAATAATAAATGGTAAAATCCCTTCTACTTGGTTCCTTAGCAGTCCTTGGTGTTTACGAGTTCCCACATAAAACGTTACCAAACTTATTGCTTAATGCACACACAGCATTTCCAGTTCTGTCAGCATGGAGATGTTCTAGAGAAAAATCTCACAAGTTTTTAATTGATGAAATAGTGTAAGAGAAATGGTTAATGCTTTTAAAAGCACTGCTGAGTAAGGTAGATAAAGCTTGCTGATATCTAGATAAAAGCAAACCAACCGAGATTTGACAAGAAGGGAGAGTTGATCCACCTAAAATTTCTCCCATTTCAGTAGAGTTGCTCAAGCAAGAAATTTCTTTTCATCTATAACATCCTTGCATTCTCCTCATCAATTTGTGCAAGCTGTACTTGAAAGGTTTGGGATTCAGGTGAGAACCTCACCCTAAGAATTAGACCAGAGCTCCTCCAGACTGGGAGGGACTTTGTTTTAAACGGAGCCCTTCTGTGATTTGACAAATTTTGTTATCTTCCCAAGGAGTTTCTGAAGCAGCTGTGGAATCTGCAGGACTGGATCAGTGACAGTGCTGAAGTGGAATGTGGCAGTGGTGGTTATTCCTGCCTATCTCTGGATGTAACCCTGATCTTATATGGCCACATTTTTGAAGAACAACGATTCCCAATGTTTTTACTGAGTGATCTGTCACAACATTCCTGTTCCTCTAGACACAGAGCTCAGATCTGCTGGTTACGAACTCAAAGCCTTTCGCAAAAGTTAACATAATTTTAGGAATCAGATTGGTAATCCCAACTTTAGCTAGGAAAAAATGCTTCCTTACCTGAACCAGAACAAAATGAATATACAGACTTCACTACCTGAAGGGAGTATTTCAGGAAACACACAGTTTGATCTTTACTTCATCCAAGTCTGGGCCAAAGATCCCATAAAGGAAAGTTATGGCTGACTTGTATCTGTGAAAGGAAACTCTTTGTTTGAGGTGTAACTGCAATGGGGGTGGCCGTGTACAGGGCACTTGCACTGGGATTAGCAAAGCTCTGCCACCTAAAGCAGTGAGGGAAATTCAGGATTAGCAAAGCTCTGCCACCTAAAGCAGTGAGGGAAATTCAGGATTAGCAAAGCTCTGCCACCTAAAGCAGTGAGGGAAATTCAGGATTAGCAAAGCTCTGCCACCTAAAGCAGTGAGGGAAATTCAGGATTAGCAAAGCTCTGCCACCTAAAGCAGTGAGGGAAATTCAGGATTAGCAAAGCTCTGCCACCTAAAGCAGTGAGGGAAATTCAGGATTGGCAAAGCTCCGCCACCTAAAGCAGTGAGGGAAATTCAGGATTGGCAAAGCTCTGCCACCTAAAGCAGTGAGGGGAGTTGGGCTCTGAGGGTGATTCAGTTGAGCCCTTCCTGCAGACAGCCAAGGGAGCAGCAGGACACTGAGCTGCACTTTGCTTTTGGGAAATGTCTCAATCTAAAAAGCTGCTGCTGGGGGTGAGCAGAGATGTCTCAGTGAAGGAGAGGAGAAGCCTTAATCTCGTGAAACTCCAATGGCAACGCTCTGATCTATGAGATAACAAAGCCTTTGAAGAATCTTTTTATTAAACTTGTGATGAGTGGATTGCACACTGTGCTGTACCACCTCCATCAATTACAGTGACTCGGGCCAGAAATATCATCATGTTATCCTTTTAGAGGTCAATTTTAGGTTTTGCCTGAGAACAACTGCTGCTTCATGAACTACAGGTGTTCTGAGAACACCTGATTTTTCTTCCAATTAGTGACAAAGCTGACGTGACTGCTGATTTTTAGCACAAATTAATCCATCTACAAATTTTTGGCAAATTTAATATATCATTTGCTAGCTCCTTTTGAACCAGCATATGTGTGTCCTGGCATCAAACAGAAGGAAACAATCACATGGATAAACCAAAACCAAGTTCCTTTGGATAACAGAGAGATAATTTTCAGCTTTCCAAAGAACTGAGTATTTTGCAAGTGCTGTTCAAAGGAAAAACTGCCCTTTCTAGTGATAACTTCAAATACCTTCAGTCCTTTTGTGGTTATCAATCTTCAGCAGCTTTGTAAGACATTGCAAAGTAAGTAAATACTGCATCTTATTTAATTTGCTTTCAAGACCTCCCAGTAATCTGCCATTTTTAAAGCTTATCTTATTTTCCAGGTCATCAGTTTGGTTTTTTTTTCAGTGAGTTTACTGTTCTTGGCATCCTGAGTTAGGGAAGTGTCCTGTTCACTGATCAGTATCTTCAGCTCTTCCATTCTCCTCTAAGCCTCTGCAAGCTTAACCCAAGATTTTCAACATCTTTGTCATGCACTTATTTTAGCCCGAATTATCACCAACCTCACAGTAATACCTGAAGAGCTCACACAAACCAAGCATAGCATCTCATCAGTTATGTCTCCTGCTTGTGCCAAAATGGAATTTGGCAATCCTGATTCTCACCTACTGGGATATTAAAAACGAAAGCCAAACCCCTTAAAAATCAACAAAAAAACTCCTCATTTTTTTGGCACTATAAGGTTTCACTTGGTCTTTTTAAGACTATTAAAAATTAATTAAAAAACCCCAAATAACTCAAGGCATCAAAGTACCTGAATTTAAAAACTAAAGGATGAAGCTACTGACTGTCCAGTGTTCCCACAATGTATTTCTGAGCATCTCAGTGTATGTCCTTTGAAATGTGTAGAAACAATAGGACAATATTGTCAGAAAGGAGAAATTCCCGTTCTAACATTTGGGAGACTCCCATTTTCACCAGGAAAAACTCAGACGTGGTTTTAACCAGTATCATTGTAACCTGCAGAAAACTAAAGAGCAAACATACTTTTTGGAGTAAGTGAATAAGACAGAGCAGTGACAAATTGCCTTCAAAAGGGAGGGCAGAAGGTGCTCCAGTCACAGGGCAAGAATATCACACATTCCAACAGCACCATCTCCAGGGCAGTGCAAGAATCAGGAACTCTTCCTGCCCTCTCACCACTGGCAGAAGCAGCTGCTCCTCCCTGCCTGTCCCCTGGCACACCAGGGAGTTGATCTGGCTGAAAAATGCCTGCAAAGTTATTTCCCTCTTGGATCCCTTCCCCAGTCTGGTTCAGCACAGGTGACCACAGGGACTGTCTTGGCAGCACAAGAGGGGGCCCTGGGGAGCTGGGAGCAAGAGAATCTCCTGATGGCAACGCAATCAAAATCAACCTCACTTTCTCCAGCTTCCCCTGGATACATGGGAAAAAAATGGGTTCCTGTAAAGGGGGTCGAAAGCACAAACTCCTCCAATTCTTTAACCTGCCCTAAAGCTGCCTACTTCTCCCCATTTAATTTGGGGCAAGTCTAGAGAGACTGCACTCTGACCAAGGGTTGCTAGTAATTTTCTTGTATAGAGAGTGGAGAAAGAAAACCAAGTTATTTTACTTTAGGACAAGTGGCAATCCGTTTATGGTCAACTCTAACTGTGCTCACCCAGTGATTTCTGTTAGCTTAAGTCAACTTTAAAACCACCTTAACTAAAAAACACTGCAGCTTTCTTATACAAAATATGGAGGAAGAAAACCAAAGAGCACTGCCATGATGCATTTTCTGGGGCTCACACTTAGCTCACACTTTACAACATTTTAAATTTCCTACCATTAGGTTATTGTTATAATGAATTAGATAATGCAAGTTTGAAGGTACCTCGGGATTGGTTTGTGTAATAACACTGGAAGAAATATTCTAACAGATCCCCAGCTGTGGTCAGCACTCAGGGAAATGCACACTGTGCCCATGTGACTGGCTGCAAATGATGCTGTGACCAGCTCTACTGCACCTAATCCTGCTGGGGGACAAAGCATGTCCACTGCTAAAGGCCTTGCAAGACAGAGGTAAGATTATTTTATAGGTACTCTAAT
This sequence comes from Pipra filicauda, assembly GCF_003945595.2. Classification (NCBI taxonomy): domain Eukaryota; kingdom Metazoa; phylum Chordata; class Aves; order Passeriformes; family Pipridae; genus Pipra; species Pipra filicauda. The sequence continues at coordinate 1,032,869 of NW_024104118.1, read as the reverse complement.
TTTTTCCATGGTTTATTTTGGGATGCTGCAGTGATGTTGCAGTGCAGCATCAAGCTGAGCACTGCACCTTTCAAGAGCCACAGATTTTTAATTTCTGTTGTACTTTTCAATAGTTGCCTTCTCCTTCTGCAGAGAAATTCTCTGGTTTCCCATAACATACAAGCACTTTCTTAAAGTAAAAATTCAGGAGAATGGATCTGATTCAGTGGAACACTATTGTGACACATTAGTGAACCTCCAAGACAAACTGCAAATATCAGCTACTGCTTCTAAAAAATTTTTAAGAACTTTTCTGATATCCAACATAATGGAGAGATTCTTAAAACATGCTCTAAGTTACCTAAAACAAATATCCTTTGAAAAAATTACACTTAATGTAGCAAAACTCCTCAGTTCCCCCCTTTTCAGCAGTAAATACAGGACAGTTCACAACTGAGTAAGCGACTGAAAGAGCCGAGCGGAGTACCTGGGGATTTTCTTGGGAATCTGAGGTGGTGAGGAATGGCTCGCTGGGTTCTGGTCAGAGCTCTCGGGAGGCTTCTCCTGCGCTTCTCCTTTGTCTTTTGCCAGTGCCTCTGCGATGGCAGACTCCACTCCCCCCTTGGGTGGGAGGTCAGCCTTCGGCTCGGCCGGCGCCGGCTCGCACCGGTACATGAAAACGATGGAGGGCTTCTCGCTGGAGTCCGACTTGGCCTCGCTGAACCAGTGATGCCGCTGAACTGGGGGAGGGGGGAGCATGTGTATAACAGTTCCATCCAGACCCACCAGCTTCCCTCTCTCTCTCTCCTTCTCTTTGTCTTCCTCATCGTCGGGTTTCCTGCGGCGGAAGAAGCTCTTGAACGATATCCAGCGTTTGGGTTTCGCGTCGGCGCGACGCCCCTCCGAGTGCAGGATCGACTCGGCCTCCGTGGACCTGGTGGGGCTGGTGGGTTTGGTCCAGTTGCTGAAATGTCTTTGCAGCAAGTTACTGGCGTGGTAGGGCGAGGAGGTGGAGCGTGGGGGCGGGAACGGCGGTGCCTGCTCTGCCTGAGGACTCGTGGCATTGGGGGTGGCTCGCGCTGGCTTTGGAGAGGGAGCGGCAGCCAGCTGGGACAGCGGATCTTTCGGCACTTTCCCAGCAGTGTTTTCCGCCGTCTTGGAGGACTCTATTTCAGGCTGTGACGTAAACAGAGATTTGGGTCGTACCAGGGTGTTTTTAGGAGTGTCTCCCTCCGGAGGTAAGGAATACAGTTCTTGTACACTACAGGACTTGGGTCCAGACTGAGGTGTTTCTGGAGGAGATTGTGGAGGCTGGATAGAAGCCACAATCTGTGAGAGCACCGTGCTTGCATTCTCTCTGCCACCACTGCTGCCAACAGAACCCTCCGGCGTTACGTCTGTTTTTGCTGCAGGCTCTTGTGTTGCCTTTTGAGCTTTTGATGGGGAGCTGTGGTCAGCACTGTGACATCTCTGTGGGGATATCTGGCTTTTACTGAGACAGCTGTTGAACTCTTGGACCTTTTGAGCCACAGAACCCAGCCTGCACTCAGAGCTATTCGTCACCCCCTTTGGTTGGGACAACTCAGCGGGTTTACTGCCTATGGCTTCAGTTATTGTACTTTCTGTTTCTATTTCCTCATATGTATGGCTTATCACACTGGTAGTTTTATCTTTGATGGACAGCTCCCCACTGGTCCCTAGAAAACTTTTATAGATAGCCAGGTTATCGTAAGCGTTCGGATTGATTACAATAGGAACTTTAATAGCATTTTTGGAACTCTTGGCATAAGTGGGCTCATCATGAATGATAATAGGAAAAGGTGGCATGCCAGCATTGTTGTAGCTGTTGAATTTTATCTCAGATAAATTGGGAGACTTAACGGGGATAGTTTTTGAAGAAATGTTTGTAGCTGTAGGTGAAGTAGGAGCTGACTTGTGGCTTGTCTTCCTGGGAGGAACGGAAGGTCCTGAGCTGTTTGCAATCAGCTCCACCTTAGGTATCTTCTGTCTTGGACTAGTACTAGAAGTCCACACTTCCTGGTATCTGATTGCACTGGATTTTTTCAGGTTAGCATTTACACGTACAGGTGATGCTGCAGAGGATGCAACAGGTGTGCCTGGAGTTACCGGTGAGCTTGGGTTAGATGATGCATTTTTGGTTTCTGAGGTTTCAGACTGATTCTCCTTACATTCATTGGTCATGGCAGCTGATACATCCACTACAGTATATGGCTTGCACACCGGCTGTTCCATGTTCACCACCCTGTAAGGTTTAGCTTGCTCCTCCACGGGCACCAAATTAATAGTTACTGCTTGACCAGCAACATCTGAAGAACTTTTATTCTCTTGCTTATCAGTCTGCACAGCAATTTTGCCATCCTTCTCCTCCAGTCGAAGCGCAAGGACTGCCTTGTGAGTTTCTAGACTTTTTGGAGCATTTCTGGGCGCTTTTGACACATCCTTCACTTGCTGATCGTCACAAAGACTTTCATATTCCGGTTCAATCAATTTGAGGTCCTGAGGAGTGCTGGGAGACAACCCTCCATTACAGAGCTTCTGTGAAGAACTGCTCGTTGTCCCGGAGCGAGACTCTTCTGTCAGAGAAGAATCAGGAGACGTGGAATCGGACGATACCATGCTCTGCATGCTCTCTTGCCCGTAGAGAATCACAGTCTCTTCCCCATAACCATTTAAAATTTCATCATAACTGTCGTCATAATCTACTGCACAGATCCGCTGCAGAGACTTGTTCCGAAGGGGCACAGTGTTCCATTTTTTGTCCACACAGAACGGCACAGGAGACAGGGTGTTAGCTCTGAAGTTGGCAAAGCGGGGCTGGCCCCTCATGCGAATTTCCATCGCTAGCAACTCTTCATCACTCTCGTCCCAGCTCTCATGCTCTTCCTGCATGCTGCCAAAAAACGTGTCATCCTCACTCTCATCTCCGCTAGAGAACTCTGGATAACAGAAACGTCCACCTTCATTACTTATTACTTCAGTGCTTCCACTCAGAATGACGTGCTTACTCTGTGAATCCTTCATTCCACCCACCATGCAGCTCGGAGGGATCTTTCTTTCTAATGACCTTTTATAGCAATTATTTATCCTCCCCAAGAAGGTTTCTCTTGAGTTCGTTTCATTGCCGGTGAGCTGAGGTGCGGTGTCCAAACCTGCAATCTCCTTCAAAACTTCTGTCAGTCCGTTATTATTGTTATTTGGTATCTTCCCCCCCCCCTCGTTGTTGCCGTAAGGCCTGGAGACGTGGCTGTAACCTTCGATTTCCTCTTCGTTGTTGTTGTTCAGTGGTTTTTTGTTCAAGGCCGCTTTGTTTCGGTTCCACCCCGCGGGCAGGGGTTTGTTCTCCCCCTGCTCCAGGGTGCTGATCTCGGCACACACGCCCTGCCCATCCACCACCATCATGGTGGGTTTCACAGCTATGGTGGGTTTCTTGGCCACGGGCGGTCGGAAGTTCCCGCTGTTTCTCCCCCGCTGGCTGTTGCTTTGGTTTGCATTGGGTTTCAGGTTTCCATGCGAGAGCGGCTTCTTTTCTGACACGGGGGGTAACTGGTGCAAGCTTTTGGGCTTGAAGCAGTTCTTACATTCACCGGGTTTCCAGACGTGCTCAGTGAAAGTGTTGCAAGCAGACATTTTCCCGGAGCTCTGTGCCTGGTGCCGTGCTGCTCAGTGCATGGTAAGCATTTCATCCATGTGTTTCCACTCTGCTCACGTAGTACGGCCACTCCTTCGAGCACTGATCATGCTGGAATACAAAAGACAATGAGGATGAGAACAGGGAAAAATCTGCTTGATCACTATACTTATATTTTCTACACTATGGACAACTTGGAAGCAGCCCTTTGCTGATGCTTCTCTCTTCTTACATAAATTTATGAAACCATGTAACTGAAATGTAAAAGCAAGTTGCAAATATCATTCTTCTCATACATAAAGAATTAAAACTTTGGCAGCTAAGCCCTGTGTTACTGAAAGCAGAGAGAGAGAGAGAGAGAGAGAAATGCCAATGACTGAGACTTTAGAGTAATTCTCTTGACTAGTTCAGGACCATTGACCTTTAATTTTGTCCAATAAAAAAAATGCAGGAAGAGGATATAAACCCGAAGATTAGTGCACATTGCTTTCACCAGAACTACTTAAACATGAGACAGAAAACTAAGAGCATGTTTACTCTCCTAAATGCAATTGAGATAATTTGTTTTAGCTTTGAATGTGAACAAGCTCAGCTTAAGTGAGAAAATATGTTCAAGCAATTCCAAACTCTGCCATTTTAGCACTCCTTTCATCAGAGTCAAATGATAACTGGAGAGGTATTTTGGCTGAAGGGACAGGCTGGACTGATGTCCTGGAAAAGTGAGATAAAAATACTGTGGAAATCTTTCTAGAAAGTCACTGTTTTTTCTCCTTTTGCTTACCACAGTGGCCATAAACCATTCTGATATCCTCAAAACAAAGCTATGGATTTTTAGTCCCTGATTTGTTTCACATGTAGCTTTTCTACCTAACCCCTCCAGAAATAACAATTGAAGAAGAATTGAAAATCTCTTTCAAAGTGAATCTTTTTATTTCCTGAAATGATCAGCCCTAAGTAAAAATCAAACACGAATCTGCTGTGCTTTATAGACATTGGAGTATGCAGGATTTGAGAGTTTCATGAATTAATGCCTGAAGATTTTAAGCCTCCTGAGCCAAATCCGCCAGTCTGTTCTCTTCGTCACTGTTGCATAACTCAAATTATTGGAGAGATTTTACTGAGGTGAAAGAATCTGTATGTCCACTGCTACTTCTGTAAAGACAGGCACTGGAAATCAATAATCTTCTATTCCCACAGACCTTCAGGAGGAAATATCCTTGCTGCTCCCCCAGGTGCACTGAAAGGGCATTGATAAAGCCCTGTGGCCCCAGATGCAGCTCTCCATGGACAGCTGTGCTGGAATTCACCACAGGCACAACTGGCTTTCATCAGCGTGGCAAACAACAGCCTCATTAGCAGAGCTGACACGAGCAGGGATTTGTGCAGGGATTTGTCAGTCTCCTCACGTCCTGCTCTGGGTTTTGGCAAGGGGCTGTCCTGTGCTGGCAAACCAACAGAGCCATCCCGATCCAACAGCAGATGGGGCTGAAGCCTAACTCTATTAGTGCCTTCAGACACAGCCGTGCTACCAGGGCTATCATATTTCATATGCTGACTAAATATGTTTCCAGACAAAGCTTTTTGCCAAAAAGTCGGTGCCAAAAGCTTTCTCTGTATGACCTAAGAGATAGAAAGCCTGCCAGGCTGAGATCTGCCTTTATTTTATATATACAGAGTAAAATGCCTTTGTATGTTTTTCGATCTCTCTCTCAAGATTTGTTGCTTCAACACTTTGCAAGCCCATGTATTGTAAGCAGACAAATTACATTAAGAAACAATTCCCCTAAAACCAGAGAGAGAGCACACATACTACAATTTTATACTCTGGTTAGCTCCTTCCTTTCATGTGTTTAACAAATAAAAGGAGTAAAGTTACATTAATGGGAATCTAAACTAAATGGGGTTTTTTTGAAAATATACATAAAAGCTCTGAACAAACAATTTAAACAACAGGCTTTGTGCATGTGTGTGTGCTTTAAGATTTCACCCTGTGATATTATTTCTCTGAAAGTGCATAAGCTGCACTTGCTCTGGAACCCCATCAAAAGTCAGAGAGCTTTATGGTGTTCCAGGCTAAGGAAAGCCAGGGGAGCAATGGGAAAGCTCTCTGCTGCACATTTGTGGTACCACTGGCTGTGCTGTGACCCTATTCCCTCTCACTGCCTCAGACACACGGATGCTGAGCAGTTTCCCTCTAAGCCAAAGGAGAGCTCACCCCACACGTGAATGGGAACTGCAGGAACCTCAGCAGAACCACAGCACCCCAGTGGGAATAACAACTCCAGCAGGGTGACAGCTCTGTGCAAACATTCACCCCACGTCCCAGCACAGATACCTGGGGACTGTGGAAATGCAGATGGGTGACTGGTACACGGAAAATCCATAAGCCATGCGTAGCTATTTCAGATCTTTTGCTCTCCAACAGCCAACAGAACTGGTTTAAACACAACCACGATGCCCAAGATGATTTGTGACACAGTCTGAGACAGAAGAGCCACTGAGTTCCTGGGTCTGTGAAGCCCAGCTGGGTTTCCAACTGGCTCAGGCACCCGCAGGACGAGCAGTTCCTGCCGCACGCCCTGACGCTGCCTGCAGCTGCAGCAGAGAGGAAACAGGCACCTTCCAACCAGAGGAAATGGATCTTAAGAAAACAACCAAAACAATTCAAACATTGTGCTACTTTTGCACTTGGAAAGCAGCAGCACTCCTACGCTATTTCAAATCAAATCCATAGTGACCTTTATAAGTCAAAACAAGCATTTGCATGCTAAAACAAACTGAGACAGTTTCTTCCTTTGTGTACAACTAAAAGTGATCTTTCGGCTGCTTTCCTATCTCTTTAGAGATAATACATTTGCTTTTTCATCTGCAGATTCCCTATTACGAGTGATAATTATGGTAAGAGTGATTAGGAGTGATAACAGAAATGAAACCTTCTTTCAGCAGGCTGTTGCTTCCATGGCTGTCACCGGCAGCTGCAGCTTGGCAGGGGGCAGCAGAGGCCATCGAAGGGAATGAAAATGTACACAAATACATGGAAACAATCGCCCTGACACTGTTCATTGCTGGATTCCTACGCTACTCTCCAAAACAAAGCAGGTCAACAAGAGATCCAGGCACTCACACCTCAGATCTCTTCAGCTGCTACTGATCAGGTATCTTTTCTTCCATAACTTTCCTGCTTCCATGGCAGCCTATGAACCAATGGAATAGGAATGTGCACTCTGCAGAGCTCCTGGCTCTTCTGCAATGAGTATTTCAGATGACAAAACTTATTTGAAGACAATCTCCACAAAATCAAGGCAATAACAAACACAGATGTTACATTAAAAACCAGCATTACACTTCTAAAGAAAGTATTAATAGCAAACACATAATATCAACAGTGAGCATTTCACCCTTGTATCTCAGTCTTTTACATAAGTTGATAAACAGAACTCTTCACAATTTATACAGGGAAGCACTGCAGTGCAGTGACGCTGGGGAACTAAAATTCACCAAGTGAGTCAGTGTCAGGAACAAGTACAGACAGACAAGTTCTGCTCCCAACAGCAGATTGTGACACTTCATTCATCCACTAAATGGTTGAGTCAGCACAGATAATTTATCAGCTTTAAAGGCCAGCTCGTTCTGTGTGTAAATGAGACTAATGCTCCTCGTTTCAGCAGGTACACAACTGCACACAGCAGGGCTCAGCCTGGCCCTGTTGAGTTGATATCAAACAGACAGGAACATAAAAGCATATCTCACTTTGCAGGTCAGAGGGAGATGACAGATTCGGAGCTGCAGTGCAAAGATGAAGCAGGGATCAGCTGAGATACCCTCGTGTCAGGAAACTGAACCCGGCTCAGCAATGCAGAAGCATTTCTGTGGCTCTTGTTTGTTGACATCATCTTTGCTGAGTGCATGAAGATAGTAACAAACATGCATTTCAGGCATTTTCCCTTTGTTCTAGGTAATTTCAGGCTGTCAGGTCTCCTTTGGACGTGTGCTGCCTGAATCACAATGAAGGCCTTCTCCAGTAATACTTTATACTAAAATAATCCAATTAAAAGGAACTTAATTGGCGTGCAACATTCCCTACAATTTCAACATTTTAAAAATGAATAGTCTCAGTAAGTACCAGATGGTGACACGCACTAATTAATCAGGCCTGCTCAGTGAGTGAGCACATGGAAACGAATGCACCTCTCAGACGGGGCTGCAACACCAAACAGCTCCCCCCAAATGACGGTGTGTGATATTCCTGAGCACTCTGTGGGCTCTTCTGAGATCACCAGGTACTGGGACAGGTTTCCTTTGGTTTGTTCTCCTCCAGGGAAAAGCCATTTACCTTTAGCACTGCTGTCCCTGAGAACAGTTTAATGCAATTTTTATGCTGCAGAATGAACTGCCCTGATCAGCCTCTGTCAGCAACGGCCCAGTGAAGTGCTCCTGCACAGCCCACAAACCTCTCACCACTGTCAGACACGTCCTCAGACTGAAAACCCAGCCTGGGTTTCCTATATGGGAGTGCCCAAAGGCCACAAAACGACCACAGCCTTGTGGTTTGTCTGAAGCACTTACAGGCACCTGGACAGTCCCTGATCGTCACCAACCACAGTGCAACCCTCACACGGCAGGAATGGAGGGATGGGGACTCTTTGCCAGTGTCTGATTTCTGTGTCTTCGAAATTTTAATGTAATTGTAAACACTTTAAGAGACTTTTTTTTTTTTAAAAAAGCTGAAACTCTCCAAATTCACACCTGCAGGTCCCTCTGGGGGGCAATGGGCCGTAGAAACGCTCCCAGGGACTGTCAAGGAATGGGACTCGCCCCACTCAAGGGAAAAATGTGAAACCAAGGGATGGGAAGCAGCACTATGGACTGCTGCAACTTTATTCCCAAAGTGAAGGATATTTGCTAAATATCAGCTCATCGTTGTACCAAGCCAGAGCTGTGACTGGCAAAGCACAGATGGGCACTTCCATAAATGCTGGGCATTACCATTTTTGTTTAAAAAGTTCTATTTTGTTGCAGATAGTTTTTTTTTTTCCCAGTTTTAAAGTGTCACGCTGTATTTTCTCTCATTTAAAGGGAGTTTAAATGACATAAATATTTCATAATCCTGAGTAAGTGAAGGAAACCCTTTAAAACATGTTTTTTTTTTTTCCCCTCCCTAAAACTTGCAAGGATAAAACAAGATAGAAATGACCAACGAACTGGGGCAAAAGCCTGCCTAGGGCTAGACAATCTGTGATGCTTCAGAAGAAAACAGGCATTTCTCTGCAGTTTACCTAACCCAAAGAGATAATGCCAGAGAGCAAGGAAAAGGCAAGAAATATCCTCGGGATCTGCCCAGGTAATCTGATCAGATTCTGCATCATCACTTTGGGAGCACACAAAGCAGTAATAAGGACAAGCTCTCCCCTCTGGTGTTGAGGCCCAGCAGGCCAGCCAGGGCATGTATTTGGATATGAACTCTTCTGAGCCTCGGTGATAAGAATCCTTGGCATTCTGAACTGGAGAAAACTACTAAAAATATTTCTTTTCCTTTTGGAAAAATCACCATTTAGCATCAACACAACTTAAATTTATAATGACCAGACATTTATATATTCATATTATAATGATCATTCAAACAATGCTGCAAAGTATGTTCTTTAGGAATACTTTTATATTTACATGGAAAATTAGTTTTTGTTTTTTACTTTTTAAAAAGAAAACCCCAGTGAGATAAACCAGACTACAAATTGTTTACTTTGCTTCCTAAAAAGGGCTTTACAACGTAGCAGCAAATTAAGGTTAAGTGCATCAGCTGGAAGTAAAAAGCACAGTAATAATAATAATTTTTAAAAAATATCCTCAATTCCAGTGCATTAAAGTTTCTCTCAACTCCATTTAAGGAAAATTATGAGAATTAAGCCCCTCACAGTATATCAAAATTGCACCTGTATGACTATACCTTGAGCAATCTAATTATCTTTGATTTACCCTTCCTGGGCTCACTTGCAGTTCCGCCCTTTGATCTTTTTTCCTGGTTTTTAAGCAGCATGAAAACATTCAGAAGAACAAACTTTACCCAAACTCTCCAGAACGTGCTCACAACGACCCAAAAAAAGCAATACCTGAAAAACGTGATGGTGGTTCTGCGGGCAGAGAGGCAGTGCCAGCTGTGGTCACCCTTGTGCTGAGCCCAGCCTGGGGAGCAGAGCAGTGTGGATCCTCAGTGCAGGGGGGGAGCAGAGCAGTGTGGATCCTCAGTGCAGGGGGGGAGCAGAGCAGTGTGGATCCTCACTGCAGGGGGGGGTCCATCCACTCTGCACTTTCTATTTATTTAAACCCCCCTCCCTTGCACTGCTGCAACCTCTGGCTCCAAAACCCTTTGTGCTGATGCAGCAAAACCCACAATTGCCAAAAAAATTTACCCATTGCAGTTTAGCAATTAACTCGTGGATAGTGAAATACAAAACAGTATTTGAAAGGATAGGAAAGAAGTTACCAAAAAGCAGCCAAACACCCGCTGTGGTGTCAGGGCAGGTAACTCAGGAGAGAGCTGGTGGATCACAGCCAGTGTGAGAGGCAGCTCCAACACAGCACTGCCAGCTGGGAACCCTCCAGAGGTCTCAATCCCCCTGGGAGAGCCTTAGCAGTTATTAAATATAGAACTGGAGAGAATTAAGTTTAAAAATAAACCCCACTATGAGCCATTTTAAAAAACCCCGAGATATTAAAAATAACCGATAAATTATGAGCAATAGCACAGCAGGGCTGGACTGTGCAGAGCCAAGAACTGGGCAGAAATTTGGGAACCAGGTGGCTGAGCTACACAGAGTCCTGAAGTCCCTCTGAACCAGGCACTGGTACAGCCAGGAGCTGAGCACAGGGTGAACGGCACAGCTTTTTGATCATGACTTCTGTGAAGGAAACTCGCTCTTCCTACCAAACCACGGGCAAAAGAGAAATGGCACAATTTTATTTTAAGCTTTTAAGAAGTTCTCACCCATTCCTAACCGCAGGACATGCAAATGGTGCAACAGAATATGCAAGGGAACCAGCAGATTGCACATTTTCTGTGTGAGAAAATCAATGACATGATTTACCGAGTATTGTGTTCAGTTCTATTTATGACATCTCAGGAAGAAATGCTGCATAAAACAGCCACAAAACTATTTTAATATGGGAAGTTTTTCATCCTTTCAGTGAAATCCCTTCAGATTAGGATAGTTTAGTTCAGAATGAGACAAATAAAATGATATTATATTAAATGATCCGTCACATAAAGCAGACAGACTGGGTGTTCCCATTTAGTATCTATCTCAGAAAAAGAACAATAAACTCAATGCAGCATATTTACATCTGCAAGAAGAAAATTATTCCACATAAAACACATCCTGAAACAAGCTGGCACTGAGATCAAGAGGTTGATGGATTCAGAGGAACAATTACACATTTATACTTGGGATGAGCCACGGACAGTTGTATTAGGTGGGGTAAACCCACAGCTCCCAGTTTCAGTGCTTAAACAAAGCATTAACCATTTCAGCTGAGAACAAAATTCACTCACTAGATTATTCCAGTGTTGACCATTTAGGAAGTCTGGGCAGCACTAAGGGCAGGGCCACTCCACGCTGGAGTCTGGGCATGATTCTGTTCTTCCTTTTCCCACATCCTGCTCTTTACTTTCAGTGGTTTTAGTTTCATACAGCAAAATAACTAAATGGTGCAATAACACTGACATCCCATTATCTCCCAGCAGTAAGGTCAGGCCTTCCTCTCCTCCTCCTCTCACCCTTTGTCACTCTTGTCCCAGACTTACAGCTCAGCCCTGGAACATTCCTTCTGCTCATTTCTGCTTTTTGTGACTGCACAACCAGGTTTGATATTGGGCAACTGGGGCCTCAGCTTTGAGCTACCTGGGCCAAGGGACTGTGTCACCCCAACACATCCTTCAGTGATCCAAACAAATCCAAAGCAATACCTGAGACAGGCCATGGTCATTCCCAAGGTAAGGAAGCCACCTGGAAGTCTTACTAAAGATCAGTACTGTTTGAATGTTTTCATGCTACAGGATAGAAACATCAGAATAAGGTTACAGAAGAAAGAGAAAAAAAAGGCATTTTTCCTCTACAACTAACCTAAACAATTTAACTTTTGAAAACACATACATTGCTATTTTATGGTGGAAAATATAAATAAAAATAAGCCTGATACTGATACCTCATTCACTACGTGGAGCAAGTGCCTGGAAGGGGCCTGAATCTTTGTAAAAGCTCCTTCATTTTCCCATTCCACAGCAACCATCTCCTCCCACTGCCATCTGCTTGGAGCACTCACTTTGCCTTGTTCCTCACATCCATGATCAAAGACAGCCATTCTAATTTGAGGACCTCTTTGATAATCTTGAGAAACGAGCTACAGGTAATTTTTTGGTCATCAAAGCTGGTTCAAGCAGCTTGCTCTCTCTCAGGCTACTCTCCTAATTAGTATGTCATTTATTCATCCCAATAAGCTACTTCACCAGGCACGATGGATGTAAGAAATTTTAATCTGCAGCCATAAGCCACAGCAGTGAAATGAGTGATGAGCTCTCAGTCACAAGGTTAAAGATATTAATGTTTACTAGTGTTGAAGTTAATAACAATAACAGATATTCTTAAGTGTTCAGCAGTAACAACAGACATTCTTTGGTGCTCCTTATGCTTTGCCCTGAATCCATCCCTGTAAAATGGGAAGCCACCACTGATAAGAATGTTAATAGGAGTAAAAAGCACCATCATAGATGAAATTCAGAAAAGGCATTAGCAGGTACTGGAATTGTATGCTTTTAGCATTCATAATAAGAATTGATTTTTCACTTGTTCTTATGATTTAAGTGTTGTGTCTGACAGTCACAAAAACCTGCCACAACACACCAGTGTTCCAGGCACACCACGGGGGGCTCTGTGATGCAGCTGTTTCCCTCCATGGTGACAGAAAAGGACAAACAGCCAAACCCAGGGCACCCAACAGTCAGTAATTAGCTTTTCAGGCTACCAAAAGAGACATGATGTAGGGCAGGGGAAAAAACCAACCAATCACACGAAACTCCAGTAATTTATTTTAGACCATAACATCTGATTCCATACTTTAATAAAAGAATCCATACATGGAAGAGCTATGCAGTGAAAGCATCATTAAATATCATCAAGGACAGAATAAGAAAGGAAATGTAATAGAAATTCTGTATTAGTTTTTATCCTTACAGCCAATGACTGGTTTTTTGCAGCTTGGGAATTTGCTTGATTTACTCCATGAGAGAAGAAATACCCTCCATTTTCATAGACAGATGGCTTAAACCTATCAAGTATGGAAACCACTGTAATTTTTAGCCAGTGCTGTAAGAGGAGGAAAGGGGAAGGAGGAATCATTTGCTGCTCCCAAGAAGGTTGACTTCAGGCAGGAAAAACCTGCCCTAGGAACCCATCTGCTCTGTGGGCAGCAGGAGCAGCCACCTAAAAGGAAGAGGTGTCTTCTCACAGCCAGCCCCAGCAGCTGGAGTGGAGCCTGGCACAGCCCCAGCAGCTGTTCCTCCCACCCCTGGCCAGCCCTGCTGTCCAAGCACTCCAGTACTAATTAAGGAGCTGCAGATCATACCTGGAAATGCCAAACTTGCAGCCCAGCCAGTGCTCACTCCAGGGTCAGGACACAGCAGGAAACAAGGCTGAAGCATAGCAAACAAGCTGTAGCAAAGGAAAGACAAAGAAAATCAACACCCATATTCAATTCTCTTTCTTTAGTTCTTTTTTTTTACAGATTGAAATGTTTTCCTAAAGGAGCTGATGGCCAAACATAAATTTTGCTACTTGGGCTTGACAGAATCCTGAGAATGCAAAGCTTTTTCTAATCCAGAAAAAACACAGCGTGAATTTTCTACTTTTGTACTGCTGAGATAACTCAATACCAATCCACAGGGATCTGAAAGTAAAAGCAGACTCACACTCTGAATTCCTCACCTTTCAGACGAGGTTTTTATGACAGAATACTTTATTAGCAAACAGGGCTGCTACGAGTCCACACCAGGAACCACACCAAGCCCAGGGCAATTATCTTTTGTCACTGCCAGCCCCAGTGAAATAGGAAAGGCTGCAATTACTTGCCCTCTTGGAGGGTCTTGAGGGAGGTTTATTCCTGCCCTAGGCAACACTGTGCCATTTGGAACTAAATTGTCTCTAACAAGAAGGAGTCTAAGAGAATAAGCAGCACCAAGTTGCAGGGCAGCAGCAAAACTCTTCCCACTGCCCTCTGCTGAGGTCCTGGGCTCAGTCCCTATATACTTAGGAGACAACACCAATATGAAGAAAATGGCTCAGGAATCCAAATCAGGCCTCCTCACCACTGCTCCACCAACACTGCCCAGGAAGGTGATGCCAGGTCTCCCACGGAGGGGCCACAGAAGAGCCCCCGTGCTCTCTGTAGCATTAACCTTGCAATTCAGACACAAAGTAAGTCTGTACTGCAGGTTTTGAGGTTATGGGCTCAGCCTTGGCTTAATTAGCCACGGTGGCAGGTTGTGGTTACACAGACAGGGAATGGGATCCTGGCTGTTGTCAAAGGGGAGCTGCCACAGCAATCCCAACAGCTCTCACTGCAGTGTTAGCTCCTTGCTTTTGCTCCGTACTTAACAAGCGCTACCGGTTCTACATTGCTATTTTTAAATAAAAATATAAATAAATTCAGCTCTCAAGTCTTCCCTCTAAAGGGAGCTGCCCAAACCTCCAAGCACTCCTGTGAATTGTTATTAGCACCCTCGGACTGTTGCTCTCCAAACACAACACGGTGTTCCTGGAGCTTCATACCAGTGACAAACCTGCTGGAAACAAACCCTTCCACTCCTCAAACAGATCCCTCCACACGTGGTGTCCAGGCATTGTCCTTTTAAATCCAGACTGGCACCCAGAACTCACGATAAGGGTGTGCTCATGCCTTCCACAAGCTTCTGAGGATCTTCACTTCTCTCAGTGGAGTCAGGCAAGCCCTGCCCAAACTCTTTTATTCCCAGTTTACAGTTGTACATGATAAATACAACGTATTTGCTCCATCTTTTTTTCCCAATATACCCAGGGAATATCTTTGCTTTCAAATTTCCTGCTCTCCCTATTTACATTTTTTTTTAGGCTACTCATAAATAAACCCTGACTAATTTTAGGACAAAGATTAATACAGAGCCTCCTACCTAAACCAGTTTCAGACTTGTCACCTCTATCCAGGCCTAACCCACAGAATATACATGGCATTTTCTATGTTGTTTCTTAATAACAACATAGAAAAACGAAATTAAAATATATTAGATTTAAAAGTTAATTTAGCCTTTTGTATACTTGTTAACCAAGGTAGCTATTGCTAGGTCACTAAACTCTAGCATTTGCAAAGAAGACACAGAGAGGCATGAGGAAGACAGGACATGTGGGGTTTTGCAAATACAATGAATTTGTGGTTTATTTTCAAGATATTTTTTTGGTTTGCAACAGTATCAGGCTTTCAACAGAGAAACCAGTCTGAGTAATTCAAATAAAGATTCAAAAGTTTAATTTTTTGGTTTTCAGTGATTTGCAAAAATATTTTTTTGGCATAACCAGAAAATTAGTCACTACTAACTTCACCCTCTATGGCTGTTTTAAGTAAAAATCATTTCTCATTGTGCAAATGTCATCTTCTTAAAGTCAGCTGTTTTATAAAGCCTTTTGTTGAAACGAGGTATGTTAACAGGGATCCCAAAGACTTAATTTTGATAGAAACTGCAGTATGTCAAGCTCAATAAAGGCAGCAGACTCATGTCTGGATGCCAGAATACAGTATGTAAAAAAAAAAAAATGCTTAAGTTGAATAATAGAATATTTATCAGTTGCTTATCATGCCTGGGTGCAGGTGTAGGACTTGGCCCCTGGTTGCTGAGGAATGGCAGCAGATTTGCTCTGTGCTGTGCAGGTTCTCAAAACACGTGTTAATACAAAGATTTTCGCTACATAAAAATACTCATTTCTCGTTTTTTCTCTCAGTAGAGAGCAAAGTAATTCCCTAACTTCCATATGGTGTGGCAGGAACAGGAAGACTAAAGAGGAAAGTGGGAAGAGAGGAAGAGCTGAGAGCATTTCCTGGAACACGCTGGTTCCAAGGAGCAGCTTCACCACAGTGCTCCTTCCGCTCCCCTCCGGCCGTGCCAACACCGGGCCCTGGGGCACAAACCCCGCAGTGTTCCCGTGTCCCAGAGCCCGCTCCCTGTCCCTCCCTGTGCCCCACAGGGCACAAACCCCGCAGTGTTCCCGTGTCCCAGAGCCTGCTCCCTGTCCCTCCCTGTGCCCCACAGGGCACAAACCCCGCAGTGTTCCCGTGTCCCAGAGCCCGCTCCCTGTCCCTCCCTGTGCCCCCAATGCCAGGCCCTGTGGCACAAACCCCGCAGTGTTCCCGTGTCCCAGAGCCCGCTCCCTGTCCCTCCCTGTGCCCCAGTGCTGTTGGAAAGCAGGTGCACGACCAGCCCAGAGCTGCTCCTGCTCCGCTGCCAACCCCGCTCCGGTGCCAAAAGCCAGGCAGTCCCAACACACTGCGCTGCTGTTCCAGCCCAGAATCCTTCCAAGGCTGATACAACCCACCAGGCTGAACAAAAGGATGGGTTCATAGCGCTAATTAGCATTGTACAGCCAGAAGATAGACTGTAGCCTCTATCTCTAATGTCCTATGTCAAATTTGTTCTCTCCACATAAAAGACTGGTACATTAACCATGTCTTACTTTCCCATTTTTCTCTTCAGAGGAGCTGGCTGAATTGCAATGCACGGGGATAGACTGAAACGCTCAGCAGATGATTTCGCTTAAACCTCAAGTAAGACAAATGGGCCGAGCTCCTCAATGCCGGCCCTGGGACGTGTGGGCGATGTATCACATCCTACAAGGGACGGCATTTGGAAAAATTCCCTTCTTGCTCCTCAGCCACTGCACTCCTTTAATTACCTGCTAAACTTGGAGAAAGAAGAACCGGGAAGGGAAAGGGCAGAAGAGACTTGCCAGAGATAATGAGATGGGTGCTTGCTGAGCTGAGGCAGCAGCACCGTTAGTGCCTGAGCTGCAGGAGGCACAGGCGGGTCCCTCTCCCTGCCCAGCACCAACCGGGGCTCTGCAGTCCCTCATTTTAAGTAAGACATGAAGCTCGAGCAGCAAGTTCACTACCTGAGTGAGGGGTTTGGTTTTATAGCCTGTGATGGAAGAACTAGTCTGAGGCTCTGGAGATGTAATAAAATACATTCTGCCTCAAATCTCCATTAACCTTTAATATGCCAGGATCCAGAGACAAGTAAAAGTCTCTAAAGGTCCCTGGAATCTTACTGCTTTCTGTGTTTCCCGGTGCACACTTCATTTTTACACTCTAAAAACAAAGCCTAAAGAAATAAATTAGGAAGAGCTGGCAAATTAATTTTTTTGAAGTCTGATTTTAGTCTTTCCTGCGAAGAATGTGATTCAAAAACTCTTCTAGTTATTATCATCCAACAGCTTTTTTTATGGATGGATTTGATGAGCTACTCCACACCAATGTGGACAATATCTTTGTTTCCTTATAGATGTAAACAAGGGACCATTATCCCAAGATCCAGCATTACTCCTGCTGCTAAACATACTGGAAGAGTTCTCAGGTGAATACACACTTTCCTTACAGTGGTAACCAAGTTGTGACTCTCATAGAGGTCATGCATCAGGTATTTGGCTTGAAAGTTTTGCACAACTAAAGCACAACCGAGAGCATTATTTTCTTTCAGTATTATTATTGTAACATATAGGGGTAAATGTAATGCCACAAGTGTACAGCTTTAATTGAAATGTAAAGTAAACTGTTTGTTGATAGTCTCCCTCGGTTCTCCTTTGATAATTATGAAAGTAATTCTATTAACTGCTGTGCCCAAAACATGTGGGGAAGAGACTGAAATCACTATCTGAAAGTTACAGTATCACAGTAGCAGTTCAGGGTTAAAAATCACATAAATAGTGCCTTCTTTAAAAATACACCTGTATAGTTTGCATATTGCAGTAGCAGAGAAGTATGTATTATACATATTTATAAACACACACACAAAGGGAAAGAAATTCCCAAGCATTAAATATATTGGTACATTGCGAGATCTTCAGATCGAGATCCACACAAGGCATACTCAACACAAGCAGAATAAAAGAGGACTTAAAACTGAGAAAATACGATTACAAAAGAGAAAAACCTACATTAATAACGAACTCCTGGAAGAATTAACTTAGCCAGCTTGTCCAGTGAAAGCTGTAAAACTACAGACCACTGTAGAAAGCAGCCTGTCAGAACACAGGCAGCAAGGATGCACCAACACCCAGCTGGACCCTTGTGGATCCCTGCTGACTCCAGGGGAGCTCTGCCCACAGCAATGGTTTTTGGAATGATTCCCACTCTGCCCTCACAGTGGGTCTGTTGTACCAACCCCAACAAGGGGAACATTTCACCACCACCCCATTTGAAAGGCTCACCATG
This sequence comes from Pipra filicauda, assembly GCF_003945595.2. Lineage (NCBI taxonomy): Eukaryota > Metazoa > Chordata > Aves > Passeriformes > Pipridae > Pipra > Pipra filicauda. Next base: position 1,014,742 of record NW_024104118.1, on the reverse strand, counting down.
TCACACAGACCTACACATCACGTACAAAGTTCCAACAGACAACTTCCAATACAGAAAATACAGTCCCTCTTTTAAAGAAATAAAAGTCTTCAATTCATAGAGTGACCTCGTGGACAGGAGCACATGCATTTCTGGCAATTACTTTATAGGGGAGAAGGGGAGAGGTTATAATAATGTTATGAGCAAGGAACTTCCAAACCCAGTTCTAAAATTATCTTCAGCTTTGACAAACCAAACCTCTATCCCCCCCTCTCCCTTTTGCTTATTCCTAAAGCCTTTCTTCCTTCTCCTCTAGTGCTTAATCTGATCTAAATTCTCTCAGGATGTCAAGGGGATAAATACTGCTATTAGGAGCTACCAGTTTCCATTTGCTTTTTAGAAATGGGTGTGTGACACTCTGGGGCATTGCACATGCTCTTAGGTATGCACAGGATACCCTGCCATAAAGAGACAATATGCAGAGAAGTGGAGGCTAAAACGTTTTTGCATTAACAGGAGGACCCTCCAAGTGGCTCTCAGAGTGTGCTCCAGGCCCACTTAATGGTCCCACAATGTCAGTATTCCAAGCAGAAGACATTTAACTCCCTTTCTCTGGGACCAAAGTACCAACACAGGAATCAGGTATTTATCCAATGCTGGTAACAAGATTTCTACCTGGCAATTTTCTGCAACTTAAATGTAAATGATGCGCGAAAAACGTATTCTTATGAGATGTTAAACACAAGCCAAGTGTTTTATCAGAAAAGTAGGAAACACCCCAATGATCTCTGTGTTTTGTCATCATGCAGCCCCGAGGTGCCTCCAATTCCTGCCAACCCAGCAGCAAATAATAAAGAGCCAGTGCAGCTTCGAAGAAATTACGGTACTTTCTTATGAGCATTCAGAAAGAGACAGCCATGAAGCATTGCCTTGCTAAATGTTATAAAAGTTCTTATAAATATTCATGTGCAGCATTTGTGCTCTGAGTATTTAATCATTTCTTTACAAGAAAGGAAGAGGGGGAAGGGAAGAAGAAGAAATTATTGTTTCTTCAATTCCACAGGGTTCAAGGCAACAGAAAAGATGAACGTGCACAGGTGATCTAAAAATTAGTCATCACCGAGCCCAGAAAAGTACAAACAGGAGAATTCTTTCGGGGAGATTTTTTTTCTCCATTACATCTGAAGTTTTACAATAGTTTGTAGGTATCAAACTAATGATTTTTTTATAATTTGGATGACTGGTATGTTGATCATTTGAGTTGCCCTGTCGTTGGCTTTTGAAAAACAAGATTGATCTGTTGCTTCTGTTGCTTCACATTCCTGTGAGGACAGACTGAGCTGGCTGTACTCTGCACTTCCAAACCCCATTGTCCCAGGTAAACCCAACAGAAGACAAACTCAGCTGCTGGTGAGGCATTGTCCCCCTTGGACACTTGATCCATCTATTCACAGCTGTTGGGAGCTAAAATAGCAAGACTGAAAGCCCTGCCATCACCCCCTGCAGGCACTGCATGTGTAGCTTTATTCCACGGCACTCAGCCTCTTGATCAAGCCTCTCAGACTTAAAGTTTATCAATACTGCTGTGAATTAATATAGATTTCTGTAACACATGCTGACAATACAAAAGCCTGTTCACAAGCGGCTTGTGCACAAAAGAGAAAAGATATTGCAAAACAGCTCTGACATAAAATTATAAACCTAATTGAAAAGCAAAGAGACATAGAGTAATAACATCTGAGCTGCTCAGAAATCACCCAGCAGAGGAGGCCTCCTGCCTTGCTGAGATCCTGCCTCCAAATCAGACCAAGAAAGCCTCTGACATTGTTTTCCTTAACCTTTTACCCCAGGAACATCACTTCTGGCTGGACACACGTTACACTGAGGCTTTGGGTACGAGTACCTTTGCAGTACCTTTTCAGACACCACACTCTGCATGTCCCTCCCCACTCAGGATGCTACATCTGGAGGAAAAAACACCCATCTAAGATGCTTATTCCCACAGACCCAGTTCCTTCACACACACCTTTGCTGGCAAGCAGACCTGGTGCTGTCTGAACAGGTTGGTACAGCAATAATAACAGGGGAAGAAGCTGATTGCTGTGGTACTTGTGGTTCCCTGTTGGATCAGCCAACTCAGATTGCTGTCAGCTGTACCTGTCTCTGCTCTCAGGTGAATTGGACAACTCTCAGTAGAGCTACTCCAGGCTCATGCCATGTTGAGAAACACAAAGCAAAATGAAAAGTGGTGCTGCCTTTTACTTCCCTTGAGAAAACTGCCTCTTGCAAATGGCTTTATCATTTTCATTATATCCTGTTTGATTTGCTTTACCATCTTGACTGGAACAATAGCTAAGACATAATAGAAAAAGATTTTTCCACAGGCTGGTTCTAATTACATTAAATCTCTAGTGAGATAGGACATTTAAATAAGAAACAACAACTGCAGAGTCTGAGATAATGACATACCGAGATACCAGGCTTTTTGAGAGAGCCATTAAAATGATGCATGAAGCATTACAGCGCACTCCAATCAGGCTGCAACACGAAAGCCATTCCTTCTGTGACACAGCACTGCAGAGAGAGGTCAGCAGTTATTGCACTAAATGTGCAACTCAACAATTAGGAAACATTATCCCTCACGCTGAAGTTACAACACAGATACAGGCTTAAACTTCTGGATGAGGTGGGGTAGTTGGGAATGCAGGGCCACGGTGGGAATAATCACCTCATGAACCACAATGCAGAGGAGATTCTGAAGAGCTCCTGGGTTTTGTTTCAAGTTGTACCTTTAACATTTTGTCGTGATAATTGAATTCTCTCAATTATTTATGGAAAACCTATCATCTTTAGATTGCTGGGAACCACTGAAATACAGACATGCAGAATGCAGACTATGGCTGTGTGGCCTACAAACACAGTGGAACCTGTCACAGTCCCACAGTTTGTGTGTTCAGTGTTAGAGCTGTGGCACAGCTGTGCCACCAACACTGGTGCTTATGGGGCCCTGCAGCAAATTCCCCTGCTGGAAATCAAAACTGAGGAAAGGGAACTTATGTGGGGTGGGAAAGGCCTTAATTACTTCCCCTCTGCCTTCTTTTCCTTTTGCTAAGTGCTAACCCAGGCTAAAGGGAAGGAGAAGGATTGGCCTGTGAGAATGATGTGCATGAGAGGGATTGAGTGCACCCTCAGTCAGTTCACAGACGAGACCACGTTGGACAGGAGTGTTGATCTGCTGGAGGGCAGGAGGGCTCTGCACAGGGATCTGGACAGGCTGGATCCAGGGGCCAAGGCCTGCGAGGTTCAACAAGACTCAGCACTGGGTCCTGCACTTGGGTCACAACAACCCCCTGCAGCTCCAGGCTGGGGGCAGAGTGGCTGGAAAGCTGGAAAAGGACCTGGGGGTGCTGCTGACAGCAGCTGAACAGGAGCTGGCGTGTGCCCAGGTGGGCAAGAAGGCCAATAGCACCCAGCCTGTGCCAGCATCAGCGTGGCAGCAGGACCAAGGCAGTGACTGTCCTCCTGTGCTGGGCACTGCTGAGGCTGCACCTCCAATCCTGGGGTCAGTTTTGGCCCCTCACGACAAGAAAGACACTGAGGGGCTGGAGCATGTCCAGAGAAGGGCAACAGAGCTTGGGAGGGGTCTGGAGCACAGGTCTGATGAGGAGGAACCAAGGGAGCCTGGAGAAAAGGAGGCTCAGGGGGGATCTTCTGGCTCTGCAACTCCCTGACAGGAGGGGGGAGCCAGGATGGGTCGGGCTCTGCTCCCAGGGAACAAGGGACAGGAGGAGAGGGAACGGCCTCAGGCTGTGCCAGGGGAGGGTCAGGTTGAATATTAGGGAAACTTTCTTCCTTGAAAGGATTGCCCAGCCCTGTTGGCACAGGCTGTCCAGAGCGGTGGTGGAGTCACCATCCCTGGGGGGGTTTAAAAGCTGTGTAACTGTGGCACTTCGTGGTGGACCTGGCAGTGCTGGGTTAGTGGTTGGACTCTGTGATCACTGGGGTCTTTTTTAACCTTAATGATCTCTGATTCTATAGTGGGGGAGAACAGTTCATCAATTCTCCCTACTCAAAACTACTCACTGGTCTGAATAACTAACATCAAGCCATGTTTAAGTGATTCACCTATGACTAGAGCTGACACAGGTCTGTACATACAGATCAGGTATCAGTTACTTTTTTCAGCTGGTTTTTCATAGTAAAGTTTCCAGGAAATTAGCAAGATACTGAGGATTAACAGACTTACTTTCAGTCAATAAACAGAATCTGTGATTAAAAATTCTATACTCAGAGAATATAAACTTCCACAGCAGCAGGTCAGTAAGTACAGTATTTTTGTCTAAACAGCAAAACAATAATTCTCTATTAATAATCAAGTACACAAAAAAAACCTGGAAAAGTTTATTTCAGCACACAAAATAAAATTATTTCCTTGGGTGTATATTCTACACTTCAGACCTGGACCACTAAAGTGCTCTTACACAAGAATTGTCTGTGTTCATCCAGTGCTGGTGCCAGGGCACTGCAGGGTGATTGCTCACACACAGACAGCTCAGCACTAAGAGTTCTGTGACCACATGGCAAAAGCATTTTCTAAATGCAGCTCAGGTATCTGCACATTCACTGCTGGGGATGCCTGTCTGAATAGAGCCAATCTGAACAGCAAATACAGACACGTGCAACTATTACCACCTATGAAAATATTTAATTTGCTTTTAATAAAGAAGAAGGAATTTAACTTGTACATCTTTCCCTACCCACTAGTGTACTCACTAACTTCCTTTATAAGACAATTTAAACTAAAATTAGATGAAGATGCTCACCTCCATGTACCCTCCCCACTTGTCACCTCTGAACAGCCTCAGCTTTCAAACTGCAGCAAATCCACCTGTGGATGGGGAGGAGGAGTTGATTTCTGTCAGCTCAGCAACAGAACGGGCTGCTGACCATCAGCAGTGAGCACCAACATCCAGAATACACAGAATTTTTCCTACCAGCACCAGGCAGCTGCTGTAGCTCTGTCACCCCCTGCACCTCAAGTAGTGTCAGGGGATTTCGGCAGGTGAAGAGCAACAAGTTTTCTGCAGCATCATGGCCTAGACAGATCCTGCTCTGACCCTCTCAGGCTCACACCCACTGGCCCCCCCTGCCTTCCCCCCCAGCCCCAGTTCCTGCATATCCCTTCTGCACAGAGATACCAACATGGAATTTTAATATGCAAACTAAACATAAGGCTGTTTCTTTCCCAAACAGAGTAACAATTTGAAAGCTTGCCAGTCTTGCTCAGGAGTTGAAATAAAGGCTGGCAACGAGAAGCTGCCCAGGTCATGATGACCCTAGAACTGAAGGGAGCTGAGGAGTCTCCCACAGCCAGGACACCCCAATGCCAGCAGGGGAATTCAGCAGCACAAGGGCAGAAACCAGGGAGCCTTTCTTCAACTAATGGGCTGTGATCTATGGCACTTCCAGTGCTGAATTACTGACTCCTCATCCACTGTTATGTCACATGCACTCCTGATTTGCCATCCAAGTTTCTTCCCACACAGGCTGCTGGTCCCTCATTAAGACCAAAATTTACAGAGCAGATTTCAGCTTTTATAGAACCCACTGTGCTTTCTAAAGATCCACCTTTTCTTCTAGTCAACTGAAATAACACTTTCTGGCTATGACTCCTGTGGGCTGTTTTCCCTTTTATTTTATTTTTTAAAAATTTATTTAGAACTTGCAATGCATATTTCTCAGCCAGACTGCTAAGGATGTTAATGAGATTTATCCACAGAGTCTCTCACTATCTGCCCCCTTTAATTCTTTGAGATACAAGTGCTTTTATGTTGCAGGAAATGAGGACAACAGAAAGCTGCAGATCCCATGAATGTAAAAATTGTCTTGAAGGAATGGAACAATTCAGCCCTAATTACAGCCAGCTGGAGCCTGCTCTCTTTGCACTGATACTCAGATAATTAACCAACTACTGACTGATGCAAGACTCAAGCACGTCACTACCATTCAGATATTCAAGGTTAATTTTTGTATCCATCACCAACATCAAGCTTAATGGACATCATCAACTCAAGTCTTGAAAATCATTAACATACAGTCATAGTCAGGCAAGGATTATTTTTCCTTCAGTGAGCTCGGTGCCATCCTTCTTTAGCTGCAGAAGAAGTGACTTTTCCATTAAAAAGGCAAACTCTTAAGTTTTGATTCATTTAATAACTGTAAATTCACTCACTTAAAGCCCTAAACTTAAACAAACCGAAAGAAGTCTGACACATTTGGAAGTCAGAACTGTTAATACACTCCTGGCTCCTGCATGTAACACAATATATGTTTAAATTGTGAGCCACCTGAACCGTATTTGCAGGAAAAAAAAACACCTGAAAGAGGAAGTCTTTCTCAATTCTATTTTCAGCAGTGCTTTTCCTGAAAACAGGTGGTTTTGGACAGATTCAATCCCTCTGATGGTTATACAGCCAGTCAGAGATGCACTGATCAGGGGGGAATGTTGTGTCACTGCTTGTTAGCAAGTGGCAGCTCCGGGAACTTTTATTTCTAGTTATGAATTCAAGAAATGACTGTGAAAAATCGGAAATCTTTCAACCTGGTAAAGATATTTGTAAGAACAGCAATACAGCACAGCAAAGGCACAGATCTGGGGTGGAGCTGTACAGCAGAAAACCAATGTCTCAGCAGCATGCCTGCAGTGTTCTCCAAAAATGTGGGTGGGGAGGCAGGAATCTAAAGAATCCGGATTAGGGATTCTTTTCTATTTTGTATTTTATTTCTCCTCACACCTTCCTATCTAGTATGGAAAAATAAAGAATCCCAGTTATGTTTGCACACAGCCTAAGTTCTGTAGGAAAAGTCTGAATTTTGTGAAATATCTCTGGAATGTCACTGTAATGTAAATCACCACGGTGCAAGTTAAAGTGTAATCTACAGTTTTCCCCAAGAGAATACACAGAATTTTTACTACCAGAAATGGAAAAGTAATGGAACAAAAATAAGAGCTTAGCGGAAAAAAAATAGGTTAACTCACATAAAGAATGACATATAAGACAAGGCTGAAAAAGAAAGCAAGGCAGGTATTTTTGGAACTATTTTGAAGTCTCTTTCAAGCCCTGCCTATTTGCTTGTGAAGTATTTTTGCTTAAAAATACGTATATGCTAATGTTCCTACTTAAGATAGAGATGATTGGGCTGAGAAAACTCCTGCTTTGGAAGAACAAAGGAAGGAAGACTGTGCATCAGCAGCACTTGGTTCTGTGGGCATTTTCAGAGAGTTACCCTGAGGAGAGTTAAGGAATCACAGAATCATTATTGGAAGGGACCTCTGGAGGTCTAGTCCCACCCTATGGAAATGGATGGTTGAGAGGAAAAGTCGTATTCCAGATACATTGAAAAGAAACACTTGGAATCTGAGAAGCCTCTAAAATTCCAATTATTTTGTGTTAAATGTGAGATAAGGGATGTTGCTGCTGCAACCCTCTGTATGAGGTGGGTGCTGCAGTGTCTGAGGGTATCCAACACTGCCCATAAAGTGGGGACAGGTGGGACTACCTGCATTGCATGGTTATTGCTTGAAGCAGGCTCAGGTGTGTTCATTATCTTTTTCAACACTGGAAGTTAATAATTTTCTTAATCAGCAGGATCTGAGCTTTGTTCGGGGTTTTTTTTGGTGTTTTTTTTTTTTTGTTTTGTTTTGTTTTAAAGAATGGGAATGTGTTTCCTGCCAAGGCCACAACACATAATAATAGACTAGAGAAGAATGAAAGGACCCAGCATGAAAAATAGAATGTAATTATCACCAACTGAACAGCTGATAAATGAAATGTCAGAGTGAAATACAGGAGTATCACATGACAGAAAGTTCAGAGAAGGTGAATTCGTTACGAATTTTGAACAAATGAAAAGCAGAGACCTCACCACAAGCAAAGCCTCTCATCTCCCCACCACTGAAAGTTCCCTGCTCCCACCATAATCCATCTGCCATCCCATCACAAAGAGCTACAACAGCCAATATGCAGCAGCAGAGTTGTTTGGATGTAACGGAGAGGAGCGTGTCCAAAATGAAGAGCAGCACTGGTTTGGAGCTTCACACACTTATGGGATGATGTTTCCATGTTGTCCCACTTATTTGAAGTTCCCAAGGACAGCCATCACACCAGCATGAATTCAGCAAACACAGCCTTTTGTGAGCTAAACTGACAAGGACAGTATTTTTAACACACCTGTGATGGGCAGATTTCAGAGACAAGCATAAGTGGAAGAGACTATTGCAAGCTAGTGAAAAATGGGAATTGCCCTCTGGAAAGAACTGCATACAAGGGACATGGAATAAATACTTTTATGTTATTGTTTCTTAGTCTGTCAGTGGTTCCATTTTGAATCAGCCTTCAGTCCTTTAAACCTCAGATGGGAAAGCCTGGTTGGACCTGACAAACAAGCAAGCCAGGTCTTGGGTCAAGAAGAGTCTCATTTCCTTACACCCCAACCCAAACACATCCTGAGTTCAGTATCTTCAGCTTCTTTTGAGATAGAGCTAAAAATCTTGGATTTTGAATCTTTCTATTGTTTATATGTAATTGCAGTTACCCTGTTCCCCTACCTCTTCCTTGTTTTAGCACTATAATTCCATGATTCCTGCAACCCTGATGGAGAAGGCAGCTGAGAGCACACACAGCCCAGTGCCTCTGTCCCCAGTGCTTCTCCAAACTGTAAATACAAATAAATTGGTACAGCAGTTGAAGTTTGGCAAAGCTGTTCAGGAATGCACAGAGGAAACACAGTACAGAAATGTAAAATCATTAAAAGAATGTTATTATGGTTATTATCTTAAAAATGCATTTAAGCCAACAGCCCCTCCCTGCAGGTACCTCACTTGATCTACAGCACACATGGATCCCACCAGACTCCTCTTCAGTGCCAGCATTTTCTGTTCCTTCCTTGTTCTACCTGCCAAGTTGTTCTAGTTACAGGGGCTGGGACCAGTTTATCACTATGTGGGTATAACCAAAACTGTGTATTCTACACCCTCTATGTCATTTCTGATGGACTGTTAATAAATGCATTGTTTGCAGCAGCTGCCCAGGGCACACCTGACACCTCAGGCTACAAGCTGGGTGTTAAAGAACCCTGTGAGGCAGGGCAGTGTTCTTTTGTTTTCACACCAATGTTTCAGCTGTGATAACTCCCCTCCAGGGAAGCATCAGCACCTTCACACCCAGCCTGAGGGGTCATCTCTGCTCATGGGCCACCTTGGACTGGCACAATAGGCAGCTGCAACAGCTAGACCATCAAAGATTCCGAAAATATCCCATGATTCACAGTTAAATCACCCACCATGGAACTCCCTGTCCCAGGGGAGGTGCTGGACATCCCCACCTGAACTTGAGCGTATATAAACTTTGGGTTTTGGGGCTTCTGGCACCACTCCTTGGATCCAGAGGAGGACCAGAACTCCACCAGGACTGCCACTCTGGACAAGACTATGATCATCACTCCAACAGGACTGTGACCATCATCTGGACCAACAGGTTTCCTTTCCTGTTACTTTGCACCCAGGGGGGCCACGTGGTGCTCAGCACAGGGGCTAATGAACACCCTTCTGTTCTTGTCCCAGGCTGTGGGGTTATACATCTGTCTCTGGGGGTTAAAACCAGTTTTTTATCTGTATCATTGCATTTATTGTAATCTTTTTAGTAAATTGTAACTGATTTGTAATCTCTCTCGAGTTGGCTTCATTTCTCCTGCCAGTTTACTTTTAAACCAGCACACAAGTCAAAAAGAAGCCAACAAAGGCTGGTGTTGTTCCTGGGAAAAAATGAGTTCTGGAGGAATAGTGGGCAGTTTCCTTTCATGCACACACAGGCTTGTGTTCTACACGGCAAGTTAACCTATGCAAACACGTTGTAGTGCACTGTCTTTTCAATGGAAAGCATCCCACAGAACGTGTGTGGGTTCTGCACATGGGAAAGGAGGCTGGGAAGGGTTTCAGAAGAATCCCCTCCAATGGTAACTTGCTGTGTGGCTGCAGAGCCAGGAGGACTCTGCTGCACAGAGGTGTGTGAGCTGCCCACGGCCTTCCATTGTTACTGGGAAGGTGGTGACTTCCTCTGCATTGAATCTTTGCCCTTATTTTGCTCTTCCTTCCTGATGATAAATCCACCTTTTATTATTCCGACCAATTCAACATTACTTTTAGAAATTTTATCACTCATTTAGATTTCACCCAGTGAGTCAGGCGGAAAAAATGTGCTCTCAAGCTGAGAGACAACCCTCCCATTTAAAATCCCTCAGCCAAGAGCACCTCCCAGGCAACATCCTCCAGCTGTTCTCAGGGACAGAAGGAGTATGTTCACCCTCTCAGTTCCCACCTAGGCCACTCTGGAGCATCTCCAGCAGGAAGGACATCTATCTGCCCAAAACAGCAACCCCTGGCTCTTCCCAGGCCTCCTCCCACTCGGCTCACCCAGCACTTCCCTCAACCACACAGACCTCTTGATGTTCAGCAGATTAAGATCTTCCTGTGCCAACAGAGAAATCTATCAAGTAGCATTGTTATCCCTGTTCCTGGGCCTCTGATTGTCACTTTTATCAGCTAAATAATAGTAATTTGGATGTAGAAACAATTATGGGAACCTTTTTCCTCAGCAGAAGCCATTAGCCCCAGCAGATTTACAGTTAGTGCTCTTTGGACAAAGGCTGGATGCATACAGAAGCTGCTCTGCCAGGCAGTGATATACAAGGGAACAAAGAAAACATCACCTTCCAGCTTTCTAAAACTGTTTCCTCACAAATGATGGTGGTTGCAACCTGTTTGTGTCTTCTCCTGACCTGCTGCACAACGACAAGCCAAGGTGGTGCATTTTCCTTAGTAAGGATGGGTAAGAGTTTGTGACTAGTATTGCTTTTTAACTTGTGCTGCTCATATTTCTGGCTCCAAAGTGCCCTAGAGAAACCTAAAATCCCATTGAAGTGCCCCAGCTCCACAGCTTTTGCAAAACAAACTGGAACTGTCTTTTTCTTGTTCTCGTTAGACACGTCAACGAATCAGAGATCTGTAAGGAAATGTGCACACGTTCAAAGGGAAAGGAGTGCAAGGGCACAGAGAACAACAGAAAAAACATTAACAAGAGCACAGTAAACCTGAAAACCTCAAAGAAGAAAAACATTTTTCTTATAAGCCCTTTTTGAGCTTCATTTGTCACCACTGCAGACAGATGGAATCTGCAAGCCCTCCCTTCCTGCCAGTGCAGCAGGAGACACTACCACGGCATACAAGCAACTCTGGCAACAAACCAGACAACTCCTGGAGCTGGGAAGTCAATTAGGGAAGAACCCCAACAGCCTACTGACTGTCTGATGGATGCACTGGCTGAGCTGAAAGTGGTTGGGAGGCTCCTAAGGGCTGGCCTGACTGTCCTCTCACAAGAGACACAGGAGCCTTAGTGTGGATCTCAGATAGGAACTGCTACATTAATGCTGATCATTTTCTAAAATCTTGCCCTTAACCTCACAGAAATTAGGAGGGAATCCTTCTAGGGCACTGACTGTTCTCACACTGAAGTTTTAACACAGCCTATGATACGTGGGTGGAATAACTACCTGACCTGGACTGACAAAGGAGAACAGGTATATTTACAAGGTTCAGAAATGCAGGATTAATTCTTCTACCAAAAGTCACATAAAACTACTGTCAGATCTGTTTGCTCTCCTCTCAAGAACAGAATATGAAAGAACCAATTTGAACAAAACCACCACACATTTACCTTTGTTTTATTCATGCCAACTGAAAGAAACACGGTGATGTGTCATTTTTGACACCTGTTACTGTTTCCCATCAGTGTAGCCAAACTGAGGCAAATTCTATGGTACACAGGGTCAGTCAGGCTTTGAGAAGGGTACAAACACCTTCTTTCACTCTTTTGTCTCAAAAGATATTGAAACATCATCTCAGTGGAGTATTAAAGGTGTGGCAATTCCCCTCTATCCTTCCTAAACCTTTTGGTTTTAGTGGTTGGCTCCACTTCACCTACTGTTGCAAAGGGACAGAGCCTACATCAGGATAGTGATGAGGAGCTGGGGGTCTTTTTACTACCACTTTGACTTTAAAAAGTGGCACAGTTCTGTATTTCTGACTAGTACATTGACCTGGGGAGGGCAGGTCTCAAGTACAGAGGTATTTCAGATGTTTAACACCACTTATGAACGATAGACAGGGAACAATATAAGCAAGAACTTGATAAGCAAAGAAAAGAAGCAAATGGCAAAAGAAGAGTTTTTTGAGGAACTATTGATGTCTAGCAGAAACGAGCAACCTTCCTACTGTACCATATGTGTCTTTCCATACAGTGCAGAAGTCACATGAAGTACTTACCTTATAACTAAAATCAGGGACAGAGCTGCTTCTACAACCTGTTCCAAACTGCAGTTTTGCTGGGCATTGGGTGGAAAGACAGTTACCAATGGAGAAAAATCCAAATCTACAAAATCTGATTTTGTTTTTCCAGTGAAGAGATGGGATGAACCCTCAGGAAAAAATTACAACTACGGAGTAAACCACCAGATCCTAAAATTCAGACTTTTTGCTAACGAACAAAGCTTAGACATTCACATGCTCAGCCAATGTTTGACCCCTGTAAGATTGCTCTATTTAAACTCTGGTAGTAGTAGAACAAAATCCTTTATAATCCACACAAATGGTTCTGTATTAGGGAAATAAAAAGATGTCAGGAAGATGGGTTACCGCTCAAGTCTGAGGCTTTTCATCCATTCCAGTGTCAACGGTTGGCTTGGCAACACCTCCTGCAGCCACTGGTAATAAATCCCACTGAAAACTTCAAAACTTCCTATTTCTCCAGACAAATTCGCTTCACCCCCTTCTCTTCATGACTGCTGGTCAGGACAGCAACATTTTCTGTGAAGGACAGAAAATAAGGTTATTTCCAACAAATTTCAAATCTGATTTGTTGTTAATTTTCCTTCTTCGGTGACTTCCTGATCTCTGAAATGCTGCAAGAGCCATGTCAAAGGACACTTGAATTCTTTTCAGAATTCTGGCTGCATAGCTGGCACACCAGACTTTTGTCTTCTCCCTTAACATTCCCGTTTGTTTGCTGTCCCCCAGGAGCATACTGCTGCAGTCTGCCTTTAATTTTATCTGCTCAGCAGCCACACTGCAGCTCTGCAATGGAAGCACAGGTTGGAGGCACACGCTGAGGAACAGCCTGTAGAAGCCAGCTGGAATAATCAGGGACTTTTCCTAAGAAAAGGAGCAGCTAATCTTACTAATTTTCTTAATTTTTAATTACACCTTCGAAACAAAATATAAAGAATGAGCTAGGAAATAACCTGACAACTAGCTCTGTACATTACCTGTTTTAACAGAACAGAAGCACAGGTTTATGTTACTTCTGTTCACACATTAGCAGGTTATGGTGGTTAGGCCAGTAAGGTACTCAAATCATCTTCACCTTAACCCAGCACTCCTGAACAGGCAGAGACATTTCCAGGCTCCTCTCCCAGCAGAGCAGCATTTGCTGTTTTTCTGAGAGTGTCAAGGCTGTGCCTGAAAGCTCCCAGAGCTGTCTGGAGTTATGCAAGGAGACAGCACTGTCTAGTTCTTTTGGGCTTTTATTTGTGGGGTGGTTTTTTTTTTTCCCCTCCTCCTCATCTCTTCCCCTCTGGTATTCTGCTTCTGCGACTTCAAGTGTGAACACATTTGTGTATGACAAATTTGGCAGAAAGAAAAGCAAACTCAAATTATTCATATTATGAAAGCCACAGATAACAAGGAGCAAAGCACTCAGACTTCTGTGCAAAGCAACCACAGCTTGGTGAGCCTGCACAGACTGAGCACCATGACAAGCAAAGCCATCAACTGCTGAGCAGCATAAGCAAAATGCCCTGACAACGATTACCATAACAAAAACATTTTTTAGGACCTCTGAAAGGAAGATACTGAAAATAGCTCTGCAGATGAGTAGCAACAGGTGAGATGAATATGAACCATCCTAACAGAAAACACACATTATGTGCTTGAAAGTGTACTTAAGGAGAAGGGTAAATGCCCTCCTACTGGAGGTAGATAAAGCAAGAGCCAATAAATTAGCCTTAAACTTGAACTTATGGTTCATCATCTAAATGGAGATATTAGAGATGAGTCAAAAGCTTACTTTGGATGGAGAAAATTGAATCATCTTCTCCCAACCTAAATATTACCAAAGAGTTTGTTTTTGCAGATAGGATTAGCTAGAAATACAAGGTAGGGGAAGAAAAGGAAGGAGAACAGGGCCCTGCAAATCCTCCAGAAGGAATGGAGGGAGAACACCACAGTCCTTAGCAGCCTTGTGAACCTCACTCGGCAGCAGAATTTTTTTGCCTATTATTGAATTTTTTGAAATAAGAAAAAACAGCCCTGAAGAACAAAGAAATGAGCAAACGTTTCACAGCAGGGAACATCTGCATTTAAAGATTATTTAAAGTCCCTCCATAAGGTGACACGTTTGTGTAAAATTTTAACCCCTTCCAAACTGCCTTTTTGCCTGGCTAGAAGAGCAGGGGGCTGGGACCTTTGTGGATTCAGGCAGCAGGCTCCAGCTAAAGCAGCTGCCTGGGAAAGGGGCTGGATTTCTCCTCCTTTAGTGCTTGAGGTGGCCCCATCTGCTCCCAAATCATGGGCACCTCTGGGCACGTCCCTAGAGAACACCAAAACAGGGAAACACTGACAGAGCTGCATCCATAGAATAAAATATCAACACTTATGCACATTTTTTAATTTTGGCTGCACGCAGGCATTTGTACTTCTGTCCCAGAATTCTGCAGGCTCTGCCCAGCAGGAGCAAAGGTGTCTGCTTGCCATTTGCCTTTCCTTGCAGAGCTGGACTCCAACAGCTCTGGCACAGCTGGGGATGGCAGAGATTCACTGCCACAGTGTTATATAAATCTGGTGTTCCTACGGCTTGTGAGGATCACTGAGGTGTTCTTTAAAACTGCCATCACATTATATTTTATAGGTGACACAGAAAACATTTTATCTCCAACATAAGCATATTGCATGTTAAATGGTAGCTAAGGCAACAGGTGGTACAGAGATCATATATATGGGTGTCATTGTATTCACAAGCAGCACACTGACTTAAAAAATGCAACTTACCACTCAAAATGAAAAGAACTAAACCACTCTACATTCACTTCTGTTCCAGTGCCCAGTACTACAGATTAATTTACAACATTTTAAGTTAATTGATGAATGTGACATGAAATCCTTCCTTTTAGCTGCTGCTCTGATTAGACAATTAACATTAAATGAAGATGTAGGTAAATCCCTCCATTTTTCCCTTGGCTTTCTGCAGAGACTGAAGGCAGTAGAAGCCCAGTATGAAAAGAGCTGCCATGTGACTCAGTCCCCTTCAAGCTGTCCTCACAAAACAAAGAGCGAGGAATGCTAAACAAATGAATCACAAGCCATTGCTGCAAAACATCCCGACTTTCTAGCAACTGCCAAGGCTGGGAGCAGCTCCCTCTGTCTTGTCAATCCGAGTGACAGCCCGGGAGGAAGGGGCACCTCATTACAAGATTAGTAACACGAAGACTATGTTTCAAACCCCACCATCTGAATTATGATTGCTGACTGTGTAAGGAGGCAGAAACGGAAGCAAATCCACTAGGAAACAAAACATCATTTGGGAAATGTTTTTCCTATTCATGTTGATTGCAAGTGAACTCTTCCCGGGCTGTGAACAACTAGCAGTGCTTTAGCATTCAGTACATGGCCTGATTTTTATCACAAAAACCAGTCTTTGCCTTCAGCTGGCTGTCAGATTTGCCAAGCTGGTGGAATTCTGGCAACATTGGTGCTGTTTAATGTCTCAGCGTGTTGTATCTTGGACACAGCCCCCTGTAAAAATACCTAATTATAAATATTCGTATTAGTTATCCTTTTTGAATGACACAGTAAAGAGAGGGGAAACAGATTCTTTCCAAATTGACTGTATAAGCAGAGCATAACAACATCTCAGGGTCAATATCCACAGCCAAAGCCTTTCATTAAACCATGGGATTTCCTTCAGTGGAATTCCACAGGCCTCCCTCACACAATGGGTGTGTGACAGCTTTGCCAAAGGGTCACCTGGCACAGAAAATACTGCAGACCAGGATTTCCAGAGGGGATACTGCTGTCAGTTGTTGCTGAACACTAGAGAGGCTGCATTTTTAAGTGGCATCACCCCGCTGCTGATCAGGTAATACTCTGTTTTCAGAGTAATAACTTCTTCACTTCAAAATGGTCTCCTTGGGCAAAGAACTGCTTCAGACAGAATATATCCACTCCTAAAGGAGATTAGGAAAGGGAATGCATCAACAGAGGGAACGTGCAGTCCTTTGCAGATATGTTTTTAATACAAAGTCATGGGTGTACACAGGAGACTCAGGAAAAGAGTTTAAAACTTCTTTTACTTTTTAAAATATTAAATACATGATGAACATACTGTTTAAAATAGAACTGATTCACAGGGAGAAAGGAAGTACTTAATGACTTGCTCATGCTTAAGGACTCTCAAAACCAAGTATCTGTTACTCATGCGTTTGAAGGATTTGCTACTCCTGAGCTACTGATTTGAAAAGCTTTTGACACAGCAAGATGAAGACACATCCCCAAGGGCTGCCATGTAAGCTGAAAGCCTGTGTGCTCTCAAACACTCTTCCTTTCACTGAAGAACAGAAAGATTAGCATGAGGAGGAAGAAGAAATAAAAACTTGATTGCTTTGGTTCTGGAGATAAGGTGAAAGTGAGGTTTTCTGGTCACAAGAACCAATGACCCCCAAACTGTCACATCAGGAAGAACTGGTGGTTGAGTTTGAGATCACCAGGCCCTCAGCTGCACCTCTCCTACTGCAACTTTTATTGATTAATTTTTGGCCTAATATTACAGCCCTAATAGCATTGAATCAGAGAGGAAAAAGCAGAAAGAAGACAAAGTAGTACAAGTCACCCATCCTTATGAATGAATCGTGTAGTACAAACTTCTTACAAGGGAAAACCTGGTTTATCAAAGCTTGGCCAAAAGGAACTGTTGGCTCTGTGGCTGCAGGAGCAGCACCTGTCAATGAAGCAACAGAAGCCTCCCTCTGCACCATTTTTACTGCTCTGCGCTGTAACAAGAAAATTTTCCTCCCTCAACAGCCCTTACTGGTGGTTTTACATTCACAGAAATCCTATGAATATCTATTTTCCAGAGGAGGGTTCTGGGCACAGCAACACAAGCTCAGGCAGCATCATGGACACAGGGATACGGGGAGAAGGAAAAGGCAGCGCTGCAGCAACAGGAAAAACTGAAACCAGCAATAACCCTCCCCCAACCCCAAACCCTCAAATGATCTTTTCTGCAGCTTTCTTTCACAAACTAACCCCCAAACTTGCACTGGGATTACAATTTGAATTTCAACCCACTCCCCCACCACACTCCTTTGCTGTGTGCTGAGTTTTATTAGAACCATCTGCGAGATCCTTCCCTTCCAGCTTCTTGTGTCTGTTAATGTGGCAGCTGCACTTTCTCATCTATTTAGAAATCTTTGTTTCAAAGTTGTTGAGACAGAAGGTCTTTGACAGGCTAAAAATTATCTTGAAAATCAATGCAGAAACCACATCATATTCTGTACTTCACAGATTAAAGGGGAAGAATGGAAGTTGGAGAATATATATATCTTTAATGGGAAGATAAATGAAGGTTTTGGGGATCAAGGAAAATTTTACCAATGCAATTTATCTGACAAAAGCCACAATTTACTGAAGTACTGCAAATTGCCACTGCAGAAGAGTTTCAGGTTCATCATTATCACAGACTGACAGAAGCAGAAGAAATGCAGAGAAGTATTTCCTTACAGCAGCTCCCGGCAAAAGGTAAGTGGGAGGAGTGCTAAGGGAAGGAGGAATGTTCATGAAGTAGCAGAGTTTGAGTGATTTTCTGTATAAATGATACAACTACGAGTTTTTGAATACCACATGCTGTGCAATCCTCTTAATTACCCTGTGTGTGGTGCTGCTTAAGTGTCTATCCTTCTGTATAACCCTCCTAAAACACCCTTGTTCACACACTTCTGTGTGCAGATATCCACATTAACACCGTGCTCTCCATCCTGATGGGACAGATTCTACCCCCAGCACAGGGCAGGGCACAGCAGCACTGCTGAAAAATGGCACAAATCCCTGTGGCTTTAATTTATTCTGATATTTTTCTTCTCCAAATTGTTTCTGCCGAAGTGTTGGCCTCCTTGCACAAGAATGGCACAACCTTCATTTTTGTGGGATTAACAGAAAATTTTCTTCCAGATTCTCCATGTCATTCATAAAACATCCTTTAAGAAAGAAAACTCACTTCAAGTATGAACACAAAACGCTCACATTTTTAACATTTCAGGAACACTTCTACTTTTTGGTTTATAATATTACAAACATCTTTCTTTCTGTCGTTGCTATTTCGAAGGTAACAACTATGGACAACATTCGACTGTCATCAAATGTCTGTGTGTGTATAAATTTGAAGAATCTGTGACACTAACAGAACCTTCTGAAATTTCCCCAGAGTTACCACAGCACTGGAAATAACTTTCTCCACATAAGCACAGGAATTGCCTTTAACCACAAATCACATCCATGACATGCACCTTGCTGTCGTCTCCCACGACCTTTCTGAGTCTGTTTTATGCAACTTGCAGCCCACGCCTTCCCTAAGCAAATTCCTGGTTCCTCCTTCAACTAAACAAGGCCTTTTAAAGTTTCTCAAGCACTCTGACTTTGACAAAACTTCCACGGCTTCATACACTGGAATTTGCCATTTTCTTCCCACACTTTCCTTTCAATCCTAATAGAACGTTTTTGGTTTTTTAGTAGAAGTATTAAGCAGGATTTCCAAATGGCCATGAACAAACTGGCTTATCTTCTCCCTTAAACTTTATCACAAAACACAGTGATTCTAATTGTAAAGGCTCTACAAAAAAAGATGCAAATGTAATAATTTGAGTTGACAGATCATGCAAGTAAGACTTTAAAGGTATTTTCAGAAGCACTGGAAATGGCATTATCATAATGTAACTTCATAATTTTTATATGCAAATAAAAAATTAAAAATAAAGTAGACCTGAAAAGACTTAAGGAAAATCCATATATTTCAAATAATAGCATAAAAAAAAGTAGATCTGGTCTTGAAGTATGTCCTGGAATCTCTCAGGAGAATTAAAGGAATAACCACAGAGTGTGTGTGTCTGTGATCAACGAGGAGGAGAGATTTTATTGAAATACTTAACATTACTTTTGTTAGCAAATACTTCACTCCAGTGGCTTATTAGAGATTTTGGTAAAAATAAAATATGTTGTGAAAGTAAGAAAGCTGAACAAAACCAAAGTCTGAGAGAATAAGCTTAAAATTTCTCTTCCCTCCACCCCTGCCCCCATTGTAATGGAAAAAAATATCATTTGGATGAATAATCTCTTACAAACCCTCTTTCCAGGTCACCTTTGATCTTTGCAGAATATATACATTTATATAAGCCAGAAACAACAACAAAAGCAATTTAAAACCCCCATCTCCACACACAGCCCTATTTCAAAGTATCATGAATATATTAAGCCAAAATTGCAAACAAAGGAACGCTTGGGACCATAAAAAAAAAAATTACACCCTGCCATAAATGCCATTTTTCTTGCTCTTGAATACATGATGTCAATTCCCTGCTTTCCATTCAACAAATAAAGCTGTGAAATGGCAGTGGATTTCCTGCTCCCACTCTAGGCCTGTATCCAAACAAGCAAACACTAAAACTGTGGCTGTCAGCTTCCAACCCTCTCCCCCACAGGAACACTCACGGATGTATGATGGGGGTTATCAGAAAATCTTCCTGAATTGTGATTAGAGCAGAAAGTGGCAGATTGAATGGGTGCCTGGCATTCTCCTCCTGAAATGTGGTCACAGGAATGAAAGAATTCCCCGGGAGCAGAGGCTGCTGTGAGCTTAATGCCACCCACAGCAGCAAATCCACAGTCAGTGGATCAGTGGGACTGAGAGAACTCCTGTGCAGCCGCAGTGAGTCCCAGGACAGACACAGCAGGAATCCCAGCACCTCCTCGGGCACACCCCTTCCCAAAGGACAGCAGATCAATGCAGCCCTCTGCAATCCACAGCATTTGTGGGCACCCCCTGTCTTTAGGCTGCCCCACGACCAGGATTCACCCTGCAGCCTGTTCCTCCCTTCGGCTAAGGGAGAGGATCCACCTCCTGATCCTCACTTACATGTCCTGAATTATTAGCAACTACCTCAGTGGCTCTGTCAGCGATCCTGCCGTTTCCCTGGCTTGTCAAACACAGCTTCCCAGCTCACTCACCCTTCTCCATACAGAAGTATCCAGCCCAGAAAGCCAACTCAGCTTGAACACAAACCACCCCTGGAGCCCAGAGCCAGTGTGCCCCCAGAGAGAGGGCTCCGAGAGTGTCAACAGCATCCCAGACAATGCTGGAAAATTCCAGAGAGGTGTGGCACTGAGCTCTTCCCACAGCTCAAGCCACACAAAGAAAACTTACTTCAGCAGGAAGCTACAGAGAAATGCTTTAGCTGAAGTTTTCTCATCACTCAGTCAGGAATGCAATCTTTACTTAAATGTTAAGCCATACACATGGGCCATTAGTCAAAGTTCCTTTTCTCTTTTTTAATAGTTTTACCAGCTTTGACGTTTTCTAGTACTATTATTTCAAGTCTGGTCTGGACTAGAATTCACACATTAGGAAAATGATTTTCAAAAGACTGTGCTAAAATATCTTTCATATATTGCTATCATTTGTCAGTTTTACTTAAAAGCAGGTATTAAGATAAATGAAATGGATAAAAAATGGAATACTTCCAAGAACATAAATGATGGTTAAATTAAGCTTGTGACAAGAGCCAATTCACACATTTTGACTTCTCAATGAAGTACCATTTGACCTTGCACTGAAAAAGGCACTAATGTAATACACAAATCTAAAGCAAGAAACTACATCAGAAAACAAACTGAATTGGTTGAAATAGCCAGAAGGCAAAGAAATGCAACAAATGGTGAAGGTAAGAGAGAAGGTCAGAAAATGAGCATCAGCTCAGTTAAATGACCAGAACTGTAGGGTCGGCCAAGAGAATAAGCAGAACTTGAAGACAGGTCAAAACGTACAGTGCTCTGAATATAAAATCTGACTGAACACTGACAAACTTGACAAAACCAGGAGTATTTGCTGAAAAGCCACCTGAAGGCAAACAGCACGTGGGGTGACAGTAACGCCCCACAGCAAGGGCCTGAGGGCACAGGAAAAAGGCTCTGTGATTCCCTGCTATGCTATTTCTCTCTCCCAACTATTTAAAGGTACTTCTCTCCTTGTTCTCACTGCAGTTTAAAAATAGTGATGGAAATCAGCTAGAGCTGTAACAGGAAACTGCAAGTAGCACTTAATATTTCTGAAGTATTAAGATACAGAGTATGCATTTAAATGGCACAAAATTCAGCAAAGTGTTCAATGGTTCAAGATTTTTTTTCCCCCCAAAGTTATCTGAAATCCTCTTGGCCTGTGACCTGCACACACAGCACTGCACTGTTTGACACCAGCCATTTAACCACTTCACCAGGCAAACTTTGCATGATTACCTGAAGCATTTCCACCTTGCAAAACACTGAAGGAAAAGAAGATTATTTCTTTAAGCTCTCTCTTACTAGAGACAGGTTGGGCATTAGTGGTTTTGGCAGCTGTATTAAACAGCTTCGAGCTGGAAACAATTGGTACTGAGCAATGGGAAACAGGCAAGGACAGAGGACAATGCACTGCAAGTATTGCTCCAGTTCTGGTTTGTCAATAGACACATAACAGAGCTGACTGCAGCCTCACCTCTACCAGGGCAGAGCAGCTTCTGAACAACAAAAAAAAGTATTTAAAGGATGAGACCGAAATTTAGTAGCAAGGTTAATGTAAGAGTTGTGCACCTGCATTGATAAAAGTACTTGTATGAAAAGGGAGAATCTGAGCAGCTTTAATTCTAAACTCTCTTGCCAGAGAAAGATGGTTATTTGAAACCTGCAGTTAAAGGAAGATGAAGTCAAAATAGGGTAGTAAATTACTACCAAAGGAGTAATGCAAAAGGAGACACTTGATAACATGCACAGCTGAAAACCCATGGCTGAGAAACAGTTCACTGGGAATACACAGAAAAGAGGAAAAGTCTAACAGCAGAAATGGGGGAATTCTGGATCAAAAGAACTGCTGCTGGACAGGAACAATTTGCTGGGTCGGTGCAGACCACAGGGCCAAAGGAACATGGCTCAGTCACATAAAGCAACTGTCCAGGGTGCAATGACCTCAGTGAATGTTATAATTCAATAAAACAGTTACCAAAGCTACAGAGAAATCAGTTAAATGCTTCTTTGGAAAATGATTTTATATGTTAGTTCAGAATAAAACTCCAAACTGGAAAAGCTGAAGTAACAAGTTACTTTTTCAAACGTTTTACTGCTAAGCACAAATTTAGGGACAGAGGAATCCACTGTCATGGAAAAAGCAGGAGTGCTCCATTTGTGCAGGATAAATTATTCCCTCACAGTATTAATTTACCATAATAGACTTCATCTGAGAAGGGAGGATGCGATTCAGCTGATGACATTTGAAACAACAGAGGTACCAAACTGCAGATTAAGCAAAGTTGCCAAATATCAAAGCTGTTGAGAAGAAGATCAGAAGGATCATAAATACCACAAGGAAAGCCCCAGAGAGGACAAAGTGTTTCCAGGTTGACAGCAGCCTGGCAGATCAGCCCCACAGCCCAGCTCGTCCATTAGCCTGCTCCTGGCAGCCACCCAGAGCATAAAGGCACCAATTCCTCCAAACCCTCTCCCATCTCCAGCAATTTGCATCCTAGAGACTTCCTGTAAAAGAACTGGGGTCCCTCTACTTCATAATGGAATTGCATGGAATTTTCCTTCATAAATTTATCCCATTGCCTTTTGAACCCATTTTACATCCACAACATCCTGTGGAAGGACATTCCACAGCTTAACGGCTTTGTCTCAAGCACCTTTGTGTGTTTGTTTTGAGCTGCCAGGTTCTCCTAAGAAAAAAAAACAAACAGAAAGCAGAAAAACTTGCTCCTTTGTTTCACCTCTATTTACTTTTTCCTATGCCATTATGATCTGTGATTTCTTCTACAGGCCCCCTCGACCTGTCTTACCATGGGAAATTGTAATCATGCCAGTGGATGCTGCTCCATACCTCCAGCTTTCTGCCCTACATTCTTCTTCTGCATTCTTTTCAAGTTAGACTGTGCCATATTCAGAAGCTTTTGAGAAGTGGATTAAAGAATTCTCGAGCAGTGAGAACAAAGAGGCACGTTTAAAGGTAGAGAAAATTTGAGGAAAAAACACAAGACAATAAAAGAAGGTTCACTGTAATTCCATGTATTTACAAGCAGCAGAACTGTTCAAGCATTATTAAAAGAAGATTTAAAATAGGGAACAAACTTTAAGATTTGTAGTAGAAATCAGCTTTTTTTCCTGTGCCTTCACGCTTTACAGAGCTGAAATAATTTCTGTGCGCTCTGTTTCCCCCTCAAATGAGCACTTTACTACAGTTTGTAACTTTTCTACCCCATCTATAAAGGGACAACCATGCTAGAGGCAGGCACTAATGAGACTTTGTATTCCAACTGCATTGATATTTAGCAGGGGAAAAAAGAAAAAAGAAGCAAAGGCAGTGAAAACAGATTGCAAATAAATGGGACAGTGGGTGGTGGTGACGGAGGCTGAAGAATGATTATTAGTCATCTTATACTTTTAAAGTTGCAAGTGCAATACCTGGATCCCACTTTAATTTTCCAGTATTAAAAGCCAACTGGGATCTTTTATCATCCAATTCCAGAAGCACAGATTATTCCTGAAACACTGGAGCAAGTACAGGGGTCAGTCTGTGAAAACAGGCTCCCCTCAGGCCACCGCTGCCAGAGCTGAGGCCCAATGGAGCCACCTGGAACAGGTAAAAGTTGCTTTTCTCACCTTACTGCTGGTTGTACCCTGGTGGTAGAGCAGGAAACAGCTTGTGGGAATGTTTCTTTACTAAAGGAGTAGCCAAGGAATTCCAGCTGAGGTCAGGTAAGGCCGCTGCAAGTTCATTCCCCTCGTACTTCGGAAAGGTTTGGAAGGCCCTGCACTCACATTCCCGGCTCTGCTCCTCTGGGGAAGCTGCGACCCAGGGGCAAGGGCAGAACAACCAGCCTGGTCCTTCCACAGGTGGGAATTGTTCATCTGCTGCCACAGAATTCACAGCTTCGAGAAACAGCCCACTTCTCACCCCCAGCACCTATCTCGAACACCGAAGTCTATTCTTTAAAAAAAAAAAAAAAATTAAAAAAAAGGCAAAAAGAAAAATCCCACAGGAGGCACACATGAAACACATTCCATGCCATTGCATCCCTAGGCTGTGGGAGCCCACAGAGGAATTTTACACTATATTTCTTCAGATCACGACTGTGCTCAAAAATGCCGTAAATGGCATAAAAAATGTTGGCTTCCATTATTTAATTAAAAAAAAAAAAACAAACCTGCAGATGTCGTTCATGAGAATATTTTAATTTTTGTAGTCTGCCCAAGCAATCTCAATTTTTTTGTTGTTGTTAAGTTACACCAAGCGTATTTCAGATTTTCCCAAGAGTAAGACAGAACAGAGGGAAAAATACTGCTTATATACATATATATATATATGTAAGCTTTCCTGCTTAGAAGTTCACTTTATAATTGAATTTTGGTGGCTGTAAAATTTTTGCCTTCATAAAATCCTTCTAATCTGGCACAGTTATGAAGGTTTTGGGGGGGGGGGGGAAATCCATGTTTGCATTTTCAGTGGACTATTCGAAGTGTTGATAAAACCCAATATTTACTAATGACATTTCAGGACACTGGGAACCAGGGAAAAGGTATTTGCCCTAGATCAAAGCAGGTCAAGACTGGAAGAAATATAAGCTTTCCCACATACAACTGTTCTTGAAAACAGGCACATAAACAGAAGAAAACCCACTTATATTTGCACATCATATAGCACTTCTAATATTTTAAAACTTTTCAGCATAAACTTAATGCTGCTATGAACAGCTACAGTCCCTGGGCAGCCAGTGGAAATAAAAGGAGTGTATAATGGCAGTTTGCAGTGGGGATTCTTCCCATCTCCCCACTGCCCATTCTGCATAAACCGATCAAAGTCTGATGCTCTGCCACAATTTTCCCACTGTAATCTGCTGCCTATTATTCTCTCAAACCCCATCTGCAGGTCATTTTTCTATCAAATGAGCTGGTTAAAATTCCCTCTCCCTTTTTATTTAAACCTAGGGGAATTTCAAATAGTCCAGCACTACCCAACAGGAATTTATTTTAACCATTATTTAAAACACCAATGGCTTTGCATCACTGCAGCTTAACAGTCCTGATGGGTTTCATGCAATCTCCCTTCCCTTTATCTTCTCTGACACAGGCATTACCTTCCTGGCTGCCCAAATATGGCTCAGAGAGTCATTTCCATTATTCCCTTTTAGATTCAGACCTGTTTCCACACAGAATTTTGAGCATTACACAAAGTTTCTACAGACAAAAAAGCACATACCTTTGTGAAAATAGCTGTTTAACATGCAAAAATGTTTAGAAATGTACACTAAGGTAAACATAAATCCTCTTTCCCTTTATAATAGGAGAAATTTGGAGGTGATTTTCCTTATGTAAGGGATTCAAACTGATTATTCCCTTATCTTTGAGGAAGACAGTAATTATGAATTAAAAATCTGTGTATGCATATTGAACTGAAGTTGCTCTATAAGATAACCATGAGGAGTCTTCTTCCTCTCCTGTGCTAGAGCAGCCTGCCCAACAGTGAACTGAATCATCAGACAAGCAGAAAGAAGGGAAAAGGAGTATTCTCATCTTCTTCCTCTATCCTGGTATTCAGCAAAAACTCAAACTGAGCATCCTTCTTCTGGATTTCACTGGTTATCTGGATTTCAGAGGGTTTCCAATGTAACTGTGCATCTTGGCTTGCTTTCTCTCCTCTGACAAGTTGAATGCAACCTTAATTGGGTTCCTCCTCAGCGCAATATACTCCCTAATAACTTTTTTCTAGTTCTCACCATTAATTATCATATGAAAATTACTTAATTCCAGTAACTTCAGGCTTGTCACAGGTGACAGCACAGAAGTCAGCCTTTGCAGCAAGGCCTACACCAGGGCACTGCAGTGAGCACTGCACACGTACACAGTGTTAATGCTACAGGCAGTGCTCCTTATCTGCATCACCTCTGTCATTAAGAGTGAAGTTACACAAGGCTGTCCCTGGAGATGAAAGACAGGATTCACTCCTTTCCCTGCCTTTGCTGTCAGCCATGCCCTTTTGCTTCCTCTCTGCTGTGCCCATCCACTCCCTAACACAACAGAACACTCTATTCTCGCCAGGTTCAGTGTTCTGCTGAGTTAAACCAGCTGACAAAGATCTGAGGTGGCAGCACCAAGGTGGGTGGGGAGGAAGGGGCAGGGCAGAGTGCTCAGGAACTTCTGTAGCAGCAGCAAGTTCTAGACTGGATTGTCTTTGTAGAGAACTTCACTTTGAGGATACTCTGTTCCAACTGGATCACTGCTATCTTCAAGCCACAGTAGTACACACACACACAGTTTAGTTGTGTGTTTGTCTCTAGCATTAAAGAAAAATAAGTATGAAACCAAGTGGAATACTTGACCCATGAGGAATCCTTCTCCTCCTCACTTGCCCTGACAGACCCAAAGCTGAGTCAGTGGAGCAATGTGCACGTGAACACTGAGAAACTGCTGGTGTGGCTCAGCGGGCCGGTCCCCCCACACATGGGCTGCACAAAGTGACCAACACCTGCAGTTCAAGTATCACCTCCTGCAGTGCCCCTCGAAGAGGCTGCAACCTGCAAACCCACTGGCTCACAGGAACTGCACCAGGAAGCCTCACTGCAGTGAACTTCAGCAATCAAGGAGTTTGCCTGAGCCCCATCAGCATCGCTAGCATGGGAAGGCTTTCTTTACCCAAGAATACTGTGTTGATTTAATTTAACCTAATTTAACCTGACCTGGGCTAAGTCAACACAAAGATCTGAAACAAACACCCTGATCATGTTTGTGGTCTGTCTTATTTTGTGTGCCCCATTTACATATCAGTTACTTTTAGGTAAAACCCTGATTTTTAGGCTGTGGCTCCATTATAACTTTTTCCAGAAGAAGAACAAACTTAAACAACTCCTACCTTCCCCCCCCCCAGCTGTTTGTTCCCAAGCCAGCACAACCACTCAAGACCTCATGGCTTTATGCTGGCAGTTGGTATTTTTGCAGGGCTTTGCTTCTCCAGCTGAATCACTTCCCTGGTTGGGTTCCCCACGTGGGTGTGTGCTGGCACGGCACAGGAGGCAGCACAGAGTGGGAATGAATGGCCAGGAAAGAACAGAAGTGGAGCTTTCCTGGACTGCAGTGCCACTGTAGATGCAAATCCCAGCTTTAACTTGCTTTCTGTTCTCCACATGAGATAAGCTACAGAAACATTAAGAGATGGGAAAGAGGAGCCTTAACCTAAAAATGAGGGAAGGATATGGCAATGATGAGTAGGGAGCGGGTTCAGAGTAGCATTTAAGTGGTTCAAACTCGAGATGGCAGCTTTTAAGCATTCCACAAGTCACAAAAATTCCAAGTTCCATAGAAAAATTTCAACACACTTCATTTTGCCAATGCAAATACAGTATTTCCTATCAAAACCTTCAGAACAGTGCCATGTAAAGTTGCCCAAACTAATGATTTACTACTGAATGCTGAAAAACATTTCCAGATTTTGTTAAATTCCAAGTTTGGCCATATTATCCTCCCAACCATACAGAAAGAAATATCTTGTTTGTCAATAATGCCATTATTGAATGGTATCATTCAGCAAATTCATGAAAAGAAACACCAATTTGGTTAAACACAAGAGTTAAGAAAATGCCTTAGTTTAGAATAAAAAGTGGCTTTGGAAAAAGATGGGGATGGATGTGGAATTCAGTATTTCATTTCTGAAGACAATATGCTTTGGTGTTTGCAAGTATGTTCTCGAGGATGCCAAAGTGCTTCTGGATGAGCTACAGAGGAGCCGAGTAACATCTTGGCAGTTGCTCCAGCAAGCACAGAACTTGTGATCTGAGGCTGTTCCACACCAGCAGGCGTCAAGGCCCATGAATGGAAGGGTTTTCCAAGTTCCCAGTGACTGCTGCAGTCCACCAGGCAGGGGGGTGGGGACAGACAGACACCTGGAACCCCAGCACAAAAACCCTTCCCAATCCTCCGGAGCCCGTTAGCTCGGAAGGTGAACATTCCCACAGCTCCCTGCTTCTGAGAAAGGCTGTGGCCAACTGCCCCTGTGTGCCCACAGGGAACACATACAAGTTACTGTAGGCTTAGGAAGTGATCCAGCAATAAATCTAGGCAGAAATCCTTTACAGTCCCATTTAAAGTTCGACTAAAATTACTCCAGTAAGATATTTGTCCATCATCACAATCTCGAAGCTTTGCAGAACACATCTGACTGCTGTGCTTCTCAATGATAAATATCCTGACAAAAAAAAAACAGAGACAGACCAACCCAAATGCCACATTTGGGTTAGTGCTACAACAGGCCACTATTAGACTCCTATGGCCCCTTTGCCAACATATAAAACCAATAAACTTTTAACAAACGTCAGCGTTTAACACACCATCCAAACTGTGCTGTCCAAAAGTAGTTGTCATAAACTACAGAGTTTTATGCTAACACTAAGTTTTGATGACTAATGTGGTTCTTTTATTCCAACAAACTGAAAGCACAATGGACATAACAGCTGATTGCATGCTGGAAACTACAGTTCTGCTGTTAACTAATCCTCGGAATCTCAGCACTTCTAAGCAGACAGTGGGGGAAGGTCCCATGCTTATGACTCATGCTACCATTTTTCTCTCTCCTATTGTTTTGCAAATTCGCTGCTTAATCTAAAATCCATTTCAACTAGAAACTTCCAGGCTCAGCGGAAAGTTGAAGATAATATATTCCAAACGAGTGATGTTTCAAAAGGGTGTTGTATCTACAGCCCTTTAAATCAATCTAAACCTGGGCTGGCACGGCCCTGCCCTTGTCACTGGCTGCTGAGCCTCTGCCCCATCCTGTGTATGCACATGGATAGTCCCACAATCCCGTGCAGAGCAGCTCAGGGAGCTGATTGAGCTGGAAACCATGCAAGTGCCACCACAAGGAGCAGGAGTGATACAGGAGATGTCACACGATAAGGTTGTGGCAATCCAGATTTAGATAGGCCTAAGTGGAGATTTATATATTTATATATTTATACCCCCAAGAGTCATTAATCAATCTGAACGAGCCGTGTCTTAAAGGAAATGGGCACTCTGAGCTTCGGGTTTCATTTTAAGGTATTGATTTATGTCCCTGAAACATTTTAAATCTGTACATTAGCAGAAAAGTTATCCTACATATATTAGTAATATATTCTCTTAATGGGATACAGAATAATGAAATTTTGTCTCCCTAGATCTTTAAGAGCAGATTCAAACTTCAAGGATGGTGAGTTCAGGCAGGATAACAGCCTGATGGCTGGCAGTAACACTTTGAAGCTGGTTTTGATAATATCTAGGATACTACAGTAGCCAAACTCAACTCCAGGACTCTTTTCTGCTTCATTGCTTTAGCTTTGCTTAACAGCCCATTTTTGTGTGGTAAAACAGTGGTAGAAATTGCAATATATTTATGAAGACATGCTAAATAAAATGTGTATTGCTTTTACAAGAATATGCTTCAGATAACATCAGTTATAGTAAAATATCTCACGGGTCTGTAAGAGCAGTGAGAGGGGTACAAGACAAGATTCCATCTACTTCCCAGTGACAACTTTTCATGCTGGGGACCCCAAGGCATAAGCCCAAACACCCACACTTTCAAAAACAAATGCACAGCATGCCAAACCTTTTAACATCACCTTTCC
Organism: Pipra filicauda; assembly: GCF_003945595.2. Taxonomy (NCBI): domain Eukaryota; kingdom Metazoa; phylum Chordata; class Aves; order Passeriformes; family Pipridae; genus Pipra; species Pipra filicauda. The sequence continues at coordinate 984,715 of NW_024104118.1, read as the reverse complement.
ATGCAAAGCATTTCTATCAGCCTGCCACCCTTCTCCAGACAGGAAATTCCCACCAAGTCATCAATAATACATACAGTCAGCCATCAGTCCACCCACTAATGAGCAGCTTGAGCACACAGCGCCTATTCAGAGAAATCAGGTCTGGAAGATGAGAGCACAGCCCTTAATAATTTACAAGGCTCATTAATCTTTTCCCAAAAGACAAACGAGAAGAATATGATATCTACTCAGATTTCCAAACTAAACTGAGGTACAGCATTTCAGAAGCCATTAGGATCTATCGGTCAATAAATACTCTCCAAATGTTCTTCCGTGGAATAACCTGTCAGCCAAAGAACCATCCATCTTAAAAAGCCCACATTATTAGAGACAAAACATCAGGAACCTCAAGGAACTGAGGTACTGCTAAAAATTAGATCAAAAAGGTTTGAAAATTATTTAATATGGCAAAGGCTAAAGATCTTTAGAATTTGCTATTTTAAGTAGACAAAACCAGTCCGGTCTGGTTGTGCATCGAATAAAATACCAGCCCTCTGCAAATGTCAAGTGTGCCCAGGGACAGAATTCACATCCAACATCAAATACTCACTTTGGCAGCACAACACAGAGAACCAGAAGAGAGGGAAAGACAGCCTGTGGTCTTGTCCTGGGACTAAACACTCAGTTCTGTACTTGGCCAAGCGGGTGATCCATATTCCCACCAGGCACACTGGGATTGATTGGTAAGAGTATCTGGAAAGGAATTATTATTATTATGCAATACTTAGGTCTACTTGTGATGGCCAGATTTGCCAACAAAACAACCAACAAAAACAACCCTAACACACAAGTTGCTTGGTTTTCTTGGTGCCTCCTGCTACGAAACTGCCTTTCTCTCTGCACAAACACTCACTGGCAACGAGGGTCTGCCTGCAGAGGGAAGTGATCTAATTAGATCTCCACTTGTATCTCATCCCATCCTTGGTTTTGAAGTCCTCCTAAAGGAGATAATCTAAATGCTGGAGTAGTCATGCTCTGTGGGAAAGGAGAATGTCCTGTGCTCTTCCCCAGCTTTTTTAAGCAGGAAAAGGAGCCGGGGAGCTTTAGGTGCTCCACCTCATTTCTCACTCCATTTACATTAATCATATGGGTCTTGGAAGAGATTTTTTTTTTCCCCAGATGCTGCATATGAGCTATTGTATCTTCCCTTCCTTATCTACATGACTAGGGAGCTCTGCCTTCCACCTGTGAAACCAAGAGGCAGAACTACTACATGTTAAAAATGCTTAAAAAACAGATGTGCCCTGGAGCCCATGCCTGTCACAATCCTACAAAAAGCAGGACATAAACTACCATTTCACTGTAGATCATGCTGAAATGACAGTAATTAAGGAACATGCTATTTCCTTAATTACAATTTCCTTTTTATAAAATGTCCCTTTACTCACACCAGTTCCTATTACAAGCAGTGAACCGCAGCACTGCGCTGCCTTGTCAAAGCTAAGTGTGTCTGATACTTGTTCTTCCCTAAAGTTCTCTCTTACCACACTCAGATTTACCTTCCACTTAAGGCTTTTACACAGTGTGCCATAATACAGGGAGTGTTCAACTGATCAGGCTATTTGATAACATTTTGGGACTACAAGGAGAAAAAACATTACTTAAAATTAAAAACCAGAAGAACCATGAATTAAAACAAGGGATAACTATAAATTCCATAAATAGGCAGTACTGATATAGATAATCAAATGAGAAATTGTTATCTTCCCGTAACCAGAGTTTGTACTGAGGTTTTGGATTGCATATTCTTTTGAAACAGCACACAAAGTTTAAGAAATACGTGGTATCTTTTCAGATTTTGTTTTGCAACTAGAGTGTATCCTTAATGCTTAAACCTAACTAAATTCAGACCAACTAATTCCAGGCAGTCAAAAAAACCCCACATCTTAAAAGAAAGGTGATCTGATGGGGTAAAATTATTATTTCAGGGTATGATCTAGGACATGTTGAAGATTAAATATTAGTAGCATATGTCCATGGAAGGAAAATCAAAAGAAGTCATGTTAAGAAATACAGGTTTTCCTTCTGGCTTTCGTGAGGTTATATCAAGTTCATTATGCATAAAAACTTAAAAATAAAAATTTTCACATATTCATTTGTCAGACCAACACAACAATACCTCAGCCTATAAATATCACTCCCTGACCCAACCAGTCCTGTCTAATTAAACATTATTCCTATTATAAAAGAAAAGGTTACTAACCTCCATTCCTCATTGTCTTTAAAAGCAACAATTTGGATGGAAAAGCTGAAGTGTAGCTGCTAGTTTAAAGTGCCTCCTGCCCTGATCCAGCTCTGGATGATTTGCAGGGTGACAGAGACTGGGATCAGTGTCCTGACAGTGCTGCTGATGCTCAGGGACGCTCACCCTGTCCCACCTCATGGACAGATGGATATACAGAATTAGGGTGTACAGTGGATGGAGTATAAACACTGTGAGAAAAGCAGGTATTGCCAGATTAACCCTGGCATTGTGAACACTAAGAAATCTTTAAGGTTACTTTTAATCAAAACTGAAAACAGTACTAGTGGAATTTATCTGGACACGTATTCACTGGCTCCATATTTCAGTTCCAACATACAAACCTTTTTTTTTCCACAGAAAAGTGCTTTTCTAATATACAGAAGCAAAAGAATTTTTGAGAGACCATTCAGTCTCCAAAGAGACCATTAGGATCACTTTTCCATTCTAAACAGAAATTCCTATCTTCTCAAACATCTCCAGCTCCTCCAAAATAACCAAACCATCCTGAGCTTTCTAGTGTACTCACCTGCCAAAAGCAACAAACACTTCTAAAGGAGGAACAGCAGAAAACCAAGAAGTATTCTTTAATGGCAGCAAAGTTTGAATGAGTGAAAATTACTGTTGCTTTTTCTGGAATGACAATTGTCCAAGGTATGGCACAGAAATGTTCCTTTTTTAAATTAGACTACTAAGATGAGCTGCCTTTCCCCATTTGTTTTTTCCACAGATCTTTAAAGATTTGCTACCTGCAAGTTAGAGATTATCTGTGTTAACACTTTAAAGATTCACATTTGTGCCTGTGAATGCTATTCAGAATTTTCTACATCAGTATTTCCCAAAGTTTTGAGGTTTCTGCCTCGAAGTCTCAGTCCTCAGTCAATTTTATTTGCACGTTCCATTATCAAGTTTTGAATTTAAAGTCTTAAAAGACAACACACTCCTGTCAGGCACTTCCTAACACACAATGATGGGCCACAAACATTAGGTATTTTGTGGTATGTGCAGTCAAGAAACACAAATACCACATATGCTTATACAGAATGGAGTGTAACTGTGCTCCAGAGTATCTCACCTTTCCCCTTCCCAGCCTGACACTGCTCAGCAGGAATTTGTGCAGTTGGGAACCTCGTTTTTCACATGTGCTCCTCTCCCCAGGCACTCAAAGTTTTACAACAACTTTCTCATTCATAAGAGTCAGAACATTTTGCCTCTAGACCACACACAAAATGCACAGCTCGACATCTCGGGTGTTTTGAAGGCTCCAAGACGTGCTGGATAAATTACAAAGGTCTCCAGGACCTGCCCAGCTGAGAGTGCCAGAAAAGCCCTTTCAGCCCAACTGCAGTGGGACACAGCATTCACAATGCACATTTCTTTTCCTGGAAGTTACAGCACAGAGACATTAACTCACAAGGTGCACACACAGAATACAGGACATAAGTTATCCATGAAGAGCCCCAGGTTTTGTCACGGACAGGTAAGAAAGATTACATGTACAAACTAATCTTTTAACTGGCTTTCAGGCCAGTATTTTTCAATACTAACATTTTATTAGGTACTTCCTTCATTAAGACATTGACCATCTTTATTTCCCTTTCTGAAACCACAGGGATTTTATTTATTTTTTTTTAACAGGGCAAGGTAGGTATTCCCTGAGGATCTTAAGTTACTTCATCACTATAGATTAATTTTCTCCAGTCTTACTCCTTTACAACTCATTCTTCTGTTCAAAGAGATTTTTCTCCCCCAGTGAAAAACTAACATAATATCAAAGCTGTAATGCTATGCTTTTTTCCATAGGAAGAGAAAATTATATAGGAGATACCAGGGTTTTTTATACTGGAATTTTGTACAGTATTTTGTGATATAATTTATGGCATGAAACCTTACTTTGACATTTTTTATGATTTGCAGTTACTGTATATACCATCAAAATGAAATCTCTAAAATATATATCATCTTTATAAAAAAACCCCTGATGTTAAATTCTCCATTTTAAACATAACACAATGTAAGCTCCTCTGCAAATGCCACTCTTTTTATCTGTAGACACACACGAGCTCACCTCTGGACTTCTACCTCTGTCCTCTGGTGAAAGTAAGCACGGAAATCAAGTAGGAAACATTCTGAGGCACAATTGTTGAGCTGTTCCCGAGGGACAGTTACAGTTTCATGGCTTAATCACTCCAGCTTTCTATTTTGTTAATAACATAGCTGAATAAAAATGATCTGGTGCTACTTGTGTGCTCATTTTAATGAGTCCCTGGAAAGAAACGCCTCCAGTGAAGCATGCCCAGATCTCCTGAATCAGGGGGAAAAGTTCTGCACAAGGATTAGAAACATCTTCAGTTTCTATACAGCAATAACATCTTTTCGATCCTGAATACCTACTCTGCTCCAAAGGGGGAAAAAAAAAAAAAGTTTTACAGAAAGTTTCTTAGTTAAATATGAAAATCAGTGCCTGAGCTAACATAATCCTCCAACCCCAGCTTCTCCTTCCAAATCTTAGCATATTAATCTCCTTTCCTTTTAGCTGCTCCAGTTCTTGCATAACAATGCCATTTCCTGAATTCAAATCTCCACAAATAAACCTTAAAGCTGAATAATACATTATTAAGCCCTATGAATATTCCCTTAAGCAGGGCATCCTTAAAAAAACTGGGCTACACTGTCACAATTCAGCATCATTTTCTCCACACTTTCACAGTAAGAATAAGAAGTACTGCAGCAGCCAACAACCTAAAAATCTTACTGAAACACAAAACTGCTACCCCTCTGCAGAGGAGATTTTTAATAAGCTACCAATATTTTGTTTAAATCCTCATCTCTCCACACAGCAGTCATTTATTTCTCTGTGGATATGGAATTTGCACAAAGGGAAATCCTGTACAGGTATTTTTAAGGGAAGGAGAACTACACCACATCCCTCACCCTCCTGCACAACATGAAGCCACACACACCTTTCCTGAGCATTCAAACCATCAATGGTCAAACATTAACCTAAATGATTATTCTGCTAAAATATTAAAATTAAAAAAGTACTGTACCTAAGAAAGATGCTCAGTTTTGATCTGCTCCTTTCCTAGTGCAAATGCTCACTTGAGGCCCAAAACAAGTGTGTAATTACTGTGTTCAAGCTCCTGCCTGAGCACAGGCTGGAGACTCTGTGCATGAGAAAATACCTGAAGTGTGCTCCCTCAAGTGTGACTTGCTGGCTGCTGAGGACAGCAGCTGATGGCAAAGCAGACTGCAGGTGGACATGGACCACAGGACACTTTTGACTAAGAGTATCTCAACCAAAGAACAAACAAATCATCCTGAAGAACAACTACTTCAGAGGGAAAATGTACTGGGCGTCAGAAGGCAAAAATTATTTCACAATCAGGTCCATCAAAGCAAATTCCTCATTATCACAGTTGTATCATCTACTGAACACCCCTGAGATAGCTTTTCTCAAAGGGCCCTGAGAATACAAACAGTATTATTAAGAAAAGATTCATTACCTGCTGTAGCTTAAACATTTTAAAAATGTCTTTGTAGTAACCTCCATTTGGTGAAAAACACCGAATGACATTCAACAGGACAAGACAGTGTTTTGCACATTGAAACTATACAAGGGAACAATAAGCAAGAAACTGAGAAACAAAAGGACCCAACCTGTCAAAGTTTCTAGTGTGTCTTGGTGGCAAGAAACCTTTTTTTTTTTTTTTAATCAGGCACACAGCAATATGCCTACAGCCCTGCCCCAAAGCATACTGGAATATCTAATACACTTCCTGATGGAGCCAGTGCTCAGCACCTTCATCATCTCAGTTATTTAGTGCAGCGAGCGAATGCTGGGACCTGAGCGTGCCATGGCAGGAAGAAATGCCAGGCAGTGGAAAGAGCTGAGCCAAACCCACCCTGTGCCAGCCCAGCCTAAGCAGCACTTCCCAAAGGAACGAGGAACAGAAACCAATGCCATTTAAAAAAAAAAACAACCAACTGAGCTTGAAAATTTACAAACCAGGAAAACAGCCTCGCAGCTCCTGGAGTGGTGCCACTATCACCAGCATCTCGTCACCTCCCTTCCCATGCCCTCTCTAAGATAAGTCCTCCAAGATGAACCTGAGAAATCAACTGAAATGGAAGTGAAGAATCTAGAACGACAGATCAGATCTTAAGGTATAACTATCTAACTAAAAAAAAAAATAAAACAAAACCACAGTTTAATCCACCGTATTTCAGCTCACTGTGATACACCGACACCTCTAATTCCGGTATTTTACACATCTTTACATCTGTATCAAACTTGTAAACTGAAGTTAAAAATTGGGCAAAAGTTATGCAGTATGAATGCAGCAGTGTAAAAACATTATGAGCAATAGAGCCTTTTTTAGCTTGCTGAGGTACAAAACACGTTTCAAGCTATTCTGCTCCAAAACATCCAAAGTTATTCAGTAATAAATTTACTTACAAAATGTTTAAAGCCAAGCTTTTGGAGCTTTGTTTTCCTCTTTAAACTGCACAGAAGCAGCTAAGCCTGTGAGCACGTTAACAAAATATTTCTTAAGGTGCAGATTTACAATCTGTGTAAGAAGATAAAAATCTGCACTTTTGGTCAAAGGGACTATCCTGCCACTTCTTTGGCAGCTGTAGCTGACGAAAGTGCTCCTGGGTTGTATAATCAGCTGGGTAGATGTGCTTCCTAATCTGGCTGGAAACTAATCCCCCACCCAAGGAAATTTCCAGACAGATTGGGAACTTGGTTCAGCTTGGTCACATCTGCACAAGTGCTGATGCTGCTCAGATCCCTCCCCTGGGCAATCCTGCCAAAGATCAGCTTGGAGCTGTCAGGGGCCTGCATGTGCTGAGCCACAGCTCAGGACCTCTGGGAGGCCACTTGTAAACAGCTTCATGCTTCTAATATTACTTATTATTATATACAAGAGGCAACTCTGATTTCCTAGCATGTAATTGAATCTTTCTTTTTTTTTTTTTAAAGTTATTTCTGATCGTGGAAACACATTTAGAGAAACACTCCTCCGAAATTACAATAATTCTTAGGTAAAAACTCGAGTTGGGCATGGTATAACAACATATTCTCAACAAATTCTAAGACTTGCTTCGTTGTACTAATTTCTTATAAACCACATGTCCATACTGGTATTCTAAGAAAATGAAGTTTGTTGCTACGTGTCCTCCCTTAACAACTGCCAACCAAATAAAAGGAGGGTTAGAACTACAAATATGTCTTAAAAATCTGCAAATTTTGAAAAAAAGTAAATGTACTGTCTAGTAAAGCAGAAAGAAAAAAGGCAGCTGAGGAAGGTTTGATGGAGTTCAAGTCCTGTCTTTGGCAGAGAAGAAATGAGGAACCAAACGTAAAGTGTATTGGAAACTAAGCTCCCTCCTCTACTCAGAGATGGTTAAAATCCCCATAAATCCCAGTTTCCCAAGAACTTGTTTTCTGCCCAAACTGAGAGGAGTAAAAGCTTATTTTCTAATAAATTAGATATTCCAGCTTTTTTCAGTGTTGTGCTTACACTGAGTGATACCATCACACTAAACAGTTCAAAGTTAACAGGGTCAACAAAACATATTTCAACTCTTCTGGAAAAAAAAAAGGAGGAATGAAGTGTAAGTGAAGTGTAAAGTAGCTCAGGAAAATTAATGCACTTTTGTCAATCGTTTTGGTCATAAAACTGACACTTTCACTTCATTCTATCCACCTTTTCCCAACATGAACAGACCTGCATCTCCCCCTAAGTCTTAACTTTCCACCCTAACATTGAAAATTTTCCAGTGACCTCAAGTGCTTCCATTTCCCTGTAAGTCCCCAAAACAAAATCAACAGCATAAAAGCTCCATGTGAACAGATACCAGATCCATTACTGTAGAATGCATTGAATAACTGATCCATAACTATAAAATATTTATTTACATTTGATATGTGGCTATCAAACACCAAGTCAATTAGGCAGTCTGGTCCAACAGCAACAGCACATTTCTTGCAAGAATTATTTCAAGATTTCACAAGAAGTTGGGGTATATTTTGAATCACTGCAGTTTATTTAGAATATAATCAATCTGCAGAAGAATAATTGGTTAATTTACAGATCACTTAACTGAAAAATTCTCACCAAATCACCTCATTAATTCCTCCTTCTTACACATACACAGTGAAAGTCACAAGAAAAAATGCTCATATTGTTTTAAATTGGTCACTTCAGTTTTGGGTTTGTGTTTTTTTCACCCTGAATAGAAAAACTGAAGTAATTTTCCTAGCCTGGCAACAGCCAGTCTCTTGAATACATGTTAATAGTTGGCTTTCAGTTTTGAAGGTCAGGTTTGAATAGTTCTCTGGACAAAATCCAAAACCAGCAGCTAGTTCCTAAAGAAACTCTTCTGGGGAGAAATTTTCCCCTTTTTTCCCAGCCTCTCACAAAAAGGATGCAGAGACACAGAATACCAGGAGGGTCATTTTTATTGTGGCTCTGAGTTTGGACTGAGTCATTAGGATAACAGATCCACCGAGTCCACCTCCCATATTAGCCAAGCTGAATTGTTGGAAAATGACAATTTAGCACCTGGAGGGAGGTGGTAACTTGAAGTTCTCAGTATATGGATAAAGGACAATCCATTTCTATTTCTGCATATCTAACAACCAAGGAAGGGAAGGAAAAGAACAGCAAGTCACCAAAATACAACCACCACTGCAATGCATTATATAAACAAATATTTACTATCATAGCCAATTTTGTTTGTTAATATGTGAATATATTTGACACATCAGAATGAAATCACTAAATAATCCTGCCAAAGTGTTTTGGAGGCAAAGCTCCTTCTATGAAAACCTGGAAGTGGCAGACAGGCTTTTCATTCTGATTTTCATTAATAATGCAAACCCAGCAAGAACAACCACGGACTGCAAGGAGTTACAACCTCACTTGTGAAAAATGAGCCATTCCAAGGATTACAAAGATAATCCAAGATATCTGATGGACAATGCAGCCTGTGAGAAAGACTGGTTTTGGAGACAGCAATTACACCTTGATAAGTTTTACATTTGTTTGTAGGCAGCAGCAAAGAACAAGTCAAAAGGTACCCCAACAAGCAGCCTTCTCAGTTTCTAAAAATAAACCAACCTTTTCTGTTAAATTCTTAATTCCACGAAGATGAAACTCCTAAAATTTTGAATTATTTTAAACTCCCAAAACCTAATGATTTTTCCAGAACTGCAGCACCACTCGCAATGCACTCACAAGACAAATTCTGCTCATTTTCCAGCATTAAAAAGCAGATGTTTTTCCTTGCATTAACAACACTTGATTATAAAATAAATGTAGCCTCTGTGCAACGAGAGCAGTGAACATAATGGCTCCCTGAAGGCACAGCTTCGAGGTATGAGGGATATTAGTTCAAATTCTTTTTCAAATGTTGTAGAGAAGGATAACAGAAAGAAACAGCTCCCAGCCATCAGGCTCCTAATCCATCTAGTCTGGGGATGCCTTCACTCCAGATTTCCCCAATAAGCTCCACTGCAGCACAACCCTTCCCTGTCCTTAGGACATGCAAGCTGCAATCTGTGTGGTCTAGTCAGAATAATTCAGGGAAAGCAGTTTGGATTTCGAATGGTTATTTTTTTAAAACCTGGGATAGCGAGAGAAGGTCATTTCATTTAAAGAACCCACAGGAATCTCATCGTATTTCAAATATTTTTATTTGTGTGTGAAGACAGACGTGTGTGCGGGATGTGGAGGGGAAACTTGGGGTTTGTATATTAGTTTACTTGGGCAGAGGAAGATTGCTGGTTTCCTACCAGTGTTTTTGCTAAATTGCTTTGCAAAACTGTCTATAGTATTGATTACCTGTTAAAATATTTAACTTGTGAAATTAATGAAGCAGAAATAACACATCAATGCAATCGATCAACAGCAAAAATTATCAAAAAGGGGAAGCAAATCTGTGTTGTTTGGGTGTGGGAGAAAAACAAATAAGTACCACCAGTAAATTTAAATAGAAGAGGTACATTAAGGGAAATACATATGCATTCAAGCATATAGGAGGGAGGAGGAAAAACAGGAAGAGGCTTAAATAAAGGGCAGAGGAATGAATAGAATGAAGGGTGATTGAGTAACACAACCCATGCAAAGAGGACCATCTTGGAGAGATCTGATCTAGCTGCTAGAAATTCTTCTGCAAAGAACAGACAGCATTTACAACAGCACACAGGACTTAAAATTCAAAGCATGCTGCTTCACTAAGCCCAAGTCCTGCAAATAACTTGATTTTAACCACATCCTATAGGCTATGTTTAGCCTATAAATGTTCCGTTGCATTTTTCAACAACCAACTACTGGCTACGCCTCCAACTTTTCTTTTAATTCAAATAAAAGCATCAGAAATGCAGACAAACAATCTGAGAGTACGGGTAAATGAATATTTTCTTCTGTGACAAACTCAGCTCGGGACATTGTCATCTCCCCACCCAGCTCTTCCTGCTGCTACCCTTCTGCAGACCTGCTGCTCCACAGACAGCTCCCCGCTCCAGGTTTTAAGCCCACAAGGTTTCCATGGCCTGCTTTCCAGCACAGTCCTATGAACCTGTTTCCAGCACAAATGAGAGGGCAACAAATCTGGGATAAGCAGATGGAAAAAAAAAAAAAAAAAGCGTGCCCTAAGCCATCCTTGGATGCTGCCATCCCTCTGCACGGCCACGGGTTGAGCTCGTGGGGTCAACACAAACTCAGCTAAAGAAGCACTCACCTCATTCCCAGTTCTTCTGGGATCCATTTCTTGACAGAGCTACGTGAGTACATGTGCTGGCTTATGCCAGATGTCTGCTAAAACACTACTCAGGAGTGTGAGGGTGCAGATCTGGGTAACAGCTAAAGAAAGGCTGTCTGGGCACAGCCAGAACCCAGAGTGCCATTTCCTTCCCTTCTGGCCCCAAAGCACGTTCTGTTACCTTCTCACACGCCTCAGTCCTGTGTTCACCTGACTCAGAGAAGCTCTTTCAGGGAGAAAAAGCAGCACAAATCTTTAACAAAAGTTATGGTTAAGCAGAATTAACAGCTTACTGTTTTTAATTATGTTAAACATAGAGCTACTGCACAGATTCCTTCACCTTACCCTGTTCCTGGTGCCAGTGTGACTCCCTCCTTTGTGCTGGTTTTGATGTTTATAAGCCTCCTATCCGAGCCAACGTGAATTGCAAACCTAGTGCTAAAAGTGTCTTTTCTTCACTGGATTAACTTTCTGTTGCTTTAACAACTCGACTGCAGTTCAGTGGAGGGCCCACAGGTGCTGGTGTCACGGGAAGAAGCAGAAGCCTGCAGCTGGGGAGTGAAGGGAGGAAGAACTAAGCTATTATTTTTGGATTAATTTAGGTGCTGTTTCATGCTACAGCTGAGAGAAGGAAGGGAAATAAGATCTATAAAGAGAAAAGTACTGCTGCAGGGTAATTAAGACCTGGGAGTAAACATGCCAAATGGTGTTTGCCACATGACAACAAACAAATGTGAATCAGAACATGAATCAGTGCTTGAGCAGAGGAGGGAATGTTTTCTCTACTATTCAGGAAGCACTTCAATTGTTTGGGAAAGGTGTGAGTCATTAACTCCTGCATGTAGCATGCACAAGTGAGACATCCAAAGCTATAAATACTTGACATACTTCAAGGGCTCTTTGGAATGGAAGAAATCTATATGCACTTTTTCAAACCTACAGGAGCGTGAAGCCATGCATCGTTTCACAGCTTCTGATTTGTTGTGTTTAGGCACTTCTGAATCGTGTTATCCAAGCATGACGAGCTATAACCTTGAAAGGACCTGCTTTCTTGCTTCTGATTCTTTGGATAGCTAAACAGCTATTTGGGATAAAAGATGAGAGGTGCACAGGAACGGACAGAATTCTGTTTTAATGCAATGCTTTGGTATGTCTGAATCGGTAGCTTATCAGAGCCATTAAGTGAAATTACCTTTCTGATGGCAACCAAGAATCTCATGGCAACAGTTGCATGTCATAAAAACAATCCTCCTCCTCCTCCTCTTTGATTTTGTGTCTGCTTGCAGGAGCTCAGCATCAAGGCAGTAAGAAAATTTTACTGCCATCTTGCAACATTGATTTTTATGGATCCTTCAGACTGTAACACATTGAAGCTCTTCTTAATCTGTTTCTGACTCCTAACATAATTTATTCCTTTTAGATACAGGCAAAAGGTTGGTCAGACTTTGGGGGGGTTTTCATTCCCACCACAGTATCACAGAACACCAGTGTATCAGGATTATCAAACCCTGGTGAAGGGCTTGGCTCCTAATCTAGATTTAGCCAGTCTGGGTCCCTAACAGCAAATATTACTGTAATAATCAAAGCATAGATCTCATTCCTTCAGCTTTAAAATTTTTCCTATGAAAGTCATGGAGTTGAGATGGTATTAAACGCCCACACAATCCTTCTGGAGAAAAATATGTTTTCTCCACATGATGTGTTCTTCAAAACGATTCTCACATTGCCTTCTACCTTGGGTAAAAGAAGTTCCAGAGAATATTGATGGACTATACATAATGACACTACAAGTGCCTTCCAGAAGGGAATCATAAAATACCCCAAGAGTCCTGGGAGTAAATGTTAACCCAGCTAAGGGAGTAAATACACATTACTCTGCTGTGACTGACAAAATCCTGGGAAAACGGATTGCACAACAGGAAGAGGGTAAAACAGGGCTCAAGAGCTTGGACACACACAAAAGTCATCCATCTACTCCTGACCACAAATCTCTGAACAGAAATACACAAGAGGAAAACAGAAAGTATGCTTGGCTTTGTGGTAAGCATATGGAAAGCGTGATTTCGCAGTATCACAAATATTTAATTACACTTTTATATAATTAGAGATATCCGCTCAATTCAAATTTATTTAAAAATTCCCATTAAAAAAACCCCTTGAGAATTATACCTCTATTTTCCTTAATTTAATAAAAAGTTATGAAAAAAATTTATTAAGAACTTATTTCCTCCCACACACGTCCATTTAAGTTATTTTGTCCCCACAGATATCGACCAGCCAAGGCTACACGAAGTGATCTGCAAAACCTTATTACTTTGATGAAGAGTTTTTGGAACGTAAAAGCCTGACTGCCCAGGCTATGGTTGCATTTGAAACGTTGCAGTCCACATTTAACTAGTGCTACATCACACACAACTTCATTATGCTTGGGAAACCACTGTAGTATGAGGTGTTATCCCTTCCTTTGCCAGCAAGTTCCAAGTTTTATTAAATTTTGCCACTTCGGTTTTTGCACACTTGATATTAGCCCTTTAACAAAGTGAGCAACTTTCAGTACATTCAATAAAAAGGACTGTTTTCAAAACCTACAAGTGAAACAAATATTCCTACTTATTGTTTCAGAGCAAGCAAACCAAGAAACACCAAGGGGCTCATCATCGAAAGGTTCTGCAACGTGATAGCCCAGAACCTCACAGCTGCAGCTGCATTATTCTGTTGGTGCATTTGTACAGTCACTGGGGCAGTGCTGACCATTTATGTACTCAAAGACATCTAGAGAACATTTAATTAGCTCGTGCTCTGCCACTTGTGCATCTTATCTCTCCCATCGCCCCAGAAGCAGAAGCAAACTGCTGCTGCACTAGGACCTGACCTGATGCAGTTACCTTTGTGCTCGTATCTGAAGCACAGTGAGGCTTAAGGAGCTGTTGCTGTTCAGTCACGAGCTAAATTTGCAGCACGTTTCCTACAGTGGTTCTCTAACACAGCAGCAATAAGAAAAACATTAGTTTGTCTCACTTTCAAGCAGTCTAAGGTAGCAGTAGGGCTTTTCAGACTGGAATCACAAATCACTTAGCACTGTGCAATTTAAGAAGGATCTAGAGGCTGCAGGTTTTCCATAGCAGGGCCCCATCAGGCTGTGGAGCCAGCCAAGCAATCTGCCAGGATCTCCCCAAACACGCGTTCTTGGACCGAAACCCACAGTGTGGAAAAGCTAAATATGCAAAGAAAGAGACATGCGTGTATAAACACATCGAAATGTTTCAGGGAAATATCGCTTAAAAGTGTCATTCAAATGATGGCAACAAATTAAAGGGATTCTTCTCAACCAGCCGCAGAAGCCCAGGCCAGAAGCCCCTTGTGGGTTCATTCAAACACGGGGCACAGCCCAGCTGCTCACTCAGCCCGACAACTGCTGTCCTAAAGAAGCAGGTTGACTGATTTCCCCACTGCATCCACATATTCTTTTCTTACATAACCAGTCATCTGAAGAATGGGAAAAAAACCACCTCACTTGCGAGTGGGCTGAAGGTACCAGGCAAGAAGTAAAAACTTGCTCTTGTCAGATGAGTGATTTCTCAAGCTACTGTCTCTCTGCAGGAATACAGTGAGTGACTGTACAAGCTCATTTCAGGGCACAGTAAAGCAAGTTAGATTTCAGATGTTTAAATCCCTAAGTAAAGTGATCTGCTTCACTGTGTGCTGAATTCAACTAAGAGGCATTGCAGCTCCACTCTGCACCTTGGATTCAGGGCAGTAACCTGGAGCTGAGGGATGACTGACAGGTAAGGGATAATGTCCTTTTCATGGATTCCAACTGGATATAGAAAGAATTTATCAGTCTGCGTTAACAGAGCTGAACAGAATTGAAGGAACGTTGCTGGCAGGTCTAAGAACTTCATAAGTATCTGAATTAAAAATAAAAGTATAAACATATGAAATATTCTGAAAAAAAATTTTATTAACCAAATGATTTTTTTTTGGTAGTAAGTGGTCAAAGTTTTAAAAATAGCAGTGGCAAGGAGACACACACAATGGTCAGTAACAGTGATCCACCAGAAATATTTTGTGAATACATCAGTGCTCCAGGCTCTCATTTGCTTTGCACCATTCCATTTTCTCTTTGATGTCAGTAACTTATTAATCTTATTAGTTCAAGCTTTATCTTTTGATCAAACTTCTGTAATACATAAGTTGGAAATGAGTTTCTTAGAGGGACAAGAGCTGTCAAACAGTAACCCATATCAGATCAACCCCAGCAAAGTGGCAACAGCTCAGGACAAGTCGGAGCCAAAGTTGGAATTTTAGAGCATACGTGCAAGTTATTATTTTCTAAAAACCACAGTGTTGACATTACAAGGGAGGAAAAGAGAGGAAAGATCGTATCTCCTGAGTCCTTGATCAAATTACTTCATAATTCACCCACTAACCCTATCCCCTGGTTCCCATAGCAGACAACAATCTGAGACAGAACAAGCCTGCGGATTTTAGAGCATTAAGGGAGAAAAGGGAACAAACTACAGTGTTGCAACCAAATCTCTGGAGGATGTAGAAGCATTCAGAGGTATTTTAAACAACAGAATAATTTTATGGAATCTTGAGGGGCAACTCAAAGTTATCCACAGTCTACGTGCAAGACAGAAAACCCAGGAGCACAGAACTACAGAGTGCCTGCAATTTCCTATGGTTTCTCTCAGCAAACTTTTTTCAAAGTAATTGTCAAAGATATTAGATTCCAGTATTTCGAAGATGGTATCTGCTAGTTCTTAATTTATCCTAGCCTCTCATCTTTGAAGCAATTCAGTTTCTGTCTCAGTGCCTAATTTCCATTTTACACATCCTATAATTGTGTTTGTCCTTTTGTCCTTTAAAGTTGACTTCTAAAAGATTCCCATCATTAACAGATCTACAAAGAACAAACAACTTGCTCCCTTTCTGGGTCCCTTGGTTGAGATCTAATTATTAAAGTTATAATTATTTTTTCTTATATATTTTAATAACTTGGAAATTGCTTTAAATTTCTCTTTCAAGCTGTGGGCTTGGACACTTCTTTCTTGTGGAAGGGATGTGTGCTTTGCAGAGGTTTCAGATGTTTAACCTTTAAACTAACTTGTTGCATGAGTTACTGTTTACCTTCTATCAAGTCCTGGTTATTTTTTATCATATTTAAATTCTTACAGTTTCCCTTTGCACACTTAGGAACTACTCTCAGCCCAGAAATCTTCTGCAGTGTTCCTAGAATTCCTTACTAACATTTTGAAACACTTCAGCCCATCTATCTTGTCTCTCCTTTCTTCAATATCTATTTCCTTAATGGGTAAAGCATGAACTTTATCTTCTTAGAATATTGGAAATGCTATGGACTTTTTAACATGTAAAACTAAGAGCTGGCAATCCCCCTCCCAAGACTAGAAAAACATGAAAAATAACTCACAACATTGAGCTATGCCTATTTCATGATACAGACTCTTTTCTATAGAGGAAAGTATAAATAGTGTCCACAGCTGTGCAATTTATCCTCAGCCATTAAATGTCTCCACAGTCTTACAATTTCTAAAAGTGTCTGCACTGCCTACAAATGAGCTGCATTAATATAAACAGTGCAGGAATGTCCAGAGAGGCTATAAAACAAAAGCCCTAAGAACAGACCTTAACTAAAAAGTGGCACCTTCGGATTTAAAAAATAAGAGCTCGTAACTATTTCACAGTTGATCAATTTGCCAAGAACCCTTTCCAGTGTTTTGATCCCTCAATCTTGAATTCCTGGTTTAGATGCCTGGAGGGAAAACAAGAGCTTGTTTGAAAAGCAAGGAGCCAACCATCCCCTCTGCACTGTGCTCATGGCCTGCAGGTACTGAGCATCCCACCTTCCAGAGTCATCTGGTTTGACCAAAACATCCACCACCCTCCTGACAGGAGAGATGAAGAAATAACCTGCAAAGACTGACAGAAGAGATGAAGAAATAACCTGCAAAGACTGACAGATCAAAACAAGGCATCAGCCCCACAGGTAGGCACAGGGATACAACTCAACTTGGGTTCATTGGCTCAAATCCTAAATAAACAAGTTCATTGTACAGATTATACAGTTAAAAACCCAGCACTGCTCACTTACAGCACTCTGCAGAGGAATAAGTGAGACTAAAATAAGCTGCACACTGTATCTTATCTCCATTTTAAGAATGAGCAAGTTTCTTAACCTCTTTGTCTCAGTTTCCAAGGCTACAAGTGAGGCATGACAAAGGCAGGAAGAAAACTCATATTTTTGGCTCTCAGTTTTTTCTTTTTTGCTGTTCAGTCATCTTATCTTCCTAAACTCTGGGATTTAGTTATTTAAGCATAGATATTATTCTATGTTCAGCCTGGTTTTTTGGCGATTCTAATCGGCTTTTCTTTTTGCAAACGTGACCAATTGTTTGGTGATTAAATTTGATCATTTCTTGCCTACACGCACTTGGAAACAATCAAGGAAACAATACCCTAACCAGTACTAGCTGAGGAAAGGACACATTTCTATAAAATAAAGTTAAACCAAACAATTTTTAAAGGTATGCAAATGACGTGAGAGAAGACAGGAAACCACACTTAAAGTGCAAATCAAACCCATTGTTTAGTAAAATTTCTGGATAAAGCTTTGAAAAACGGGGCTTTTTCTACTTTTTCTCCCGCAGATTTTCTTTGTTCGCTCCAAAAGTAAAAACAAAGCAGCAGGAAAATGATGTTCCTCCTCCGCAGAGAAGTACCGAGGTCTCCTCCCCCTTCCGAAGGGGATCGCAGTTTGCCAGCCTTGGCAGCCGCTGGAGTATTTAAAATAGAAACGAATCCCAAAATGCGATTTGGCAAAGAACCGCTGAAATATTCAGTAAGCCTGTTTTCCCCCCCTCTTTTCCACTTCCTTTCTGCCGCTCTAATAATATCTAGGGATGCTTTCGGGCACCTCGGGGATGGAAGGCACCCAGAGAGGACCCCCAAGACAAAGAGCCCGGTGAACTTTAACACACATGCAACACACGAACCAGACAGAGCAGCTTTGTGCAGAGAGGGCTCCTTGTATGGCCACGTCCCAGGCCCGCTGGGACACTTCCAACAGCTGCTCTTATTCTTTCCCCCAGCTTGATTTTTTTGCGGGAGGCGTCCTGTGTGTGCCTCCCGAGGCCCGCGAGCATCAGCTCCCCGGCGCTTCCCAAGTTTGTAACAGGTTCCCGCAATTTTTCGGCCCGCGTGGAGAGAACTTTTCATAACGCCAGCTCTTCACCCACAGGGAAGTGAATCCTACAAGCCAGAATACGCAATATCTTATAGATATTTCAGACCACGCCGCGTTGGGAGAAAAGTGCAAAATATGAGAGATGGCTCGGAGATTATCGACTCTTTGCAGGGATATCTGAATACACAGCCGGACTGAAGCGTGGTAGCTGGAGTCAGTATGCAAGAAACTCCACCCAAAACAACTGTTTTTGAAAAAAAAAAGTATTTAATATGAAACACAACTGGACACTGGATGGGAAAAATAAACCAGTTGTCGCAGATGTTTGAAGCAACAACAGAAAGCATGTTTTACGAATGGAGGTAAGAAGTTGGATGTGAAAAAAACATGATAGTTCAGCTTTAAAGAACTGTTTTCAACAAGAGGAGCAGATTGTGTGGCAGGTATAACCACTACTTCATTGGACTTACATCTTTAATGCCACTGACTTTTCACTAACTAGGAAGTGTTGTATATAAATTAATCCAGCTCATTCACTCACAAAATAAAAGATGTTAAGTATTTCTGAACCCACAAAATATGAGCTTTAACAAGCAACTAGCCAGCCAGGAGACTGATTCATTCAGTAGCTTCAGTTTGAAAGATGGGCAAAATGTCTTCAATATATTTATGCAATAGCACCACACTACCAACATAATCACGTTCAGGATCTTGCAACACACCTCCAGAAAACATCAGGACCAAAACTTTCTCATTCCAAGAACAGAGAAACCTTCCAAGCATCAACATTTCATCTTCTCTATTTTTTAAGCTTTAGAATTTTTATACTCTCATCCCGAGGCTGACACTTTGTCAGCAATGAACCTGTTCAAAGGCAGCAGCAGCAGGACTGAAAGATTGATTTCACACATCATTGGTGTAGGCACTGTTTGTAAACTGCTGACCCCAAACCAGGGGGAATTGCGAGGGCCTTGCAGATCGAATGGAGACTTCCAGCTTGCAAGACAATTTAAATTGATTTGAAACCCCAGGTTAGCCTGTCAGTTTTTCCTAAAAAAAAAAACCCCAAGTTTTAAAGGAGTTCGTTCTAAAAGAGTCATGTTAGCCCACACAAGCAAATCAGCACATTGTTCTGATTTCCCCTCCCTCAAAATGCATCGTGTCCTCGCTACAGTGCTACTGCACAAATAACTCAGGGCTTGCCAAAAGCTACCACCAAGCTCTAATTACGGCAGTCCTACTCTGTATATTCCTCAATCAAACAAGAACTCAATCAGCCTGCTAAAAAACCAGGCTTCAAAGTCTCCAGTGCAGATTAAGAAATAAATCTCTGCAGTAAAGTATCAGCCAGCTCAGCCTGCTTCAGAACCTCGGTGCAGAAAGAGCTTCATTTCCTCGCTTTAAGATAAGGCTGTGATAAGACTGCTGTGCAAAAGAAAGGACAAAAAGCACCAATTAATTGTACCAAGTTATTTTAAGGAAGATCATTGCTGCTAAACGTCTCAGGCAACTTACTGGTATTTCCACATTGCCTTTTTGGCTGCTCTTTTCAACTGATTCAGCTCCATGAGTTGGAATGCTTGCACTGGCAAATTTTTTTGTCATTTTGTGGGGAAGACTATGCCCTATTTTAGATTTCAGTATATTTTACACAAGAGTTAAAAAAATTATGGGTGCACATCATTCTGCCAATCATTCTCATCTTACCAAGCTTTTGTCATGACCTGACAATACCAAAGGACTTGAAGGCATTTTACTGTTTTACAGACAGATTGTTTGATCCCTTGTCCCAAATGATGGAAAATATGGTCTTGAGGTCAACAATAAGACTTGTAAAATAAGTGTTTCCTTACTTTAAAAGTATCTTTTTGGTCTCTGACTTGCAGTATAAAGCCATGCTCTAAAAATAGCACAAATCTATTTTTATCTAGGTGCTCTTCCCCTATCTAAAAATTTAAATTTCTTATTAAAACTATCTGAAAAACCGAGCAACAAACTAAGCATTATCCCAGTTTCCAAGTTTTTCCTGTTTCTGAACCATACAGAAATTAATTCCAAAGATTACCCCCAAATCACATGCTAACTTCAAGTATTCAGCCATGAGAAAAGTAAATACTCATCAGCAGGTTTGACCCCAAGCTTCTGATATGCAAGGCAGCCCTTCCAGCTCACAGGGAGAAATATTTAACTAGCAAAATGTACAGTTTCTCTGGACTGACTGTAACACATGACCTGGCATGTGCTTTGACAGCAAGTCATTCAAGAAAGATGACAATACAACAGAGTTAGAAAACCAAAACACAGCAGCGCCAGGATAAGCCTTTAGAAACACAATTTGTGATGTAAAGCCATAAATCTTTAACATTCAGACTAAAGACTGGAAGGTTTTAGAAGCAGCAGCCTAACTCAGCCTAACTGCTGAGGTTAAAAGACATACCCGTAATGTATTATGGCAACTAAATAAATATTTACCATGGCTGTTTTCAGAAGGCTGGGTTAGCAAAGTGACTAAGACCACGAGAGTGTTCTGGATCCTCTTTTAAACACTGGAATAATTGACTTCAGGCAAGCCAAGCTTTTAGTTCTCTTATTTGTAAAATCAGTAAAATTATGGAGTTCTGGGTTTTGATAGGAGTGGAGTTAAAAAGCCATTTCACTCCACTGCCTATCTGCTTCCAACACACAGGCAACTGGGATGCTCATTAAATGGCTCCTCAACCAGCACCTTAAAGGAAAAAAAACTTCAGCAAACCCAAGTCCCAGCAAATTTCTGGAAAGGTGGGAATTTCAGCCACTCTCCCCACAGTGAAACGCTGGGTCCCTGTGCTGCCATGAGGAGGTTTTAAATCACCACTACCTTCTCCTGCACTACTCTGCAGATATAAATGGACTCTTCCCAAAATATGAATATAGCTGGAGATTCAACACCACTTCCTAAAACAGCATTAATAGCCACTTGAAACAAATATATCTCTAAGATATACACATACACATAAATTTGAGCTCAGACACACATAATTCTCAGTATGAAAATAGAAAATGTCTCTTCTTTGAATGAAAGTTTGCAGAATATATTTTTTTCCCCAATAATACAAAAAAAGTTGATTTGGGGATATAAATACTTTCTTAACCTGTGGATTTCAGAGCAACACAGTGTAGAATAATCATTTTTGTCCAAATCTTCATGGCCAAAGATAATCACAATCACTCCTCTTGAGCTATTGACTGAAATCATATAGCTCAGCTTTTACTGTTACTAGAATGGACCTGTCAGTATTTTCTATGAAACTATAAACACATTAACATATGTAAGATATGAACCAGCAGAAGTGGCTGCATGGAAATGCCAGAACTGACTGACTAGTCTGCAGAGCCAAACAACAAAATAAGCCACAGCACCTAAAATTATTTCTCCAAGTACATTTTTTTCCCTCCACTCAAAAGACATTCTCTTTTCCAAGTATCTGCCTTTTTGCCAGATTCCAAAGAAGGCCCTTCAGCCCCAAGTCTGCTTTGTCCACCAGCCTCTAATTATGAAGAGAAAGAAGAAATAATGCAGAGAAAATGAGTAACTTGAGCAAAATTTCCAAAACCTAACGGCTTCCACAGTTTGTGCCAATATTTCCTCAGGAAGTTATAACTTTATACAGAGAAAATTCTAATGATTTTGAATTCTGTAAGCACTAAAGAAAATTTAAGCCTCCCCTACGAACTATAGGGGCCTATTGGTCTTAAAGATCAAGAATACAGGAAAATATATCCATTTTTACATGGCTACAAGCAGTAAATACTTTAGCAAAGCCAAGACAAAACCTTGAGGTCATGCTCAAAACTTTAAAAAACTTCAGTGTTATGTAACAAAAAGCACAAAGCTCAAGAGAATTGTTCATCTGAAAAATATGAAAAAAAAACCCAAAAAAACACCTTTCCAAACAACATATTTATTCCAACACATCTTAAACAGGCTGAAGAGACCAGGTCCCCTCTATCTGCACATTGTGTACAGCTTTTCCAAAAGGAAATGCTTATCACAGCCCCTGGCAGACCCTGTGAAATAGTGCAGACACAGCAGGGTCACACCAATTAGCAAAGCAGCATCCAGAGAGACAAGTCATCTTCATCACAAGAAGTCTTCATTTTTCTCTCTCATGGGGAAAATAAAGAAGACAGACCTATATTTCAACATTTTTTCCTTATCCAACGGTCAGATTTCTGATTTTTCAGGTGCTTTGCAATTAACTTCAAGAACCATATCCCTTTTGCTCTCTGCATATTCTGGTTTTACCTGGCACTGTTTTGTGCACTCAAGGATGCTTTTCTCAAGCCTGAGAAAAGCACCTCAGGAAGACATGATTGTCCATTCTCCTGCTTTTTTAAGCTCTCAGAATACAAATTGAGTCTAGTTCATCTCTCAAATTAATGAACAGAGTTTCTTTTTTGTGGTGTGACAGCCCTCCCATCTAAACTAGATCATAAAACCACTGCCAAGAAAAAAAACAAGTGTGTTCAAGAAAAACTGTTATAGGTGCAGACTGATGACTGCAAAAGCACCTCTGAGACAGCAAGTCCTGTACTGATGAGTCCCAGGAAGGATCCAGGACCTGCTCAGGCTTTTAGCTGTCCCCTGGATAGAATTTTTCAGAACTCTTGTAACAGATTATGCAGGCAGGGCAAATATTTGACTGGGCATCATCCAGTGAACATTTATATATCTGATACACATTTGCCTTCCCTGCAGAACAGTTACCTCTGCAACTTCTGGAGGAAGCCAAGGGAAAAGAGTGATGGGAATGAAACCTTGACCCATGTGACAAAACCAATTACAAGGAGTTGGAATCTACAGATCTAAAATACCTAAGTCACAGACACTCGTAAACTGGCAGGAGAAAGCCAAAAATTACAACCCCCCCCCCATTTTGCCTTATGTTCACAAAAGGAAAGAAACAGAGCTTTTAAATTATAATCATAACTGTTCCCATATCCCTTGAATACAAGCCTGAATGCATAAGTGTCTGGCTTATTACAAGCAAGAAAGACCCAAGAAGCCACATCCACCTGCTGTAGAGAGACTGATGTTGATAAGAGATGGCTCCTCTACGTTGTGTACACTAATGACAGTGCCATCCTTTTTGGGAAAGCAGAGCTTTCATTTGTTTAGAAACTGATACTGATTTTCAATTATTTCACTTGTTCAGTAATTTTTTAACCACAGCTCAGCTATTTGCATCCAGCACAATCAACAGCAACTATGAACCAAACCCGGCTGCTTATTTTTCCAGTACATTTTCAATCTTTTATTGAGATTACTTGATGGAAAAAGTACATCAACTCTTTTCGTCAGCACGACAAAAAAAAATGTTCAGTGAATTACCCATGCAACACAGTTGCAGGGACTATTGGCTGAACTTATAACCCCTGAGTCAGCAGGGGGGCTTACCACTGAAGACAATATTCATTATATGGATTAATATTTCCTCCTGCATTCTATAGATTTCATTTTGTTTGGCTCTGTAACAACTTTTTCACGAAAGCACCCCAAGTCAGCTTTCTATGCACACAGAACAACACTTAATATGCAAAGAATTGCAGGCACTGAACTCCAGGGAAAAAACCCAATTATGTAACATTTGATATCTTAAATCTAATTCCCAATGATTTAAATGCTGTTGCTTTGGTATATCACCTGTTTACTGTTTTTTCCCCTAAGAATTATTAGTGTATGCACGAACCTTCCATCAGGTGCCCTGGCAGTTGTGTAGGAATGTTTTAGAAAATACTATTAATTCCACAGCCTTTTCCATAATCCCCTCTGGGGAGGTTGAGCAGGAACCCCCCCTTGCCCCGATAATCCATGCTGGTTATCTTTTTCAACATGTTTCTATACAGCACTGTTTCTCACTCTGCAAATTTGGCTTCAAAAGGTCTGTGTGTTGCTATCTCCATTGTTCAGGAATAGCTGTGTTGATTTACACTGATAAACAAAGATAATGTACAACCATAGGCAATGAAGTCAATCTGCAAAGGACAGAGCAGGAAAAAAGCCTGCAATTTTATCACCATTATGTACTACAAAGAAAAATTACAGCCTTGGGGGGAAATAAAAAAAGGTGGGGAGTGAGAATTGGATGTCTTTTTTTTAATGAACCACCTCTTGCTATTTCCAACACCAAGCAATCCAGTATTATTTGCAATAGTGTATTTAAAGAATGTATTTGCTGAACCCTGCTGAGTGGCAATTCCCCTCAGAAAGGGACCTGATTCAGCTTCTCTCTTTGCAAGCAACAAACAATCAGACACTTTCACATTCCAACAAGCAGAACAACAGAGACAATTATGCAGAACACAGGAGAACTCACCACGACTAAAGCTCCAGTGCAGCTGAGGAATCTCCATCTAAACCACTCTGCAATCTCACCTTAAACCTGCAAAGCTGTCGCAGGAGGTTTTTCATGGCAACTGTTACTAACAGTGTCTCTCTTATCAACTGCTAAAAACAGGTACTTTATATACCAGAGTGCAACACTCCTGTGATGTACCAGTTACTGAACAACTCCTCTAAAAGAACCACCTTTGGAAGGGATTTGCTTTCGCTCTAAGAAGATAAGTGGGTTAACTTGTAAGGGCCCGTGAACCAGCATCCTGCCTGCCAGCAGGTTCATGGAGCAAGATGCCAGTTGGGATATGGCAGCTGGGACTGATACAGCTCACAGGGTAAACGAAACACATGTTAAGCTCTGAGCTCTGCTTGTACTGACGTTTTTTTCTCACAGGGATGCTGCCCTCGCTGCACAAGGAATACTTACAAGGCAAAATTCACAGGCACAGGGGCCCTTGGAGCTTCAGCAAGCTTTGTCCTAACACGCCTCCGTTTTCTGCACTTCCCAAGCAATCTTTTCTAGCCAAAAACACTGACCTTTAAACAATGGATCTGTCTCACGTTAAGGCCTGCAATGGCACTTCCAAAATTTGGTTGTTGTAGTTGAAAGGTACGTTATCGACAGCTTCATTAGCAGCAGAGCAGGTTTGAGCCTTCCTTCCTTGCAGGTTGGCTTCCTTCCTTGGTATGTTAAATTAAAAAAAAAAAATAAATCACAGTATGAAAACACAATTTCATGTCTATAAAGCTCTAGAATAGCCAACATTTATGGCTGTTTAACAGCATGTATGTTTAACAGCAAGTTCAGTGAACTGTTCCACTGACTACAACCAACAGCAAAGTGTTGCACAATCACAGCCTGTGTCACTGATGATACAGAGATCTTTCATGTGCCCCTCACTCCCTACATCCTTACTGTGAGCTGTCTCCCTGCTTCTAAAAACTGAGAATGTCTACAGTTTACAGTACCAAAGTCATTAAATAAACTGTCTTCTCCAAAGATCATTCCAAACAGCAGGAGTCACCCTCCTTAACCATATAAGTTACAGACTCAAAAGTCTGAGACTGGGCAATATTGTGCAACCTGTTTTTAAGCAAAACCACCCAATCTGGACGAGGGAGGCAGAGCAGGACAATTAGCAAGGCTCAAAGCAAATGGAAAAACAATTACACAACATGAGTTACTCCCCCATGGAAAACTCCTATACTAATATTTATTCTCTCTCAGCTGGTATATATTTGCATTTAACTTCAAAGTTTATTAAAGCTATGTTGATGTAATTGTGAACCTTTACAGAGGGAGTCAGTGATTTTAACGGGGTTCCAAACAGGCTCAGGGGTCACTCTGCAGAAGACTACTAGGATATAAAACAAGGTAGAGAGAAAGGCAGTACTTGCTTGAAATAAAAAAGGAGGTGCTAAAAGACTTAAGAGTTACCCAAGGACAGTTTCAACTCAAGAACTGTGGTAATTTTGAGTGTCTCTATTACCTTCAGACATGCATGTTTCTGAATTTACTGGCCAATTTGGGGGGAGATTACATATTTTTAAAACCATTCTCCTTCCTCTTGCTGCATTAAAAAAGTCCACAGAAAGGACATCAACAAGTATAAAAGCAAAACAATGACAGTAAGAGGCAACTTGGCAGCAAGAGCATCTGTGATATACACAGAGACTTACCAAGAGGGAATAGATGTGAAGTCAGTGTGGAATGATGTCTATATTTGTTCGTGTTTATAACCTAGATTTAAATGTCTTTTTAATGTGAATGAAGGTTTTCCTGACAGTAAGACCCTCAGAGGTGAAAGATGTGTATATATATCTAAATATATATATGCAAAATTTACATCTTCTGTATTATATACAGTCTTCCTCCTTTGGTGAGCTTTGCAGAGAGGCCTGTATAAATACAGGCACGTATCCAAGAAGGAACATTTTAGGATTGACATCAGTTTTACAAAAACACAAAAGGTCAAACGGCGAATGTTTCACTGAACAGCTTCCTACAGAACCTCTATCCAACAATGCAATAATCCAAATCTGCTAAAACACCCAGGACGTTGCACTTGGCAAACTGTGTGCTAGTAGCAGTATTTTCTGAAATAGCACTGACTTTATCAAGTCAGGGATCTTACTTTTTAGCACCGCACCGAACTGGTGTCTCAGACAAGATGTTGCTAAAACAAGTATTGCTAGAAGCCTACAATGTTTAGCCTGGCAGGGTTTTTATCCATTTATTTACTGTGATTTCAAAAACTTTGCTAAAAACACCTCCTGCAGTCAACAGGGAGTGTATTAAGACAGTTGAGCATTTATGTTTCAGTGCATGTAAGGGTTTTTTTTTAAACCGAAATATTACTCTCAAGTAAAATGTGGGGTAAAGTCTACAAATGGGAAGATTTTAAAATGTCTTTCCCAGTTAATATTTATAATTTTTTGCACTTTAAAGGGATGAAATACTCATTCCCTTCCATGTTGAGCATTTCATGGGGAAATTATCCATCCTCTGCTCTAAAACCTGCCAACCAAGAAAAATATTCCTAAGCAAGAACTCTGAAGGCATTTTGAGATTCAGATAACAAACTAATGCTCTTAAATACTTTTTACACACCATATTTGCCCATCTTTTAAACATAAACATAACTATTTGGTGATCAAAGTGCAGATGTTCAATAAAGGTCATTATAATCCTGGTTACTGTGACTATAATTTATGCAAAAGCATCTCAGTTAAGGGCAGGCCCATACATAGCAGGTATGGGCAGTGAGCCTAAGGGACCTATTTGGAGATTTTTTCCAAGTACTCACACAGAAAGGAAACTAGTCAGGGTGACAATTTTCCCCAGAATCAAAGACTTAACAAAGAAAATCCATTAGAGATTGATTACGAAATACTTCTCCAAGTGGTGTGGTTTAAAACTGATTTTATCCTCATCCTGCCCAGCAATATGTGATTACTGGGAGGAGAGAAATGATGAATGAGGCTTTGAGGGGTTCTGAAATTCTGCTGTTATCGTTATCACCTGAAGAACCCCAAAAACATATGTGGTATAAAGCCATTTTGTAACTTGGTGAGCTAACAGGGTAACTTTTGTAATAGCTGATGGGGTCCCAAAAGAAATTCAATTTGCAGAAGGTGACCTCAGAGTCACACCCACCAAGTAGTTTTCCTCTATCCATATTTTCAACTATCAGGCAATCTCAAGTTAACTCAGTCCACTTGAGGAGATATTGGGAAAGAAATTGCTCTAGTGACTCAGGCACTTATCTTAGGAAAAAGGAAGCCTGAAAACTTCTTACATGGTTGATAATTTCTGCTTATGATCTGGAAAACACAGAAGAAAATACAGAGCCCGCAATACTAAACCACAGTTTATGGAAATTTGAGCTCAAATATTGGACAACTAACTAGAACTGTTACCAAGTAAAACCAAGTCATTTCTCCTTGCTGCTAACACTGCAGAAATTCTAAAGTTGTCACTTACACCTCAGTGTATACTGTTGACTTGCTCCACTTTACCCTGCTTTAAAACAGTGAAAGTCAACTAGCAAGTCTTATTCCAGTTTGCAGCCTGTATTTTTCCACCCTAGATTTAAAACTGTATGGTAATGGCAATGGTATATTATTGTGCTGATACATATGAAACAATGCAGGCATTTCAGCCTCAGGCCAGTGTAAATCCCAGAGCAATACTCAGTCCTTACACAGCAGTCATGTGGGAGCACAGGAGGGTGGGAGGACTGGTGATGCCAATAAAGGCTCTGTACAAGGTCCCCACACCCGCCTGTCACAGGTAATGCACTCAGAGAACCTGGCACCAAGCTCCTTTGGGTATCAGCATGGAGAACCCACAGCTTTTTCCTCTTGGGACTGGAGCCCCACATCTCCTCCTCCAAAATCCATGCTACTCTACAGGCACAGAGAGTGGATTTTGCCTCACTGGTGATTTTTGGCTGCCAGTAGCAGCCAGTAAATGCTGCATATGGCTCCCAAATAGCTTTACATTATTTCTTTGCACTTTGCTTCAACCAATAAACCCAAACATGTTTTACAGATTATTATTTTTGTACTCTAAGTAGGTTAAAAACATCTGGAGGTACTAATAGCAGAAAGATAAGAAGGTTTTCATTTCAGCTTCCCCGTGTCAGGTGCTTTCTCTGCGAGCTCTTTTCACGTCACAAGGTACTCGCTCCACCACCTTCTCGCTGCTGTTCACCAGCACAGCACCCTCTCCTCACTGTCATTTGCATTTCAATATTCTCCCCATACCCGACTGTCAGCTCTGACACACCGACTACACGGGAGGGAGCAGCCCGGCAGGATTCCTGGGGAGCTGCAGCAGCACGGGAAGTGGGAACACTGTGGAAGCTGGCAGGAGACAGCCCTCATCCCAGATCCCTACCTGGCAATCCCACAGTGGACCTCTGGGGCTCTGTTTTCAGGGGCTGGGGAAGAGAAGGTCCAAGAAAAAGAGAAAGGGCTATTAACACCACCTGAAACCCGAGCTCATCAGAAAGCAACCAGAACAAGAAGAGCAGTGGCGAGGAGTAAA
Source organism: Pipra filicauda (assembly GCF_003945595.2). Taxonomy (NCBI): domain Eukaryota; kingdom Metazoa; phylum Chordata; class Aves; order Passeriformes; family Pipridae; genus Pipra; species Pipra filicauda. The sequence continues at coordinate 955,527 of NW_024104118.1, read as the reverse complement.
GCTGCAGATCCCTACAGAGAAAAGGGCAAAGGAAACCTGGGCAACCAGCAGGGATGGGAGGGGCCAATCCTAAACTGGGATGAGGGGCAGCTGGAGGGAAAAGGGCAGTTTAAGAGCAAAGACTAAACAGGAAAAGGGAAAAGGAAAGGAGAGACACAGGAGTGTAAATTCAGAAACAAAGTAGAGAAAAACATGTTACAACTTGTTAACTTAGAGTAAGCTTTTCGCATACATATTTTTCCTAGCGTTGATACAGAAGGTTAACAGTGAATGTCTGTGACCCTAACCAATAACTTACAATAGTTATCATTATATTTTACTATCCCGTTTAGGCAAAAGAAATCAATATTTAGGAGGTATTTAGACAAACAGCATCTGCCCTTTACTTTTCTTTAAATGACTGATTCCAACCAATTCCTTCACTTGGAGAGTAAACAGAAAAGAATATGTATTTTGGTAAACATGCCTGCAAGTGGATTTTCTAAGGAGCTGAAAAGTCAGAAACACAAATTACCCAAGAAGTTGAAATGGTACTTTGCCTCCTTGCTCTCTCTTTCACAGAAGCAGCCATAACTCTTACCCATACATAGGGAATGCTGTTGCTTCAAAATAACTGTATATTTATTTACATAGTTAATGCGTGTTCTAAAATAGAAGGAAATGCAGACATTGCATCCATTATCAACTGCAGCTGGGTAGAAGTGCCTACCAGCAGCAAGGCCAGGCAGGAAAGTCTGCTGGCTCCTTGCTCTGTAGCTGGTGCCTCCTGCCCAAGCTCAGGAATCACCCCCTACCTGCCACTACTGTTCAGGTGAGGCACTTGAGGCAAACAGAACTGCCCAAAAAATGTCATTTAAGAAGTCTGCGAATTAGGTTATCTACATGAGATATCCTAACAAGAAGGTAAAGCCATCAAGAAATGAACACAGATGATTAATCATGGAAAGTTACTCATGGAAAAACTGGTAACTCACTTCTTGCACAGTTCTACATTTTAGAGACTAAAATGAGATTTGCCTGAAAACACACAGAGCAGTAACTTTGCCAGGAAGATGCTTCATCTGGATAAATCATCTTAGCTACTTTCCAGACAAAACCTTTTAAACCACTGTGAAACTAGATTACGAGCTCTAACTGGTCAAAACGACCAAAGAAAATCTCCAAAAGTATTTGCTGCTCTGCTACACCACTGGAATCAAACTGTCTAGATGAAACTGTAAGTCAAAAGTCACACAGAATTAAGCACATCTAGTTTGCAATAAAGGTACTCACTCAGCCAGCAATTTTAAACAAGTTCAACTTAACTCTCTAACTATAGAACCTAATCACAGGAATTCCATAAAGTTCTTGGCTCCTAAAACAACTCCATGTTCTTTCCTTCCTGCCCATACATCTCCGTGTATTATTTTTTCTCTAAATATCCGAGAATAAAGTACTTTAGCAGACATGAGACAGCCATGAAGCCACAAAGAGCAAGGGGAAAAACTTTGGAGGCACTTAAGAAGCAATTAAAGAACGAAAGCCAAGCCCTACAAAATTAAACGGCAAAGACCTAAAATAAACAGAAATCACGTTCTCTAAGAAGGGACCCCTATTAAATTCGAGGTCAGAGACCCACCACACAACGCTCCTGCTCCTCCTTGTGCTCACGGAGGGGCAGCCTGGACATTCTGTGTCAGGTACCAGCTGCTCCATAACTAACTGACCATCGCAAAGTGCTTACATCGCTTCCCTTGCTGTCCCAGGGCAAATCCCAGCCTTCCCGGGCTAGCGTCAACTTCACCCGCTGTAAAAACTGGCGAACAGATCGACCCACCTGCAAGTCCAAAATAACCCTGGAGAGGAAGGGAAGCACCGAAGGGAGGATGGAATGCGGCTACACACGTACACAGCAACGCGCAAAGCCTTTCAAGTCAGGAATTCTCGGTAATAACAGAGCAGGGGCAGAGCCCCGGCAGGGACAGCATCCACCCGGCACCCACAGCGGCTCCATCCCGGGGAATTCCTCGAAGGTGTCAGCCCGGCGGCGGCGGGCGCTCCCCGGCAGGGCGGGGGATGGCGGGGCGGGCACGGGGAGCGCCCGGGGCTGCGGGCGGACAGCCGGGCGGACACAGCCGGGGCCCCAGACCCCGCCGGGGGCGAGGGCGCTGCGCGGCCCCGCGGGGGCCCCGGCGCGGCTGTGCCGGCGCCAGGCGGGCTCTGCGGGCGCCGCTCCGACCGGCGGGGCCGCGGCGAGGGGCGCCGGCGGGACCCCCGCGAAGGGGCGGGCGGGCGGGCGGGCGGCAACTGCGCCCGCGGCTCCCCCCGCATCCCGCCGGGGCCCCGCCGAGGGAACCCGACCGCCGCCGCCGCCGCCCCCCGGCCTCCCCCGGCGGCGCGAGGGGCTGCCACCCCCCTGCCACCCCTCACCTGGCAGGGGCTCCCCAGTCCCGCGGCGGCTCCGTGCGGGGTCCCGGTCCCGCTCCCGCCGGGCCCCGCCGAGGACGCGGCTCCCGGGACGGGGCTGCGAGCGCCGCGCCCGCGCAACAACCAACTCCAGGCGCCGCCCCTCGCGCGCGCACCGCGGGGGAGCCCCGCCCGCCGCCCGCCCATTGGCTGCGGCCGTGAGGGGGCGTGGCGCCTCTGCGGGAAGACTACAGCTCCCGGCGTGCCCCGCGCGGCCCTTTAAAAGCGTCCCGTCGGCCTCCGCGCGTTTGGAACTAGCGTGTTTTCGTCCGCGGACGTGAAGTAGTCCCGGTGTGTTGTTTGCGCTTCGGCCCCGCACTGGGTCGCTGAGGGAACTGCGATGGCGGGCGGTGGTCTTTGGGCGCTCCCGACCCAGCCGGGCGTTCTCCCGTTAGGCTCCTCCTGAGGAGAATGGAGGGCTGCTGTGAGGTGGGAGCGGAGGGATCCGAGCGGCCGGGGTTGCGGGGGGGTGAGGCGGCCCTGCGCGTGCGGGAGCGCGGCGGCTGCGCGGGCTGAGGGGACGCGGCCGCCCCGGCCCTGCGTGGGAGCCGCCGCCGGCAGGTCAGTGGCGAGGACCGCGGGCCCGCCGCCTTTCCTCGTCCGCGGAGGGCGGGCGGCTGTGGGTGCTGTGGGCCACCGGTGAGGGGGCCTGGGGGAGCCGCCGGAGCTCGGGGGGGCGAGGGGGAAAAGCTGGGTGAGGGTCTGAGCGCTTGGCTTCAGTATTCTCCCTTACACGTCTTCCCTTGGTCCCTGCAAAGCCATAATATTTAATGGCTCCTTAATTGTATTTATTTATCCTTTCATCACGTCCACTTGACGTTCCCTTGTCAACCACCAATAGCGTGGTGGTTTTTTTTTTTTTTGATACTTCTGTCCAGGTCTTTACATTCTGTTGCCTGTCCCCGAGGAACTGAAGTCTCTTATCCTTGAGGTGGAAAAAAAAAAAAAAAAAAAAAAAAAAAAGCCCCGAGCGCAGGGTTGAAAACACCGGAGCCACGTGCCTTGCGAGGCGCCATTCATTGCGATCCTCTGGAACACCAGCGCCGGAGTGAAACCGGTACGGCCCTCCCTGCCCCGGGAAACTGGGAACTGGGCAGGGGTGTCCTTCGAGGGCAGCTGGGAGGAGGCGTGGAGCTGCCCGTGGGAGATACTCTAAGAAAAACATCCCCCAAAATCACCTTCTGAGCTAGAAAAATTGGTGTAACTTGTTGATAACTTAGTCATGTATAAAAAAAAAACGAGGGAGGGCTTTTTACTCAGTGGAAAAGAGGGGAAAATCCTGTTCTCGGAGAAGAAGAGCTGCTTCCTAGAGGAGTGGCCTCCAGCTTTTTTGGCTGCACGTGCCTATCGTAGAAACAGCTCTTAGTGTGCACCTCCCGCTTGTGTATATTTATTGATTTATCGATTGTATGCAGGTATTGCTCTACGGATGCATGTGTTAGAAAGTATGCTTGAACGGAAATTGAGAAAGGATAAGATAAAGATGAAATAAACACTATTTAAAAACGTTTCTCAATGCTACAAAAAAAAATGTTTTTTCCCACCCCGAGTGGAAAGGTGTGGGTTTTTCCCACTCCTCAGCCTTGCATGTGTGACCTACTAGAGAGACCACTTTTATAGCACATGTATGTTATTCTGAAGTGATCATTCTTATTTTTGTAAGAATGCAAACATAATCAGCTGTTGAAAACAATTTGTTTTCATAGCCTGTTTTTTTTTTTTTCATTCAGTCCATAATCCAGGGGCACAATTTATTTGAAGGTAGTGAAATGGTAGTGAAATACTGGTTTATCATCTCTTGTTTTCTCTCACCCTTACATTATATACATGTTAGAAGGGATGAGATCTCAGCATTGCTAGAACCACATCACTTGCTGGCAAATAATGTAACTTTAGAGTTTAGGAAGTTGAGAGAAAGTGATAAAATTTTTTTCCTGTCCTTAGAAATCTGGCATGTCCTGAAATAGAAGCTGAGATTACAAATTTGAAGGAGATTTGGTCTTAGAAATGGTGGTTAAAGCAGAGTATTTGGGTTGGTCTCAAAATTCCCAAGTTAGCTCTTGTATGGGATACCCAGGACTTTTCAAAATAGAAAATTGGAGATTGTGTGATCCACCCCCACTGTCCTGATTGTAAATTGAATTTTTTTTCCTTTGGTTCCTCCTGGTGTGACACATAGAGGGTAAGGTGACAGGTGCACCTTAGAAAAGGGAGAAGAGGATTGTGTTTATTACAGTGATGTTTCCTCAGCACCTGAGAGTGGGGTTCGACTCTTCTGTGTGCACCTGGCTGTTAGAAGGTGACTGTAATAACAAGTTCTAGTACTTTGCAATAAAGCAGCCACAAGGACAGAGATTTTTACTGTCTTCCACCTTCTATTCCTGCAGGACATCTGCCCTGGCCAAGCTCAGGTGTTCTGTCTGATGGCCAGGGCTGCCTGGAGACCTGAGGAGACCTGCTGACTTCCCTGCTGGGCTGCTGAATGCAAGCACTGACTGTGAGCTGGGGTTTTGCTTTGTCTTACATCACCTTGTTCTCAGTATCAGAGCAACAGGAATGGAGAAAATAGTAAATGGACGTGTTCAAATTAACTTTGTAATCTTGCTTTGTTACTGTGTCTGTTCACAATGTATTTAAATAAAGGGTCCCTCAGCATCCAGGTGTGTGCAATTAGCAAGGTGTGAATCTTCTCACCTGCCAAAGCAAGCTCAGCCTTCCATAGTAAATATTTCTCCTTGCTTAAATAGGGTTTGTTTTAGGACTAGTTCTTGGATGAGATTTTTCTTAAGCTTACCATTGACTGTGGCAAAGTTGCAGGTGAATTCAGAGCACGTCTCCCTAAAACAGGCTGATACAAGTTTCTAAATTCTTGCTGTACGTCCTGCCCTCTCCAGGTTGTGGTTGAAAAATTTCAGTATTCCCACTCACTGTTACTGAAGTGCTCACAGAGCTGTGCTGGTTTTTATGAGTGTTGTGGCACTCACAGTGCTGTGAGAAATCGTTAGGGCACAGGTGAAGAGGCTGCACTCTTTTGGTAATGACCTGTGGGGGAGAGGGGTAACTCAAGGGAACATGCCTTTCCAGTTTCCAGGACAGTAGGTGAATGCAGAAAGGTTGTCTTTTTTCTTTTTTGCCAGTTGTTCATATACCCTTAATAAAATGCTCTTTCCATCTGTAATGTGATTGGCTTGGGAGAGATCCCCAAACTAGGTTGCTTTCTGCATTCCTTCTAGCTTTTTTTTTTTTTTTCTTCCATGTTTTCCCTTAGAAAGAGAGAGGGGATGTTTATGTTCAGGGAACTGATAAACAGTTATTTTTTTAAGACATGAAGAGTGGTTGGATAAAAGACTTCAATGCCAGGTGTTCAGCAGGTATGAATTACTATGTATGAATTACTAAGAACACTTTGTTTTCAGAAAACACTGTTTTTTCAGTGGATTTGTTCATGAAAGCAGCTAAGGCTAGTTGGTGGCTATTTGAAATACAGAGTCAAGTGGTTTATTAGTGATGTAAGTCAGGCTCCATTGGCAAGATCTGCAATGCTGGCCATGTGTTGTTGTCTTGCTCCAGGATTGGCTTGTTCCTGCTTCAGTAGCACCCACAGCAGAGCCCTTGGCTGTTAGTTTTGTAGTCTGGTACTGGTCCTTGATTTTTGAGAGCAAAACAGCTGGATGTGAGTTTGTCCATGGACTGCCAGTGTTACTGTCAGTGGGACAGGTCAGCTGATAAGCACTTTAAAACAGACCAGCCTTATAATAATCTCTTGCATAATTGGATTGTTGGGATGTATCTGCTAAAGCTTTTTGTATGCAGGTTAATCCCACAGAGGGTTAATTCTTATTAAAGGAATAACTTGCCTTGTTCATACCTGGTAGGGGCAGAGGTGAGACAGGCACCTGATTTCTGAAGGGCTACTCGATATCTGTTTGATAAGGACAGATTTTGGACAGCTGAGTTGCAGCTACAGGTAGTTTTTAGTGACTGTTTATCTGGAAATCTTCTTTCTGTATTACAGGGAAATAAAACCAATCACTGTAGATTACCTGAATACTTCCAAGTTCTAAATTTATTAGGAAATCTTCCTTGTTCCTTGGCCTTGCTCTTGCAAGTGCTGATGCACTTGGAAGAAAACCTGTCTTTCAGAAATGACGTTAAGAAAATTACTGACTACAGTTTTTTAATAGTAAATATGTTAAAAGGAAGCTGTGCTAAGTTGTCTTCAGAAAAGGCCTATTGATGATTTTGATTCTAGAAACAAATAATCCTGCTCTGCTTTGCAGGAGACAATGGCAGGAACTGACTTTGGCTGACTGATGTAGTGTTTTGGACCATACCCCTTGCATGGCATACAATGAATAAAAAAAATAAACCTTACACTTCACTGTTTCTGCAGTTCTTATGACTTGGATTGCTTATACTGTTTCTTCAGGTAAAAGGGCATGTAAGACATTGGAATGTGTTTTTTGTGCCTCGTGGCTGGGATAAGCAATGAGGTGAGCAGTTGACACCCTTAGCCTGTACTTGAAAATACTGCTATAGCATGAAACTAGGAAGGAGTGTTTTAGTCAAAAGATCAAATGGCATAAAGTCTTGTCACTGCTGATGAAACTGTGAAGTGCCTTAAGAGAATGAGGATAGTGAAAGTGTTGGTTGTTAGTTGAATTCAAGGGACTTAAGACTGACAGAATTTATTTCTGAATCTTTCCTCCACTTTTTTCTTCTGGTAACAAGTGCAAAGCACAGAGGATTTCTCAGCAGTTTAGTGAGTTGCCAGGGGAAAGTCTGCTTTTGTTTTATGGTTGTGTTCAAATATGAAAAGATAAATTCAAAGCTTTAATTATACAGTGGTGTCTTAAGGATTGTTTGCAGCCAGAAGAAACTCAACAAACTGTTTTTAACTTCAAAATACCTGTCATCTCTAGAACTTGCTAGGCTTTATTTGGATGGGTTCTCAGTCTTAACCAGTGGTTGTTAAAGCAGGTCTGACTTAGCTATGTCTGTTCTGTAATTCCTTTTATTTCAGGTAAGTGGTATGGCATGAATTAGTGGGGTTTTTTGTGAGCTTTTGTGTTTGTTACTCAAGAAACGAACCATTTGTTTTTCTTGGAATTCCCTTGGCTGCTGTTTCAAAGCCTTGGGCATAAGGTGGTGTATTGTTTCCTAATTTTGGAGTACTGTTTGCTGAAATCTAGTAATTAACAAAACATCAGTAGTGGAAATGAAAGATGTTTTTGGAAGAACGGACTTTGCTGTGTGTGTAAGAATAGGCTGAGTAATCTCAGGCTTGTGCCTGTGGGCCGTAATTAGATGTTCATCAAAGGTTGCATTTCTGGTATAATGGAGTTAGTGGCCCATCCTAGTATTCAGGATATGCTGTGCCTGACAGTGTATGGAAAGGGAAGGTGTCAGTCTCCATAGCTGGAACAGCAGTGGAGCTGTGGCAAGACAAGTTCTGGTAATGGTATGAGAGGATAAAGCAGAGAAAGCAGATCAGCACCCAGCAAAGCACTGAAAACAGCAAACTGTGAATCTTCTTTCACACTTGGAAATCTGGAGTTTGCTAACATTGCATTTCTGCCAAGAAAACTGGGGAGCAAGGGGGAGTGTTCCCAGTGCAGGATAAGTGGCACATAAAGGTAAGAGAAGGCTTTGTGTACAGTTTAGTTTTCAGGGTGTTGGTTTTTTACTTGCATTCTAAACCTTTTCCCTTGGTACAGTGCTCCTTTCATCTCTCACTTTTTCCAGCTTACTTTAAGAAGTAAGAAGTCTGCCTTGTTTGCATTTTCACTTATCCAGCACATTGGCAAAGACATTTTCTGATACCTAAAGGATAAAAAGTAAGACTTACTGAAGAAGGATATTTCATTTTAAGCTACCATGTCTTCAAAAATACAAGCATCTTGTTGAAATATCTCATTAATCACAAATTCTAATAGGATTTCTAGAGCAGATGAGCAAATCTTCAGAGCCTCCAAAAGTCCTGAACTGTGTAAGCATATTAGAATGCAGGTTTTTTCAGCCCTGACATTTAGTCAGTGATTATCATAGGTAACCATACTAAAGTCTTTTGGAGGAGATTTCTGGCTTGGGGTGCATTTACTGCAGTGTGTTTGAGCTGCTGCTGCACATAACTCACGTTGCTGGTGAAATGAAATCAAGATAACCAAGACTTGACTAAATCCTCACTGTTTGAATATGTGGGAAGCATGACAGAACAGACTCCCAGCTACTCATTACTGAGTTAGGATGAGGAATTGCTGCAATTCCTGTAAGATATGACAAGCCAGTGTAATAAGTAATAAGAGTAAAGGAATCAAAATTTATGGAATTCAAGTTCTTTTTCCAGACTTATGTAGAAGAGTCTTATCTTTCATCAAGAGAATAAATGTTTTGCTTTAGATTGGAAAGAGAAAACCTGAAAATGTCAAGTCAGCTTATGATATAATCCTAATTTTTTCTGGTAATCATATTTTGTCCCACTTAAGACTATTTTGGGGCCCTCTGTTTCTGGAATAGCTTCAAATGTTCGTTTCTGGCACCACTGGAATCTTAGGGAGAGTTGAATTGCGAGCTGTGGAGTCACAGTAATGTGCATTGCTCGCTCCTGGCTGTGCTACTTGCCTCCTTTTTTCTGCTGCCAGCTGCAAAGCTGGATCCTTTGCTGAGCCATTTCACCCTCTAATTTGGCATAAACTAATTTGATAAATGAACTAAAAGCTCTTGTGTTTCTTTAGCATGCTGAAACACCATGTGGCTGGTCCAGTGCACAAGTGCCAGGCTGAAGATGCTGCTGTAGGAGTAGCTGTAGTTCAGCAGGCTTATGCTGCCAGGAAACTGTAGCCCTAGGCAGTGGAGAACTGTTGTCTGCACCTCTGGCTTGTCTTCATGCAGCCAGAGGACCTTTCTGGATGCTTCTTTTAACATCCTGTGAAAACTACAGCCCACTACTAGCAGAAAGAGTCCAAAAAGTTATCTTGGGTGATTGGGGGTGGCTCATACAGCTTAATATGACCGGTTTTACCCTGCATGGAAGTGGGAGTTTCCATACACATTCCTTTTTTGATAAGCTCTGGTATTTATTTCAGCCCCTTGAGTCCTTTCAACTATGTATTTGAGCTGGTAGAAGATACCCAGCTTCCCAAAGGGAAGAGTTAGGAAGTTAAGCAGCTCTATAAAATGCCCAATAAGCTGTGGAGATTGCTGTAACCAGCTGTGAAAGGAGAAGGGAGTAAGACCTTCCCTTCTTAGCAGCAAGAAGCTACTACTTTGTAAGCTCTCCTTAAATCCAGGTGGTATCACAATATGCAGAACTTGAAAGAGGCACGAAAATTTTATTTGTCTAATGCTCATCTTAGGCCACCAATATTTTGCTGTTTTCCCATTCTGCTGTACCAGTTTGACAGTAATTCATAAATCATTGTGTGACATCACCAGGGTGCTGTAAACTGTCCACTAACACCACACACTTGATCAAAATGTAGAAGCACAGATATTTTTTTCTTTTTAGATACCTTAGTATAGGAAAAAGAAAGTGAGGAAAAAAGCTTCTGAATCATATCAGTTTGATCCCTGGCTTTTTAAATGTCAATTTAAAGTCACAAATAGTGCGTGATTCATGCTGCTTTCTGAAATTTTATGTTTTTGAAGAAAATGACATCAATTTAAAACTTCTTGGTTATTTAGGGAGATGCAACGTGACAACTGCTTTTTCAGTACTTGTGCTTGACTAACCTGGTTTAGCTTTTTGTTTTTAAAGGCTGGATTCAAGCAAACCAGACTTTATATTTGATCACAATAAAACTAACATACCTCGGGACAGGTGTAGGCTTGGGAAGACTTCCTTGGAAAGCAGTGACATGAAGAAGTGTTGGAGGTGACTGGATAATCCAGCTTGGGAACATTAGCATTTAGTGAAGCTTGAGCAGTTAAGCCTTAGGTATAAATGAGAGCAGGAGTCTTACCAGGAAAGGTAAAATATGTGTCTACTGCAGCTGGCACTGCTACAGCTGCTTTGGAATTCAGAAAGGGTTGCTGAAAGATCAGTTTGAACATGAGTTAAAGCCATATTTTCAGTCCTAAAAATAAAGGCAGGTGCAGCATTTGTTTAACTTCTTGAAATGGTACATTTATTCAAAACCAATCAATTTACTGATACAGGTTCTTAGCTTTAGGGTCTAACCTACAGAAGTGTAACAAAATCTAAGTGACTGCTGCAATGGGGAGTTGTGCAGATATAATGTGTGTGTAAGTGCCACGTGGGACAGCTGGTGGGGTGATGTTGGTACTGTCAGTCTTCTCAAAAAGTTTGGGTAACCGTGATGTGGGTTTGAGATCCTCTTTGTTTCTGTTTCTTAGCAGAGGGCAGGTGCCTGATGCAAAATGGGTCACAGTGATCACACTCATCCCCTCTGGCCTGTGCATGTGGGTGGTGCACTGCAGCTTTGCAGGCAGGAAATGAGCTTTTCTGGTTCTAGCCCAGGAAATTTTCTAATTATAAAAGTATAAAAATTTGTACTGTAAAAAGTACAGAATTTTTACAAGTATTTGTATTAGACTAAGCAAAGTGGTCTTTGTCTAGATATAAGATTTGAATGTTCATCTGTTTGCATTTGGATATAAGGAGCTGTAGAATTATTAACTGTGTGTTAAATTTAGACTGTGAGACTTTACATGAATTGTTTTGAACGTGTAGTGCTGTGAAAATTGTCCTAATATCAAAGATATTTTTCTTACTTGAGAAATCTTTTCTGTTAATATTGTTTTAACCTTAGAAAACTTACAGTTCATTACAAGTATGAAAGAATGTGCACTCTGTTATAAATGGCTTACTTGCATTTTCTCTATAGAAAAATGCTTTATATGTTTGGATTTTTTTAGGCAAGCTACTTGAATAATTTTGTTGCCACTTGTAAAAACACACATTCTGTCCCAATGCCATTTCAACAAAGTATTTCTCAAGGGAATTGTAGAACAGACATTTATCAGGAGGGGTTTGCAAGGCATGCAGAAAATAACAGATCACAAGGAACTTTTCACATGTTCCTCAAGTTTGTGTTCTCGCACTGCTATTACATGGAAGAGTGTTTTTAAGGATTGATATTCAAATAAGCACAGACAGAAGGTTTAAATTTTTATAGTGAGAAAGAGTGGGAAGGCAGGAGATTTCAAATGCACAGTAAGGGCTGGAAACTTAAAAAAACTTCAGCTTTTTATCTTAGTGTCTTTAGTGACACTTTAGTTCCCACTTAGTGACTTGTGGGAATTACACTGAGAAAAGTGGTTTTCCTTTACTGATGCACAATTCCTTATTCTGAGTCTGAGTCAGTAATGTTTGTCAGCTAAATGTCTGTAATTTACTTTTCATGGAGACATTTAAGTGATGCTGTATTAACGTAGGAACTCAGTGGTCTGTAGCTCTGTTGCATGGTTGTGTTCCTTCCTTCCAGCTTGTGTGAAGGTGGATCAGTGCCTGACCAGTGGAATACTCTGGGCAAGTGATGAGTCAGAATTGTGGTAATGCAGCAACGTGTTAACTGAAAGTTATCATGAACAGGGTCTGTCATGTAGACAAATTTTACTCAAATCAGTTGTCAGTGCATAAAAAGAAGTGTATCTGTCTTCCAGTTTTGACACTTGAGTGTCTCTGGTTCTGAACTTGCTTGGTAGCCTCTCAGTTCTGTTGATGTATTTGTATACCACTGTAATTAAAAATACAGAAATCTGACCAGCGGGAGGTTTTGCAGATCAGATGAACAAGTTTCCTGGCATTTGCTGTGACTTCCTCCTACCGTTAAATAATTTGGTGTTTAAAAGGTAAATGAAATGCAAAGCAATCACTCCAAAGATGCAAGACAGCATCAGCAAAAACAGACAAAGAATTAGAATGGCAGTTTACTGGAAGAATTGAGATGACAAATCAATGAGATAGTTGACAAATCAGTTGCTGTTTGGATGCTGAACATAGAGGAAGGGTTGCAGGTGTATAGTGCTAAGTACTGCAGTGGTTATTCAGGTAGGGCTTGAGGATCACTGTGGAGATGGTTCCACGTTGCCAGTGGCAGGAGTATTAGTTGGTGAATCATAATCCAGCTTTGGCACAGAATGTCTTTTCAATTTTTTATATAGTGGAGACTTTCTTTTCAGATTTAATGCCCTATTGTCATGCAAATAACAGTATATCCTCTGTGAGGCTAAAAATGAGAACTTCTTTTGCTTATATGGCATGAAGGGCTTGATGTTACAGAATCTTCTTGGTCCCTCAGTCATCTGCCCCTATAATCTTGTGAAAGTGTATGCAGTTCATTTTGCTGTGTCCTCCACTTGAAGGACAGAATGTATTGAACAAGTGGGCTAGTTAGTGGAGTGGCAAACACAGCAACCCTGAGCTAAGCTTTCCATTTAAAGAAAAGAAAAACCTGCTTAAAACTGCTACTGAATTAAACCTCCTTGAAACTGCTGGAAGTTGTGTTCTCTGTAGTGAGCCTAACACACAACTCCTCTTGGAAATGGCAACTTGTCATTGTTTATTTGGATTTGGGTAAATACTGCTTGTTGTATTCAGAATTGAGAGTAAATGAGATTAATACAAAGCGTGAGGGAATCTTTGGTTAGGGGCAATATCATATATTGGAAGTCCAGCTCTAGCTTCACTAATTGGAGAGCAGATCCTGGATTCCTTGATAAGGTTGTTCCTGATGGGTTTTTTTTTCTGGTTAATAGATGAGTAAGGTGAACACTTTCCATCTCTCTTCTGGTGTCTTTTTATTCTTCTGTCTCTCCAGCTTTGTCAGGACTGAGAGAGGTATTGTCTGATATATCTGTGTTCCTGTGGCCATCCTTAGTGTTGTTTCAACTGCTTTTATGTCCTGTCTTCCATCCATCACTGTGACCTGAAAACAAACAGTGGTTATTTCTTCAACAATTGGAAACCTTCCTGTCAAAAAACCAAAGCAGTTGAGGGTATTTGCTGGTTTATGTCAGTGTTGACCAGAAGCTTTGAGCCAGACAGTCTAACATGGTGTCTGCCATGAGGATGAACTTCACTTTAGTTTTGAGTAGGTATTGGGACCAGCTGACCTCTAGAAGTCACTTCTGGTCTAAATTTTGAGTCATTAAATGTGAATGATGCAAGAGGTGTATTTCTTGATTTATGGGAGTAGGATTAATTCAGTATAGCAGAAAATGTGGACATGTCTTACATTGTTTCCTTTTTTCTTTCCCCACAGCCAGGCAGGAACAACCAACAAAGAAACTGTGGTGACAAGACATTTGCCTTGCTCATTAATGCTTTGCTGGGTGGATCTTAATCAGCAAAACTAGTTGGAATCTGCAGATTTTTTTATATGCTTATAAGATACTTATGCATAAAATGCGTGACTATCAGGTGATGTTAGCAATTGCTACTGAGAAAGGCATTTTAAATAGAAATACAGAAAAGTTCATGATGACTAAGACATGGATACTTGAGTAGAAGAAAATTTCATTGTCAAGTGGATGAATGTTTTTGCTTCTTGTTACTTGAGCTGTTAGCTCTAAGTGAGATATACTTCAGTTGTCAAACCCCACAGCTTTTACAAGCTGAAATTTCAATCAGGCATTCCTGTTCAGCTTGGTTACTTGGCATAGTTTCAAATAGTAAACTTCTTACTTGTTTTTTTTACATGTTAAACTCCAAGATCTGGGCTCCTTGTGCTGTGGCTGGGGGATGTTAAGTGGTGATTGCTGGAGTACTCTCTGGTCTCTCAGGAGTGCAACCTGCTCGAGGTTTACTCCTTGCTGTCACTCATCAGGCAGCAGTAGGAGAGGTGACTGGAGTGTTTTGAGAAGTGTCCTCGTTGCTGAAGGATGGGTGTGTGCTGTTTTGGGCAGCCAGGTGAGGGTTTACTCAAGGCTGACTTAACTATTTCTTCTGAGTGTACATCTTGTCACAGAAAACAAAGTACACTGAGATGTGAATTGAACCTGCTGGGTTATTTTGGTGATCTTACCACGGAGCTTTGGAATGCTATGAGCATATTTTGTCTAGAGTTATACATAGATGACCCTTTCTAGGGTGGGAATAAGCTGTTTTGGGAGACTCTTAAAATCCTGGAAGGACAAGCTTCCATTACTGTAATAAATGTTTTTTCTTGGGAAGTCTGTAAGCTCAAATATGATTGTTGAAGTTTTCATAAAAGCTGAATACATTCTGCTTTTAAAAATGTAATGTTTAAAAAGCAATGCCATGCTTTTTTGCCTTTGTTTTGGGAAATGTTGGGGGGGGGAGCAAAATACAGATAAGTGCTTTTTCAGAGGAGTCTTTTTAAATAAAAAGGGAGTGCTGGTGACTAAGAAGGCAGTTGTTTAACTCAACAAGCCCTCGAGCTAACTTCGGGGATTAAATGTGGTGGTGGATCCTCAGGTAATCTGTGTGCTTGCTTCTAACAGACTGCAAAAGGTAACCAAAGAAAGTAAGTTTCCCCTGTTGGCACTTCTGCTGTAAAATGTTTAGACTCCACAAATGAAAAAAGGCTGTGGTGCCTGAATTCTTGTTTCCCCCAGCTGACTTGGCCTGTTTCTGATCGAGGCAATGAACTTCTGATTACGAGGTTGTACTGAGGTGAAGTCTATGCTGTAGTCCTTTTGAAAATAGCAGTGTTTTTCCACTTTCCATACTGTTTAACGCTGTGTAAAGCAGAGAGCTGCTGACCTTTTGTCACAGATCATGAAGGCTGTAGTTCTTATTTCTCCTTGCAGTAAGAATTGCATGATGTGTATTCAGGTCAGAGTCTCAGAGCGACTTCTGGTTGTCTGAAATCAAGCAAAGACTAACAATTAGTTGAGATGTCCAGAATAAAAAGGTTAAGATTGGTAGTGTTTTAAAGTCTATTTCTGAAGTTTGGTTGTATTCTTAGCTCCTGGAGATTTCCTTTATGACCTTCAAACCAGCTATGTATCTTTACCCATATATAGAGGTGTTGGGATAATATTTGTGCTTTAGCTCAGAGGAACCATGTTTACTGAACAAATATATATAGAAATGAAATCATCCAAAAGAAATGTAAAAGCAGTATAAGTCTTTGCTGTTTGCTAAATATGGTAAATACTCAAACCTGAATGCCAAGTATCTTTCAGAACACTTGTAACTAGACACGAATTAGGAATCTTTTCAAATGTAAATGCTTCAGGCTTTGTGTTGTGCAAGACCTCCATCCTCACCTCTGTTTAGTCATCGACCTATTTGAAAAGATTTACATTCTCTTTTAGGGCTAAATTTATTGTGTACATAGATCAACTCTGGTGTGCAAAGCTTGTACCCGTTTCCCATCTGAGGAGCAGCTGTGGAAGGGGGAAGTTGGAAGAGCAGATTAATACAAGTCCTGCACATCCTTTTCCCAGGTTCTTGTTTGCTGTTTGGCTCCAACCTCTAGGCTGTGATGCTCTGCTCTTAGTCAACATTTTTTCCTTCCTTCTTTTGACTTCTCACCTATGACATGACAGAGGCACAAAGAGGAGATTGCAGAATCAGTAAGGAACACAGTGAAAGAAGTGAGCCACTGCCCTCACAGCAGTTCAGTTGGGCTAGTGGAAATGGTTTGGGGATCAGATGCAATATTGCAGAAGTTTAGCTGTTGTTTTGAACACTCAGCCCGGGATATTTGGGCGTGCTGCTGGCATGGATGCTTTCCTCTCAATCCTACTTCAGCTCCAACATTACCTATTTTCATTCCATGTGCTACAGGTGTTCCAGGAATGTGCTCCCTGCCTGCCCTTTCCCATCCCTCTCACACATCTCTGGGTGTCCTGTGTATTGCCTGACACTGGAGAGCAGGCAGACCACTCCACTGGGCTTATGCCATTGGGTTTTCCCCTTGTTTTCTGTTCATGATGCTAAACAGTATCATTTCCTGTTGCCTTTAGGTGAAGATAAGGGTAGGTAAAGCTTTATTTTAACTTCTCTACATTCTGATGTTGATTTAAGTTACTTTTATGGAGCCATGGAAGTACCTGAGTTCCCACATGACTTGAAACTTTCTGTGTGCTCTCTCTTTTTGTGCTGAGGGGGGGATCCTGGTATATGCCTAGTTTAGAGCATAAAGTTTCAGTCTTTTAAAATTTCTCTCATTTCTTTTTCTTTGGTGTAGTCGTTCCCTATAGTATTTATTTTAACACTGTGGCCTCAGACAGCTTTCAAATCTTGTTAGCCCTGGTCAAAGGAGCTGTCTGCTGCTCCTGGAGAGGATGCTTTGGCAGGAATGGGGGATCTTTTCTGTTTCTCTTCTTTTCAGGACTCCAGACAAGGTATTGTAAGCAGTGTCCATTGACATTGGTACTTACTTGACCCTTTTGTCTGGTCTTTTGTGCTTCTTTTCCTTGTTAGTTTTTCCCTCAGTGTGCTCCCAAGGTCTTTACAATTTCTGTCCTAGGGTGCCAATGGTACTGTGTGACTCTTAGAGGAGCCTTGGCTGAAAAGGGATTTCTGTGCACTTCAGGCAATATATCTCCAAACTTTCATTTCTGGTGCATATTAAACTATTACCAGAGAGCTTTAAGAACAGATTAGAAATGAACAACCCAACCCAGTTCCTCACTATTCTTGCTGTGAGAAAGAGTTTCCTAGTAGCAGTTCTGTTGTTTTTATAAAGGGAAAGAAATAGCCTATCAAAGTGAAGGTTTATATGCCTGTTGTTTTGCACAAGTAAGGCTATCTAAAAATTGAGATTTCTTCTACATGACAGGGGTTTGAGTGCTCAAACTCCTTTGTTTTATAATACACAAGGCAATAGCAAGAAAAGAGCAAAAATGTATGGAAGCTGGCATGTCATACTTTTTTTCTAAAGATGGATCATCTCTGAAAACAGGCAGAAAGAGTTGCTTGTTTTGTGTGAGAATCACTGACTCTTCCCACACTTCATTTCCTCTAACCTTTGTCCCTGTACTCATATCAGTGCATTTAAAATATCCAGTTCCATGCTGTCTTTGTGGCTCTTGAGGTCAGAGGAGATGCTTTTGTGTTGGGTCATGAAGCCTGTGGTGAGTCACTTTTAAACCATATACTCAATCCCTTTTTGAGTGTATTCTCACATCCAAAGTATTTGACCCCATATTCTGTAAAATGGCTTGTTTTGGTGGGTATGTGCATGAAAAATTCCAGTCTGTGTTCTTCTGTGGCAGCAGCTCGAGTTTCCTGTCCCAGAATTTAAGTGAGCTTGGAGTATATGCTGTACTTCCTTGACAACTTTCTTGATGAATAAGGCTTTGAGAGAGAGCAAAAGTGCTAAAATAGCTTGAAGCCAACCTTTCAATCTCATCAGGTGTATCCACTCTTCAATTATTTTACTTTTGAATATGTAACTTTGCATTTCACTGGCCAGTCACGATCAGGATTCCCTAACATTAAGTTCTCTCTAGTTCAGAATACTCATTTGGTATTTTAAATCAAAGTACTCCTCGAACATTAATTAATACTGTTTCTTGTTTCACTTGTGTGGTGCTGGTAAATGTTTGACCTGGGCAAGCACCATGAAAAACTTCAGTCTGTACATTTACATTTTTTAATAAACTGCTTTGCTCGTGGCACTTTTATGTTTGCATTCCACAAACAGCGAGTGATTGAGTTTTACAGACAGAAATGATCAGAGGAATGGAACTTTAATTTTGCAGGAAAGTAACTGTGAACAGGATCTGGTGAGGTCCTGGATGATTTATAGTGGTTGTGGTTTGAGAAGTGTCTGTGCTCCAGGGGTGGTTTGTGTCTCTTAATGTAGCTGCTGGTTGTGGGTTTTTATGGGGTATCCCCTTTGCCTTGTTAATGTGAAAGTAGCTGTTGGAAAACTGTCCTGTGAAATGAGGTCCTCAGATCCCAGAGGAATTTTCAACTGGCAGAGCAGGTGAAGAGGTAGACTAAATTGCCTGTAGTAACTGGCAATTCAGAAGAGATTTTTATGGATAGATTACAAAAACCAGTGCTATCCCTGGTAGTCAAATACTGGACTTACCTTAGGTAGAGTATTAATAAAAATAAAGTATTCTCAAGATTTATTTTGAGACTTATTTTTTGTGATCTGAATGGTTTATATTTTCTCATGTGAGATCTGTAACATGGGAATTCAATGAATTTTGCAGGGTTGTATTTGTTAGTGGTGTTAGTTTAAATGGCAGCTGATGCTATCACGAAGAAAGTTAACTCAGAATAAAATGAACTGTCCTAATCTACAGGTGCTTAATACCTGCAATGAAGGGGTAGGTAGCAAAGCTTTCCCTCTGGGTACCAGAGGTAACCACAGTTACTGGTTTTAGCTGTCCAGGGGCAAATAGCACAATTATTTGTACAGTTGTCTCATGGTGGGGTTTTCTTTCCTCTCAATTGATGTAAAAAGTTGAATAATTTCTTTCATGAGTTTGAAGGGAATCAACGGGGAGCTGTTCTTGCCTTTGTCTACAGAGTTGAATATATACCTTTCCTGTGGGCTTAAATTCCAGAGAACAGGAGGATTTAATATATATGAAATGTCTTAGATGTGTCTCATCCTAAAGCATTTATACAAGTAAGAGTAGAATACAGAATTGTACATGTTTTTTAAAAATACATTTTTGCAGATGTTTGGCAGCTGTTTCCAAGGTCTGAGTACAAATAGCTTTGTTAGTGTTTGCTGCAGAGACTCAGACAAACTAAGCCTAAACCTCAGCTTTACCTCTTTCCTTTCTTTCCTTAAGCTGCCTGGAAATGCAGTGGAACTCTGGACTTTTTGGTTGCAAGTCTTTGTTTTGGTCTCTAGTGTTGCTTTGTTTTTACTGGCAAGAAGTAAAACTAAAAGCAGTTGGCTGTTCTCTGGTATATATTTTCTAGTTTGACAGAAAAACCTCTGTCCCATTAGGTTTGGCTTGCAATTTTCCTAAAGTCACAAAAACCTTTGTCTAATGAGTTGCCTGTAGGGGAAAAAATCAAATCTGACTTTTTGCAGTCAAGTATGTTGGATAACATGCTTCTGCTCCAGCTTGATGGAAGAAAATGCTGCTGTCAGAAGGAATCTGAACTTCCTCTGACAACTCCAAAAGTGTTCTGGTTTTAATTGGAGATGGACTTGCTTCAGTTTTCTTTCTGATGTTCTGGCTACATGTGGATGGACAGGGAAAGTGATGGTCCTGTGGGGTTTTTTCCTCAATAAATCATCTGAGTTTAGATTGTTTACAGGATGAAGCGTTTGGGTTCTGATGCTTAGATAAGGAATACTGTGGCTCTTCTGTGACACAGCAGATGATATATATTTTTTTTAATTTAATCTGGGATCCTCTGAATGGCAAAGTTTGGAGCTATTTATTCTGGCAAAGAAGGATGAAAGACTTGAGGAGAAAAATCCTCCACTCAGCAGTAACGTTTCTAAAACTAGAGCTGGCAATGAGGTAATTGGGACTCCTGCAGTGTTTTATAATCAGACTGTAAGTTGGATTTCTGACTGACTTCATATTTAAATATGCTTAGCTGTAATAAATAATACGTATTTATAACCTTACCTTGGGAGGGCTAAATAGTTTAGAAATTTGTGATTTATTTTTTTTTTCAACCTTCAATCTATTGCAATGTAGTCATTGAAAAGACAACGTTTGCTCTTTTCCCAGTGTTTAGGGCCATGTTAAGACTTGGCATGGCCTTGGGATGAGAAGAAAGTCAGTCTGGATTTGACAGGGACTCATTCCATGACCAGACCTGTGCAGACTATATATAGAGTCCAGCTTTATTTCACTTACCTTGTGAATGACTTCACACAAACGAAGCAGGTTGTGTTTTGTGGAAGCCATGAACATTTTGGAGAGTACAGTGATTGTTTTGCTTCGGGTCTGGAAGAGACTGTTCATCTGGGGTGAGTCACGAGGCAGGAGTGCTCAGTGTTAGAGAAGAACTAACTAAGAAGTGTTAGAACCTGGGGCTGGTGGTGTAACAGTGTGGCCATGAACACATCCTGCTCTGACTCTGCTTGTCTCCTGAAAAATAAGAATGCAGGTGTGCTGTGCTGAGTTGGTTTGCCAGATGAAATTATTTGCACATTTTTAATACAGTCTTGCTATTGGAGTAAAATGATCTGATTCTTTCAAGAGGTTGATTGTGACCTTTCATTCATTGCATGCATAAAAGGCTCTTGAACTTTAGATTATTCATCACCCCTGTGCTTATTTCTGCTGCCCTCTAGTAGTGTTGTTAATAGTGCAGCCATAGTAATGATGTTATGGAAAAGCCAGTCATTCTGTCTAGCTCCAATTATGGATTTGTTCTCATCCTGATTCTTCAACTACCTTCTTTTAATTGTTCCTTTCTACTGTACAGCTGTGACTAGAAATTCAATCCAACAGTAGCTTTCAGTCTACTCAAAACACAACTCAGCTATTTTATTTCCTGGTAGAATAACATAAGTTATGTCAGGGCCTACAAAAGGTAATGTGAGAAGAAATTAAGAAAGCTTAAACATACTTGTGGTTTTGAATGGTGTTTAATTACTCACGGTTTCATTCTCCCCTGTGCATTGGTGTGTGTAGTAGCACTTAGATATTTATGTTGTAGAAGATTTTTTCTTTCATCTCCTGAGTAGTTCTTTCAGGCTGTGTTGGTACACTCTGTACAATTATGTACAAGTGTTATCTCTTATGGCATGCAACCAAAGTGTCCAGCTAAAAAATTTAAACTGGAAGTTGCAAAATACTGTTGTATGTTTTCTGGATCATGAAGTCTTCGTTTCCTGGATTAATGAGGGAAGAGAGGGAAAGAAAAAGATAAATTAAGCCACGTTTTTGATAATATAGGATGTTCTCTAGGCTCCTAAAGAGATTTAACTAATGTTAGTGTGTGTGTTGGTTGAACCTTTTAAATCATCAAATGCTGCTGTTAAGAAATAAATCAGTCTCTTTATTCCTGCTTAGGTGGTTGCAACACACTTAGTAGTGTAGCAGTACAGTGAACTCAGAGCTGCTCTAGTTTGAATTAGTTTTATTTGGAAGAGATGCTTCCTTGCACTGAATTGTAGAGCTGATAAAGTTTAGAGTTTAACATGAATTTCAATTTTATTTTTGCATTTGGGTGGACATAGTTAAAAAATGAAAATAGAGTATATGTGTGAACCATTAAAAAACTAAGTGTATGTTGTTTCTTGTGCCTTGAATTTAGCTGGTTGTGTCACACGAGATGCTTTGGGCAGAGTTTACATTGACAAAGCCACACAAATATTCAGAACAGATCTAGATGGGACTTGCCAACTGTCCTTTTCAAGCCCTCTGAATTCCATAAAGGCTCCAGTTAGAGAAGCAGTGATCTCTTTTCTTCCCCACTACTGTTCTTTTCCTCAGGTTATTGTTTTGGCCATTTTGTGTGATCCCTGAAATAAATATGTGGCTCTGCCATGGGGTTGAAACTAGTGCATAGTGACTTTGGAGCAAAGGTATGAGGGAGTTGTCCCTGAGAAATGGGACTGAAAGACTTGTGTAGGTTCCCATCTGTTCTCAGTGAGCTTTAGGGGAACTGTTGTTTTCTTGCTCTCTGGAACTTATTAGAAGCCGTTGTAACTTCAGTGATGTTACATTTTCTTGAGGATGTGGCTCAGTCATCTGAGAGAGTTAATATCTAAAACATATGGGTTAAATAAAAAAAAATAAGTGTGTGTTCTCCCAGCTTCCTGTGTTTGTGTTCTGTTTCTGTGTTGTTAAAGTTGGTGTCCATCTGCCTCCCTGCAGTTTGAAAGTGAGCTTAGGCTCTACAGCTGCTGCCTAGGGCCAGATGTGAGCAGACATACCAGGACCTGGTGAGAAGGTCATGCTTAAGCTTCCTTTTTTGAAAATATTCGTTTAGAACTTTTGACTGACAAAACAAAGCCTGTGTAACATAAAGCAGAACTTCATTTCTCTCTTAGTTGACAACTTCATGAAGCAATTTGTGTTGTATATATTTAGTAGCTGTCCTTAAACAGCTTTCTGGGCATCAGTGAAGAGCTCATTTTTCAAACCAGTGGGAATGTTCAGATTTCTTGTGATGTATCAAGTCCCAGCCTTGATGTAGGTTCTTTTCTATATGTAGGGGAGTATTGTTTGTGCTGCCTCCTTTAAGGATTAAAATCTTCTTTGTTCCATCAGAATATCTCACCACGTTACCTAAAAGTATTATATTATTTGAGTTTTCTTCCTTTTTGTGTCAAAGATGCCAGTATTTGAAAGAAAACATGATGTGGAGTTGTGATTCAGAGAACTGCAGATGTTGCTTGGAAGGGACATCTGGTGGGAGGTCATCTTAGTCCAGCCTCCCACTCAGAGCAGGACTGTTGCCAACACTAGCTGAGGTCAGTTCCAGCTTTTAGCATTTGGGATCTGCCAGGATAGACTCCATCAGCACCTCCCTGGGAAACACAACCAGCCCAGCCAATCTAAGGAGTTTGGTTCTGCCATCTCTGCTCTGCCACCCGGCAGTTTTAGGCACCTGTTAGATTTGCCCTCGGCTCCCTCTGCCAGCCTGAGCAAGCCTGCTTTCCTCAGCACCCCTTATTCAGGCAGGTGCTCTTGATCCCTGAGCACCTTGGAAGCCTTTTGCTGGTCAGTCTCCAGCTGTGCCACAGCTCTGAGGCTGAGCCCCCAAAACTGTCCTCAGCCCGTGGTTTGTAATGGTAGGGCAGGAATTGGATTTCCTCGTTTCTTGCTGACCCTTTCCTGTACAGGAGTAAAGGGAGTTTCTCTGCCAGGGGTCAATGTCTGTAGCACCTTGAACCAGTCTGCTTAGCTTTAATTATTTTCTAGATAAGGACTAAGAATGACCATTCTTAAGGATGGTCTAAGGATCTTGGCAGTTGGAGAAGCAGAAGAGAAAAGGGTGAATGTAGTACTTGTGACAGAGATCTGCAAAGTCTGTAAGATGCAAGAAGCAGTATCACTACTTTTGTCTGTAGAAAACCTTTATCTCTGGAACTGGGGCGGGATGTGGGAAAATATATAATATTAAAAACACAGAGCAGGATTTTATGTCTCAGATCACTTAGATTTCAATACTGAGTGGAAAGCACACCAATCCGTGGGAAAGCCATATAAGATTATAGCTCTCATCAGTCCCTCCAAGCCCAAGTGTACAAGCTGAAAGGGATAGCAGTACTCAAGCTGAAAGGGATAGCAGTACTCAAGCTGAAAGGGATAGCAGTACTCAAGCTGAAAGGGATAGCAGTACTCAAGCTGAAAGGGATAGCAGTACTCAAAAGTGACTCCTAAATTGAAGGAACAGCAGTTTACCTAGTATGGCCCTTCAAAATGGGCAACTCATAATCTTAAAGTGAGTTTAAGTCTTCTGGGATTTTTTTTTTCCTCACTAAAATACAACAGTTTTGTGTTTTAGTAAGAAAGAGGATGAATAAATTTAGTGATGCTTTGGATTTCATATCGCACCTTAAATTCCAATGGCAGGAAGCAAGGTTACAAAAGGAACTGATTGTAACTTGGGGGGCAGTTTGTATTGAATGAGAAGTATATAGTGCCTTAAAGCACTTGATTCTGTAACTGTTCTGTAGGACTCAAAGGTCAAAATAGTCTTAACATAGCTATGTTCTCTTACTCAGCAGTAACAGTGTGCATGGATTAATTGTGAAAATGTGCACAAGGAATTATCAAGTACAACCTTAATTTGAAACTTCGAAGGGGGACTTGGTTTCAGTTTTCTTCTGGGCTCACACAAACCTCTGGTGAGGGGGCACACTTGAGAATAAACAGGCAGGTGGACTGGAAGAGCAGGATCTATGTACCTGTGTGCTCAGTTTGATGAATGAAAATTTATCCGGAGGGATAAAACAGAATGCTGCAGTGATTTCCAGCAACACTGTGGCTTTGGCACAGGGCTCTGTTAAAAGGGGAACTCTGAACTGAAGCATCATTTATGATGTTTCTTCTCTGACCTTAAGCACAGCTGCCCACAGGATCTGTCCTGAAGCCAACCAGCCATGACTTGCCAATTGGCTTACGGGGTAAAGAGATCTGTGCTGTGTTAAGATGTTTGAACTGAAGTGCTGCTCAAGAGAAACAATGAGATACTTTAACCTTTCTTACCTTTATTTTTTTTTTCCCCCAGAGGTATGGAGAACTTGGTAGCTGGCTCCAATCTTCCTCCACTTTTTACAGATGAGGATGGATCCAAGGAAGGTGGTGAAATCAATGTAACTGGGTAAGCAACTCTTTCACCTTCAGCTGGTAGATACTATGTCTGGACTTGCCAGGGAAACTGTTTCAGTGGAAGGAGGGCATTGTAAGTAATTTTTTAACAAAAAAGAAACCCAACAAAAATCAATCTTTTGACATTTCCTTGGTCTTGATAGAACATCACAGGACTCTGTTTAGGAGAAACCAGGACTCTTCTGAACTGATGGAAGTGGTCACAAACTTTTTTTTTAATATCTCTTACCTTTAAAAGGTAAATCTCTAGGATTTTAGTCTAAGACAAGGGACATGATGGGAGCAGAGAGGGAGGATGTATCTGTGGGCTGTAGTAATTTCAGTTTATTTCCATTAAAGATACACTGTTCATCACTGATCTCTGAAAATCACTGAGTCTCATGACTTTCATTTTTGCCAGACTGACTCTGCTTTTACAGACTGCAACAATGGCCTCTTAAAATTACAATGCCAGAAGAAGTTGTCTTTTAAGAATACTCGAGATTCTTGCTGTGTACTTGAAACTTCTTTTCCATTTTGCAAAGCACCAAGCAATAAAATTCAGACTTTCTAGGCAGGTAAAGAGCTGTAAAAACGAACATGGACACATTTGCTTCAAGAGGGTCTGAATTTGGATTTATATATCTGGGATTTCAAACTTTCTGGTGCCAAATGAGACCCATGTCCAGATTAGGCTTGTGTTTAAGATGTGTCAGCTGAGGTTTCATCAGTGTTTGCTGCAAATGGCTGCATCACATGGAAGTTTTTGCTGGATGTGTCGTTTAGAGCTTCCCTGCCAAGGGGGAACACATAGGAAAGCTGAAATGTTCTTCAAACCATAAAAGTGAATCCAGAACTGTATCATTCAGTTTGACACATAGCAAATGTAATTCACTTACAGGAGGGTGTGTGCCCTGTTCCCTTCTCCCTCTCTAACTGCCAGTAATATGAACTCACCCTGGTGTCTGAAAGTCAGGTGTGGATCTCCCCAGCCCTTGTGTCTTTACCAGTAATTATGCCACAATTGCTGATGGTAGTAATAAAAATATGCTTTTCTCTCCAAAGACAAATTTTCCCATGGGCATTCAACTAACAGTTGTGTTAATGTAGCTCAAATTTCTGTGGATGTACTCTACATTAACAGGAACAGTTATTTTGAATATTTAAAATTTCCCATAGACACAAGGAGCTGTAGACTGGAGTAAATGAACAAAGGAGGCTTGAAGCACAGAGTGCTATAAAGGAATTTTCATGAATGTAACTGGGTAAAGCTGAGTTACCTTTAGCCTGGCTCAAGAAGAGTTTAGAACCTGAGATGAGTCAAAAATCTTCTATTAATTTGCCCACTGAGCACAGTGGTGAGAATGTCCAGGGGGGAATGTCCCAAAATGTGTGCTCATTTCTCAGTCTACTTTCAGGAATACTTCTGTGGGCTTGCTTTTGTTTTTGCCTCCAGACAGCTTGTCCTTTCCTGGAGGAAGGTAGATTGATACAGCTCTTGCAGCAAAATCAAATAATGGCCATTCCAGAGCCTGTTGGGAGCTCGTCGTGTTTGTGTTTTAAATACCCACATGTATCAGCAGGAGATTACGTGGAATAAAGTTCAATCCAAAATCATACACGACCACAGACCTGTAAATGTATTCGTGGAGAAATATATTAAACACATCCCAAAAGGTGTATATTGGTTGATGATGAAACTATTCATTTCAAATTCTTTATGGTATTTTTGAAGAAGGGTAGATTCATGCTCTCTGGTGTCTGATCCAAACATATATTTGACTGACAGTTATTTGTATAATGAAATACTTCACTAAAAATGAAACAAAATAACACTTCAAAAATCAAATTGTCTTTGAAAGCCTATGGTAGCTCTGGTAGTTATAGCAGTTGCTTGGATGGAACAGCCAGTTCTTCAAAAATCACTTTAAAATTCCTTTTTTCTTGCTAGTGTGAGAATGAATATATTTGCAACGTTTTTGCATGTTTTAGAAGATTAGGGAGGAAGTGATTTAGCAATATGATGATTAAATTTTTTGTTCTGCTCTTATGTGCTTTTTCAGATTAGCTAATTCGGAGAGTTCATTCAGTGGTGGAACTTCACAGCCTGTGAATAACCCAGATTTGGTGGAGGACTTGTCACAGGCTCAGCAGCTGCAAAATGAGTCCTCTAATGCTGCTGAAACCACTGAGCAGAAGCCTGAGGAGGAGGTGAGATGAAATAATAGTGACTTCTCAAGGAAGCAAAGATGTGGAGTTTTCTCATTCTGGTTTGTCTTACCTACTCAGAATTTTTTTTACAGGATCACATATCTTCACTGTGTGCCATTTTCATTCTCCTGTGCTGCCCAGCTGCACACAGATAGCCAAGCAGAGCTGGCAATTAGAATGTGCAGAGAACAGCACTGATTTTTTGGTGACTAAATTGAGAAGGAGCTGAAGTTTGACAAGAAAGTGGTTTGGGGTTTTTTTTCTTTTGATAGATGCATTTGATATTCCTCCTTGTAGATTGTTTTCAGCTGTGAGGTCCTTTTTTAATTATGTAGTAAAATTCCAGGAGGGAAACTAAAACTAACATGATGGCAGGAACATGTTGGTCTGGGGAAAGATTAGAAGTACTGAAAATAGTTGTGTGTACACAGCATTAGAAAATAGTGTTGTCCAGAGATTGCTGTAGAAATAGTATGAAGCCAAGAGGATGAATGATAATGATACTATTCCTGTGAGCTCACGGTGTGCCCCAGGCAAATCTTACAATATTCCCTCCTTTGGAGTTTGTTGGTTGCTCCATTGGAGGTGATTAGTGGGAAAGAGAGCCTACAGAACAGATGAGAATAGAAAAGCCTGTATGCTGTCCTCACCCCCACATTTTGGGCACATTATACATGAAGGAGAACGATTTGGAAGGGGCAAAATAACTAGTTATCAACTGCTAACTAATTACCCAAAATCTCTCCA
Source organism: Pipra filicauda (assembly GCF_003945595.2). Classification (NCBI taxonomy): domain Eukaryota; kingdom Metazoa; phylum Chordata; class Aves; order Passeriformes; family Pipridae; genus Pipra; species Pipra filicauda. Next base: position 927,984 of record NW_024104118.1, on the reverse strand, counting down.
AAAGTGATACTGAAGTAAATGACTGGGAGGATGAGAATAATTAAAAACCAAAGTAAATTTAAATCAAACAAGCAAACAAGTAATAAAAATATTTGCGGTTGCCTTAGCTAAGATGATCATGTCACGGATTATCAATTCTTTTGATTTTACAATCAAGTTAATGCCAATGATATTTTGTTGTCCCTTTGGATCAGGGAATACTGTAAAGAACTTTTCATAATGAGACTTCTTTGGGTTTGCTTAGGGAAAAGTCCTGATTCCTCTAAAGCAAGGTTTAAAGCCTACATCCATGGAGAGGATGTGTTGCAGCAGCGTATTCCTGATGAAGTTGTTTGAGACACGGATGTTTATTCCTTCCAGAGGTGGTTGTTTTCATCCAGTCTGAATTGTCTTGTGTTTTCATTTTGCAGCAGCAAAGGACCAAACGAGGAGGCTGGGCCAAAGGGAGGAAGAGGAAGAAACCCCTCAGGGACAGCAATGCCCCCAAATCCCCCCTCACAGGGTACGTGCGGTTCATGAACGAGCGTCGGGAGCAGCTTCGAGCCAAGAGGCCTGAGGTGCCTTTCCCAGAGATCACCAGGATGCTGGGCAATGAATGGAGTAAACTGCCTCCTGAGGAGAAACGGGTACCATTCAACTCCCTTTTCCTTCTTGGATTATGATTACTCTTAAATGGGAATATTGTTGTTCAGTGAGGAAGTTAACATAGGCTTTTGACTGAAGTTGTGTTTGGGAGGATGTTTCAAAATAAGGGGCACAAGTCTTTCCTGAGTTCCAATGGTGAACCTTGGTAGGGCCATAGCATCTCATCCAGGTGTGACTTGAGAACTGTATCCTCTAGGTAATGCCAGAATACAGTCGGGATGGGGGGGATTGCTCTAACGAGACATCCCACAGTTTATGGGATCCATCTGGAGTAACTGCTGTGCTCAACTCAGATACAGCTGAGACCTGTAAGGTCAAAGCCTTGGGATGTGGTGTTTTCTAATTGAGACTACTGTGGCCTTCTGCACTGTCTGATAAGTGAATGAAGACCAAGGCCATCTGGACTGGACCTTGTTAATTGGGTTAATTGCTAATGGATGTCTTACTATCCACACCTGATTGCCAGTCGGATATTACAGCAAAGCAGTTCTTAAATCACAATGCAGCTTGATGCTCTTATATGAATTGATCAGGATATTTGAACTCTCAAAAGTACTTCAAGGGTAAGGTAATACTTTAAAGTTTTTATGAATGAAAAATGAGATGCTTCAAAAAACAAAATTTTCTTTTGTTGCTTTTTACTAAGCTTGTAGAGTACAAGGTATGCAGAGATGATATAAAATGGTGCATAGGGATAGTGATTTAACCATAATGGAAAATGTGTGGCAAGGCAAAGCAGTTGATTTGGTAACAGACAGTGAGAATGATGTTCCTTGGAGGAAAATCAGGATTGCCCTAAAGTAAGGTTTGAAACTTAGATCCGTGGAGAGGATGTGTTGCAGCAACATACTCCTGATGGAAATGTCTGCTGGGAGAGAAGGGAAAAAGACATTCTGCCCCTCAGTCCCTTGCCTTTAACATATTCTTATCGTGCCTGAGGCAGATTTTTAACCCAGGAAAAAGGAAATTGAGTTCAGATCTCTATTCTGTGTACTGCTTTTTAAATCCCCAGGGAATCTGTCCTTGAGTAAAGCTGTAAGTCTCTAACTTAGAGCAGGTCAGAGGAAGACTGCTGAGCCCTTTCAGCAACACATTGCTGGAGATGGAAAAAAAGAATATCTCGTGGAAGAATACCATGTCCAAAAGCAATGCCAGCCCAGCATCACCAAATTTGCACTCCAATCCAGAATGTTAACACTGTCCTCAGCAGGGTCAAAACACTGTTGCAAATGCATGGAATTTATAACTTATATGTACTGTTGTGATGACTTAATGAAAGTAAGTCATACCAGGCTGACTAAGGTTCAGTCTGATTTAATACTTACATCCACTGAATTTTAAACTCCTTAGGAGGAAGAAATGGGAAGGCATCTTTTTTCTTGAAAGGATACCATTAATAAGCATTGTGACCATTCATTAAATGTTTCTCAGTTCATTAGTTCCCTTAAAGAAGTCTCCAGGGAAGCTCATTCTGTCATGCAGATGTGTGAAATACCCTCAGCCCAATAAGAAAGGTTTCTATCAACCCAAATGAGGACAGGTTATATCACTTAAAGCCAGGCTCTTACTTTATGCTACTCTTGGCAATAGCCATCATGTTTTGTTCACCTCTCAGATGTGCCAAGTGCATGGTGATGCTTTTTGTCTGTGAGGCATGAAAAACAAGAGTATATTTGGAACCCCACTGTCACAGGTCTGAACCATAAAGCATCATCTGATAAGGTGTTCTCGTTTGGCAGCACTTAATCCTGGCCACAGAAAAGGAATTCTGAAATGTTTGGTCTATAATGTATAGGTAGCATTCAGTTAAATAGAGTAGCTTAGTGGCAAATTACTCCTAGCTCTAACAAAAATAGGGTTAACAGAATAGTTAGTTGCCTTAAAAAAAAAGAGAAAATAGGACACCAGCATACAGTCATTTTATCCAGAAAATTTATGTCTTTGCATCTCAGATACGTTCTCATTGTCTCTTCACTCCTTTCCTGTTTGCAGAGGTGACATGGATCAGAACTTCATCTGACAAGTTGTTTTTCTTTCCTTCTTCCCAAAGGGGAGGAAACTCCCTGAAACTCTTGGACTTTTTTGTTTCAGCGCTACCTGGACGAAGCAGACCGAGATAAGGAGCGTTACATGCGGGAGCTGGAGCAGTACCAGAAGACTGAAGCCTACAAAGTCTTCAGCAGGAAAGCACAGGACAGACAAAAAGGCAAATCCCACAGACAAGGTATCGAATGGGACAGAAAAATGTGCCGAGCTAGAGCAGAAGGTTCCCAGCTGGTCATGTGCCCTGACACTCATTTAAAGCTTTTGTAATAAAAGTGAATGTGTTCTTTCCATGGCATTTACATCAGCTGTGTGTAAAGTGATTAGATTGATGTAAATTTAGCTGTGTCTAGATTGTGTTGGAGGATGTGCACCGAAAGCATCAAAGTTAGACACAGCTTCTGTTGGCTTTCCAGGAAAGCTGCACAAGTTGCCTTGTCTAGAATTGTTGTGTGATTATGGTTGTGTAACTGCTTTCATTCTTTGGTTCTTGTTTTCTCAAATCTTGTGTATTTTGGGAGACTGGTTGTTTGTTTTCTTTTTCAGATGGAGCAAGACAGCCAGCTCATGATCATGAGGTAAACTCCTTCATTCTACACTTAACATCAGCGGGTAGATTTTCAGGTGACAAAAACTTCTAGTGAAGTCAACCCCCAGTTTATGCCAGTTGAAACCCTAATCAGAAGAGTGTGAATTTTTCTTTCTATGCAGGTTTTGATCAAAAGTTTAGAAACAACTGAGTACTCTTATACTCATTAGTGTGATGAAAACTAAATCTCGTAAGTCTTGGGCAGGTGTGAATGATCTAAGATGAAGTGAAACAGGGTACACATAAAACATAGGTCTGTTTTGTTAAGGGTCTGTTTGTGATGTTAAGTCAGTCACTGGGTGCAAGTCAGTATAATTGAACCTTTACCTGGTGTTTTAGAGGTTCAACTTGCAGAATTTTTATTTAAAAATTTTTTGAAGCACAGAATTTTTATTATTTGGTAAGTAAATATCGAGATAAAACTACCAGATAGCTTGAGACCCTGATAAATCTGCCAGGTTAGCACCTTGAGGTGGCTATTTTGAGGTACTGATTTTCTGCAGCAACACAAATGCTCGTGTCTTCCTTGAGAGGAAAATGGGTAAAGCAACCAATAACTGGAAAACATTTGGCTTAAACCTCCTCCTGCCCTCCCCCTCCTTCTGCATATGTAAATATTGGAAAAGAGTGATAATCTCTGGAGATAAAATGCCCTTGCTTAAGTTGATGACACATGTAACAAATTTTGTGCATCCTGGTTGACTGTGGTCTCTCTCCCCTCGAAATGCTGCAGCTTTCTCCAGTTGTATTACCTGGGGCCACAGAGCTTCTTTCATGGTTACCAATAAATTGCAAACTAAGAGCAATGAAAAATCTTGTTTATACACAGCCTCTTCACTTGTAAGCAGTAGGGCTTTCTGAAAGATCTGTTTTTCTTGGTGAGGCTTTTTGCCTTGGGAAAGCAATCCAGTTGGTTTCTAATGTGTTTATTACAATGGTGACAAGGCTGTGCACTGCTGAGAGGCAGCTACTGGTCTTGTCAACCTGAAGGAAAATAAGTTTCACTTTCAGGAAAATGCTTTGGTAGGATGTTTTTGATATGCCTTGTATTAACTTTTAAAGGAAATTGTGGTAAGATGAACTTTTAGAAATACGTGGTCCCCAAGTTTTCTGATTCTACAGTCACTGAATCAAAGTTTCTCTTTAATTGTATAAAAACACGTTACTGAAGGCTTCAAGTTCTAGGTTGACTGTGACTATTGCATAACCTTTAAATTATACAGGTGGCAAACTACAAATTCAGAGTCTTATCTCTTTTATCCTTCTCACTTAAGCCATCATTGCTGCTATCTCACATCATAAATGTAGTTAAAATGGAGTCCTCTTCACTCTGTGGGACTTTTAAGCTTCCTCAGATACAGTTGAACACCATGACATAGTTGAACTAACAGCATGTTAGACATCCTTCTCTGAAACTGTGCCTTTGACTACTTGGTGGTTTTCACCTTTATAATATAAAATCCCATGTACTTATCACCTAATATGCTTTCATATCCTTTGTGCAGGGAAGTCAAGTATTATAGTCCTGTACAGGAATAAGCAGAAAAATCTCGGATTGCTTTTGAAATATGTACTCAAGTTGTTGCTGGAAGTGAGACTAGAGCTTTTTGTTGTCTTGCTGCTTTCTCCTGTCCACATTGACTATTGTTCCTGTGTTTGTGATTAGTAGGTACGAGCTGATTAAATTATGTCTTGAGAGAATATAAGAAAATAAGGTCAAGGAAACCTCTTTCCTCCCCTTGCTCCACTTCAGTGTTCATGATTTAGTTTCTGTGAGTCACTGTTGAAGTCATTCTAAACATTGTATATATAGAGATGACCTCTAAAAAGTATTGCAATGGGCAATTCAGATATGAATTATAATATAACCAAAGGATGAGAGAGAACATTTAATCGATATAGACTTGAAAAACATGGATGTGCTGTCTCATGAGCTCATCTGTGGGCATGAAATAGAACATTTTTCTTCCTCCAAATTCTAGTTTCATACATATAACATATGGCAGTATACACTGGAACTGTTGTCATCAGCAGTGACTGAAATCCTTGATAATTGTTCTCCATTGTTCTGGTGTTTTTTATTTCCTCAAGCTGCTCGATTCCAAGTAGGTCTATCTTCATGCAGACTGTTACACTTCTTAGTGGTAAGATTTCTAAGATTTATGCACATGTCAAGGAGATCAGGTGTTTCCTGGTGGTATCCACAGCCTTTGAAGACAGGGAAATGGCTGCTGTAGTAGGAGCACATAGGAAAACCATCTTCTCTGAGAACACTTAATGAAGTAGTATGATTATTGTATCTGTTCCTTCCATTGTCTGTAGCCTGACCATACCAGGAAGGGTGACCTTAAACCCCCCAAATCTCAGCTTTCTCTTTACCATACTTCACCATGTCTCTGAGAACTTCAAGTCTGATTTGTTCCAGAACCTTCCAAGTTCAACCTCAGGTTTAATAACCATTTGTTGACAATCTGGAAGTATATCAGTCTTGTTTAAGGCAAACGATAGAAACAGTTTTGGTTCTCTTTTGGTTTGAGGGGATGGCTGAAAGACACATAACCTGAACAGGCTGGAGCTTTTTCAATAGGAGGTAATCAAAGCCTTGTGATTTTAATCTTCAGTGAACCTCAGAGTGGCTTAGGCACTTGAGAGTTCTCAGGAGAATCTTTTACATGCTGGGTAGTGTGTTCTGCAGTGGGAGAGTGCTGATGGTTTTCATTATCACGCTTCTGTTTAGTAGAATTTCTTGGTTGCCTTTTGGAAGCTGAACAATTTCATCTAATGGCCTTAACATTTCCTGCTTTTTACCTGAAGAACCTGTATCCTAGGGCTGCCAATAGAATACCCTCTTCTCTTTGTAGTACTCTCTCCTCCACCATCTGTTCTCTAGGAACCAGTGATGATCCAAGCCCGTGCCTCTTTGCATCCAGGTAGCAATGGCAAGCATGAATTAGAATGTTTCAGATGGATATCCTGTAGGTGTTCTAACTGCCAACATTTAGTGCATATTAATGTTGAGATCCTAGATTTTGGGGTGAAATTAATTCCTAGCTATCTAGGGAGCGTTCAGAGAAAATGAGTAAGTTCTTCACATTTCTGTACATGACTTCTCATTTCTAAATATGTACTCTTGAGACATTTTCCCTGTAGCAGCATGTATAAAATCTTCAGTGAAAAGCACGTGTGATCAGGAACCCAAACTGAAGCCCTGCTGTGCCTCTGAGAGCTGGGGAGGTTTGTTACCCCTTCCTCTAGTCTTGCCTGTTTCTAGTGTGTTGTGTCTTCAGTTGATCCATGCCAAGTGAGATTTGAGTTCTCACTCAATAAATACAGAGCTCCTCAGCTGTAATTCTACCAGACAATAAAAGTCAGCTTATCTTTAAAAGCAATCAATTGACAGTCTGTCTCTTCAGGTAAAGACAGAGTACCTGGTTGGTTGACTGCCAAATGGCCTTCAGCTCACCCCCTCTAGCCCCTTTATGTGGCAGACACCAATATGATACTCTGAGCTCAGGGGCCAGAATTCCCTTCTCAGCTGTTAAACATTTAGGTTGCCTGCTGGACACCAAATCATGTGTAACACTGCAGTTCTGGGCCATGAGTTTGTGGTTCATTGTCAATCACGGTGTTGGAGAGTTTTGAAAAGCTTTTGTTCTCCACAGACATTCTTGCATGCTTAACTTTGTTTCTGTGTTAAGGTACAGATTGATTGTAGTTGCTGCAGTTTATCAAACCAAATTTTCTTTGGCTTTGCCAATAACAGTGCAGGAGCTAAAGTAAGGATTAATTGCCCTTTGACACGCAGAAGTGGTGACTGAAGTATATTATAGTAGGGGGTTTTTTGCCTTGAGTCAAATCGAGTTTTTTAGGGCTTTTTTGACTGAGTTATAGAGCATTTCCTGATTTAAAAGTGTGTTTTGGGTTTTTTGCATTGGTGGTGAAAGGCCAAGAATCATGAAACTTGCTGTGCATTTTCCTTACTCTGTCTCCTGTTTGTTGACATTTCTGTACAGACTATTTCAGAATGTGTCGTTGATGGTGGAAAATATAAATACATTCACATAGCTTTAAAACTGAATCATTCTTGTGTGTAATGTTGTTAGAGTGAAAGGGTGTATTTTAGTATGTTACACGATATTTCTTGATAATGGTATTTGGCTGTGATTAAACCTGTATCTTTAGCTGAGATATACCCTTTGACTTGTCTTGGTAGAAGCTGGAAGTGTCTTTTATCCATACAGCTTTTTAGCTGCCTCAGTTTTTGGTCTCCCTGCTCTTCTGTTTTCATGATCAAAACAGTTAAATGAATTGCTGAAAACAAAGCGTTGAGCTGTGTTATTATTCTTCCTTTTGCAGAAAGAAGCAGATACAAAGGAGAGATCTGTCTTTGACATTCCAATCTTCACAGAAGAGTTCCTGAATCATAGTAAAGGTAAGTCAGACTCTTGCAGGATCCTTTCCTTGCTTTTCTAGAGTTCTTGCCAGATGCTGCCTGGCTGGAGAGTCCTTGCACTCTCCCATCTCAGCTCAGGTAATGACTTGGGTACAGTTTCTGCTTTTATCTTACCTCTGTATGAACACAGTAGCTGCAAAGCAGTTTTTTTTTTTGCTTTGTCTTCCCTAATTAATCTACTTAGAGAATGTTTCTGATGTTTAAGCTCCCTTTGCTGTTATTCCAGGCAGTCCAAGCTGGATCTACTGTTCTACAGAGCAGCCTTGATTAGAAGGGACCTTAAAGATCAGCTAGCTCCAAGAAACACCTAAGATGTAGCATGATGATGATTCAAGCTGGTTAGCAGTATTTTATCCCCACCACCACCACTATGTGGAAGAATCCACTGATACTTTTTCTGTTACTCTTTTTTTTCATAGCTGTGTGTCCCAAGAGCTTAGTATTTTTTACCTGGAGATTTTTTTGATGGAACAGAATTCAGATTCAGTTACTTTTCGTGATGATCTGTAGAAAAGTATTTTTGTAACTGATATCTTGTTTGCTGCTAAGCTCTGTCATTCTGAATGCATTTGAAATTAGTCTTGCCATCTTCCTCCCTAAGCAATTCCCCTATTCACTTCCATTCTGATGCTTTGAATGTTTTCTAGTTTGTCTGTCTCTCTAGAAATTTAAGTCTGCTTCAGTGCTACTGTAGGCACTATTGACACTCTGTGATATGATGCTTTTCATCTATAAACCAAAGCTGCACTGTTTACAGTCGTTAGTTGAGCACTCTAGAACATTCATCCTAGGTATGTTTGTAATAGTTTTTTGACTCCCTGGGAATGGGTCGATGTTCACAGCCCGGGAGGCTGAACTGCGGCAGCTGCGCAAGTCCAACATGGAGTTCGAGGAGAGGAACGCTGCCCTGCAGAAGCACGTGGAGAGCATGAGAACTGCCGTGGAGAAACTGGAGGTGGATGTGATCCAGGAGCGCAGCCGCAACACGGTGCTGCAGCAGCACCTCGAGACCCTGCGCCAGGCACTCACCACCAGCTTCGCTGGGGTCCCACTGCCAGGTAAGACTGTCTGGCGTGTTAAATTTAACTGCTTGCGTGTATACCATGTTGTGAACTCAGAGCACGTGGCCTGCTGTGATAGTTCTGTGCTCTTGGCTGTTTCTGAGCTTTTGTTGTAGTAGATGATGAAATATTTAAAATGCAGGCAGGGGGAAGTGTAGTGTCAGTGCTTTATTTCAACATGACATTTATTTTCTTAGTGCTCTTACTCTTCCTAATAAAGTGAGACGCGCATTCAGTCCTTGCTCTACTTGACTTATGAAAATGTTACTAGATGGAGAAGACAGGACCTGCAAGTTCTTTGATTAAAAGAAAGGCTGTGTCTGTATTGTCAGCTGCCAGGGAATCCACTTAGGTACTATGAATGCCCAGCTGAGAGAGTTTGTTATAATCAACTGTGAGACCCAAATCAAAGAGAACCATGCTTCATTAGTCCTCATATCCTTGGGATTACTCACTTTGTGGAGTTAGGGGGACATTGTTTTACAGAATCTGTCACAAGAGGTGGTGCATGGCAAAATCACCTCCTACAGCAGTTCGCGCGTTGGCACAAATCACCCTTAGTGTGAACTTTTTGGAATTGCTGTGGTCATGGAAATACCCTGTGGCTCATTTTAACTGCCTTAACTACAGGTAGCGGGGAAACACCCACGATGGAAACTATTGACTCCTATATGAACAGACTGCACAGTATTATTCTGGCAAACCCACAGGAGAACGAGAACCTCATTGCCACCGTCCGGGACGTGGTGAACAGGCTGGAGCGCTAGTGACTGGGTAAGTGTTCCCTCCTAGGCTGCTCCTGGCAGCTCCTCTGTACCTCTGGCACCTGTTCTGACGCTGATTCTTGTGCTGATCACCATATTGTACAGTCAAAAAGGTTTCTTCCTCAAAGCCGCGGGAGCAAGTTGTCTTAATGAAAGTCAAATTGGGTTGAAAGTATCCAACGGCATTAAAGGGTTCTGAAATTCCCCTTAGCTCCAAAATCTTTTTGTATTTGTATGAGGTGAGTAAAAGTACTGACAGAATGGTAACAGGGTGACTAATTTAGAGGGAGATTCCTTTCTTGAGTGAAGTAAACCAGAAAAATGCAGCATTAATTGTAGAATCTGGTGGCTACAGGGAAATTTTATTTGTCTCAAGAGGTTACAGGGGAGCTCAACTCTTATAAACTGAAAATACTCTACAACTACCTGCTCTGTAGCACCTGTACCACAGCTCTTCTGTTTATGAAGGTTTACATGTAAATGAAGCAGTGATGTATGGTTTGGGCTATACATAGCATTTGCTGAGACTCTAATTTCATGTGGCTTTTGCATAGATTATTATTGCGCTCACGATTCTGTATTTTTGCTCCTGTTCAACAGCTTAGGAAAGTGTAATAGAGAACAGAGTAGAAAATCTACAAAGACATAAATACCAGTCTTTCTGCATTACTGTGCTGCTTTGCATTTCCCACACCTCCTACTCCCCCACTTCCCCATGGTGCACAGCACCAGGCAGCCACGAGGAGTTTGCCCATTTCTGTTGTAACAAAGTACATACCTGCATTCTTCGGGCACTTATTATGTAGAGATCTACTGCACATGTCTTGAATAGTGTTTAGAAATGCAAATACAGCTGCCTTGTACCATCTGCAAATATGAAGACAGGGCTTTTCATCCTTTCTGGTTCTGACCTTTTGTGATACTGTGTAGAACAGTTAATTACACATTTCCCATTATAGTGTGGCTTGAGCTGGAAGATCATTGTCCTTCCAGAGGGTAGCCAGATGGAACGGACTGTAGTTCTAAGAGATGACTGAGCTCCCAGCAGAATAAAGAAGTGCCTTTACTGCTGCTATTTGTGAAGGGAACAGCTTGTCGATCCAGGTCTGGGATTTTTCAGCAGCTCATCAACCTCCTCATTTTCGTATACTGTTTTCAATTAGCACTCAAGCTCAGAAGAACTGGGGGAGGGGAGGTTTTACAGAAAGGATAAGAGGGAAAGCAGTTTCTCATCCATCAGTTATTAGAAGGGCGTGCCAGGCCCTGAAATGGGTATTTGTCCTCTAAGCACCTTGCCAGAGAAATTGTATCTCAAGGCTACTAAAATCTAGACTTTCATTCTCTTGTCAGATGGCTTCATATTTCCTAAATGTTGGACACTTTCTGTGTTCCTAAAAATGCAAGTATAATTTTCTTGGATAAACTGGATTGGGCTGTAATCGTAATTCCTGTTTCTACTTTCAATTTGAAAAATAGTACTCCTTTCACTTTCCCCTTCCCACCAAGACCTTTCCTCTTTTCAGTAGCAAAACAGTGTGAAGTAATTAAAAATGTGATTTATAGTCACCTAGTTTCACTATATAAAGACACACATGTAACTAAATATAATGGTCTAGTAATTCATTGGGACTGTTAGTCACACTGACTTGCACTTGGCAATGATTATATTCTCTGACAATTTTGGAAGGAAGAAGTTTGGGTTTTGTTGGATACAGACCTAGAAAATGGTAGAGATTCCCTAGAAAGCAAGGAAGCTTTGTGTAGAAAGGTTCACCTGGTACATGATAAACCATATCAACAAACTGTCATCATCAGTGTGCCTTTGTTAACATGCATATGAAGTATATTAATTCTGAATGTCATCTCTGTCAACCAAATGATCTCTTTGAGGCTGAGACACATTACAAATCAATACCATAGAAAACTGTTATGATACTCCTGAAAACAACTGTATTTCACAGATCTGAGGTGTTTTTTGGTGGCTTAGTGCATTGTATTTAGGGAATAAATGACTAAACTGGTGAGTACTTTGGTTTTTCTGTACTGCATGGTAAAAACTTCTTTGTGCAAAGAAGAAGGGGAGAAGAGGAAGGGTTTTGTTATTTAGAATCTGGATGGAAACAGAAACTCAGTTCAGTTTTGTCTCTATAGGCTGCTTTGCTATACTTAACGTTGTGTTTTCGGATAAAACATCCAGAAAATGACGCCACAGTGCCTGTTTAGTCCTGGCAGATTGTAGTCTTCTAACACTTATTTTCTGTTTTGTCTGCAGGTCTCGTGACCCGGGGAAGCTTTACAAATTTTTTTTGGCCAGTGTGGAATAAGAAGCCATGAGGGAAAGACGAGGGTGGGAGGGAGGATGGCAGGATTGTCCTGGGCCCTTCCCATGTGGTTTGTCAGGGAGACAAACAGATCAATGCATTAAAAGGTCTTAAGAAGCCACGGACACCGCCCACTAAACACTTGGAACTGTCCTCTGTGTGAACATTTACGAGCATGCAACTTTTGTGCAATCTACATTTTTGCTGAGTTTTGCTGGGTGTGAGGGTGCCTGCGTTCTGTGGACTGGCTGGCTGTGGAGATGGAATCTCAGCTCGTGAAATGAAGTCAGCGTACGTGTTGTAGTGATAACTTCGATGTGTTATATTGCCTGATGTCTTCTAGTGTCTTTTTGTTTTCATGTTTATCCTGTGGGGTTACCTTCCTTCACTTGTTTTCTTCTTTTGATCTGGTTCACTGATTCTTGCAGTCCTGGATAGCAGCACTTGTGCTCTCTGCTGTAACAGGGAGTCTTCCTTGGTACACTGTCTTGTCCTATGCTGCCTGCTATGTTTATATAAGCTTTTCCTAAGCAGAATCCTGGGGGTTTTTTTGTGTTAGCCTGCAATTTCTACCAAGTGAGTTTGCTCCCTGCTAGGGACTGGCTGTGGCTGATGCTTTGTGACTTGATTCTACTATGAGACAGACTTCCTCTCTCCTCCTTCTCTCTGAGCACCTCTCTTGCACATAGCATCCTGCTCTTCTGTGAAAGTCTCCTGTTATCTCTTGAAAATGTTTGCAGAGCATTTTACTATCACAAAGGTCAGTGGAAATCAAGATAGAAAGTGCAATGTTAGTTCTTCTCAGCAGGGATAAATAGGATTCTCTGTTTTAGTCTAAAACCACAAAGCTTGCCCTTCCTCTGATACATGGCTCACTCTAATTTAATGTTACTGCCTTGTTCTTGAGAGGGTGATCTCATGGGGAGAACAGTTCTCTCTAAAAAGAGAAATGAGCAGGTGGATTGCATTTTTTTTTTTTATTTCTCTGCCCTCCTGAAATCAGTGCTGGGAAGCCAGGTGCCTGGAAGCAGCACATATATTTTTGCATGAATTATTAGAGCAGAGAAAGCTGTTAGCAGCTAGGTCCACATAGCAGCCCACAGAATTCTGCATTCCAGCCTGTATGTGCTCTCACCTTTTGTACAGTTCAAGTACAGCCCGTGGAGCCTGCAGCATTCAGCATTTCATGTTCCAGTGTGACCTAAATGGCCTTTGAGTTGCATCAAGTAGAGCTCTGCATGCCTGAGTCTGGAACCTTGCTGAGCTACACCACACCTCCTGTGAAAGTTGAAGGCACCCACTGTCTGCACTGACTTATGCAAAACATTTGCTGCCCTTTGGTTCCTGTCAAACTGTTGGTTTGGCTCAGCACTTGTGGGACATCTCTGGGCTTTATGGTAGTGGTTGAAATGCTCTTTCTTCCACGTGACAATCTCTTTGCTTCTGCATAAGATGTCTTTTAAAATTCCCTTTGTAAATTGGAGGTTGCTTTCATTACTGGAGTGTGTTGCAGACACCATCACTTTAATGTATCTGTGACACAAATATTGTGAAGATTAAAAAGCAGTTTCTTCTCTTCCTGTGCTGTACACATGGACTTCATGCTGGCCTGAAGCCATCTCCAGGTCAACATATTGTATACCCTGGTCTCTGCTGACTCCTGGGCTTATTGCTGTAGCCAAGCAGCAGGGATTTTCCAGGTAAATTCAAGTCTTCCTTCAGGGAGGAAACTCCTTTCTGTGTCTTCTGTTTGCTTTCAAGACTTCACAAAAAGGAGCCTCAGTTTGTTGCATTGACCTCTGCTTTCTGTAACATAGATGAGACCAGCTGATGTTGACATGAGTGGGTTCTCTAATGAATGTTGTAAATCCTACAGGTTGTTAATGTCTCCAGAAGAAGCACCAATACCTTAATCTCCTGTGTGTATCTTGTTTTTTTTAGAACTGGTGATGTTTGACTGTTGTAGAAAGTGGCCAAAGTGCACTGCATAGCCAAAAGCTGATTTACAAAACCCTGAGGTCTGTGGCTTCCTCCCTAATTCCTGGAGTCGTATCCCATAAAGACTCCAGAAATTCCATGTGAGGTGACGGAAGGATGCAATTCCAGGCTGTAACACATCCATGCTGTCAATAAGGGGTGGTGGCTGCAGAAGCCCAGGGCAGCTCTTGGCTCGTGGCACATTGCTCAGCCATCACTCTGCTGAGCAGCATGCAAGTGTTACGGGATAGAAAATTTAAGGTGATATTAGCTGGGGCTGACAAACCTCTTGCTTTTTCCCACAAGGAAGGAAGGGAGTTGGATTATCCATCCTGAGGCATCTGGGGGAAGACTAAGTTCTTGTTCTCTGGTGATGTGACAGATGATGTTTTGTCTCATCAAGAAGCTTCTTATTTACATTGATTAACCCTATAAAATGGATTTTCTTTCCAGTGTTTTCAGAGTGTCACTTCAGTTTACAGTTTTCAGTGTTGACTGATTAGAAAAAGGAAGTAAAAAATGAAGTGTGTGTCAAGGAGAAGAGTGGAATAAAATGCTTTTGTCACTTAAAGAAATGTTAAGAGAAATATATGAAAACAGAATCCATTTGCTGGATTAATGTGTTCGGAATTGTTGAGATGCCAAGTTTTCTGTACAATGTTTTTGTAATTAAATTTTGGAGCTCCTTTGTTTTTAAGAAGTTGATGTTGTTGTTTGACACTTGCTTCATTAAAATTGTTCAACGTTGAATCCATTCTGATTCACTTTTAACTGCATTTTCCGAAAGAACTATTACTAGCATCGATCTCTTGTCAGAGATTTTGGCACCTGCATGTTAACCTTTGAAAGGAAATGATGTACCCCCTCCCCCTCTCCATCTGAAGTGTCTCCTTCTGAAAAAACCAAAGGAATTTAGGTTATTATTTATAATCATGAAAACCTCAGATCTTTGGTTTTAGCTAATGGTTGTCAGGGTCCTTCCCCAACTTGTGTAACTTCAAATTCATCATATCTCTTGCTGAGCCCTCTTTTGACATCCTTGTCTTCCTTTGTCCTCCCCAATTTCCCACCACCATATTGATTTTGTTTTCCTGTAAGAACCTTCTGTATCATACCTCTTCCTCTCTACTTGGTTTTCTTTTCCCCTACTGAATTTTTAATTATCTCTTTCCTGCTGCTCACTGAGAATGAAGCAAAACTGTAGCCTCATGACATTTGCACTTGATGTAGGCCCTCTGTAGGGGAGTTTAGATGACTTCTGCCTGCACTGGTGCTCCTTGTGAGGTCACAGTGCTGTAAACAGCCGTGTCTTTGTTACTTTTGTGTTCACATCTTGTTATTTTGATTGCCAAATTAATGCCTGGTCTGTTTATACCAACAGGCTTAGTACTGCCTGCTACCTGGGACAGACTATACCTTTAGATTTACAATGCCTTGGAGTTGTTTTTAAAACACTAATTATGTAATGATAAAGATACTAAAAGCAGAAGGAAATTAGGGAAAGCTTATATTGGAGAATAGCTGCTGTGTGACACTGGCTGGTCCAGAGTTGGAGAAAGTAACAGCAAAACAGGTGCATACCCAGAGGAAAAAATAAGTGCAAAGCAGCAATGAGCTCATAATAAGAGAAAGACGTAATTCCTTTCTAACCTGTGGTCCTGTGCGTGGCACCAGGAGCAGATGGTGGTAACTCATGCTCAATTTGAGGCAATGTGGTGTAATATTTCCGCTGTTTGTTCCTGTTTGTTCCCCCCTGTTTACTCTGCAGCTGGTCAATTGGCCCGATGATTAATAATCGTGCCAGGGAAGTTAGGGGGATCTGAGGCCTTTGGGCTCTTAAGAGGAAGAGATCACTTCCTCTTTTCTCAGGCAGGTTCCTGTTGATAATGTATTTGGAAGCTGAAATTAGGTCCTTTTAATCTTCTGCTTCAGTTCATTTGTATCCTTCAGTCAGGAGCACATTGAGGCCTATCCTCTACTCCTACCATAGAATCTTTCTGCTTGTGAACCATGAATAGTTTTGCTGCTTCTTTCTTCCTCATTGCTAGTAGTATTGAGGTTTTTAAAGCTTTTTTAACTTTTTTAAAATATACTCATGATTTGCCATCCTAACTGCAAAATCTCTGGATTTTGTATGTACTGTACAAAATGAATACGTGTGTGTATTCATTTTGGTGTGTGGTGAAGTAGCCACATCCATTATGTGTAATACAAGGAATAGCATTTATACAAACTGATTTATGGGTTATATTAATAAACCTGTAATTCTTGTGATGCGGGGGTTTGGCTTTTTTTAACAACTAACTGTGTAGACACTGATGGTTTGTGTGTCTGAAGATATAAAAATGCAACTTATTCTAAGATACAGGGTGATTCTGAGGCAACCTGCTGTTTTTTTTGTCGTTGATGAAATGGTTCCTCTCCTAAAGTTGCTAAATATTCTGTTTACAGGTTTGTTTAACTTTGGTCACTTATCCTCTGGAAGGTGAAAGGCATTCTTACTTTTCCCTGGAAGTATGTGCATTGAAATCCATCTAATTGTTTTTATAAATTTGGATTCTAAATACTTAGGTATGAAGAGTTTTGCCTGTCCAAATTTTTGGCTGCTAGATATCCATCTGGTTTCCTTGAATTGAGTAGAAAAATGTTACATCAACCAAATACATGGATGGGTGGGAACAGAGAGAGTTCTAGTTTTAATTCTGGAATAATAGTCCCATGGGATTTCTCTTTCTGTCTTATATTGGCGGTTTTAGTTTTATTAAATCTGTTCTAGTGTTAATCAAGAGAGAATTCCCTCATCTAATTTATTTGAAAAACTGCTTAAGCCCAGGATACTTGCAGAGAAATCCCTTGCTGCAATATGAGGCCTTATAAATACAGTTTCAACCGCTCGCCCTTCAAAATGGATGTTAACAACTGTATCAGTATTATAATTCCTCTCAGAGGAAGTTTCTTTTCCTCAGTGACACTTCAAATTTCTGCCCAAGTTACTTTTGTTTCTTGAATATTGGAGGAGGAGAAGTCAACTGCTTGGGCTGGGGGCAGAAATGCAGGAAGTTTATCAGGAGCACAGGATGGCTGAGTCCAGGAGAGTGAAAACCTCTGGAAAATTAATCTTAACACCTTCCCTGGAAAGGACTGAGGTGCTTTCACCATAAATGGTGTATATGCCTTGAAACAGCAGTACACAGGCTGTGTTCCTTGTGTTTAAAGAGGGATTATGGAGGGGATTCATGTGGTCCTCCCAGGGGTTGTTCTCTTAAAACACTTTTACCCTTCTCTTAAAGCACTTTTACTGCTCCTGTAAAAGAAATATTGCTGTGTACTGGCACGTGGCTTTCAAACACAAGCTATGGACTTGATGTGCAGGTGGAAGGGCTTAAGTTTTCTTTTGCTTACTGTCATTAATAGTGAGTAGTTCTGGCATATGTAAATGCACAGATTCTGTTTACAACCAATTTTTTTCCTGAAAGAGGTGGTTAAGAATTACATTCCACCTTCACCCCATTAAAAATCTGTTAAGGGACTTTGTAGGGTAAAGGCAGAAGGAATAAGAGGATACAGGAATAGAGTTTGCCTTTATTCTTGAGGTTCATATTCACCTAATGCCAGTGCAGAAATGATTGAGTTTTCAGCTTCAGTAAGTTTGATTTCAGGCCTGCAAATTCCATACATTCTTGAAGTGCTTTCGAGGAGGAAAAATAGCAAATGTGAAAATGGAATTCCAGCTGCACCCTAGTTTCAGGACTTCACAGTTACATGGTAAATGTGCGTTTCCAGATGTCTGAAATCTCTATCCATGTAAGGAAAAGAACCCATTTTCTGCTGGGGAGAGCAGTGCCCTCTGATGATCCATCTTGGTATCTCCATGGTATCTCGGAGTGAGAGTGAGAAAGCCTGGCAGTGTGGGCCAGAGCTTCTGCATGTCTGCTTAAGTCAACTCCCTGATTTGGTTCTAGGCAGATGGCAGTTTCTTGGGGTTTTGGTGTTTGGGGTTTTCTTAATAACTTCCTAGCTTTGTTTCATGTGGATATGTTACTGTTTTCCTACCACACTTTGGGAGCTGGTCAGGGTGGAAGTGGTACAGCAAGTATTCCTGTGTTACAAGGGAACGCTGGTACAGCGTCTAAAACATGGACTGAGCTTGCTTGTGTTTGAAGTTGTCGTTCTGACAGCCAGGAAGGGCTGTGATGAAGGTTTTTGGTTGGCTAAGGCTGACTCTGTGTGTTGACTGAAATGCGCAGTTGGCACAGCTGACCTCTCCTGCTTCCGAACCAGCAGGAGCTGTGGATACATAAATCCATGTCATGGAAGCTTTGCAACTGTTGGTATTTACATAGTACCGTGTCTTTGCAGAGCTGGTTTTTGAGTTGGGAGCCTGCAGCAGCTTCACACCTCACCAGCACTGCCAGCTCTCTGGAGCTAGAGCATGTACAGCGTGGTGGGAGCTGTTTCCCTATGGTCTAACTCCAGCCAGGAACACCCCTGCCCAACTCTGAGCTTCACTAACACATCAAAATAATAGAAAACTACCCAGCTTCTTGTGTGTGTGAAAATCTTCTGTGTTTTGTGAACTGGCTGAGCCCCTGTTGAGGTCTGGCAAGCACTTGGGTTTGTGTGAAGTAAGTAGAGGATAGAAGAAGAGAAGCAGGAACTCCTTTCTGGAGGTATCTTGCTTGCATTTTGGTTCACCATTTCATGAAACTGCACACTGAAATGATGTGGGAGCACAGACTAGAGAATTATCTCCTTTTCAGCACCCAGGGCTGTCAGTAAATACATGACAATCAAAATCTAACTCCTGACTACATGCTGTTGCCCTTATCTGTATGTTTTCCTGTCCTGCCTTTATTTCCCTCCCTTGCCCTATTCCTTTGTGCTGAGCTGTCTCAACTTAAACCCAGCTAAAACTGAGTGCCTCTGCCAGCAAAGACTTTTCTTATAAAGAAAGTTTTATTTTTTACAAATGTCACTGGAGGAGTAGTGAATTTGGAAGGGGCCCACAACTACTGCAATTGAAGTGTTTAGAAAAGGCAAAACTATGGAAGTAAGTGTTTTAAATTGTTTTTTTTTCTGTGAAACAGGGGCAACAAATGAACCCAGCAACAGCACCCATTCTCTCTGGTACCACTTTCCAAACCAGATGCTGACAAAACAAACTGAAGGGATAAAATCAAGACTGCTTAATCTGGGGGAGGGGGGTGAGGGCCAAGATCACGTTACTGATAAAAGAAAATACACAAAATAACAAATTCCTGGCTTTCTCCCTTCGGGTGTGCGACCAACTGCAGAAGGAATGTTTATGGAAGAATACATTGTGCTGTTTAAGCATGCTTCAAAGAACAAATCCTTTCTTACCTTGTAGAAATTCATGTCAGTTTTTTCTTTGCTTTCTTTCAGCCTGTAAGTCAGTAGAAGTGATGTATTTTACCCCTGGGCCAGTTTGTACAGGGGTAGCTTAATCTGGGCACGTCCTTACCTTCAATTGGAAGTCTGTTGTATTTAATGGGGTGTTAACTCAGTTTATTCTCTGGGATTTCTGCAGTAATTTTATTGCCTGCAAAAGGAGCAATTTGAAGCCAGATGAAGTGTAGGTATGCTCTGTAACATACCTGCTGAGCTTGGCAATGCTGCCTGGATACACTTCTGGTGTTTATATTCTCATCACAACTCTTGCATCTATTTTCCTGGTAGTCCTGCTTTGAGCTTGAGGG
The DNA here is from genome assembly GCF_003945595.2 of Pipra filicauda. NCBI lineage: Eukaryota > Metazoa > Chordata > Aves > Passeriformes > Pipridae > Pipra > Pipra filicauda. Next base: position 908,414 of record NW_024104118.1, on the reverse strand, counting down.
TTATCTCCCTTCCTTGAGGAGATGGATCCATAGGTATTGCATCTGGTCTGTTCCCAAAGCTGTGTCAAATGTTCTTGGCAGTGCAGACAGGCATTAGAATAATGGATTCTGAAGTCAGATTTTACAAATGAGGCTGTTTGGTAAGAGTTCAGTGATGCTGCAGCAGAACCTGAAGGGAATTACAGTCCAAAACTATTATAATGTCAGAGAAATGGGTTCCTTGAATGCTGAAGCACTAACAGAACAAAGACAGAGGGAAAATCAAAGACAGAGATCAAAAATTAACTTGAAGTGGGCAGGCTGTGCAGTGTGACAGACTTTCTTATTAAGACTTCTTGGGTGTGGCTGTTCTGTGAGGGAGGATGGTGTGGATCAGCATCGATGCCTTTGGACACAAAGCTCAATTGTTCAGTCCTCTTACATAGGTGGTCTTACAACTTCTTTGTCATAAAAGCACAGATAACAGTTTTGTGAACATTAAAAAACCGTTTGGATGTTACATTACTGGGCAGTATGTGTTCAGTGTGAATGAGACACACAGTGTCACTTGTATGTGGTATTTTGGAGGGCAGACTTCACTCACTTCACCAGAAACTTCTGGAGCACACCTATGGCCTGAACTAATACCAAGTGTACCAGGTTTGTGTGTCTCAGTTCAGTTTGTTGTCATGGGGGTTTGACATTTTTGATCTAGTAAGAAATACTTCACCATTAGATCAACTGTTTTGTGGAGCCAAAGCTTCAGTGGAATTTCAGTGGACTAAATTCATGAAAATTTAATCACTGACTTTGCTGGAGCCAGGATTTCACCTGCAGTCTCCAGCAGTTCTATGTGTGGTTATGGATTATGAGCCCATAAGGAAGCTGAAACTGGATCTACAGCTTTTCCTGGGCTCATCCAATGTCTCTAATCCTGCAGATTCCCTGAGGAATATGCACGGGGGGTTACCCTAAGGAAAATCCAAGAGGAATTCCTGCCATGTGTTGCCCGGCTGACAAAGCGAACATTTCCTCAGCTCAAGCAGCAGTGCTCTCTCACGTGTAATGGGGTCACTGTTTCTCTGCCGAGTTCCTCATGTTATTGATACTTTCTAGCTGGGTTCCAATTTGATGATAAAATTTCAGCACTTCAGATCCTAGCAGTGAGAGGGCTTCACATCACCAAAATGTCAGTCCTGTCACTTAAAGAAACACTTCTGTTGTTTCCTGTCACTGCTGCCCCTTTTTCTTAATGATGGGAAATTTCAGTTGGATTTTCAAGTTCTTTACTGGTAAATTCCCTGAATCCACTGTTTCACTACCCAGGGCCAATGCAAAGAAGGTGCCCTGAGGGTGAGGTGGGAAGGCTGAGCCTGCATCCCAGAGGTTTGTTTTCCAGGCTCTGAGACAGACTTCCTGTGTGTGACACGTACTAGTTCTGCTTTGTGGCCTAGTCAACATATTAATGAAAGATACTCAGAGAGTTCAGTAATGGAGATGATAAAAGAACTGATGTAGACAGAGTTCCTGGGCAGTGGGGTTTGTTTTTCTCTGCTTCACTTCTTCATTGTGCAAATGAAGAGTAAACATCATCCATTTAGACAGAGCTGCCTGAAAAAGGGGCTGTGTTTTAGGCTGTGTGTTCAGGAAATACCACTGTGATCTGAACTGCAATCTATAGGTTTTGCTCTGTTAATTCATTTACCTACAATGGTAGTTTTGGATATGGTTAAGAGGATTTGGGATTGGAAATGGTAATTTCTTGTTGGCTTTTTAATTATTGTTTAAGGTAGACTTGTGGTATCTTTTTTTCTGTTTGAGCTGTGCTGCCTGAAATAGTGCAAATATTGCAGCTAAATCTTATTTTCATTATTCTTTTGCAAGCTCTGACCTTTTAAGAACACAAGCAGAACTGATATCTATACAAGGAGGTTGCAAAGGTCTTGTGTAGCCTTTTGAAAACAATCCTGTTTTGTTTGCAAGACATAGTAGTCAGAAAATGTATCAGGAAAGAATAAAGGATAAAAGAAAAGGAATGACATGACTGAGTGCAGCAGCCAGAAATAACCTCCTGACTGGGCTTGTTCACCTAGACAGAAATTATCAATGTAATGGAAGTGTGATTTTATACCATCTTTAAGCATAAAGGTGTAGCTTGCTTAGATGTACATTTATGTCAAAATTCTCAATTTTGGTGGGGATGCATTAATAAAATGATCCAATATTAAAACCAGTATCCACATAGTCTTACATAATATAACTGTATCAGTCTAAAAGCTGATTTTTTTTAGCATACCAATGAGCCCTGTCTGGGTTCGTTGTCTACAGACAAGACTGTGCATAGTAAATAATAACCATTGCAAAAAAATAATTTCTTGGGATCCTAAATTCACTGCTCTCCACAATCTATATCTTCTCTTTACCGGGCTACCTAATTTCTTCTGAATTTCAGTCTTGCTCCTCACTTGGGTCAGGATGAAACGTGTTTCCACTGTTTGGTGTTTTGGTTTGGTTTTTTTTTTTTAAGATTTAGAACAAATGACAGGCTTAAACCAAGGGGTTTAACTAGGGAGGGAAGGACACTGGGTGCTGTTTCAGCTAAAGAAAGAGTGGCACTGCCAGGAAATGTGTGTTGTGGTTTGGAGTTGGTCATCCTGCTCAGAGGATGGAGCTGCATGTAAGAGAAAACTAGTCAGTCAAAGTCACTTTTTCTTTCCCACACAAGGGGCAAGTCACAGATGAGAAATCTTGTTTCATTAACTCCATCTGAAGTTTGAAGAAGAGAACAGGAGTAAACAAATCAGATTTAGGCTTCACTGGTAGATCTAGAGCTGACTTGATTGCTGCCCTATAGGGAAAGTTTCCTGTCAGCTCTGCATCTCCCAAGAGACATTTGCTGAGCTGGTGTGATGAGAAGGTTCAGAGCTAGTGTCAGTCTGGATGGTTCAGTAGTTTAAATGTCTGGTTTGGGGAGGTATGTTCTCAAGCAAAGCCTTCTAAATATAAAATAGTCTTGTGAAGTTTTCATCTTATGAATATTCACTTGTTGAATTTACATTTTGTTTTTCATCTCCGAGCTCCTAGAACGTGGCCTTGCACAGAGGACAGCCCTCCCATCTGTCTGAATCAACTCTGCAGAAACTTTCTGCAGCAGCAGTGCCTTGTTTAACATGTCCATGCTCTTCAGCTGCTTTCTTTGAGAACACTTTGAAGATCCAGCCATTGTCACATGCAAGCCTGAACAATCTGGAACCCGAGCAGAATTTTGATCTCCTGTGCACCCTTGAATGTGCTGACTGCAAGCAGTGGAAGTGCAGGTGGAACCAATAATACTGCAATTTTGCCTCGAGAGTAAAGTTGACTGGGCAGTGTTCTCAGTACAGGAGGTTCTTGATGAACTTGGGAGAGAGCAAACACATCTGTCACGTGCTCGTAGGGCATTTGGAGTGGCTGCCTGGGAACTGCAGGGATCTGCTGGGGTGGAGGATTATCAGATGTACCTGCCTTCTCTGGACAGACATGCTGTGGTTGTGACCTCTTCTGGGACCTCTGCTTTCATATGCATTGCAATCCTGGGAAAAGGAATGAAATGCATAAATAAGGGTGTGCATTCATCACAACCCCCCCTAATACTCTTGGATGCGTGATTGCTTCTAGGCAGTGGGGTTTGTTATTCTGGTCTCATTTCCTTTCTTTTCTCAACTACGTATCAAGTTATTTCCTAACCCAGCTTCATATGGTGGCTAATGGAACAAAATTGATGCAATTGCTCCAAAGGAAAAAAAAAAGGCTTTTAGTCACTAGGTTCTAATTAAAGCAACCCTTTTTTATTTTTCAGAGGAGAAAAAAAATGTCCTTCCCAGAGCCCACTTTCTTTGTATCAGATGAATATATATGCAGTAATTTGCCAGCCTGATGGAGACAGAAGTCGAAATATGCTTGGAGCAGTTATATTCAACCACATGTAAGTGCTGGCACTACCTGAAGCTTATTTATCCCACAAGGTGATATTTCTACCATGTAATCTTGCTGCTTCCTGCTGTAGGCAGTATTAGGGAGAATGTGTCAGAAAATTTGTCAAAATGCCTTTCTGTCAGAAAATTCTGTTTTAGTTATGCCTTTGGCGGGGGGGGGAGCATAATTTACTTGAAAATTCATAGTTCTCAGGTTTGACCAGCATGAGTTCTAGGGGCAGGTCCATATGCCCAAACTGCAGAAGCTTCTGTATTTACAAATTGTACCCACAGGTTCTCCAGGGAGACAGTTTCTTTGATCTTGCCTCTTCTGTGTGCTTGGTTGCTTAAGCAGATGGACACGAGGAGCTTTTCCTAGTATATCTCTGCCTTCAGGAAGAAAACAAAACTCCACACCTATGAACATCATGATTAACCAGTTAAATTTCACATGTGTGGTAGGTTCTCTGGGACCAAAGCTAAGTGGGGCTGTGGAGGCAGTGGGAAGGGTGTATTTAAGGAACTGTGCTGCACTGCTGTGATATGGACTGCTCGTTGTACCAGCTGGATCTAATCTGGTGGGAGGGGAATTACCTTATCTCTAAACCTCATCTCCCTTCCAAATCCACCAGTAGTGTCAGCCTGAGAAATCACTGCTTAGGAGAACAAAGACTCATCACAAATGCAGCTTCCACTCCCAAGTGCCAGGAGCATTTTTTTTTTTAATCTTCCTCCTGTATTAGTGAATCCACTTAACAAGGCTTCCCAGGGTAAGTCATTGCCTGACCCACAGCCATCCCCAGGAGGAAAAGGGTGATGGAAGGAATGAATTGCAGCTAATACAGAGTAGCCTCAAGACCTGATGAAAAGACATGGTGGATAAATGTGCAGGAGGCTCAGTACATGAGAATCTCTGATTTTCTTCCCTCTATAACTGTCCCTGTGCTTCAGAACAGCTTTTCATAATTCCCTTCCCTTACTGTCCTAAAGACCAAACAGCCTCTTCCTCCCCACTTGGAGCATTTAGGCTCTCTATTCATACAGAACGATTCCCTTTCACTCCCCACAGAGCCTGAAAATCCTTCCTGTCCAACATTAAAAAAAAAAATAAATTTTTCTCTGTCCATCCCATTCCTCCTGGTCCCCTGCACCTGAGCTGGCTGTATCTGAGAGGCTCCCAAGCCTGTAAGTGATGCTGTTTGCCTCTGAGTCAGAGAGGCTTTTAAATCTGAGTGTAAAATGAGCCTCCTCCAGCAGTAAACAGCCCATCATATACCTCCTTTGAAGTTCCCATTTAAATAACCTCCAGGGCTTTACTAATGCGGGAAGCCAGCAAGAGGAAATAATTCCCTCCTTCTCCTGCTCCCCTGTCCAAAGCAGGGAAAATGAATTCCCTGGCAGAGGAGGGACACTGGTTTTCAGGGTACTGCAGAGGAGATGAACAGCTCTCACTTGCAGCTTAGTTAGTGAGTCAGCACGTATTCATTCATGGATGCAATTTATTAACTCATAAACACTACAGATGATGGTGTTATCACTGTGATAAAGTAATTTTAATTTGCTGTATAATTTATAAGGTAGCTCCTGCATCAGAGGGAAGCCTGTACCTGCTCATGTGTCCAGGTCCTGGCTTGGTGCTAGAGAGGGAAGAGACTATCAGGGAAACAAAAAGGAGGGGTCTGGAGCAGGACTATGGGAGCTGACCTGGTTGCAGACCATTTTTTGCTGGTTCTCCACCCTTGTGGATTGTTCCTGGTGCTGCTAATTCATGAAGAGGTGGATGTGTGTTTTCAGGCCTCCAGCTCTACATGTGAATTGATGCTTATATTTTTCCTGAAGGCAGACAGACATGCAGCAGGAGCACAAGTGAGTTTGTGTGACATCTGACAGCACTGGAAGGGTGTTCAGCAGTGTGCTGGAAAGGAGGGCATCCTGTGCTGGATGGGATATGTGATGTTGGATGTCAGCATGGGCTGATGTCATGTGGCTACCAAATAGGAAAGTAGTAAAGCCTTCTGAGACCTTTATGGATAGTATGTGCTGCAAGGATTTAATGGGACAGCTTTCTAGTGAGACAGCAGGGAGGGAGTGGGAACTGTGGGACCTGGTGAAGTAACATTCTTACTTGCCTGGATGTTACTTGTTTGCCAGGTTGGTTAACCAGCCAATACCTAAATGAGTCCCCTCCTTTGTTAAGCGATTTATTAAACAGTAAAACTTATCCAAATAATTAGACTTTATTAGTGCAGCATATTAACTAGAGACTGCCCTGAAGACATCTTAGTTTGAAGCTTACCAAGCTGCCTGAGGTTACTTTCTCCTGGGATCCAAGATGAAGTGCTCACAGATCCCTGCATTTTCAGACTGCTCTTAAACAAGTGGTGGGACTCATGTTCCCCAAGGAGAAATACATGCTTGCCTGAACATGTTGCTGCTTGGTCCTTGGCCTGACTGAAAATGTGGGGAGTTTCAAGGCAATTATACCTGCACTAATCATAATTTGCTCCTTCATCTGGGAGTATCTGCCTCTGTGCCTGTGTTTATGTTAAGTTGCTGAACAATTTGATTAGGTGCTTTGAATAAACTGTGTAATTATGCCATAGATACTCCTGATGCATATGTTATTTTTACTATCTGAGTTATCACTGCCTATTGTTGTAGTGCAATAACACTTAGAGGCTGTTATTAGAGCTGGAGCTCCATTGTGCTGGATGTTGTACAGACGTACAGTAACCTGCAGTCTCTGTCCTGGACAGGTTACAGCTTCACTGTACTGGGCAATGACCCATTAGAGCAACCTTATTAGGCATTAGTGCCCAAAATAGTTGCATGGTTCCGTAATGGAAATGGCCTCACAGACCTTTTAACCTGTGAAGGCAGCAGTGTTCCTGAATTCAGCTCTGTCCGTGCTCTGCCAGCATTATTAGTGCTGAGGCTTGTTAGACAGAATTTTAAGAAATCTTAGTTTCAAGTGTGGTTGGAACTGGTCAATTCTGCTTTCTCAGTGAGTCCTCCTGAGGGTAGAAGGGTAGAGCCAGGCCATCCTCTTTCATGTCCTCAGCATGGGGTTCTCTTTTGTCAAAGGCATTTTACTGTGAGCTGAATTCTTTCCCAGCTGTTTTGTACTTCGCCCGATTCCCTTGACCTTGTGCCAATCAATGATGGATTGTACAAGCCCCCATCAAAACCACTGCAGAAGCCAGAGGAATGCCAGCTTTACTGTGTACTACATTAAGTCAAATATTTTAAGCCTAAAACGGATGGGTATGATTCTTCTATTTCAATCTGCTCCTTCAGATTAAAAAGCTGCTAAAAAGCTTCAGCTTTGTCTTGATGCATCTGCTGCTTCATGGCCAATGAATGGCATGTCCAGGACTGGAGGCTGCGGGTGGGAGGATGATATTTTGTGATAAATGTATCTGATGGTGTTTTATGTTCAGAAAGTTTTTTAAAAGCCTTCCACAGCAAATGATCAATCTGGTAGAGAGATTGCTGAAAGAGCATTTAGGGCTGCTTTGACTCTGAGGAACAAGCAAAGTCTAAAAAGACCACACACCTCTAACCAATGCAAAGTTAGGCCATATTTTGCTTATGCCTCTTTCTTGCTTTCCCCTCTGTGGTGCTGTTTCTGTTACATTGGCTATAACTGCAGAATATTATTCTGTAGTATGTTATGTACCAGATCTCTTACTAATTCTCTAACCCCTCTTTACAGTTTTGTGGCTGAAAGATTAAATCTGCAAAGCATTTATATGAAAAAACCATAAAATAACAGATTGTTGGGTTTTTTCACTTGCTTTGCATTCAGTTTTCAGTGTCAAGAGTTCAGTGAGCTACATTCTATGGTGATGGGAATCAATGGTGGTAGAGTTGATTGATTTGAATTTAATGGTATGAGGATTTCCTGAGTAAGCTGGAGGGCTGGAAACATTCTCAGAGACGTAGCTGGTAGAGCCAGTCTATAACCTTTGAAATGATGAAAAGGCAAAAATATCAGACTTCTTCCTGTTAGACTACTGTGATCTGTCACAGCACCAGTGGTAGAAGGAGGAGAGGTGCAGAGGCTACAAAAGACAGCTCATATTTCTTCAAATGGCTGGTGGGATTTAGAACTGGTTTTAGCTCACATGAAATTTTGGGACTGAGGCCAAGCACTGTTTCCGGAATTTGCGTTTGACCCATGGCTGGGATTAAGGGCTTGAATTTGATTTACTTTAAATCTGAGGCTGAACTCGGTTGACATCTACTGGTTGGGATTCTAGGAAATCAAAGGAAGCTTCATTGACTGATGTGAAATTCAGTTTTCAAATACTGGCGAGAAATCAAATGCTTTTCAGCCATGTTCCAACAACAAAATGAGAACCCAGACTGGTGATGCTTAGGTCTGACCTCAACACCCTCATTTCTCCTGCATTTTGGAACGTGAGGTTGGCAAAGAGGAGAAAAAAGATGTCTAGCAAATAGATATTCAATTGGCTTAATATACAGACTATTTTGCTGCAGTGTAACTGGAGCCTCTTATTAAGAATCTGATAGCACTTCTAAACAAGGAGAGCTGTTCCCTTGGTGGGGGCAATCTCCAATCATATGCCAACATTGCTTTTGACATATTTATGACTCAAATAAAATCTCCCATCTGGTATATTTTAAAATAAAATTGAAAATTTATCACTTTGTTTTAGTTGGTTTGTCGTTCTCCCTGAGAGAAGATAGCCAGGCTGAGATTATTGCATCGGCAGCCTGTCAGCTGAGGTTAGGCTGAGGTGTGATTTAAATTTCAATACTTTCCACATTACAGCTGTCTGGGGTGGGGAAATTACAAGAAGAAAAGCAGAGAGTCTGTTATTTTTATTCATTAGTCTCTCCTGATTTGTTTTGTTTTTCTTTCGGTTACCTCTACTCACCATATAGAGCACCTGGAGAAAAAAAGATACTTCCTGTTTTTCTGGATTTCCACAGCTTTTGCTTGGTCAGAGGCATTTGGGAGGGATGAGGCAGAACCCAAGTGCTGTCTACCCTGTTGCTCTGCCATCAGGCTGGGCTGTGATAGCAGGATGAGATCCTTTTCCACGTGTGGTGCTGTGCAGTTCACAGTGTTTAGAGAGACTGTAAGTTTTGGCAGAGCTAATGGAGCGATGTTGAGTCCCATTTCCCTGATGGAGGACCAAAGGAGAGACGTGGATGGCCTTTTGTGTCACTTAACGTGGACAGCTGTATCTAAGCAAGTCTAGATTTCATCACAGTAGAGAGAAATGGACATTTCTGGAAGCAGGAGCAAACATGCTGTTTCTAAGCCTTTATGGTGAGTTTAGCTCAGGCATTCTTAACAAGCTGCAATAGATGACATGATCACATACCACGGGATTTTTTGGGTGTCTGGAGTGGGTGTGGAAAGTGAAGCAGCTGAAGCAGAGTCTGGTGTTCAAGCTGCAGGCTGGTCACTGGGATTTCACATTTAGCCTGTAGTGGACAGAAGCTGTGGAATAGGAGTGCTTTCTCTGTATGCAAACCTTTCTGAAGTGGAAGACTGTCTCTAGGCCTCAGGCATGCAGCAGTGTGTTCTTCCTCATGCTTCTGATGAATGCTGGAGTCCTGCCTGGCTGGTCTGGCATTGCCCAGCGATGCGTTTGATCAGGTGCATTTGTTCCTGTTTAGGTACTCGATAGTCTCACTGTAAAATTATCAGAGGTCTTATCTGGGCAATATAGGGGAGTTAAATGCCTTTATCCCCCACCTCCAGCAGTTGCTTTGTTGCTCAGATGCTGACTCAAGCTGTAGTGGAGCTAGGGACTGCCCTCCACTGCAGGTGTAGAGGCAGTAAGGTGGGAGGGCACCCCATGTAAGGGTTGCAGTAGTTTACTCCCCTTAAACTTGAATTCTTGAGTACCCTAGACAGGGGGAAAAATGGCAGAATTGCCAATGAATCTCCAAAAGGCTTATTGGCTGGTGCAGCAGAATGGCAGTCCAGACATAGTAGCTTATATAGTTCTAGGCTGGCTCTGGGCAATTACAGCAGCATTGCAGGTGCTTCTTCTGGGAGAAAATCTGATTCTACATGTGAACTATAGTCACTGAACCTGTGTGGGGCCAGATGTGACCTCAGCCCCACGTCTGTGTGCTGTGCTGTGAACTACAGGGCAAAATGCAGCCCCCAGTGCATTAGGCTTGTTATCTCCAGCTTGTACTTAAGACATATGAATTATCTCCTATGGAGCACATATATAACACTTTTATGCACCAGTTGGGTATTTGTGTATTTGTGTAGTGTGTTCCTCATTCTTAAAGTGTGCATTTTGGACTCCTTATTACGTGCAATGGGATTTTGTTCTTCTGATATATATTTGTGCAGGTGAGCATATGGTTAAGGATTTGCCTGTGTGCATTTTAGCACAGCATTAGGGTATGGATAAGTCTTTTGGGAGTAGTGTGTTTGTTTATGATGGTGTGCTTTCACCAGTGTACATTCTGTACACATGCAGTGCCTATGTGTGTGTGTCATTTCGTTTGATTGTTCTGTTTTCCTGTTTTCTGGGCTGAACAATTATGGGTGTTTTGTTGAGTGCATCAGATATATTATTTCCTTTCACAGCAATTGTACATTTGCTAATGTCAGATTTATTCTAAATGGATACACAGGTGCAATTCTTCATTCAGTAGACCTAAATTTTGTTACATGGAATGAATGGATGTCTTGTTTGCATGCTCAGTGTATGTGTGCTCCCTTGGTACACATGCTCCTGTTGTCTATAGAAAAAGGTGCTTTGCACTGAAAATAATCTGTGCCTGCCTTATGTGCTGTAAATGTGTGTTTGTGAACATGGGGCTTACAACGTGTGTGCAGGGTGTGTAGCAAAAGTGTGGCTTATGTCTAAAAATCCATGTGCTCAGTTTTATATTTGTGCCATGTGAGCACATATTTCCCTGCATTTGCTGGCAGAGTTACACAAGTGTTGAGTCTTCATACTGTTAAAATAACAGAGGAATTGTCCACATATTTTCTAATTTTTTAAAATGTCCTCCCGCTTCCATGGTTTAAATTTCTAAGTGTCTGTCCAAGTGATATATGTCAAAACATCAGGAAGGATATTTAAGCAGTTATGTCAATGGAATGAAACAAAGTCATGAGTTAATGCTTTTCTGATGCTATATAAAAGGGAAAATGGTGAAGAAGAGCTACAGGTAAAATACAAAATGAAAAAGATCAACCAGAGTTAAGTCAGGAGGTTTGTTCTTAAACTGGAAACATCTACAGCAAAAGAACTCACATGGCTGTATTTCTATTTTATGCCATCCTATGATCACACCATCCTGTCTCAGATCTCCCACCCTCGAGGGTCAGTCCCCAGGAAGCAGGAAGGATGATGGAGCCCTCCTAACCTTGTTACTTCCTCTTGGCTGTCCTATCAGGTGCTTTGAAAGTGAGTCCAGGCCTTCATTATCCCACCATTTCTTTTCGTGACATTTGAAAAAAGACCTGACGCGGTCGGAATGATTGAAGCGCCTGCTGCTTTTCTCTCTAATTATCCAGTTTCCTTGTTGGGACTGAGATTATTGCCCTGCAAGAGGGCAATAATTGTCCCTATTGCCACGTAAGAGCTACACAAACACCAGCCTGCTTGGCTGCCGCTGCCACTGGTTCACGTATCCAGACATAAAAATGACTTTCCTTGGCTGCTGGGCTGTACCACGGAATATGTGACCATGGAGTGCTGGAGCTCCAGGCACAGTGGTGACGTGCTGGTAGGTGGTTACAAGGGACTTATCTCCTTTCTTTCCTGCATGTTGCTGTTTTCATGGTAACAGTGGTACACTGAAACAAGGGACTGTGGTCCCTGAACTGTAATTAATCATCGAACAGCCTTTGCTATGGATTGCCCGACTGGAGGCCTTGCCTGTAGCCTGTGGTAGGAATAGGAGGACAAATAAAGGGGAAAATGAAGAATGGGTTGAAGGCAGAGGAAGAGAGTGATGGTTGAGGAGAAGTCTCACTCGGTTACGGAGTGCCTTCTGAGGCATTTGCTTTCCAGGAGGTATTCAAGGAGTGTGTGCAGACATTGCCAAGGGAAGCTAGATCTGGAGCTATGAGGAAACACAAAAACTGGGAACAGTTGAAATTTTCTCAGCAAAAGGCAGGAGCAGTGTGCTAGGGATGGTGTGAGACACCAGGGGAGTTGACAGGGATTCCTGTAGGTATTTGTTGGCCAACTGCTATTAAATCCTGAAGAGTCAACAAATAGCTAATCTTGGTGCCCAAGGACTGCTGCTCTGCAGTCTGTTGAATTCTGTCTTCACTTGGGCTGTAAATTCTCCTCCAGAGTGGATGCTGGAGTGTTAGTGGATGTGCAAGGTGAGAGAAGGGTGTAAGAATGGGAAAATTAGGTTGAGGGGTCAATGAGGTAAATGATCCTTCAGCCTATGCTCAGAGAGCTATTTGTAATAAGGAAGGAGGTAAAAAGATCCCTGAGGTGTGTGGGCAAACCCTGTCTCAGCCCATGGGGCTTTCATGGAGCTCAGCTCTCACTCCAGCTGCCTGGCTCTTGCTTCCCCCTTCTCTTGGCAACACATGCTGCCTCTCCCCTGCCCCCTCTCCCTCCAGTTCCTTGTGACAGGCTTACAAATCCTGGGACCCCTGATGCTGGAATGGCATTTTGGCCTAGCTGGAGTTGTTTATAAGCACAGAGCTTTGATGCTGTCTCCAAAGCCTCTGGAGAGCTGAGAAAGGGCTATTTTTCACGTGATGCTTTTGGAGAATGCTATGGGAAAAGGTCAAGGGACAGAGTGGGAACGAGTAGGTCACATACTCATTGGTTTAGGGCACCACGACAACATTGGTTCTTTAAGATCTCAGAGCCTGCTTTGTAAAAATAAGCACCTCTCAGTGAGCTGCCTGGGAAAGAACAGGGGCACGCCTCCTGCGAGCGGATGTTCGCCGCGTTCCTTCTCTTGCCTTGGCAATCGCTGTGTCTCGGCGTCCCTGTGAGCCAGGCAGGTCCCACAAACGGTGTGCAGCATTCTAAAAAGCCTCTTTGCTTACTGCTTTGACCTTTGTAATACAAGGAGATGTTTTGTAAGAGCAGGGGCCTTCTGCACCTGACACAGGATGGGGTCTGGGAGCAGTGCTGGAGGATTCCTTAGTCCCTCCCCATGTCAACACCCCGGGTCTGTGGGCAAAAAGAGCTCAATCCTGAACAGCTGTTTGCCTTTTGGTTTTGCATGTTATCTCTCATTTAAATTGGGGTGGGGGGAAGCAGTCTAACAAGTCCTTCTTCCTTTCTTCCTCCCAGCTTCACACACACTACATCGATCAGTGGGAGTGTGTGGGGGGGGGCGTGCTGAGAAGGAACAGGAAGCAGAGGGGTGAGCTGGCAAGTCATTTACATTGGAAATAGAAGCTGAATGTGCATTTCCCTACTGCTGCTATCAATCACTTAGGTTTCCTGTATGCTATGGAATAGAGGAATGGAGTTTGCTTGCTTCCCACTTCCCCCGGGAATGGAAACACTGATTTGTTTCACTGCCTAGAAATGCTGATCACTCAAAACATTTATTGTTTCAGAGACACGTGCGGTTCTGAAGCTGAATTTTTCAGCTTCCTCTTATCTGGTCTTCAGAAATGTCTTCAGATGTCCTGCAGACCTAGGGAATTACTCTGCTCTGGTAGAGATGTAAAGGTGCTGTTGCAGTAGTATAGAAAAGCCCACAGGCAGCTGAGCAGGTGCTTTTCTGCAGAACCCTGGCAGATACCCTCTGGTCCCCATCAAACCTGATGCTTTGTTCATGTGACCTGGCACCTGATCCAGTGAGATGAGGTTTTGAGAGTCCTAAGGTCCTGCATGTCATTGAAGCCCTTCAGTGATTTTTTTATGAGGTAACAAATCTGTTGAGAGAAAATTACAGTGGGAACTATATGGAACAGACAGATCAGTATGTTTTCACTGTTCAGCTCTGTTGGAAGGGTTGGGGACAGCAGTAGAAACAGAACATGGAACTGAGAAAAGAATAGAAAAGAAAAACAGAAGGAAAGAGTAGGACAAACTGGAAAATGAATGAAAAGTCCATATTAAATAGCAGAAATGAAGAAAGTGTAGAAGAATTCAGGTGGCCTTGCAAACCAAGAAGGTACAGTAAAAATGCCCCACCGTGTATTCACTCCCCTTGTGATAATGCAAAGGTCTGGCACACTTCTGCAGTTTTTAGGTGGTATCTGGTCCCTGATTAAGAAACATCTTCCTCTCATTTAACAACCTCTCATTAGCCAAATTCTCATCCTGCAGAGGAAGTGCTGACCTAGTTCCTACATGGGGGCAATCGGGCTGTGGACAGTTTGGGACTCATGGATAACCAAAGGGGTGGGGCACCAAAACTCTTGTGTGACTCCAGCAGCCCTTGTTTGGCTATGACAGGGCTGGTTATGACAGGGTGTCTTGAAAGCTTCTGTGATGGCTGGAACTGGAATGTTGTTGGTATTCAGTTCAGTTGCTGTAATAAAGAGGCTGGTGAGGCACCATGTCCTTGAAGCATGGCTGTGGCCAGGAAACCTCTCCTGGCCGTGGGGGACTGGCGCCCTGTTCCCTGGGGATGTGAGCTCAGCAGCCTTTATGAGCTCAACCACTGTGGGTTGGGATAGCAACTCAGAGGGGACCTGTCGGAAAACCCAGGGGCTGGAAGGAAATGCTGCTGATGACTCAATAGGCAAGGCTCTTCCCTCTGTTGATGTTGGAGCTGAGCCACACAGACACGTCCCTCCATAATTACCTACCAGTTACTTACAGCCCATGTTTTGTAACCACTGGCATTCCCCTTTGTTGTCCTTGCACCTGGAGTCGTGAGGCTCCAATCCATACCGTGAAATCTGGTGCCTCACTGGTGCTTGCAGCCTCCAAGAAGCAACGATGTCTTTGCCTCTAACATGAGGCACACTCGTGATGTGTGCACGTCTCAGGCAGCTACAGATGTTGTGCCCATGCAGACAGGTTGTGGCTTCATTGCTGGGGCTCTGTCTGTTCTGCTCGCCCGGGAATGGTTGCGTGTGGGATTACACGCTTGTAAAACCACAGAGAGACGTGTCATCAACCCCTCGGTTTCAGCCTGGGGAGGAGCTGTGAGGTGTTAGTGGCCTGGTGCTCGGGGACGATGGTTAGGTGTCCTGGGGCGGGGGCAGGGGTGGATTGGGATGACAAACCATCGGGATAGGGAGAAGATTCCCCGCGGTGGGATTGAGCGGGGGAGACCCCTCGCGGTCACCCGGGGAAGCGGCGGCTCAGCCCCGCGCACAGGGACCTGTTTCCTTTTCCAGTCGTTCCTCTCAGACATGAAGTCATGTAATGACTTCAGCTCTAGACAGTGCCAGCTGTGTTAACTGCAGTGAATAGTTCCACTTTTTTCCCCGTTTCTTAATGATCCACTTGGAAACGGGGAGGTGTTTTGTAAAGCTGACACATTTTCGATCTGTATTGATTGCCACGTGATATTGGTGTATCTCGTTGCAACTGCTGCCTTAGGCTGAGAAGTTCATACTTCAAATCTTCTTTTAAATCTCTTTGACCTGCTCTTGTGCTCTGATCCAGCCACACCATCTGCCCCTTCTCTGTTGTCCTCCTCAGTGTCTAGGTGTAAATGAATTGGTAAACACTTCTGATTCTTTGCTGTGGGGATGGTGAGACCCTGGCATGGGGGTCTCACAGACTCTGCATCTGTGGATGCCCCATCCCTGGAAGTGTTCAAGGCCAGGTTGGACAGGGCATGGAGCAACCTCGTCTAGTGGAAGGTGTTCTTACCTATGGCAGAGGTTTCGAACTAAGTGGTCTTTGAGGTGTCTTCCAACCTAAACTATTCTAGGATTCTGCAGCACCCTCATCCACCTTGCTAGCAAATGCACAGATAATCTGCTTCTCCTGTTTTGGGAGTCAGACTGGCAGTTTCAACGCAGGGCTCCAAAAAAAGGGATCTGTTTTCTTTTTGTTCCTTTCAGACATGAAGTCATGTAATGACTTCAGCTCTAGACAGTGTCAGCTGTGGTAACTGCAGTGAATAGTTCCCCCCTTTTTTTTTTGTTCCTTAACGATCCACTTGGAAACGGGGAGGTGTTTTGTAAAACTGACCCATTTTCAGTCTGTATTGGTTGCCATGTGATACTGGTGTATTTCATTGCAACTGCTGCCTTAGGCTGAGAAGTTCATAATTCAAATCTTCTTTTTAAATCTGTTTGACCTGCCCTTATGCTCTCAGCCAGCCACACTATCTACCTCTTTTCTGTTGCTCCTCAGTGTCTAAGTGTAATTGAATTGGTAAACACCTTTAATTGATCTGATTCTTTGCTGTGGGGATGGTGAGACCCTGGCATGGGGGTCTCACAGACTCTGCATCTGTGGATGCCCCATCCCTGGAAGTGTTCAAGGCCAGGTTGGACAGGGCATGGAGCAACCTCGTCTAGTGGAAGGTGTTCTTACCTATGGCAGAGGTTTGGAACTAGATGGTCTTTGAGGTCTTTTCCAACCCAAACTGTTCTACGATTCTGCAACACCCTCATCCACCTTGGTAGCAAATGCACAGATAATCTGCTTCTCCTATGGAGTTGTTTCTGTGTAATTATTCTCTTTGCTGTGGCTGGCAGTGAGATCAACCCACCCATGCAGTGGACTCTGTAACAGCACTGCCTTCCTGTCCTGTTTGTGAGAACAGCCTCTCTAGAAGTTTCTCAGGTAACAACCAGCAGCAGGAAAATCATCCCGGCTCTCGTGCTCTTTATGGGATTTGCTCACTGCCGTTTCAGTGGTCAGAGACTGTAGTCTTCCAGGGATCTGTTGTTGCAGCTTGATGAATGACAGCCTGGGAATCAGAAAAGATGGGCTGGACATCTTGAGGGGTGGCTATTTTGATTAAGTCACTTTGGGCTGATCACATGGAGATGTGCAAAACAAGGATAATGGTCTGGCTCACCTTTGCAAAGAGCTTAGAGAACTCATCTGACACTGCCTTTTTCTGCCGGCCACCAGCTCCAGCAAAGGTTCAAGACCTCCCTCAGGACTCTGCCAACAGGAATTTTACTGGTCTATTAGGAAGCACAGCAATAAATTGCAGGGCTCTTCCTTATTCTTTTGTCTCTCCCAGTGATGCTCAGCAGTTGTACACAAGTGACCACAACATCATCTTGCCGTCATTAGGTTGCTGTGTGTAATCACCACTTAGTGTGTTCACTGAGTCAGCTCTTCCCTGGCTTCCACAGTAGAGCTGACTGATCAAAGCTAAAACAATCCTGCAAAAAAATCTAGAAAGCTGAGATTTCTTTTCTGCCCAAATTCCCTTCTGCATTGTTTTTATTTTTATCTGTTAGTGCTATAAGTAGTAAATTTTCTGAGGTCATGAGCTGTTACTGCTTGAAGACAAGCTGCTAAATGATGCTGCATACAAAGAGGTGATGGAAAGATGGGCTTAAAGGAGCAATGGGATCCCAAACAACTTCTCTATAGCTGGAAAAAGGATTCCATTAGAGACTAGACCTTTAAGTTAGTGTCTCAATCCCTGTTAGACCTCTTCATGGAAGTTCCAGCTCTCATGTCTGTAGGAGACAACGTGTATAAAGCAAGGGGTGGTTGTTTCTTTAAGGCCTCCTTGCACTGCTCCTCTCTTGATATTCCTGCTGACACAGATTTTCCTCTCTTGCTGAATTTCAGTGCACCTGCTCATATAAACTAGGCTGTGCAAGGTTTTCTCAAGCTGAGTTTGGGTATGGTAACAGAAGCAGCACCCAAGACCATATTCCTAGGCTGAGAGGAGTCATTGGTATGCAAGGTGAAGCCTGGCTTAAGCAGCTCCATAGATGACCCACAGAAACTAATCACAAAGTGAAGATGTGCATTTAAAGGTCAAGTCACCTGATAGGAAACTGCAGCAATATTTTAGAGAGATAGCAGTAGAACAGGAGGCTTTCCTATCAGATCTAGGTATTCACTCTGCCTGTGTATCATTATTATTGTCTTATATACTCAGTACAAGCCTACCTATCTACCTATGCATGCTAAAGGCATTGCACTCAAATTCAATATCACACAAGACAAGCTGACTTGGAATGTGAATTACCTTGTTATGTTCTGCTTGAGCCTCCAGGACAAGCTGTCTGCTCTTCACTGCTTTAACCTGGGTTAGCTAACATGGGTTAGTCAGCCTGCATTAAGAACACAGATTTTCTTTCCTTTTTTTTTTTAAACCCTTTTTTGTGTAACCAGAAGGACTTAGAAATGGATAGGAAGAGCTTTCTGGTCAAGTTTCAGGAAACCAGAGTGTGCCAGGTGGGAACTGGTTTGACAGAGCTGTGGAGGAAGCTGGCAAATGGATGGAAAACCCTGAGAGTTTGAGGGCAGCAATGTCCACTGAGCCTGTGCATACTTCCAGCTTGTTATAGTTGTGATGAAAAACAAAGTCTTGTGAAGTGTTTCTGTGACAGGTTGTTTTGCCTGGAGCAGGGAGGCAGTTGGTCAGAAGGACAGGTGCAGCTGAATTTATATCTAACTTCTAGAACAAAGACAGAGTCCCTGTCAGGATCTTCTTCCTCTCAGCTTTCTGTGTGGGAAACCTCCCAAAATGCACCTCCTGGCATGTGGCTGATGATATTCTGTGTTCTTGGCTCTTGCCCGTGGCTCGGGGGCTGTTCCACAGTCCCTAATCTTCCCAGTGAACATATTCAAGTGGGGCTCAAGGGGGTTGGGCAAGGCCAGTGCAATTCAAGTACAAGCTGAAGTGCTCCCCAGGCCTTGTGAATGGCCAAACTAACTGTGGTGAGGTTCCAAGTTATATTGCAGGGAAGGCAGGGTTCCTTGGAGTCTGGGTGGGGGCTAATCAATGTACATTCATCATTAATTTATGCATGTAAGGGGGTTTTGGAGGGGAGTTGTCATGCTGGTTTTGATAATGCTAACTCTATCCACCCTGCCAGCTGCTGCAATGTGGTGGCAGTTTGTGTTGCTGCATGCAGAATTATGGTGCTTTTGTGGGAATATTATGTTCCCTGAATAGAGCCCCACAGAGCAATTTGCTTCATCCTTACAAACCCATCCAAATAACTGGCAGTGCCTTACAAATACAAAACAATTGAGAAAATAAATGTATTATACTGTACATCTGTGACAAAACAATGCTTTCATGTGCAAAGAGAGAAATGTGTTTGTTTAACTTACGGTCTCCCATTTGGAAATAAATGCATTCATTTAAATCAAAATGGGACGTTCTTCACTATTACAGTATTTTGCATGCCAGATGTAAGAAATATGCTGCTTGAGGAGCTGACAAAAAACTTGGAGTGGTTGATCTTACCAAAAGCACGTACGTGGTGCCTTATTCTAGACCCTGCCTCTCTTCCTGCAGCGCGTCCTCTACGCTGGGATGGAGTCTCCTGGCTTTGTGTGTGGAGGAGCTGTGTACAAAAGCTTTGGGAATGTGGCACTCTGGTGCCCTGTGTGTATGCAGGAGAGCCTGCTTTTCTCCTGGGTGGTGCTCAGAAGAGAGTGCAATCAGCTGCCACACATCAGAAGTTTGCTTTGCCATAACCATGAGGCAGATTCCCTGCAGGAGTTGTAGCAGTCCAGAAGGTTTTTGATCCGTTACAGTTTTTGTGTTAAAGAAGCATTAGTTTTCATTTATATGCAGCAATAGAAGTGTTAGATGGGGAAACATAATAAAAAAATGCAGGTTGAATGTTCCAATATTTGTTTAAAAAATGTGCCCCATCTTGTAATTTTCATCTTTTTAAATGGTTGAGTTCTTGTAATGAAAGTCTGCTGCATTTCAGTTTACACATAAGCTTAACATCATCAAGCCAAGTTTGTTCTGGGAGTTAACATTTACATTTTTAAAGCAGCAGCCTAATCCAGAGCAAAACCAGATGAGAATGTACTTTAATACAGCCCATTACCAGCTGTCTACTGGTATGTGTGAGAATTGTCAAAAAAGTGCTGAAATTTGATTTGGGTGGTTTTCCAAGAGTCTGCAGTTTTGTCCAATTAAGCCTGAAGATCACTGCTATGAGTAGCAGGAATTGTAAA
Source organism: Pipra filicauda (assembly GCF_003945595.2). NCBI lineage: Eukaryota > Metazoa > Chordata > Aves > Passeriformes > Pipridae > Pipra > Pipra filicauda. The sequence continues at coordinate 888,445 of NW_024104118.1, read as the reverse complement.
CTGGAATTCCACTACAGCATGATTATTAGAAGAAAAAAATAGCAAGAAAAAAACCCCCATACCTCTGAGCTTTTCTAACCTAATTTTTTAATAATAATAACGTTCAGACCACCTTCTATGCTCATCATTCTTCCTTGATTGAAATAACTTCTCATATTATAGATGAGAAGGAAATAATTAGGACTTTTAGCCCACTGCCAGTGTTGGCTGACACACACTGCTCTGTAATGGTATTTTTCATGCGTAGCATCAGGTCCAGGCAAGCATTTGATTGTATTTGTGCTTTGGTTGCTGGAGGGCCACAAGTGCTGAGAGTCCCAATTCAGCAAGTCTGGCATTAATAAATACTCTTTAATTCAGCTGGAAAGCATCATGGGGCTGCATCTTCCCCATCTGAAGGGTTATATCCATCTTACTGCTGTATCCAGCCAGCCAGAGGACTTGTTGTACCCAGCAGGAAACGTGTCACCTTTCTGAAAGCCAGCACCTGTGTATTGACTGATTGACCAACAGGGCTGTGCAGCAAGGGTAGTTTGGCCTAGCTCTGTTTTTTCTCTGGATTGATTAATCAAATACTTCAAATAATTGCTGTAGTTGTGATTAATGTCAGCTGCATAGCTAATTGCCCAGGAGAATAAAACGACTCTTTCTGTTTAAAAAAACCAAACCACCACCTGTAAATGAGTTAATTATTTACTCTGTTCACCTCTCTAACCCTGTTATGCTTGTAAATTAATAGAAATATTGATCTTGGAGCTGATTTTTCTGTTACCCATCTTGCATCAGTGTAATTGGGGGGTTCAGTGTAACCAAGGACACGCTCTTTCTGCTTTGATTTGACGTGAACTGTGAGAGCGGGGCTGAGAGGACCAGTGGGGGGTAGCTGACCCCAGGATTTTCAGGGCATCCCTGCATTAGCAGTGACTACTCTACCCAGGCAACCGTGGCCCCTGGCAGCAGCGCCTCCTTGGCCACCTCTCTTGGTAGCAGACTCTACCACCCAGTGGCTGCTGCTGTTAAAACAATCCTGTTTCCTTCCATTAGCTCCAAGTCGCGTCGGATTTTCCCGTGTTCCCCGTCTGTGAGTACATTTCCCCCCCCCCCCCACGTGTAAAAACGACGTTTTAATTACAGCCCTGGTTGTTCTGACAGGTTTCCCTCCCATGACAGCGTGCCACCAGAAGGCTGCAGAGTCACTGATAGAGATGCCTGCTGTGTTCACCCCTGTGGGACACAGACCCCAGTGCCTCCCGGAGTAGCTGCCTCAGCTAGGGTTTCTCTGCCCCAGCACGTTTCCCCTCCCAGACAGTTCCTGGCAAAATGTGGGACTGGCAAAAGAATGCCAATTTTAGGAATGTTCTCAGGAATGTACCACTGACTGAAGGGACAGCAACCTAGAAAGCTCCTCTGCTCTTACATTTGTGTAGATATAAGTAAAAGAAGCTTTAATGCCAGCTGCTGTTTGAGGTCATGCCAACTCCCTGTGCTTTCATTTCCTTGCAATTTGGTGTCCAGAAAAAGGCTGAGTGTCTCACCTTCTGGAAAGGCTGTTTCAGCCATTGCCAAGGTCGAGTCTTTGTCTGGCTCTAATAAACTTGCCATCAGGGATGCTTTGGTGGAGCTGTGTCTGCCTTGCTGGGAGACATTAACATCTCTTCCAGGGCTCTGCTAGAAACTGCTGCCCTTTTGTGTTCACTACAGCCTGATGCAGAGGAGACAGCCAAAGTGTTCCCTCCATGCTGGGCAGACTTCATGTAGCATGATAGTCTGTCTTATTTTTTCCCAGTCATAGAATCATTTAGCTTGGAAAAGACCCCTACAATCACCAAGTCCATCCATTAGCCCTGTAGTGCCAGGTCTACCACTAAACTGTGTCCCTGAGTGCCAGATCCACGTGGTTTTTAAATCCTTTCAGGGATGGTGACTCCACCACTGCCCTGGGCGGCCTCTGCTAGGGCTTGACAATCCTTTTGGTGAAGAAATTTTCCCTAATATCCAATCTAAACCTTCCCTGATGCAACTTGAGGCGTTTTCCTCTTGTCACTTGTTACCTGGGAGAAGAGACCGACCCACACCTGGCTACAACCTCCTTTCAGGGAGTTGTATCTGTTCTATCTGATACAGTGATATTGTAATAACCATTCTCTTGCTTTTTCCTGTTTTCTGAAACTGACTTTTTGCAAGGAAAACATGACATTATGGCCAGAAAACAGTATCTGTGCATCGTGGGACTTGTCTCAACTCTGTTTCTGTTACACAAGCTGATGGTCTTTGAATGGGTTAGACAGGGACTGTCAGAAATAGCCTTTCAGAAATGCAATACCAACCCCCAAATCCTAAACCATCTCTCATGGTCAGGTTTGTGTAACCTCCCTGCCATCAGTGGGAGCTGGGAGAGTATAACAGTGCCCAGTGCTTGGTCCAGGAGGGTTTGGTCTGTCCACATGGCCCTCTATACACTTGGGTCTGTTCCACTGGCTGCTTTGTGCAGACTCCATCATCAGTCCCTGCCCAGACACAAATGGTCTGAGTTGGTGCTGAGACACCCAAATTTATTTTTTTTTTATCTGCAGGAGGCTGAGTTATGGATGTGGCCTGAGGGCAATATGGACTTGGTATGGGCATGGCTGGTGCTACAGAGATCCAACTCAAGAAGCATTTTTGCTCTGTGACTTGGGCTTTGCTCAGTGCCATGACTTTGTTCTGATGTGGTCCATGCCAGGTGCCATCATGGGAACCTGGCTGCAGTTCAGTTGCTTGAAACTTGATATGCTTGCTTGTAGCTTTTGAATGTGGCTGTATTTTCTGGCAGCTGGGGAAAATGGCTTTGAAAAAATAACGGCAGCTTTTAAGTCAAATTGGTGTCAACATTTATTCCAGGCTACTAGAAGCCAATCAGTTTAAGTTCTTCCTTGGAAAATGAAATTCCTGTCTTGCTGGTCTCTCTCTGTAGCCCAGTTCTGCTAACTGCTACTTGTTTTTCATTCTCTTTCTTTCCTTCTATTTTGTCTGATTGAAGAGGCGTTTGGTTGCTGAGGTGTAGGATCTGGTGTGGTTTTAAAGGTACCTGTGCTTGGGCCTCCCTCATTTTTTATAGGACTGGTCTTGTAGGAGCAGAAGAGAAAAAAAAGGCAAAAATTGGTGAAGCCACCACCTGCCTTGTGCACAGTTCAGCTCATAAAAACCACCAGTCCCTGGTCTCAGCAAGGCACTTGATTCCAGCTGTCCTGCTTGGACCAAGACAGGTGGGTAGTGAGGATCCATGGGGGAGCCATTATGGACTATTCCAGATGAACAGAAAAAGGAAAGAAGCAAAGCTGCCTGTGAATAGAGAGAATCAGGAGAGCAAGAGGTAGATGGGCTGCTGAAATAATGCTCTCTTTAACTGTGAATAAGTAACAGCATCACAGGAGGCATTCGGGGCAGCAATTTTGGAGGGTTAAAAGGAAAGTTAAAGATTACATTTAGGATTAGGATTAGGAAAATTGGGACCCCTAAGGCACAGTATGTGAATGCTGAAGAAAAAGGCATAGGCAAAACCAGCTTTATCTGGAGTAATGACTAGTAATTAGGTATGTGTGACACACTTTATCATCTTTTGTCTTAACAACATCTCTGTATGTGATATCTGTTGCACGTGCTCGTATAATGTACATTATCCATATTATTAGCAGATTACAATGCATGTTACAATATATGCAGACTCATTTCTTAAATTTATGGCAGTGTTAGAAGTTGCTCTGCCAAGAAAAAGGGTTTCCTCTGGCAGCTCTTTCCATCAGCTCCTGCCCGCCGGCAGCTTTCACCGAGGCTGTGAGTGCAGCCTCTGCCGAGACCGTGGGTTTGGCTGGAGCTCCTCCCGCCTTCCCTTGGATGCTCAGGGACAGTGCAGGCTGTGTTAGCACGCAATGCAGATGCCGGTGAATGAATAAAGAGGAAAAGGAAGAAAGAGCGAGCCTGCCTCTCTCATCGTTTTCGAAGAGCAGAGGAAGGCATTAGCAGCCTCCAGAGGGAGTTTCACTGCTCAGCTGGTCTCTAGGCACCGGGAGCTGATGCCTCAGGGAATCTCCTAATTTTGCTTAGTTTTGTCATGGTCCTTCAGAGGGCATTTGTTTCCTCCTTGGTTTGAAAAGACTGGGTTTACTGTGTGCTAATTTTGTATGAGGACATCAAACCTTGCAGAGGAAGCAACGCACCAGAACAAACTCCCTCCCAGCCCTGCCAGGAGTGTGTGTAGCACTGTGCACACCAGCCCTGGGCTCTGTGGTGTGGTGGGGCTCAAGGAGCCCCAGGTTTGAGGCTGATTGGCTGCATCTCCAGAGCCATGTGTGTGGTGTGGGGACCAACTCACAGAGTCATTCCTTCCCACTTCTAGAGCAGGATCAGCTCTGCTGTGTAAGGGTTGACTGAGTTCTTTTGTAAATCTCAGCAATAAAAATGTGTCCACAATCACCCAAATAATGTAAGGAAAAGATGAGAGCATAAAATGATTACGCTAGTGAAAGAAAAGAGGAACTAGTGGAGTCTGAAAGAGATGCAGGCAGGTGAGCAATGGGCCTTGTGAAGCAGAACAAAATGCATTATTATTTTTAACAGAAATTCAGAAAAGACTCCGTAGATGCTCTGGGCAGAGGGCAAGTAGAGGAATTGCTAATTCTCTACTGGTGAGAGCGTAACCAGCTTTGTTCCACTGCTCAGGCAAATGGACGTGGCAGCTGGAAAGGACTATTTGGCAAGGGATGGGAGGAACCTCACCTGGGAATTGCACTTCACACCTGCCAGGCTTTCTTCCCATTTGCGTCACAGGAGTCCATTGTGCTGGTGTGAAGCTCTGGGTTCCCTGCAGGGGATATGTCTCAGGAATTTCAGTGAGATGCTAATGCCAGGCTCCTTGCTGCCCCTCCAGCTTCCATCTCAAACCTGGCCTCACCACATGCTCTCTCTCTGCCTTACTTTGTCCCTAAGCAACCTTTCTGGCCTAGGCCATCCTCCATCTAGTTTCCTCCCAGCTTGCTTGAGCCTTGCTGCCCTCAGAAAACATCATGCATGTGAGATTTGCAATAAAAATATTAGGATCTCTGGTAGTCAGGCTAACGATTTCTTCCAAATTACAGGTAGGTAAAGCTATGCTGAGCTTCGTGCTCATGAATGGCAGGGAAGTATCTCTTTGTTGGTTCTGATGCCACCACCAAGGAGCAGAACTCCTGAGACTTTCACAGACTCTGAGGTCCTCTCTCTCCTTCTTTCTTCAACCCAATAGGTTGGGTGCATAAAGCTCATTTTGGAAAATGACAATAATGTGACTAGGATATGTGATGGAGGTGTCATACAGGACGTTCCCATTGTGTTCAGTGCTTCTTAGGAGAAAGCACCTATTCCAGAGGCTAGAGAATGTGGCACAGACTTGAAAAATAAAACATAATTTTAAAAAAAAATCAATCTGCGTCCATGGGCAGAGCATTCCCAAGAAGAGGATTTGCTGAGAAAGAAAGAGCATTTACTCTGTTCCAGGCAGAAAAGAAATAATTAAACCTCCTCGTGGAGTGGACACACTTTGGTAAAGAGGCTGATCTCTCAGGTAAGAACAATCTCAAATCTGAGAACAAATCATTTCAACAGAGGTGTTTTTTGTGATTTTGCTATGGAGGTGAAGCCACTGGAGGTAGTTCTATCTTCTTACTGGCTTAAGGCAGGAGAGAAGAGGAACTGGTGCTGCTGGTGGGGTGAATTCTTCCAACCTAACCAAAGCATCTTCAATAAATGGAAGTGTTCAAGAAATGACTGAACACAGCACTAAGTGCTATGATCTACTTGACAAGGAAGCGTTCAGTCAAAATTTGGGCTTGATGATCCTGGAGGTCTTTTCTAACCTTAATGACTCTGATTCTATAATATTTCTGTGGACACAGAGATCAAAAGTAACTCAGCTCTTAGCAGCCTTGCTGGCAGCCCAGCCTCATATGGGTAGGATGTCTCTGGGCCTTTGGCCAGATGTGTTGTAGAGGCCTGAAGCACCAGGTATGAAGTCCTTTGACCCTGATCTCTGAGGTCCTTCTGCAGTCATGAGGGCTGTCCTACCCTGGACACTCTGAGAGCCCTGGGGAGTGTGCTGTGATGTGCTGCAGCAATGCCCTGTGACTGGCACAGGTTGGTTGTGCTGGGAGCTGTTCCAACCCCCTCTTGGATTTGCAGGGAAGAAAGCTTGAACATGGGATCCTCAAGGCAGTGAGTTACTCAGATGACCAGTAAAGAGTGAGTTTAAGGAGTCAGAGAAATACCAGCCATCATCTGGAAAGAGTGTGATATTGGCAGGGAAGAGCTGCCCCAGCCTCTGGACACATCTCCAGTTTGAACAGGTCTGGCTGTTTAATGAAGGTCAGTGCCATGGGATGGGGTAAGATGTGTGAGGGTAACTAGCTGGGAGGAGGGACATGTAACATTTATAGAAATCCAGAGATTGGCCATGGCTGTGGGGTTTGAGCCTAGAAATACCAGGAGCTTTGACAGAAGGCTGAAGGTAGAGGCATGAAGGAACACAGCTGGACTGAGCCTGCAGCTCTGTGCATTGGATCTGGCATCAAATGCAGCTCTTTGCTATGATCCAGTTCACTTTCAGGAGCTAATATGTGACTGTGAGAATGGGAATACAAATACAGCCTTGAAAGACAAATGCTGCAGTTTTTCTCTGTATCAGGTACTCATTTACATGGAAGGATACATGCCTTTATCCTGTCGTTGTGAAGGCCGTTGCCCTGATGGTGGGCAATTGGAGAGTGGGATTTTGGAGTGTGAATTCCATAAAATATCAAAGCACAGATTCTCCACGGGCAGGTACAGCACCTACCTAAAGCAGCTTCTAAGGCTCATGGTTGGCCAAGTGGGTAATGTAGAGGGATTTAGGTGGTGACAATGATCTGTGATAGTATTTCATAGAAAATGGTGGTGGGGTTGTTATTTCTGCGAGATTTAACCATCCTAGGCACACAACTTCACAGAGCATGTGCTTTCCTGGCATGAAGTTGTGCCACGTATCTTGGAGATGCCCAGGACTTCTGAACCACTGGGTAACTTCCCTGAGCACAGCTCCAGGCCGGGGTACAGCTGCAGGGTAGGGCTACTCTCACCTGAGGAGAAATAAGTAACAAATAATGTATCTCAGGGTGCACCTGACTGCTTGTGCCAAATCCTCTTTTACTGAGAGGTACCGGTGCCAGGATGGGCAGGAGAGTCTATTGAGCTACATATTCTCATTCTGGCTCAGACAAATTTTCCCTATCCATGCCTGGGTAGTCTAAATACTGGGCATTGAGCCTGACCTTCGCCTGGCATTTCAAGGGACAGTTTGAGCAGTGCCAGGGTCTTCATGAAAGAAGCACTGTGGCCTGGTACAAAAACAGGAGTGTTTGCTTTTCATAGACAGCTCAAGCTGGATCTTGAGGTGACGTCTCACCTCCCTTAAAGTGCACCAACATTAAGTGTTTGCTGCCCAGGGCCTGATTCCTATGCAGGGTCTGTAGGGAAGGGGGAAGCGAGAACAAGAAGAGAATGAGGTTTTAGGATTTGCTTTCTCAATTGCAGTTCATTCTGATCCTTGGTGCATGTGCTTGTGGAATGCAGGAGTGGAGGGGATGCCACTGCTTCATTCAGTGCTCCAGAAGACTAATGGACCTTGACAACTGCAGAACAACATGGAAACTATTAGAAAGGGAGGACTGATTAAAGCCCCAACCATCCCAGCATTCCCTTGGGCTCTTAACCCCATGTTGGAGCTGAGCAGCCTTGCAATGCCTCCTCCCACTCTGCACAATTAACATCTCTTGTCACTAATTGATTCCTGTGGTGCTCACAGGACAATTAGAATTTAAATTGCCTTTTACAGAGGTCGTGAAAACATGATAAAAGACGAATCTATTAGGGAGGATCACTCCGGAGTCTCTCTCCTTTTGTGTGGTGTTGGCTATTGGTTATCACACAGACATGAGTGAGGGGAGCTGGGAGAGCGGTTCATACCTTGGTTCATTTCTTGATTGTAGTTCATGGCAGAGGCTCAGCTCTTTGTGGCTTGTGAATATTCTTTCACAGAGGATGGCATTTAAATTTTTTTAGTGCCTCTTTTAGAAGGTTTTTGTGTCTGTATGTGCTATCCCTTTCCTGTCTTTTCTGATAAACTTGAAATGCTGGCTTTGCATTTGAATATTGAATTTACTGCAGGGGGCAACGTGCAGTGTTTGCAATGAGGGGCTACAGATTTGCCTTCACAGGGCAAAGCTGTCCTAGTATCAGCCTGTCTTTGATCCTAGAGGGTGCAGTAATGGATTAGAACCTGACATGATTCCCTGGAAAGCAAAGACAGTGAGAGAGGGGGGCAACTGGAGCACCGTTTGCTCAAGGGTGCATGTGAGAATCTGAGTACTCGGTTCAGCAGTGCTGTTACTCCAGCTTTCTGTAAAGTGGTCCCCAGTAAAGAGTATGCATGAATGCAAATGTGTGAAGGCGTTGCTTCTAAACCCATGCTTGCAGCTTTCCCCATCTGCAGCTGATACTTCTAGGAATGGCATGATGACCAGAAACCTCTGGAACTCATGCAGTCACATCTGAGCTGGTGCAACCCCTGGATCCCGGTGCCTGTAGCATCATGGCTTGGGAAGCCTGTCTGAGTTTTGCCTCCCAAGCAGGATATGGCAGTTTGGGATGAGCTTGGATGTGGGGGCTGGTATTTTGCTGGCAAACGGGAACATTCAGAGTTGTTACTTATAGCAACACTCCCCTCTGTCATGCTCAGACCTCAACAGTGGGAAGAGATATAAAGCTTTGTGTGTCAGTGTTAAGGCAATGCCTTGTAACTGCAGCAAATCCTCCTTGGAATGGATCTTGGCAGATTACCTAATTCATCTGCCTTCTCCAAGGCAGGATCAGCTTTGCCCATATCCCTAACCTGTTTTCAGGGAAACCTCTCACACAGGTGCCTTTGCTGCCATGAGGATTGGGATGGGGGGCAGATTACCTCTTGTAGGATTTGGCACATCTTGTTCTGATGCACCTGGTCCTGCCTCAGAGCCAGCATTTTGGACCAGCTGTATTTCAGACCTGGATACAGTGAACAGCAGTCTTAAATCCTGCAGTTTGGTCATTTCTCTTCTGTCACATATGCCCCAAGTGTGGGGTTTGACAGGAAAAGCAAAGTCTGACAGCCACTACTGTGGTCCAGAACCCGCCTCATGTAACTACAGCAATATTTCATGCTGGGAGAGAAAATCTAGCCAGAATGTCCAATTGCCCATCCCATCCTATCCCAGTGGCATTCCCATTAAAAAGAAAGCTGGCTGGCTATTTGAGAAACTCATGTCCTTTCCAAGTCCTGCCTTTGACTTCTTGCTATTCTGGTTATTGAAATTGATTTTGTACTCCAGGCATGGGATTTTCCATTGCCAAGTTTAATGTCGGAGATAATAGAAATTATGTTTCTACTCGCACATAAATCTCAGGGCTGTTTGTGCTCAGATGGCTGGACAGTAAGTACAGGTGAAATTGCTCCTGTGATTGTTTCAGTAAAAGGGTATTATTGTTGTAAGGTTTTATAAAGTGTGTTTAGCTGGTTTACACATATTTCTAGCAGGCACTGGGTAGGTTCTTTGTCGAGTTTTTTTTTTTTATTACAATAAATATAAACCTCTAAGCAAGGCATCTAATTTCTCTTCTTGACAGGGTGGTAAATCAGCTGGCTTTGGCAGTAGGCCAGAGACTGAGCAGCAAGCCCACCCAGCAGTTGTGCAGTGCCCCTCTGCTGTGCTTGCCCTGCAGTTTTGGGCTCGGAGAAGCCAACCTGTGCAAAATATCACACAGATCTCTCTGCTTTTGCACACCTCCTCATGTGGGACAAGCATCAGGCTTTGTTCTGACTGCAGCACAGCCTAGTCTACACTAAACCTTGCCATCATTAGTCAGTGCACATAGGACCTGGCTTTGAAAAGCTTGGGAAAGAATAAACAAAGGTCAATCTCTTGAGCTTTAAGGGCAAAACTGTCAGAGAAGGTTTCTCCAGCTCCCAAGAGCTAATGGGGATAACGGTGTTAGTGTGAGCCCACAGGGATCAGTTATGGAATTGTGGCCTGAAGGCACTCCAGCCTTTGGGGTCCCCATGTCCTAACCCAGCAGCTTTTTTTGCTCCCAGGAGGAAGAAGGACTTTTTCAGAGCATATGAGATAATCTCACACTTCACAAAAACAAAGGAGTGGGAGGAAGGACTCCAGAGGGATGGAGTGGCTGGAGGCTACACCCACTTCAGCTACAGGCTCCTCTGGTTAGATGTGAATCTGCTCAACTCTGCAGTCCTCACCTGGGTGACATTCCCCTGATCAGGAGGCCTTGGTCAGCTGCCCAAGCAGCTCCATGTATCCCAGCCAGCTGGCTGCCCACCAGCCCCGCTGCCATCTGTTACCCCGCGCCTCTGTCGTGTCTGGGCCCTGGGAGCCAAAGATGCTGCCATAGTTCCTTCCTGAGGGAAGCCCAGACCCTGCTAATTCAGGTGTTGAGACAATATCCTTCCTGTAATAAAGTGCCAGCCTCAAACAGCCGGGGCATGCTGTGTGCTGATTAGAGCACTGCAATATGTGCGAGACATTTCTTAGGTGCTTTCCTACCTGTCCTGACCCCACATTCTTTTATGCTTTGCATGTCTTGTGTCCTTGGCTCGAGGAATATCATTAGCCTGTGCCAGGTTGTGCCCAGCATGGTGAAGCCTCAGCTTGAGCTGGTGTTTTAGGTAAAAACAGTAAAAAATGATGCACTTGGCTTATTTTTGCACTTGTATACATTTGGCAGTGCTGCTTTTGTGTATTATTTGCTTCCCTCACAGAGATCTTAACTTTGGCTGGGAGCAAAGGGGCTCAATTTATCTACTCCTTGCCTCACAGGGGTTTGGTGAAGCTCAGCTAGCAAAAACTTGTAAATTGCTTGGAGATCATTAGAGGAAAAGTGCTGTAGAAGAGCAAAGTATTATTTATTAATGAGCCTCTGTCTTACAGTGCCATAAATATCAAGGTTTTAATTGTGCAGACTTGTAATCTGAGTAACTTCCTGGATATTTTCTTTGGGATTTTTTTGTTTGTTTGTTTTTGTTTTTGTTTTTTTTTCCTTTTTTTCTTTCTGGATTGCCTTGATAAATAAATTCATGGAACAGTCACTGCACAAAGTGACATGGAAGTGGTGTTTAAAAGCCAGGTCTGTCAGAGGTAAAAGGCAGGGGGATGCCACAGTATGACTATCAGCTTTCCTTTGGCTGCTCTAATCTCTATTGCCTCAGTCTTATCCTCTGCATCTAAACTTGCTTTTCCTCTGTCCTTGTTTAAAATCTCACCTCTGCCCATGAGAGGAGTGTGTGACACAGTATTGCAATGGTGAACAGAGACCTTACATTGCAAGGGGCTCTGGATCACTCCATCAGCAGTATGCAGCCATTAATAAGCTCTAGCTGTGCCTGAAAACTTGCACTATACCCACTTTTGGGCAGGACATGAACAATGGGGCTGAAGGGCAAAGAAGGGCGAAAAATCCTTCCCCTCACCCCGTGAGCTTCAGCTGGCACAGGGAGGTGTGAGCTGGCTGTGCTGGGGGCCTGCCTGGCTCTCCAGACCATGCCAACAGCTGTGGCAGCCAGTCTGAAGTGTCGAGCTGGGGGTAGTTACTCCAGGAGGAGTTTGACCAGTCAAGATGCAGTTAAAAATCTCACGTGAGAGTGCTGAAGTCAGGGGTTTTCTCTGCCTCTGAGAGGTGTCTCCAGACAGATGATATTAGGGGCATATCAGCTGCCATCTTGCCCATCCCACCAGGGTTGGACTGGGATGTTTCAGGTACTTGTCTCAGAGTCTGTGAAAAGGTGGAAGGCTGGTATTGCAACAGACTGCTCTACAGAGGCTGATGTCAGATGCTGTGGCTGGTGGGATGGTATCAAGTGATACACCAAGAATGACAGCAAACACTGTAGTGTGTGGGTTTAAAACTGAACCTTTGTGTAGTATTTCTAATGTACAATGAGGAAATTCCCTCTCTCTCTCCCTCCCTTTGCTGCAGAAACATGGCAAGGCTCAGCCTGCTCCTGGTTTCCCAAGTGGATGGGCAGCTAGCTGCTTCCTCCTGCATTTCTGAGCTCTGGCATAGGCTTCTCTAATACATTGTTCATAGGCCTCTGAGATTACCCCATTCCATGCAAAATTCACCAGAAGCAGCATCAGTCATGTGTGTGCGTGTGTGTTCTCACTCCTTCCCAGTTCTGGCTGATCAATACCAGGTTTAAAATGTTTGCATTGGCTGTCAGTGAAACATAGAACCAGTCTGAAGATGTTCCTTTCTTCTGGAGTACAAGATATGTATAGCACAGTGTTCTGCCCTCCATGTCTCCCACACTGCTCTCTGCTCCTTTCCCAGCTTGCTAGAGGATTCCGATGGCTGCAAGATAATAATTTCCTATCAAATTCTAGGGGATGAAATCCCACATAATCAGCATCACAAGGAAACCTTCAGGTTGGCAGTGAGTATATCTCCAGACAGTCCTAGGGGGTTATGCCTCAGGTGTGGTGATCAGACAGCTTTTCTGTGGTGATCACAAAGGCATGGGAGGGAATATCTACTGTTATGACCTTCACACTGAGACCATTGCTGACATCCTCAGTCTCCAAGGGATGGGCTTTCAGTTGACAGCCGAACTTAGGGCTACATCTGACTTATCCCTCAGTTGTAACCAGCTGCCTTTTCTGCTGGCTCAGACAGCCTCACTTCCCATTCGATTAGCAGCCTTCCCCAAGGGACTCAATTATGCCACCTGAGAGAGAAGGGGAACAAATGGTCTGCACTTCAAGGGAGAAAAGGGAATGTCAAGTCCCAATTCAAGCACCATGGCAGACTGGTCTTGCCTCATGAGATAGCACTGGCACTTTACAGCAGAGGAAGTCACTAATACCTGCTGCTGCTGAGACAAGCACAACTTCCAGAGGGTCTGTGAGCAAAGGGAAATGCATCTGTGAATGCTGAGGGCCGTGACATGTGCCAGGGGAAGATCTCCAGTAACAATTGCCCATTACTTGGGCAATGTCAATCAGGACAAGTCCTAGTCCCTTTTGCTATGCCAACAATCTTCAGTGCAGGGATTCATACACTCTATTTTGTTTCAAATATGTGACCAATAGCAAAAAAACACGGCATTTTAAGCATAAAAGGTCTTTAAAGAGCTGTGTTTATGCTTACAGAAAGGAGATCCATGTTTCAAAGGTGTAGATGAAACCACATCAAAGTGAAAAAGGAAGAAAACAGCACACTTCTTGACTCTACAAAGATTTGAGAAGTATTTTAAAACCTAGAGAAACTCCTTGCACTGCAAAATCTGTTTTCCTCGTGTATTTTGGCTGAGATTTCCAATTATTTTTGCAACATGACCACAATCTTAAGCCTGAGGAGAGAGTGGTGGACTGAGCTGCTGAGCTCACTGGACTTGGTGTTGCAAGAGGGAGATCTAGGTGAGGGTTCCAGAGGAAGCTGCTCACAGGGATGCCCTCAGGAGCATCTGTACAGCTGGGGACAGTGACTGGACCTGGCCTGGCTTTATTGAGGATGTGTCTGGAGTTCAAGAGTTGACTGAATTAATAGAGCAAATAAACTCTCAAATTCTGTCTCAAGGCCCTCAGCCACGGAAGTGCTCTCTGTGCCTTAAACACAGGAGTGGTGGCTTCTGGCCTTGTCTTTGAGCCTGTTGCTAAAGAGGTGGAGATGGGCCAGTGCAGTGGAGGTGGAGACTGGTCAGGGCCTTGCTAAAGTCTTGGTTACTGCCTGGCCCAAGAGCTGGTGCAGACTGATCAGCATCAGAGCCCACCCTGTCCTGCCCAGAGCAGCTCTGAGCAGGCCTGGGGTCTCCAAAGCATCTCTGTGTTATAGAAACTTAACACTGTTGCTTACTTGGCTCCTACCCCCTGGCCTTCAGCTGATGGTTGGTGACTGATACCTCAAGGAGGGGGCTTAGAAATTATTGTGAGACTCATTAAGGTAGTTAAGTGAACTGCATGGTGAGGCCTATCAAGAGTGCTCATGTGGCCATCTATGTTCACAGCTGGTGCACAGAAGCCAAGAGACAGTATTTCATCAGGGTTCTTGGGAAAATGCTGACACCAACCAGCACATTGTTGCTCTTGGCAATTGCTCCTGCTGGCAGAGGACCCAGCAGGCTGAGGGGCCTGGTGGTAAGAGCTGTCTGGACTAAGGAGTCTACCAGCATTCAGGCTGTAGCTGAACTTAACGCCAGTCCCTTGAGTAAGGCTCAGCCTGGGACTCCCAGCCCCGTCAGTGCTGCAGGCATACTCGTATTTATGACTGGAATTAATTGCTTTTATGTCAAAGAGCAGATGGAACGAGGCAAGAGGGAGAAAGAGAAGGTGCTGTGGTACAGATCTTGTTCTCTCAGCCTGAAGATCCCTGCAAGCCCATGTAATCGCTGTGGCTGTGTTCTGCAGAGGAAGGCAGCAGAGAAGTGGTTAAGATGTTGCTTTAAAAATCCAGTATGGGAGTAACAGGGACTCTTAAGACAGAGACTAAATTGCAATGACAGGCTTATGTGGACAAAGCTAGTGGGGAGACTTTATTTCACCAGTGCTCACAAATGGAAAAGAAATGAAAACTGGCACATGATTCTGTTTTCACTTAGGAAGCACCCATCTGCCTTTTTAAAATTCAATTTATGGGAATGGTGAGTAAGGCTGGGCCAGTTCTTAGCTATTAGATCCATGCCATTAACGCCCCAGCCGCTTCAGCGTATCAGTGGCATGCACGGGGTGAGGAACATGTCTCATGCAGGATTGGCAGAAATTGATATTAATAAATGGATCTAATATTCTTAAATTTGTATTCCTTCCCCAGCCTCGCAGCGACCCCAAAGGGCAGGAGAAATAATAAGTAAAGGCCTAATTCATTATGTATAACCAGGCAAACCAGGGAAGTAACTCTGGGAGATTACCTGGATAATCCAGCATTAGCATCTTGTTTCAGATATCTTTATTAGGACTCAGAAAAGGCTTCTGGGAGAGTGAAGTGGCACAGTAAATTCATACTCTAGCCTTTGGCCCTGCCTGGTGCCCTGACCTTATCATTTACTTTGGGACGTGTGTGAGTTTAAGAGAAAAATAAACAGTTTTAGGTGAAGAGAAAGGAAAGGAGGCTGAAGAGGAACAGCACCATTTTAAGCTGCTTGGAGTGGATTTCAGAGGGAGGCACTCCTCAACCTGTTAAGAGATAGTGTTTTACAGGATGGAAAAAATTACATCCTAGAGATCAGGCTGATGAGGTTAATGTTTAGGTGATGCTTTGAGGTAAAACACGTTAGTTCTTGTAGTCCAGTGTCTGTTATTCTTTCTCAAGGCAGGGACAGCCTATAGGCCTTTTGAAAAATAATTACTGTCCTATACTTTCTGGTTTTGTATATGGTATGTGAATGATTTTGCAGAAGGAAGGGACCAGTTGCTGAGCTGAAGGCTGAGAAATATTGTCCTCGTTGGATTTTTGTTCTCTTTTTCCTCAAGAGGATTAGAAGGGTCTGAGGTTGCAGGAATAAAACCAGCTAAAAGTTCCCAAATAAATTTTTGTGGGAAGATGTAGATGAGAGTACCACGAGACAGAGGGTGAGATCCTTCTGAGATTCACAGCTGAGTTTTGCAGATGTGAAATGTTTTAATAAGTTATGGGAGAAGAATTTAATGTGTGTTTAGTCCTGATAATGCCTTCAGCTCTTTATGCTTTGCTGAGCAGCCCCTTATTCCATGAAGAGGTTTGCTTTTGTGCACTAAGAGCAAGGAGATGGGAGATACACTCCTTGGACAATTCATGGGGAGTCCCCTCTGGATGACTTTTTGACTGGGACTTTTCCTCATCTTTATTCTTTGGATTCACTGCTGGTTCAGGTGTGTGGGCAGGCAGTTCAAAGGGAGCAGAGCAGGCTGTCAACAGTTAATAGAGTAGCAGTGCAACTGCTTTGCATTTATATTGTACCTTCCCTCAGAGGATCTCGAAGTGTTTCCAAATATTAGCTAATCCCCAATAGACACCTACCAGGTAGGTACAGTCAATAATAAGCCCATTTTAGATGAGGAAGTCTGAGGTGGAGCAGTTTAATGGTTCCTTAACAGAGCAGTGGAAGTGCTCGGAGTAAAGCCCAGGACTGCCAGATGCTGGTCCCTGGCTCTGATTCACTCTCCTTCTCTTCTTTTTCATCTGAATGGATTTACCCATCCCCAATATAAAGCAGATCAGATCACCTACCATGTCTGCTTACACAAATTTCCTTTAAATACTAGCTGTCAGCGAGCCTTTTTGTGAAATTACATGCAGAGAAAAGAAAGAATATTACCATCTGGGATATCATATCAGCATTTCTAGAGATACTTGGTACAGGATGTATCCAATTATAAATGAGCTAGAAGCCTACAGTCTAACAAAGGCAGGTGGAACCTTATCAGCAGCAATGAACAGTTTAGGAAAGAGGAGTTAGCAGGATTATTAACCCTCATGAAATAGATTCTGTCTTCCAAAACGGAAAATAATAATGTCCATAACTGAAATAATTAACAGAAAAACAATTTGCAACACATAATTAAATGACTTAGAATATGCTAATGCATAGTTAAGGCTGCACAAAGGCTTCTGCTACACTGCATTCTGAGTACGCCATTTTCAGACACTCATGACTTTGTTAAATCAAAGCCAAACTTCTTCCAGTTTAGGAAAGCACAGACTCCTCGTTGAGATGCCCTGTGCTGGGTCTAAAGCACCAGCCATGTTTTCTGGCTGGAAGGCTTTTGGGTTTTGTTGGTTTTTCTTTTTTCCCCAAAGTGTGCTTTCCATCATTCTGTAACTCACAAGCAGCTGAAGTGATTTTTCAGAGATGATTCAAAAACACTCTTCAGCTCTGGGAGAACATGAGATTGTGAAGTAGTTTTTGACACTATGTTGAAATGGTCTGGGAATGGGAAGTGTCTCCTGGCCATACCTGCTGAGGGTGCTGGCAGCTCCACCTGCACAAAGCTTATCACGTTGTGGAATTGCATTACTGCTACAAATAGTGCCTGGAAGCCATAGGCATTCTGTTGCTGCCAGAGCCACGCTGTGATTCCAGATATTCCTGCTACCAAATGGCACTGAAATTACTCAGTCTTGATACTGTGATGGTGCCAGTTCTGTGCCACTCTCTCTGCCCCAGCTGTCCCACTTGCTGACGTGGCCTGGTCAGTTCAGCTAAGGGCTGACAGGGAAGGAACACCCTGAAAGTGCTTCTGCATGTGCTGAGAGGGGGGGATGAAGTCTAAGACTCTTTTGGGGGCCCTCAAAGTGCTCTCTCTACCAATCAAAGAGTGCAAGCTGCAACTCATTCTGTTCTGCTGAAGTGTGCTGTGTGTCATGGAGGAAAGCTCTGACGTAGGAGAGTGGTAAATTAAGTGGCTTTAGGGACACATTAGTGTCTGTGTGATTCCTGAAATGGTGACAAAACTGAGATGGGACTAAATCCAAAAGGTGCTGTGTGAGCAGAGCAGGAGGAGGTGCTGCTTGTCTCTCTGGATGCAGCCCTTTCTGCTCCAACAGCTGACAAAAAGAAATTAATAGAACATTTTAAATCTGCTTTTTGTATCTTCTTTTCTGGGTTTCCTCCCCTGCCCACACAGATGCTGAAGGTGCTGGTAGTGGATTGCCTATGTGCATTTTCTGGTATCAACATACAAACATTACTTAGTGACACATAAAACATGATCATAATCTTCATTGGGCAATGTGTGCTTTTTGGAACCTTGCCTTGGGCTGAGAACTCTTTGGGGTTTAGATTTGCTTTCCCAGTGGTGAGGAGATGCCATTCCTCACAAAAGCATTTCCAAAAAATAGGCTTTCGTTGCAGAAGCGAGTCCTGCTCTGGGTTAATGGTGTTTGAAGTCCAACACAGCTCCCTACGTTTGCAGGGAGTGTGGTGTGCTGGGGCTGCATGACAGCAGTGATGTTATTCTGGAAAATGCTATTAAATACAGCCCACAAAAATGTGTTCTGGACACATTAATGTCTGCTTTGGGAGGTGGTTCAGGACTTTTAAACTGATTCCTGATATTGCAGATTTCCCTGCAGAGAGCCCCAGTGGCATTCCTTACATTTGCTATTCTTTTATGACTGGAGTCAGCTGCTGAACAACAAGTAGGCTTGGGATGTGGGAATAGGGAGATTTGGCTAGAAAGGGTGGATTGGACTGAGTAGCACCTGAGTGGAGGGCTGGGGATTTTCCAGGATGTGCATAAACCACTGCTCTTCCTCCTCTGCTGTTCACAACACCCAGGCTGGCTTCAGCAGGTGGGGACTGTGGGAGAAACATGACAACAGTGTGGGAAGAGGCATGAATGGTTCTTGTGCTTTCTTTGCTGAGCTCTGTGTTTGCTTTTTCCTCCTTAGGAGAGAAATTCCTGCTCAAGTCCCAGGCACAGGGACTTTTAAGGGAAGAGTACAGCAACAAGAGAGAGAACACGTGAGAATGGGTTTCAGCAGCTCATTTGAGGCAGCATGACCCAAAACAGCAGGCTCTGGCTCTAGCACAGAACGACCTATTCCCATGCTGCCAAAATGCACACTTTGGAGTATGCTATCTACTGCTTCATGGCTCTTTGAAGGCTGAAATGACAGAGCCTTCTGTCCCATGGTAAATGATGGCTGTGGTTGCAGGCTGTTTGGTAGATCTGACGCACCATAAGTGCAGGTGCTTAGGTAAATATTGCCTCTTCCTTTGCTGAATCAATACCCGTGCTGATCACTTTGTAAACTGATGTGTGTTGATGAGAGAAGAGGGTGCAGTTTGCTATTTCACAGTCATTCTGGAATATCTTTTTTCTTCAAATTGTTTTGCTTTTATGGGACTCTGGCCCGTATTCTGCAAATAACCATGGAATTTTAAGTGGTTAAGTGTAGTTGGCCAAATTCTTCCCTTGGAGATGCCCACGTAGTTCCCATGGCATTGCTGAGAACCAAAATGCATTTCTAAGGACAAGCTTAAGCCCAACAGAGCCATTTCACTCCAGGCATAACACTATTCAAAGTCAATGGAAGCATGATTTGAGCACATTGTGTTTATATTTTTACAAGTGTTTTTCTGTATTCCTTTATTTCCAGGCTAGAATCCAACTATGTGAATGCCAGGCAGAAAACTGCTGTTTTCTTCTTAACCCTTGTTTTCCGTGAGCTGTGCAGGTTTTTGGGGAGGACTTGGATTTTTGGAGATGTTAAGGTTGTCTTGGTTTGCTGCTACTGAAGCTGGCTTATAACGTTGGCTTACCAGTGGCCAAATAAAGCTGGAGTGGAAGGCCTTGGAAAAATCTCATTCCTCCCCCAAAAAGGTTGGTTTCTGACCAGTTAAAATCGTTTTCCTCCCAGATTAGCTGTCTGAAGTCGGCTCTGAGAGCTGGTTAGCCCCATTCTCATGGCTTAAAGCACCCACTGCCTTCCTTTCACAAGGTTATGCACATGATTACCAGAAGGTATTTAATATGGTGTAAAAATTCTCTGAGGGCAGACATAGGCTAGTTGGCCTGGGAGGTGCCTGTGCTGGGTCAAGGTATCTGTGCTAAAAGTGTCCATCCTGGAAATTCCACCTTCATCCCCAAGCCTTCTGTGTTTGCTCTCTCTTGCCTTGTGTACTCAGAACTTTTGACATAGTTCTGTGTGCTGAGATGCTGTGGGAGATTTTTGTGGCCAGTTGTGGGACAGTGTGTCTCTTTAAGGGAAACTATGAAAAGGCTTTGGAAAGCTACCAAGATGGGAGTGATTTGGACTGCAGAAAGGAAGAAATATATGGCATCTCCTCTCTGCTCACACCCACAACAAAAATGTGTCTGGACTGGGGCTGAGAGCTATTTGTGTTTATGATGGGAGGTTTTATGCTAAATCCTGGATCAGAGGGAGTCCAGGATGCAGTGTGTCCATGCTTTAGTTGCACAGCTCTCCTGATGACACTTAAGTAAGTTTGGGCTTGTCTTGGGAATTGATGTAAGACCTGTGTGGTTCTGTTGTGAGTGGAGTTTAAGATGAGCAGAATCAAGGTAGTCAGTGTAGTTGGGCATGTACAGTGTGTCTGGGCATCTTCCTCCCCAGCAACTGGCAGGGTGACAGGAAAACTGGACATGCAGATTTCAACGGGCTTGGTGGCAACCCTGATTTAAGATGAATGTTCCCTGTCAGATTTATTTAGAAGCTCAGAGACCTCCCTCCTGATCTCTTCTCATCCACTTCTCACTGTTTTGCTGTCTGCTTCTCACTGTCCTGTTTTCTGTCCATTTAAGGCATCCATTGGTTGTAACCTGCAGTTACACAACACACCTGAGCGTGCCTTGCTCAGTGTTCTGTGCTCAGACCAGTTCCCACAGGAAAGGCTCACACTTTGGGGATATCCCTGCCTCCCTGTCCCGTGGTGCTTTTGGGGTGGGCTTGCTCTGGTTGGCTGAAGCCTTGTCAGCCTCTCAGTGTGCAGTTCTGGGGGGACCTTGCTCTCCCCAGGACCCCTGGGCTGGCAGTGCTGGTGGCCAGCAGGCCAGTGAGTGCCAGGGGACAGCTGCCCTCAGGGGTCAACTCAGAGGGGCTGTGCTGTGGGGAGACACTCTGGGTGCAGAGCCCTGGGGTGGCTGTGCCCTGGTAGTACTGTTTGACAAGACTCTTAAGTGTGGGCATTCAAAGCCTGTGATAACTGTGTGTGGAGAGACAGAAACGAAGCCAATTCTGCTGGAGAGGAGTGGCTGGGCTCTTGGCCTGTACTAATAATAGAGCTGCTGCGGCAGGAGGATGCACTGGGGTTGTCTTCCTCAAAAATCTTCAAGGTTTTGATTGGTACACCTTGTGAGGTTTCCTAAGTGAGGTGCTGAATGCTGCAAAATGAGTTCCAGACTTCTGACAGTGAGCCTGCTAATCCGATTCAAAATTAATTCCTGGGCTCCCAGGGACCTGAGGAGCACGGGCTGAACCCTCCTTGTGTAAGCTGATATGGAGGGAGGCAGTGTCCTTCCAAAGCCACAAAGCTTCTGTGCTTGCCCCATGCAATTTCTTTATTGTTCAGCCTAAATTTAGGCCTTCAGGAAAATGCCAGAGATGCTCCAGTGACCTCCTTGCACTACATCCCAGAGCTCCACAATCTGATAGTAATTACACTGAGGCTCTATATTAAAGCAGAGATTTGCCAAGTTACCATAGGGCTTTCGGTGCTTTATTCACATTAATTTGAAGTGGAATTTAGATATTCCCCCAAGCAGCTTTGGAAATCTCATAAAAGCAGAAATGAGGAGTTTTGCTGGATATGCCCTGTTTAGCCAGGGATCTATCTAGTGGGCACCTGGCTGAACTACAAAGGACTGTCCATATTGCTGTCCATAGTGTTTGCCCTGCCCCTGTTTTCTCCCTTGTGCCCTCCACACATGGGCCCAGCTCTATTGCCTATAGCTCTGTTGCTTTGTAGAGACCCTAAAAGGGCTGTGATGCCTCCATGTGCAGAGCCTGATTCCCTCTCACTTGTTTCAGTCCAGCAGTTCATGCTGCTGTCTTACACTGTCTTACACTCGGACCTCTAACATACCTTCTTGGCTTTTATAGCTTGGGAGGACCTGGCAATGAGTCTCACAGGGCTGGATAACTGTGCAACTAAGCAGTTAAGATGTGGCTTTGTAGGGTTTCCACTGGGATAGAAACTGCAAGGTAACTCCTTTTTCCAGAGAGAACCCAAATTGCACTCTACACATGTGGATCAGCAGGTGAAGTGATGGTCATCTGGAACATGGGGAATTTAGCTTTGTTTTGAATGCTCCAGGAAAACAAGGGCCAATTTTTTTCTAGTTTCATGAAGTAAGCTGTGTGAAACAAGAAAATCTCCTTCAAATTCCCCTGAAGTTGCTAGGAATAAACTTCAGCTCTCTGCAGCAAGAGCTGGTCATTGTAACAGAGCATCTGCTGAGCACCCTTGTGGGATCTGGGTCCCTCTCTAAACGTCCTGCAGCAAAATTTCTTCCTGGGATTCTCAGCAGAGGAGATGTTGCCTCTGTGGTCCCAAGATAGATCCTCCCACTATGCTGCCTGCTGAAAGTTGTCCCTTCTCTTAATCCTGCTACTGAAGTGGGAAATGGGGTCATTGGGTCACAGAGACGCTGTGTGTGGTTTGGGCTCCAGGCACCTGCCTGTCCTGTCTGCACTGAAGAGGAAAGTTGCTTTCAAGGCACGACAGTGCTGGCTGGTGACCTCAGTGGGGCTTGGAGGAAGGGACTGATGTAATGGACTGTGTTTTATGAGAGCAGGAAGGATTTCCTGCCTCTCTGCAGTGATTACAATTTTTTGTCTGCCTTCTCTTTATCTTAGTTTCCCCCTTCTTCCCTTCTGTCATCTTCCCTTCCTCCTTCATTGTCTGCCATCTCTTGCACCTTCCTCATCGTCTTCAGCTCAATACTCTTTGACAGCAGCTCTGGAAGGAAGGAACAGCTTCAAGCAGCCCTATTCCCTTCAGAAAACTCTTCCTCATGAACAGGGAGGCAGAGGGGTGCCCTAGAACACAGCAGTTCCCTGTCAGGGCAGAGAATGCACTTACCTGGGCACCCTTACCTGGGACCTCCATCCACCCCTTTTCCCATAAGCCCTGGACACCATTTAGGGACTGGGCTTCCTCTCCTGAGCTTCACTGTACTTGCTCCCAGCCCTTTCCTGAGCTGAGGATGGTTTGGAGTTCCTGGATTGACCTCAGACCTGGTTTCTTACCCTACTTTTGCTTGATGATCTATTAATAGACCTGTTTTTGATTGCCTGACTCAGGTGCTATGGGACTGTTGGGGAGGTTGCTGTCCAGTCCTCTGCTTCCAGGCTTGCCTGCGTTTACAGAAGAGCAGGCCCTCGCTGTCTGCTGACACCCTTTTGATAACTTAAACTTGGAGTAATTCTGTCTTTCAAGCTAGAGAGAGATGAAAAGCATTCTGAAGCTTGGTTTTACTCATGGATCTGGGGGCTGGTTTTGCTGTTGTGTTGGTGGCTTGGTGACTGTGCTGTGTGTTCTGCACACGAGCAGGCAGCTGTGGACTGGAAGGCAGTGGCCACTGCCTGTAGTCCCAGGCTGCAGTGCTAGGGGTGATTGCAAGTAGTACTGAGTTCCATTTTGCTTATATCTACAGAAGCTGATGCAGTCAAATAAACCTGTTCTGACAGCAGCATTTAATAGCCTCACTGTCTGCTAAACCCCAGGTTTTGCTCACTGACAATGAATGTCTGTTTTGAGAAAGCTGAATTTATTGTGTTAGAGCGAGATTTACAGCTGAGCATCTGCTGAGTGCCAGTACACAGACTGCTGTAAAAGGGGAAGGGGAGAAGGAAGGGGGATGTGTTGCATGGTCAAACAGACCGACAGAAGAGCAGGCTGCAGGTTTTGTGCATCTTGGCATCCCGAAATCAGTGTACAGGTAACTCCTCCACCCGGCAAATGTGGAGGAAGGGCAGCGAAGGGAGTCCAAGCCAAGCCAGTGGCAGCCAGACATCTCTCCTGCCACAGTGCTCTTGTTTTCTGTGGTGTGGGAGGGGGATGTGTGGGAAGGGGTGCTACAAGTTGCAGTGCAAGGAACAATGCCTCATGCAAGGTCCAACAGGCTCTTCATCCTCC
This sequence comes from Pipra filicauda, assembly GCF_003945595.2. Taxonomy (NCBI): domain Eukaryota; kingdom Metazoa; phylum Chordata; class Aves; order Passeriformes; family Pipridae; genus Pipra; species Pipra filicauda. Next base: position 864,777 of record NW_024104118.1, on the reverse strand, counting down.
TCGTGCTTTGCTCTGTCCTTACAACCTCCTCAACCCCTGCCACAATTACACCAGTGAGGAAGGTGCAAACGGTCAGCAGTGGGTATGTTTTCAAGATGAGATGTGAGCATCTGAGGTGCTTTTAGCCCTTGGAGTCACTAATTAGGGTCACTGCTTCAGGGCCAGCTGTGGAGACCTGCCTTTGGTTTCTCTCCGTGGGTTTTAGGAAAGTTGTGGCAGGGGGGAATTTGGGCGCTCTCTGCCTTGTTTCAATTCTGTTTTCTGTTTTGGCTGGTTCAGTCATGCTCATTTCTCCCTTAATAGATTAGGTGCTGTCACTGCACACAGTTGCATCCCACCCTAGGGGTGGCTGCATTTTGGTGATTCATACTAGCCCAGAGGACTGCCTGCTTCTTATTCCATCAATGTGATGGAAAGAGGCAGTTGAACTCGTTGTTTACATGATTACTAGAATGCCTGCATGGCAGAAAGCTGTATTTGTAATTAATATCTGTACCAATGGCCTAGCAGTTAGTCGTCTTTCATTACTGTATGGGCATTCTCTCTTCTTCTGTAGCTGGCAGGCCTTTCCTTGATGTTGTGGCTAACAGCCAGTCAGGGCAGTAGGCTGTTCAGAGAGCTTTTGGGCTCAAGCAGAAGTGGTTTCAGTGTGCTGGATGGCAAGCAAGGCATTGCAGCATTCTTCTTCCTTCTTCGTATCTAAATGGAACTTGCAGTTAATAACTCAGGTAGGTGTTAGTGATTCGCTCGGGCTGACCCAGCTAAGGCAGAGGATTTGCTCTGGTGGTTTTCCTAGGAGTTTCCCCTATCCCACTGATGGGCAAAGTTGAAGACACACACACTTCTCCATGCCATAATGCTCCCTCAGGACCACAGTTTCCTGGCCCATTTCAGGAGGCCAAGTTAGTGGTAGGTAACTCATCCTCATTGTAATATCAAGGAAAAGGGGCTGATTGACAGATCATTTTCCCAAGGACTTCACCAGCCTCTTGCTTTCTTCCTGCTGGATCACTTGCCTTGCACTGAGGTGCACTGCTTGGCTCCTCTGGTCCTCCTATAAGTCCACAGTGCCTCCTCCTCCTTCCTCTGCTCTCCCTTCTCTTCTACTTTCTTCTTTTGCCCATGGCTGTTTGTATTCAGGGTTCTCCTGCCGTGCCAGGCTACTGGGTTATCCCTGCACAAGTTTGTTACAGCTCTCCGAAGTGTTTGTGTGCCAGCACATCCACAAATCACACGGGTGTGTGGGTGAGAATTAGAGACTGAGCAGCCACTGGCTCCCAGAGCATCACAGGCCCTCAGAGCCAACAGAGGGAAGGCAGGAGCTTTTTCCAGGGACTTCACAGTCTAGCAAAGGGATGCTGGAGAGCAGCCTGTCAGCTTGGGAGGGAAAAGGGAGGGCAGCAGTAGATTGGGAAGGAGGACAGCCAGCGTTGGACAGGGCAGGGCTGGGGAGCTGCTTGGCAATGTCAAGGCAATGAGGGAAAGGGTATGAATGAGAAAATGTCCCCTTTTGAGGGTGGGAGTCTTGTCACATGGAGCCCTCAGCCATTTTCCAGCTCAGTCATGCTTCTCCTATGTATGACTGACTGCTGCCCATGGCATGGGGGGATATGTGCTGTTCTCTCCAGGAGTCCTGCCCACAGGGTCAGGCGTGGCAACACTCTCCTTGGTTGACTTCAGGCCTAGTGAGCTTCGTGTCATCCCTTTCCCCTTCAGCACTTGCCTCTGCCTTCTCAGCTGACTCTTCCTTTGCCTCCCTTTTTCCTACCACTCCTGTGGCTGCCACAGAAATCATGTTCACCCCTTACAGCAGCCTTTGGCCCAGGTAGAGAGAAGCACTTTCTGTGGGCTCCCTGAAAGGATTTTGGTACTGTGTTATTCGTTGGTCTGCTGGAATTTCAGGGGTGCTGAAGTGAAGGCAGGTGTGGGAGTGAAGCAACTAGATGGGAGGTAGGAAATTCTGTACTTGGGGAAGTAGTGGAGGGGATGGAGGCCTTGTATGCAGTTCTGGGGCAAATCCTCCACAGGAAGAGCCTTGGGTAAAGCAAAAAAAGCAAGAACAACTGGGTGGGGCTGGGTGGCAGGTTTGCAACAGGTGTGCCAGAAGCTTCACCTGGCAGGTCTCAAACATACTGCCATTCTCACCCGTTCCCCTCGTGTTTGTTTTCCCATCTCTCCCTCCTCTCCATTCAGAGTGGGTGCTTTGAGGCAGCAGCCTCATCTGCCTGGGTGTTTTGAGAACACTTAACATACTCGGTGCTGAGTAAATTACTGCTGTGGTTGTTACTATTGCATCAACTAGCTCGCAGCCCCTTTGCATGCACAAGAGCAGATCATTATAGCAATTTGTTTATAGTGATGGCACAACCATCGAGGGCTGTCCAGAAAAGCCCTGTGCATACTGAGCTGGGGGCTCTGCCAGGCAGGAGGGGTCTGGACTGAGGCTGGCTGGGTTGGGGCTGGCTGTGGCACGTCCTCCTGCCCCCTTGGCTGCTGCGTGGCAGCTCCCACTCCCAGCAGTGAACTCAACTCCTGTGGTACTTCTCCCTTTCTGTGGTGTTCCTTGATTTCCACCTCTTCCTCCACAGCTGGCTCAGCAGATAAGATGTGCTTGAGTGAACGTTTTTTTGGCCTAAGGGGTTGGTGTGACTTGCCCAAGAGAGCACATTAGTCAGGAGTAAACCCAGGGACTTTTGCTGCCCAGTCATGTGTTTTAACTGCTCCACCTTGCTCCCCAGGACACTTGGATCCTGCTGGAAGGCACAGCAGATGGAGCCAGGCGGCAGGTCCAGCTCCAGCTGGTTGGCAGGGAAAGGGCGAAGCAGCAGCACCAGTGACCTTGCTGATTTATTCATTAGACAGTGCTTAGAAGAAGGGGAGGATTGATTTGTCTGTCAAATGCAACACCAAACCACGCGGCCTGCAAGGGGAGGACTAATTGTGCTGCTGACACAGAAGCCAGTACTGACTCACGCAGTCAAGCACCTTTTCATTATATTTTTCTGCTCTTCTTTTCATCTATCCTATTATCTTGGGCAATTTATTGATGCAAAGTCAAACTGAAGTGATTATTTTGCCTGTGAAAATGAGGAAAAAATGTCTAAACTGAATACAGTGAGGTGTTGGATCAGTGTTTGCTCTGTGGAAGCGGTGTGAAGCTGTCCAACTGTACAACCCACAGTAGCAAAATGCCTTCAAGAGGCCAAGACCCTTGTTGAAAAGCACTTTGTGGGCTCTTAACAAAAGTGCCCCAAAGCATTCAGGTTCTTGATTCTTGAATCCAAGGGATTCTTGAAAAGACCAAACTGTCTGCCTGCCTTTGAAATCAGTGCCAGAGCTGCTTAAAGAAAAAGCAAAAAAAAGAGAGAGAGCTTTCTGTAAGTACAGTGTGATCACTGTGAGGCTGCTGTTCTCGAAGATGGGCAAGGGCCAAATTTAAATTGGCTGCTTCACATGCAAGTAGTGGCACTGCTGCCGTAGCTTTCACAGGTATCACAAGTGGGCTCTGCCTGTTCTGTGGGCTGCTCAGTCATTGTCAGGCCTAAATTAGCATGATGGTGGCTTAACATGTGTCTGGCTGGGTTGCTGCATGGGACAAATGTGAGCTGATGACCCATGATACGTCATAACTGCCTCCACTGCCGCTCCCCTGAGCGGCCAAGCAAGTTGCTTTTCATCCTCATCTTTGCCAAAAAGACATAGAATCATAGAATGGTTTGGGTTGGAAGGGACCTTTAAGATCATCTTGTTCCAACACCCAAGGTATTGTCCTTCCTAAAGACAAATGACCAGTTGTGCAATCAGTGAGGCCGGCCTGCTTTTTTCAAACAGTTTCCTGTCTTCGCTTGTGGCTTCACCTGCACTCCAGCAGAAGGCTTTGGCCTCTTCCCCACAGGGCTGGAGAAATGCCTGTTATGTGGGATACCTTCAGAGACTCCAGGTTTTGTTTGGATCTGGATGGCTCCTGCTAATAGTTCCTAGTCCAGGCCTTGCTGGAAGGCTTTGAGGGTCAGTACAGTCATTTGGAAGATTTCCAATAGCTGCAATGGGTGCTGAGTTGAGCCTGCACCGAGGGCACAGGGGAGGATTAATTGTCTTTTCTAATTTGGTTTTCAGATTCTCCCCCACTGCTCTGCTAAATGGACCTCAACCCTGATCTTGAAGCAAGCACTTTGCCAAAATTTACACCCCTACAGGAATTGAATAGCTTCTCCTTTCACTTCCAGCCTCTCCTTTCCTTGCAGTTTCTGTTCCTCCTCCACAATTTTTGAAGGCCATTTATCCTCTAGTTGCAAAATGTGCCTCCCCCTCCCCTGCTTTAGCTCCTTGCTGTCATCAGGCTGTTGAACATGATTCCATCCTGTGTTGCAAAAATAATTACTTTTTAATTATATAGAGGAAAGGAGGTTGTAAAAGCCCTTCAAAGCCCAGAGTCCTGCTGCAAAGCAGAGGCACCGTGAGCCTGGCAGTCTTTTGTGTGTTGACAGTGAGCTGTTCCTTTAAGCCTCATACTACACCCTCCACCAGTGTTTTGTCATGAACGAAAATGCCAGCTGAGGGATTTCTGGGCTGTTTTGAAAGCAAAGAGGGATTCATTTGAACAAGAACTGAATGCCTTTCTCTCAGCTCCTCTCATCCCCACGGAGATAAATTAGGGATACTCTCGTGAGGGCACCACAGCTGGAAAGCCAACTGTTCTGCAGAGGGATTTCAGAAAATCTTGTGGCCTTGGCAGGGAGGACATTAGTAAAAGAAGGCAACTAACTGCCAAATGGTAAACCTCCTCTGCATCAGGGAAAACTGCTTGGATTTTGTTTTGGTGCTTTCTGTCTTACTGTGGGGCTTTTAGGACTTTACAGAGAATAATGAATCAAGGGACTCAACTTACTCATTCTTAAGACTTCCTTTTTGCTGTGATGCCCGTGTGAAACAGTAATAGCAAGGGCCTGTGAGAGATCCATCCATGTCTCTTATTCACACTGCTTGGTTTATGGATAGTCACTAAATTAGATGCTTGCTAATAGATGCCCTTTTTTCTGCTTTTATCCTTTTATAGCTGTGCCTCTCCCTTCATAGTTCTTACCCAAATCATCTCTAAGAGAGCAATATTCTGCATTTGTGTAGTACCTAGCAGTCACAGAGAGGCTTAGGGAGTCTGTCATGGGACCCTGACCCTCTCCTGTATCCCAGATGAATGTTCCACTAGGCTGACTTATTGAATTATTGCACAGTTTTTCTCACCCTACTAAAAAAAAGAAATAATTCTGCCTCTACCTGTGGGCCTCAGATACAATCCCTTGAGGTGTGTTGTAATGTAAGGCGCAGATGGGATTTTTAAGGTGCAATTGCTATGCATTTCTTGGAGGTGAGAACACCTTGTTACCTGAGGTAATGCAGGGAAAGACAGAGAAACAGGTCTGGGATCTCCAGTTGCTGGGTCATGTGCATCACACTTTCTGTGGCGAGGTTGAGAAGGAGTAACTCCAGGCTTGGATACTCACCTGGGTTTCTGTGAGTGCCTGCTCAAAGGGGAGATCCTGTGTGACCACACGATCTGCTGCTTCTTTGCACCCCATCTGTGACAAAGCTGAAAAAGCTACATGGATACAACTTTCCTACCAGCATCTTGGGGAGGCTGGGGTGGGAAAGCCCAGCAGTGGGTAACCCTGAAGAACAGACAGGCCTGGCAAAAAAACAGCAAGCAGACTTGAGCTTGTGGCATAAAGGATGAGGGGAAATGTGAAAGGGAGCTGAGATGGTGAGGGACAGACAGGAGAAATCTGAAGATTTCTATCCCAGCTCTGTATCTGCTTTGAAAGACAAACTTGGGTCAGTGTTTTCAACCTGCCTTGCCTCTGTTTCCTATTTGTGACATATGGTGAGTGATTCTCAGCTATCATACAGATGCAACTATACCTGGGAGGACTGGTATCTGCAGAGTGTTGTGATCCTTAGTGTGAAAGAAGGGAAAAGCCCTCTTTATTGATACTGTGTTGTACCAGCAAACAGCTGTGTTCTACCTAGGAAGTCTTCTTACCCCAGGAAAGACCCATGATTAAATCCCCATCCACTTATCCTGAGGGCAAGAGGGCCCTGGAGGTCCAGCAGTATCTTTCCCCATCCAAGCTGTGTCTGTAAGCCTGTTTTAGCAGTTCATTTACATATTACACTGCTGCAGGCCTCACTGCAAGCCTGGGAATCAGTCAGAGCAGTGATGCGTTCGGCTGGCACACCAGGATTCAAATCCTTTACAACTCAGTTCATCTCTTGATCTTGAAAAGACAAAATAAATTAACTTCTTGAAAGAAGGTTGCTGTTCGGCCTGTTGTACTACCTCATTGTTTGGACACCAGTTAGAGGAGGCTGGAGTCAAAGCAAGAAACTGTTGAATGAATAAATCGGCTTAGAGAGCTTTGTAGCGATTTATTCCGCTCTTTGGTCCTTTGGGCTTGTGTGAGGCTCATAAACGAGCCTATTATTCTATCATGATTCATAGCTCTGTGGCAGAAGCAGAGGGTGTGTGTGCCGCCAGGGGAGACAGAGGGGCTGGAAATGGAGCATTTGAAGTGCAGATCAGGCAGAGGTCACCTGGAACATGAGAGAAAAGGGAGAGGCAGAGGCTGTGGCTGCAGCCAGCAGTGAGCGACAGGGCCGAGGGAACCCTGCGTGCACAACGTGGCCAGCCAGGAGATGACCCTCTGTGACCAAGGTTTCATTTTGTGGCTGCTTTTTGGCATTCATTTTAGAGATTCCAGAGATCTCCTGGTGACAGGGAAGTGCTTTGTACATCTGCTGATACTAGGCTTTGCAATGGGTTACATACAGGCTGTCTTGAGGGAGACTTCAACTCTCCCATCTGTATCCTGGGACTACTCTGTTCTACTTTCCTCTTCACAACAGCCATTTCAGCCTTTCCTCACATCAGTGACGAGTTTCTTACTGGTGTGTTCTGCCTTAGAATGTACCAAGGCACCTCAGAAGTCCCTTGTGCTCCCCTTAGCATGTATGGCATAATGTCCTACTTGCAGTGAGTGCTGCACAACTGGTTTCTGCATGTTGGGGGGTCCTCTGTCACTGGAAATTAATGCTGCAAGCAGGAATCAGCTTGAGATGGGGCTTCAAGATGTCCCAGCCCATCATCCGTGTGTCTGATCTAATCTGTCAGTCAGTCTCCTTGGAAAGGGAGCGACAGCATGTGCCAGGCTGCTTGGCCAGATGCTGTGGTATATTTGGTGTTTCAGAGCTGTCAAGGAAAAAAGGAGAAACTCTGGCCTTTAGCATCTCCCTTTGTTTTTCCAGTGCGAGGCTGAACTGTGCCTGAAGGGGTGGTGCACAGCTCTGTGCACAAGGAATGAGCAGGTGGGCTTTATTCTCTGTGCCCAAATCATGCTGCCCATATCCAGTCCCTGTGCTCACTGGTGTCCTTTATTTCCCAGACATCTCCAAACCAAAGACATCTCAGCAGAGTCTGACAGCTGCTAGTGCAGCTGTGGATGTGTTTTCTCAGCCGTGACCTTGGGAGGCCTCCTTTGCACATCTTTCTCTCCAGAATCACGGTGGGACTCTGGTCTTGTTTGCTTTTCCTTTGGCTGAGTGCAGGGAGTACTCTGCTGAGGTAATTTGCCCACAGTAGCTCAAGACATAGGAGTGTTTGAGAGCAGCCCTTCTCAGGGTGTTTACAGAGACACTGTAACTCCTCAAAAACAGTTTTCGTGAATGACTGAAACTCCTGGGCAATGAGGTGCAGATTCTGTGTGTGTACATTGTTGAAGGCTGGATTTGTCCCATCCAAGCTGAGGAATGCAGATAAACTGTGAGTGCAGCCCCGTGTGTTGGTGCCAGTACCACACTCGGGTGTCACACAGTCACTGTGCTCAGGGAGAGAGAGAAGTCAGCTCATCCAAGGCCACTTGCCTCCTGGCCATACTCTCCTCTCTTGCTGGTTATAAACTGAGCTTTGGATGAGTCTTCTCCTGTACTCCCTTGGGTATTTGAGGTAAATGCAGGTCTCTGACCCCAGACAGGACCTCTTTCTGAAGTGTATCAGGAGGCAAATCATTCATCATGACACTGTGGCTCTTTGTTGTAGCTCCTGGTGCAATGTGGTGGTGGTGGACAGGCTTGGGGGGGTTGTACAGGTAGTTTAGAAGCACAGGTGTATTTGAATGCTTTACTTGCCTTAGCCTAAATAAGAGCAACTGGACTATGTCCATCCAGCCAAGTTTTCTTTCTCCTGCAGTGGTAAATAGTGGATGCCTGAGGGTGAATGCAGGAAGAGGATAAGCATGTGAGGACACCTCTTAATATACTCCCTCCATCTCCAGAGATTTATAACTTTTATAGCCAAACATCATTTCGTGCATTTATTAGCTCTAGATGGGGTTTCCTCCCTTGAATTTGTTCGGTTGCTTTTTCAGCTTATGAGGATTTATAGTGTCCAGCCCCCTGAAACAAGGAGTTCCACTGCTCAAATCCTGTTGGTGTCCAAAATGCAGGATTTCGTGTTGGCTTCACTAGTGAAGCAAACCTAATAACTCAAAGAGCTGGAAGTCCCTGGGCAGATATCATTGATGCTTCTGAAAACTGAATGGCTTTCAGTAGAAGTGTGAGTCAGCACAGTGTTGCCTGTAGCTTAGAAATAATTTCAAGGCTCCTGGCACAAATATTTCTTCTAAAAACCAGGCTCTGGTTTGTATCCACCTGTGCTCTGGGAGTTCCCTGAAGACAGTTTCGCAGACAGGCATTTATTCCCATCAGCTGGGACAGAGTCAGGCTAGAGAAGAGAACCAGTTTCCTTCCCATTCTTACTGGGTTACAGTTCCATGCAGAGGTACAATTGCAGGTGCCTTCTGCAAGGTACAGGCTGCAGGTGCAAAGTGCAGGCTGTGTCTGACAGTCCCTACTGCCTGGGTAGGAGTTTAGCAATATTGGTGTAGAAAAGTCAGACATTGACTGTGTGTTTGACACCTTTGCCATGTGCTGGGGGGAGCTCCCTTTAGCTCTGGATGGGAGAACCTTGCAATGGGACAACAAGGGAGGGCACGGAGAGTGATTTGGTGAGGGTGAGAAGTGTAAATAAAGGCTCTGCTGATAGCCCCGAAGCACTCAGCAGCCTCATCAACCCCTCTGACCCAACACCCGAGCTGAAAAGAGTGCATTTACATTCCGAGGGAGAAGGTGTATAGGATGAGGCAGACTCTTCATTTGGTGATCCTTGGAGTAGGTTAAAGAGACAAGAACTGCCTCTTTTTCTCCTGCACTTCAGTCATATGTGCAAACCATGAGACTGCTTTCAGAAGTGCTTGGGATCAAGAGGTCTCCATCAGGGAGACAACTCCAATTCAGGGTGCACACAGATTGATGTCACTTTGTCACAGCTGCACCTGCTTGTGCCAGCTCTGAGGGTGGCTGAGGGCCAGGCAGCACTTGGGTAATCAGATGGGAAATAAGGAAGTGACTCTGATTAAAGCTGAGAGACAACATGTGGGGGAACAGTGGGAGGACCCACTCTGAGCCACTGGAAGGGAAATCTAGTGGAAAAAGTGATGGGGAAGGACTTTTGGTGTTTGAATGGGTGAACTGATAAAAAAAGAAAGGCTCAGAGAAGGCTGCAAGTCTTTGGGAGACATGATTGTTTGGGACAGCAGCAGGAAAACAGCCAAATTCTCCTGTCATCACATTTCAGACCCACTATGGACAAGTGGCACGGCAGCTTTTGGAAAGAATGATAGAAAACTAAAACCCAAAGACTTTTCCTAGCAGCAGGACCTCTGCTTAGGGGGACATGGAGAATAAATGAGGAGTCTGATCCTGGGATGTGCCAGCCACCTTCTGTTGTATGTCCAAGGTCCTCCTCAGCCCAGAGTTCAGGGTTTGGCTCTATGCTGTAGAAAAATTATGCTGGGCTCCTGGTTGAGTCTCTGCTCTCTCTGGGATCCTGTGGGAGCTGGGAAGCTCACAGGGGACAGTGACACCACCTGAATGATGGAGGGAATTTGGAAGGTTTCTGTGGTGTCTGTGCAGCAGGTCAGGCTCTGGGGCCATGAAATCTCTGAACCTGTGAATTTGTTCCGCAGAATAGCTTCTTAGCTATAAATTTGACTTCCCCAAACAAGTTTGCTTGTTCTTTCAGTGAGCTACGTTCCCTCTGGTAGCACGTAAGATGGCAGCTGTGTGGTGGGTGAAGAAGGAAGCTCTGTCTGAACAGACAAAACAGTCACCCAACCTTTCTCTTGTCCTGAGGTGTGACTTGTTAGAGCTGCTAGATTTAGATAATTAGGAGGAGATACTGGGTGTGTTGGGTTGATGAGTTGTGGAGGGGGAACACAACCTGCGTTAAAGCCTCGAGCAAACCATTTGAGGCCCTGTATGATTGAGTCACTCTGAAAGGAGGTAGAGTCTGTCACACATACCCACTGTAATGAGTATGAACAAACCCAGAACAGCTGGCAGTAGCATATGGAGCATCCAGAAGGGAAAAAAGCTGAAATAATTCCCTTTTCTCTGCTCTTTGCTTATCCTGGCCCTGATTCAGGAGGGCACTGGGGACTGTGCTCATCTTTAGGCCTGCACTTTAGATCCCAATGATTTCTTTTTCAATTTTACTATCGACTTAATGAGTTCTCTGTGCAGGTAAGCACCTGCCTGAGTGCAGTTGAGGTACAGTATCCTTTAATTATAGACTCCATAAGGACTCTGGCTCCCATATAACCAGCACTGACCCCTCTGTGGAACTCAGGTGGGAGTCCAGCATGCACCTTTGCTCCTGGATAGGAACTGGGTGTGTAGATGTTCCTTCATGAGGAAGGCAAGGAAGAAACCCAGAGTGGAGTCATCTTGTCCCTCAGAGGAAGATAATGGTCCACTTTCTGGGCTCTAATCAGCTCTTTTCCTTAGAGCTGATTGGGTTTTTGATTTTGACATCAAATAGTTTCCTTCCTCTGCACGCTACACATGTGGGAATAACTGCTCCAGGGAACTCAGATTTTCCTCATTTCCGGGTTTTCCTCGGAGTGTTTGGTAGAGCTTTTTCCATGTTTTATTCCATCTGTGTCAGAAGGTGCAGGGACAGAAGGGCACAAGCAGCTAATTGTGCCTCATTACCAGTATTTCTGTAGTAGAGTGGTGACAGAAGGACCGAATTGTGGCATAAGCAACACATGCCACATTCACACATGTAAGTGATCTCACCCATTGGTTCTGGCTTTGATGCTCAAGAGAGAATACTTGTCAGCTGCTCTAGCACAGGGATCCACTGGTGGAATCAGGGAGAGTCTGTCAGAAACCGGTAAGAAGAGCAAAGGAATTCACAGGAAAGATGCTTACTCCTTGTTAAAAATCCCTCTCTGTGCACATAAGCATGTGTGTGCATGGGTTTTTCATGTGCCTCAGCATTTTTGGGTGGGCTGTGAAGCAAATTTCTTAGGCAGTCTGCACCTCCTGCTATGCAAGAGCTGGCCTGAACATTTGTTAGATTGGTAAAATGCATCTTTGTGGTACCCTTTAAGCCACTGCCTCATTTTAGATAAAAATCTATTGTGATTTTTTTAGGGCTCTTGCAATTTATTGGTTCCTCTGATATCCTAAACCTATTAGTTCTCAACTCATCCACAAAATCTTCCAGAGAAACGGGATTGAAAAGACCTGAATGTTTAATTGGAAAAAAACATAATAAAAAAAAAAAACCCTGAGCAAGAATGAAAACGATCAAATAAAATTTAAAAATCAACAAAAATACTCTAGCCCAAAGGTTTCAGGCTCTACTTTTATAGCCCCTTTTTATGACATACGAAGTACAGCTGTTTTATTTTGGCTTTTACCTCTGCACCTCCCTTTTAATCAGAGCATCCCTAACCACTCGAGCTGCCAGTGGATGGACTGGAATTGTACCCTGGAAGCAGATTGTGAGTGGTTGGGGCAACACTGGCAGCCTGAAGTGAGTCAGAGCAGCTGCATCTCGTGGTCATTTATAGCCAGAAAAGCGCTGCAGTTTGGGATCCCACAGTGCCCAGCTCTCCTTGGGCTGTTGCTGAGCAAAGGCCAAAGAAGACGCAGAGAACCTGGAACGGGAAAGAATTTTTCAGGAACCCCCAGCACTGTCATTAGAACACGTTTCCCAGCTCATAGGCAGAAGCAAAGCCTTGCTATTACCTGCAATTCTCAAAGGTGCATTTCATCTCTATTCAAATAGTCATTCAACAACCCGTTTTTTTAATACAGTCTCCAGAAGCCTTTAATGTTAACATTAAAAAGATAATGAAAACAGGCAAACAGACAAATCATGATGCCCAGTGCTCTGCTTCCTCATTGATAAAACATGAGAGCAGCTTCCCCCCTGTCCCCTGCAAGATTTTGCCTTTCCAGACGGCTAGTCATTTATGGTTTTATTTATGAAAAGAAGAAAAAATGAGTTTCCATCACAGCCCCTAAGCATAACACAAAGGGAAAGCTTTCATGCATTCTGCATGGGACTGTGCTGTCAGGCTGTGCAAGTGGGTAATAACGTGATTTCTGTCGCTACAGCCCAAAACCTGCCTTCCAGGTCGATCATGGAACTCAAAAATATGTTTGCATTTGATAATATCCCTGTTCTGCTCAACCACAACTTCTTGCTTTGTACTTGTTTCCCTTTGCAATGTTTCTGAGGGTAGTGCAGCCCTGTCCCTGTCACTGCTGCTTGCATTGTTGCTCTTAACTACTGTAATGCAGACAATTATTATTAGAGGCTCCAACTGTTACAGGTTCAGTGCATGTAAGAGACAATCTCTGTCTGAGGAGCTTAAGGTCTAAATAGGCAAGGCAGATAGTGGAAGTGTTATCAGTCTTATTTTTACAGAGAGCTTAAGTGACCTGCTGAAGGTCACACAGGGAGTCTGTGGTGGAATCATGATTGGAATACAGATCTCCCAGGTTTTATTTAAGCATCTAACCCAGGTTCCTTGTTAAGGAAGGCAGATGTGAGAATGCTGCCTCTTTGTGTGTGAGCCTGGGTGCAGTTCTGGGTCGTTGGCTGGATTTGCAAATGCCCTCCTGGTCTGAGCATGTCTGTGAGGAGCTTCAAGTGCTGGAATAAATGTGCAGTGAGCAAACAGCAGCCACAAGATGCACTCACCTGGACTGCCCAGCTCTAAATAGTTCAAGGACAGAGCCTTTAACAAAGTGGTAGATGTTGGTAGTGTTCATATTTAAGCCTTCACTGTTACACAAATATGTGCAATACTTGTGAAATAGAGAGGATGATGATCCCTGTAATTTGGGGCTGATGGAGAGCACAGTCTGGTGGCTGGTGTGCCTCGTGTGCCTCATATGGGCCTTGATGTTTGGATGCAGGTAAGTTAAGAACCTCAAACTTTGCAACAAAGACAATGCTTTAAAGTGCTGTTGCGGCATTTCGAAGTGTTATGACAAAATACACATTTTAAAAATACACCCTGAGATGCACAGGTTCACCTGCAGTGGGAACTGTGTGAGTGCTGAAAGTAGCATCCTAGAAAAATACCTGTCCTGCAGAGCTTCCTTCTGCCAAAGTGGTCTGTGGAGGCCTGGAGAAAAGGTGATCTTCCCACTAATTCCCTATTGCCAGGTCAGGAATATTCTCTGGACTGTGACTGGGCTGTAGCTGAGAGTGTGGAAATGGCTTCTCTCAAACTGAAAGGCTGTGCAGTGTAGAGGTCCTCTGTTCTGTCTGGCTGAGGAAATGCTGTAGAATAGTTTTGTCTATCACTTATGGAAACAAGACACAGGTGGAACTCTAATATCAGAGAATTAGCACAAGTGCCTTGCTTAGCTAATTGTTTTAAACGATGCTTTGAAGAACTACTATTTTCCTTCACATTGCTAGTCTGCTTTTCCGTTGCCTGCAAGAACAAAATTCAATTTTCCTAAGTGTCAATTTTTATCTAAAATATAATACTTATTAGCAGTTTCATCGCATTTCAATGTATCTTTGTTTTCTGAAATTATTTCACAAAACTCTTTACATGTATAATTGTAACTGACTTTAATTTGAAACTCTGCCTTAACAGAGTCAATATTTCTGCAAGCTGCCTTAGCTTGTTTCTCAAGAAAAATGTTATTTCTGTTGCTGTAAAGGGAAGGGAGGGATGTCATGTACCCTTCAAGAGTTAGGAGACCCAGAGTTTAGAGAACTTTGGCTCTGACTACAGGACTTCTGAAGCCTGTGCCCACGTTATCAGCTCACTCTCAATGTGTGCTGTGGTCAGGCTACAGCTCCACAAAGCTTTTTGAGAAATTTTCACCTTGGAGTAGTAATATTCCTGGTTTCCTGAGAAGTCAACAGTTTTTGTCAGTGGCTGAATTGGATTAAGGCTCTAGAGTTAATTGAAATGTGAAGGCAGGCATTTGAGAGCTAATACATATTGCTGAATGCAATTTCTTTCCTTTTTTTTTTTTTTTCTGGATACAATGGTTTCTGAGATTTAAGTTGCCTTTATGGCCAAATAATTTCTCTTCAACTCCCTTTTGTAACTTACCTTTCAATTAATGTGTTTTGCCATTGTTTTAATTTTAAAAACTCTATCATTAAAAAGCTTTTAGCACACTGTGAAAGGACCCTAAGTATGGAGCACTGAAGTGCCTCCCTGTGTTTGGTATCCTGAAAGACCTTAAAAATTGCTGCTGAACAATCTGGTCCTCTTTCCCTGCACAAAAGTCACTTCCAGCAGCTTAAGAACATTAAAAATACCCTTTTCAAATGTAGTATATTGAAGTGCCCTGTGGGAAAGCTGGAACACTTTGGGAGATGAGTTAAAAAAGATTTAAAACTTTGCACTGCAGCCTCCTTGATCAAAGAATGATACATCCATAGGATACTTGCTCTATGATATACTCCTGTATTCCATTAGCCTTGGGAAATACAATTCCATATACAAAGGAACATTACCAATTACAAGTGGAGACACTTTGCCAATATTGAAATAATTTCATTACAGTAAATCTTTAACTTTTAAAAATGTTCCAAATGGAGTTTCAGCTCTGCTTTCAAAGTCATCAGGAAGACAATGGGTTGCTTCCTATTCAGCTTCGGAGTTAAAAATGATTATTGGAAAATATTTTTACATTTCCAAAGGTTGTAGCATCAGAGACAGCAAATAAAATTGTCTTTCTCCAGGATGTCTTTATTTCCTGTACTGAAAAAGAAGTTAATATATTTTTGTCAATAAGCAAAGATTTTGTCTTATGAAGATGCAGCATTTTAGCTGCGGCTTAATCTTGTAGAAACAACGTTATTTAATTTGCTGCTGATTCAAAAGATCTGTGCAAACAACTAAATAGTGTTGTTGTGTGCCTTTGTGGTTTCACAAAAGCCACTTTGTTACTCTGTATTTCCAGGCAATAAGCCATTTCAGAAGTGTTCTTCCAAGCTGTTCTCTACTAACCTTTACAATGTTTTGTTTGGGTGCTGTCTCGCGTCTGACAGTTCACCACGAGCAGCAGAGAAACTTCTGCAAACCCCGTTGTGAGTCTTGTGATAATTATAGCTACCTTTGATAATTCACACAAAATCAGCTCTCCACTCAGCTTGGAAAACACCAGATCTATCTTGAGTTATTGCTGTAGTGCTGCTGCCAGTGCCACTGAGGTTTTTACCTGACCAAGAAAAAAAAAAGTGAATAATTCTTAGATTCCTTTGTTATTACAGATCTCTCTCTTTGTTCTGGATCATTCTGGTTCATGGGCCAGCAACCCTGCAGATACTGGGACTTTGGATTGAGACCATGGTAAATATAGGAGGGAAAACAGAGTCGAAAATACGATAATCTGAGTGAATTTCCCTTTTAAAAATCGTGCTGTGATAATTGAGATGACTTCTCTGTGAAATTTGTGCAGACATTTCGGATCCCTCGCTCTCGAAGATGCGGTACAAATACGAACTGCTGTGGTTTGAGCTCACTCACCCAGCCCTCAACCTCAAAGAGCAAGGAAGTCTGGGGAAATGAAGCGGGCTTTGCCAGGCAGCCTGAGTCGCTCCGGACTGTCTCTGGGGGAGTGAGCATTTGAAGTACCTTTCTCAGCCAGTTCCAGTCCTTCAACTTGTACTCATTGATTTTTCTCCATTCTCAAGCTCCAGCCTCGCTGCAGGATAGGAGGGAGGGCCTGTGCTTGCTTTTGAGGAAATCTTCCTCTCTTTGTCCCCAAACCCTCCTGTCCGTTTCTTGTCCTGAGTTGTAAGAGAGCTCATTATTTCTGCTGTGCTGCTGGCAGCTCTCCTGCTGCCTTGGGAACAGCCATCCCAGCACAGGGATGGAGCTTCCCTCCACAGGTAGGCAGCTGAGACTGGGCAAATATTGTCCCAGTGCTCTGGAGCAGCCTCCTCTTAAAAAGTTTGAGGGCTCTCAAACCTGTTTTGCACATGGCAGCATTAAATAGCATTAAACCTTTGTACTAGAATGAAATAATACTTGCTGCAGCAGTTGTTTACTCTTCATACTGTCTTAGTAAACTCCTGCAGAATTGTTCTTCCTTGCCTTTAACAGAGTTACAAAGCCAAGAGCAGAGCTCTGGGGTAACACTGAGCAAAGCCACCTTCATGGTTTCCATTTGTGGTCTGTAGCCTGGTGCAGGCTCCACATAACGATTAAAAAGCTTTTTCTTTTTCTCTGTGGAAAGGGCAGATAAAGTTTGTTAAAATTTTAGATATGTTTAGGTTGAATGCTTGACTAAAAGAAGGTTTAATCAGCAGTTACACTGCTTAGTGGTGGGGTTTTTGCAGGTTTTTTTTTCTTTGATTCGATCTCATCCTTTCTCTAGTGATAAATGAATAAAATAGGATGTTTTCTAAAAGAAGGGATGCTGAGCTAGTCTTTGTATTGAGATTAGCTGGAGGGAGTGAAAATGTGCCCCAAGGTTTCTGTGTGTTTCTACTATATTGGGAAAATGGATCAAATATGCACCTGATTTCAAAGTGTTTCCTAATCCAGGCAAAATATCTATATATCCAAATGTATCGTTATTTAAAAACACTCCAACAAAGTAAAGCAAAATGTAGGCTAGGAGTTTAGGCTTTGGAAATCTCCTAAAGGAAATAGTTTAAAACCTGTTTGGGGGGGGTCTAGGATGAACAAGGTATATTGCTAAAAATCAGAATTTGTTATTGTTGACACACTTAGAGCTTAAACAATATTCTGAGAAAGAATCAGTCACTCAAACATGCCTGGGTAAGAAATATTGTCTGTGTATACACCAGTCCTTCAGCTCTCTGTGTTGTAAACTGGACTCCTGAGGGGTTTCGTTCATTTGTTTTGTGAAAGTGCTGAAAACCTGCAGCTTCCACAGGATTCAGTGGGTCTCCAATGAGGTCCCTGGTGAGCTGACAAAAGAGGACAAGAATAGCTGAAACATTTTCCATCTCAGGCTTGCCTGAGGCGCTGGTTCTGGAGCGCGGAGGTGTCAGTTGGATTTCTGTCTTATTGGCGGTGTTAAAATGGAGACACGGGCCTGGAGCAGCTGCTGAGGCAAGTCAGAAGTCGGAAAGAGAGAGATTCATTGCCAGAGCTGCTTTTTGCCCAGCTCTGGTCCCTCACCTTCACAAGTATTTAAAGTTAACTAAAATTATCTCACAATAGAAAGACGAGAAACAGGCGAGGCCTCCCCTGAGTTACGGGCTGGTAGGGATGGAAAGCAGACGTGCAAACCCCTCCCAGGGCGAGGGGCTGCCACTGGAATGTTAAGAGGGAAAGAGAGAGGACAACTTTCTTGCTGAAGAAATGCTGCTTTGCTCGAGGGACCGTATTATTGCTGTTATTTATGCACTGCCAAAGGTGTGCACAGTGCTTTATAGCACAATAAATAAGGAGCGGTGACCAGTCCCTCAGGGTGCTGCGCCACTGCTGAAGGATGGCAAAGGGGCAAGATGAAGGGTTGATTGTCCCTCTGCAATGATGCAGAGGTTTGTTATTGTCACAGCATGTCCTCCTCAGGCTGCTTGGCGGGGGACATGAGTGGCTTTGTCACTGTTTTGCACAGTTGTCTAAGATGGCGTTTCCAAGGGCACGTGCCCTGTTTGATATGCACCCGGAGTCTGGTGGCACTGGGAATGAGTGAACAATACCTGGGGCTGCAACAGTGGCACTTTTAAATTTTTTTTAATTTTTACGGGTTCCCAGCCATCTGCTGCCTCACCAGCTGCTCACAGTGCAACACAAAACTTATCTCCATTCAGGAACTCGGCCCCTCGAGGAGGGCAGGGGCAGCGAGTGCATTACTGCCCTCCTGTGCACTGTCTGCAGGACACAGACCCAGTGCCAGACTCCAGAGAGACGGGGAGCAACTGCAGGGAAAGGGTGGAAGAACAAACATGCGGTCACATGAACTCTTGTTCACCCTTTCCAAAATCCTGGCCATAGAGATGTGCTGGCCTGGAGAGCTGTGGGAGGGAGGCTGAGGACTGAGAAGACCACGGGAGGGTGCCCCGTCTCAGAATTGACACCTCTTTCGCCATCATTAGGTTGACAGAGGGGAAGAAAAGACATCCCCTGAGGGCATGGAGAGGTTCTGGCTCTCTGGCTGTTGTGCTGCAGCCAGCCCTTTGCCCTGAGGTCGGTTTTGCTGTGGGAAGAGAGCCCAGACTGGTAGCAGCTTAACTGGAGACAGGGGGGAGAAAGCAGCAAGTTCTGCCTCAGGGAAGCTCAGCAGCCACCAGCATGTACAGGGGAAGAGAGAGAGAGCTACTGGAGATTTGCGGGGCCAGAGGGCCCAAGAAATCCTCTTGCCAAGCAAGTGGCATGCATTATTACTCACTATATTCGAGGCACCTAGCTGAAAGCTTCCCAATTTCATTAAATCTTATTTTTATAATGCCCTTGGGATCAAGACAGCTGACCTGGATGATCTCTCACCGTATCCTCAGTCCCTCCTGTGCCTGCTCCCCAGCCATGGGGTTGATGCCGGAGCAGGTGAGGGAAGAAAAGGCAGGTTGTCCACGGGAACCAGGAGGGAGTGACCAAGTTTCCTCCTCCATTCCCGGAGAGCTCCTCTCCTTTGCGTGTGCCACTTCAGACCACTCAGAGCACCCTCCTCCCTCCTCATGCTTTTATGCATTTTCCAATTAAATTTCCTCCACGAGAAGGAGAGAGGCACTCTGAATCCATTAGCATTAGTAATTATGCAAATGCTTCGGGGAGCTGACTGCCCATCATTACATATAATTAACGTTTCTCGTTATGAATGGAGGGTTTGTTACTACCCCCCCCTTTTTTTTGTGCTGGAAGGGGGCGGGGTAGAGGCGCGCGGGGGTGATATTGCTGTATTTAATTTGCATAATCAGGAGGCCTGATTGGGTATGCATGAGGGTAGGGGCGGGGGGACCTTCTCCAGTGTGCACACTATTAAGCTGGTGGCAAATCTCCGGAGGGGGAGATGCGGCACGTGAAGCGCAGGCGAGTGCAGCACAGTGACTGCAGACAGCAGGCTTGGATTTAGGGAGCAACACCAGCACCGAGCAGGAATGGAGGTGTCCTTGGACTGGCAGGGCTCTGCACAGGTGTTCTGTGGCTGGGCAAACTCGTCCTGTCCTTTTGCTTCACTTGCCAGCTACAGACGACACAGGGCTTCTGCAGAGAGGTGCTATTCCTGGCTTTTTTCTTGGGCAGCACACGTGCACTGTGTATTATTGCAGAGCTGGACCACTGATGCCCCAGACAGCACTGGGGGAACGGGCTTAGAACCGACAGCAACACTCGGCACAGCCTCTCTTTTGCCCCATTTCCCAAAGCTGCACACAGAGATCCAAATCTGAGAGCGGGGATGCTGCTTCTCAGTAGATGCTCCATGCCTCTGGAAGACAGGGGCTCAGAGGGGAAGTGTGTCAGGCTGGACTTAGCTGTCCATGTAAAAGCAGTCAGGTCAGACAGGGAAGTTGTAAAGTTTTAGCACAGGGCTGTGCCTCTGAGGAGGAAGAGTTGGACTTTGTATCCTACATCAAACATTACAAAAGCTAGGGGTGGAAGTTTCCTGTGCGTGTTCTAGGTACAATGAATGCCTGGGAAACCTCTCTGGAGATCTCCTTGCTTCCCAATACATGTGAAACAAATTACTCTTATCCACTGTAAAACATCTTCCTCGTGTTCTTCCCATTCCCTGTCACTATCTTTTCCTTTTTGTCTCTTCTATTCCTCCTTTCTGTTTCCTTCCCTAAGAAGTCCATATGTCCTTGATCTCCATCTCAAGCCCACCTTGTGTCCTTTTCCACACCCTTGGATGTAGAAAACCATCACTGGCCTTCAGATTTCCGTGGTTTTTAAGGATCAGCTGCTGAGTTCCCTCACTTCTCCATGGAAGGCATATATCCCTTGGTTGTGGCTGATCCAGGATGTACAGAAATCCTTCCAGTGAAGGAAGGGGATCTGGAGCGAGGGACAAAAGATTCTAGAGGCAATATATGCTCAATAGGATAATGCCCTGGGAGGGCACTGAAATGACTCAAGGCAAGGAGAACACAGAGGTTCTCCAAATAGAGGGAGGTGAACCTAAGGGTACCGTGGAGATGAGAAAAGTATCCCTGCACCAGAGATCAGGTTGGCCAGAGAGTGTCAGTCCAAAACCAAAGAGGGATAGCAATTGCTTAGGTGGAGTCTGGAGGTCCCTTGCTGCCTGGGGTATTGTGTCCTCCTATGCTGTGTTGATCATTGTTTTCTGTCTTGATTCTAATCCATTATTTGCAATGTAGACACTGGAAATTGGATAGATCTCTGTTTGGTCACCATGGGCAAGGTGTGAGCTTGCCCAGTGGTGAAGGAATTTTCAATGTCTCAGCAGGGGTTGGACAAAAGCAGCTTTTTTCCCCAGTGTGTTATCCCCACAACTTGTAGAAATGTAAGACAGAATTCCAACGTAAATTCCAGTAACCCTTAGAAGAGGTGAGGAGCAGGAGACACATAAAAAAAAAGAAAAAAAATCCAGAAAAAATAACGTGTTTCTGTGTATGTGTTTTTATATGTGTATTTGTTTTTAAAGCTGAAGAAAATTCTCCGTGTGTGTTTCTACGTGTGTGTTTGTGTATAAGCTTTTAAAAGAGTAGAGGAGCAGGGAAAACTTGAACATTAAACTTTCAAAAAACCCTGTCTTGAAAGGACACCAGTTTTACTCTAAAGATTGTCTTTTAGTACAAGAAACTTGAGGCAGTACTGGATTCTGTTGTTGTCAAGGTTTTGTTTTCTCTGACGTGAAGCTGCTTTGGAGACTTGTAGTTCTGAGGTTTGTGTTGTTCAGTATTTTGTCAAGCATTTGTGCACTTGTCCTGCTGATGGGGAGAACCACCGGGGACGAGAGGTAGGAGCACCTGTAAAATCTTCGATGTACACAAAACCAAGGGATCTGATTCACTTAGGCTAAGAACTTCTCTAAAGGATGGAAAAGGTTCCAGTGCTGATCAGGAAGGCGCTCTCTGAAGGGTTGGTTGAAATCCCAGAAGGCAATTGCCAGGAGTAGAATGGAGGTCTTGAGGAACTACGTGGTGAATAACTGCTGTAAAATCATAGCAGCAGGTGATGGAGCTTCCTTATAGGACAGAGAGGGAGCCTTGTGGTTGTGACATAGGAAGATGTCAGTAGCTCTGCTCTGATTTTGCTTTCTGTGATGTTCATCCCACAACAAAACCAGGCACCAGGACAGTGGTGACCCATGGAAACAAAGTGAGCCCAGGCTCTTGAAGTGGCCCATTGGCCCAAGCCTGGGTATGTATTTCCTTAGGTCAGATCTGCTAATTGTGCTATATGCTTAAAGAAGAAGAGACAAGGTGAAGACTGCTGTCCCCCAGAGCCAGTACTGAGGTCAGCTGGGCTAAGAGAAAGGAGGAGGGAAACAATTGTCAAAGCAGGAGAGAGACTGTGATGACAATTGGGGCAGCCTGGAGTCAAACTGAGGGAAGGAAGGAAAGGGAACAGCAAGTAACATGGTAACACCACAGTCACAGACCATGTCTCATCACCCAGGAGGATGCTGGATGTGAACATGCAGTAGCCATGGTCCAGGGACTATGTGAACTGCAGGAACAGGGCTTCCAGTACACACCTGACCTCCTACAGGGTGTCAGCTCCTTTAACAGGCTGCTCTGCAGTCACTGGCGTTAACAGATGAAGTGCTTGGCGATGTCACTGTGGAAGAAGGCAAAGAACGAGGTCCCCTCTGAGCTGTGCTGAGTCCTGACTCCACGGGGTCACAGTTCTGCGTGGTCGTGGCATTTTCGGTGTTCCCCTTCCCATTTCATTTATTTCTGTTGCGTGTGTGGGTAGGTCAGATTGTGTATGGGCACAAGGACAGCACAGAAACACACACATGGATACAGTGCATGCATGCACAGACACTTGAGATTGCTAAAGGCATAAGTTAAATCCCACATCAAAGCACAGAGCTATCAGAGCAGCGCTGTTCAAAGGCGCCAGCTTCCTTCCCGGGAAAGACAGATTGTCACTTTGATTAAGAGATTTTAACAAGAGAGTAAAAAGAGGGAGTGAAAGAATGGGGAAGAGAAAAGAGAGTTTTCATTTATACCTTTTTTTTCCCTTTGGCCATCCAAATAAGATTTTAGTTTGATTAAAAAAGGACCACAATTTAAAATAAGTTTAATGTAACAATGAATTATTTAAGGAAGAAAAAAATACAAGCTGCTGCTTAAAAAAAAAAAATAAATAGAAAAAGCTATTATTGAAATGTCAGAACAAATACCCAGCTTGATCTGCATTAATATGATAAATACTAATATATTCATTTCCCCTGGTGCTTCTGGGCTTGCAGAGGTACATCTGCAGTGTGTTGCTTATGGTAATCAGGTCACAACTTCAAAGGGAGACATGCAAGGTATTCTGGGGGATGTTGTGCAAGTGGCTGTTACAGACCTTGTGGATCATCAAGTGGAGCTGAGGTGTGCTGATCAAGGGTCTTCTGGAAGATCTCTGATTGCTGAAGGAAACTGAAAATCTTGTCGTGTTCTTTGGTGACCCACCAGCTGTGGGACAATACTGGTGTCTGGTTGTCAACTTCAAAGTTGCTGTTTTTCTGTAGACAACTTAGTAAGAGAGAAAAAAAGACTGAGATGGAGGAAGCGAATGGGCTTCCCACCTTCTGTCTCCACAGGCTGGTTCCCAGTGCCTCTGTGCTTGGGAATAGATGCTGTGGGCAAGCTGTGGAGCACAGCTGCAAGTCAACCACCCTCTCAGTTCTGGCTTCCAGAGTTACATAGTAAAGTTCTCCAGAACACTTTAGTGGACTTGATAGCTTGACCCTTTTAAAAAGCTTCACGCAAGCATCTTTTTGTTTTCAGAGTCTAACAAGCTGCAAACTGCAGGTAGGATGTTTTTGGTAGAGATATGTGTTATCCTCTCCTAGGCATCGTCCCTGCCTACCCCATCTGTCACAGCTATTGGACAAGAAGTACATCAGGCTGCTGGCATCAGCACCACCTTGAAAGAGTAACCTGGGGATCAGACCCCTTATGGGGGTCTTTTCTATAACCAAGGACTAAATTTAGGCAAGTGTGGTGCAACAAGGTACCAACAGAAGCTAACAGTTCAGAGAGCTTATTTGGGAGTGATGTGGTGTGGAAGGTGTTGAACTGTTGTTTCCCAACATTACAGCTGACAGTTGAGTGACAGATTGGGAGTGTGGTTAAATTAGGATGCAAATGAGTTAAGCTGGTATTCTGGTTGGTAGAATAAGGAGAAAATGTCAGAAAGGAGCAAGGGAGGGCCAATTTTGTATGAGAAGATTGGAGCAGAGAGAAGCTCAGAGGCAGAGAGTGGAGGAGAGGTGTGTTTAGAAAATCATAGAATATAGTTACCTGATGTGAACCTATCGTAGAATGTTTGGATAGCAGTGACTCTAAAGATCATCCAGTCCAACCCCCTGACACAGGCAGGGACACCTTCCTCTAGATCAGGTTGCTCAGAGCCCCATCGAGCCTGGCCTTAAACATTTCCAGGAATGGGGCATCCAGAGCTTCTCTGGGCAGCCTATCAACGTGACCAGGTGTTTTGAGGTAAACCCATGAGACATTCAGTTAGATTTTGACCTTCTTGGTCAGGATGTCATTCCAATTGAGATAGCTCAAACATAGTTAATTTCTTGCTAATGTACTGCCATAATGAAGCTGTTATCTCATGAGACATTGAGCCCTTCCTGACAGTGGACATCTAGGCTGCAGGCTGTAGCATGGCTCCATGAATTGGCCATGTGCTCACCTCAAGGAAGGAGTGATTGCATCCAGGGGAATGTAGCTGATGGTAGAGCCAGGAGTTCCCAGGTAGATACAAGTGTGCCCAAAGCCCAGAGAAGTCTAGTTAAGAGATCTGCAGGAGCCATGCCTGAGAGTCTGGTGCAATAAACTGAGCTCACTTGAGAAGCTCCTCATCTGTGTGTGTGTTCCTTCCTGAAATGCTCTAGTTTCCAAGGAGCACTAATGTGCTTTTCCGGTAGATTTTACTCACAAATGCGCAGAGTCTTAGTCCATCTGCTTCTATCCCCCTTTCCCTCCATTGGCTAAATTTGAAAGTTTAATGCTGGCTGTTGGGCATGAGTGTGCTGTGCCCAAGCTACAGGCCAGCTCCTCAATTAAAAGATGCATAAGCTTTATTATTTATACTATTATTTTTCTAATTATTTTCTTTTCCCGGAGATGCCCCACAGGGTCTGTAATTCACTGGAAACCCTAGTGACAGCCCCTGGCTTTCAACTTCAGAAGGTGAACTCTCCCAGTGGCCATTTTTGATCCATTCACTGGGAAAATGTGATTACTTCTTATTTATTGACGTTAAGTATTCCTGCTTGTAGCCACTACGGCATTAAAGTAAAACGTTCAGCATTTAACACGATGAATGCAGAGACATGAGGCTAAATGCACTGCATAAAATCTTTATGGGGCTGTAAACAAAATCCCAGAGTATTTCCAACTGTTTTGTTGTGAGTCAGGCTGGGGTCCCCTCTCTGCCAGGCAGCCTGCCCCAGGTCTCTTGGGAATCGGCCAAGATGTGTCAACGCAGCCTTGGCCTCCATAGGGGAAGGGGCCTGGGGGACAGAAAATGAACTCTCCTCCTCGCTGGAAGTTCCTGTGCTTGCCAAGACTGGCCTTGGCCTCACTTGGTGGCTGTTGCTGCATCAGTGCAGATCTGGGGGGTAAACAGAGGCTGTAATTGCTTCAGAGCCACTTTCTTCAGTCTCGGATAAACAGAGCTCAGGAGAAAATCAGTTCAGAGTGAGTTTTGTCAGCTTCAAAAGAGATTCAATCCTGGTGTTGTCAGTCATGGGAGACTGATGGCTGAGATTACTGAGGAAAGCAAGGCCTGTGGGCATTAAAACAGATACTGTTATGGGAACTCAGGGTTTAAAGATGAGATTTAATCTGGAATGTGGATTTGTACAACATCCCTTCCCCCTTCCAGCATCTCGCTTGGAAGGACCGGTTCCCATGGGCACACTCAGCCTCCCGTGCTCCGTGTGTGTTCACCGGCTGTCTGATCAACACCCAAATCTCTTCTCAGCCTCCTGTGTGCACTTGACACTGAGGGCAGGGATAAACAGAGAACTGGGCTCATGCTTGACCTTGTTCTCCACTGGTGGTGCGGTGGCTGGGCTGTGTCCTCATCTGGGGACAGAGGCTGGAAAATTATCAGGGAAATGGGCATCTTCTGTCCCCAGGGAGAGCAGCTGGGCTCCCAGGGAGCCAGGCTTCACACAGCTCAGCAGCTCCTCTCTGCTGAAACCCAACCAGTGCCTTGTGGTAGTGCAGCATGAGGAAAACCAGTTGTGCCACCCAAAGCGACTGCTTGCTGGCCTTTCCTCGTGGTAATCCACACCAGCCCTGGACACCTCTGCATGTTCTGGGTGTAGTTCCTAAGTGAGGAGGCAGAGCTGAGTCCCGAGATCTGGGTATCTTTATTGCTTTAATAAAAGGCAATAGAAGGCATTTAAATAGCCTCCTGAGAAGCATTGAAAGAGTAAAGTCAAAGGCCTCAATTCCATATTTCATGATAAGGAATAAAACTGGTTGTGTTTGTGCTGCAGGGAGGTTCACACAGCACTGACCTTTTCTGCCGTGTTGTGAGGCTCAATGACAAACCTGAGAGTTTCTCCCAGGGGCTGATTTTATTTTTGATTGTTCCAAAATTGCGTCCTGAGATTTGGAGCGGCATATCCCCAGAAAGTTAATATTTTGCAAGCTTTGCTCTTGGTAGAAACTCTAATGTGCCTGTTGGGAATGCCCTGCCTATCTGCAGTGGAGCAATTAGGACAGTTTTACATCTTTGCCTTCCCCTGATTGCTTTGGATGCTTCACTTTGGGGTCCCCAGCACAGGAAGGACATTGACCAGTCAGAGTAAGTCCAGAGAAGGCCACCTAGATGATTAGAGGGATGGAGCATCTCTCCTGTGAGGAAGGCTGAGAGAATTTGGATTGCTCAGCCTGGAAAAGATAAGGTTTAGGGGTCACCTAATTGCAGCCTTCCAGGATCTGGAAGGGGCCTAAAAGAAACATGGAGAGAGACTTTTTACAAGGTTCTAGAGTGACAGGACAAGGGGGAATGGCTTCAAACTGACAGAGAGTAGGTTCAGATTAGATGTTAGGAAAAAATTCTTCCCTGTGAGGGTGATGAGGCCCTGGCACAGGTTGCCAGAGAAGCTGTGGCTGCCCCATCCCTGGAGGTGTTCAAGGCCTGGCTCAGTGGAGCTCTGGGCAATCTGGTCTGGTAGAAGGTGTCCCTGCCCAGGGCAGGAGGATCCACCCAAACCATTCTATGATTCCTTGCTACAAAGGTTCCCGTCCCACATCCACCCCACTATCTCCAAGTGTCTTTTGCTTCTAACATATGGTCAGAGCATATTCTCAGTGATGCCAACACTTCTGCTTCCTCACTCCAGCAGCCTCAGTAACTGTGGGACAGGAAATCTGTCGTTGAACTGGGCTGTTTGCAGTCACCAAAGAGAAGTAATTACAGTGGCCACACCTGGCTGACTGCAGAGCCCTGCCCAAGCAGCCGGGAATACCGGGAATACCGAGTGCTTAGGGGCTGGGTGAGGTGTAACCACCCAGGGTCTCTCCTCCTCTTCCTCCAGCAGGCCCGGATTCAGCTCACTTAGGAGGCTAATGAGGATGTCAGGCTGCTGCCTTGTGGATCCAACCCTTCTACGAAAGAGATGCTGGTCAGCTGAACTCCCAAAGGTCTCTCCTGAAACTCTTTCAAGAGATCCTGGCAGGGCAGGCTCTTTGCAGCTCCAGTGCTGCCTGCTTCTGCCTGGGTTCCCTGCCTTGCCCTTCTCCTGCTGCTGCCAGGCTCGAGCACGTTTTTTTTCATTAGCAGTGATGCAGGCAGAGCGGGGCCAATTACTCACTGCTTTATGCTTGCTGGAAAACCCACCCAGGACTGGTAATAGCCATTAAGTGAGGGTGCAGCTTTAACTACGTGCCATTACATTAAGTTTCAATTTGATATATGGCCAGAGCAAATTGAATTCCTGCTGCTATCCCGTCTGACATTTGTTACATTACAATGCCTGCTCTTTTGTTTTTGAGTCAATAGCTGCTGCTTTCGAGAAATATGGATTATTAGAATTTATAGCCCGTCCTATGCGTCTTTTCAAACACTCATATCCTTTTATCATTTCGTTTTGTTGTTATTCTACCCGGCACAGTTTGTATTTCTTCAGGTTTTAGCACCTGGGACTCTTGATACTTGTGCTAAATCAATACCCTTTGTCCTCATTGCTTTAATATACACAACCATTTGTGTGATGCATGAATTGCAGTGGGTTTTCTGCCTGCGATAGTCATTTACTCCTCCTGCTCAAGCATTCCTTCCCCTGTCTGCGTGTGGGTTGTGCTTTGCAGTAAATATCACACATCTACATTTAAATTCCTTTATATGACGATTTCCAGGCACGTGGCTGCACATGGGAAAGTGAATTTGCTGGCTCCTTATCAGGAGGGTAACACAGGTTTGACAGTGTTCCAGGGCCTTCTGGAAAGTGCTGGTGTGCTGAGTTTAAAAAAAAAACACCTTTTGCTGTTACAATGGGTTCACATCTTCAAAATCTTTGATTTAATGCAGCCACACCTTTTCATAAAGCAGATGTGAAGAATCTCAAGAGCAACAAGAGGGTAAAAAAGGCTTTTGGACTTTTGTTCAGATGTCCTCAGGTCAGTAGCAGCTAAAGTTGTCACTGGTTGGTTGGCAGTTCTAGAGACTTGTGGGAGAGGATTGTCCCACAATGACTGTCCCACAGACAGCGTACTTGGGCCGACCCCTGCAGCTCAGAGTGGATTTACAGCAAGAGCAGAGCACAGCAGGTGCTGTCACTGCATCTGCTCTGCCCTTCTGTGCTGATGGAGGTGTTCCCGAGGCCATTCATCTCACACCTTTTCTGTGTGGTGGATATGGAGCAGGCCACCCAGGCATATGGTAGAGACTTGGGTTTGTTTGGGCATCACTCATCTGCTGATCTTTCTGAGCTGTTCCCCTTTTCCTCTTCAGGCTGTAGGAGTCCAGGATGTGTAAGGACAGCAAAAGCTGCACGTTTCCTCTGAATTTTATACCCTTTTTGCCTGTCAGGGAGTGCAGGAAAGAGCCAAGAAATATGAAGGCATACAAGATGAGATCAGAGAAAGGGAAGGCTTAGCTTGACCAGTCTGCATTTCCCACACAAGAAGGAAAACTTTGCCCTTTGGCCATTACCCTTTTCCAGATGTTATTCTTCTCCTCTGCTCCATACCCTGGCAGTCACACACCCACCCCTTCATCCCCCAGCTCTCTCCTGCTCCCTGCCAGCACCATGGCCATCCCACGAGCTGCCTCTCCTTCAGACCCTCACCTCGAGCTGCTCAGCTTCATGGTGCCGTGTTTCAGGCCCCTGTGCCGCTCCCCCCCACTGCTGCCAGGCTGCCCCTGCCTTGTGGCCACCCCAGCAGCACCCCACAGCCCTGCTCCCCTCCCGGCCCCCGGGCTGACCAGCTGCCACGCCGAGCACGGCCCTGCGCCCGCCTTCCCGCTCCGGAGGTGACAATTTAACTAAGTGCCATTTCTGAGAGTGATGAGTGTGATTTTGAATGTCTCATTGAAACGCTGGGCAAATCCTTCATCCCCAAAGGGAGATGTGTTAAACACTGCTTCAGAATTAATCTGCCGAGCGTGAATCTCCCTCACTGTGGCAGGGAGAGGCACCATGACATTCTCCTTTGTCTCCGTGTTCATGGCAGTCTCCTGGTTTATCTCTGCCACGGCTGCTCTTCAGGGCTCTCCCTCCCCGTCCTGCCCGTGAAAAATGAGATGTCAGCTCCCTCCAGGGCATGGGGATTCCTGATAATATATTTTCCATGTAAATAAATGGCAGCGATTTACCTATCAGTTACATTAATTGAAGTGGAAACTGGGAGAAGCAGGAAAAGAGGTGACCAGATCCTCTGCTGGACTGACCCACTTGCTCCTGCTCTGTGCTCCCAGGGGGCTGCAGTTTGGGCATAGCTGTGGTCTTCTGCATGGAGCATCAGAGCTGCCTTCCTCCAGGTTTGTAGCAACATCACTAGAAGAGGAATCTAACTCCCCTGACTCAGGGAGGAGGAGAACCAGCCCAGCATCTGACCTTGATGGAATGGTTTTCCATGAGATTCAAGTCCTCACCTAAATCCCTTTACATTCCCAGTGCAGTCTTTTCCATCATATGCAGTTTCAGACCTTCAGATGAACCACCCACGTCACAGACCCAGGAGGCAGAGCCCAGCAGGGATGTCAGAAGGTCCTTCCAAAATCTGTCCATGCAGGTGGCACGTGCCCGCGTGTTCTGTGAAACATAAATGCTCCTGAATATAAAGATTATTTACATTCTCAAACAAAGCTGCCAAGCACTTTTAAAATGCACTAACGGTGCCTCTCTCTTTCCGCTGCGCTTGCTGATAAAGGGCCATAAACAAGCTTGACACATTTATAATAACCTTTCTCCCCTCCCTCTTCCTCGTTCTCTCCTCTTCCTCTCTTTCCTCTCTTGCAGGCTTCATCGGGTAAATTTTTATTCTACTGCCATTAGCTGGGATATATTGTTTGATAGGGGGAAATAAAATGTCGAATCTCGTTTTATTTTTATTTTTATTTTCTTGTTCTAGTGGCAGCTGCTTCAAATGCCAGCAGCGGATGTTTGGTTTTAAAATTTTGTTTCCTCTGGCTTTTTTTCCCTTTTCTCTGTTCATTTTCTTCCCCTTTTCCTGTATCTCCCTTCTAAAAGGTCATCTTAAATGATGCAAGGATACATGCTTTTGCAGGTTGTTTTCATCACTTATCAGCCTGTTCCAAAGACCATTTAGTCTTCTAGGCAAAGGTTGTAGCTTTCAGCCTCCACTTCCCATTTACAAAGGAAAAATGGATGCTCCATTTCTAGGTATATAAATTAGGTATAGATAGAAACCAAAATGCTAACACATCAAAAATAAAGGATCCTTGTAATTTCTTTGTCTCCACTCTGAAGAGGTCTCAGGTTCACCTTTTTTCACGTCACCTGTTCCTCTCAGAGATATTGATGGAAGTGCCACTTCTAACGATTCCTCCTCCATCCTGTATTGATGGTGCTGTAGAAAGGCCCGTGTGCTGGAGATGAAAGGCTGGGGTGGGCAGGCTGGGTACAAACCGTTTCCCTGGGGCAGCTCTGGAGGCTTTTTTGCTCGGTAACTTGTGTCTCTGAGAGGGTTTGTGTGCCGTGGGCAGGGGAGGCACAGGGCACTGCGTCAGGGTCCCACAGAGTTTGAAAGTGTGCATTTCGGGAGCCATCCGGCTCATCCTGGCTTTGCAATTTTGTACCCATAATGATAAAGCACTTATTTATTTCACCTTCCCTTGAAGCACTGGCCAGGGGGAGAGAAATGGATGTGGTAGGCCTGGCCTGGCTTGGAATTGCTCATCCCTTGGCAGCAAATGAAGACTTGGTGAGCTGCGCTCAGCCACTGACACTGGGTTGGTCTTCCTTGATTCCAGGAAGTCTGGCAAAGATGCAGCAACTAAGCATCTGTGTAAGAAAACATGACCTGAGACATGGTTAAGGTAAGGTGAAAATGTCCCTCACCTCTTTCTCTTACTTACATAGAACATATACAGTATGTGTGTGTAAGGTACTGGCAGGGCAGTTAATCGTGTGTGCAAACTTCAGATGGAGCCACTTTCAGGGCTTGCATCTTTCAGATCAGAGTTGAGGAAAGAGATTTTTACGACTGATACATTAAAGTCGTAGCTGGTATATTTTGTCGTACGTGATCAATAAACCTGCAGAGATATTGCTGTGGTTATGGAAATCACACAATGGAATAATTAAATGGCCTAATTGTAAACTATGTTATCTTCAGCATTGCACTCATCACCTATTCTATCACACCTTGTAGAGGAGGGCAGTAATTATGAAAATCTGACACAGACTTGCACTCAGCAGGTGAATCCAGCCAAGTCCAAATCTGATGAAGTGATCCCATCACCCATTAGCTCCTCCCTCACGGTGGTCTTTGACAGGGTCAGAGACTGAAGAGGTTGGAGGAGGGGATGATAATATACATAGGATAAATCATGAGGCATCTGCAGCCCAGAGAAAGCTGGGACCATTTTAACTTTGGTGCCACCTTGGCCCTCTATATCTGTTCTGTGGGCCTCAGCTCTGTGTTGTGTCCAAGCATTTCACCCTCTGTGGTCCTGGCTGCAGTTCTGTGAAAATATGCCTGTGGTAGATATCCTGGGGCTCATGTCAGCACTGAGGGCTGATGCTGTCTAAAAAATGAGGAAGGAATGGAGTGTCCTCTCTAATATGACACAAAACCCTCATCACCCGAGCCATTTTCTAGTGTATTAATATTAATTTTGCACTAATGTGGGATGAATACATTTCAGTGTTTGGCCAGAGAACATTTGTCATTTTTATGTCATACTCACAGAATGCCTCAGTGTGATATATTGTGTATTTTACCATAATAGTAGACAGTATACCTCAGTATTTCATTTGGACAAGTAGCAAATATGAGGCAAGAAGACAGTCACTGCTGGACAAGGAGTGAGCTCAGGAAAATAGAAATAAATTAAAACATATTAATCTGGAATGAAAAGTCATTTCTCCAGTAGATTAAAAGCAGCAGCCTTTACCTCTTGTTGAGTTGCCCTATTAGGCTGACTTATAAAGGCTTGGCCAGGAGCCTCTCCTGGATGTGACTTCAGTTGTTGTGAGTTTGGAGACAGGTGGCAACATCCTTTGCAAAAGGCAGACCCTGAGAGTGACCCTGCCTGGGGAATGAGCAGAGGTGGGGCATCTGGGATGGAGCCAGGTGGGTCTGGTACCTCTTGCCACGTGTGTGACAGGAAATCCCACCGTGCCTGTTCCCAGAGCACGGCTGTGACAGAGTGAGGTGCCTCTGTGCTGGGAGGGAGGTAAGGAAGGAGGGTCTGTAGGGTCCCCACAGAGTGCAGGCTGAGGGTCAGGGAAGAAGGGAGAAGGGGCCCCAAAAGCACCAATGAAGTGATAGTTACTGAATGGACTTTTCCCTCTTGCTTTATTTGTTCCCATGTTTTGCCCTGGGCGCTGATGTTTAGTAATTTAGACCAAAGGGATCTAAAGAGTTGCCGTAAAGGGTAGTTCAAAAATCAATGGATGTTAGAAAGGGTCAAATGATGCCATAAAGAGATTAACAGCAGCAAGGAGAGATAATATTCCCCTGACTGCAGAGCTGACCCTGAGAGCTTTATGACAGGGAAAGAAAAGAGCAGAGGCAATCCAGCACCTCTTTCCCTGCTTGACTACTTCTCCTCCTCACAGCTCAGGGCTTGTGGGGAGAA
Organism: Pipra filicauda; assembly: GCF_003945595.2. Classification (NCBI taxonomy): domain Eukaryota; kingdom Metazoa; phylum Chordata; class Aves; order Passeriformes; family Pipridae; genus Pipra; species Pipra filicauda. The sequence continues at coordinate 831,985 of NW_024104118.1, read as the reverse complement.
AGGGGGCAGGATTGCTGGGGGCAGCAAGCAGGAATGGCCATGGAGATGGGAATGAGAGGAGACAGGCAGGTGGCCCTTGCAGCTGCCTGATGAATTCTTCTTCTAATCCAGACAAACTGCAGCTCTGTCGACAGTCCCTGCTAAATCACCCAGGAGGAAATGACTTACTCAGCAACCAGCCACAGGTTTATAGCATGAAGGTCAGATTTTACCAGGGTCCCCTGGAAATGCATGGGGGAAACTTGACATGGCTGTGTGTCATTCTCCTGCATTGGACCTAAAACCAGGGCAGGCAGCACGTGAGGCGACGGCCAGATCTGGCCAAAACAGCCTTTCTGCCCCGCCACCTTCTCCCCAAACCCATCTGTGCAGCCTCCTCATTGAACTAGGGAATAAAATCAGGAGCACAGCCCAAGGGACCTGAGGGCTGAGGCAGAGGTGATATCTGGTGATCCAACTGAATGTTCTTGTCAGGAGCAAGAAAGCTGCTCTCTGGGGATTTGCTTGTTGCTTCATTTCAGCTGTTCTTCGGTTCTATGGCATGTTCTCAGCACTGACAATGCTCCCATGTAGGAGCACAGTGGATTAAGCAGCTCTGTTTTCCCGTGTCTCTGTCCCAGGGCACTGCTTCTCTTGGCAGTGGCAGAAGCAGCCACTGGCATTTTTTGCTTAGAAAGCACTCTCAGTGCACAAATCTCTGCTTATGATGCACAGAGGGGTCACTACCTCATGTTTGCAGTTGGCTGGACCCATGAAAAGAACCTGAAGGAAGTGAAGAGGCTAAAACCCATGTATTCAGCAAGGATTGCCTGAGAAATCTCAGCCTGGCCCTCCCGGAAAGGTTTTCCCCTTGGAAAGAAGCCAAAGGCAGCTTCCCCAAGGCCCAGCTCATGCTCGGGGATGCCAGGCACGAGCCAGTGACCTGCATACAGGAATCTTCCTTCGAAGTGTGTGCAGTCCTTGTAGGCACAGCTTCCTAAGCCTTGCCATGGTGACAGTTTATGGAAGGATAAAGCCAAGTCAGATAATAACTGATGTTTTCTTGGCATTGCATTGTAGATCTTAGTGTTGCAGGAAATTAAAAATCACACCCACAGGTACTTGATGTTTCCTGGATGAAGGGTCCTTTCTCCTGGGTTTTGCAGGTGGCAGGTCTGTGTCTGGCTGGAGCCCAGAGAGTGGGGACTCTTCAGGAGAGACAGAAACCTTTGGGGTTTGGTAGGAGGCTCTCCAAGGTGGGAAGAACACATGGAGAATGGGGTTGCATTGGTGCTGCACTTAAGCAAATCAGTGTGTGGATCAGTGGGACTGGAAGAAATGTGTTGACGAGCCAGCGGATGGATGTACTGTATTAGCAAACCCAAAGGGAAAAGAAAGAGATGGCTAAACCTTGGGAAAAGATGACCTTGATCCACTGCCCTTTAAAGCCACAAAGGCATCTGTTTACTGGAAGAGACAGCTGCCATTTTATGTGGGAGCACTTGAGTCAACATGTGCTAAGAGGTCAGCACATGCTGAGCTCTTCCTGATGCTGTGTTTGGGTGGCTTTAGGCCAGTGTCAGCTCAAAGCCAACTTCCCCCAGGAGGAACCTGCTGTGATTCTCTTGCCCTTGCCCAGAGGGATACTCTTCTTTCCCACTTCCTTCCTGAATGCAGCAGAGAACCCTGGTGGCCATCAGGATGCCTGGTCCCTCCCAGGGGAGTGTTGTCCCTGCTGGGAACACAACAGGGCATCCCATTTGCTCCAGCTGTTCCTATACCCTGTGGTCAGGGGCCCTGCATGATCTTGGCATGGACCAGCAGTTTGACCTTTGGGCAGTCTCTGAGAAAAGCAGCATTTTACTGACTGGTCTTAAACTTATATATGTGCCATATCACCTCTTCCCTCTCTCTCTGTTCCTTGACACCAGTGTGCTGTTTAATCTTGCTCCCTCTCTCTGCATTTCTCCTTCTTCTATAGCTTTGCTTCTGATTCTCCCCCCTCTTCCCATTTTTTTCCCCTCTTCTGTGTCCTGCTGGCCCCGACTCTGCTTACCTGCCAGCCAGCCGTGCTGGGGCCAGCTCCTGGCCTGCCCTCTGTGAGGATTTGTTTTCTTGCCTTGCACCCAAGTGACAGCAGATGAGAGAGTAGGGTGCTGCCACAAGATTTCTGTGCTTGCTTCCATCAGTGCTTCCTGCAGAGTCTGGGCGATTATTATCTCTGTAAATGACTGAAAGAAGTATAGCGATAAAAGGATTAAGCTAGACGTATTTTATTTTATTTATTTATATCTTGCTGCTCCTCCTCCCATCCCCCTTGACAAGCTGTGGAGCATATTGTGCTGCAGCTGTTGCAGGGAGGAGTGGTGGTGACACGGGGACCGAGGGGTTCTGGAGCAGGCAGAGAGCACAGATGGGTGCTTGGGCAGGGGGTGCAAGGGGCTACTGCAGGAGGCCAATAGACCCCACTGTGAAGGGGCTGGGGATGCAGCGAGGCAGCTTGTTTTCTTTTTTGTCTCCTCTGAGTTCTTCTTTTCAAATACAGAGCCAATAAAAACGGGGTCATGGAGCTGGACCTGGAGTGGCTCAGAGCCACAGTTTCAGTGGGTTATGAACCAGGAGGGCAGGCAGAATGTCTCTGGAGAGGAATTGTTGCACAGAAACCCCACAAATTACTGCTTGCCTGAGGCCCCTGAGGGCAAGCCGCAGTGGCACAGCACCGTTCCCATGAGCAGTGCTCGCCAAGCTGTTCCTGCAGCAGATCCCTGCAGATGCTTCTGGAAGCAGGCTATTCCCAGCTGAAGTTTATTTCAGGTCTCCATGTGTGTCTGCTAAATGGCTGACAACCTACAGACTCGTACAGACAACCTGGTCCTGTCTGGGAACTCGCAGAGCCCTGCCTGCATCTGTGGGCTCTCTGATGTCCCTTGCAAGGCTTCCCAGAGTGGGAAGCTGGAGTGACTTCCCACCCTGCTGGTGGCATCACAGTTGGATGGGGCTTTACCCAAGATGGGGGCTCAGAGTTATACAAAGCAATTTACTCTGAATGTTCAGGTTTTGGTATTGCACCCCCCCCCCCCCAGCTCCTTGGCACGGAGGGAGCAGTACATGATTGCAAACTCTCCTTGGATTGAGCCCTAGAGGAACAAAGCTGGAGATTATATTGCTGGCAAAGACTCCTCTCTAAAGCTCATCTGTACCAAGGCTGTATATGTTCTAGTAAATGTGATGAGCCAGGATCCAGTCTGGTTCTTTGGGGGTGTGATGTGGTATGGTTTGTGCTGATACAACTAAACTTTGGCCTCTCCAATGCAGTTCACTGGTGACAGTCCCTGGCTCATGCCATCCCCTGAACTGTATCCAGGATCATCTGGGAGAGTGCTGGCTGGTGCATGCCAAGGAAGCGTGTCATGGCTTGGATGGCCATGACAGTGCCTGAAGCCTGTGCCCTGGCCCTGGTTTAGTTACCAATACAGATCTCTCCTGAGACACTTTGACAGAGTAAAAGGAGTTTTGCAGACCTACTTGTTGGAGCCAGGCATGTGGGCTTTCTCACTGGCAGCACGGGATCGTCACGGAGGGAGCAGAAGCAAAGGCGAGGTTGGAAGGAAGTGGGAGAATTTGGATGGAGAGGTAAGAGTGATTTGTGGCATGCAGGGAAGCCTCAGCAAGCAGGAGTGGAGGCAGGAGGACCCTCTCAGTCTTCTCCCTGTAGTCTCAGTGCTGGCATGATTGCATTGCCTGTATCAGTGGGAAGAACTTGGCACCCGCCATCTCACTGAGTGCTGCATGGAGACAAATCAGCTGCTGTGTTTGTATGACTAAAGAGACCCAGGAGCACAATCATTCAGGAAGTGAAACAAAAGGATGGCAGCTTTTGGGCCAATACCTTCAGCACTCTTCAGGATATGGGAGCAATTCAGGCAGGTGAAGGAGCAGCTAAAACTGTGTGGAACAGCTAATTGCACATTCCCCTGGCCCCCTGGGACCATGAACTAGCCCTAAAGGGGCAACAGCTGTGCCGTGATATTCCCTTAGGAAATCCTATCCCTGAGGTGGCATTGCAGGTATTTGTCTGGTAGGTGTGTGGGGACAGCAGCACCCCCTGATCAGCTCTTGCCATTTGTTCTGCCTCGTGCTGCAGCTGCAGAGCAGCTGATGTTCGCTGGGCTGTTGGTGCTTCTGGACCTCGGCCTCCAGCTCTGTGCCCAGAGTTAAAGGACCTCTCTGGGTTCATGGTCAGCAGCAGAGGCTGTAGGTGGGACGTGACCTACCAGCTGTCACCTCTGAGAGGCAGCAGAGAGGCTCAAGGCCGGGGTAAATGTGCTGCCTTCGCAGCCTAAGGCCAGACCCACGGGTCTAAGCAGAAGGAACAATTTTGTCTTTTGGGGAGATGAAGCTACATCAGAACAGTCTCCCATGGACTCCTGTCCATCCTTGGAAAATACAAGCTGGGTGAGATGGGCAGCTGTCACCAGAAGGTCACCCGAGGGATGGACATCTCACAGCCTGACAGCTCCACCTAAAGTCAGAGTGATTCCCCTGGACTGACTCTTGCTATGATGGCTTCTCCCCACAAATCCTTGCTGGCATTTGCTTTTCCCTGCTCTGCCATTTCTACCTTCCCTTCCACCAGTGTCCACAACGGGCAGAGCGAGCAGCCCAGCATGGCCCAGTTTAATATTCCACAGATCCTCACACACTGATAAATGAGAACAAGAGAGGGAAGGAGGGGGTGGGAGCCTGGTGCATGGGGGGGATATAAAACCCTGAGCCTGTATTCAGAGCAGCAGAGATAACAATAAGCGAGAATAATAGTCTAACAAGTCGGAAATGTCACACGCGATCTGGTGCCATTAACACAACATGGATCTGAAATATCACATAATTAGTTTTGTGCCTGTTTTTCTGATTCGGAGAGAAAAAATATTAAAGGGAAGAGATTTGGGGGGGGAGGCAGAAAAGGGAGTGCCAGCAAAGTGAACTCATAAAAGGGCGAAGCCTACAGCATCTAGTGTTTTTGGAATAGTATAATAAAGCTCTATCTCCTTGCCCATGTTTGAGGCAGAGATTTTTATCTGGCAGTACGAGATAAAAAGAAATGAGAACTTGAAAAGGGTAGATAAAATTGCGATTGATCTCTCTAGGGCTGCCTTTCCTCCTTTCAGGGAAGCTTGTGGGCCTTGTGAATTGCTGCACCACTGAGACACACGATCCCCACCCCTTCCCATGCCACCTTGCTAAAAGATGAAAAAACCTAATGTTTTCAAGACTTCTTTCCCCATCTTTTTATAGCCCAGTGCACAAAGCCCATGTTTGAAGGCTGTGAAATGACTCAGAAGCTGTTTGTCCCCTGAGAGCAGGCTAATGCATGGGTGTTTGGGGGACCCCCACTGCTGCCAAGGCATGTGAGTCCCCATGACTTCAGAGAGGCTGCTCAGAACGTTTGGCCTTGCGGGCTGGTGAGTGCTACCAGCTGCTGAGAGCAAAGCTCCTGCCTCTGCCTGCAGAGCCTGCTTCGTGCCGAGGGCGTTTTGTGTCCTTCTGAGGGATACAGGCACTATCAGAAGAGACAGAAATGCCCAGATCTCAGTGGGGTGGGCACTGCTTGGGGACAGTTGTATAAGGACTGGAACACAACTCTTCCTTTTCTTGAAGGTGTTAGGAAAAGGGAAAATTGCAAATATCACAGGAGGCAAACACTGTCAGTCCCTTCCTGCCCTGCAGCCTGCTGGGGTGTAGGAACCTGGTGTACCTGCCAAACCCTTGTGAGAATGTGGCTGTGTTAATTGTACACCTGACTTTTAGGTGTCTATATTAGGTGACTATATTAGGTGACTAATTAGTCTATTAGGTGACTGTATAATCCTTTTCTTCTGGCAGGAGCTGCCCCTTTCTGCAGGCCCCACATCTCAAACACACTTCTTTGCTGCAGGAGCACTTGAACTGGTGGAGATTGCAAACTTACCCACCCCTCTTTCCTGGAACAACTTCAAGGTTAGGTTGGATGGGGCTTAGAGCAACCTGGTCTAGTGGAAGGTGTCCCTGTCCATGGCAGGAGGTTGGAACTAGATGAGCTTTAAGGTCCCTTCCAATCCAAACAGTTCTGTTATTCTATGAACTTGGTATTTTCACCATCAACGTGGTCATGACAGGGGTGGGAAAGGATTTCTTATGCATGCTTCATTTTAAGCATTCCTCTTTCCACATGCCAAAAAGCCCTTTAACTCTGGTGCTCAATGGGACATGAACTGTAAACTTGTTGCCTCTTACTCCAGTGCAAAAACTGGAGGTGCTTGTACCAAATCAGGAGTGGATTTTGTTATCTCCTCTGGCAGAGGTGTCCCCTTCTCCATCCCTGGCTGTGCACTGGCTCATGGGAGGCTGATGGGAGCCTCAGTCCTGCTCCTGTAGACACACACTAATTGTCCATCGCTGCTTTTCCAGGCTGAAAGACCAGAGCTGGATTTGCCAGGTCATTCCAGGGACTGTATTTTGGAGGGCAGATGAGAAGGATGTTTGCTCCTGCTGCTTGCTCTTGTCTTGTCACTGCAGAGCAGCTTCACCCAGGCCCGTGTCCAGCCCCTTTCTCTGGTCTCTCCCAGTGAAGGGAGAGCAGCAGAGATGTGCTAACCACACATTTGAATTACAATGCATAACAAAGCTTTTGGTCATTTGTTTATGCGCCAATTGCTAATCACTTTTAAACATATTCTGGGAAAGAGGTGCTTTCAAACAAAAGCGGGCGTTCCTGTGCCAAAGGCACGGCTTGCTGTGTCCAGCTCCTGTCCCTGGAGGATGCCTGTAGGATTGGGATTCAATTAATTCAGCCCCAGCGGATCCATCGCTCTCTGCGTTAAGGGCCGGGCGCTGACAGCAGCGTGACAGCAGCGCTGATCTATTGCCCGCTGCTCCGGCCGGTCGGGACAGGAGGCTGCTGTCACCGCAGGGCTGCCACCTCCAGAGCCAGAGCCCTTCCCGCCGAACCAGGGGTTTGCAGAGGGCTGAAGTGCAGCCGCCTCTAGGCTGACGTGCGGCAGCTGTTTAACAGAGATCTGCTCCCTGCAGTCACACGGGAAGTGAAAAGTATTTCTGCATTTTGTTAACACCGAGCAGAAGTGATAAATATTAGGACTGGGGAAGAAGCGAGTTTTCCTTTTGACGAGAAAGTCTGTGGTGTCAGTTTTTCTCTCGACTCCGAAATGAATGTTAAAAATTCTGATGGAGCATATGTTCTTCCAAAATTAAACATTTCATTTCTATTTCAGCCTTTGCAGATTGCCAGTATTTTTAAAATACAAACACAATGATTTTGTTTGGAAAAAATCATTTTGAACAGGGCGTTTTAGACTTATCAAAATGCTTTGTTTCATTTTTTAAAATGGAAAGGCTATTGAACAGTCTGTGTGACATTAGTATTTTCTGAGATGTGTTGATTTAAATGAATAAAATTGATTATTTTTTTTTTAGTGGTAAGCAATGCTTTGATGAAAAATTTCTAATCTGCTCCAGTAAGATGGGCAAGGCTCGTTTTATATATTGGTCTCCATCCAGAGAGCGAGACATTGACTATTGCAAGAAGTAAAGGGAAGCTTACGTGAGCAATGCTATCAAAACCCCCCTAAATGCATAACTCCTCTGTGTCATACATCAGTGTAAAAAATTAAATTTCTTCTAGAATCTGCAGGGAATTTTATCAGAATGGTGGAAGAAAGAAATAGGCTGCAAGATGATCCTGACAGTGCTAGTTCTCCCATCCATTTTAGTCTGCTTGAGTTCTCAACAGATCAGCTCAGCCCTGACTCATTATGAAGGTTCAAACAGACCCCTAAAATGAAGTCGAGTGTCTGCCGAGAGTGTGGGCCCCAGGAAACTGGGCAAACCTCACCAGTTCTGTGAATTTGGGACACCAGGCTGAAATCCAGCCGTGCCCCAAGCAGGAGGCTTGGAAAGGAGAGGCAGCTGAAATCAGAGATATGTTAATACCAAAATTTCAGGTGGTAGAAAGGCCAGGGTGGGGGTAGCCCACCGATACAGTCCCTTGCTCAGTCCAGGGGTAATTGAAAACAGGTGGCACTGGCAGGGATGATCACCAAGGAATTCTGATGCCAGGTGAGCATTGCAGCACCTGGAACTGGTAATGAGGCAATAAACCTTACTGATGGGAGGAGCTGAGGCAGTTGGGGTGTTGGGGAGAGGTGTGCAAGCAAGGAGAAATTTGGGGAGTTCTGATATGTTATTTCAGCTTCAGGGGGAGAAGCCTCTGCTGAGGCTCCTGCTAAGCCCTCCTGAGAAGGACCATGAATGGTTGATCATTTGAAGAGGAACAGCTTGGAACTGAAGGTATGCTTTGCTGGAAGTGTTTTGGTGGTGGTTGTGGCTGGACAGGAGGGCTCCCCTAGTCCTCATTCCTCCCCTCTCTCTGAAGTTGGATTGTGATGGTGGACAGACCCACACCATCCACCTGTAAGCAGGGGCAGGCTGGTGGTGTTCAGTGAGGGGCTGCCCTGACCTGGTGCCAGGGGACAGGAGCTCCCTGTCCTCAGGGGTGGTTCTGCCTGTGCTTGGCTTCAGAGGGCAAGGAAAGCTTAACTGCCTGGGGCAGTGGGCTGTGGGACTGGCTTCTTCCTGGGCGCAGGGGAGCAAATGTACCTGTTTATCCACATTTGTGGAAGTTATGTTACCAAGTCCTTCCTGGGAAATGGGCTGCAAATGGTGTGAGTCACAGAATAAAGAGAATATAACAAGTGAGCTCCCTCTGGCTTGCAGCCCTTTGAGGACCATTCTTCCCCCCTGTAGCCATGAGGGTTAGAAGCATCCCATCTCCTTCAGTTGATTCAGAAAGCGAGGTTAAGTGCAGAGCTGAAGACTCCAAGACCTGAGGGTATGCAATTCCCTGAACTCATAAAATCATGACTTGGCAAAACTGTGCTAGCTGCAGAGCTGTTCGTGCTCTTAACCTGTATTTCTCCTAAGCCAATTAGGCCGAGTTTCTAGTGAGGGCAATAATGGCTGGGCACACTCTTTTGAACCAATAATGTAGGTGGCTGGAGCAGACGAGTGGCCTGCTAATGAAGGAGCTGCCTGCTAGCCGTGCATAGCTAATGACATTGGCTCCAGCAGCCCGTGGCCAGGCAGAACAGAAAATCTATTTCCACCAAGTGCTTCATTACCATCCAGCTACACTGAAATGAGCAGCCTGGTCTGGTGGGGAGAGGGGTCGGCAGTGTGGCTGGGACGTGGCTCTCTGGGGGGAAAGGTAGTTGTGTTTTCCCTCTGTCACTGTGGATCAGCCTTGATGCCTCTCTGGGCATTGCTGTTCTTTCCCCTCCCTGCCTTTGCAGCAATGCTGCTCCAGGGATAGTGTTGGGAGTGAAATGGGTTGGGATACATGCTGCAGGTTATGGTGGAGAGGAGTGCCAAAATCTAGAGGTTTTAGTGCCACAGTTTGGAGGTGAGTGCCTGGTTAGTGTCTGTCATCTTTTCAGCCTCTTCTCAGGGGCTAACACCCTTCTGAACTTAGGGAGGGAGCTCTGGAAGCAGGCAAGCCTCAGATGAAAGGTTTGCAGTCCCTGTGAAACTCCGATTCCTCCAGGATTCATCCTTGTCTGTTGAAGCCAGCACCAAAGATACAGGCAGGCCTGGGCTCTCATGCCTGGGCTGGGTCTGCTGCATCTCTGCCCTGGGAGAAGTGTGTGCCTCCAGAGCTGGGATGCTGTGGTGTAGTGCAGGGGGAGGCACTGCTAGCAGGAGCCAGGCTCCAAGCACCTCTATGCCAAAGCCCAGGCGCGAGGGAGGCTGTGTCAGCATCCTCGGAAGGGCTGGGCTTGCTGTGTGCAACTCTGTTTCCTGATGTGTGATGGCAGGGAGGGTGGTAGGTGGGCAGGGTACAAAAATCTGCTGAAAGAATCCTTCCTTTCAACAGACTAAATTCTTCTTGCAGAGCTCCTGTGCATCTCCTCTCCCACTTGAAATTATAAATACATTTTTCAGTGAGTTAGTGAAAAATTCAAGCTTTCTGCTGTAAAGATCCCCATCTTCAAATCAGGCCCTGCAAGATCTACATGTGGCAGTTGATTTGGCCTCATTGAGTGGCTGTGATTGGTAAAATGTATTGAGATGCCTCCAAGATGCTAAAGAAATATAAATCATTGCTTTTAGGCTAATTTATTACTATTTAGCAGAGAAAAAATACATTTTTAAAGGGATAATGGCAAATTAAAAATCCTAATTAGCAAATCTGCTTACCTAATACTTGGTAACAACTTGGTCTTGGATCCCACAGTTGCTAAAATGCACACACAACCTTACTCAAGTGTGCAGGCCCAAAGAAATCTTAAATCTCTGTGGGATCAAGAGCATGGATATTAAATGCAAAATAATTAAAAATAGAAAACCCCCCCACCAAATTAGTCTTTTGCTCTTGGCAAAGACTAGTTTCCTCCTTACTCACTGCCTTTGCTTGGAAAATGAAAATCGATGAGGTCAGTTTTACTTCTGCTTCCAGTCAGTGTCAAATCGTTGGCCTCAACACTGGTTTTAGCAGGAGTGTGGTATTGATCCCACCTCTCATCCAGAGCACTCGACATTGGCAGCAGAAAGACACAGAGGCAGTGCCTGTGTGTTGGGTTGGGCGGGCTGTGCTCTCCCGGGGAGATCCTCTGGGGATCCACGGGATGTGATGCTGTGCCCTCAGTTAATAAGGAAGGGTTTGGGGAGCTGGGCACTGCCATCCTCTGCAGATGGGCTGTGCTGCCAAGGGCCAGCTTAGCCAGGCCAGCCCGAGGCAGGATTCACTAATGAATGGGCTGCTGGATGGGCACAGTCAACCTTTGTCAGGTGTTTCTTGACTTACCTGCCACACCTGTGCAGCAGCTACAGCTCGTGTTCTGCTCGGTGTGATTCCCACATCCCTGTTGAATGAACTAAAAGGGAGAGACTTTTGGTGAGGCACTGCCACAGGTTGTCCAGAGCAGCTGTGTCTGCCACATCCCTGGAAGTGTTCAGGGCCAGGCCAGATGGGGCTTGGAGCAACCTGGGATAGTGGAAGATGTCCCTAGGGACAGGGGGGTGGAATGAGATGACCTATAAGGTGCCTTCCAACACAAACCAGTCTGTGATTCTATGATTCTAATTAGTAGAAATCAGTCTTGCTTTTCTTCAAATTGTAGTTTGTACTGTAAATCAAAGCAATAATCTTTCTGCACTTCTAGGTTAGCGACTGGTGTGTATTTATTTATTTGCTTATCTACAGTTTTTCATGTGTCCTGGTGCAGACAATGGGATGCCCTCTCACCGATAGGGCTTCCAGTTCAATTGTCAGGCTGCTTCTTGGGATGGGGTAAGTGTCCCTGTCCTTCAAAGGACTGGGTGAGGTGTGTTGTGGCAGAGAGAAGCCACAGCCATGGAGCTTCCATACAGGTCTGTGCAGGTATGAGCAGTGCAAAGCTGGAATGAAGCCTCAGTTCCTCAGCTAAAATACTGCTGAGGTTGGTAGTCCTCAAACAGGGAGCATGTATGGAAGTGTTTTGAGCAGGGATGTGTGCCTGGGGTGGTTTGCGAAGGCGGCTTGAGAAGGTCCTACAGGATTCCCTTGGTTCCACTGATGGAGCTGTTTCTGAGCCTTCACTCAATATTTCATCATGTCTGTTTGTAAAACACACCTCCTGAGAGCTGTACGAGCACAGAGAGCTGTGCAAGCACGTTGTGAGGGCAGGAATGAGCTGCTGGAGGGGCTGGCGTGGAAAAGGGTGGTTGTGATGGGAATTTTAGTGGGCTTTTTGTGGCCGAAAATGGTACTTTCTGGACCTGTGCCCTGGGATTTCTAGTCCATGGTTGGCAAGAGCTCTTGGGATCCAGCTTTTAGGTGATGGCCTAAAACCAAAATGTGTAGAGCCATCCTTATTTCCACTGCTTGGAATATGAAATTGTAGAGTCAGTGTGAATAACCACTCGCCCAAACCAGCCATTTAGTGCAGGGCTGGGCACTCGTGGTCACCAGCACGTTGCTTTTCTCCACGCAAGTCTTATCCCGCGCAGATCTTGGTGCTTTGCAGGAGTCTCCCCTCTCCTGGTCCCACTGTGTCTGTCAGTCCAGGTGACAGTCTGTGGTAGGGTCTGTCCTGCCCACACGGCGTGTGGGGGCTGCTCCCCCAAGACTGGTTGTTGTGAGTCTTCATTAGTGGTTGACTTGATGAGAAAGGCCTGCGGGGAGGCCGGAGGCGATTCTCGCTCCAGGCACCCACTGTTTTGTGCCTGCTCCGTCCACATCATTCGAGATGTTAGTGACTCCTAGTGCGTGTTCTGGTTGGAAATGACATGTGCTATAATTCCCATAGCAAAAAATATACTTGTGAATGCGTTCCTGGGAAGAAGTGGTGAGTTCAGACGATGGCTTTCAGAAATCCTTCCTCGCTGTTTGTACAATGACTTTTTTTATTTATGTGAAAGTACAGCTCCTGAGAGCACCCTAAATTTGAGATGAATTTGGTAAGAGGTTTTTTGAGCTGAGAGATGAATTTCTCATAGTAAAACACTTTGTTTTGGATATTTGAAGCAGTTTTACGTTACTTTTTGTCCATATTTCCCTGGAATGAATCCTTTCTCTTGGATATGAAATAGTTTAGAAAAGTACTTGGATGCTTTGATACAAAAAGTGGTTTTTGGTTGGGAACAGCCTGAGGTACTTTTGGGAAGGGAAGCATACTCATTCAGCAGTCTAGGATTAATACATCTCTTCCTGCATCCCTCTTAGGTGCCAGCTGGTCACTGCTTTACAATTCCATAGCAGTGGTCATCCAGGCAAGGAAAACAAATCATGTGAAGTGACCCACTGCAGAGTGTAACTACTAAAACCTGGGGAATTGAGCCCAGCTTCCTCAGTGTGATCCTTATGGAGCTGCAGAGATATTGGGAGGCCCCTCATGGCCCTGGTCAGTCTGACTGTACCTTAAATATCAATGCGCTGTGATTAAATTTGATAAAAATCAAACCAGAAGATATTTCAATGCAAAAGTAACACCTTCCAGTGAAAAAGGAATCCTTCTTTCAATTTGCATGTGCAACGATGTTACTGCCTTGTGACTTTTGTTGTAGATTAGCTGGGCAAATATACTTCAAAACAGGTTTTTTTATCTCCTGTGCCGCAGGCAGGTGTTAGCCCTGGTGTGCAGGAGAGCAAAGAGAACTCTTATGGGGAAAGGTGGAGCCTGTTGGGGTATCAGTGTCCTCACCAGGCTCGCAGGGTGGATTGTTTTCTGGGATGTGGGAGTGGGGTGGGTGTGAGTCATGCCTTGCCCTTGTCATTCCTTTGTTTCCTGAGCTATGCTCACTTGTCTTTCCGAGCGCAGGATGTGGCTGGCTTTATTTGGAATGTTACAAGCATCCCCGTCTGAGTTAATTGACCAAGACAAATTTTGTTAAAAAACCTTGACATTAATAATGAGAAATAAGAGCTGGGAGGTAAAACACACACTCTCTAGACATGCATTAGCAGTACCCCCACCCTTCCAGACTCCTCCTGAGGTACTATGGCAGAGAGCTTAGGTCAGTTTTAAAATTAACTTCTAGTCCTCGAGGCAGCCTTTAAATAGAGTATTTGAGCTGTGACTATCACCACTCTTTTTAGGCTGTATAAGGGAGGAGTGGAAGAGCTCAAGCCCAGAGAATTCCATAACTCTTGGTGACCGATCTAATGACTGATGCTGGGCAGACCCTTCACCTCAAACCCCCAGGTCCTGCAAGCTGAGCTGGGATATGGTGCACTTGGCAGCACCAGGAGTGGGAATACTCCTGAGGCTATCAGGACAGCGGCAAAGGGAACATCTTCATTTGCTTCTGGAGATGGGCAGAAGCCTGATGTTTGGGATGGCTCCTGCCCAAAGTCGTGGTGCTGTCCTGGCCTCTCTTGGGATGCTGTGCTCCCTTGCCTTCTCCTGGTGGTGTGGGCCTTGCAGGCGATCCATCAGCCCCCATCCTTCCTGAAGTGGCAGGACTGCAGCTGCACATCTGATCGATAGCACCCAACCTTGACATGGAATCAGTCACTCGTGGCCAGCTCATTACTGCTGGCTGACCGTTTGCCTGCAGCAGCCTCTTAATAGCCTTGCCCGGCTGCTGCCGAGTCACAACAGGAGTGTTTAGCAGTCTTATTTACATGCAGCATTTCACCAGTCCCTCCTTCCCTTGCTCACAGCTTGCCATCTGCTCCGGAGCCTCGGAGGAGAAGGAGGCTGTGGAGTGGGGACAGACGGAGGTTTCAGAGTGGGGACAGAAGCATCGTGCCTGTGCTCTGTCTCTATGGTGACCGAGTGCCTTTCCTCGTAGTGGCTGGAGGGGAGAGGGGGGTTGGTGCCAGGCCTACCCATTTTAGGCCTTCTCTGCTAAAAACCTTTCTTTCTCCAGAAGATTTTGGCATTGTGCTTGGCTTTTATTCTGGCTTTGGAGCTGATTTTAGTTACAGCTATTTTAATCCGCTGTGTTTCAGTCATCTTGTCTCTGTGTTTGCACTCTCCAAGGGGCGGGGAAGGTTCAGGATGCTCTTCCTAGAGAGCAGCTTTAAAATGGCAATTTATTATTTATAAATTGGGGGATTGGAGGTCTGGGAGTGGAGTTCCTGTGAGTCTATTAGCTGGGCAGGTTGTGCCCTGTGTCACTGCAAAATGCTGCTCTCATTTTTATCAGCAGCAAAGTCTTAGACTTGACTCCTGACCTTGGTTGTGAGCCATTAATGATCTCTGAAGGAAGAAATGCACTGACACATGCACTTTGGGGGATATTTGGTACATCTGTTAGCATGCCATTGATTTCCATGAGCAAACTCACGAGTATATAGGAGTTTTTTAAAATAGCTTTTACTTAAACTGGAGTCCGAGTTTCAACCTTGGCCTCTGATTTTCATGCAAAGCAACAATTTCACCCTTGGGAGTGAGGATGAGGATGATGGTGAGAAATGTGTGTGTGCAGGCAGCAGGGCTGGAGAAGCAGCTGACCTTGGACAGGTGGTCAGCAAGAATGGAATGGGAAAAGGACTGGAAAGCAGGGGAGGGGGCATTTGAGACAAGTGCTGTTGGTCATGTGGCACTACCAGGGGCCTCTCCTCCTATTCCTCCTCATGCAGTCTCTTACAAGGCAGTGTCACTGGCCAAGGCAGCTGTGGCAGAAAACCCAGGCAGTATTTGTGTGTTTGCTGCTTTGCTGGCTGTCGTGGTAGTTGTGATCCTTGTTTGTGGTACAGGAACCCCCGTCTGTGGCACTGCAGTGGCACAGAACCGAGATGCAGCCCTGCCCTCAGACTCCTGACATGGGCACTGAGGGTCAGACCGATGTATGTGCCATCCTGCCAAATGAAGTTGATGTTTTTGTGAATCTTAACGAGTTCACTAAATTACTTCAAGTGATTATCCTGTTTCTTTCCTGATTAGGGAAAAATCTTTAAATACATACAGGGTGAGACTATTCTTAGGCATTTGGGGAGGAACCAGCAGTGCTCTGGAATGAGCTGTGTTTAAGATATCTTTACTCTGGTGTGAAAAGATGGGAAGGCTTGCTCCAGGAAGGTTATGGGCAAGGAATCTTGTGTCTGGAACTACTACCTTAGGGCCCTACTTTATTTTTGGTGGTGAGAAAGAAACGAGTGGTTTAATTTCCTTCTTTCAGTGTGTCATGGTTTAACTCCAGCCATCAACCAAACAGTGCAAGCAGTGTTTTGAGTACTGAGGTGCCCTGTCCACTGTGTTTGATGCCAGGAAGGGAGAAGCCCTTTGCCCAGATCTTGAGCTTGGTGGGGATTGGAAATTGGAGAAAGCTGGCAGCCAAGTGTTTTCCTTCTTGTCAGGGTCTGTGCTCAAGCAGCTGGCAGGCTTTGGGAGCTTTGCCTCTAGAAAGGATCAGGGGCAGATTTGTCCCTTATGGTGTGGGACAGCACATCTGCACTGCACTCTGTGTGCACAACAGGGACATGAGGTACCTGGCTCAGTGAACTAAGGTTTTCATGCCCGTGCCTTTCCATGTGGAAGTAGATACAGTGTTCCTGGGAAAGCTGGGTCTCTTGGCATGTCTGACAGAATACTGCCAGCCTCTGGGGAGAGGGCTGAACCTTGCTGCTTGCCTGGTACAAAGACCAGGCTTGTGCAGGTGCAGAGCTCTCCCAGGTCTCTCTGCAGCTGCCGCTGCAGACCCCGTGGAGTCACCAGCACTCCCACCAAGGGAGAGGCTGCAGCGTGGAGCTGTGTTAGCTCACAGGATTACAGAGAGGATTATGGAGGACAGACTCTGAATGCTGAAATCACAGCACTTCAGTCAGCATTTGTGCTTCCTACCAGGGCAGTCGCTGAGGTTTGAGGCACAGCTGTAGGAGGTTGGGCTCAGCACAGCCCCTGCACCCACCTTGGGCCTCTTCTGTTACTTGTGTGCCCTGCTCTGAAGGACTCTGTCCTCACAGCATTTGCTAAAGAAGGAGAGTTTTGTGTTTCAGGATAAGATTTGTAGGCCTCTGTTTCCCCTCTTGGTTTCAGGTGCTGGATATATGGTTTCAGAGGTGAGGACTTTGTGCTGGCTTCTCTTGTGTACAAATGTAGCTCCAGAGACCTGGAGGACAAAGGCAGCCTGCAATGGCTTTGCAAACCAAATTCTATGCAGCACAGACCACCTGCGAGGCAACTGAAGTTATTTATTGTGTTTCCTTCCAAAAAGTTCCCCCTGTCCAAGCTGGAATTCTCTGTGGGGTGAAATAAAAATAGATCATCTTGACTTGTTGCATCTTGCATAATTTCCTGTATTTTGTTCCCCTTGGAAAGGTTTTTAGGATAATAAAATACTCCTCCTTGTCTGGAAGGATGGCATGAAGATAGGATGGCTGGGCTGGGTATAGAGAAAGCCAGGCTAAAAAGTCCTCTCACTTCCCATGAGGCCAGTTAAAGTTTGGCATCTTCTGGGGGTGCCAGCAACCTGATTGGCGGGCAGGAGATGGGTGAAGGCGGTTGGAATATACATATTTTTTTTATTCCAGAGTCAGAAATTGAACAACCAGGTTATTAGGCTTCTAATCTTTGTGGTTCCAACAGCTGGGATGGTGCATTCTTCCTCTAGGCTGGGCACTCTGGAGCCAGTGGGGCTACACCAACACATGTAACACAGCACTGGGATATAGTGCTCCTCCTCTGACTGAGGCTGGGAAGGTCTGTGCAGTCCTGGTGGTGCAGGGTGATACATGACATTAGGTCTGAGCAGCTGTCTAGTCCATCTCCTCCTCAGCCAGCCCTGAGCCCCCTCTGCAGCAGTAATCCAGATGCAATCAATCTGGCGCTTTCAAATATTTATAAATCATTGATGGATTTTTTTGAAGTTTGAAGTTGTAGCTTTCATGGAATTTGGTTTGATTAGCTGGAAAGTCAATATTTTCACTGCTCTGTGGCTGAGCAGCATTAATTCCAGCCCAGGCAGCAGCAATAACAGCACTGCAGTGCTAATGGCTCTCTGCCTGCACCGGCTGGCATTTAAGCAGTCTGAGATGAGCTTGGAGCATGAGGATGAACCTTTAGAGAGGTGATAATAATGTAGTACAGCTCATGGTGAAAATTGGCAGAGGCAGGTAGAGAAAAGGCCTATAGCAATGTTTGGGAGTCTGCAAGGTGAGGTGTTGAGGCTGCCTTTCTTCATAAGTCATCTCTTCCAGCACATCCAGACAAGGTGGATTGCTTTGTATCACAGCTCCCATTAACTTGTCTTAAAAGAATAAGGCACCTTCAGCAGAGTGAATCAGAACCTCATGGGACTAGACCTTTATTCTTTTTAGGTGATGTAAATAGGAATTTGATAGGTGAGCCAAGTTATCCTTGTCTTTACAGATGATGGAGGGAAGCCTTAAGAGAACTGTATGAGCTCAGCAGAGGCTCAAACACCATATCTTTGTGTCACTTCATGCCACGATAATCACTGCTTGCAGTGCAGAGCTCACCTCTCTCTTTCATGTCTGTAATACCTGTCCTGTTCCAAATAACCTGTCCCAGTCCTGTTCCAAAGGAACCAAACAACTCCCATGCTAATTTGATATGGCTGAGCAGGCTGACTGAGAATTCATAAACTCTCTACCATTAGCGTGGGCTGCAGACAGAGCTTCCTGTGCTCTGAGGGTGTATAACTGAGATATTTGAGTCATGCATGACAGTGAACGTGTCTGCATCTCTCAGGGTCTGGATATTTCAGTGTCATCCCAGGGGTTAAATGCCTGCAGTGGAAAGTCATGTTCTAGAGTATTTCCTTTAAACTCACATATCGTGGTGCATTTCTGTCAGACCAGGTAGCACAAAGAAACCCAGCTGTTTTTGCAGGAAATCTGTCTGATAACCTGTGCTCCCTGGGCAGTGACAGCTCCAGGTGGGATGAGGAGGTTCTACTGTGGATGGATGGGATCAGCCCTCGGGATCTGCTGGTGCTCTGTGGTGATCCATGTGTCATGCCCAGGACTCCACCCTGGGAAGCAGCCTTAGCTCTGCTGCTGAGGCTGCAGGGACATGAGGGCCAAAGCCTTGAGTCAGGTTTCTCCTGGACCTCTGGATCAGGAGCTGGGAGGCAGGGGACCAGCTTGGTGTGGGTGTGGTAACGGGATTACAGAGCACCTGGGGTGCAGAGCATATTTTGGATAGAGCTTCTTACATGCTGCAGGGCTGTCATGTTGTTATGGTCTAGCTGAGAGGTGGCAAAAGGCATGAATAACTGTGGCTGTGCTGCTGTTCTCAGGCGGGGATGAGCTGACATCCTGGTGTTAATAGTGTGGATCACAGGTGCCCTGACATAGTATCTTAATGGCAGCAAGGGGTGTGAGGAACCTAAGAACTGAACAGACTTGCCAGTGGCACACTAACCCCTGACTTCCAGTGCTCAGGGCCATTTCTGAGGTGAATTTACACAGCCTGTATCTTCTATTCAGCTCCCAGCTGACCTTGTCTGAATTCTAGGGCACCCCTGTGGCATTGGCATCTGTGTGACTGACAGAAGCGGTGACAGTCCTGCTTTAAACATCAGAGGCTTTTTAGCAGTGTTAATGATGCCCAGGCTCTTCTGAAGGGAAAATGCAATGGCAGGCTGTGGAGCCTCACCTCACTGCTCCAAGGCTGTCAGATGCTGTGAGCTCTTAGTTTGAAGGAGTGTGTACAGGTGTACCTGTATAGCCCATCCTTCAGGAGAGAAACCGCAGTAAGTGCTGCTGAGAGAGATGGCAGATCCTCACAGATTTATGCTGATTAGAGAGGTGCTAATGCCTTGCTTTTACAGCTTGATCTTCCTCCTGTCTTTTGTGCTGGCTCATAAATACACACCAGTTCATCCTCTTTGTCTCTTCTCATGACCTTTCTTTAAATTTGGTTAAGGTCCTGATGCATGGGTTGTCTTGCCCCTCACCATGAAGAGACCTGCCTCGGGATGGCCCCAAGTCTCACTATAATTCCTGCTGCAACGTTTTATTTCAGGCTTTATTTGGGGGGGGGATAAGACTGCATTCAATCATGCTCCACAGGGTGCTAAAAGCCTGCAGTCTGGGTGATGCTCTGTGTAATCTGCCTTGTCAATACCCATTGCTCACATCCACACCAGTGGAGAGGATTTTGCCAGCTGACTGGGTGCTTCTGAACCTGAAGTGTGATGCTGACTTTCCTTCCATGACCTGATTCTCCTGCTTTCATTTCAAGTGTTTGCTTCCCATCCTGGGTTCTTGGAGCACATGGCAAAAATATGTCCCTGGGAGTTGTAGACAGGGTGAGTGTGGTACAAGGGTTCCCTCATTACATGTGAGGGAGGTGTCTCTGCAAAGGCAGCTGTGGGGGGCAGTGCCATCTACTCGTCTGCAGTGGCTGTTGGATCATCTTCCCATTAGTCACCTCCATAGGAGCCTGATCAATCCACTGCTACTTCACAGTCTTCCCTTCAATTGGCTGCTAAAGGAAGAGAAATGTCACTTATTTGGAAACTCTGCTTTCTTATTCTGGCAGTGAATGAACTTATCTGGAACATCAGAGTTCCCAAGGCTGCAAGGTCCAGTTCCCCACCAGCTTACATTGAGATAAACCAAATATATGGTCAAAGGGAAAAGCCCTCTCATGTTGAGAATGGCTTCAAGTGTCTCTTCCCTGCAGGCCACAAATGCAGCTCATTGCAGGGGCTTGGCCATGGTTTTCCATAAAAAGAGCCACATCTGGAGATGCTGGCTCATTATTTTTGCAGGCACCTGTGCTTTGCTTGCTTCTAGTGACAAACTGAACTGGAGATGGGAAGTCCTTGTCTTGCAGAGGGTACAGGTTAAAACAGTGTGAGTCGTCACAGGGGAAGGGGAAGGTCACTTGACAGCAGAATCAGGTGCAGCTGGTTATGGGGAGGGTCTGAGCAGGCAGTTGAGACAACTTTATGAAACATATATGGTGTGCACAGCAGTGAGATGTAGCATGTGCTTGGCTGTCAGCATTAGCATGATGTGCTGCTGGCACAGGAACGTCTCTCCTGCTGAAAGCAGCTCTCGGAAGAGGCAGTCGATGTGCCAGTTGCAACAAGGTGACAGTGATGCAGTAGATAAAGAGCAGCCTGGGAGTGGGAATTCATGTTTTCTGATCCTGTTCAGGGCCTTTGGGCTTGATACTGATTCTGTTTGCAAGCTGCTAGGAAAGAGATCTCTGAGTAGATGTCTGCCTAATGCAACATGCTGCTAGTCTGTCTTGAACCCTACACAGTACTGTCATAAGGTTAAGAGCAAGAGGCCACAGGTCCTTGTAGCATCAGTAGCCCTTGATAGGCAAGAGTAGTGAAGCGAGTCCCTGAAAACTTGATCTTTCTATTTGGACACTTGTTCTTGGACAGCTGATTATTCCTGCTGGAGAGAAAAACCTGGCCATTGTATCTGCCTGGGAAAAAAAGAGGATGATTCCTTGAGATACTAGCATCTTCTAGTCCTGTTTTCTAAAAGAACCTGCAGTTCTTTCCACCCTCATGCTGCCTGTGAATTTAATAAGTTTCCTTTTTGCTCCTTCATCCGGGCCAGTAGCAGAAGCTCTGAAGATGGTGGGCATGTGACAGGCACCTACAAAATCCTGTTTGTCAACATGCTCTTCCTTTGTAGCAGAGGACACCACTTATACCTGCCCTCTACCCCTCTCTCTGAGCAGTTTTATGCCTTCCTTGTTGCTGTTTCTCTTCAGCTCACATCCTCCTTGCTTGTGGGAACGGCAGATTGGGCAGCACCAAAAGCCTTGCTGGAGTGGAGGTGTCTGACAGGGAGTGCTCTGCTGGCAGCCTGTTGTACAGGCAGGAGATAGATGGTCTTGATGTGATTTGCTCTTGACAAATCCATATTGGCTGCAACTCATCTCCTTGTTATCTCATTGATTTTTGGAGGGCTTGGAATTGGGTCTTCAGGGAAACAGGGCAGTGTGTATGAAGGCACGACAGCTTCCTATCTGCAGTACATGCCTTGTGTTGTTGGCCACTGCCCCTGAAGTGCCTCTCCTGGACCCCAAATGGCTTGTTGCTCCTCAGCACCCCCCGTGGTGATGGGGTGGGTGTTTGTTCACGTCCCCTTGGTGGTGTTTTGTCACACCCTAGTGGCTTGATTGCACGCTGGCCATCGATGTGTTGCTGTCACAGGGGCTTCAGGGGACTTTTGGAACTTCAGGACTTCTTTTGGAAGAGTGATCTGGGGTTCAGTCCCCCCTTGCTCACAACATCCTGGTTGTCTCCTTGCAGGCAATGACAGCATTCAGTCCCAGATCATCCCCCACTACAGCAGCCCTTGGGGTGCTGACCAGCTGTGCTGAGTGGAAGGTGAGCTTTTTGCGTTGCTGTAGCAGCAATTACTTTCTCCTGTGTTAAAAATGATGATGCTTCTTTTTCCCTTCTCTCATGATGAGACTTGGCTATGGAAAGGCAGGATGAGATGCCATTTCCTTAGTCCCTTTCCTCTAAGATCTCATAAAAAACATTACAGTGCTGGCATGACAACGGCAGCAAAAATGGCAGCACCAATTCCTGCCCACTTGGAGGAAGGTTTAGCTAAGACAGGTTATTAACTTGCTCTTCTGTGGCTGCTGTGGGATCATATGTGTGATGCTGGGTGAGATTCTCACAGAGGGGATCTGCTGAAGGGTTGAGGGTCTGAACCTGAAGCCGGTGCTGGCTCAGGACTGTTGTAGGGAGGGGTTGGAGGGGATGGGTACACTTGCAGATGATACTTGTGACAGCTGAGGAGTGGTGCCTGGTGGTGGTTGTGCTTTACCAGTCCTGGCCTCTCCAGGTCACAAAGCAGCAGAGGGATGCACAAAGCCAGCTTTGTAATGAGGGTGTTGATAGCAGAGGATGTGCTGACTGGCAGTGGGGCCCATCTCTGAGAGCTGGAAGTGACTGGATCCAGGGGCACGGGGGTAGCAGGACAGAGGAGAAGGTCCTTCCTCTGTTTTTTAGAGCCTCAGAAATGCAGCTGAATCTGGGGCAAAACATCTGGGCTGTGCTTGCTTTATTTATGTTTTTTTCCTACCCATATCTCTAATCAGAAGCAAATCATGTGCTTGAGTAGAAATTCAAGTGGTTCAGATTCCCCCAGAGAAGGCTGAGGTGACTTGGTAGATTTGCTCTGCAATGGTGCTCAAAAGAAATGTCAGCAGCTCCATTCAGGGTCACCGAAGCTTCTTGTTGTCCACTGTGGGGTCACTTTGTGGATGCTCAGTTCCTGGGCTTGGTCTTCTCATACACTCTGGGTTTTCCTCTCCTCCTTAGTCACTGGAGAGCGAGCAGAAACTCTGCAGCCACTGGGGAAGAAAAGCACTGGAATACTTGAAAAGCAATTAATGTTTGCCAGCACAGATCTAGCAGTGCATTGCTCCTTCCAGTCACATTCCCTGCCTCTGGCCCCCTCACCACCTGCTGCACTTTGTGGGCTTTCCTTTATCAGTTGCTTTTCATTTTCACTTGAGCTGTCGGTGAGAGCTGAAGTAGAAGTTCAGATTAAGTTGCAGCTGAGATGTGCTTTGCTGGGGATTATGGAGCTGGCTGTGTGTGTAGCTGTCAGGTAGGGCAGGAGGAACACAGCTTTTTAGCAGGCTGTGAGCAGACAGAAGTCTCTGATTTCCAGGGCTGAAAATTGTGCTCCCAGGCTCCAGTCTGCACTGGTGTAACCAATACCACTTCCTTTATGGAACTGGTTGATTCAGTCTAAATAGGATAGCTGGGCTGTGTTGACTTCCTTGGTGAATTGGAGCTTCTGGGCTAGCCCAGAGAGCTGTCAGCATGGGTAGAGGCTCAGGCAGCACCTGGAGAAGGGTAAAGTCTGCTCCCACTGGTGCATTTTGGTCTGATGCAGGTTCTAGGCATAGTAGAGGGAAAACCTGAAGCTTTGACATATATCTCAGCTTTTTTAATTGCTTGGGTGAGCTCAATTTCTGTAATTGCTTCCTTCAGGAAGCTCTCTGGCTGTGCCTGGCGAGGAGATGCATCACCTGAGGATTAAAATGCAGTTGCTGTGAGCTGGGAGGCAAAACCAGGCCAGAGCCAGCACTTGCTGTGGAAGGAGGGCTTGGCCACCAGCAAATGGACATGTAGGGCTGGCCTGACTGTGTGGACTGTACTGAGTTAAAATAACCAACACTGTGTGGCTGTTTCTTTCAAAATGTTAAAAATATCCCAGCTTCTCCATAAATCCAGGAGATGCAACTGCTATTGCCTAGCACAAGTGTGGATGACTGTCCTCCCTCAGAGCCTGGTGGGAGCTGTAATGCTTGTCTGAATTGATATTTTAAGGACCCTTACAGAGCAAATTGTCTGAGCCTTTAGTTTGGCAGCTGGGCTGACCCAGGTGGGATGTAAACCAGTGGTTCAGGGTGCTCTGCTCCTTTTGGTGACAGGGTGGTGATCGGACCACACTTATTGCTCTCATGGGGCAGAAGGTCCAGCCCAGGAACTTGTATGTGACTGACACTGCATATTTTGAGCAGACTGTCATGTTGTACAAAGGGTCCTCCAGAGGTGTGAGAGAATCCCCCATCCTGGGGACCTGAGGCCCTGCTCTCAGGCTGGGCTAAGGCATCCTACTGTCCCCATCTCTGGAGCTCTCTGGGCTGCAGGGTTGCCCTGCCATGATGCCACAGCACTGGGGTTATGTTGCTGCTGCTGTATAACACAGGCACAAAGAGCACAGCAATGCTGTACCTTCACTCTGTCCCTCGTGCACAGTGTCAGTGCAGCCTATTGCCAGGTACCAGTGGCATCCTCTCCCTCTGAGCCCTGGCTGACGGAAGCCCGATTTCCATCCTGCCACCTCCCGAGGTTTCTTTCCCTGCTGCTCTCATTTCCCTGAGTTTCTCCAGGAGGAATTCAACAAGGAAGCCTGCTGTTGCTGGAAGTACTGCTATTTTCAGAGCCATAATCTCCCACCTTACCTGTTCCGAGCTCCCAGTGTCACAGGCACAGCCTTGCTTGCCACATGCTTCCAACTCAGGGATGCACTTGGCAGGAATGCTGCACAACTTAGCAGTGGCCAAGGTGATCTCTAATAGCATCTGTGTGTTGTTGAGATAGTGCTTATCTGTTGGGAGGGAGTAAAGGAGCGAGCAGGCCTGACCTCCAGAGCACAAATGAGACTAAAACCCCGTACCTGAATCTCTCAGATGATCTATCAGATCTCCCTCCACCTACAGAAACATGAAAAAAAATCAGTAAACGTGATAGCAAGGTACTAGAAGATGCTTGGTGGAGCGATGATTGTACTAATGGAGGGCAGTGAGAGGTAGTGTGGTACTTTCAGCCATGAAAGAGGCTATAAATTGTGTCCTGTGTGATGATGAGCCACCGTCGCAACATATGGCAGCCAGTGTGGGTTGTGAAGTCTGAGCCCCTCGGCGGGTGCCTACTGCCACCCAAAATGGCTCACAGCCATCTGCTGTGACTACCCCTCCTCCCACCTCCTGCTGTAGGCAAGGCCTGAGCCTGTGATTCCTGCTCGGAGCCTTCCCAGAGCAGCCCCATCGTTCTCTTGGAAGAGTTTGGAAAGCTGTAAACCCAAATGTTTCATGTAAACCCAAATGTTCCATGTAAACCTTCATGTCAACAGCATGTCCATGTGTTGGAGATATTACAGATGCTTCCTGCCCTCCTCAGCTGTTTGCTCCCTCTGGAAAGGGATTGAGGTGCTGCAAGAGCAGCGGTCCCAAGAGTTGTGTCCAGGCTGAAATTCCTCAAACAAGGGATGACAGTGAATGTTTGTTTAAAGTTCCCTTCCATCTAATCTCCACAGATGCTAGTGAGATAACAACATTTTTTTTGTGGGGTTACCCAGCAACGAAAAAATATTTGGGTCAAATTGAGCTGTTTACATTCGTCTTGGTTTATCCATCTTGTAGGGAACGAAACAAGTTTCTTGTTAAGTTTTTCCCTCTTCGTTTTATTTTTATCTTGATGCTTTGTATAAAAAGCGTTCCATGTGAATCATGGATATTATGATTCCAGTCATGATGAAGGCGTTGTGACATCTCTCTGCTGTGGTGCTGGTACACGAGGGATGAGTAAGCTGTGTTCAGTGCAGTGAGACCCAGCCTGGTGTCTGTCTCCTGCACTTCCTTGGCCTTCTGCTTTTGAATGGAGAGG
Source organism: Pipra filicauda (assembly GCF_003945595.2). Classification (NCBI taxonomy): domain Eukaryota; kingdom Metazoa; phylum Chordata; class Aves; order Passeriformes; family Pipridae; genus Pipra; species Pipra filicauda. The sequence goes on along the minus strand of NW_024104118.1, from coordinate 806,392 downwards.
CCCCAGTTTGTGAACTAGGGATGGTAATAGGAGTACAATTAAACTCCTATCTTCTAATGAGGTGCCCAGTGCCCCAGGGTTCTGGGTTCTCCAGTCTGTCTGTGCTCTCAAGGGACTAGACCTTTTCTTTATGCTCATATTATATTCTCATGGATTCCTCACTTTCTGATTCAAAGTGAAGGTGTAAATAACAAAGTGTCCTTCAAAAGTCAGTTTCTACTTTTTGTATGATCACAAAGTCATGATAAAGAGACTTACTGAAGGACTGGTTGGGCTGGCCCTGGTCTTGTGGAAGGCTTAGTTGTCTGTGGAGATTTATCCACCCTAAAAAGCTTCATTTGATTGAAGATTGTCCCACAGCTATAGAGGAATATCCTATGCCTATCCCAATGAATTGGCCTCTCTGATCTGTGATTTGGGCTCTCTTGGTCTCATTGAATTAAAATGATGGAGTCTGGAAAGCTAGAAATGATCAACCACCACTGGAGAGCATCCTGCCTGTGAGCCCTCTGTGCTTACCAGTCTCTCCCTTTGGGCCTCTTTGGAAGTGCTGCCATGGGAAGGGAACAGACTGGAGACAGATGATGCTGCACCAGTCCAAGGAAGCATCAGGCCTGGCTGAATAATCTGAAAGCCTTAGCTGTAATTAATTTGAGCATGTTCTCCTAACAGCCAGGGGCCTGCCCCATGCACAGGGCTCTTGGTGTTGTCACAGGGCTCTGGGTAAGGTGTGGATGGCTGCTTCCAGGGATACCTGGGGCTGCCATGGGAGACCAGTGTGTTGAATGCACGTGAATGGAAAGTAGGTCAGCAGTGGGGAGCAGGTCTTCGTGGGCATTAACGTGTGTTAATGTGTGTGTAAAACTTAGGGAATTAAAAAAACTGCAACCAAAGCTGTGTTTTATCCTCTCCTTCCCAGTGTGTGCTGTGAAGGGAAGAAGGGGTCTTCAGGGACAGCAGGATAGATCCTTCTCTGGAGCAAATCTTTGTAGCTCCGTTGATTTAGCTGGCACTTCACTGATTAATACCAGTTGAGAATCCAAGCTGGAGTGTTTTGTATGCTTGTAAATAATTGAACACCATGTGAATACAATGATGTAAGGGAGGATGGGAATAAAGCAGAGACTCTGAGAAATTTTGGGTTTTTTGGAACGAGGCTTTTATGTGGAAACATATTGGCATCTTGGCTGCGAGGCACTATGGTTGAGTGTGAGGGGTTTTTCATCGTAATTATAAGGACTAGAGCTGGAGAGCTGTTGAAACTGCGAAAAATGGCAAGCACATGTCAGATGGGGAGAGGGAGGCTGCTGCCAGCTGTTCCCCCCCCCTGCTGCCTGACTGGGTTTGATAAATATGCATTATTTTTTAATACTAAAAATGAGTCCTAGTTCTGGCAAGGTGCTAAGTTGACAAACCTGAGATTAAAACCCTTGTTATCCAGGGTGAAGCAGCAACAACAGCACAAGCTTCCCTGTGTGCCGAGGGATCCAGTTAATGTGCTGCTGCCTTGGTGGAGGCCAAGAGATGCAACTTGTGATGATGGTATTTTGTGATGTGGGCTACAGGCTCTTTTTACACACTGGCTGCCAAATCCCTGCCCGTAAGAGTTGGCTTTTGATGGCATGGGTTGGTGGGAGCTGATGTTGACCTGTCCCTCCTTACTGGTCTGGGAGCAGTTCCCAAATCCATGCCTCTCCTGTTTGTCCCTGTGTAACATGGCTGTTCCAGCCCCTGCTCACAGGGAGATGTGAGGTTAGGAAATCAATTGATGTGTTTAAACCCATCTGCATGTGTGATTTAGGGACAACACACGAGCCAAGTCAGTGGCCAGTGAGCTGGTGACTGCCCTTGGCTGCTAGGCAGGCGCTCCAGGGAGCCTGGATGGAGGGCTGCTGATATGTGGATGTGAGCTTCAAAGCTGGAGGCTTCCCAGGAGCTCCCAGGGGAGGAGATGAAGCTGTGAAGTCTGGAAGCAGGCCTTCAGATCATGGATGAGATTCCTAGAGCTGTGTGTTATGCATGATCTGGTCACCTGGTAGAGAGGGACTTCTATCTCCTGCCTTCTATCTGCCTTCTATCTCCTCACAAACTGGGGAGAGTAAAATGTGCATATTTGGAGAGTGTTAGTCATCATTCTATAGGTTAACACCTGAATTCCAGAAAGATCCAGATTTGGTTAGAGCCTGTGGGCTTGTCTTTTTGCCCATCACAGAGTAGGAATTTATGTCTCTAATTTCTTGTCCCCTTCCTGAGCCAGGGCTAAAGAAACTGTGCAGCACAGAGGCAGGAGTTGCAGGCAGGAGCTGGCTCTGCCTGCTTGCAGGAGCTGCTGCCATTTTGTGTCTCACTCCACTCAGACTGTGTGATGAATTGCTGTGCTTTGCCTCTTGGAGAGGCATTATAGTCTTCTTTTCTTTGTCACTGTCTTTAACTCAAAATAAAAGTCACTCAGGGATGAATGAGGGGTTTGTGCTGAGTGTGGGGCAGTGTAACAGTGGTGACAGGTGCCCTCCATTTCTTGGACAATGGGCACAGCTTCACACCATAAGCCATCTTTATCCAGGGCTTGGACTTTTCTTGCTGTAGTATTTATCAGTTACCTATTTGCTACACTGCAAATCCCTTTCTTCTGCAAGATACTTTTCAGTGCTGCCAGATCTCTGCTCTGCCAGCCTCTCGGCTGGGGCAGCTTGCTGAGAGCCTGCACATACCGTGGTTGGCCCCCAACCTTTGCCCAGGAGGGACTCAGGTGGGAATGGAGTAACGCAGAGGGGTTGAAGTCAGGATTAAGATGTAGTGGGTGACAGATACATCCTGAAATCACATGGATGTGTCCCTTAGGACAGTGGTGCAGTGGGAGATGGCAGGAGCAGGAGGGATGGTGCTCTGAGGGCAGAGTGCAGAGCCCTCCAAAATCCCAGGTGTGGCACTCAGTACTGCTGGGGGTCAGGTGCTTTGCCTGTGTTTTGAGGTGAGGTGACACTTTGCACTGTTCCCTGTACCATACAGAGAATGCTGTGTAAAACAGCAGTCCTGTCCCAGGCAGGCAAGTGGCAGGAGGGCAGAATTTAGGGGACTGCAGAGGTGGCCTGACCTGGAGCTTATCTGAACACTCCCTGCAAGGATAAAACTAAAACCTCTGGGGAAATGTCAAACAGCAATTGCTAGAGAACACGATGCTGGGAAAAAATTCAACCTTTGCCCCACAGACTCATTCCAAAACATATATTAAAGGTTACCCAGACAACCTTAATACCTCTAGAAATGTGACCTTGAAAACCACCTAGAGAGCAAGGAACCAGCAGATGGTCTCAGCTGCTGGCTGCGAGCGGTGCCCACAGAGTAACGTGCTTTAGCCCTCACTTGGTTTCATTCACTCAACTGGCATCAGATTCAGCTCAGAGACTTATTGCCCCTGGAGGGGGGGTTCTGTTGAACCATTGATGCAGCATTGAAATATTTATTTCATAAGCAGCCACCAGGGAAACTAAATTCCCAAGCAAGCCAGCCCTGTGGGGGTACTCCTGAAAGGACACCTGAAGCAAAAATGTTGAGCTCCATGAAAAGCATTTTTTTGGTGATTATTTTATTGCACTGGGACCCAGGACGCAAAGCTGCCTGTTGCAGGAGTGCCTGCCTTCCTCTGGAAGGCAGCAGTTAGTCCCTGGGACAGGGGCTTGCAATCTAATTTAAATATATGGAAGTGGAACTGGGAAACTAAAACATTATTGTTTAGGGCATTGCCTTCACAAGGAAGGAAAACAGTAGCAAAAGAGCACCACTTTCAAACCCTCCTTTGTCACTTGTGGTTCATCTGCCTCAGGCTTCCCAGAGGTCTGCCCTGCTCCATGAGCTCCCCTGGGGCACATCAGGCTCATCCAGGGTCTGGGAATAGGAACCAAGAGCCTGGTGTGTGGACCTCCACAACGCCCTGTTTGTGGCCTGTCTTTGTGGCTTCATCAATGAGAATTTCTTAGGAGTCCCTGGGACCAACCCCACATCATCATTCCCAAAGGAGAGGGACAGTGTGGTCCCTCCACCCAGTTTGGTCTTGTATTAAAGAACCAAGTTAAAGCAGGAGTCAGACTGCAGGGGCTGCTCTGGGCTGACTGATGACAGTGCCATGGACAGCCAGGAGGGCTGAGGTCTGTCCTTGTGCTCTTGCTCATCTCTGAGGCCTTGGCAACCCATTAACCATGGCTTGCTTACTGCTGAGACATGGGGAAAAGGGTTGGAAGCTGCTGGAAAGCAAAGCTGCTATTGAAATAGGCAATTGAAATGCTCAAGTGGTGACTTTTTCATGCCTACATGTTTCAGGGGCACTTGTAAGAGCACTATTTAAATTTAGAAGAAAGAAGAGTGAGATTTCTAATCTATTATTCATTCATGAAACATTATTTCAGCGTAAAATAAAATATTTTCCTTTTTCACCTCATTCTTAATATACTCTTCTCCTCTCTTTCTCTCTCCCCCCCCTTCCCTCCACTTCACAGTGCTCCAGGGAACAGTATGTATGAAATTATTTTGTAAAATCCAATAAAAATTTTAATCAGGTCAACATCATTACAGAAAAGGAAAGTGATGGAGCTTTCCTGATGCATTAAAAAAAAAAAAAAAAAAAAAAAAAAAAGGCATGTAAAGGAGAAAAAAAAAAAAAAAAAGATGTAAACATGCAGTTGTAAAAAGAGGAGCACAGAACTGCACACCCAGACACCATGCAGTGCCTCCTGCTCATCCTGTCTCCATGGAGCACAGTCTCACTTTCAGCCACGCACATGACAAGTGCATGCACGTGTCTCTCATCCCCTTGCACATACACCAAACATATTCCAAAGTAGGGAATCATAGGATATCCTGAGTGGGAAGGCACCCACAAGGATCACTGAAGTCCAGCTCCTGGCCCTGAATAGGACATCCCAACAATCCCACCACGTGCCTGAGAGCATTGTCCAAACACTCCTTGAGCTCTGGCAGGCTCGGGGCTGTGACCACTGCCCTGGGGAACCCATTGCAGTGCCTGACCACCCTCTGGGTGAAAAACCTTTTCCTAATATCCAGCCTAAACCTTCCCTGACACAGCTCCAGCTGTTCCCTTGGGTCCTGTCTATGGTCACAGAGAGCAGAGATCAGTGCCTTCCCCTCTGCTGCCCTTGTGTGGAAGCTGCAAACCCTGATGAGGTCTAACCTCAGTCTCTTCTTTTCCAGGCTGGACAAACCCAGTGACCTCAGCCACTCCTCGTATGGCTTCACCTCTAGACCCTTCACCATCTTTGTAGCCCTCCTTTGGACACTTTCTAATAGCTTTAGGCACGTAAAATTCTTTGGCTAGCACCCTTCAGGAGAGCACCCACCTCTGCCTGGAGGTCTTTACGGACCCTTAGGCCCATATGTCCCAATATGGTCTTTAAACAGTGGTTGGTGAAGCAGAAGGAGTGGCTAGTTGTGTGGTGACTCCCCTTTTTAATCCCTGTCTCTCTGATTACCACGGAGGGGAATAAAAAGCCCTGGTAGCACACGGTCATGCTCTGAGGATTTGCATAGTGTATTAAGGCTTGCTAAGATCTCCTTCCTAGCCTGACATTTACAGAAACTGCAGCTGCTGAGGCTCCTCTCCATCTTCCCTCTTTCAGATTAAATGTGAACTTCTAAATCTGCCAGGAGGAGTGGAGGGAAGGATGGGGAATGTAACTGCCTGGCTCCGACCTTGGTTTGTTACCATCGTCCAAAACACAGAGCCAGGCCAAGTGATAGGAGAGATTGATGTGTGTGCAGGTCAGAGCCCCTGCAGGAGAGGAGCAGGCATACCAAGCCCTTAAAGTAATATACTGTTGACTTCAAGGGATTTGCAAAAGCCTCCAAATGCTTGGAATAATGTATTTTTGCCATCGAGTTCCTTGGAAGAGCGCAGGAGGGGCTGGCTGCCCATCACACCCTTCCCCACCAAGGTCAAGGTGGTGGTTGTGGATGAGAATGGAGCTCTGGAGATGAGCACCATCCTCTGAGGAGCCCACCCGTGGAGGGGGGAACATAATTCCTGAGATCAACACAGCTACTGGTAGAGATGCCCATCTCTCCAATGGTGGGACTTCTCCCATGGAGTGCTGCCTTCCTCAGGGAAGCAGGGACCAGTGGAGCAACCGTGGGTCCTTGTGTTTTTCGAATTCTGCTGAGACACAGAGTTGTCCTGGAGGGCTGGGAATATTTTTGATACAGTTCAGAGAGGCAGGGACGAGGGCTTTGCCTCTTGGGGAAGAGGGTGCCCTGTGTTTTCAAGCTGGAGACAACTGAGGTTGAGTGGTGTTTGACCTTATTGAGAGGGTGGCAGGAGTAGAGCAGTGACTGGTAGGGCCACAAGCTGCCCTAAAAAAGATGAATGAATCCTACCCTGGGGCACAAGGTGCCTGTGGGGACTATCCCCAGCAAGGGTAAATCACAGAAGTTTTTCTAGTGACAGCACTGACTTACACCAGTCTTGGAGCATGGAAGTGTTCAAGGCCAGGCTGGACAGGGCTTGGAGCAACCTGGTCTAGTGGAAGGTGGGGGGTTGGAACGAGGTGGTGTTTAAGGTCTTTTACAACCCAAACCAGTCTGTGATTTTATGTGTTGCAATTCATCACCTCAGCTGTCCCCTCTGTGCAGTGGTGTCCCTCTGCATGGGGGTGTCCTGTGCACATTGTGGGAACGTGTGGCTGGGCCCACGAGCTGGAGCCTCCACTCTCTGCTGGCAGATGGGTTAAAATAGGAGTTGAAACATTCAGTGCTTTGGAAAGAAAAATAAACTCCTAGGCAAGTGCCAACTGCAGCAGCCATTTTGGCAGAGTACCGTGGTGCAGGGGGATGGGGTAACAGCCTCATGGTCCATGGGAACATCCATAAGTGGAAGCAGCCCTGGCCCAGGCTGTCTGCACTCGCAGCCCACCCAGCAGCGCCCGGGCCGTGCGGTCGGAGGCAGGCAGAAGGCGCCCTGCCCACGGCACACGGGCTGGCACCTCTCCTCCTCCCTGTGATATTTCTTTGCCACCCTCTGAGTACACACGCACACACATCATACGGCTCTGACGTTATTCTCCTTCGGTTGTTGCAAAGGACTCAAAAATGTCCATTTTAGGTTTTTTATATTTTGGGAGCCAGACTGAAAAATCTTTTCGTGGTCAGTGACAAGCAGCTTATGGGAAACAGATGAACAATACTGCCAGGAATTTCTCTTATTGCTGCCTGTGTTTAAAATATAAAGTTAGAAAGGGAAGGGGGGAAAAAATAAAGTTTTTTAGGCTGAATTCCAGTTGAGTGCTGTGAGATGATCTCTGCAGCTCTCCCTGTAAGGATGCAGAACTCAGATGGTAGGAGTGGGCATAGAAAGCTTGGCCGGGTACAGATCTGATTTGGAGTGAGGCCCTGCTTCCCTGCTGGGAAGTCGCTGATCCTCTCAAAGGGTTTGGTCGTTCCTGGAGCTCAGAAAGAAATGACAAGTGCACCCTGAGGCCAGTGGCTGTGGGAATCTCTTCATGGTGGACCCAGCCAGGCCTCGTGGCTCTTTGCAGAGGAGACCATGTCCCTCTGACCTTCCCTGTGGAGATCTGATCAGCTTCCAGGCAGGCTGGTGGGGATGGAGGACTTGGTGAACACCCTCAGCCACCACTGCTGCCTGCAGCAGGGCTGTCCTGCCTGGCTGTCACCTTTCCCAGAGTTATGGATGTGGTTCTGTAGGTCCTACAGGATCAGTGCCTGTACCTGCCTGGTCCCAGCAGCTGGATCTGATTCTGAAGCCCTGTGCTGCTGCCTGCAGGTCTGTGCTGGTTGCGTCCGTAGGCAAAAGCCATGCCCGAAGGTGGGAAGGGAGAGCTGCAGCTCCCTGTAATAGATGGCAAGAGGGACTGATGGCCCAAGTGGTAAATAAATCTTGTGGGCTGGGTGATAAAACAAAGCACTTGACCTTTGCCCTGGTGGTTTATTTTGTAATCAGTGCCCGGCGATTGATTTATGGGATAATCAATCTCTCTCCCTTCCTCTGGCCTTGGCGTTGCCTGCGCCATGGTCCTTGCTTTTGAGTGATGACTCCAGGCTACAAACAGCACCCAGGGACAAGGCTGCCTACTCCTGCCCCCTTCACTTTCCCCTGCCCAGCTTGGGAGCAGATGTGCTGTTTACAGCCCCACCTACCCAATGAATGTTTATTAAGTTGCTCTTTGGCAGGGGCAGTCCTCTCTGCCTTGCCAATCTGCAGCGCTCCTGGTCTGACAGTTGGCTTCCCAGCACCTCAGTTTATAACTCCTGCAACAAATTGTCCTGAATGAAAGGCTTTCATGCCTTGTGATGGATTTCCCTCACATAAATTGAGGCTGTGAGCATCCTTGCTCTTCCCAGGGATGCTCTGCACTGGGAAGCTGCAGTTGGAGCAGTGAGGCCTGTGTGGGGGTAGAATTCATGCCCAGGAGATGCTCGTTCCTGGTGTATGGCTGTGAGTTCCAGGGCTTCAGGCACAGGGCAAAGCCAAGAGCTGCTCAGTAACATGCAAGTAACTTCCTTCCCAGCTATAATGCCAAATTTTTCATGTTTGTGCTGTAATTCTTCTTTCTCTTGCACTGGCTTGTGTCTTCTCTGCTCGGCACTGTCCTACCTGACACCTGGATGCAGCTGAGCTGTGGGTTGTGGGGGCAGGCAGAGGGGAAGGACCATGGTGTCCCTTGAGATGAGGCTACTGAGGATGGGGGCTATGTCCTCCTCTGCCCCCCAGTCAATCTGTTCTTGCTGGGCCCTGGTTCCCCTCTGCTGCCTGCCTGAGAGGCTGGCAGGATCCTCACTGCTCTGGTAGCTGCTGTGTGGCCAAGGCTGCCCGAGAGATTGACAGAGACCTTGGAGGGATCTCATAAATATGGTATTGGGAGGAAAGAACAAGTGAGGGAGCTCAGCATGTAGCGGGTCTGTGATGGGGAGCAGGTTCACCCAGTCAGCGATAGCCTGAGGAAGGCATCCAAGTGTCAATTCCAGCAGCACAGTGTCTGTGATAAGCCAGGGAGACACAAGCAGAGGAGGAAAGCTCTGAACCTCACCAGGCTTTACTGGGGCAGAGACAGCAGGGCCAAGGCTCTGAGTTCCTGAAAAGCTCTGGGAAATGCTTCCCAATTTGGATAGCATTAAATTTGGGCTCAGGTTTCTATCAGAGGCCCATCCTAGCAATGTGTGCTTACTGAGACCGGCATGTCCCCCACCTGCCCCGAGGATATGATGTCATGTACCTTGCTTTGGGCAACCATGGTGACGTGGTGGTGCCAGGAGAGCTGCCTACGCTGACGGGGACCCATGGGACAGACCAAGGGGAGCTCTGGTAGATATAAAGTGCTCTGAGCAGGAGGCTGCTGGGAAAACAGAGCCCCAGCCCCTTGGAATGTAGAGCGAGCTCTGTCTGTGATTACCTCCATAATCTTCTGTGAGGGATGTGGGGCTGGACTGGCTGTGATCATTCTAGTGATGGCACCTTTTCTCTAAGGTGTTTTTAAACATCTCCTTCTTCCTTATGGAAAGTCTTTACTTATATCTATTCTTGCCCTTATCTTATTTAAGTCCATTCCTTCTTGTAATGCATCACCCTTGGTCAGCCTTAAAGGTTGGCAAGCCCTGAGGGAAGAGAGGAAAGAGTTATAACATCTGAGGGACTAAAGGTTTGATTTGGATGCAGCCATATTTATCCAGTGGCAAATTACATCTTCAATCAAACCAATGCAAATCAGGCTCCCAGTTCAGTCTATTTGTTTGGACTTAGTGAGTGCAGGGGGATTCATTATTTCTTGTGCTTCCTTCCATCCCACTAAGTTCATTTGCGCATGTACGGACTCGCACACGTTTGTCTGTAAAACCCTCTTCCCCCAGGGTGATGTGCTGTTGGGAATATGCACCCGATGATCTCTGGGTGTGGGTAGAGCCTGTATCCCTTGGGAAAGCAGGAGAAAAACACCAGTTTGTGTCCTGGATGTGGGCAGTTTGTGCACCAGGATGGTGCACAAGGAAGGGAAGTGCTCCTCGGAGCTGCAATTAGAGCTCTGAATAATTCAGTTTTTCAATGTGGTGTCTGAAGTAGAACAGTTAAAATAATGTCTCTAGGAGACTGACAGTGATCCCTTTCTCTTCACACACACCCCGAGGAAGAAACAAACCATGAAAATCCATTTGATTTGTTTGGGGTCATTTCATTTTGCTTCTTGTTTGTGCATGCTGGCTTGCTTCCTCAGTGAAAAGTGCTCTCTTTCAGAAATGTCTAGGAAAAACAAGTCAGGTCTAAAATTTTCATTTTCATTTCTTTTTCTGAGGTTTGTCTCCAAATTTGACCTGTATGTCTTTGGGTTGAAACCTGCATTTTAGGGGCGAGAGGTAAGAATTGGAAAGATAAATCCATCGCTTTTATAAACAATTTCCCTTGCCTTCATCCTAGTCTGCCCCAGACATCTCTGTGTCTGTCCCTGGCTGAGCCTGCTGTGAAATCCCTGTAGGTCCTTCTCCTGCACCTCATTCCCTGTGAGAGGGCTGGGGACTTGTCCAAGCCCCAAGCTGTGCCATGGGCAAGCCATCCATCCTGTGCTGCGGCCACGCTGAGTTGGAACACGCCGGCTCCCAGCACATGGGTAGGACACAGCCCAAATATGAAAGCAGCAATCTGATTTCCCCCAGGCAGAGGGAGGCGTCTTCCCTTGTAATTGTCCTTTGTTTCTGGAATAGCCATGACAGTGTTTTCGGAGAAGAACCCCCTTGTGGGTTTGTGTTTGATCTGCTCGGATGCGCCGAGGCAGGGGGGAGGTGAGTGGGTGCCTGCCGTGTCCTGCAGCACTCCCAAGCTCCCAGATGTACGTGTCCCTCACACACCCTGATCCTGCACTGACCCACACTGCTAAATTCAATAAAACTTGACCAGTAAAGCTCAGAAGAAGTCTGCAAGGTGTGGGCTGAAGGTGGTAAACTCTTCGAGTCTGGAGGTGCCTTTATGCTGTATGTGTGTCGTGAGGGATTTTTGTTCCTGCTTGCAGCCTCCTGTTATCCTTGCCTACCAAGTCCAATCTGGATTCACTGCACAGAACATTTTGAGCTGAAAACAGCTCAAAGCACCTCCTGGAAATGGTAGGAAAAATTTCCATGCTAAGAATAATGAGCGGTGAGTGCAGAGGATAGACGCGGCGGGAATTCCTTGCTCCTAGAAAGTTGCTCTGAGCCTCCAGAAACCTTGGAGGATTAAATAAATGGGTCTGGGTTTGTTGTTTTTGTTCAATCTTGAATTGGGTCAAAAAGCTTTGCATTTTTTTATGGATCCAAAACTGTGCACGGTATTATCTCAGAAACTCTGCAGCTGCTGTGTGCCTGGTGCTTCCCCAGCTGCCAGGGCTGCTCACGTTTTTGGGACTGTTTCCTTGGGGTTGGTGTTGTCTGGCAACGATGCATCTCTCAAAGATACGTTGAAGCAGTGCCAGGGAGGATGGCAGGGAGGGCTGGAGGCAGGGAGACTCATAACCAGTACAACACACACGAGGTTGTTTGCCCTGGTGAAGAACCTGCTGGTATGGGCAGGGTGGTGGGTTAGACAAGCCTGGCTTTCATGGATGGGCACAGATCTCCAGCTGCTGGACCCTGGCTCCTCCATCATCCCCAAGTTGTCTCCTGGCAGAAGCAGAGCTGAGAGTTTGCAGCCTTTCCCCTGACTGTCAGCAAAGCCTACCATGAACACCAGGTCCTGCATACAACCAGCTCCGAGCTGGCCTGTGGCAGCAGAGAAAAGATCTCTCAGGCATCAAATGACTGCCTGTGTTTTCAGAGAGGCACGTGGCCTCCAGTGCCAGCTAGTTGTTCAGATCCCTGGACCCATCTCTCTTTTCCAGGGACCTTGCTTACTTTAGGCAAGAGGAACTCATTTCCAAGCTCCTTGTCTCTGTCCCAAGTAGCCCAGAAGTTGTTTATCTTTTGTAGATTCTCTGCCTTGTAAATATTTGCATGTAAAGCCAGAGTTATAGGCCATGTTATTTATGTGGAGGAAATGGATATTTAAGGCTGCTCCACTTTGTTATAGCCCACATTATTTTTGGGAGGCCAGACCCCTTTTTATAGGGGAGCTGCTGCCATTACCAGGATTTCGGAGCTGGCTGGTTTAGGGCTTTAGCTCCTGATGCCTCTCATCTGGTGCCTGTGGGAGGCTTGGCTGAGCTTGCAGGTGGGGGTGCAGTGAATTTTTCCATGCACTATGATTCCCTACCTCTTTCCCCTTTGATCTTCCCTTCCCAGACAGATCTGTTTTTCTTCCCTTCTACCTTAGACCCCATCAGCTCTCACCCACTCCTTTCTTGCCCCCAATTCCCAGAGCTTTTTGGACATGCTGTCGATGACTGCTGGCTGTTTCTGGTCCTATGGTTCAAGCACAGGGCTGGCCCCGTGCCCTGCTTTCCCTGATGCTGATAAGCTCTCCTTGGCAACAGCAGAACATTTCCCTCCTCCTGATCCCTCATCCCACAGACCTCTTGGAGACCTGTCCTCCCTTGGCAACCCAAATCGCCTTTCCTGGGTTTCTGTTTACCTCTTCATTTGTCTTATCCATCTGAAGATCTTTATCATGCCAGCAGATGATTGGGTTCAGGAACAGCTCCCCAAACCTGGTCCTCTGCCTGGGCCTGGATCTCAGCATCCATGTGCAAGCACCCCGTGGTTGCCTGAAGGTTACTGCTCCAAGGGCCAGCGTGGTGTTGCCTGTGGAGGTGCCTGTGCTGCCCTGCCTCGTTCCCCTGCCTCGGGTTGCTAAGGTACAGCTGAAACTCTCATCTGGAGTGTCATCGTCTCACGGCTCAGTTCCTTCAACATCCTTTTCTCTGGTCTTGACAAATGCAATCTTCTCCCACTCCTGCCTGTTCAGAGCTGTGCTGCAAGGATCATTTTCTGTGCCTGTCATTTTGCTTGTGTCACCCATGCTTTACTTGCTTTTGCTGGTTCCTGCTGGCAAACAGCAGTTACCTGTCTCTGCTCTCCAGCCCTTTCACAGTTTTCTTTGCTGTTAACCTCGTAGTCCCTCTCCACACGTGGTTTCTCACTGTCAGTCAGCCTCCGGTGACAGCCTCTGCCAGCGCTCACCGTGTCTCCCAGCTCTCTGCTTTCTGCTCCAGCACCTCCTGCTCAAAGATCAGCTCCTGGATGCACCCTGCAGAAATGTGTCCCTGCCCTTCACCCCTCCTGTGCCAGCCTCTGTGCCAGATTGGTGATGAGGGTTTGGGCACAAGTGTGGGAACTGCCTGTCTGTCAGGCAGGGGCCCTGTTTTCTCCTGCTGGTTCTTCTCAACTTCTGCTTAGTGTGAAGACCTTCAGGGCAGAGCTTTTTCTTAACAGTGGTTGCCTAAAGAAATATAGGTATGTGAGACCCTCTTGGCTCCATGCCTGTGTGATGTGTGATGCCATGCTTTAGGAAACCAGTGGTGAATTCAAGCTGAATTTGTCAGGCTGGGTGGAGAAGTTATGTCCCTCCAGCTTTAGTGAAAAGCGGTGTCTGAATATTGGAAAGGGACCTTCTCTGGCACCAGAGATGGAGGCTGGCTTGCACTGGGTTTGTACAGCTCAGTTCTGATGGGGGGCAGATTGAGCCCCTGCCCCACCTCGCTTGCTGCCTGTTCCATCATGCCTGGAGCTGGCCCAGGGGAGCTTCCCTGGCCCTGAACCTTGCCGGTGAACCTCCCTGGACACCCCAGGGCAACATCTGCTGTTGCAGATCAAGTCTGGCCCTAGACACAATCTGCCTGGACTAAGCTGGAGCAGGGACAGGATTGAGGTGATCCTGAGCAGCATGTGGAGCCCTGCTCTGTACTGCAAGTGCAGGAGGAAGAGAAAAATGCATCAATGCCTTCATCTGCCCTTATGGATTTTTCCACCATATTTTATAAGCGTTCATTTTTATTTATGTGAGGTTAAAGTCAGTCCAATTTGGAAATCAACTTGTCTAAGGAGCTCCCCTCAGATCCTATTAGCCTCATGTAGTATTTATATTCATTTTTGCTAATGCCATTCACCAGGCTGGCTGTGGTGGCAGCCGCAGGAGCTGCTAACCCTCTCCTTGCCAGGCCACTGGGGCCATGAGCCCGGGGGCTGTGGGGATGGCAGGATCTGGCCATGTGGTGAAGCGCTGGGGCTCCCAACTTTCCACCTTCCAACAGCATGGGAGGTCAGTTTGTGACCTCTGCTCCCACATATCCCCCCTTGCTGCACCCAGCATCTCTGGCAGCCCACATATCACTGCAGGCACAGCGGGCACCTCTACCTGGAGATCAGTGGCTGGTTTGGACAGAGAACAGTTAAGAAGTGCTCAGGCTATCCTGCTAATTAGAGAAACTCCTAGAAGAAAATAAAAATAAATGCATTGAGGGCTTTATGGAGAGAGATAGGATACCTGACTCAGGAAGTCCTTTGGCAGCAGATTGCCAGCGGCTGGAGGAGTGTCCTGGGGATGTATCAGTGCACGCTTGGCTGGCTTTCACACCATCCCCTGGCACTTGCTGCTGGCCCCTGCCAGAGAGGGTATTGGCACTGGACCTTTGCACTGGAGCTGGATAAGCACCATGTCCCTTCCTGAGTTGTCATTTCGGTAACCCAAATCAGCTGCCAGAATTGCAGCATTAAGGTCAGGGTCAGCTGTGAGCACCAAGCAGTAAGTGACAGTGGCTGCCAGCGTGGGATGCATCCCTCCCCTGCATCCCTCCCCTCCATCCCTACCTCTCCATGCAGGTAGCACCACACGCCTCTCCTGAAGCATCCTGGCTGCCCTGTCTCTCCCCTGCCTTTGATTATTTATTGAAGTGGTTTGATACCAGGTGACTGTAATTAAAAGAAGAAAAATACACACAATAAAATGATTTCTAAAATGGTAACACGCTGGATGCAGTCAAGCAAGGAATGTATTAAATATTTATTGCCACTGGTCTGCTGGGGGGGAAATTAAAATTATTTAGCCTGAGAAAAACATTTTAATTATTTAATTTGAGGGGAAACCTCCCCCACAACCCTCCTTGGTACTAAGCCCCGACAAATGACAGCACAATGTAAGGTTTGACTAAAATCTGAATGGGATGAAGGCCTGGAGATTGGAACAAGGGATGGGGAGCCACATGGCTGCCACCTGAGCCAGAGGTCCCCTTGCTGTGCTGCGGCGGGTCTGTGCGTGATCTTGCATCTTGCAGGTGAATTCTTCCTCTCCAGGTGAGGTTCCTGCTTGGCAGCAGTCAGCTGGGGGTTTCCTCTGCACATGGGAGCCTGGGAGTTGGACAGGAGTTGCTGGGTGCACCAGTCATGGCAGTGAATGACCCAGCATCTGCAGCAGGAACTCTCTGTGCCCACGGGTTATTCTGACATGCTTTAGTGGGTCAGGAGCCCTGGTGTGTCTGTCCCAGCAGCCCAGCTCCACCACACAGGCTCTGCTGGGCTCACCCCACACCAGGCATTTATCTGTGCGTGGCACAGGGCTGCTTGAATCCCTGGGTCTCATGGCATTTATACACTGCATCCATGAGGCTTTTCCCGGGAGTCTCTCTGCCCCTCTGCAGGAACGGCAGTGGGGCTGGCATCCAATTGGCACCTCCACTTGAGGCTGGAGCGAAGGATCTCCCAGCTGCATATCAAAGACTGAGAAGAGCAAAGCGTGGGGTCTGGCAGTGGCTGATTGTTTGCTGAGAGAGGAGGGGCTGTGATCTTTTCCCTCGTGCCTCCAGACTGACAGTCTCTCATTATTAGCCCCCTGGAAACAGGCACTTTGACTGAAAGAGCCATCCCAGCCTTCACTGTAACAATCAAAGCAGCTCAAGAATAAACATGGCTTGGCAAGAATAAACACAAATTGCAGTGCTTGCTGTGAACAGCGATATCCAAGGGAGCAAACATCAAATGAAGGATTATCCCTGTTTGCAAGGAAGCTCCTCTAGAAAGAGATTGAATAAGGACCATCTGCAGCCCAGAGCAAAGAGGCTACCAGGAGGACCTGCTCATGCCATCAGGAGCTCTCCCCTTTGAAGCTCACATGGTCTCCTTTAGGCACTGTCTGGTTTAACTTCATATGCTCTGTCAGCTGCTGAAGCTCTGAGCTCTTTGCACCTACCTCCAGCTTGCAGACAGTGTGGGCAAGGCCAGAAAGCACAAGGAGGGGAGTTATGAGGGTCAGAGAGGGTGAGAAGAGCTTCCCCGAGGTGGGCAGGGGGGGCAGGTACTGGACCTGGCTGGGGTGGGTGCTGGGAAAAACACTGAGCACCTGCAGGAGCCGGGGGAAGATCACATCGCCCAAATCCTGTGGGAAGCTCTGCTCTCTGCTCCTGACACTAATACTGCCAGTCTTAGGGTAGGAGCCCTAAAGGCAGCTTTTAATCAGGAACTGTCCCCTCACTACCTGCAGGAAGTGAGCATGGGCAAGCTCTCCTCCCCACACCATCGGCAAGAGGCAGCCCCGCATGGCATAAATCAAATTTGGAGGTGCAAAGGTTCCATAAAGAAGCTTATTTTCTGAAGCCAGGTCCCATTATGTTATCTGTCACTTTATTGGAGTTTCTGAGCCATTTATTTTTATGTATATACATCAGAGCTGGTGAGCTGGCATTGGCCTGAGAGTATAAAGCTGACAAGACACAGTAGCACCGTGTGAAACCTGTCAGCGGAGCAGCCGCCTGTGAAATGAACACGAGAGCCAATGCTGATAATTTTATTTATAGGGAATCTCGGGTAGTGCGTGACAGAGCAGTGGGTGCAGTCCCTGGCCATCTGAGAGGGACCAGTACCAGAACCGTCAGCAGGGATAATGGCTCCAGGCAGCTGGAAATTAGATTTTCTTCTCAAGGAATATCTTAAGCTGCTGAAATACTTTGGTCACCCAGAATCTGTATAAAAGGACAAATTTTCTTGGGGTGGAAGGTTTTGCTGGAAGGTTCTGCAACACTTTGCTTTCTGGTGTTGTTCATCTTGGTAATTGTTCTCTTAATGTTTTGTTTGTTTCTTTGTGTTTAAAATAAACTCAGATTCAGTGTAAGGGTTTGTTCTGAAATGGGAAAACTGAAGTTTCCTTATCTAAAAAAAAAACCAACTGGAGCTTTTAAACGTTTTTGAAACTTTTTTTCAGGTTATTTTGCCCCTGGAGCGACATTTTGCCAAACTCAATAGTCTTTACAAAAGCCTAAGTGAATAATTGTTTCTGTCGTGTTCCAGGAGAAAAGTATTTAGATCAGCAATTTTTCCTCTCGGTTGGAAAGAAACATTTTGGGTGTGAGATAGTTTTACGGGTCATTGAAAAACCCAAAGAATTATCTCTATTGTTATCAGGGCTGATGGTACAAAAAAACGGACCCTGCTCTTACCCTGTTGTAACCTTGCTCTTAGTCCTCTGGTTTAGCACAGAGAGGATGTTGCTGTCATGTTTTCGTCCTTCTGCAGGCAAAAAGTGCTCGGTGCACTTTCAAAAGGCAGTTGGAGGTTGTCGGTGGCCGTGTTGCGTGTGGAGGTTGGTGCTCCGTGACTACTCTTGCCAAATTTCCATCCTGCACGAATGCCTTTGGGAATGCACCGTGCCACGTGCCAGCCTCACTGTTGCAGAAAGAGCAGAGGCCCTGCCAGGCTGCTCCTACCTGAGCATGTCTCAGGTGCATAAAACCTGGGAATGTTCCATTTGGCAGGAATAATAGGTATAATCTTAATTTAGACCTCCAGTCTGTCTTCGTGGTTCATGAGCAGTAGCAACGTGTCATCTTCCTGGAGCCATTCAGGGAAATGCCTCTGGATCAGTTGTGTGTTCTGTGGGTGCCCGTGGAGAGCTGAAGGCATGGGTTTGATGGTGGCACGTTTCCTCCTCAAAGCTACAAGCCCTGACCCATCAGTAGGAAGTTTCTGGTACTGCCGTTCTGCCTGCTGAAAAGCAAGTGGTATTATTTTAATTCTCATCTTCCTCTCTGGTTTGTGTGAGGAGCATGTTGCCTTCCCTGCTTTCACTCAAAGCCTGTTCCACCAGCACACCTCGTGCCAGCCAGCTGCAGGAAGGGCCTCTTCACCCCTCTCCATGAGCAAGACAGGCAGCTCTGCCTGATTGATCTGCTGCCTTCCAGTTCGGATCATTCCTCTGCAGGTCTGTCTCTCACCTGCTTGGGCACTGCTAAATCTTCCCTGGAAGGAACAGCTATTTGTCAAGTGAAACAGGAAAGTTTGAGTCTCATGTTCCCCGAGGCCACTTAGCAGGGCTCTGGCTGCTCTCTGGACACTCACTTTGCTGTGCTGGTGTGGTACGAGCAAGAATAAAGGCCAGGGGGCTTTTCTGCCCCTTGTCAGCACCGCTGCCGTGAGCCCTCAGGGCAAGCACTGTCTGTGCCTTGTCTTCCCCAGCCTGGAAAGGTGTAACATGCCTCGGGTTTATCCACCGCGGAGCAACGTCTGTGGTCGCATGCCATCGCCTTGCTCCTTTGTGCTTCTCTGCACCAGCCCCCCTGTTGACGAGGAGCGTAATTGTGCTGCATCACGTCTAATTGGTTTGCTCTGTCGCTCTCCATTTGCTTTCCCTGTCTGCACCCCCCTCTCCCCTCCGTCAGCGCGCCGAGCTGCGAGTGTGAGCAGGGCACGAGGCCACTCTCCTGATTGCTGCAGGAAAATAAGGCGCCCAACTTCCTCCTTTCTTCTCCTAAATTCAAATGACAAGAAACAGAGGAAAACAATTTTGCAAACCCTTGGCAGAGGGCCAACGCTGATAAAGAACCGTAATTAATCTCCCTAGCTTTATTAGAATATCATTACAATTAACTCAGCAATCTTCTGTTGATCAAAGCCATTCTTCCCTGCAGAGCAGAAGAAGCCAGCGTGAGCCTGGATTGTGCAGTGCTTAAAAGCACCTAGAGCCGGATCATTCCTGCCAGCCCAACAGCAGCTCCATCCCTCTGGCTGGCAGCACAAGGGCTGGCAGAGCTGTGGGCACAGACCTCTGTCCTCACCAGGTCTCTTGAGCCACTTGAAGCTTTGATTTTTTTTTTTCCAGCTCCTCTTCTTTGTTGAGCTATTATAGCCCAGATCCTTTGCAGGTACCTGTGAGTCCCTCATTCCCCGTGTAGATGCCTTTGGGTCCAGCCTTCTAAGCACTGGCTTGATTCCTTTGTGTGTGTTCACACAGCCCTTAGCATGCCTGCTTCTTCTGCTCAGCTGGAGACAGTGATTGCTGCAATAATTCGGTTAATGGAGGCAGAGCAGGGAAAGAAACCAGGGGAAACATTTGTGGAAGCCCCATCTGAAAGAAAAGAGAGCTGTCAGAATGAAGATCCACAAGCTCTACAGTTAAATAGCCCAAGATGTGTGCTATAGAAAAGCAGAGAAAATGAGCACTGTTAAACTACCCCTTTCCTCTTTTTCAAACTGTTCTTTTAATATTGGGTATTTATCTGTAATTTAAGCCTGTGATTAGTTTTATCAAAAAGATAGTTCTGAGGCAGAGATCTTAAAAATGATTAGGTGTCTGTTTGAAAGACAAGAACAGTTCCACTTGTACTGCAGGATAAAGATGTCTGTCTGTTTGCTGCCTTAAGCATCCATCTGTGAGGGCCTTGTGACAGAAGGAACCTCCAGTTCCACACAGATCCCAAACCACCCCAGACTTTCAGGGAGCTTCTCATTCTCCTTGGAAGATGCCAGAGCAGAACCCTCTTGTCACTGAACAAGATGGTTTGTTTGAAGTGATTTTGTCTATCTCACAGAGAGAGAGAGAGAAACATGGGAATATAAAATGCTGTGGGTCTCTTCCCCCATGGTTTGAGGAGCAGGTCACTATGGGCTGTTGAGCTGCTGTGGAGCAGGCAATGTTAAGCTGCCTTGCCAGCCTACCTGGGAAGGGTTGTTAGATGAAGGTGTTTGAAGCTCTCACTCTTATGTTTTGTCCTGAATTCTCATTCTGTTTGAATTGTCAACACTTGTGAGCCCCAGGAGAAAGAAAAGAGAAAGAAAAGGCAGGCTGAGGCTTGGGGTCTAATCAACCTTGGCATTGTCCCTTTAAGTGGCCACCTAGGAGAAGGGAGCAGCTGCTCCAGTCCATTTGCGGGTGCAGATCCAGCAGATCCAGCCCTGCCTGTTCTGCCTAGCTTCACCTGGTCTCTGTAAATCCTTAACCCTTCAGAGCTGGAAAAAAGGGAGCTGCACTTGCAGTGTAATTCCATATGTGCCGTGCAGGGTGCGCTGAGCAAATGCACCTCTCTGGCAGCAGAGAGCAGGATCCAGGTGTGGCACCCACTGCTACAGTTCCAGCTGCGGGCCAGGGGCATGAGTACATTACAAAATGAAATCAGACAACTCTGAGGAAGAAAGATTTGTTAAGGACTAAAAAAAAAAATAAATGGTGCAGATACTGCAGATACCGGGAGATGAGTGAGTGGTGAAGGTCAGAGATGCCTCATTCTGGGCTGCCTCTGACTCTGTCTCCTGCTCAGTACCTGGTGGAGGCAGGAGGGAGGGGGATTTCCACGGTGGGAGGTACAGGATTACAGGGAACCCCTGTGTGTCACCAGGGGCTTCCACATGCTCAGGTGGGGAGTGCCCAGCATGGTCTTTGCCTGAGGAAGTAGGATCTGTGCAGCCCCCAAATCCTCCTCCTCTATCACCCTGTCTTTAGGGACTCCAGTATGGGGCAGGGCAGACTCCTGCCCAACACAGTGGAACTGCCCAGGGGAAAGGCTGTTTTGGCCTCTCTTCTACCCAGCATATGCAATTGGAAAAGAAGTTTTGCAAATGTTTTCCTTGCTATTTTCCATGCTTGGTTCTAGCTTTCCCCTTGAGAGAGATGGAGATGGTGATCCGCTGAGGAGGCAGCACCCAAACCTGCAGCACCAGCGTCCCCAGGAATGCTGCCTACTTGCTTTGGTGCCTGGCAAGCTGTGGAGCTCTGGGGAGGAGCTGGCTTTAGGTGCAGGGACATAAGCCAAAAAACCCAGAAATCACCTGTCTAAAGGGCGAGATGAAGGCAGAGGCACCTCTGGAGAACGTGCCTGGAGTGGGAGCCGAGGGACAGTGAGTCGTGTAATCGTCTGCCTGAAGCAATTGCAGGCCGTCAGCAGAGCGCAGAGACACTCGCTTGCATTTATTTAAGGCAAGATGCCCTAGTTTTGTGCCTTCAGTGGAGTCCCTAATTATTCCTCAATCTTTGTAGTGAGCTAATTAGTTTCGCAGCACTCAAGGCTGGGGAACACTGATAGGCTTGGAAGCACAAGCTGATGGGATGAGGAGGAGAGGAGGGCTGGTGGGAAATGGCTGACTGGCAGATGGGAATGGCTGGGAACAGGGCAGGGTCTGGAGAGCTGATGGATGACGATCTGGGAGGATGATGGAGGAGGGAAGAGCCATAATCTCATGTCAGGCAAGGTGCTGGAGTGTGATGATATGGGAAACAGCGATGAAGCAGCAAGCGGTAATTGAGGGGGATGGAGGTGGGGAGGGAGTGAGAGGGATGGCCCATGGGAAAGCACTACAGAGCCCAGTGCAGGGCTCAGGGGGTGGGATCTGCATGGAGGAGTGCACAGCACCAGGCAGGGCAGCACCTGTCCCTTTACATGGATACTTCCTTAGGCAGGTGCCTTTCCCAGGGTGCTGCTGCCCCTTGAGCTTGCAGGGCCAGCAGCCTTTCCTCACTGTCCTATCTCTTTTCTAGCTTAGTGATGGCACCAAGGAGCTTTGCTGGGAGAGGCCAGCCTGGTCCCCACCACATGGAGTGGCTGGTGCCCAAGCTGGGTTGCTCAGTGTTCCACCTGATCAGAGCTGCTTCTTTCAGAGAGAGCCACAACAGATAAGGTTGCCTGCACTGATAACCAGGTCCACAATGTTCCCATGTAGGCATTCCACCCTGGCTGGTCTGTGTGCATGGATGCCTCGTTGCTCTGATGACACAGGGCTGTGCTCCAGAGCCCACACTCCCTACCTCTGCACCGTGAGCCCCAGGAGCAGAGCTCTCATTCTAGTTCTCACTGTCATTGGGAAGTTCTCAGTGGCCACAAAGTGCAGTGTGTGACAACTCTGAAGTGCCCAGGTGGCCATGGATTTATTAGGATATTATCCTACTAGTGCTGCAAATGGCGTCATCTGTCTTCTAAACTTTGCACTTTATTTCAGGGAGAAAATTTAGTATATCCAGGCAATATGCTGTAGTTTTAGCATATGATAAAGCCCTGCTGGGAAGTGTACTTTTATTGATTTTGTTATTAAAGTGCCACTGGAATAAATTTGCTCATTTGAATGAAATGTCTTATTATCTGGATCGTTACAGGCACATGATGAAACCTCTGGAGAGGCTGGAGCTACCCACTGCCTGGTGATGGGAGCTGAGACGGGGCAGCTGACAGGGACCCACACCTGCCATCCTCTTCACCCCAGGCTGGTCACCCTGAGACCCTCAGCACCTACCTAAATCCACAGGGAAACTCTGCTTAGCAACCTCAGGATGGGAACAAAGCACAGTGGTGGG
Source organism: Pipra filicauda (assembly GCF_003945595.2). Taxonomy (NCBI): domain Eukaryota; kingdom Metazoa; phylum Chordata; class Aves; order Passeriformes; family Pipridae; genus Pipra; species Pipra filicauda. The sequence continues at coordinate 783,936 of NW_024104118.1, read as the reverse complement.
GGACACTGTGTTTCAGTCAAGGTTTGTATTGTTCCTCTGATCCTTTGCTCGGGTAAGGATGTTTTTCAAGAGAATTGAGGGAAAACCTCTTTCACAGGAAAACATTACTTTAGTACCACCAGTAATGGGGGTGGATTGGGAAATGAACCATTCCACATTACACTGGGACCTGACTGCACAGCCCATGCTTCCCAGTTAAAATTTGAATTGCCTTGAATACTGCGGATTATGGAAAACAAGAAAAAGACCTAGTAAAATTTATGGGTTTTAATCACAAACCGATAGAATCACAGTAAACCTATCATAACTGTGCAGATACAGATCCAGGAAAAAGAGAGGAAAGCAATAGGCCTGCTTTTCCTGCGGGAGCCAGGGCAAGGGAGAGGGGGAGCAGGGCTGCTCTCCCAGCCGTGTCCTCCAGGGCATTGAGCCCCTGCATCTCAAATCCCTTCTCCGCTACCATGTCCTGCAAAAACCTGGTAGAAGGCATTGCACTGCCCAGTCCCTGCCCTGTCTCATGGAAAACCGGCTGGGCAGGGCTGGAGAACATGTGGGGAGTGAGGAAGGGGGAGGTGGGGAAAGGAGGAGGGGGGGAAGGGAGAAAGGAGAAAAGGAATCAAAGCCCAAAGGTCTTTTTCCCTCCATGCCACTGTGCTGCTCGGCGTGGTGGGAGCACGACGAGACCTCTGCCAGGGGAGGAGAGAGGCAGAGACTGGGGGAGAAACCTGTGTGTGGAAGGGACTGTGGGAAGCACAGCTGTGGCAGAGAGAGAAGAGCTCTTGATAGAGAGAAATGGCAGGAGAGCAAGGGAGAAGCACAGAAGGCAGAAAATAAAAAAAAAAAAAAAAAAAGAGAGAGTGATAAGGAGGAAAAAAGGGAGGGAGTAAAATATTGGCTTTGAAGGAGAGATAAGAGAGAGAGGGCAGTTAGTGAGAGAAGGAGTAAAATTAAGTGTGATAAGGCCTGATAGAAGCAGGGGAAGGCAGCAAGCCCAGGCAGAGAGCCCAGGGGCTGCAGGCAGAGAACCCGGGGGCTGCAGGCAGGGAGCTGGGGGTCTGCAGGTCTGTTGTGCTGTTCTATGTGCCTCTGGTGATCCATGGAGAGGAGCTGAGAGGGTACAGGGGTTGATGAGGAGGGTCAGGGAGTTGGTGGGTGTAAATGTCTGTCCCACAGGGTGCCCATAAAGCTGCTCCTGCCTGGGAGGCAGAGGGGAGAGCTGACACCTGCCAGCCATGGGCCATGGCAGGGGAGGGACATGTGGAGCTGGTGGGGAGGGAAGGGCCTGGGGCAGGTGATGTTCTCAGGCTGGAAGTGCTGATGAATCCCTCACCCTCCTCCCTGCTGCAGCCCCACGCACGCTGCCGGTCATGGAGATCCCCACGGGGCTCCCAGTCTGGGAAGCAGAGGAGGTAAGGCATATTTGCCCTCCATGCCCTAAACACATCTCTTCCTGGGTTTTTTGCTACCTCTTTTAAGCTCTTTCATAAAGTGCTTTGTATTTATCCTTATTCAAAAGAAACAAGTGGAAAGTGCTGTCTGGTTCTGACACAGGGGCCACAGTTCCCTGAAGAACAGTGCTGGAACCCAGCCCTCTGCTCTCTCACCTCTGATTAAACTGCAATAGAAACAGACTGTAAATCTCAGCAAAGGAGAGAAAGAGGGTTTATTCTTTGGGCTTGTCTTTTTTCTCATCTTTACCAGCCATGAAAATGGCTGAGCTGAGTTACTGGCCACTCCGAGACGCTTTTCTTCTGCTCCATCCATCTGCTTCAATCACACAGTGACCGGAAAAAAAAATTATCCAGTTCACAAAGCATCAAAGATTAAAAAAATCAGTGTGGGTAACAAAGTGTGTGGCAGGCAGCAGTGCCACAGAGCGTGGGGCACACTTGCTAATGTGGGATTTGAGCTGCAGCTTGGATGTAGGGCAGCAGTGTGGCCTCATCCAGGAGGGTTTGGGGCAGCAGAAGTGATGGGGCTGGGGACATGTGTGGGGCTGAGTGGCAGGGCTGGGCTGGGAAAAATCCTGAGATGTTCCATGGAAAAGAAATCATTTCCCCCTCCCCTTTTGTGTTTCTCAAGCTTTTTTTGACAGTGAAAGACTTGATTTCCCTCTTTGATTGCTGGGGCCCTGTATTGTACTGCAAATACCTCATTGGACTTGGCTATTAGTATTCCTTTAAATCTATGTGTGTTGAATTAACTGTTTTCATTACAGCATTAAAAGGGATAACTGGAGCCAACTAAGTAAGCGGTTCTTTTGGACAATCAGTGTCCAGGGTCATGGAGACCCCCCCTTCACCTCTCTGCTGTCTCCTGAACCACTGGTTGTCAGTCCTGGTAACCAGGCTCAGACTGAGACTTCTGTTCCCAATGTGCTTGCTCAGCTGTGCTCAGCTTGGCATCGTCCTCCGAGGGCTGAGACCTCTGTGCATCCCTGCCTCTCCTGGGGGAGCACTACTCCCAGCCTCTGCACTGGGATCTGCAGTCCCTGGAGCGTGCCTTGCCTTCAACTTCATCCTTTTTGTTTGTACCTTATTCGTTTGTGGTTTCGTGTTTAGCTCGCTGAAAATGTTGGTTAAACACTGGTGGGAGGGGAAGCTCATAAAGAGCATTTTGCTCTGGCTATCTTAAAAAGCAAAGCAAAAGCAAAAGGCTTTTAAAAAAAATGTTTTCGTTTCAAAGTTATAAAGGAAAGCTGGGTTAGAGATGAGAAAAGAACAAATCAATGCTTGTGAAACCTGCTGTGGAGAAAGAAACACAAGATCTTTTGTTTGAAGATGAACAGAAAGCTGAAACCAGCAAAAATTTCCCCCCTCCCCACCTGCACAGATGCTTCAGGTTGGTTCTTCTAGATTGGCACACTGCTGGAAAAAAAGCAAATTCATTCTTTTCTCTGTTGGGGCTCCAGGTTCCTGTTGCTTACATGTTATCATCTTGTAGTGACTTTGATCCCTGAAGACTCCTTAGGTGCTTTACAAATCAGGCATGCAAATCTTGGCTCATCTGCCTCAGAGATGCCACCAGGGCTGGCTGAGCCAGGAGGCTGCTGGTCAGTGTGGTGCCACCCTCCCAGTAGCAGCTGGGAAGGATGGGAAGCACCTGCTCATTCAGTAAGGCTTATAAAAGCTTCTAGTGGCCATATCACCACCATTTGCAGGGATGTTTTGTGCTTCCAGCTGTGGAACCCCAGTGGCCAATTTAACCCCCATTTCTCCCTCTTCCTTGAGGAGATGAGATGATCTTTGAGGTCCCTTCCAACCCAACCCATTCTATGGTTCTGTGAGACAGCACAGACCTTCCAGACCTCCTGATCCAAGTCCCAGAGCTGAGCAAAGGTGGGTTGCTGCTGATGACCAGACCCCACAGTGATGGGCACACTGGAGCCAGACCAGGGCAGACAGTGTGTTACAGCCTGTGCCTGTTGTCTGGCTCAGCCTGTGTGTCCGTTTACTGACCTATGCAATTTTATTTTTTTTCAGACAAAGTCTCCTGTGAGCCTGGAAGCTGAATTCCCTTCGATGTGCCTGAGGGTGCTTGAGAGCCTGGCTGCCGGCGATCAGGTCCCAAAACAACCGCGAGAGTCATCGCAGGCAGGTGGGGAGCAGCACTGGAGCTCCTCTGGCCGTGGGGTACCAGGTGCTGGAGACACCCAGGTGGGTGCTGCCAATGGAAGTGCTGCCTCCCTGCCCACGGGGACAGCTGTCCAGAGCACAGGAGCCAGCTTGTCCCCTGTTGGAGAGGAGACACCCCGGTACTGCAGGTAAAGGCCAGCAGAAAAACCTCTCCCCATGTAAGGAGCAGATCCCCAGCCCTGCCCTGGCAAAGCTGGCTCTCAGCCTGGAAGCCACGGGCACAGCCAGCTGCCACCTGCCCTGTGATTGGTTCTGCATCCCTCTCCCAACACAAAGGGCTGGAAAACACAGCCCTGCTCCATTGCTGCTTATGGACATCAGTGTCACAGCCCTGCTCTCCGGGTTCTGGGGACGGGCAAGGGGACTGGCTATAAAACCACAACTGGTCCTTGGGAAGAAAAGTCAAAACTCCTCTGGGTGCCATGCAGGGCCTAGGACACTGCAGGAGGTGCATTTAGTGTTGGTGGGAGACTCACCCTGGCCTGGGGCTGCTCTTGGCAAGGCGTCTGGGAAGTGCCTCTGTGGTGAGAAAGTGAGCGCTTGCCAGGTACAGAACTGGACAGATCAAGAAGTCAAGATTTTGCATTCCAACTATCTATAGGAAATAGGGTTTTTTATTATTTCAAGTTTTCATAAAAATCCATAATTATTGAAATCAAAGTTACAGAAGAAAGTTCGTAACTTTTTATTGATTTTATTTCTTTTTACTTTCTTTTTCCCCCCCACCCTGTTGTTTTTCCCCTCTCAGAGTTATATCTGACACTAGAGTCCATCAGACAAAGTCCTTACAAACACAGGAGTCCTGAAGACATCGGATGAATGTTTTCCTGGTATAAAGAAGAAGAAGAGGAGAAAGAGGTGGTGACAGTGTGGGTGCAGTGGGTTTGGACAAGGGGCGGAGGGCACGGTGGAAGGAGAGAGGTCGGTATGTTTGTAGCACTGTTTGTTAATTATTTTTTATTTGTTCATTTTTTTCTTTAAAAAAACCCAACAAAACAACACCATTATTATTTGCAAATTGTTGCCTGGCTAAATCATTTTCATATTGAACTTGCGCGGCGCGTCGGCAGAGCTGATGCCCGCGTCAGACTTCCGTGGCACGTACTCGATTTCAATATTGTGCTTGGTGTTGCCTTTCCCCCGGCTCCACAGGAAGAGGAGCACCAGACAGAAGAGCACGACACCCAGGAAGGAGATGAAGCCCATGGTGGTGGCGATGATGAGAGTCTTGATGTCAAAGGGGAAAGGCACGGTGGCGCGCGTGCTGTTGGCATCGCTCTCGTTGGGCTGGTTGGAGATGAATGCAAAGGTCTTGTTGGGCTGGTGGGGCCAGTCTGGGGAGTAGCTGCGCACGTGCAGGTGGGCCAGCATGGTGTCGTTGCCACCCGCGTTGCTGGCGATGCATAGGTAGGTGCCATTGTCCTGGATCTGGGCGTAGCGCACCTCCAGCGTGCCGTCAGGGAAGACAGTGAGCCGCCCGTTGGTTTTGGTAGAGATGAGGTGCTTCCGGGGGGAGAGCCACATGATGGTGGGCGGCGGGTCCCCATCTGCCCGGCAGACAAAGTGAACCGTGTGGCCTTCGTCCACGAAGATCTGCTGAGGTTTGCGGTCCCGTATCCGTGCTCGGCGGCAGGTGAAGTAGTTGGGCAGGAGGACGTCAGGGAAGTCTTTGAACTCCTTGCCCTGGACAAACTCAGGGGTGGAGCAGGTGGGCTGCTGCTTGTTGAAGTTCAACCTCCATCGCCGCCGGAAAACCCAGAGCAGCCGACAGTCGCAGGCTAAGGGGTTGTTGTCGAGGATGAGCGTCTCCAGGTTGCCCACCGAATGGAAAGCTGACTCCTCCAGGGTGGTCAGCAGGTTCCCTGACACATTCAGGATGCGCAGGTAATTGAGGCCACGGAAGGCGAAGGGCTCGACTGTGGTGAGCTGCCCTCCCACCAGCTGGATCTCCTGGAGCCTGAGCAGATCGTGGAGCATTGAGCCCTCGATGGTGACGATGGGATTGTAGGACAGGTTCAGGAATCGGAGGTAAACCAAGTGCCTCACTGACACATACGGGATGGACGTCAGGTTGCAGTGGGTGATGGACAAGGAGGTCAGGTTCAACCCGTAGAGGCAGTTGGATGTCATAGTATCCAGGTAGGGCCAGTGTGAGATCTCGAGGACCTTGAGCCGGTACAGCCTCTTGAATGAGTAATCCCGGATGGTGTTGATGTTCAGATGGCGCAGCCGCAGCACGATCAAGCCGTGAAGGTGAGACAGTGCCTCCGTGGGGATGGAGGTTAGGTTGCATTTCTCCAGGGTCAGCTGCTCCAGGCTGTTGAGGCCACTGAAGGCCCGGTGGGAGATGTAGACAAGGTCGTTGTCCCCCACCTCCAAAGACTTCAGGTTGTACAAGTCCTGGAACATGTAGTCTAGGAGGATCACAATTTTGTTCTCACTAATGTCTAGCTTGGTAAGGTTGCTGAGTCCAGTAAACACCCCCAAGGGGATCAGCTTGAGTCTGTTACTCCTGAGCCCCAGCGTCCTGAGGTTGAAGAGGTTGTTGAAAGCCCCAGGTTCAATGGCACTGATAATGTTCTCGTTTAGCTCTAGCTCCTCCAGGTGAGGGTAGTTGGCAAATTCATCCTGGTTGAGTGTCTTGATGCGGTTCTTGCCCAAGTCCAGCAGCCTGGTCTCAGTCGGGATCCCTTCTGGCACAACCATGAACCGCTTCCGGTGGCACAGGACAGCGCGCTCCTGGGCAGAGCACTCGCAGCGCGGCGGGCAGCCCGTGGCGGAGCCGGACAGGATGGATCCCAGCATCAGGAGGAGAATCGGCTGCCAGCAGGCCAGGATTGGGCTGCGCATACTCGCCTCCCCAGCTACCATCCTATCTCTCACCTGCAGGTAACAGGGGGGAGAGAAACAGCGAGGGGGACATGAGCAAAAGATGGGCACAGCCACAGCGAAAGGTTTTACTGTCCTGGCAGAGATGACAGTAAGGGGAAAGGCATGGCCAATGCAGAGCAGAGGTTCTAATTTTCCAGCTGAAATGCAGCCCTTTGGCTACAAGACCATCTCTCCTCCCCACCCCCCGACTTTCCACTTGCTGATTGAACGTGCACAGACTTTTGAGTGGAAAGCCTTGAGGAATCTGTGTCAGACAGCTTCCTTGGCTTCTTAAAAAAAATAATTTAATATGAAACACATCTATCTACATCCTATTTTAAGCTCTTGAAATTATTCCGTTCCCTGTAGATGGAGCCTGAATATAAAGGCTGCTTTGCAAACACAGAGTAGCTGAGCACGGGATCGAACATCTGGGGGAACCCCACTTGGGGTCGGCCATGGCGACTCCTCCGTGGGCACTCACCCCCTTCCTCTGTGCTCCCCCATGGGCAGAGCAGCCGCTCTCCATGTGTGCCCTCAGGGCCAGTCCCTTGCCTCCTACCGTGCCAGGCTGCAAGGGCAGACCCACACCATCCCCCCTGAGACACAGCAACTGGTCAGACACTGTCTACAGAGTGCACTGGAGCCTGAACTCAGGTCCAGGGGGGCTGCAGGGCATGGGGAGACTGCCTGGTCTCAGCTGGGAAAGACCCAGCCTCCTGCTGCCATCCCTGGGGAGGGCTGGGAGACCTCCCTGGGGAGTTCATGGTCTGGATTGTGCCCCAGCCCAGAGCCCTCCCAGCCCACTGGCAGGCAGAACCAGACACTCCCTGTCATGCTGCCTCTGTTGCATTTATTTCCTTATTCAAGCTATTGTGAGGAATCAAATCACATTAATATTCTATATTAGATCTAAGACTACTCCAGCCCATGTTTATATCTATTGTTATGTTACTCTCTGCACTGCTCCCACTAATGCTATTTATGGCTATCGCTGAACACACCCAATCCATTACTTCCACTGGCTCCATTTGTATCCATCACTGTATATCCTGTACATTACTTTCCCTGCTCAGCACTATTTATGGGGTTGGTACACGTTCTGTGCATTCCTGTTATTGCATCTGCTCATATTCAGCATTTCATACAGATATATGACCCAAGGATAACTTTTGTTCCCCAAAAATTATTCAAAATTTCTTTGCACAATGCAAGGATGGAAGATGATGGACTGGCCATAAAAATGTCCACCAGCACCATCTGGGAAACACCAGCCTTGGCACAATGGGCTGTGAGGACCTGGAGTCTCCACAGAAACCCTCTGTGGTTTCCTCCCAGTTCGCTCTCCTACTCCATCCCTTTTCCCCTCTCTCTCTGCAGTGGGGCTGCTCACTTGGGACCACACTGAGCACATCACCTGCAAAGTGAAGAGGTGCAGGGGTGGGAGCTGATCCCACCATCTCCCCTGGCAGTGGTGCCGAGGTCCCTCCTGCTGGCCCCAGGCCAGCACGTCCCAGTCCGGTGGAAACATTTTCAGTGGGATTGCTTGGGTCTGGGCCAGGCTGCAAAGAGTCATTTGCTGTGTACTTACAATCCATCATCTCCCATGTCATCACCTCCCCGGTGCTGGGCAGCTGTACAGAGACAAGTGGGGCTGCTGCTACTGTCGAAATGCCACTGGGGTGGGGTTGGGGCCAGGGCCCGCTGTGGGGATGTGCAGGTGCCATGGAGCCAGGATGGCACCCTGGTTGGCACATGGATTTGCTCCCTGGCCTCGTGCTGCAGCCCCAGCTGGGGCTGAGCTGCCAGGGGGTCCCTGGGCCTCCTCTCCCTGTGGCCAGGAGCTTCTCAGGGCACTGCTCTTCCACCCGCTTGTAAACGTGCCCTGGCTCCCGCAGCCTCCATCAGCCTGTGTTCCTCAGAAACCAATTCCTCGCAGCCGTGGTGAGAGAGCCATCAAAGACAGCAAAACACGGCGTGCAAAACAAAATACAGTCTGAGGGGCTTAATTATAGCAGGGCTGAAACCACTCAGCTCATTAGTGTGCCAGGCACTGGCCTTATTTGGCTGTGTGCTGGGCCAAAACCTCTGCTCTGCCTGCACGTGCCACTATGTGCTGGTCCCCGCTGGGCATGGGGAAGGGGGAGAGCTGAATTCTGCCACAGATCTTGCATCCCAAGCTCCCCTGGGCCCAATCCTGTCTCTCCACCAGCAGGAAGGGGATCGCCCCTCCGGCACCTTTGGTTCATTGCTGTCATCCCCGCTCTGGCCTCGGCAGAGCCCAGGCTGTGCGGTGTTGATGAGTACAACATAAGCAAAGAGGCGATGGATGAAGGAAGCAGAATCTGTGAGGTGTTACCGAGGAGCACAGCCCGACTGCGCAGAATTAAAGTCTAGACACACCTCACATGTTATTAGTTCTCAGCTAAATTTAAATCCGTGATAAATACAATCCCCGACAAAAACATCCGTAATCTTAATAGCCAGAGTCACAGAAGAGCTCTGGGAGAAAGACAATAAATAAGCCGGAAAATTCTGAGCTAAGATGAGCTTTAAATCACTTCTGGTTCCCATTTACCTCTGCCTGATTTGGAGAGGAATAGTTGTGCCTCAAGGTGAGGTGGATATTAAGAGATGCCCTTCTAAAAATGACTGAAAGTGTGATTTTTATGTGAGCTGTGGGTCAACAGCCCATGTGTGCCTTTACAGCCTCCTGCACTGGGGCTGTAGGTGGGGGCTGCAGCTGCCTTGAAGGGCTTGGGGACAGGGCTTGGTGTCACTGGGGGAGAGGTGGTAGTGGCCCCCCCCAGTTGCCACCTGCAAGAAGGGCTTTCCACAAACCCCTCCCAGTTACTCTGAGGAGGCCCCTGAAACATGTCCAAGCACCCCTCCAGGGTGCCAGCCGTGGCCCCAGCACGAGCTGCCAGGCAGGAGCAGGCCGTGACCGTGATGCACAGCCCAGCCTGGGAGAGCTGCAGCCCTCTGGCACGAGCACGGCTCTCCTTCCTCACACACAAAAAAAGAATCGATAAAAAAAGCAGCAGCTGCCAGACTCACTGCCTTTGGGCAACGAGCAAACCCAGCACAGAACTCATGCTCAGAGCCATGGCAGCCACTGACCCTTGTCTTCACCACCTGCTGCCCAGGGCTGAGGGCTCCAAAGTACAGTCCCTTCCCCCAGGAAGGTGCTGGACTCAGCCAAGAGGCGCAGATGGACGCACTGGAGTGCACTGCCTTGGTGCTAAATACAGCAGGACCTGCTGAGTGTCTCTGACTGGGCTCAGCACTGGGAGGAAAGATACTATTCTGGGCCCGTGCCTGGAAATGCAGCCCGGGGCTGGGCTGGAGCACTGACATGGGTGGGGTTCGCTCCCTTGTGAGGCACAGGCTGCCCTGGTGTGGGAGGAACGGCCCCGGGAAAACCAAAACTGGGTGATGACCCAAAAGGGAGCCCAGGCTTTGCCCCTGGGTGTGCTCCTGAGGATGCCCCAAGGGCTGGGCAGCTGCCTGGCCATGCCCACCACTGTCACCGCTGTCCCTGGGCTGTCCCCTGCTCACCGCCCTCGGAGCAGGGTCGGTGCTCCCTGGCACTGAGCGATCTGCTGCACTGACAGCAAGTGAGCGGTAAAAATGCCTGAGTCAGCTCTAAGCCCACCTGGCAGCCATAAATTACAGTGCAGGAGATGTTCACCCTTGAACCAGATGCTTCTGAGAGCATCGAGCGACAACAGGCAATTTAGGACAAAGCGAGCCATATCCCAGCAGGGAGGGGGGAAGCCTGCAGTGTTCTGGGGGCTCAGTGTCCCCACCCCGTCCATCCCTGCAGGAGCTGACCTGGTGCTCCCAGCTCCACACAGGAGTGAGCCAGACCCCAGCAGTGCTGGGCATCCCCACTGGGCTACGGTGTAGGTGTGGGTCCAGCCATGGGCTCACCCCCATCTCTGCCCTGATGGCTTCATACAAAGCCAATGACACACAACTCTCAGAGTCCATGCTCTCATCTCCTCTACGCTGCTGCAGCTAAATCAAATTTTATTGAACTCGACTACGTTTTAGAGATAAAGACTCCAGGTTTACAAATAAATATTTAACAACCTTTCCTGCTGCTAAAAGAGTTTCTTATCCAGACCCCGGGCTCTGCACTAAGTGTTCCTGTAGCTATCTGCAAAGCGGCAAAACAAAGGGAGCAGCTTTAATTTGCCAAACACGTTCATGCCCATTTCCTCCTCTCTCCATCATTCCCCTGTGTCCAGCGCACATTTATGGGCCCTTTTTTATTTGTCTCCCCCTTCTCCTCATCCCATCTGCTCCACCTCCTCCTCTTTTCCCACCCAGTCCCCTGAGTGCAGGCATTGGCAGTATCTGCCCTTTTCCCGACTGCCCAGGCATGGGCAGCAATGGGTAGGACCATCAGGCAGATCCTGGGATTACTCTGCTCCATCTGGGTGAGAAGAAACCAAAGAGGGAGAGCATAAAGTGAGCCCTGAACGCTGCCAGGGCTGGCTGGTGGGGCATGAAAACACTGCCACAGTGCAGAGGGCTGTCCTGTGTCCTGGCCTGTCCCCAAATGCTCCAGAAGCAGCACAGGAGGGTGAAAGAATGGGGGAGAAACAGGCAGAAGATGAGAAGGACCTCTCAGGGTGGTGGAGACACACGAGCAAGTTGTGCAAGGCAGAGAACCATGGCTGGTAAGCCAGAGAGGAGACCACCCCCAGCCCCACCAGCTGCCCAGGCTCACTGCTCCCCTCGCCCACAGGAAGGCATAGCTCTCTAGCTGGGAGCTCTTGCTCAGCCTCTTGAAGTATCTGCTTTCAGCTGCTCTGAGGCAGGAGCCTGGAATAGGTGTGCTGCAACCTGATCTGTTCTGGCAGTTGCTTTGAGGCTGGAAAGGAGCATGAAGAAATATTGAAGATGCAAATCCCCTTCCGGCACTGACACTGCCCGGCTGGCACCACATCCCAGACATGGCTGGCCCATGGGACTGCCCTGCAAAGGCATTTCCTCATGGAAACAGGCTCTGCCATCCAAAGCATGGTGTCCCCAGCACCACAGTAAGTCAGGGAGGCACCAAGCCAAAGGGAAAGAAGAGCAGGAAAAAAAGGAAGGGGATGCCCAGGTGAGGAGAAGGGCTCTAACATGGGCTGAGGGGCTGGGATGCTGTAAAAGGGAATCTTTGGCCCAGCTGTCCACTGGTTTAGCTCTGGGCTGTGGATCTCCCTGATCCCATGCAGGGACTGATATGTACAGCAGGGGGGCAACTGGCAGAGGCCCAGAGGCAACATGGAGAGTGGCTTTCAGGCTCAGCAGGCGAGTTATTGAATCAATGGAAAGGAGATCCCAGTTGTCTCTGCAGGATGCTGAAGCTCAGGACAGTTTTTGCTGTTTCTTGCTGTGATCACATCTGTGCAAGAGCTGCTCACCCTCCTCACACCTTTGCTCCTTCGTTTTGAACATCTCTTCTCTCTTGCTGCACATGCTTCAGCGCCCCATCAGCAAAGAAATCATCCTGACAAGGGATCAATAAGTAATTGTGAAGGCAGTTGTGGATGCCGGTGGTGTAAAGCCCTGAGCCAGCACGAGATAAACGAGGAGGATGAGGGTGCAGCACAGTGTGGAGCTGGGGCTCATGGCCAGCCATGCTCCTCCCCTACTCGTGGGCAGAGGTGGCTGGGACATGGACTGGCCACTGCTGCCACAGCCACGGCCAGGGGATGGTTCAGTGCTTCCCAGGTCAGGTGAGCCTTGAGGAGGCTCTTTTTTTCCTGCTTGTGAGCCAGAGAGCAGGAGAGTTGTGTTTGCCAGGGGAATAGCTCCCATGGATTGGCCTTGGGACTCCAGCACCAGAGATTTTTAGGGCTGGATCAGCAGGAGAGAGCTGGAGACTGGTGGGTGCTGGGGAGGACATGCACCAGCTAGTTGAATGGGGCTCCTCCTTTTTCTTTCTTTATTTCAGCAAATTTCCTTGGGATTCCCATCTCTGTGGATGTGGGCTGGGTCCCCAGGATGTTTTAGGTGCTCACTGAAGGAACCCAGCTCAGCAGGCACTCTGATCAGTGAGCATTGGGTAAAGGAGGCTCCAGCATAGCATGAGGGTCTCTAGATGGTTCTTCTTCCCTGTCTGTGAGAAAGGTGAGAAAAGGGGATGGAAAACCACCAGGCTCTTCTTAGGGCTATGGAAACACTTGCATTGAAGAGGTGAAAGAAAGTCCAATGAGTGTCTGCTGGGGGAGCCACCAGATCACAATGACATTGCAAAGGCATCTCCTGTGCTTTGCCCTGATGTGCCCATGACCCAAATGCCTCCTGTGCTTCCTTGAGCTGCCTTGAAGCACCCCAAGCAGTCCCAGCACCAGTGAGGGCCCTGCAGAGGGCCCTACCTGGGCAGCAGCAGTGGGTTTGGGGCTGGCACAGCCCAGGCAGGCTGTCCTGCCCGGGAGCTCTGCATGCCCCCGTGCTGCCACGGTGCTGCTGAATCAGCCAGAGCCCAGCTGCACGGAGCCTGTGCTGGACCCCGTGCCAGTGTCAGGCCAGGACACCACCTGACATGGCACAAAAGCGGCTGCTACAAAGTCACTGCACTGCCAGAGTGCCCCTTCTCCGGGTCAGGAGCAGATGGCATCGCTGTATGGGCTTGCCTTGATGGCTGGTCTGGTGACAGGGGCTTCCCGCTCCCCCAGCCCAGGCTCCAGCCCCCGCAGATGGTCCCTGGGCTGTGGCCAGTGCCAGTGTCCTGGCTCTGCCAGGCTGAGACACTGCTCCTGCCCACCCACAAACCACACCTGGGGGCACCAGGAAGGGCAAACTGCACCCTCCCACTGCTTCCAGCCCTTCCCCTCCAGCCACCAGCCTCTGCCCAAAGGCGTCCCATGGCTCTGCAGCTCCCCAGAGCTCTGCTCAGTGCCCAGGGCAGGGGCACCATCAACTCCAGCAGCAGAAAGCCAGGACCAGAAGCAGAGATGTGGGAACCCCCCAGTGCCTCCTGCCCTCTTTCACCCAGGGCTGCCTAAGCAGGACAGCAAATGCCAAACCAGCCCAACAGCCTGGTCCCACAAGCCATCAGGGGACAGTGCTGAGGCTTTGGGATGTGACCCCTCTAATTGCCACCAGTCCAAGCCCCTCTGTCCCTACCGCATCCCTGCCACTGCTCAAGGGTGGAACCCCCAGATCAAAGTCCCAAAGGCAAAGGAAAAGCAAACCCAGGGGCCGGTCACATTCCTTACGTTTAACTGAAGCTCAGACTGTACTTACAGCACAACTTGGCTTTCCAGGCCACATCCCCTGAACGCCCCTACAACCAACACAGGACACCAAGTACAAGGGCTGCTCCAGAGCACTGTGTCTTCCCCTGGAAACCTTTGGGACAGTGGCAAGACAACTTCAAAGGACATACAGTGTCAGCTTTGCTGACCTCAGGGAAACCTGTTGATTTACCTCCCTTTAGGACCCGCCCTGATATTTTTATACTGTTGCCTAAAATAAGCGGCCTTGGAAGCCTTTGAGAGAGGCTGAGTGCAGCCCAGACCAGCAGAGATGGCTCTGGGATCTCCCACTGGTGGGACAAGCAGCACTGGGCAGTAGGGCAATGTGTGTGCCATGCTGCCAGGGCACCCGGCCCCGCAAGTGCCCGTGGCATCAGCAGAGCTGTCCTCGCTCCATATCCCGTGGGGACACAGGGCAGAGGGGGGTGCCAGGCTCACACAGGAGTGTGGCTGTGTCTCAAGGCACTGCAAGAGATGGAAGCCCCAGTTCTCTCCATCCACTCCTTCCCACAAGCCAGGTCTCTCTCTTTCTCTCTCTCCCCCTCCCAGTTATTATTAAGTTTTGTTCACATAATCACAAATTTAGTGCCGCAGGAATTTCCAGAGAGAGAGAAGTGGAGAAAAAAGGGAGGCAAAGAAAGCATGAGCGATGGCAAACACAGAGAGAAGATTCCTCTTCCCAGCCTGGCTTTCTCTGGGCTGGTTTTACATGTATAATTTCTTTTTCTCTTTCCCCCTTTCTCACTTGTTTGATTTTTGCATTATTTATGGCTTGTCTTCAGGGCCTGTATTTGCTGTTATTGTTTCATTCAGCAATAAAATGGATTAGATAAAAACAACAGACTGTGCTGAGGTGCAGCTGAACCCGCCTGTCCTGCAGCCAGCTGAACCCACAGAACTGGGAAGAGCGGGCGAGGGACTGCCAGCCCTTCCCAGCACAAACCCCTGCAGGAAGGGAGGTGCTGTGGGATATGGCCTGAGCAGGATTTGGGCTCCAGGTGCTGCCAGCCCTGCTGATACAAATCCTTGGCAGGTACGGGGCTGTGCAAAGCACAGTCAGTTTAATCCCCAGGAGAAGGGGTGTCGGCGCGCTGGCAGACTCATCCGTGCCTCAGCCTTTTCTGCCTTCCAGCACCCGCTGAGCCCGTGGGCATGGAAAAAAAGAGGGATGCCATGGGGATGGAGTGGCTCCCCACTGCCCTCAACAGAGGGCAGCTTTGGGGGTGGGTTTGCAGTGTTTTGCTCGAGCTGAAACCGATTCTTTCTGCCCCTTCCTCCTCTCCCAGTGCTGTGAATAATAACATGGAGCCTGCACCCTGAGAACAAAAGTAATCACAGGGAAATACAGTGCATCGGAATGCAATCGGAAATGCAAGGCCAGGGCTTCCATTTCCCTCTACCTTCTGTAAGGCTTCCCATTGAAAAGGATAAACAGACTGAGCACAAATCAGTTTAATGGCAGCACCTAATGGCAGCGCAATTTCATGTTTCCCAGAGCGAACTGCACCTCAGGCCTAAGCAGCAGGCTGGCTCTGTGGGAAGGCCACCACATAGCACAGCCCCAGACAAGTGCTGGGGGTCCCCAGGGCCCCCCTGGACTGGCTGCCCTCAGCAGCAGCACTGAAATAGCTGGTTCACCGGGGCACAAGAGGGGCTGGTGTCCCTCTCCAGCCTTGGGGATGCCCATGGGCTGTTGCATGCCCGACTCCCAAAAGAAAAGAGGTGTCCCTGTGGGTGTCCCTCACACCCCTGAGGTCCTCGGACCCACTGGGAGCCTGTGGAGTGCTGTGCCTTGCTCTGTGGTACAGCACACAACCCCCTGGCCAGGGGAGCCACAGGACAGTCCTCCCCATAATGACCTCGGTGGGGAAAGGCTGGGTTCAGGAATGGGAGGGAGAGGTTTGGCTGCTGGAAGGTAAGAAGCGCCTCCAGAGTTCTCGAGCTTCGCTCGCCACCCCCAGGTTGCCTCTGAGGTCTAAATCAGTTGTTTCCCATTTCACACTTGACATCTCAAATCCAAACAAAGAGCTGAAAGAATAGATCACGTCAAAATATTTCTGCTTCTCCCTCCTACGAGAATTTCCCATCAGAGACCAATCCAATTAAGGTGCTGGTTATGAAATTAACCATAATTACTAGAGTGATATTTAATGTTTTGCATTCTGATGAAGAAACAGAATGGAAATGACAAAAAAAATAATAACTGTGGGTCCTACTAAGATAACTAAGAGCAATTTAGGCTGGGGAGGGAACGGGCTGCCAGGGGAACAAGGGCTGTGTGGGGTGGCAGGGGCTGAGCTGTGTCATGGACACTCATCCCAGGGACCCCACAGCCTCAAGGGCTGGGCTGGGTGCTCATGGGCACTTCCCTCAGGAAGCCATGGCCAGCCTGTCCCCCTGAGTAGGGGTCAGCCCAGCCTGATGGTTGCCACAGGTATTTTGCTATTTGAGCATCCCTTGGACAACGTTAGACCACAGGACCCAGTCCTGTACCTTGGACAATGTTAGACCACAGCCCAGTCCTGTACCTCCTGACCCTGTCCCTGCTTCCTGTGGGACTCTCTGGCTCACCCACAGGACTGTCCCCAGCTCAGGACACAGATCCCAGCCCTGGGACAAAGGACAAAAGTGCTTCAGTGGGCAAAGCCTTTGGCCTCTGCTCCTCTGGAGCCCAGGAGAGGCATGTCCATGTGTGGACACGTGTCCATTGCAGGATGCCATCACAGTGACTGGCTGGCTGGCTTACAGAGATATGTGAATAAAATGATGGAAAAAAACATGCAGGATGGTTAAACAGAACTGTTTCTGTGCTTAACCATGAGAATGATCAAAACCAAGCCAAGCTCCCCAGCCCCTGCAAGAGGGATGCTGACCTGCTGCCCCACCTGATCCGTGCTCAGATAGGAGGTGCTGTTTGGATGGGGTACAGGATGTGGAGGGCAAGAGATGGTGGCCAAGATGTTGGCAAGGCCAGAGGAAGGACTGAGATGCTGGTGGAGCTCATGGCAGGGCTCCCCCCAACATGGCCATGCTGCTGTCAATGCACCAAAACACTCCACACATCCCAGGGCACGGCAGGGCCCAGAGGGGTCCCGTTAGTCACTCCTGATTGCTGCTACTGAAAGGTGGGAATCACATGGTTGCTGGGCTCCTGCTGGGCAATCTCCCCACTGTCCCCCCTTCCTGAGCCAGACAGAGTAACCTGCTGCCCTCAGGGATGGAGGAAGCTGTCCAGGCTAAAGAGGAGATGAGGCTCTTGGAGGCATTTATCATCATTTATTCAATTGCCTGGGTCAAGCTGACAATTAACGCTGCTCAGACACGGCCACCTCTGTGACCTGGCTTTCTCCTGGCTCACAGAGACAAGAGGGCAGAGGCCACACTGTGCTGCTGACAGGGAAAGCACTGAGAAGGGGGGACTATGGTGGTGTTTGTCCCCTACCCCAAGCCAGCCCTGTCCCCAGATACCCCTTTCTCTCTCTGTATCACACGTGCCCTGACATTGTCCAACAGGCTGCAGGTTCAAACAGCCACCGACACTGGCTGTGAGTAAGGCATGTACCCAGGCAGGGTCACAGGGAGCTGGGACACATGGCAGAGGCACAGGGACCTCTCTCCCTGCAGCCATTCCCTGCCATAAGCTCCAGTTTTTACTTGCCCGGATAGAAAGAGAGAAAGGGGGAAAAACTGACTCAGAAGGAAATTGAGGCCGCAGCCTTCTGTTGCCTTCTCCCTTTGTTTTTCTTGGGTTGTTTGATTTGAGTTAAGCATTTGTAGCCCTTTTCTCTCTCATCCCAGCCCTCCCTGCTACCTGACAAGCTCTTCTGGCTCTTTTCCCACCAAAGGCCATCCCTGCTCATGCCAGGATGAACTCTGCTTGGGGTTCAGCAGAGAATGGGGCAGAGCTGCTGACTCAGTGCACGGTGTGTGCTGGAAAGATGGCCAAACCCTCGCCCTCACCAAGCCATGCCTCAACCTGCACCGCTGGCTGTGCCCTCTGAACCACCAGCAGGGTGGGCACTGGTGAGTGTGGGGACACTGAGTTCACATTAGCCTGGACCAGGGCAGGAGAGTCCATATGAGCCAGTGGCACCACTGACATCCATATCAGGGCCAGCACGGCTCCAGCATGCAGCTCAAGGGCCCACAAGCCCAAGGACTGGCAGGACTCAGCTCAGGTGATGCAGAAAAGTGTCTTTCCAGCAGTTTTCACACCTGAAGCTTCACAACAGAGTTGGTAGAGACGTGTTTTCCACATGGACATTCACAGAGATGTGCCCATTTCCAACCCTGCCTCGAGGGGATGGGGTCCCACCGCCAGCCCTGACACTGGTGTCACCCCACAGCTGTCACAGCAGCAGCCAGCAGTCATCCAACACACCTCATCAAACCCCAAGAGGTTCTGTTGTGTTTTATAATTCAACAACTGTAATTACACTACAATCGTGATGTTATTATAAAGTCATTTATCAATCCCTGAAATAAAACCTCAAGTTGGAGGATTTTATACTTGTTACATACACGGAGCAGCACAAACTTCAGCAGCACTACAGTGGCTGTGTTAAGCAGGACACTAAAGGAACCAGAAGTCCTTCAGTGATGCTGTTAACCTTCCAGTGATAGGAAACAGTGGTAATTAGAGGTATCAGAGAGTAATTACGTTACAGGTGTAGAGTAACTGCAGCACATTACAGTGTTACAGCAGTATAGCCATTTGTTTAGTAATTAAGTCCTCCACAAAAAGGCCTGGAAAACCTGATTCTTCCCCAGGAGCTGTAAACTCAGCTCCACTGTCTCCCCCAGTCGCTTCCTGCCCATCCTGTGAGACCCAGTGAGGGCTGGGGCTGCCTGAGCGCTGGTGTGGGCAGGTGCTATTGTGAAAACCATCTGCAGGAAGACGTGGAGGCTTTAGCCCAGGGATACATTTCTCTCTTGGCCTTGCTCATCAGCTGAGAGCTGCAGAGACCCCCTCTCCTTCATGGCATTCAGTGATCCAGTGATTCAGCCAACGGGATCCAGGAAGGAGCCGGGAGCAGCAGGTGAGAAGGCACTGCCAACCCAGACATCTCAACTCCCTGAGTCCCAGCCCACTCTGCTGGGATGGTCAGAGAGCTGAGTGGGGCTTCAGCAGGAGCCAGGGGCCCAGGGGAATGGACAAGGAGGAAGGTGGAGGAAGAAAGGTTTGGGCAGTGACGCTGGCGTGGGGCTGGGATAGACGCCGTTGGGTGAGCATGGGCTGGGATATCTGGTGATGGGCTGGGAATAACTGCTTTGGGGTGGGGTTGGGCTGGGAATAACTGCTTTGGGGTGGGGATGGGCTGGAATAGCTGCTGTGGGGTGGGGATGGGCTGGGATAGCTGCTGTGGGGTGGGGATGGGCTGGGATAGCTGCTGTTGGGTGGGGATGGGCTGGGCAACCCTAGCACAGTCCATACAGCCCCCATGCCAGGGGGGATGGCAGGAGGCACGGCCACACCGCTGCTTCACAGCCGTCTCCGGCAGGCATGAAGGTCAGGTCAGGGCTGCTGCAAGTGGCAGAGCAGCCAGGAGAGCGTTAAGACTGGCAGGAAGGCTGGGATGGGGCTCTGGAAGGGATATCATTGCAGAGCCAGAGCCGGGCTCCGGAAGATGGTTCAGAGGAAGGGGAGATGGAGGGAGAAGGACATCCATGGAGTGGGGGTGTTCCTGGGAATCCCTGAACTGCTCTGCCCCATGCTCCCCCCTCGAGCCGAGACCCCGGAGAGCAGCAGGGCTGTCACACCGATCCCCTGCTGCGGGGAGAGTCGCTCGGTGGAAAGGGCGTTTGCTGGGAAGGACCGTGGATGCCGACTGCTGGGCTGGCAGCTGGGGTAGGGACAGGTGGAGAAAGGCAGCAGAGCCTCAGCGACGCCAGCCAGCCCAAGCAGACCCGATCCGACCAGTGCCCACGCTCACCCTCTATCCCTCCCTCCTCATGCAAATCACTTTCACGGCACCATCACTCCAATTCTTTCTCAGAGGTGGCACATCAAGCACCTGGAGCGAGCCGTGCCTCTACCCTTCACTTGGGCTATTTATACATCCAAGGCGCAAGGTGAAAAATCCAATAACCTACACACGGTATCGGAGAGCAACAAGCTCTGGCACTGCCCGGGAGGGCTCCCAGATCCCTTCCGCCCGCAGGTTTCTGGTCATCCTCGAAATCCACACTTGCCCTGCGAAGCCCCTTTAACATTAACCCCTTCTTTTTTCTGCCAGACACAAACTGAGGGCTGAGCCCACGCCGGCAGCTTAACCCTGTCCAGTATCTCCAATTCTCTGGGCTGGCTCCTGGTTCCGGGGCGTGGGGCTGAGCCCAGACAGGGGGACCCTTCAGTACCCCTAGAGCCCTCCCGGAGCCTGAGCTATCTGGCAGTAACTCCCCACGGCCCTGACTCACTTAATTCCAGGACTGGGGGGGCAGGTGACGGCCAGGTGAGCCCCTGCCCTGAAAAATATCCCCCCACTCCCCGCCCCACGCCATGGCTCCTGCCTCCAGCCTGGTCGCTCAGGGCTGGAGAGCTCTCCCTGCCCGTCTTTAACCCTCAGTGCCTCTATCTTGGGGATGGGCAGAAGGACGATTCCTCCTCTTAAGTTAAACCTTGCTGGCAGGGTACATCCAGTTTGAGGCTGATCCCTGCTTCCCAGCCAGTCCTGGCAGGCAGCTTCTCCCGGCTATCGATACCCTACCTGAACACGGCATCTGCTCCAGGCCGGCCAATTCACCTGGGAACTACGGGGAGAGGAGGGAGATGCTCCCCATCAAGATGCAGCCCCAGCCCCTCGTTGGGATCCCGGCCCCGCACCCCGGCCCCGCCTGGCTCGGAGCTCCCACAGGGGCTGCGCCGAGGCTGCGGGAACGGTGCGGGGGTGCGGGAAAGAGATGGCCAGAAGGAAGTGCCCGGGCAGAGCGGGGCGGGGAGGCGGCAGATCCGCATCGTCGGGGCTGGAGGGCGGCAGCGCCCAGGACACACGGGCTCCCCCGGACCCCTATACAGTCCCAGGGACACGCACCAAGTTCCCAGCCCCGCGCCCCCCGCACCGGCGCGGGTCCGGCCCCGGGGCAGCGCCGTCCCGGGGCCACGGAGCCCCCCCAGCTTCCCGCTCCGCCGGTCCCGCCAGCCCCGGTGCCCCGCTCCGGTCCCCCGCCCCGCTTACCCGCATCTCATCCTCGCCGGCGATCTCCTTCGGTCAGAAATGGCATCTCCCCCGGCCCCCCCGCCAAACCTCCACCTGCAGTAGCGCAGCTCCCCCTCTCCGCAGCGACAACACGAGCGGCGGCGCTCCCGGGGCCGGGCCGCCCCCCAGCCCCGCGCCCGGGGGAGGGAGGGAGGGAGGGCCGGGCCGGGCACGGGGCCCCGCCGGGGCCGCCCTAGGGCCGCACGGCCGGCGGCTGCCTGCCCTCCGCGCCCGGGCGGCCGGCGGCGCTGCGGGGCGGCGGCATCGCCCCCGCGGGCGGGCGGGCGGCTGGCTCGGCCCGGGCTCCGCACGCCCGCTCCGCCGGCCGGGTCTGCCGCGGCGGGGCCGGGCTGGGCGCTGCCGGCCCCCGCCTCCCCTCCGGGAGGAGCCGCCGGCGGGCGCGGGGCGGTGCGCGGAGCGGCGGGCACGGCAGCGGCGGCCGCGGCCGGTCCCTCCTCCCGCCGCCGCCCCCGCTCCGCGCGGGGGGTGCGGGTCCCCGGGGCTGCGGGGCGGGGGGAGCGAGGCCGGATCCCCCGCAAACCGGAGCCGCTCGGTGGCTGGTGGCCCCCGCAGCCCCCGCCCCGCCGCCGGCGGTGCAGCCTCGCTGCCCGCAGAGGACGGACCGGCGGAGCACCGCCCGTCACCGTCGCGTCGGTGCCCAGCCCTGCCCGCCGAAAGGACGATGCCAGGCTACCCTGGGGATTCCGGAGGGTCCGTCCTACATCAGCTGCCTCAGTACAGTGTTTTGCTCCTCTTTTTTCACTGTCCCCTCACCCCGGCACATGAGAGGGAAGAGGCGACACGGGGTGGGGGAACACTTCGAGGACTGATCTGGGACCTGGTGATCCCAAAGGCCCCCGCAGAGGCTCAGTACATGCTGAGCTGGTGGCATCTCATTCAGGACTAAGTGCACGACTTCCCAAGTGCTGCCCACCATTTCACCCCTTCCATAATGGACACTCTTTGTCGAGCAGCATTAGATTTGCCCAGCACTGGCTCTTCCAGCTGAGGCTGATTCTCTATCAGTAATGGACACAGACTTTGCTTCTAATGTGCACTTTCCCCTTCTGCTTCCTCTTGGCAGGGCTCTCCTGGGGTGCTTCCTGCTCTGTCCTGCTTCTACCCAGCTGTCCCTGGCTCCCAGCCAAGGTGGACCCAAGGCACGAGCACCAGGACCTTCTCCACCGGCACAACCTGGGACCAGGAGTCCCTTCATTGGATCCCATGCACTGCATCCCATGTGCCTTCCCTTGGACAGCTCTTTCAGCCAGTGGGAGCTTTTGAGAAAGGCGCTGGCTTGGCCTTCCACCAACCATTTAGCCGTGCCCAGGGGTGGAGATTCCCATGCAGAGCATCCCTCTGGGCAGCCCTCCCTTCCTCCCTCCTGCGAAAGCAGAGCAGTTCGCTTGCCCCAGGCTTCTCCTGTGCGATGGCTGCCCCTGTGGGGAGGCCAGTGGGCAGCACATCGAGCTGAGCCAAATGTCCCACGTGCCTGCTGTGCAGCACAGGGGTGGCCTTCCAAGCTCACGTCCTTGCAGTGGGCGACAAGCAAGCCCTGGGCAGCACGAGCCCCTCCTGGCACTCAGGCAGAGGCTGCTGCCTCCCTGGAGCCCTGTTATCCTCCTGCTTGGCACAGGCAAGCTTCTGAGCGGAGCAGGAATAAACAAAGGGTGAGCTTGCCAGCTGAGGGCTGAATCACTCCAGCTCTCTGCTCCCGCTCCTGCCCACCCCTAGATTCCCATAGGTGCAGACTCTGGCTTGGCTGGGAGAGTGGGTGCCCATCAGGTGTTTAGCCCTGCATGGGCTTGGGCATAGGGTCCTTGTGGCACAAAACAGAGGGGGTGAGAATGCGTGTGTGAGTGCACACGCTCTGCTCCTGCCATCAAGGAAACACAACCTGGCCCCTCTCAGTGGTCCTCAGACCTTCACTCAGTGTGGATCGATTCCTCTTATTATTATGGCTATGGCAGGGATGCCATCGATGTTAACAGCACTTCACAAATACAGACAAAGCCGGCAATCTGAATGCAGCCAGGAAAAACAAACAGAGGAAGACAAAGGACGGGCTAAGAGCCGTTTTTAATGCTTCCCCCCCACCGTTAAAGCCCCACGCAGGGCACAGCATATTCAATAATAACACTCTGGAGTAATTCCTGGCATTGTCTGGTGTGAGAGAGGGGAAATTTCACCTCAGCCCTTCCACAACGACACGGCGAGCACGCCATGCAGGCAGCACTGGTGGCATGTGAGAGCGATGCTATGCGCTGCCTGGAAGCAGGGGGCCTTCCAAGACCGTCTTTCCCATTTCGGCTCTGACGGCCACCCCACCCTGCGAGTGAGGCGAGTGGCAGAGGATGGACTGGGTGTGCAGAAGCAGGGACGAGCTGCTGGGCTAAGATGGCATCCATGCACACCTCTGCTACAGAACAGCCCCGGTTTGCTCGGACAGCTACAGTGTACATTTTGGCCAGCAGTGCGGTGAGGAGATGGGGAGGGTGGGGAGGGCAGTGAGAAGAAAGCATCATTTAACAGCCACTCTCCTCACTGGAGCACCAAGGCCCCTACCCACAGTGCCAGAGTGTAAGAGAAGCCAGTAAAACCAACCTCCCTCGAGGAGCAGCACTGCCATTTGGGCTTTTCTCTGTTTAGCTCTCACCCCACCTCATGGGCAGCACTTCCTCACCCCAACAAGCCCCAAGGACACCTCGGACAAAGGCAGATCTTGGCAGCAATGAACCCCGTTGATCTCTGTGGGAGGAACTGCACTGGCCCCTGCTCAGAAGCCCCAAAGGCTCCCATGTTTCTGCATTTACTGACCCGTCATGACCGGTGAGCTTATTGTTACGGTCCCTGAGGTGTTGTAGCACGGGTGACAGAGCACTGGGGACAGCCAGAAGCCCACAGCCAAACCTCCCTGGGAGTGCTGTTCCCTCCTGTCCCCACTGACAGCCAGCAGCTATGTGCAGCTGCCAGCTTTGCAGCAGACATGCCTTTTTTCCCCCTCCCATCACCTTTACTGGCCTCACCCATACTGTAGAGACCAACTCCAGCTGCTGTGGGTCAGACCCTCAGCTAGGTCAACCTCCATTTTGAGGCATGAAGTGACTCAAAGTGCCCTGGCCCTCCAGGTGTGACTATCCCTTGCTGACCTCCGTGTAGCCCCAGGATGCAGAGGACACTGCAGAGCAGCTCAGCTCACAGGCCCTCAATGAACATGTTCCTCTTTAAAACCTGCAGGGAATGGCAAGAACATTTGGGTGTCCATCTGCAAGGGCTTGTCTCTCAGCCAGATGCTCCAGCTCTTTGCCACTGCCATCCTCAGATGAAAACGGGCTGTGGCAGATGGTTCCCTTCTGCTGGCAGGAGGCAGGAGTTTATCCCTGCTCTCAGCTCCCTCCTGGAGAGGCGGCACCTGCACACTGCATGAGGGACTCAGCTTCCCTCCTGGACAGTGGGGAGTGGACCTGCCCCTTAATGGGGCGAGCTCGGGCATGCTCGTCTCCCCTGGTTTCAGTGCACATGTCCAGGAATCCCACAAAACATCCAGAAAGGGCTGAGCTGGCAGGAGGGAGGTGGATTTTAATTACTCCCATTATTATTATTATCATTCCTTTTCTTTCAGATTTTCACACTTTCGCTGTAACAAGCTGAACTGAGAAAATACATGCAAATGCCAGGCAGAGATAAGATGTACCACACCTTGAAGTACTGCCAGCACTGGCTCTGGGAACGCCAGATCAGCTGTCTGCCCCTCCAGGCTCCTCCCTTTGCCATCAAGGACAGGGGGAGGGTCTGTGCCCACTCTGCCCCTGTGCATCTGAAGAGGAGGGTACCTCACATTTCCCCTACACTCGACCAGCAACCAGCTCCTCGATCCTACCCAGTAAGATCCTGGATCCCAACCAATCCTTGGAGAAGGCAGTGTAACCTTCTGGCTGCTTGGGACAGGTATGGATACAGACCTCCCCTGCCCTCCTCAGTGCTGCTGACCTCCATCAGAACCTGTTCCTGAGCATGGCTGTTCCACTGGGCCCCTGTAGATGCAGTCAGGGAGAAATGTGCTCCCAGATCACGTTCTTCCTTGGAGGTGGTGACATTTCAGGGTGTGTGGGGGGAGTGGGACGAAGAGGCAAGGCAGGATATTCTTGCTCCCCCATCCCCACAGCCATCTGGATGTGTGCTGATGCCTCCTCACAGCAGGCTGAGTCAGTCCAGTGGCTTCTCATTATCAGCTGGAGGGAGTCCAAATTCTGCATTGTACGGCTGCTCCTCAGTGAAACTGAGGATCATTATCAAGTATTATCATAATGGTTTCTCTCTCTACTGTATTGTACTTCTCCCTGCCCTGGTCAGCTGATTGATTTGGAGCAGAATGATCCAAAAATCTTTCGATCACCAGCCGTCCCTTTGGGACAGCTGTGGCTGGAGCCACGCAATGTCACCCTTGACATGGGCTGGGGCTGTGCAGGCCACAAAGGGGATCCCACCACTGTCCCCACCACAGCCTCACTTGCTGGAGGCTGCAGGCGTGCAGCTGAGCCCATCTCCAGACATCTCTGTCCACAGAAGGTGAGATGAGAGGTAGGAGATGCCATGCTCGTGCCTTGCCCATCTCAAATCATGACGTCCATAATGCTCTGGAGAATGGGCATAAAGTGGAGAAAGAAGCTTTTCTGTAGGCCCCCTCACACAGGTGCTGCTGAAGATTGGGATGACCTGTTGGTGCACAGGGGCTGCCCCAGTTCAGCTCACCCAGGTCTCTGCCAGGGCACTATTTGAGTGACCCGTTTGAGTCCAGGGTGTGGAAATTAGGCCTTACTATGCAATGTTCTGCCATGGAGAGAGGCCACAAGCCCTCATGTCAGCCTGATTCTAGTGCTGATAGCTCGACTGCTCTGTCAAGCAGCCCAAACATGTGGCATGAAGGGCTGAGGGAAAAGGCTCCATTAAGTTCTTAAGCTCATTGACACATATACAGAAGGTATTAATAATATCAAACACCTCAGTGTCTATTGTAGCCCACGTCCAGGACATGAAAGATAATTTCTGGGACAAGGAAGTTACGACAGTGACATCTTTTTAACAGCTTGGTATAAGAATAGGAGCTGCACAACGGGACAATGATTAAAGATCTTGGCACAAAGGAGAGAGGGCTTGGTGTGCACCATGAGTGTGGAGGACATAAGAGTTGTGTCAAATGCCCACACTGAAAAAGCAAAGGCTGTGTTGGGCGTGGAGAATGTGAAGGTGGTGTGGGAGCCATCCTGCTGGGGCTGACTCACAGATGCTTGGCAACTAACAGAAAGGGGTCAGGGTGCCTGGAGGGGATGAAATGGGCTCCTCACCTTAATGTTGAAAAGAAGTTTGGCCCCTACCTAGTGTGGCAGGCAAAGATGAGCATGGCTTAGCTGGGGCTGCAGCCAGCCCAGCAAGCAGCGCAGGGAAAGGTGATGAAGAAGAGCAGGGGAGGGAGCCAAGCTGCACTGGAGGCTGGGCAAGGACCGGGGAGCAAACATATCAGTCAGGGAAGGGGAAGGCTGGCATGGGGCAGGGCAAGGAGGAAGCTCTGCTCCCTGAAGGCCAGAGCCAGAGAAGCAGGGGCAGCAGACCAAGCACCCGGACACTCTCAGGGTGAAATTATTACTAATACCCTCAGTGTTTCTTTGCACACATACGTGGTCCCCTAATGCACACTGCACATGTAAACAGTCTCCTAGTGACATTTGCATGCCCAATTACATCTGCATATAATTGATTTACATGCACAGTTGGAGAGTGTTTAAAACACTGGAGCCTGCTTTGCTCTTTCCCATGGCCACCTCCCTAAACCCCGGCTGGAGGAAAAGCACCTCATGCTGGGGCCAAACCCTGTCCCAGCCCCACCCTGCAGCGGTGTGCAGGGAGAGCCCAGCAGTGGCACATGCCGAGTGGGATGGGCTCACAGCTGTGCCCTCTCCTGCAGCTCTGGCATCGGCAGCGACCCCAAACTCGACCCCAAACCCAGCCATAGCATTTGCTGTTTGCTCAGCTCCTGTTATAAGAGACTGGCGCCTTTCCAAAAAGGATTAAAAGCAGGGAGTGAGAAACATAAAAGCTCATGTAATTACGTGCAAAAAAAGCCCCTTAATAATTTATAGAGGGAGAGGGTAAATATCTTCATGTGTCATTCAAGTGTAGCTCATTGTCCCGTCTGGCTAATACCCAGCGTGCACGCATCACAGGCTTTATCCAGGAGGCTGTTTTGCCTTTAATACCTTTCATAAATTATTGAATTTATAAAGAGGAAAGCAGGTGTCATGTCACTCCTATAAACAGCTCGTTAGTTAAAACTAACGAAGGTGGGGAGCAACAGTTTCCTCCTGGCTTGTCTGTCTCCCCTCTCGCAGTCTGCTGTCACCTGTGATGCAGCACAGTGCCTGAGCCGGGGCAGGGCAATGGCACTCACCTCAAACAATCTGGCAGCAGATAGTGGCCTGTGGCAACCCCACCCTCTGGCTTTCTGAGACCTGCTTGTGCCCTCCATAGAGGCCTGAGAGGGGTGAGGATGGAGGTGTGGAGAGGATTCTTGGCTTGCCTGCGGCAGCGTCATCACCTTCATGTCACCTGTGGTCCTCTGGGTGCAGCAAAGGGACATCAGCTCGTGGGAGTACCTGAGGATGCTCTGAGCACTCTACTGCCAGCAGGAGGGCAAGTGTGAAGGTGGACCCTTAGGGCAGGACAGGCAGGAGGCAGAGATCTCCATGGCAGGAGGGTTGAGTACAGACCAGTCTCTGCCAGGAGGGTCCTCTCATTGCAACACCCACGTTTGCCCCATTTCCAGCAGCCCAGGACCAGGACTCACTGCTCTTGAGTGCAGGGGATGTGGTTTCAGGCTGGCTGGGGGAAGCACAGCATCTCCCTGTTTTTTGCTGAGTGAGGCAGGGTGTGAGAGGCCACCTCTAAAAACAGCAGAGATGCGACTGAGTCAGGCAGCACGTGTCTACGCAAGGGAGTCAGCCCGAGGACCCACGCACAGGAAAACCAGAGTGCGAGCCACCCACACAGCCTCCGCTGGGCAGCCGGGCCCCCCTGCCAGGCTGTGCCCCACACCCCTGCACTGCGGGATGGAGCTGCTCGGGGAGCAGCTGGTTCGGAGGCTCTGCTTTTGCTTTCACACCCAGAAGAGAGTCACTGAACCCCCCCACACACCCTCTCCAAATATAATACATATGCATTAAAGAACAGCTACAGAAAGGGGAGCCATCAGAAGTATTTTAAACAGTTTTGAGCTAGTGCCAGATCTGGGTGAATAATCTGCAACGCAAAGGACCCACGTGGAAAACGTTGCCAGGAGTGCCAGCATCCCGACGGGCACAGCACAGAGATGGGGATGCACGGAGCAACCCAAGCTGCAATTGCCAGCAGTGAGGCACGTCTGAGCCACATGATGAATGTTGGCCCCTGAAGAAGACCCAGCAGGGCCTTGCGGGCATGGGAAGAGGGAACTCAAACTATTGATAATCAATTAACTCCTTCAATTACTGCAGCTTAATGAGGTAGCACCAAGTCAGCTCTAATGAACATCAGTTTAATAGAGGCGGTTCCTCGGGCGCTGGTATTTGACTCAATCTTTACAAGGTAGGGAACGCTGCAAAAGTATCAAGCAATTAGTGTCACTTAACGAACATCCACTCCCTGCTCTCTGCAGCACGGGGTGTCCCTGACCCCCGGAGAGCGGAGAGGTCCTGCCCTGAGCCCAGCTGGTGCCCGGTGCAGTGGCCCAGCAGCACCAGGATGGCCTGGGAGGCAGCTCTGCCACCACAGCTCTGCGGGCAGCACAGGGCTCGTTTATCCTGGCAGAGCGCGCGGTTCCCGGGGATGCTGCCGGATGCATTAGTTGCTGTAAGATGAAGTGAATGTCACCGGGCCCAGCTCTTCCCTAGAGGCAGCTATTTTTTGGGTTTTTTTGGTGGTGACAGTGTAAGTGCCAAAACAAATGTCATTGCCCGCTGGCCCTAGTGTCTCCCTAGAAACCTGCTGGGTTCCGTGTAGCACAGGGGAAGGAAGGGGGGAGTGGAGGAGGGATGCTGCTCCCCTCAGCAGAGCAGGGATGCTGCTCCCCTCAGCAGAGCAGTGTCCCTAACACGAGCCTGTCACAGGGGAGCTGTGCCAGGACCCCCACTGCACCCCTATGCCACAGCTGCAAGCAGGGCCTGGGAAGCCCGGTGGAGGAGGGCATGGCTGTCCCTGCTTAGCAGGATACTGCTGATCCAGAGCCAGGGTGGGGATCCCCCAGAAAGCCGGGATCCCAGAGGTGCCATTCCTTGGGAAGCACGGTGCTGCACCGTTTTGGGGAGGGTTTACATACTAAGGAGCCTCCGGTGGAGTAAAGACAACCAGACATCTATTTTGGGTCTCGAAGCCAAAGGCTGTATTTCAAATCCACTAATCAGGTGAGAATACATCAAATGTGTGCAGCGTGGAGCTGGGAAGGAGGGGGACCCTCTGGCTCCGGGCAGCACTCCCCACTCCACAGCAATGGCCCCATGGCAAAGGCCCCTGGCACCACGTCAGCACCTACCAAACAGGGCTTCCAGGGGAAGGGTCCCCTTGCTCTCTTGGTGCTGAACCCCAAAATCCTGCTGCACTGGGTCTGTGCAGAGGAGCCCTTCCAGCATCTAAACCTCCATGGGCAGGACCTGCTAGGGCTCTGCCTTTACCCAGAGCTGAACTGAGCTGCTGCAGGGGTACCTGTGCCTCAGCCCCACTCCCCACAGACAGAGCAGATGGAGGGCACAGGCTGGCTCCCCGAGCCCAGGTGTGTGGTGCAGGGGCTGCCCGTGCCCACGGATGCTGTGGCAGATGGAGGGGATGTGTGCTGCCTCTGCTGCCTGCTGGGACCACACAGGGGCTTGGCCACAGCCTCCCTGCCCTGCTGATGGGCTTGAGAGCAGGCTGGGAGCACAGTGGGTGGCTCCAAGGGCTCAAATGACAGGAGAGGCACAGGTCAGGTAATTCACCCATGTGGATGTATGTGTGTCTGTAAAAGCTCTTGGGTCTGAGAGCAGTTCCCAGGGGTCCAATGTGCATCTACCCTAAGAGTAAATGACCCTTGATCCAGTCTGAGGAGGGCAAAGGGGGGAGACATTCCTGCTCTCTCTGCCATTCCTGCACAGAGCTGGTCTACAGCTCACATGGGAAGAAGGACCCAGGAGACCCATGATCACCAGTGCTGGCCAGGATAAGCCAGAAGGGAAGTGCAAGGCAGAGGATTGGAGGAAGAAGAAGAGACATGGGTAGATATAGGTAGGGAAGGTAACAGCCCTGCATGCCTGGTACACCCATACAAAGAATCTGGGCATCTCAGTTCCCATGAGCAACTTATCTGGGACCAGAGTAATCAGCAACTGCCCCCACCTCTTACCAATCCGACGGCACCAACTGCAGATGCAGGTAGTGGAAGTATTGGAGCTGGTGCCTAAAAGGATCTGTACAGATTCCCCCTGGTGCTGTCCAGTCTCTGGGTGGGCAGAGGAGTGTTTGTCCCCTTCAGTCCTCGCAGTGCCCATTCATCCTGCAGTGTGAAGGGGATACAGGGTGCTAGTCCTGACTGGCCTCCCCCAGACCACTTTGTCACTGTTCATAAGGGCCAGAAAAGGTGCTGAGAGTGGGTCTTGGGCACGTGAAATGCTGGGGGTGGCTGCTGCACCAAGGACACTCACAGAGCTGATTTAATGAAACAGCTACACAGTTCCAGGCACCAGAGATTATTCTTGTTTCTCGTTTCTTTCCTTGTTTGGTTAACTTACTGAAAGACTAACTAAAATTCTTATGATGCCGGAGCAACATCTTCACAGGGTTTTACAGAGGTGGAAGGGCAGCTTTCATGTTATCCTGCAGCAACTCTGCAGCTGGTTGGGCTTGCCAGGGGAGCAACAAGGGGCTCATAATCCTGGCAACAGCCACTCTCTTCTCCGAAGTTGGCAGTGCTGTAGAGAAACAGTGCTGTCTGGAGGGCAGCAATGTCAAGGGCTGGCAAGCCCCAGGGTCCCTCCTGCCTTCTGCCCTCTCACATGTTGGCTTTGCAGCTTCTGGGCTCCATTTCACAAGGAGGGCTTGGGGACACAGGGAACTGAACCGAGTGATGAGGGAAGTCTCTGTGCACCTTCTGTTGCTACGTCCTCCTGCCCACGGGTAACTCCCACTGGGGGCGTTGCTCTAGTAAGCTCTGCTTCCTCGTCCAGAAGGTCCCGTGGCCTTGCCCTGGTCTCCCCACAATCCACAGACAAGCAACCTCACAGCATCCCTTGTTTCCCCAGGCCGTGTCAGCGTGTGTGGCAGAGTCTTCCCCCTTCCCACCCGCTCCTCATCAGCTGGCAAAGCCCCAGTGGTTTCCCCCAGAGAACGTGTGGTGAGACACAGCATGAAACAACTGCAGATAATTAGAGGATTGAATGGGGTATGGGAGCAGAGCAGGGAGCTTGCAACAGCCATAAATAGCTCGTCTTGCCGAGCTGCTTAACTCCTTGCTTGTTCTTGCCAAAGTGCAGACCCCAAAGGGATGGTGCCTGTGCATGAATAGGGGTGGAAAGTTCAGGAGCATATTTTTAAACCATTGAAGCTGTACTCGGGCTGAGTGATACATTATTGTCTCTGTGTGTCACTTGAAATGTCTCATGAATGCAAGGAATAAAAAAAAAGCACAAATTTGCCTCTCTAAACTCCCACCCCTCTGCTTCTACCCAAATAACGTCAGGCTAGAGCTGACAGGTGAAAGGAAAGCACCACGGGGTAAGGCTGCTTAAAAGCAGCATGAAAAGCTTTTCTCTGGAAGGAGGAGCCCCAGCCTGTGGGGCCAGAGGGCAGCAGGAGTGGCAGCAGGCACAGGTACCAGCAGACAGCACTGTGCCAGAGCCTGCTAGGAAAATATTGGGGTCCCCAAGGAGTCCCCAGGAAGGGCAGTAGGGCTGTGTGCCTAACAGGGACATCCTCCATCTCACATGGGAGCAGGCTTTCCCCAGCCCCTGGGAATACTGGATGTAGATTTAGTGGCCAAGGACAGCAAGAAAATAGGGTCAACTAGTCTTGACTATTGCCCAAAAGAACAAGGGACTACCCCTGCTACCCCACCCTGGGTCAGGGTAGGATGGTATCCCCTCAGTTCTGCCTCCCCTCAGCCTCTGGGGCTTCTCTGGGTGGCTGGCACTTGGTGACAGTGACAGTCTACAGTCCCCAGGGCTGGCAGCCAGCTTTAAGCTGTGATTGGAGAAGAGATCCCAAAAAGCCTGACAAACAGCTGGAGCCATGGTGAGATACAGTGGGACAGAGGGAAAAAAACCAGAAACTCACTGGGAAATCATTTCTCTCTTAAATGGGGCTGATGTAATTAAGCAGCACGGGCTTTATGAATGATACCATCTCTGCCTCAAAACACATCATTACCTCTCTCCATTAGAGCAGTGTTTTTAAATACATATTTCCTCTTCCAATGCCTGAGGAGAAGGCTCCATGGCTGGGATGCCAGGATATGTTGCTAATCACCTCTTATTTCACCTAGTGGCAGGGAAGTGCTTGGTGCTGAGCTCTGGCTCTCCCACACACACACACCTCTGCTCCAGGTTGCTGCCACACACTCTCCCCTTCCTCTCTTCTCTGCCACCACCAACACCAGAGTGGGTGATGGCACTCAATCTGCATCCTCCAGCCCCAGAGGGTTTGAGGCTTCCCATGCCCAACTTGCCAGGGACACTAGTGCCAGGGGTCACCCCAATCCCCTCCATCCAAGCTAAGTAAGCCCTTTACCATACTTGGTTTTCTTGTTTTACAGAAGCCGGGGCTCAGGGGGATGAGATATTTCACTGACTGCTGACCCAAATTGGTTTCCTCCCTCTGGCACCCCCTGCACCCCACAGGGTCTGGGTATTTCTCTCAGGCAGGTATAATTTGGGCATTTTGGTTCCAGATGACTCCCCCAGCCCATGCCACATCTGCCATGAGTGCTCACTGCAACAGATTAGAGAGGCCCGAGCAAGAACGAAGGGCTTTTGTACTAGAAATTGAAAGTTGATGGAGTGTGTCATAGGAAAATGACAACAACCTACTGTACCTCGAAAGACAATTATATTTCCTTCATTGGTAGTGATTGAATTTCTCCATCAGTGACACTACTAACATCGTTGACACCAACAGCTCTCTTCTGGAAAGGCTCTTTCCCAGCTGCACACCTGAATTTCCTTACACCTGCCCTCTCCTCAGCTACCTGCTCTGCTTCTTGTGCTTTGGCAGGACGTGTCAGCTCACAGCCAGTACAGAGACCACTCTCAGCTGGGCACACCCTCCCTCCCCATCCTTGTGCTTCTGCAGACCTGTGCTCCCCTCAGCTCTGCTCCTCTGGACTAATTCTGAACGTGCCATGGCTGGAAATCACAAAGCTGAATCATGTTGCTTCACTGTGACCAGCCATGCAAGTACATCACAGTGCCAGGGCCCCGCTTGGCATCTCTTTTACGAACTCACACTGGCAAACAGAAGGAGCTGGGACACGTGATGACCTTTCCAGAGGTGGGAAACAGGGTCAGGCAGCACCCCCAGCTGCTGTGGGATTTGAGCACTGGACAGCCACTAGCACCCCAGAGAGCCTGCTCTGCCTGCAGACCTGGAGCACCATGTCGTGGGCACTTGTGCTGGTGCTGGACGCTGGCCTGGGGAATCTCTGCAGCCATGTCTCACACCAGGGTTAAAGGGACAGCCAAAAGCTCCTTCTCTGAGTGACTTTGGCCTAGAATCTGGAGTAGCACAAGCCCCAAGAGGTGTAGGGTGGGTTCCTGTGTATGCCCTCCACTGGCTCTTTCCCATTTCACTGCAACCCAGCCCGAGTTTCATGCCTGCTGGCAGAGCATCAGCCTGATTTATTAAGACATACAAACTAATGAATGAGCCACAGCAAAGCACCGGGAGTCTGGTACATCCCATCACACCCACCCGCACTGGGCCAACTGAGCTGTGCAAGGCTCCTCACAAGCCTTGACCTCCTCAGCAAAGACCAAACCCCAAAAACCTGGGGAGCACTGGAGGGTGCCACCACCCCATACACCTTTTGGGGGGACAGTGGTCACAGCTGAGATTACGTTCACGCTGTGCAGGGTGAAAATCCCACCTGGAAGGACCGGGAGGAGGATGCCACATTGGGATGAGGCTGGCTGAGGCGGGCACGTCACCCCACTCCTCTCCGTGGGTGCCCTGCAAGCCGGGGCTGAGGAATCACGCATGCTCCTGAGGCTGTCAGAGCCCCATATGTTGTGTGGGCTGAGAGCACATATGTTAGATACACACACATCTACGTGTGCCTGCGTATATATATACACAGACATATATAAGAGAGAGACTATTATAGACACAGATTTACATATATAATCAACACCAGCAATTACTGCAGGAATTTTAAGGCGACAGAATCAGCCCCAGATACCAGAAAACAGCTATCTTTGTCTCGACCCTCTGAGCCTTTGGTTGGGCTGGTGAATGCCACGTGCCAGACTCCCATGAGGGAAGGGTGCTGGAAGGAAGCAAGGCTGCCCATCTCCCATGCTTGCACTCTGCACAGTGCCCCAGGAAGGAGCAAAGCATCCTCCCTGGCCATGCACAGGACATGCAGGTACCCAAATCCTACAGCTCAGCAGGGAGCTGGGGGGATGCTCCTGCCTGAAGGCAGCCTGCATCCCTGGACAAGCTGGATGAGCTGCCCTATCACTAATGGAGAGAAAAGGCCTCTCAGGGGTAGGGCTAATCTCGTTGTAAGGTGGCTGCCCGAGAAAGGTCAGATGAATTTTGCCTGGACGTGCCTTTTTTTCTCCCTGCTGACTATAAATGTCACCCAGCCGGTGGGCTCCAAGGCAGGTACCTCTAGAGAGGCCACATGCAGACAGGTGGCATGAATCCAAGTCCATAGGTGCTGCTCTGGATGAACCCTGGTGCTACACACATCCACAGGTGGCACAGGGAGAGAAGCCCACCTCCAGCTCAGGATTTGAGACCCTGAGATTTCTTCCAGCTACATGGCTCAGCTGGTAAAAAGTTCTTGCCCACTTCAGCTTGGTAAGTGAAACTTTTCCACTCATCATCTCCAATAGCCCCCAGCAGCATCACCCAGCTGTAAAGTACTTCAGAGTTGACTCAATGTCACATTTAAGTGCTGGAGGCATCAGAATTCAGGATGCTTTAGAAAGGTTATGTAAACCATTATATCAAATCCTGGGAGAGTTATTAAGGTGAGCGGCAGAGCATGGGAGAAGGGGTGATTATCTCACAGCAGTGCTGTGGAACCACACCAGCAATGGCCAGCAGAAGGATGTAACTCATTCTCCTTACAAGCCTAATTTTGTTTCTCCCTAATGTTTCTTAAAAAAAAAATAAATCATCTTTCCACCAAAGAATTCTCTATTCTGGAACATAACTATTTGAGAGAGTCTCCAATTAAGCAGCTAAGGCACTGGGGAGATAAGGAAGTTTGAAAAAGGGGAAAGTTCCTAACTATTGGACGAGCCTTCTATTTCCCCTCCCTTTTTTGGAATGTTGTATTTCAAATTCAGTGCGGTCTATTAACTCCAAATTTATTTTATTCATCTGAACTTGTGCCTTTGAGGACTTTGGGGGAGGACTGCATGGTTAATTTTGGAGTTATTTTCTATGGACTCTTGAACCTCTCAGAAGTGCATGGACTCCCCAGGGAGGTTCTCCAGTCGGCAGAACTTGTCTTCAAGGACATGAAAGCATCTGCAGGGGCCTGCAGTTTTTCAGAGTTTGGAATGGACCCAGCCAGACTGAAAGACTTTAAGGAATCCTTAGGAACATCAAATGTATTTTGTAAAGCCCAGAGCTGACCTGCTTGGGCTAAACAATGGTAAAAAGCTTGTGGGGCCAACACAACACTGGGAATTGCAGGCCCAAAGCAGCCAGCAGAAGGACCAGCATAAGTCAGGAGCCATCGCGCTGCAAATCTTTGGTGCTGGTGGGATAGAGCAGCCAAGACACACTAATTATAACAACATCCCTGATGGACATCCTGCAGCATCCTACCCACAGTGCTCCCACATAATGCTGCGTCCTCCAGAGAAAAGCCACTGAAACCACAGTGAGACAGCTAGAGCTGCCTTGTAGATCTCCTAATCCCATGAGACTTATCCCACAGGATTTACACACCCCATCTCCATGCCAGCAGCCTGCATCCACCTCCAGGTGAGCCACTGGGATGTTGCGACTTTGTGCACCATCACCAGGGTGAAAGGAGGAGAGTATCCTGTTGCAGACTGATCCCTAGCCCACAGTCCCAGTCCAGAAGTGTCCATACTGGAGTCTGGGAAGGGAGGCAGTGCTGCCTGCACACAGATATGGGGATGGTGTGTGTGCTGGCAGTCCTGGCAGTGCCTCCTGCATGGGACACGTGGGCTCTGCCTCCCCAGCCCCTCACAGAGAGGAAGAGTAAGCATCACTGAGCAACTGGGTGAATTCCTGGACCAAACAGGCAGTGGGAACAGCGCCGGGTGTGCAACTAGACAGTTCAGCCCTACAGCTG
This sequence comes from Pipra filicauda, assembly GCF_003945595.2. Classification (NCBI taxonomy): domain Eukaryota; kingdom Metazoa; phylum Chordata; class Aves; order Passeriformes; family Pipridae; genus Pipra; species Pipra filicauda. The sequence continues at coordinate 747,425 of NW_024104118.1, read as the reverse complement.
TGCTGCTGTCACCCCCTCTGGTGGGTTACAACTGCAGTACATGCCACTGGCATTCAAACACTTATTTTCCTTTCTCTGTGTGTTCAGTGGTGCGTGATGGTGCCAGTGTCAGACACGGGGGCAGGTAACTTACGGTGGCTCCGGCAGCGTGTGGTCACTGTCCAGGCTGAGCTGCGTGACAGTCCTTTCTAATACCACAGCACTACTCCTCAAATCCTGAAAATGCTGCTATTGAATAAACTCTGGCCATGGGCTTGGCCCAGCCGTGCCCACAGGAAGCTCTTTGGAGGGTGCTGGGGGCCCCAGCTGTGTTGTGAGTAGGTGCTGTTATTTGTAGGTCACCCATGAAGATGCCACAGAGGGACGGTGTGAAGGAGCATCTAGGCTGGGGTCAGTCTCCACCTGCTCTGTGCACTAAAGGAGCCCCAACTCCTGGGCTACCAGCTGGCACCTTTCACTGATGTTAACATTCATTTAACAAAAATTACAAATACCCCCAACACGGGCTAATTAGCTAATGACATTATTTTGGCCTGATGTGCCACGTAATTAAACAACTAATAAACGCCAAGAGTCCTGTGCTGCTGAGGCTCCTGAGTCAATACCATGCTATTACCATGGTGTAATTGAGTTTACCGAGAACCTCAGCACAGCTGTCCCAGAGCCCATGTGAGGAATGGTATTGAAATAGCCACCAGAGACCCACCCGCTGGATAAAGGGGAAAGACAAATCTTTTAATCTGTGATACAGCCCAGAGTCACACACGGAGAAGACAAGTTCGTGCTTCACACTGTGGTAATTGCATTTGCTAGAGAGGTGGGTACACACCTCCCAAGAGGGGCTACATGTGCAAGAGCTGCTCTGACACCACAAGAGGCTTCCAGGGCTCCAGGGAGGTGGGAGTGGGATGAAATGTGACTTCTCCTCACTTCTGCAGAAACATTTCCAGAAGTCTATTTCTATTTACATTTTTCCATCAAAGAGGAGCATTTTTTGGTGTATTTCTGATGACAGAACCAAAAGGCACATTGGGGCTACTGAGAGGTCTCAGGCATGGCTCAAAGTTTCCTCCTGCATCGCTGGCCTTTGGAGACCAAGAGCCTTAACCTAATTCTCTGCTGCCAGGCTGAGAATGGGCTTGGAGCTGGATTTGGAGCCGCAAAACTCCCTTCGGATTTTTTTAGTGCTTGTAGGAAAGAAGGAGAGGAGTAGGCTGGCAACCAAGCTCTCATTTGAGTCATTTAGCATCTACAGATGTCTCATTATTATCTGCTGTCCCTGGGGCAGGGAGGGTGATTTTGAGGTCCTCAGAGGTGATTCTGTGATATGGACATGTTGTCAGGCAAATGCAATGAACATATGACCTTTGCACACACACAGACATCGGTCCAGGCTCCTCTCCCGTGCCACCCGGGCTCACTGCAGCGTGCAGACCTTGCTCTCCCCTCCCCGCAGCCCTGCTCCTGAGCCCGTGTCCCCAGATGCACCCCAGCTCCAGCCTGCCCTCCTCCTCCTCCTCACCTCCCTTCTCTGGCAATGCCAGAAAGAGCTCCTTCCGCTCCTGACCACTCTCAGGCAGAGCCTGAAAGCTTCGCCGTGGCATGGCAGCATCTGTCATCCCAAGGCAGAGGCACAAGCCTCTCGCACTGCGCTGCTGTCAGGTCCCTGCATGGCAGCAGTGGGCAAAGCTGAGTCCTGGTGGCAGTCTGCAGGCTCTCTGGCCCCGTGGTGGGAGTCTCCTGGTGACAGCGCAACAGAAGGACAGGGCACTGCAAGGGATGGACATGGGGCTGCATAGCCAGGAGCCAAGGCAGGACTGGGAACCTGCACTCTTCACACAGGGTGGGACAGTGGCTGCAGCTCAGTAGGTCCAGCTCTCATCCAGCACCTCCGTTCCACACTGGAAACAGCTAAATGGGGCCCAGATGGAAATGCAGCAGGAGTCTGGGCAGGCAGCCCCATCCCAGGGGTTACAGCCACAGTCGGTGGAGCCTCAGAGCTCCTGGAGAGTTTCTGGGAGTGCGAGCAGGATTGACAGGCTGCAGCTGATGGGCTGGGCAGTGCTGCTCTGAGCAGGGCTCATCTCACAGAGCTCCTCAAGAAAAGGAGTTTGGAGACAGAGTGATGAGAGAGCCCAGAGGGACCACTCAGCCTGTACTCCCAGCTCTTGCTTAGCACAAACCACATCATCCCCCAGGAGCTCTGCAGCAAACCCACAAGGGTTCCTCACTTCACACGCTGTCGGCATTTAAAGCAGACGACTTCAGAAGTGCAGTTGGAAGCAGACTAAGCCTTCGTCCCAGTGCGTGAGGAGCACCCCAGGACAGTGGGAGAGGGATGATGGCAGGGGGACAGTGAGAAACAGGGCTATATCAAAAGAGGGGCAAAACCTGTGCTTGCAAGAGGGCAGAGAGTGGGTGCCTGCCAGGACTGTGGCCGCGGGTGGCCCATGCGAGCAGTGCCAGGAGCAGAGGCTGGCAGAACTGCTGGCAACTCTGAGGAAGAGGTGGGTGTGCAAAGGCTCAGCGACGGCAGAGCCACTGCTGACAGTGAGAGGCAGCTCCTGTCGTTAGCATGAGCCAGGCTCTGCCAACACAAACACCCAGACTGCTGAAAACAAGATGTGCGGTCGTGCGTCTTTGCTGTCAATCAGCAGCACGAAGGGAGCACACTGAGGCTGCTCTGTCTGCAACAGAGAAGGGCTCGTGGTTTGCCTGAAATGTCTCCGTGGTGGCCGTGGGCAGCCCCATCAGGGTCTGGTCGGGGGGGATGGCTGTACCCAGGTGGCAGGAATGTTCTCCGTACTCCTGGCTGGTAGGGGAAATCCTCCCAGTTCCCTGGCTGCAGCTCGCCCGCTGTCCTCCCATGCCCACAGCTGACATCTGACATCTAACATCTGCTGCTGCTGTGCAAGAGAGAGAGGTGCTTGTGTGGAGAATGATTTCTGCACTCCAGAATTACTCACAGAGCACTCAAAAGCCGTGCCAAGGGCAGGCAGGGTGCACGGGCAGGGACATGACCCCTTTGCCATGGGGCCACTGCCTGCCACTCACCCCAGGGAGTGGCAGCCACGGGACAGCCTTGTCCCAGTGCTGGCAGAGCAAAGCAGCTCAGCAGCAGCCACGGCTCCTTCCTCACAGGCTGCAGCAACACAAAGTGCATGGAGACCTCCCTCCATGGGGTGGACATGGTGGTGTGACTCCAGGGACTCAGCTGTGCCAAAAACCAGGGGTTCAGCTCATAGCAGCAGAAGATCCCCAGATGCCAAACTGCTGGGATGTCTCCTGGGGAAAACAGGCTGAGAAGAGCAGGTGGAATGCTGGCTGGAAGTTACCATGGGAGCTGCACCCATCACAGGGCAGCACTCAGATCCCTAAGGGACCACCACCCCCCCAAAAAGAGGCCTGCCCATGGCTGAGCTCCAGTTCCTTCCCTCTGAGCCACACTGCTCTGCTTTGCCATGAATGCAAAGTTTAAGTCTTCTCTTTTATCTCTCATTTCTATGCTGACATTTCGAAGGAAATTTGCTCTCCTCCTTGAAGCTTGGAAATCTGTATCCAAGAGCACTTGGGCCCAAAAAGCTGAGAAGATAAACATATTTGGACGTGTGATTTCACAGTGGCTACGTTGATAGCTTTCAGAGGTCTGGTCCTGTCCATCAATTACCCGCAATGTGCATCCAGACGTGATACAGGAGAACAAAAACCAACTCATTAGAGGGGAAGAGAGGTGAGTGAGCACCAAGACTGGTTAAAGAGAGTGGCTTGCATTTTAAGGAGTAAAGGGAGAGACTTCTCCCCTGCTCTTTCCCCCCACCCCGATACAAGGCCACAACATCTGGGAGACACAGCACAACAGCACAACATGCCCCACAGGGCATGGCCACAGGGCATCACCACGACCCAGAAGGCACCAGCAGAGCTGACTTTTGGGCACGAGACGTGGCATGGAACAGAATCTGTAGAAGAGGCTTTGAAGTGGAAACATTTAGAATGGGATTTTTTAAAGATATTCAGGCCCCTCTCTCTCTTCCCTCTGGCCTGCAGGTACTTAGGAACGCTTTGCACATAAAGAATTATTTGTCTAATATATCACGTTAGAATGTGAGATGACATATCCAGGACAGACTTTTGTATAAAGCAGAGTTTTAAAAGCAGAATTTTAGCAGTCCCGGGGGGCTCTGGGGCATATAAAGCATGCGGTGGAACGAGCAATGATTTCTGTTTAGCCCAGGCAAGGATTTTTGCTTGTATTCTCTGTCCCTAGGAAAGACAATTATCATTGGCACTTCTGAGCCCAGTGCAGCCCCAGAGGGAGGTTGCAGAGAGCTGTGATGGGTGATGGGGTGGTCCCAGGGGGTTGCAGCGGGGTGGGGGGAACAAGGACTTAATTCCAACACAGTGCAGACAGGAGCTACAGGCAGGGAGTGATGGAAGTTGGCTCTGGTCCTCAAAACCACTTGCCTCTCTTTTGGCTTCCAAGACTTAAGCACTAACTTGACAGTGAGATTAAACAATAAGAATAATCCCAGTCTCAACCTCATCACTTTTCCCAGGGGATGTGACGGGTGATGCAGGACAGACCACCCTGTGCCAAAGGGCTGCACAGTGTGTGAGCAGGGCTGCCCGGCCTCACCTTCCCATCTCTGCTTTGGCATCATCCCATCTATGCCTTGGCAACCCAAACCTGGGGCCAACATGGCCCTTCAGTGCTTCCCCCTCTTCGCCAGGTCTCCCCCTCCTGCCCCACTGCCTAACCTCACCCTTTCTTTCCCCTTCCACAAGCTTTTCTTTTACGGGTGTTATTTCATTTTTAGCGTGCTAATCCTCTCCTGAGTACAAACTGTTGCAGTCTTTAGAGGGACGGGGAAATATTTCTATTCTGCATATTTCACAGATCATTCTCTGCATGGAAATGGACACTATCATTATTGGTATTTCTCTTTTTAACACCTCAGCTAAGGAAATTCTTTCTCCTATTAACCGTGAGCCTTTCCTAGAGTAGAAATGAGGGGGAGGAGTTGTAAACCAGCCAAACTTCTGCCGTGAATCTCTCTTTCATGCCACCCCGTAGGAAGCCTCTGTTGCACTCAAGGTGGAATTCCATGCTGGGAGGTGGCTTGTGACATGCCCAAAGGCCCCATGTGAGGTGACAGTGAGGACAGAGGCAACGAGCGTGTCCAGGATGCTGTGGCAGGGCAGGGGTGCTCAGCTCCAAGAGCAGGTAGTCTGCATGGCCCTGCCGTGCTCCCAGCTCCTTGGCAGAAGACTCAGATGTTGGCACTTTGCTTGTAGACCCCCAGTGAAAGGGGGTCCTGGCCCAATGGCACCTGGGGTTAAAACATTTCAATAGCCAGACCTGCTGGGTGAGGGGGACACAGCACTGCCCTTTCAGGCAGATGGGAAGATATTCCTTATGCATGTATATATATATATATATATTTGTATGTAGAACTGAGTACTAGGGCCAAAACAAGCCCACAAGAGCCCTCCCTCACACCACCAGCCCCCCAGAGTGGGGGCAAAGGCTGCCCTGCTTTAACAACCATGGCACTGACCAGATTAAAACTAATTCATCAGCAAATAGATTAATCAGCTGAGGAGGAATTTAAATGATGCAATCACACACATCCAGGTTCAAATGCCCCAAGGTCAGGCAGTGCCAAATGGTTTTGCCCATTCTGGACCTGCGTGGATTACCCCAGCCAGCGTGGGAATGGATTGACTGGAAAATATCCAGATCCCTGCCAGGCAGGGAGCATTTTGCAGGGATGGCAAGTGCCTGCAGACAGACAGGTGGCTGGTTTAAAGTACTGAGCTTCTCAGGTAGAGGATCATATTACTCTGGAAATGGAGGATCAAATTATTCCATTATTCCCCAGGGAGGGGATTAAATTACCCTGGAATTAGAGGATTAAATTACTCACCAAGGGAGAGGATTGAATTACTTTGTGAGTTGTGGGATTAAAACACTCTGCAGGTGGCAAGCTCAAAATAGACCTTCACACAGAAGGCAGGATTAAATTATTCTGTGGCTGGCCAGGGGAAAAAAAAAAAACCAAAACAGTGTACTCTGGAGGAAGCCATATTAAATTATTTCTGGAGATTAAATTGCTCCACAGGCTTGCTGGATCCCAGTGCTGTGGAGCAGACCATCTGCTTGGGAAGGTGTGCGGATACCCAAGCATGAACAGCCATATGATGGGGTCCCCCTGGTGGTACCCAAGTGCCTCTTGGCACCATGGTACCTGGCACCTGACAGTTTTAACTATATTTATTCGCATGTCAAGGTTGGGAGCCTGGCAGGGCTGGGCTCTGCTCCCCCGCACCATCCGGGAAACCCAGGGGGATCCCAGGTCACCTGGGGAGCACGAGTCAGACCCGGGGAACTGAGCCAAGTCTTCATTCGGTTTCTTTAGTGAGGTTTTATCTTATTTTCCTTTTTGCATTGATGACTACAGCACTGAGGAGCCTCTTGAGCAATGACATCACTATGTATGTGGGGCAGGAGATCAAAGCCCTCCCTGCTACCGACCAGGACCAGCTCTCCTCTCCAAATTCCTTGCTTCCACTCATCCCTGGGCTCAGCTCTCCACTGTGGCATCTCCCACGGGAGCCGGTCAGCAGTGGCTGTGCCGGCGCTGTCAGCCCTGACTCGTGCTGCTGTATTTCCTTCCCTGGTGCCTGTCACTGCCTGTTCCCAGCGACAATGACAAATTGGCATTTGAAACTTGTATTGGTATTTTTTATGCTGATTTCTTTCTGAGGCTCCACTGCTGAGATTTCGAGAAAGAGAATGAGCATTTTAGGATAATCTTACAAGCAGAAAAATTATTACATGTCAAACACCGAATGGGGAGTTTAAAAGGCTCCCAGGTGGGCTGCAGAATTAAATGTTTGGAGGCTTTCTTTCCCCCAGTGAGGTAAGAAATGGCAATGTCACCATAGCAACTGCAGGGCAAATTCTGGGCAGCAGCTCAGCGCATTGTCAGGGTCCCCCCTGCCCACCTGCACAGCCTGTGGGGTGCCCACCCTGCAAGATGCAAGGGGCTGGGATGGCCCCAACCCCATACATCCCAGTCCTGCAGCCAAGGTGTCTCAGGAGCCAGCAGGTTTGCTGGTATGAGATACACCATGGTCAAAAGCTCCCCGAGACCAATGGGATGCAGGCTGTGTTCCTGGTGAAGGACCATCCCAACCACTTCAACCCCTCCTGGTTTCTTCCTCCCACCTGCTCTGGTCTCTTGCACAGGGCTGGATGCTCCCTGCATCCATCTAGCTGGGTGCTTCCAGGGATGGGGGCATCGAGGGCTGGAGAGGCAGCTGGGAGCTAACACTCATGACATAAAGAGGGGCTCCAAGGTGCCCCAAGTCATCAGAAGAGAGCAGCTAAAGAGCTCAGCAGTGTGGGCTGGGGTTCCTCGTGTGGGTTGGCTTCATGGCTCCTTTGCCAGACAGGAAAGTTGTCACCTCTGCAGCTGTACAGAGCCTTATCTGCCTCCTGCCTGTCACTGTTTCCATGTTGACTTTATGATGGCTGCGGAAATCAGTGCGAGCAACCAGGGGTTAATTGAGTGTTAGTTAACTCCTGGTGCTCTCACCTGGCCTGCCAGGGTTACAGTAATTAGCACAACCTGAGCTGGCTCATTAACGGGCTTTGCAGAGAGAGTCACAGGTAGCAGGGGGGTTACACCGGCTTGATTACTTTTCTTCTCCATTAGTACCAACCACTGAGAAAGGATTTGTAGGAGGGAAGCTAGTTTATCTTCAGATGAAGCAAGATACACCCTGGGAACAGGGCTGATCCCATGGGAAGAGACAAGGACACCGTGGGGCAGGTGAGGAGAGCTTGAAGCCAGCCCTACTCTGGGCTGAAAGCTGCCATGGTCCTTAACAGAGCTGCAGTTCAGCTGCAAACGATGATGATGATGATGATGAAGGGAAACATTCAGCAGTTACAAAGGGCTGTCATTTTCAAGGGGCTTCAATTCAATTTGTGAACAACACCCAGAAGCTCACAGGCCAACAGCAGCTACCTCCATGGCTCTGACCATGGCAGTCTACCAGGCAGAGGGATAACAGCCAGGGACCAGCCTGGCATCCGGCTGGTGGCCACCAGGTGAGGAGGGTGGCCCAGTGCTCCACATTTGGTGGCCACCAACACCACCTTTCTTCTTCCCCCATAACACAAGGCTCCACAGGCTCCCTGGGAAGCTGCTTTCCAACTCCTCCTCTCCCTGCCTTGGAGCCAGATTTCCCATCTACTGGGAGAATACCCTAAACACTGGGTCCTGTGGGGCACTCAAAGCCATGCTAGATCCAAACTAGATCCATGCAAACCCACTAGATCCCACGTCAGTCCCTCTACTCTCCTGTCCTGCAGCTGCAGACCATGGCAGGGGTTCAGTGACTCCAGGAGGAACTTCCACAAGCAGCACAGGGTGTGTGCAGAGCTGGAAGCCAGCAAGGCCAGCTGCAGACCCGAATCCTGCCTGGCAGAGGCAGGGGGTGATTAAAGCCTCCCTTGCCTTGCTGGTGACCAGGCTGGCCGAGCCATGCAGGATGGATGCTGCTGTTGAGAGGCAGCAGGGAATGTTCCCCTCGGCATCAGATTTACAGCAAGGCTGTAGATCAATTACCAGCAGCCTCCGACCTTGAAAGCAGTGGCACAGAGGGCTACAGAGCATCTCCCTCCTTTTTCCAGGCAGGAGGGACCCATAGTGGAGGTGATAATCCATGGGGGGGGCTCTCAGCAGGAGCCCCACAGTTCCCGGAGGGGATGCACAAACCTAAGTAATGTAGCTCACATGCTACACACACACATTACTCCCTCTGGCACCCCCATACCCTTGTTTTCCTCCTCCCTCGTGCACCCAAACACACAGACAGGCCCCAAACCCTAGGCAGGGGAAGGAATCCAGTTCCTGAGCCTGTTGCAAAGTGACTGACTGAAGGACAGGACACACAAGGAGATGGGGGAGCAGGCAGAGAGAAGCCAGCTTGGCTCTACCTTTCCTGAGCTTGCTGTAGACTCCAATGAAACCTGATTTTTGGAAGGTGGTCAAACTTCCTGAAGTCCAGGGATATCCCTAGTGAAAAGGGGACAATTTGATTTTTCAAAGACTCATCCTCGGGTGAAACAGTGTCATTTGCTTCAGAAAGTAAGCACTGGTGCTAGCAATGGGCAGCTCCTCCTTCCAAGAGCATGGTGGAAACATAAAGATGGGGCATCATCTTGCATGGATGGTGGGAATGCTGTCCCTCCTCCTAGCTGAAGGAGGGGATGCTGGCACCCAACTCCACTCCCCCTCCTCAACCACTGAGGCCTTAGCTCAGAGGTCTTTTTCTTTTTTCTTCCTCACGGGCAAACAAAGTGGAAAATTAATTCCTTTAGATAGCAAATGAGTTTAATAGAAATGGTGATGGAGTTACACTGTGCCAAGAATGTTAATCTGGTACCTGATGTGGCTGGACTCTCAAGCAGGGCAGTGTGGGAGGACGAAGGTTGCAATTAAGAGCAGAGACATCAGGTCTGTGCCCAGACTGTCCCCAGCTGCTGGTCACACCTTGGCAGGTTCTGGGGGACACCGAGCAGGATGGGACTCAGATCTCTTTTCCCACCAAGACCCAATACTCTGAGACAAGTGGTCACGGCTTGTTGGTCGTTGCCTGTAATCGGTGAATTTTGTACTGTGAAGTCCAGAAGAGAAGTGAGCTTCAGTACAGCAGGGGAACAGAGGGCAGGCTGGGAACTGGCCCTGGCAGAGCCTTCTCTTGCAAAGCCTGGGGCTCCCGGGTCACCAGGGACAGGATTTTTGTGCAAAGTGGGAAAACCTGCCGTGTGGAGTGCGGCAGCTCTGCCAGCACACAGACAGCTCTGGAGAGCATCCAGATCCACTCCAGGGCAGCCAGGATTTCAATCAAGGTCTTAGTAAACAGAGTTACAGAAAAACAAGACGTGAATGTCCCTGCTTCTGCTGCTCACTGAGAGGTGGCGTGAGGCCAAGCCTGAGCACCGCCCCACGGCTGTGGAGCTGGCCATGGCATCACACATCCCTTGGATTCCCCTTTGGGAGCAGCAGGTTAAACAGAGAATGGGACACACAAGCTGCTGGAGCCACTTGCCGGACCTGCAGCTGCCCTCCCCTCTCAGGCAGACCCTGCTGCCTCTGCAAATCTTCACCTGAGCACAGCTTCCAGCCTCGCCTCTGCCCTGGCACTGATAGATCACCTCAACTCTCTGCTTCTCCTGCAACAGCCTGGTCTTGCTCCAGTCCCAGCCCAGGAGTAGGGACATCAAGGGGGTTCACCAGGAATGCTCCCCTTTCCTTGAAGCTTCTGCTGCCAAGGTGACACGTGTCCGAGTTCAATAAAGCCTTGCAAAGGTGGGCTGGCATTTCTCCGCACATGGCTTTTTTACTCATCCTTTTCATCTGGGTAATTTATTCCCTCTTTCCTCAACACAGCTTTAATTGAGTTCACAGCAGGATCTCGGCACGGGAGCAAAGAACCAAACACCACAGCTTCCCCAGGCAGGGACCCCACAGAGAGCTACCAGGCAAGTGCTGTGCCTGGCCACATCCCGGCTCCTTGCACCCCACTGTGAATCTCCTGCCTGCCTTGGCAGCCTCCCAGGCAGGGCAGGGGCCAATCAATCTGCCCAGGCAGTGCAGTTTGGCACAAGCTGGGGCAGTGACAGATAAACCCGGTGGGTCTCGGTTCCCCCCTCCAGCTCCTGCCACACTGCTCAGGATCAGGCCAAGCACAGTCACACTTGCACAGCCCACCTGCATCACCCCTTTTCCAAGCAGCCCTCCAGGAAGCAGGAGACTGTGGCAGGACACTCCCATGCACTAGGGCATGGAGGAGCAGGAGCTACTGCTGCTTTCCCCTCCACTCAGTCACCAGGAAAAGCCCACGCTTCTGCTGCCAGAGCATATTTGATTCTTCTGCTAACCTGACCTTATTTAGTTCATTATAAGCCCCCAGGACATTGCAACTGTAACTTAAAAGGAAAAAGAAGGAAAAAAAAAAAGCCTAACAAAAATAAAAACCTTTTCTCTGATCAATAGTGCAGGCAACTGGAAAAGGTATAATTCAATTTGTCAGCACACAGTTATTAGTTACTGTGATGGAGCCCTTTCTCCCAGCCCTGCTTCCCTTGATGCTCCTGATGCTGCTGCCCCCAGGGTAGGGGAGCAGCCCACAGTGTGACAGGGAACCAGGGAAGGGCTGAGATCCACCACAGCCACACAGGAGCTAATGGGGCTGTGACCTGTGAGTCGAGGCTTCACTGCACCTGGGAGAGGGAAAAGGCAGGGAGAGACAAGTTCCTGTACTAAAGGCAGTGGTGGCTCTACCTCGTCCTCCCATCAGCTTTGCAAACTCCCTGCCCTGGGCACACACAGTGTTTAGGGGTTCCCATCCATCCATCCTCTCCTTGAAATGCCAGTGCTACCGCTCTTCCCAAGGAGGTCAGTCCTGCTCTGCTGCAACACCTGGGGATGTTAATAAAGCCACATCCATCCTCAGCAAGAACTGCCCAGGGGACTATTCCCAGCCTCATGTTCTAAAGCTCCCCACTTCCTTTTCCTAAAGGATGGCAGGGGCAGGAGTACAGCCAAAACAGGAAAGAGAGCCAGGGTCCCCAAAGGGCTCTGCTGTGGCCAGGGTGAGACCAGCAGGAAGGGAAGCATCCCAGGGCATGCATGGCCTCAGAAGGAATCAAGTACCATAGGAAACAAGGGGTCAGAGGCTTTGGGCAGCCTTATCCCCTGCCTTCCATGGCTCTCCATCAGCAGTCTAGGCTGAAATTACCTCCCACTGCTCCTGAGAGCAGTGCCAGTGGAAGGAAAAGATGCATGGCTATGGGTAGCTGAAAATACCAGTGGCTTCTGCATGTGCCAGTCCTCCTTGTCCATCCCTTGGCATGGTGTCTCACAGATCCCTGACATGGTGTCTCACAGATCCCAAGATCCCGCCATGGAGCTGAGTGTGCCTTTCAGTCCCCACCACACTGCCTGAACCCCTGAGACAGAGGCACTTGAAGCAACACAGCTCAGCTCCTTCCCCGCTCTCCTCCCCCAACTCCTTCACCAGGGAAACCTCCAGATATGCATCCAGAGATGTCTCTTTCCATTTGTTGATGTCGACAGGCATATCACACACACATTCATTATTTAATCTACCTTTGAATTGGGCTAAATAGTTCTAACGATAATTACAGAGCATTTGTATTTATAGAAAACCGTCATGCACGATCTGCATCCACACGGATAATGCTGCTGTGATCTATAAATACGTAAGGGATGGTGTGGGAAGGCAGACGATGCTCCCAGTCGCCATGAAATGCAAAATGCACGGATGGCCTAACCACACAGGGAGCTATTACGGCTCTTCCCCTTTGGATCACGCCACAAACAGAGTGATGCACGGCTCAGCAGCCACACGGCATCCTGAGGAAAAGAATGGAGGCAGGGGCAGACCTGCCAGTGGGGCACTGTGGGGCCAGAGCGGTGGCAAACCAGCTCCAGGGATGCAGGATGGGGAGGGGATCAAGGGGAGCAGGAGCAGAGCAAAAAGGGACGCGCTCTGTGCTGCCTGGCACAAAGTCTCAGAGCCCTGGAGGAGAAGCAGAGTGAGAGTTGGGGAGCTGCAGGACAGGGGAGAAGGGAGAGAGGGAGGATTCACTGTTCCTCTCCCCACAGCAATAAAAGTTTTACAGCAGTGTAGCCAGCTCTTATGATTTTATTGCCAGCATTACAGAGGTAGTTTCTCCAAGCCCCAGCCCCCGGAGTCACGTTAAGGCACAGGAAGCTTGTCTTTCATTAGAAACCAAGGGGAAAGGAGAGAGACCCAGCACTCCCCCCTGTGCAGCAACGCTGGAGAATGTCGAAACACCAGGCTCCAACTCCAGGCAGCAAATAAAAGGAAGCCAATATTTTAATATTTGCTTGTTGTTAAAATAACCTTATGCCTCTGGAGTGGAGGTGTGCAGAGAGCAGGGAGTTGGGCAGCCCCATGATTTGGAAGAACTCGTGCGAGGCAGGGTTAGCACTACCTTGGTAAGAGTCTCTGTGCACATCCCTGTGGTCCCTGTCCTTGCCCCACAGAATTCTTTTGGCATGTCTCAGGCTTTAATTCCTCACTGGCATGGAGCCCCAGCTCAGGTGTGATGAAGAGACACCCCAAGTGAGCCACGAAGCCATTCCAGAGGTGAGCTCACGCTCGAGAAGTGCAGGACCATATGGAATGCTGCCCAGAGCCATGGGATTGGTGCTCTGCCTATCCCCACACATGCACACACACAAATTATGAGTACTTCTATTGCATTAGTGCCTGGAAATTTCATTCCAGTCATATCCCATTCAGTGAGATACTGCACAGATACACAACAAGCAGCGTTTTTTTTTTCCTATAGAGAAAAGCTGTTTTTTTCTGCATATTGGTTTAAAGCAAACACTGCCAGAGGCTGCACACACCTGAGTAATGGCCTGTGACCATGCCAGTGAGAAGGTGAGAGATGTCAGCACAGTGCCTGGGCTCACTGGCTTTGAGATCTCCTTTTCCTGCCCCTGTAATGGATCTACCCAACCCTGCTCTGCAGAGACCATCCTCCGCAGGAGGAAGAGTCCAATCTGGCCCCGTGTTTCTTCAGTTTGGGGCTTTACATTGCCTGTTTCCCACTGCTAATTTACAAGCAAATATTTAGCCATCTGGCAGCCCTGTCCAGCAGGCAGCAAAGAGAACTGTTTGGCTTTGCTGCAGAAAGGGTGAAGCTGACATTAAACTTCTTTGCCCAAGTGCTGGGCACCCCCTTCTGACACGGCTTCCACCATTTGGCAAACCTCTCCTCTGCCATCTGCCTGAAGAACTCTCCAAAGGGCACAGAGCCTGCTAAATATAGCCAAGAAGCTTAGCAAACATTTTCAGTCAGTCTGAGAAGACTTCTCCCAAAGTTACATCTTCCCCACCCCATCTCCCTTGCCTGTGACGTCTCAGATATCCTTAAACCACCTCTGCGTTTTTCAGTCCCATTTCCTCTTCGGAGTCTTTCTCTTCCCTATTCCCTTCTCACTACCACTCTTCACCTCTACTTTTACAGTTGATTTCTCCTAACACTTCCCTTCACGCTTGGAGGAGGGCTCTAGATGATGCCAATGCTCCCTTCCCAGCCCACGGATCCCCAGATGCAGAGGGGGAGATCGCACAGCCCGTGGGCTGACTCTGCATTTGCTGCTCCACGACCAACTTCTGCATGCAACACCCCTACTCTCACCCGCTCTTGGCCATGGGGGGCCTTGCTGGCAGCTCCCCCACACATGGGGGGCACACCATGTCTGTGTGGGTGACCCTCTCTTTGGTGACCCGCTGGCAGCCGGTGCCAGGCAAGAGGCTGATTTTTCCACTCCTGTGTGAAAATCCACTGCCTCAGTAGCCCATCTTCTGCCTGACTTGGAGTACAGGCAGTTCCACAAGCCCCCACCCTCACATCTATTCACAGCTTAGCAGTACCTTACCCCTTTTTCCAGGAAGGCACGAGGCCAGCTGCCTCCTCCTGGCCCAGTTTTAACCTTTCCCACTAAGAACAGGGACCAGAAACAGTATCCCTCATGGCACCACTGCAAAGAAGGAGGAAACCTATTGCAGGGTTGGGCTGAACCACATTTACAGACTTCGGGCAGCTTGATCCCATCATATCTGTTCCTGGGAGAAGGAAAAGCCGTCTACTTGTGTTTTATCACGGCAAACAAACTAAGCACAGAGAAAAGACAAACAAGCACCCAGCATCCTGGGCATGGACAAGCTCAGCATGAAGACAGCCGTGCTGCTGTAGGGGGCTGTTAACAGTGTAGTTTCCTCCTTAGGAGAGTAGAGAAAGGGAAAAAACAGAGGGGAAAAAAACCACATGAAAACAAACCCCCTTTAACAAATTCTCATGTTCAGTCAGATGTAAAAGACAAGAAAGGGGGGAGAGAGAGGGAAGGAGGGAGGGAGAGAGAGAGAGAGAGAGGGAGAGAGGAAAGGAGAGACAATAGAAAACAGATTACTATTTCCTCTTCAAATATTTATTTTCAGGTCTGCCTTGGAGTGCTGTTTATTGAGATATAGAGCCTTACTGTGCTGCAGCTTGTAAGCTCCTGCTGCACATGTTCACAGCACTGCACAGCTGGAGCCACTGGGAATTCCCGTGAGTCCAGTGCCAGACCCCACAGAGGGCAGCTCTCCTTTAGATCCCCTCACCCCCAGGCATCCCACCACGCTCTCCAGTTCTCCATTCTGAGCCCAGCACCAGGCATCTGAGGACTTTACCTCCTCCAGGTGCTGTGCTGGACTCTACCTGGGACCTCAGAACACACAGTTCAGCTCCAACCCTTGCTTTCTGGCCAAGACACAAGACAGCCTTGGAGCTGGGGCCCTGAACAGGCACTTCTAGATAATTTGAACTCCCTCAGTACTTGCCCCAATGCCCTCAGGGCAGCAGAGGTGGCCTACATGGAGATGGGAGATTCTTCAGCCAGCTATGCAGGTAAGCTGAAAATAGTGACCAAGCAAGGTGGTAGGGAGCACCAGCCTGCTGGAAGTGACATATCTTGGAGGAGAGCCAGAGCTGACATCCTGATCACAGACAGCAATTAAGAAATTAAGCTGTCAGAGAGGCTTTTTGGGAGGGGTGAGTGTCTGTGGTTTGGTCAGATGCCAGAGCAGGTCAGTAACATTTGTCCTCCTCGCTGCAGAGAGATCCTCCTCCGCCCCTGATCCCAACCCAGTGGGACAGCCCCCTCCTCCCAGCACCACACACCACAGAGGAGGCACAGTGACACAAAGGGAGAACACTGGGACTCTGCAAGGCAGGGACAGCAGGGAGAGGGGTTGGACAGAAACTACCTGGAGAACTTAGACCTGGCAAAAGCATCTTCACCTGTCCCTGAACTACAACCCGTAGCTATAGCACATCCCTCCTGCAGGGAAGGACAGGAACCTTCAGCAATGCTCCTGGACCAGACACCAGGGGCCATTCCCCATGTGTCCTGTGTCCTCTGGGCAAGAGAAAGACTGTGGACAAGGACAGCCATGCCCAGGGTATGCTGCCATGGGCCACACAGTGCTGCACGTGGTGCATCCAGATCAGTCCTCGGAGTGAATAGCAAAAGCACACCATCCATTATCTGAACCACTGCCATCCTCCAAATGATGGAGTCTGTGGGTCATGGGAAAAGTCATTCACTCAGCTAGAATCCCCGATTATTCCCATCTCCTGCACAGCTCAGCTTCACATACCAGGTACCAGAAACCAGGACAGCCACAGAGCACCTGCTCTGCAACAAGCTCACAGGCTCTTGCTGGCCACTAAATTACACGTCTTGAAACCGAAAAAACTGTGTTTCCTTCTCTAAAAGACTGTGCTGGGAACCCCATGGAGAGAACCATGGTGTCACACACCTGAGTGGGATGGACTCACCCCCACACCTCTCCTGAAGCAGCACACACAGCTCTGGCACCGCAAGCACTGTGTCCTCCTCCCCACCTTGTCTCTCAGTGGTATTCCTCTTGCACCCTCCCACCCCAGCCTCATGTGCCCATGTGTGCACTTGCACGCCTGCAGCCACACACAGACAGCTTCCTCTCCGTGCTGGGCCTAAGAAATATTGATTTCTTTCCCCCCTGCAATATTTCGCTTGGCTGAGCAGATTTAGAATTGAAGAGTCAGACTCTGCCTAGAGACCAGAACCATATTTAATTCCACGGTTTAAGAAGCCCCGGAGCAGGTTATTCTTATTTTAAACTACCAGTGCATTTAAAAGCAAGTGACATTTCGGGGGATGGGGTGGGAGATGACTGGTGCCCTCTGCCTCGGTCTAGCCAGCACTGGGAAGAGTTTTGCAGCTCCACTGCCACTGCACCCCTACAGCCCCATCAGCTGCTCTGCCCGCACTGGTGAGAGGTGAGGGGTGGTGGCAAGCTCACCAGCAAAGCTCAGGAGACCTGCTTCCATGTCTTTCTAACCAAGGAGAAATGAGAGGAATAGGAGAAAGAGGAAAGGCAAGGTGTGAAAACCTCTGATGAAAATTGCTCAGTGCATTGAGGTTTTGGTGATTCATATTAGCCTGTTCCTGTACCAGGCTCTGCTCATGGAGCCAAGCCCTCAGTAAGGAGTAATTTGCAGACAGAGAACAAAGACGTGGTGCCTTGGCCAGAGGATGATCCCTCACAGTGCCTGATCATGGAGCAGTGCTGCTGGAGGGCAGAGCTGTACACATCCACCTCCTAGAAAAGCTGCTGTAAGTCAGGGCAACCACTGCTCTCCAGAGCTCTCAACAGCACAGCCTCAGCAGAAGTTTCCAGAGGAGGTGCAACAGATTTTTAAGGGAGAAGGGGGGAAATATGATAGCAAAGGCTTGTCCAAAAGATCTGTGAACCTCTGCCAGGTCCAAGCAGATGGGCAGAGTATGTCTGCTACCCAACACAGGGGCAGAGAAAAGCCAAGTATCCCCAGGATGAAGGGTCCAGCTCAACTGGATGGGGTCCAGGTGAGATAAGCCCTGACAAAAAATGGGTGAAGGTATGCTGGAAAACAGGAAAGGAAACACAGGTCCCTACACACTGCTCACCTCCCCATACCACATCTCTAAGGGCTCACAGCACAGGTTTGGCTCCACTGCTGTCATGCTGCCCTGACTAAGGTGGTCTGAGCACACAAACGTCCACTGTCCCCTCTGCCCTTATCTCCAGGTCCCTGCCACACCCAGTCATCCCCAGTGGCCCTGCAACATGCCCACACAGTGACAGGCAAAGAGATGCTCTTCACAGCCTCTAAATAATGAAGATGAAGATACCAGCTGCCAGACACCTCAAGGGCACTCTGGTACGTGTGTGTCCATGTGTACACACATGTCACTGAACAGAAAGGCATTACTGACATGACTGAGTGCTGCTCCCCGGGCTCCCACCGTAGGCTGCAGCGAGCTCCCGGGGCTGCTCCTGCTCGGAAGGCAGAGCACCAGAGAGCCATTCCTCTGGCTGTGAGACGAGCCTAGCAGGACTGTGGTTTGCACTCCTGGGAGCTACAATTCAGCAGGAGCCATGATTCACAGCAGGGCGAGCTGCGGGCTCCCAGGGGCCGGGGCTGAAGGCAGCGCTGGGGGCTGCGGTGGGGGCTCAGGACAGCTGTGGTGCAGGGAGATGTAGCACCAACCACAGCAGCCATGCATTAGCTCTCTGTGGTCAGCTGTGACACAACACGTCCTTAGCTGCGGCATTGTATTTTGACTGAAGCAGACAGGCAGGAGAATGAAAATGGATCCTTTTATATAAGCTCCCACACACGCTGTAACAGCTTCTTGACATCTTTGCCCAGCTCTGCTCCTTGCTGGTGCTCATGTAGAGGGCAAGCTGAGATTGCACAGGGATTGCAAACTGCTCCCAGCCCTAAAAGCATCCAGTTGGGCAGTGGGATGACACCCCACAGGGAGACAAGCAGAGTGTGCCCTGCTCAGGAACATGACAAGGAGCCTGATAGCGTGGTTTGGATCTGGTGCTCAGCTGGCCAGTGCTAAAGGCTGTGGGTTATCAATGCCACAGGGCTCCCAACACAAAGGGGAGCTTAAACTCAAGCTCATTTACCTGGATAATACCAGGCACAGGCAGCTCCAGCAAGACTTGGTGACTTAAGTAAATAACAGGGCCAGGGCTGCTGTGAGTTTGGATCCAAGGAGGTCACATATGGCAGGCTGTGTAGTGACCCACCGTGCCTGGGGAAAGGTCTGACTGAAGAGAAGACAGCCAAGACACAGAACAGGAGGAATGGAAGAGCACAATTAGCTATGGTAAAAGCCAAGGCTGTGAAAGCACTTACCACTAGTGCAATTATTATTATTTCATATTTTTGACAATTCAGTGAGAATTAGCTTAAGAGAAGAAAACATTTTCTGTTAAATGTTGATGAATCTAAAACATAGACAAGCACAACGACATTTCACTTTACACCTGGACATTTCCAAAGATTTACCCGGTTCTTTAAAATAAAAACTTTCCTACCAGAGTTTTCTTTCTAAAGGAAAGTAGCAATTACTTCATAGAGAAAACAGTACAATGAAACCCTGGGACGTTTTCCTTTTTTTGGGGTGTTTTTCAAACAAACAATTCATCAGAACAGAGGCAAGTCTGCAAATTCTCCCTGTGCTGGTGAAGGTGCACTTTTTTCAACAAGAGCCACCAGAACAAGAAGCAGATTCTGCAATAGTGTGGCCAGCAGGATCAGGACAATGACTGTGCCCCTGTACTGGGCACTGGTGAGGCCACACCTAGAACCCTGGGTCCAGTTTTGGACCCCTCACTACAAGAAAGACATTGAGGTGCTGGAACATGTTCAGAGAAGGGCAGCAGAACTGGGGGAGGGTCTGGAGCACGTGTCTGATGAGGAGCAGCTGGCAAAGCAGGGGGAATTCGGCCTGAAAGGAGGCTCAGGGGAGACCTTATTCTCTCTACAACTACCTGGCAGGAGGTTATGGACAGGTGGGGGTTGATAGGACGAGAGTAAAGTTGTACCAGGGGATGTTTAGATTGGAAATTAGGGAAAATTTCTTGAGTGAAAGGGTTGTCAGTCTGCCCAGGGAATTGGTGGAGTCACCGTGCCTGGAACTACTTAAAAGACATGTAGATGTGGCACTTGGGGACATGGTTTAGTGGTGGGCTTGGCAGTGCTGGGTTAGTGGTTGGACTCAATGATCTTAGAGGTATTTTCCAGCCTAAACAATTCTATATCTTGTCTTGATCTGCTGAGACCGGCTGGTGTCACCAGAGCTTTGGCACATGGGCACAGCTGGGGTACCCCTCCTCCATTCCCCACCCACCCAGAGAACCAGCACAGGCAATAAATACCCATAATGAAACAGCTTTAAAGAACAAAGAGTATATAAGGGCAAAGTTGGAATGAATTAAAAATAGGTATGTAAAAATAACAAAAACCCGTTGCAATTAACTAAACTGTTAAACGAATAAAAAGGTATTAAACAAAGTTTCCCGAATGTCAAGTTGACACAGTTTTTTCTACATTCAGGCAAGGAAATGAGTCCCTTGAGTAAATCTCCCCACTCAAGGGCTGGGCATGAAGGGCGTTCTGGTGGAAGTCACAGGCCAAAGTCCCTTTGATCTGGGCTGCGGGATGCAGCTCAAATCTCTCAGTCCTGGCTGCCCTAATCCTGCATCCACACCATGGGGATGGCACAGCAGGACCAACGCCTGTGCTCTTTGCAGAGCGGCGAGTTGAGAATTTCCAGCACAATCCAAATGCCACAAGTGGGTCTTTTCTTAAGGGGTCCCACCCCCCCCCCTGGGTGCCTTTGCATCCTGCCTCGCTGTCTCTCATCCCCGTAGGGCAAAGCAGCAGAGCTGCTCCCGTCACACCTCCACTTTCACCTCTCTCGCAGGCACCAGCAGCAATTTTCCCTCTCTGGGGAAAGCAGCTTTAAGTAGCATGTTACCTGTCACAGGCTCTTCCCTCAGCGCCTCCCGAAGCGAGTGAAACCTTTCTTTTTGGGAATGAGGGGAATGCTCCCTCCTGTGGCAAACGATGCCAGCCCTGCTCCCCAGTGTGAGGACCCCCAAATGTGGCCTGGCGCTCTCACTCCCCAGACCTACAGAGCAAACATCCAGCTGCTCAGAAGCACCAGGCGGGCCGGTGACAATATTTCATGCCTGCAAGGTCATTTATGGGAGATAACTATGGATCCAGAGATGTGTATTGTACGTATTTCTGGAATTCTCTTGTGCTTTGTATAGAGTAATAAATATATAACCCACGAACTTAACCAGTGCGGTACCAACAAACCTATCAAACGAAGCAATTTATCTCAGACAATTGCCTGAACTGCCTCCGACGTCGCTGTCTCGCCACCGACAGTAAGAGTCTCTTAAGCGTCCTGAAACTGTAGCGCGAGCTCCCCAGTGCTCTCACCTCCACCTTCCCTCCTCTCCCTCGAGCTCCTTCGCGTGTTTCTCCAGCAAAACACTCTCTTACGCAAATAAACAGGCAGGGAGGCACAAACGGCATTTTGTCTAGGATTTCAGCGCAGCCACGTATTTCTCATTCAAATATTCAGCTGTATCCTTCAGAGATCAAAAGCACAGCACCGAAACGAGGCGAAGCACGAACATCCCAAGCCAATAGCTCAAGCCTCCCTTTCATTCCTGTTCCATCTGAGAAAGCAGATGAGAAATCCGTCACCCCCACCACGGTGGTTTCCAGGTGTCACAGACCCAGGATCCCTGTGTGCACAGGGACAGCTCTCTCACATCACCCATCTCCACACCGAGCCCTCCACTGCCAGAGACTACATTAATGGCCATTAAAGCCTTTATGAGTGATGCCTGTACAACCAGCAGGTGATCCAGATGCTGTGAGGTCTCCAGAGAGGTGCAAGCTGTGGCTGGCACATCCTAGACCAACTAGAGAAAGCTTGCTGCTCCCAGAAACCTGGTGTGGGGTCTGGCCCAAGGAAGGGTCACCACGTGCTCCACCAGCACTCAGAGAAGCCATGGCTCACTACACAGGCAGGAAGAAGGTGCAGCCACGCTGCTTCTCTGGTGAGCAGCATCCTCCAGTACTGAAGCATCCCTGCCACTTTCACACATTGGAGCTATATAAGGAGGATGAATGGATGAAGCAGTTCAACCCTGCCCCAGAACACATCCACAAGCCCCCCCTGCACCACTATGCTTCAGCCAGAGACCACATCTGCCAGCCTGTACTGCACCACAGGCTCAGGTTTGTTAAGAGGGACCAGCTTTCCTGCATAACCACCTCCATGACTCCAGCCCTCCTTCCACCCCAAACAGCCTTCCCCCATGGGGACACGCTGGGGCAGCAGGGCTGAGCCCCGACAGCTGTCTGGTCCTCTCCCCACCTCAGTGAGGACAGTGCTCAGCAGGAGCCATGGGCTTTGGCACATTTACTGTATAATATATGAACTCATACCAGTTTTATAAGCCCCTTCTGGCTCAAATCACATTGTAATTCTGAACAGTCTTAAACTCATTTAAATCCTAATAAAAACACTGCCCTGCATTTGCATTTGCTGCTCGCGTGTCCCTGCAGCTGCTGTGACAGCGGTTCCTGTGGAATTGATAATGCTGGGGATGCTACACACTGGAAACCATCCCTCACAGGAGTGGTCTGGATGCACACTTAATAGGACGATTGAAAACACAGATGCAGGAAACGGACCTGCAGACTGACCCAGGGTAATTC
The DNA here is from genome assembly GCF_003945595.2 of Pipra filicauda. NCBI lineage: Eukaryota > Metazoa > Chordata > Aves > Passeriformes > Pipridae > Pipra > Pipra filicauda. The sequence goes on along the minus strand of NW_024104118.1, from coordinate 725,176 downwards.
ACAGAGCAATTGCACGTCAGAGCTTTCACACAGGAGAGCAGCAGCACCAGTGCTGAAACCTCTGCCCCACCTCCTCCGGGATCCCAGAGGAGATTCAGGCCAGGCACAAGGCACCTGCAGAGAGCATCTCGAGGGGGTTTAAAAGAGAATGGGGAATGACTAATTAAGAGCCAGCAAACAACAAGGCTGGGTGCTGTGGGAAGCTCGTACATAAACGGCACAGGTGCCCTGGGGCAGGCAGGGACAGACTCAAGAACCTGCCCTGCTTTCCCACATATCTTGGTGTGCTGGTGACATGGAGGGGTTGCTGCCACAGCTTGGAGGCCGCGGGGAAGGCGCTGGGACTGCATCTCAGTGCATCCTCCACCCCTAGAGGCCACTTGCACGAAGTGCCAGTCTTGCCCTTCCCTCCCAAACACTGACAAGCAGGATGTGCTCCAGCTGTGCCGGCGGATGCAACAAGGGGCTGGCTGACGGTGGGCCCAAGAGCCCCAGCTCCCATTACCAAGCTCATACAGCTCTCCCACGCCACCACAGGCATAGCAGGCCCTGCTCATGGTCTCCCTTCCCCAGCTCTGCTGCCCCACTGCTCCCTGCAGTATCCGTGCACCCCCTTCACAGCCTCTTGCCTCTCCTCCAGGTTCAGCCCTGCTCCATTTGCATCCCTCCACCCCACTCACCCTCCTTGGCACTTGTCCAGCGCTTTATGCCTGGTTGGTTTTGGTGATGACATTAATAGGCTCCCCTGAAACACTGAGATTATGAGCTATACCCTTCCAGCTACAGAAATACTAATTATTACTGAGATAAATGGAAATATCAATAATGAAAGTCAATATTATTGCCTTCTTTGTTCCTGTTTGTTTTATTTGCAGATGAAAGGACCACTCAGGCCATCTCCCCAGGATGTGGCCAGGAGCTGGAACAGCTCCTCTTGGCAGGCTCATCCAGAGCTGTGCTACGATAAGAAATCATACTGCACACATGCTTGCAAAGGGCTCTCTAAATCAGCAGCTCTCCAAAGCAGGCATTGTCTTTGATTGATTCATAAAACTGGAGCTGCCTCCATTCCCCACTCCAGAACCAGGCGAGGGAGGATCTAGGGGAGGGGAAAGGTGTAGTGTGGGTGGAAGTGATTAATTGTGGAACACGGCACAGCACTGGGAACGCTCCACAGTTTGCCTGGGTTCGATGCTCACGCCTTCATCCTCCTCACCCGGTGGTTTACCCACCGAGATGGGAACCAAGGACCCCTCACAGGCTCTGACAGGGATTCCTGGGCAAGTCCCACGGGCCTGCTGTGGCAGGGTGAGCACTTACAACATCAACATTGCCTCCATCAGCAAGTCTGCTCCCTCTGCCTGCTCTGAGTCAGCCTTGCTGATTTTGGTGACAAGAGGCCTTTTTTATTAAGCCCTATTAGCCTCACAGAGCTAACAGAGCTAAGAGCGAGTGAATGAGATGCTAATTTTGGATTGTGCCTAACAGCCTTGGGAGAGACTTCCTGGAGCAGCCCCTCTCTACAGGCAAGACATGGGCTTCCCATGGCCCTGACCCACCACTGGATTCCCCACAGCCATGGGAGGCAGGACACAGTCAGGAGGGAGCTGTGGGGTGCACCAGGGACATTTTTATTGTTCTGAGTCACCCTAATCATCATTAAATTGCCTCCATTCCCTTCCAAGCCCTCAGTCCACCACTAGTTCCCATTCATGGGAATAAGCCAGCCCTCTGACTCCCAACTCACCCATCTCCAAGCATCAATGCAGGGATCACCTCCCAGCCCCTCTGTGCTAAGCAGGACAAACACTCCTGCTGCCTCTCTCCAAGTGCAATGAGACCAGGAGAACTGGAAGCCTTGCAGGAATAATTATAACAGTTTTTAAAAAAGCAGTCAGCCCATCCTGAGTATTTCATGGACCGTAATTTTTTTCAAAAAAAGCTTTTTTTTAAAGCCCCTCCCTGCCCCGTGGTGCATGTCAGCATGCAATTAAGCAGAAAGTATCAGTGCATAAACCTAAAGAAACAAACTGCCACGCACGCCCAGCTCTGCTCTCCCTTCTTCCCTGTTGTTAACATTGATGTGACATCCCAAAGCTGTGTGTGCATGGTACAATCTCCCATCCTAAGATGGGGAAGAGCTGGCTCAACTGCTAGAAAACCTCAAAAGCCTCCCTGTCTCGCTAACACAGTGCCCAGGTTCCTGTGACAAATAGTCCCTGATGGCCCCCACCAAAGCTCACAGGTACTGAAAGACCTAAAATATCAAGGCACCCCTCATGAGATCCCACCACTTGGCTCTGCAGAGCTGCTGGACCATGCTGGTGGCTTCTAGGTTTGCCCCACAGGCCAGCAGATGCACTCGTGGTGCCACCCTTGGGTGGCACAGCCTGGCTCCCTGCCTGGTTTGGTAGTCATTTGCACAATTAATATTTTTAACAATTAATATTTTTAAAACTAAAAATCTCTTAATAGTTTTGTCAGCCCTCAGAGTGAGATGTTTGGAAAGAAATCTGGTTCAATCCAGAGAGCCAGGTAGAAACCAGGTAAGGCATGGAATAGAAATTCAGGGCTTTTACTTGGCAATGCTGAGGTGAAGAAACCAGCCTTCTAAAGGAGGTCACAGACAGCTCTTCCTCTGTGACATTCCTTCCTCCAGCCTGGTTCTTTCTCAGCTCTTCCACCCACCCTGTTTAACCACAGCATTTGGGCCAGCTGAAGACAAGAGTGGCCCTGGAGTCCCCACTGTCCCTCACACCTTTCCTGGCCCCAACACTGGTGACACCCCTACATGAGACCTCCCCTCCTGGGAATACCAGCCTTTTGAAGCAACCTTGGTGCTGAAAACTGGCTTTTCAATAGTGAAAATCCAAGACACTCCACAGGGTCTTAGTGGAAGCCCTTCTGCAAGTTTCTGTCCACATCACTAGAGCTAACAAACACTGGATAGGGCAGGGAAGATTTTTGTGGAGAGCTTATGGCACACGCATTCAGAGAGGAAGAGAAACATCCCTCAGAAACCACAGCAGTTCAAAGACCTGCTCAGTTTAAACACTGAAAATTCATGCATTAAAAATCCACTCAGGCTCAGCCCTGCTTCAGAACTAAATAAAGCCTCTGACCACATCATCCAGCCCCAAGGTTTGCAGGCTCCTTGGGGAGAGGGCTTATGTGCCTACTGGATGCTCAGGTTGAGATCCCTGCTCCCAGCACCACATCATGCTTCCCTCCAAGACCTGTACAGAGCCTTGGGAAGGCAGGGGAGAAACAGAGAGGATATAAAGAGGCCCTGGAGAGGGTGGGAACCTGCCTTTTCTCCCTGGGGCCCGGTGCTTCAGTGAGCACTTTGAGGTATTTGTAAGTTCCTCATGTGCTGGCCTTCTAAATAAACTTTGGAATTCTTTCCACTGCCTTGGCATTTCTGGGGGTACCTGCATATCTTACTTTACACTACTCCATTATCCCAAATTCCCTAGGAAATAACCTCTCCTTTTCTCAAAGGAAAAAGCAGAAGAAAAAAACCAAAACCACCTCATTTTCCAAATACTGTTCTTAGGAAAAATCTTCAGTTTTTGCAAATAGCACTCTGGAAGAAAATGCACGAATCCAAATAGGGACCAGATGGTTCTCAGTACTTGTATTTTCAGGGAGGACTTTAACCAGCAGGATCATTTCCCAGCAGAATTTTGGTTTAATAAAAGATCGCTAAGAATAAACGCTCTTCAGGGCTTGCTGTTGAAAAGGTGTTTTGACAGAAAACTGCTATTTCCATGGTCTCTCCACTTGCTCTGTCAGCCCTGGCACAGTGGGAGCTCCTCTGACCAAGCATCCTTCGCACACAGCTTTTCCCAGAGTCCAATCCACACAGAGCACCTGTGGGAGCAGGGAGAGACGGGTGTCTGGGCTCATTCCTGCTTATTATAAAATGGGAAACAGCAACAAGAAGCTAGAAATACCTCTCTGCGAGGCTGGAAATGCCTCCCCACAGGCTCCTCTCATGTAGGAACGGGAGGCAAGGTAAGGACAGGTCCCTTTTTTTGCATACATCAGGTTGAGCCTATGCAATCTGCTCTTTGCTTTGAGCAAAGAACACAACATAATAGGGAAATAATTTATCTGAGTGTGAAAGACACTTCTGCCTCACTGTTTTGATTCCCTTTTCTCTGAACCAGGTTTGGGATGCTACCTCTGGGCAGTCCCAAGTGAGCCCCCACACTCTCCTCCCCAGGCAGAAGGGTTGGTCCCAGTGTCACCACTCCGGCCGAGCAGAGATCCCAGCACACTCCTTCATCTCCTACCACCTTGGACAGGATCCAGTTTCAGCAATTCCTCCACCAGCTCCATCATACAGAATCACAGAATCAACCAGGTTGGAAAAGACCTCTGAGATCATCAAGTCCAACCCTTGATCTAACCCTGCCATGGTTACCAGCCCATGGCACTGATGCCACATCCAGTCTCACCTTAAACACCTCCAGGAAGGATGAATCCATCTCCTCCCTGGGCAGCCCATTCCAATGGCTGATCACTCTCTCTGTAAAAAATTTCTTCCTAATGTCCAACCTAAACCTCCCCTGGCACAGCTCAAGACTGTGCCCTCTTGTCCTACTGTTGGTTCCTGGGAGAAGAGACCAACCCCCACCTGGCTACAGCCTCCTGTCAGGGAATTGTAGAGAGTGATGAGGTCTCCCCTGAGCCTCCTCTTCTCCAGGCTGGACAACCCCAGCTCCCTCAGCCTTTTCTCATACGACTTGTGCTCGAGATGCTTGAATCATCCTAAATTTTTTTTTTTATTAGGAAACCAAATTCTGCTCTTCACTGAGAGATCCTTTCAATTCTCTCTCAAGGACTGACACCCTGGGAAATTGCCTCAACCCAGTCAGCTCTGATGTTTGCTGTCTCACATGTCACCTGCATCAAGCTCCCAGATTTCAGGTGAGGATGTGGTTGTACAGCACAAGCCAAAACCTGCTCCTGTCTCTTTTAACTGTCCCGGCAAGAGCACTGGGAAGAGGCTGAGTCAGTGGAGAGCATGCAGGAGCTGTGCAACAGTAACAGAGACATCTCCAAAAACATCACTTTTCTGTGATCCTCTGTCCTGCCCTCTCCTGGAAGATGAAACCACTCCTGCCCAGCATCCCCAAGCAGCATCTGGCTGTCCATGCTGGATCACTCCATGAGGGCAGTGTTTGCCCCTCGCTGATGTAACACGAGTTGGAGCAAACCCACCTAAGCAGAGCCAGATGATCCCATCACAAAACCCTTCCTCAAAAAGTACCACCATTCAAATAATAATTTTAGATACCTCTCCCCCCAGTAATACACTCCCCTGTACAGGCATGATGGATTGAACATTTCTTGCTTGCCCCAGATACTAGCTGAAAGCAGCATTGCCTTACTCCCAGGAGAGCTGGGAAGCAACTCTGGACTAAGGGGGAGGGAAAAGGCATATTTACCACATGCCAGTGAATCCAGTCCAGTCCTGGATTCAGCATGACAGAGGCATGTGAGTGTCATGCCCAGTAATACACCAACACACCAAGCTTGTGTGTCACCTACCTGGGTCAGATGAAGGCAGGATGCTGGGGGATCGGATGCCAGGGGCACACTGGGCTTTGGCCTCTCCTCTGCTTTCCACTCATGCACTGTAGGGGAAATGATAGCAAAATCAGGGCTTTAAACCTGGCATTTGAGAGATGAGCAGGAGAGAAATTAAAAAGCTGTGAATGCTTTTCCCCTCTCCCTCCCAAAACTGAGCTCAGGCAAGCTTAATCTTCATCTGAGCTGATATTTAAAAGTTATAAATCAGTCTGCAACAGACAGAAAAACACAACTACCAAAATTCAATAGTCCTGCTGCTGAAAGGCCCAAAATGAACTGTTTAACAGAGCCATTTTCCCACGGAAATAGAGCAGGTCTGTACTTAGTAGAGCATTGATCTGCTGACAGCTACCAGGACAGATTTGGGCCAGAGCACTTGGGAATTGCTTGCAGTGATCTCTCAAGAAGCACATGCATGCAAAGCCCCTTGGAAAAACAGTTTTAAGACCATGCTGTGGCTGCCTACGAGGTCAGATAGCACTCACTGCCCAACACAGGCTTGCTCTGCCCTCCATAAGTCTACCCAGGCAGCTCAGTCGCTGGTTGCATCCCTGTATCCCAACCAAATGCTTCACACAGGACAGGAAGTGCAAAACATCACCAAAATGCAGAGCTGCAAAAGGGTCTCACAGCTCAGGACCCCAGCAATGAGGCACGAGGCTCTGACTGGGGGACACTGCATCCCACAGACCCAGGGGTTTTGAGGGTTCTCCCATAGATGTTCTGGGATTTGGAGATGCTGTGCTACAGCCAGAGTCAGCCCAAAACACTGCCCAGAGCAAAGCACTGTCACAACTCCCTGGGGGCAACTGGCTGGGCCTTGAGAGATGCCAGGAGCTCTGGTCCAGCCAAGGGCTGCCAGCACCAGAGTGCCCAAACTGACCACATCCTGACCTCAGGCTCACCTCCCCACTGCTGCCACAGCCAAGGGACGTGCTGGGAAGGGGTGAGTACAGGTACCACAGCTGCAAACTCTCCCAACCAGGTGTGGAAAGAAGTGTCCCTCAGTCACCTCCTCTGCTGCCAGAAACCATTTCCCATCACAATTTTTGCTGCTTCGGGAGATGAGGTCAAAGCAGGGGGATGTATTTCTCCTTTCTGAGAATAAAAAGTAGTTTCTCTGAAGCCTGAGTAGATCCACAAGCCAGGGGCACAGAGGAGCCTCAGGAGGCTCCTCCACTGCTGGAGGAGCTCCAGTCCCACATGGGGCTCTGTCTGCCCTTCCCAGCACAGGGACACAGCTTTGGACTGGCCAGGAGCCTCTTGTCTGCCCAGTAGCTTTCCTGAAGCAGTTACCACCCAAAATAACCCAAGAAAAGCAAAAGCATCTTATTTTCAGAGGTGTTGAGTGCCCTTGGCACTCATTGGCTTCAAACCCAGATGCTCCCTGCCCCAGCCCTTGGCTAATTCTCACCATCACAGGGTACCCCCACAGCAGCAGCAGAGAAGTTGATGACTTGGCAGACACGTGGGACAGAGAGGGCACAGGTAAGGAGTGACCACCCCTCATGCACATAACTCCTGCAGAGACAGGATCTATAACACCAATTAATGGTTCATTGGGGGTTTTTGGGGGGGTTTATTCCTGTTGTTGACTACACCCCCTTATTAACTCACACATTAGCAGATCTTACAGTGACCCCCAAAGCTACCCAAAATAAACCTGTGTCAAAAATAGGAGCACACCAATGCCTCTGCTTTCGGGGAACAGAACCTGCCCAATCGTGCTTCAAAGGACATCTGAAGTCTTAACATTGCTCAAGAGCCTGCAGAAAGCATTGGAAAAATGGGAAATTACTTATTTGGTTTACTTTTTGCATCCACACATCACGTATTTTTAAAAGACTAAAAACATGTTTATGAGTTTAACATATTTAAATGGCTCAAAATCTGTTCAGCAAGGAAGGAAAACAACTCTCCCACCAAAAACTTCTTGTGGGCTGGGACCTGCTTTTCAATCTTCCACCTACAGCAAGGATTTCAAATCCCTTTTTAAACTGAAAGGCTGCTGGTGGGGGCAGATCTGGGAGAGGACCTGGTGGGGGGCTCTGGCACCGCTCTCCTCCATCATTGCCACAGGCATTCCTCACCTAGAGTCACTCAGGGACACCTGGGCCAGGGGTCAACTGGGAACAGGGCATCTGTGCGTGGGGAGAGCACCCAGAGAAGATGAAACGAGAAGCTTTCCTTCCTCCTCCTCCTCCATCAGCAGCTTTCCACGAGGAGGATCAATGCAGCCCACTGTAACTGCACCGTTGTTCCATTTTTAATTAATGAAAGAAAAAACTAATCATTGAATTAAACTTCTCATTACTCCAGCTGAATACCCACTAAGTAAATTTAATTACTGTATGAATTGGGTTTCTCCCTGCCTGTTTCACTAGCTACTGATAAAGATGGAGGGAGGGGGCAAGAGAGGGAGAAATGAAAACACAGAAAGAGAATGGAAGATGGGAATACTAAATGCAAACCCAGAAGTCCATGATTCAGGAGGCTTTGGGGGCTTCCAGTAAGGGCCTGGGGAGAGACCCTCCCACACCAGGCTGGAGGGATTCCCTGTGGGATAAAACCATAGGGGCAAGGTCCTACCACCGTCTCCAGCCTTACCAGCCATGGCCACCTGTAAAACAGCCAACAGAGGTTTGGGCACAACCATCTCCTCTCCAAACAAGGGCAAACATCGATTTCAGATCCGCACCAACCCCTGATCCCTTCTGATCTCACGTACCTCTGAACAGCTGATTTTTTCCTCTGCAACAAAGGCAGCAGCCCTACAACGCTTCAGCAGGGAGCCAGTGCTGACAGAAGCATGGGACCACACGAGAGCAGATATCAAACACCTGCTGTCCCACCACGCTCCCAGACACCTGCCTGGAACGCTGTGTTTGAAGCCTTCCTGCTGGAGTGGGAGCCCTGCACGCCCATGCTGCAGGAGCCAGGGTGTGCCAGCAGCATGCTCCTCCTCGGAATTTGGTGGAGGATGCCTTCCTGCAGCCCCCCGTGTTGGTGCACAGACTGTTTATGCCATGATTTTGGGGTTCTCCTACCGTGACTTAGCCCTCCACTCCTCCTTCCTGACAAAGGGCACGAAGCATCACAGGGCAGGTACAGCCCCATGCCAGCGAGTCCAGCAGCCCCCACCGAACACACCTTCCTTTTCAACACATGCCTCCACATGTGACTGGATAAAGTCACATCTGGGACAGACTGGGGGTGGAGAGGGTGTAGCAAATGAAAAGCACAGCTTCTTTCTCTAATTAGGTAGTTTCAGCTGAGCTGTGTGGTGGAAGGGCTACCCAGGCACTCACAGTGATGGGATTTGGCAAGGATGGTCAGATCATCTCCTCTTTGCTGTTCAGGGGCCAAGAGGACCCTATGCAGCTTCTTCTGCAGCCCCAGAGGAGGGCCTTGCTCACTACAAAGCACTTTCCCTCTGCACTGGCAGCTTGTGCCCCTCACAGTGCCCCACTGCTTCTCTTCTGCAAGTCATGGGGCTTCAGGGAGGTGGGGTTCTCCCTCATTCCCATCACTTCACTACATCTGACCCCAAACCAAGCCGACACATTTGAGCTCATCCCTTCATGCTCTGGCCACACAAACCAGCCACCCTTGCCCCTTGCTTCCCCAGTCCTTTCCCCTGCTCTCCTCCCTCCCCAGGGTGGTTTCTCCTGTGCAAAGAGAGCTGAAAAACCTTCTGGGCAGACCAGAAGCTCCCTTCAGTATCACATTTATCTCCTCAAGATGGACTTTCTCAAACACCAGGTGGAGAAAACAGATAACAGGCACAGGTGCTGCTCTGCAGGGAGAAAATGGCACTGGGTGAGATCTGCCACGCACCTCTGGCACCCAGCAGCATGCCTAGAAACCAGTGGCCACCACCACAGCCCTGGGAGGAGCCAGGTGGGCTCAGCACAGCAGGCTCTCCTCTCCAGAACAAGCTTTCTGGCATAGCTAAAATTAGTTCCCACGGTCTCCTGCCATCACCAAAGTCATTGGTACAACATGTTCTGCCACCACGAGCTCTTCCCAGTCTCCCACTCAAACCCCCCCAACACTGTGTAGTATGTCCCCCACAGCTCCCACATGCTTGTCTTTTGTTTCGGTGGCCAAACTGAGAAAAGAAAGTAATGCAGGGTGACCAAAGTAATTTTTTTTTTCTTTGCCAAATTTTAAAGCCCCAGTAATAATCTGGGGCTGAATGAAACATTTTGTTTGGGCTGAAGTGTAGCTTTAATTTTGTTTGTAGGTGGCTTCCCCCCCACGCTAAAAAAAAAAAAAAAAAACTAGAAAAAATTCAAACTGAAATGTCATCTCGAAACAGATGGCTGAAAGGTTTCATTTTGAAAATGTCAAAAAAAAAAAATCAAACTTTTCAGTGTTTCACTTTTTTTTTTCCCTCAGCCAAAGCCACTTGCTAAATACAACCTGAATTTGTGAGCCCAGTCTGTTGACTGAAACCTGAATTTTCTGGTGCATAAGCTGTTCCTTCAGAGCCTGTGTGTGGACCCCACGCTGTGGCCCCACTGCAGCCAGGGATGCACGTGGAGCTAATGGGGACACAAACTTGGAGCACGCCCTTCTCCAGAGAAGTGTCCCAGGAAAGGAAAGCCAAAGCCCAGGGACTTACCGTGGCAGCAGAGCTCTGCAGCTTCCTTCGGGGTGCTGGAGGGGTGTCCCGGTCAGCGGGGGCAGAGGGGGGTGCTGTGGCCCCGGGTGGGAAGGACAGGGTGGTCCTGCCTGTCTCATGGGACCCAACACGGAGCAGGGGGGCACCTGGCTCAGCCTCAGACACACAGCCCTGCAAGACAGGAGGAGAGGGACAGTGTGAAGAGATGCTGAGTGACTTGCCCCGCTGGAGATCATCTCCAGAGAGGATTGCTCACTCTCACCCACGGCCATCAATCGTTGCAGCCAGCCCAGCCCATGGCAGAATGGACGGGCAGCCATCCAGGAACCATCCCTTGCTCCAGGAGGGGTGATGTTCATCCCAGAGCCGGTCAAAACCAGATCCCAGGGATGAGGTCTAACCACCAGCTGGGAAATCATCAGATCTTACTGACAGCAAATCCCACAGCCTTTCTCCCATGCCCTGAGGAGGAGGATGGTCCTAGGTGCCAGGCCCCACCACTGCCTTGTGCCAGGACCACTGCCAGTAACTCCATCCCCACACACAGGTGCCAGGGTGACAATGTGATGCTGGAGGGCAACAAGCCTGCTGAACCACATCCACAAGGCTCCCACTTCCAGCAAGCAGGAATCAGGTTTTGATTACCAAGTTCACAGTCTAAGAGTTTTCAAGTGCAAGCAAAAGTCCAGCAGGTCTAAACTCTGCCTTGAATTTGGGGCCTTGACACACAGGAAGGGAATGGAAATATTTTAAATGTGCTTTACATTTGCTTTTGATTCCCAAAGAGTGACAGGATTCTCAGGCCACACTGGCAGAAGCAAAGGAGGCCAGATTCAGGAGTGTGCTCTCAAAAGAAAACCACCCCAAAACTTTAATCCAACACAAAATCACAGTTGTAAAAATCTAGTTTATGATCCACAGGAAGCTGGGTAAGGAAATCCCACGCCACAAAGCCTTATGAAAACAGGAGTTGACATCTAGACCCAAAATCCAACAGTCAGGTACAGAGTTCAGGGTAGAAACTCGTAGGTTCATTTTCTTTTCCCTTTCACCTCTAGTTCAGCTCAGGGGCAGCAGCACAGAGATGCAGCAGGACCATCACTCTTCCACTATGATCACAAACCACAAAATGCCGAGGCTGGAGTCAGAAAACCTGTTTGTGTGAGATCACAAGCCCGATTGCTCACTGAAAGAGGATTAGATGAAGCTTAGACTAAGCATCTCAACAGTATCAACCCATAAGAAGATGCTCAGCCGTTTCCACTGCTAAGGTAACGTGGAGACGGATTTATCCACTGAGAGAGAAAATCTTACTTCTGAGGACCTTCCTCTTCATGGAGAGGGGTATTTGCCGGGTCCTTGGCTCCGTGTCCGCAGGGGGCAGGGCAGGCAGGAGCCTGCCGGATGGACTCACATGGAACAAGAGGCAGACTGGCTCCAAACTCAAACCTCCTCCCAAGTTCAGGGGGCGGCAATCGGAAATTAAGCCCATCTGTTCCTAAAAACGTTGCGCTAGCAGAGAGGTGAGGACGCCGAAAATCTGAGCTCCAAAGAAATTAAAAGCATAAAGAGACAGAGCTGCCTGTCAGGGGAGGGAGGCTCTGACTCAGACTCACCACTGCAATGAGTTTGGAGATCTCAGCCCAGACCTCAGCTAAATCTCTTGAGCAAGAAACGTGCTGCAGCACCACGTGGGTCCCCCTGCACTAGCCTACCCCGGCAAAGGGTGAGATGAGGCAGCTGGAGAGCCCCAAACCTCATGGATAAACTGCAGACAAGGGAAGATTAGATTATATATTGGGAAGAAATTCTTCCCTGTGAGGGTGGAGAGGCCCTGACACAGGTTGCCCAGAGAAGCTGTGGCTGCCCCATCCCTGGAAGTGTTCAAGGCCAGGTTGGATGGGGCTTGGAGCAACCTGGGATAGTGGAAGTTCCAACCCTCACAGCAGGGGGTTGCAACAACATGTTCTTGAAAGTCCCTTCCAACCCAAAACATTCTATGAAGGGAAACTGAGGCAGGCCAGGAGTGTGAGGAGCTCCCACAGCCAAACTCACCAGCAGTGATCCCAGCCTGGCAAACTGGCCTCGTCACGTGGAACAGACACAAAAGAGTATTAAGTGATCAGTCAGCATCAAAGTGGTCAGTTTTCATGTGTTTAAAAGTAACATTTCCTTTTCCCCCCCCCCTCCAAGCCCACTTGACATTTTAAGAGTCTCCTCATTTCTTTTTTACTCAGTCTAAACCAACTCTGCTGTCAAGCCCAAATGTTCACTTTGCATTTCTGCCACATTAACTCAAACAATTTCAACCCAAATCTCCACGTTTTCCCCTTCTCCCTTGAAGGGATGATGCTAAACCAGGAAATCAATTTTTTGCCCAGTCCTGCTAAAAGCCAGGACAGCAGGGTGTTGGCTGGGAGCAGAGGCATGAGAAGTAGCAGCCAGGTGGGATTTGAAAGTGCTGCCTCCAAAGAACCTCTTGCTTCCAGGACATTCATAAAAGCAAATTTTTTCAGATCCTTTATCCCCAAGAGACAGAAATAACAAGGGAGTGGAATGGGATTAGGCCTGGGGAGACAGAGGGATATTTTAGGACAGGTCCTGAGCACCACTCAAGTTACCCGGGGTCACAACAGAGAAGGAGGCAAGTGATGATTCCTCCAGCATCAGAAACAGGTCAGGAGTACCTGGTCCCTCATGTTTGCGAGTAGTAGAAACTCAGGTTTAGCAAGAGTATTTATGAGTATTGAGAGGGGAAAAAAAAAACATGCCACAGGGAATAACAGGGCTTTTTTGTGGCTGGCAGCTGAATGGAATAAATCTATCCACTGGGTACAAATTGTTTAAGCAAAAAATCCCTCTCAACTGGAATATTTTGCAAGAAAAATAGCAACAAAAAAGGAAACAGAACTCTGAACCCTCATAATTTCTCTCCTCAAGGTCAGAGCTGTTATTCTTTTTTTTTGTGAAGGAGAGAAAAAAACACCTTTCACCAGGAAGTTTAGCCAAAAGAATTGAAACATTAGGATGTGAATGCATTACTGCCTAGACTGACCTGCCCAGCTCGACTAGACTAAATCTTTCTATTTTACAGGGATTTATCTTTCAAAAGCAAGTGGGGAGAAGGTTGAGGCACTCAGGATAAAGGAGACATCAGCCACTGGGACTACAGCAGTCAAGGAGAGCAAGTCAGAGCTCACAATGTAGAGCCTCTCCAGTCATTATGCAGAGGCTGTGCTAAGGTTGCTGCTTTAGTGCACTGCAGGCACTAAATTAAGGGGACATTTACAACCCACAATGCAGAGAAGCAGCTGTTAAAGGTGGCCATGGTGAGTGACTTCACCTCTGGGTGAAAGGCTCTGTGAAAGAAATCTCAGACATAAGGGACCAAGATGGGGAAACAAGTCCTTCCTTCCACCCACTGCCCTGCCAGGCAATGCCAGGACATCTCTGGGTACCTGGGGCAAGTGGAGACCAGTAGCAGCCCCCTCTGCTCAGTGTCAGCCAGGGTCTGAGACTGCCTTGTTTGGACAAGCTGCAAAGCCCACAAGAAACTGAAGCTTGGTCCAATTATCAGAGCCATCGTGCCACAAACTGCATCATCTCACCCAGGACAGCACTCCAAGGGATCTGCTCCCCAAATATGAAGCTCCACCAGACCAAGCCTTGCCCAGGCTCTGCATGACAGAGACCAATAAGGCAGTTGTCTACAGCATCAAATAACTTTCCATCCTGGTGACAAAACAAGCCTTGGTGCCTGCTCGGCCTTTTCCACTAAACTTGATGGCCAAGCAGGCTGCACCTGTCAAAAAGCGAGTGACACATAGTGACAGCTCCTGTGTGGCTCCTCCTGGGAGCAGCCAGCACTGCTCCCTTCCTCCTTCCACTCCCACGCCAAGCCCAGCTCACCAGGGCTTTTCACCCAGCATTGTTCCTTCCTCCTCCTCCTCCATCCTCATGAAGAACAGCCCATTTCAGCACAGGCCAAAACCCAGCGTGCCTGCACAGACGAGCCAGCCCTGCCCTGTGTTTCCCTGGTCCTGTGGCAGTGCCCAGCTTGTTTCCTGATGGAAGTCACCAGGAGCTTTTCCTTGCAGGTCCAGGGATGTACTGTGCTGTGCTCAGCCATGCAGAGAAGGGGATGGCTCTTGGCAGGAGCTGGCACAGACCTGTTCCTATCCAAGGCACAGTGCCCAGAGGCAGTCACCTCCTGGAAGTGGCCAGGGGAAGGGGAAGCAAGGTGACAGCAGAGATGCTCCAACCAACACACAGGCGAGACAGGAAGGAAAGGATCAACTGTGCTCCAGGAGGGTGCACTGGGTGTGGATCCCAAGGGCACAGCACACTGTGCCAACCCGCACAAACCTTGGCTTGAGTCAAGAATTCCATGTGCTGTGTTGAGAGCTCAGCTGTGGAGGGGCTGTGACTGGGGGGGGCACTTCTACCCAAGCAGAGGGAGCGGCAGTAATGGGTGGGAGTGCACCCCTGAACATGATCACAGTCCTGCAAGGTGCTGGGCTTTGGGGAGATCAGCCCACTGGAAAGCATAACTGGCATCATGCTGACATCCCTGCAGCTCATAGATCCTTTTAAGAAAGGTAACTCAATGAATTTATACCTAATTCCCTCCAAACTCAGTGTGTTTCCTGCCTGTGGGAATTTACAGCAACTACAACCACCTCCTGTTTGCTTGGAGGTACCATGTGTTGAGAGGATTGAGCACTCAGTCACTGGGACCAGCCCAGGCTGCATCCCTCGTGCAACAAACACCACATGTGACACCCCACGCAGGCTCAGGCACTCTGGGAGCACCCCTACTCAAAGGATTGCTCCAAACACCCCAGCTAGGAACAGATGGGAGCCTTGTAGAGACCTCTCCTACCTGCCAGCAGAGCCAAGACCCTGCAGCACCCATGTCTTTGGGAACCACACACCTGAGTGCACCCAGAGTTGCTGCACTTGACAAAAGAATCAGACAAGGACAAGATCTGGCCTCTGTTGCAGAACAGGTCAGACCAGTGAATCATAAATCTACTCTTTTGGTCTTTAAACATGCAACAGGTGGAATTCCTCTGATAGAGGAGCCTGGAGGGCTGCCCAGAGCAAGGGATCCTGCCATCTCAACCCAAAGTCTCTAGGTGAGCACATCAGAGGGTGGGGATCTGATGAGCCACAGGGAAGCCAAAGTCACAGCCAATGCCAGTTACAGGAATAGAATTGGCTCAGACTGAGCAAATGTAACTTTCCATCACTTTGCAATCAGCCATCCATCCCAGAGGCCAGCTGGCTGCCATGTCAGAGCACCTCCCATCCATTTCAACTGTCCTGAGAATACTGATGCTTCAAAAGACAAGCTCAAGAAGGCTTGGGAGACTTATTATCCAAAGCCAGGTAGCTGGACTTGACCCAAATCTTAGGCAAGTGATTAGAATGACTGGCATTTTTTTGGAAAGCAAACTGCTGTGCTGTACCTGCCATCCATCTTTAGAAAACTATTAACTGCACAATCACCGAACCAAACACACCTGTAAGGCTACACAAGTGCTTGCAGACTGATGAAGCTCATCCTCACCTGCAGCTCTGGGACCAGCCACCTCTGCAGGCTCCAAAAATGGGGTGCTTTGACCAAAGTGCTCTTCTTGAGCATTGTGGTAGCACACCCAGACAGCGCTCGCTGCAGGATCAGGGGTGGGATACTCAGTCATGGGGATGAGTGTTGAACTGCTGGACTGGGATGACTTTCACCCTGTGGGTGCTGTGATGACTGTTCTGGCTGGGAACAGATTGTCACAAAACTGCCTTTGCTGAAGATTTGGAGTCAGGTCCTATCCAGACCCCTCTGCTCTGATGGGACTCAGTAACAGCACCAGCCAGCAAGGTGTCATTCTTCCCCTTTGACTCCATATGCCAAAAATGTTCTGTTTTCTTTCAGAGCAAAGGACACTAAAGGCAGCAGCATTTCCAGGTAAGTAGAGCACAAGAGCAGCTACTGAATGACACCAACCATATCCCAGCCTCTGCTCAGAGCAGTTCCCAACCCCACATCTCCTACCAGTGCTAAATCAGGAGCAGGAGATCTCAGCCCAGCTTTCCTGCATGCCAGGACAGGAGCACACCCCATTCTCTTCTGGGTTCAACACTAGAAACCCAAACTCAGCTGTTTCAGCTTTGAAACCTGAACTCAACCCCAAAATTACAGATTAAGGGAACGAAGAGAGGGATAAGCCCTGTTTGATGATTGAGAACAGACCCAGCAAGCCCATATCTACTTGCTGCAGTTTGACCATGTCAAACCAAGGATTGGCAACCCAGGATTTACAGGCTGAGGACATTGGGTGGACTCAAGATTATTTTGCACATCTTTGCCCCTGGATAGTCCATTATCCAGGAACCTCCAAGGAACTGAGGGAGGTCATACATTTTTATGTCCTGCACATCATCAACGTGTACCAAATGCTCAGCTGGGGCACCAGCACAGGAGCTGCCAAACTTGGTGCACCAAGAAGTTGAACTGTGCTTAGATGGGGATCCCAAACAGGGTAAAAATCTGCATTTAATACCTATTATCCTAACATCTTCCCATCTGTCCACTTCCCTCACATGCCTGTAACTGCAGTGTGCCAGGGCTGCCTGATATCAATGGCACTTTAATTTCATCATTCCCAACTTATTTAGAGCAATTAGGAGGCAATGAGCACATGCCGGGGGCCAGGATGCACTTGAATAGCGTCCAAGGGTTACCACAGTATCACAGGAGACCTTCAGATGGAATTATCAGCCTGCAAAAAAAACTTAAATAAAAAGAAAGGTGGTCCCCAGAGGGAGGATGAAATTCCTTTTGGTCCTATAGGTACCTTTTTAATTTGAAATCAACTGACAGAATTATAAAGAGATGATATTCCTCATTTAATTAGTGAAGAGACAGCATCTCGGGTTGGTAGATGGAGATAGATGCTTTGCCTGAGTATCTGGCTGGAGAAGGAATCAGGGGAGCAAGGCAGGGATTCCCATGAGGGCAACTGCCTAATCCCACTTCAGGCAAGCAGGTTTTGCTGTTGACTTTTCTGGGTGAAGAGGTAAAACCCAAGCCATTTTGGAAACCTTAGCCAGAAAGGCAAAGCAAAAAGCAAGCTGCTTCTCCCCAGTGATTTCTGACGGGTGGCAGGAGCAGCACACAAAGCCAGCGCCACTAAGCAAGTTACCAAAAAAAGCCAAGCAGCCTGGCTTTGCAGCATCCCCATTTCATAGAAGGCAGGTGAGGTACCACAGGAGGGGACGGCTCCTCACTTCTGATTTAGCCACATGCCCACACTCCTCCTGCACAGGCTCTTTAAATGCCTCCTGCGTGAGGAAAGCAGTGGCCTATTTTTTTCTGAGCAGCTCAGCGCAGCCTCCACCTTGGAGCGCAGCATACACAGGTCTTATTTAGGATGCTTCAGACACATCCAGAGGGACTTTGGGAACAGTCTGTGGAAAGAGAAGACTGAGTGGGCAACCTGAGTCACTTCATTGCTTACAGAAGTGTATACAAGCATCTTCCATTTGAACAAAACTCGGCACAGCTCCGTTGGCTCTGGGGACCAGAGGAAAGTGAATCTTCTCCATCCAGCACACTCCACCAGTGCAGAATGACTGCACATCACCTCTCTCATTCCAGGCTTACAGAAAGAGGGATCATCCCCCACAGTTACAATCCAAACCTCTGATCCTGGCAATTCCTCTACAGCACGGGGGGAGCTGGGAGCTGCTCTGATCTGCTCTGATGGGTGAGGGCTGCAGAGATCAGCTTCCTCCCAAGGAGGAGAAAGCAGAGCAAGACATGTGAGGGGAGAGGTGTGTGCACATGCCCTAGAGAGATATTATTACAGTTGGCTGCAAAACTCAGCTCTGAACTCCATGCCAAAGACCCTGACTCATGCAGACAAATCAACCCAGCACCATGCACCACACACGGGGAGAAGGAGATAAGCACGGGAATAACTGGAGACCCCAGTTCAAAACATACACCTTTACCTTGAGCCCTGTCCTCGAGGAAGTTGCTTTAAGCTGACTTTAAGCAGAGGGCCTCTGCAGAGATCTCCATATGCTGAGACCGAGAAGGACTACAGTGAGTCAAAGCCATGCCCTGCCATGGGGGCCCCTCACGTTACTTTTCTTCATCAATGTTGCTAAAAGGTGCTGTTTCAACCCTGAAACCTCAAAGCTCTGCCCATCTACACAGAACCACAGCCCAGGTCATGCAGGTGTGCTCTGTCCTTCCAATGAACTTCTATCCTCATCCAGGACATGAGAGCAGCTGTGGGCTCATTTGCCCTCCCTTTCTCACTTTTCTGTGCAGGCTGGTCACAAGAGCACCACACAACATCAGCTCTGTAGTGTCTGCCTGTTTAGACACCCCGAGTCAGCTCAGAAAGAAGCCCTACTCATAAAGGTTTCTTGCAGCTTGCACTGGCCCCACCCCGCAGTGACCAACAGCACTCCAACCTCTCTCCATCAGGGCATTCATTTCCCGCGGGATAAAGCCACAGAGTGACATCCAGCACAGGCAATGTTATCTCCCAGCATGCTGTCAGCAACCACATGCACAGCAGCTCCCTGGGGCAGCAGGGAGGGGGGCTCATGGGAATCTTTTGAAAGTGCCAAAATATGAACTGCTAATAAGATGTGTTTTCAAATATCACCACGTTACGATCTATTGATCTCACACCAGAAACTTGACTTTCTCTGTATAATAATAATTTATGTCACTTACACAT
Source organism: Pipra filicauda (assembly GCF_003945595.2). NCBI lineage: Eukaryota > Metazoa > Chordata > Aves > Passeriformes > Pipridae > Pipra > Pipra filicauda. The sequence continues at coordinate 706,192 of NW_024104118.1, read as the reverse complement.
GCTGGGAGCAGCAGATAGAATGAGTGCCATTACAACTAAAATTAGGTATTGCAGCTATTAAGTGCCAGGGGCCCAAAACGTGGTGCTGAGGAGCCAATCCAGAGTAACAGCAGCTCATCAGCATGCAGGGAGCACCCATCAACATGTAAGCTCAAGCAACTCAGTGCTGTTGTGTGAGACAGGGGCCCAGGAATCACTACAGAATAGGCTCTGCTCTCAGGGTGGCCTCCCTGCCCAGGAACAGCCTGGAAGAAGCAGACTTGGGCACAGCTAGGAACATGAGACAAGTCCTGCCCTGAATCAGGGGTCTGCCAGACAAGAAAGTGTTTCCAGCCCTATCCAATACACCACTAAGGCCTGGTGACACCTTTTAGACTGGCTTAAGCCCTAAGGAGCACCTGCACCTCCTCCCAGAGGTGATCCCAAACCCAAGAGCCTGATTCCGCTAGGAGCTCTAGAAACAAGTTGTCTAGCAGAAGGTTTGCACAAAAGCTGAAAATGCTCCAATGGGACTTTGGCCAAATATTTTTGCTCCCTTTTAAAACAAGGCAAGTCCACAGTCACTTCTAATGGTCCCATGGCCTGTTTTACATGAGTGCTAACAGAGACAAGTTGTCTCCTTTAGACCACTGTATCATGATTGGGAGCATCAAGTGGGGAAGATGATGGGCTTGGAGAGGAAGAACATCCTTCCATTGCTCCATTTCAGTTGCTGACAGGCATGCCAGAGCCCTTTGAATAGCATTACATTAGTGCTACACAAAAGCAATAAAGCCCTAAAACACCCCATCACATATTTACTGAACTACATGTCACACAGACTGTCCCCAGGACACCACATGAACACTTGAAATAGCAAAGCCAAGGGCTGTAAAAAGCACGTTTGCAGTGCCCACAGTTGGGTCAGGGCACATGCAGGAGCTGGGCACACAGGAACACAGATGTGGGGAGCCCACAGAATAATCCAACCATCACATTTAACCAAAGAAAGTAGCACGAAGCACTGTCTCCCCTGCCAGAAACTTGGGCAAAGCCCAATTGCTGAGCACAGTCTGCAGAGGAATCAGCATTCAGATGAGGAGTGCAGTGTCCAGGGTGAGACCTGCTGCTGTGCCAGCACACAGCCCTGACTGCTGCCTGCCTGGCACCAACACACACTTCCCCTCTGTCCCTCTGGTTTCACTCCCAGAACTTAAATTTTCACTGTTAAGCTCAATGAATTGTCATTTCCAAATGCCTCCTGCCCACAGGAAAGGGAGCTGCGCAAAGTGCTGTTTGATGTTTCTCAGTAATCAACCATTGTGGCACAGGGCTGTCATGGAGCTTTCAGTGGTACATTGTCACGACCATTTTCATGGGGTGAAATGGCGTGATGGGTTTTAAAAGACCTTTTTCTCCCTCTGCTCCCAGCACCTGGCAGGCCTACAGCATATTTCCATAGCCAGGCATATGGTGAGATCACTGGGCCCTGCTCTGCCACCACAAAGGCCATCAGATGCACTTTGGAGAGATGAGATCCCCACCAGCCGGTGGCCCGTGGAAGAGGGCGAGCTGACAGATGTGCTGGGGCAGAGAACTAGAAGGGGTCAGAAAAGGGGGGATCTCCCCTCTGTGCTAACACTGGAGAAGCAGAGTCAGTTTGGGAACTTTTGGATGCAGGTTTTCCCCTGTCCTCGTAAGGACAGGTTTGCTAAATCAGCACAGCTTTGCATAAGAGCTTTGCCCTTGTGGCTTTTCTGTGCCCCTCCTCCTTGCTAACATCTGACTTGGAATGCAGCCCCAGCTCCTGGATATCACAGATGGAATCAGAGCCCTTGCACTCAGCAGTACTCCCCAGAAGGTCTGTGGTCCCTGCATGTCACTGCTGTGACACCTGGGGCACAGATCCAGAGCACGACACCGAAACAACCTCAACCGTGTGTCCCTATTGGCCCCGCTCGCTGCTGCTGGGATCCTGGCAGGAACCTGCTGGCAGTGCCTGACCACAGACTCATCTCTCCCTCCACACAGATGAAAGCAAAGCCCACGTTCTGAAGGCTCCTTCTGGAGAAGGACTTCTCCAGCATGGCTGTGCCAAACCACAGAGGTGTTGGCACACCTGCAAAGCTCACCCCTGCCTCAAGAGCATGAGCAATCCAGCCACCACCAAGCTGCAAGCCCACAGTCCCTGCCCCTGGGCACATACCCAGGGGCTGGCAGCCAGAGGTGCAGCGCCCGAGAAGTTTTGTGAGTTATTGTGTCCCACCAAACAGCTCTGACCTTTTCAATATTCCATATTTTTATTGGCTGCCCATTTCCCCTCAATCCCCACAGGCTCATTAGACAGTGAGCAGCTCTGCAAGCAGCTCTGCAGCCAATGCTGTCGCACAACACTGAAAAGGTCAGAGACATTGAGGCTGAGCAGAGCCCTCTCCAGAGGGTGGTTATAGCAGGATGGGAACATTCCTCGGCCAACACAGGCTGCAGACCAGGACCTGCTTCCCAGCTACCCTCTGGAGGGAGAGCTGCTGCTGTGGGGTCCCTGTGGTGGCAGAGTCCTGCACCACAGCTCCCAAACAGACCAGCTGGTGCTGCAAGAGGACCTGCCCACCCTGGTACAGATTCCGCAATAAAAACGCCACATCCCAAGAAAGCACAAGCCAGGGCTGTGCTCCTACACCACAGAGGCCAGCACAGGAGGGAGGCTGCAGAAATGGCCATGACTGGTGTCACAGGGAGCCCTGAGGCTGCTACTCGGGTAGGGGAGAGGACCAAGATAATTTCCCAGAGCATCTGGCACACTGGGGTAGAGAACACAACTACCCAAAGTGATTATAACCCATCCTTAGTAGATATAACGGGAGAAGAGGAGACTGACTGAGTCCAAGCCTCCCCCGAGGCATTCAGGGGAGTGAAAGGAAAACTCATCCCTGCTAGGAGGCTGCGGGGCAGGCAGGCAAGCACAGCATGCAGGAGCAGGGACAGCACTGCTGCTTCACTCACAGCCTCTTCAGCAGCTCCAGGCCAGCCAAGCCATCTTACATGAAACAGAGCATGACTCCCACTCCTCATAATGCTGGCACTCCCTCTGCCTGCTCCAGAGGGCAGTGAGGCAGGGGTAAGCCCCAGGAGTTAACCTGTCTCCCAAACACAGGCTTCAACACCAGAAGCTCCCCTAATATGGTGTCAAAACTCACTGGGTGGCTTCAGAAACACATCCCCTGGAGCACAAGGGTGCAGTGATGGCTGCTGTCCTTTCAGGGAAGGCAGGCCAGGAGCAGAGGGTGCCCTCCCTGATGGGGCACAAGCCCATGGCTCCAAAAAGAGCAGGCAGAGGTAGATATTGCAGCCAGGTCCATCCACAGCAGCAAACCAGGTCCAGAAGTCTGCAGGCTGGAGCACAAGGAGACATCCACCCATGCTGGAGCTCAAAAAAAAAAGAGTGGGACAGCCCTGAGCTTACATATGGCTCTGAACTGTGGTGGGGAGGGTGGGGGGCAAGTGCTGGTGATTAGGGCAATAAGGGCTGTTAGCAATTAGTTTGACTCAGGGCAGCTGTGCTCCCAGTGTCCACCCTCCCTCCTGAGCTTCTTTGTCAATAGGAAAACACACCCAAAAAAGACCCCAACCCAGAGATAGAAATAGTAAAAGAGAGAAATAAAGAAGCAACAGCCAAAAACACCCCAGGAGAGAGCAGGGAGGAAGGGGCAGAGCCACCTGGTGGGGGCAAGGGGGGGGGGAGCCCCATGGGATGAACACCAAGGCTAACACTGCAACTGCTCCTTCCCAAGAAAGGGAATATATCACAGCTCTGGCTACACATACTCGGATTTTTCCAAAGTAATGTAAGATTTTTATTTTTTTCTTTTCAAAGACTGGATCCGTGCAAAGGAGTGCCTTGACATTACTGACAGATGGGAGATGGAAAAAATTTTGTTTGGAGAAAAAAAAACATTTTCATTTGAGTCACGTGCATGCAGAAAGGAAAAAACTTAACCCCTCCGGGCCCCCTCCAGGGATGAGCTGTACCATGGCAGCAAAGAGCCAGATCCTAACAGGCTGTAGGGATGGACCTCTGCCCTTCAGGTCAGTAGAGGCCACAACTGGAAGGAGCAGAGACAGGGGTTTGCCCTACAAAAAGGGTGTTTTATATCCTCACTGGAAGGCAGTGCAGGCAAACTGGCATTCAGCCCTCCCTGTTACATCAGACAGCTTTGCTCGGGAAGGGTGTCATCCCGCAGCTGTGGCAGTGCCATGTCCCAGGAGCCACATCGTCACCTGCTCAGCTCCACTTGGCCAAGCCCAGCTCTGAGTGCAGGGACCACAGCAGCCCTTGAGCAGCATCCACCACGTGTTATCTGTGCAGGGCCGGGCTCTGCCAGAGATCTGCTCACACTGCACAGACCGGGAGCATCAGGGATGAGTCCTGGGGGAGACGAGCTTCGCCTCGGAAAGCAGAGCCACGTGAGGAGCTGTGTTGGCCCAGCAAAGACGTGGAGTAGGGAGGAGTGAGGGGCAGGAGGAGGGCTGGGATGAGGACCGGTGCAGGGGAGGGAATTACAGAGTGTTTGCCCTTGTGGCAAAACCACTGGAGATGATCTCCCACCGCTCCTGTTTTGACAGCCCAAACGCACTTGCTCTCACAATATCTCAGTCTCGTTAAAGGTAATTACAGTTCTTCCTGTGTAATGAGATGGTTTTTAAAGGCCATTCAAAAGAAATTTTCTATAATGAGGTTAAGGGTTTTATGGTGTTATACATCAAGGGAGCTGGTAATTGGTCGGATCCAGGCAGCATCCTGAAGCAGGGAGATAGGAGGTTCTGTGGATAATAGGCTAGCACGGAGTGCAGAGTCTCCAAAATGTTCTGCAGAGGAGGGAGAATAAAAGTGAAGGAAGGAGGAAAAATAAAAAGGAGAAGGCAGAGTCAGATGCTTCCAGCTCCAGCAGGACTATGGTGGCTTCTTATATCTTGCTTTGGGTAGGTTTTGAGGAGCTTCATGAGAGAAGAAGGACCAGTATGTGTGTTTCCTGGGTGGGAGATGCCACTCTGGTGGTCAGCACAGGGTGGCATCCAGCTCGGTCCCGGGCAGGCAGCAGGGAGAGGGTAGGCAGGGACTGCCTGCATGACATGGCATGGCTGTGAGATCTGGCTGATCCAGACTTGCAGCCACCCCCGCCCGCTCCGTCTGGAGAGAGGAAGAGCAGAAGGCTTTGCCTGTGCAGGGATGTCCCTGCTGCACATGGAACATGGCTGCAGTGGGCTGGATGCCATGTGGGTGAGGCAGAGCTCCTGCCTCTTACTCCCCCCCCCAGCAAATCCCAGGTCCCCCTCTCCAGCTGCACAGGAAAAGCCCCAGCAGACCTGTCGCCCAGCCCTCAGATCAAAACCTTTCCCTGCTGGATTGCTCCTTGGCTATTATTGCTGTTGCTGCTGCTTCTGCTCCCTCCTCTTGCCTGTGCTCTTCCAGGGCCGCCTAGCAGCAGGATCATTATTCCGGAGCATTTAGCGGCAGCTCCCCGGCGTTGCTGCCGAGGGCCTGCAGCATTGCTCCATATTTAGAAGCAGCTGATGGTGGCTCAGACACTGCTGTGGGTGAACAGGGAGCCGAGCTGGAAGAGTGGCTATTTTCGTGCCACCCCCAGCCCACAAGCCTCAGGCACTGGCAACTCCATAGCAAATCTTCTTCCCTTGGGATCTCCAGCCCACTTGTTCGCGCTGGAGTGGCATCGGAGAGACAAGTACCTGAACTCTGGGCAGCTTAAGTGCTCCTCTGATTGAAAAATCAGCCTGTAAATGCATGGAGGTTCACCCACCACTTGTGCTGGCGACACTGAAGGAGTCAGACAAGTGTGCTGGAGATGGAGGGGAGGATGCTCTTCATATCACTGCCATCTCCCCTGTGAGGACTGCTGGTTAGGGGGAATGACTAAACCCCAGATTACACGAAAACATAAATCTTCCCTCAGCACAGCAGTTCAACTTCATCAAAAGATGTTTGAGCAGAGGGTTTTTTTGTTTGCTTTAGTTTTCCCAAGGGTTATCTGCCCATACATCCGCTTTAGAGTCCATAACTTGCTCATAGCCAGGCCCAAGATCTGGATCATGATCTCATGTCTCAGTGGGGCAGGGGAATTGACTTCCCAAGGCACAGACTGGCTCCAGGACATGTGGTGCTGGAGCTGAAGTCCCTTGAAAACCTGGCACAGCTGAAAGTGGGAATTTGTGGGCAAATCCTGCAAAATCCTGAGCAGATGCAACTTCATAGTGCTGCACCGGGAATTCCGTGTGCTTAGGGGCTGGGTGAGGTGTAACCACCCAGGGTCTCTCCTCCTTTTCCTCCAACAGGCCCGGATTCAGCTCACTTAGGAGGCTAATGAGGATGTCAGGCTGCTGCCTTGTGGATCCAACCCTTCTACAAAAGAGATGCTGGTCAGCTGAACTCCCAAAGGTCTCTCCTGAAACTCTTTCAAGAGATCCTGGCAGGGCAGGCTCTTGGCTGGAGGAACTGCCCTAGGAGACAGACTCCTAATTTGGTTCCATAACCTCATTCCAATTTCAACTTCCCAGTGCTTTTTTCCCCTACAGAAAATGGCACAAAACCTGCTGGACCCTCAGGAAGCAGTTTCTAATGTCTAGAACTCCCAGGTCCTTCTTGGTTGAGGCCACCAGCAGAGGCTGGAGCAGGAGAGCCTCTGCTGACCTCAGCAGAGGCAGTGGATGTGTGTAACAAAGGCCCATGTCTCATTTCCAAAGTGAAAGTCCCGTGTTTGAGCATCCTATAAACTCTGTCTGAAAAATGAGAGCAGGAAATATCTCCCAAGCTTTGGTTTCAAACCACACTAAGTGCATTTTGCAGATGCCACCAGTCGCTGGGTAACATACATTACTCACCTTATTCTGCCTGAGGAGTTGCATTTAATATCCTGCCTATTTATGTTTTCTAAAGACCAATTAAATATTAAATGCATTTATTGAGGTTTAACACTGCAGTGAGAGCAACAGCACAGATGCCAGTGATGCCAGTACTTGTGGTTTCAGTGGGGAGGTGCAAGGGGAGTCAAGGAGCTGCTCTGCCCTGTGCAGAGCACAGCAGGGACACGGGTGGCCCAGGGGACTCAGGCACCCATAGGGACTGAGGCACCCAGGGGACTCTGGCACCATTTTCAGCTCCAGGTCTCTGCACAGAGAGCTGGAAAAGTCCGAGAGGCACCCACTCTCGGCATGTGTCCCCACCCAGGGTGTGAAAGCACCTTGTCATGTACCAAAATCTTGCTCCGCTCCGCTCTGGAAACCTGAAATCACAGACACTGCCTGAATAGAGCTGGTTTGGGAATTTGTCAACTCACCGTGTTTTCAGCAGTAAATACCAGTTTGTTGAAATTCAAAGCCTCCCAAAAAAGGATCCATTGTGATAAATTACCCACTTCAGAAAAATCCTGGAAAAAGGCTCAGAAGGTCAAAATGTCCCGTTTTTGACACATTTGAAATGAAAGAAAATCAATTTTTAGGTTAATAAATCTAAGGTAATTTATAGTTTGCAAAAAAGAACTAGAAATGAAAAGCAACTACCAAGATGAAAGTATATAAAAAAAACTTATTCACTGGAATCAAAAGTAGGTTTTTCGAGAAATTTTTTTTCCTTTTAGTGCTATTGGAATTTTACATCTCTGTTCCTGTTGCTGGTGGGAACTTACTTCTTCTCTGCCTGGGGAGTTGCTTCCTGAGCCATTTCTCTCACAGGACCTCGGGTGGATTATTGGTATTATTGCCATTACAACAGAAGCTCTGTTGCCCAGGAGGCTCCAGGTGAGCCTGTCTGCAGACATCCAGACCTCCCCTGCTTTGAGTGCCAGCCCTGCCACGGTGGGGGGGTGAGGAAGACCCACTGGATCCGCCGTCACTGCCACAATGTGCTGATGGCACGACGCAGGGCAGGATGCTGGTTACAGCCACAGAGCAGGCTTGCCAAGAGGAGGGTCCCATGGAGCCCTGGCTGGTCCCATACTCCCCATTCAGCAGGCAGATGGACAGGCAGCGAGCCTTTGGAAGCAGAGGAGGTGATGGGGCTGAGAAGGGAGCAGATAACAGGAATGCTTTCTCTGCTCTCCCTCTCCCCCTCAGCCTGGTTAGGTGCTGTGTCCCCCCGGATCTGCAGCATCAGACACTCATATCCCACACCTCACTCTTAGGCAGCATAAAACCTACAGGCTTGGAAAAAAGGGTATCCTGGTCCATATGCCAGCCCTCTGTCATCATTTGGTCCGAATGGCTTCCTCGTGGCTCTCCCAGCAAGGGCCCTGGGCCACCACTGGTGTCCCCCTGCTTTGGGGTGAGCTATGCTGGGGCTGTTCGGGGCTGGGGAGCAGGAGTGCAGGTGGGCAGGTGCTTTGCAACAGACATCTGTGCAGAAATAAAGGCAGCAGAAAGGGAAAATATGCTGATAGAAATAAAGGAGGCTGAGATAATGAAGCAACAGCCAACATTTCCCACGATGAGTAATAGGCAGGCAGATCAAACAGGCAACCTGTTAGGGGTATATTGAAAGAGGGAACCATCCCATCCCTCCCTCTCCCTGCCTGCTTCTCTCTCCCTCCTCCCTTGCCCTGCTCCCTCTGCATAAATCTTTCAACCAGAATAATATCTCTCTTCATAAGGAGAGAAAGAATTAAATATTTCACAAGACTGCAGTCAATCTTGCAGGGCCCTTCTGTTGACATTTCAAACATATATTTGACATTGCTTTCTCATTCCCTCCTGGTGGAGAGAAGAGCTCTGCAGAAAACCCTCTGTAGGGAGGGGACACTGTGGGCTGTTCCAGCCACACTAATGGGCAACAAGATGAAGGGAGCAGTCCTCTGCCACCCTGCATACCCTCCTTTTATCTCTCCTGTTTCCTTCTCCCTCCCTCTCCTTCCCCAGCTTCCCAGAGCATGGGCAGCCCCTTTCCTCTGGTTTGTCCCTTTCTTCCAGCAAAAGTTGAACTATCTCCTAGTTGTGCCCAAGGCAGAACTTAAAGCTGCCATCTTAGCAGTGCTGGGGGTTTGATAAAGCTCCATCCTGGAAGAATACCAGCCCCTCTGCTGTGTGTCACCCATAACAGCTGTTCAGCTCTTCCCTCCTGGGGACAAGGCAGAGGTCACATGGGGAAGATGATATAGGCTGGGGTTTCATTCTGCTGCCACCCTCTACGTGTCAGGTGGACATTGAAATCTGGAAGGAGGGTGATATGAGACTTTCTCCCCCAAAAACTACATCCTCTGCCACCAGAGAGAAGGCGGCTTGGGCAGTGTGAAGGCAGTGCTAAGCAGCAGCATTAGCTGCAGGGTCTGCTTGCTCCATGAGAGGAGCCAAAGTTGCCTTGCCAGCCCACTGGGAAACGTGGTCACAAGGATGGGAAACTGCTAGGAGAGCCCTGGAGCTGTGCCATTCCCCAGAGTCCTTGGGAGTCTGACTCACAGCTGGAGTACCAAAAGGTGGGGAACCCTCACCCCAGTGCAAGAAATAAGGGAGAGGAAAGGTGGAGGGACATTCCTTTTTCAGCACCAGCATATCCAAGCACCTCTAAAACGTGTAAGCCATCTTCAATAGCTTCCCGGATGCCAGAAACCCCAGCTGCTCTCTGAGCTGCTTCCAAAATCTCCAGTGTCCCTCTCACATGCCAGGAGGCAAAAACCTGCAGCACGCTGAGCACTCAGAGCAGGGCTGGATGGGGCTGGGTGGCACCAGCAGGGTGCAAGGACCTTGCATCCAAGCTGTCACCCCATTAGTGCTTCTCTGGAAACTGCCCCCAGCCACTGCAGCCCCTTGGTGTCCTCTCCCACCCTGCTTGAGAGAGAGGGGAAAACAGTGCTGCTTCTGTGGCACCTCCAAACAAGGGGATGAGGACAAGAAGCCACTTTGCAGCAGAGACACGAGGTGATGTTTCCAGAGCAGAAGGAAGACCACATGTCACCCCCAAAGTCCCACCTCTGACCTAAGGCCTCCACTGCTCTTTCCATTCCTTCCACTAACATGAGCCTCACGGTGACCCTGTTGCCTGGGGAAACTGGGAGAATCAGAAGTAGTTACAAGGAGGGACCCTGACTGCTTTTATGTCCCACATCACATCCCCAGGGTCCCAGGATGCAGCTCAATGGCTAATGGTGCCTGCAGGCAGGTTACTGCTCTACAGACACAGCAGCAAATCGCTGCAGACCAGAGGGAGAAGGAAGGTTCGAAGTTCTTTGGAAAAGCTGGATGGATTTGCAGAGCCTTCTCCTATCTAATGAGATTTTACAAATTGTTTCTCAGGTCCTACAACTCTTCCAGTGTGTAGGCTGAACAAATACCTTTCTTCTTTTGAAGTTCTGTATTTAAAGATACATTTAATCTCCTTGTTAAAGTATTTCTCAATTCCTAGTAAAATTACAGAAATCAGATTTTCATCTAGTTCTACCGCTCTGACTCAAACTCTTGCTGTAACCTTCTTCAGATCAGCAGAGATTGATGTTTGCAGATCAAAAGGAAAGATTTATGATCACCAGTGTTTCCCCTAGAAACACCCATGACCCTCACAAGCTCACATAATAAGATCCACCAACTCCAAGACAAAGCCAGGCAATTCCAGGCTGGAAAGAAGATACCATTTGTTCAGAGCAAAGTAAACGGAGTAACAAAGCTGTTGACTGAAGAGCACGATCTTCTGCCCCACAGGACCTTTCAGCCCAACGCAGAGTTGCTGAAGGCAAAGCTCTTGCCCTGGGGATGCTGCAGGGACCCTGGGTGGAGCAGTGGGATCGGGATCCCCCAGCCCAGCTGCCGGGGACCGCGGGGCCAACGCGGGCACCACAGAGGACCAAAGCCTGGTGGAAGCCCTGCAGCAAAGCACCGTGAGGGAGGGTGAGCTGAGATATCACATTGATTTCTGCTGGCATTAAAGCTCCAGGAAGAGAAAAATACCTTACGCTGCAAGGAAGTAATCTGCAGTGAGGCGTTTATGTGCCAGTTCCCTTCCCTGCTAATTTTTGCTTTGTCAAAGCCACTGGAAAGTATTTCTTATGACTGACAAAGCAGTGGGATTTATGAATAGGCAAATTAAGAATAAAGAGGGAAGAAATAAGTCTGTTGATAAAAAAGCTGAATAATTCAGTTGAGGATCAGTTACTTGAGTCGATTCCCCCAGAATTTGAATGAAATAATTTTTACTTAAAGTAAGTTTGTCTTTTGGTTTAAAACCCTGCCAGCCGGAAAGCAACATATTTGCATTTTGCTTTCCAATACATAAACTGAGACTTCATTTTGTAGGCTTTCTTGTTGAATAATCTGCTCTAATTTAATTGGAATTTGAATCCTATAAAAAGCATTTTCTACTTAGTTTTCTACTGATCTTAGGTATTGAGATTTTGTGATTTGAAAAAGCAATACGTCTGTGTGTGCTGGTGGTTATCATCCTCAGAGGAGCTTCATTGTTTTTGCATTTTCTGCTGAATAATCTGTTGAATCTAAAATGTAGTTTTGATTTAGCTCCTTATTGATATTTTTATTTTAAAATGTTATGATATGAAGAGCAATTTGTTTGTATTTTCTGCTGGGAAGTGTTTTCTGTTGAGGAATAGGAGGGCTGATTCTGTCAATGTTTGCAGGAATAACTAAGTCAACAAAATTACTAACACAATTAGCTTTACCTGGCCCTAATGGCTAGATATTGTAACATTTAAAATGCAGGTGGGTGTCTATGGGGCAAGTGAGGAGGGTGTAGACACCTCATCTTCCTCAGCTTCTCTATCCATCCTTAGGTACCTAATACCTAAGATAATTGGATTCAATGATACTTGGAGATCCCTTCCAACTCAGGATACTTTGTGATGTTCTATAACACCTTTATAACTCTAGCCCAAAGTTCATAATTCTATAAGAAATGGGACAGGTTGGAAAAAATAAGTGACATTAAAGTTTGGTTCTGTTTCTGGATGCCCAAGCAAAGCCACTCACTCCTGCCTGGCTTGGAGCAAATAATCCCAGGGCATGGGGACACCCCAGCACTGAACTCAAGGCCAGGACCCGGACACACCACAACTGAAATCAAGGAAATGGAGACACCAAAATCCCTCTGCAGGTCTGGGACAAAGATTTGAATTGGAAAACCGGTCCTGTCTTATCTATCAGCCTCACTGAGCTAGGCCCTGCATGTTATCTCTGCCATGGCTTGTGGTGCCTAATCACCACCAGTCCACGTACAACCTGGCACATCCTTTAATCACAGCAGCAATCATAAGGAATTAAAATAAATTTATACATGTAATAATCACTCAGCCCTGAGTTATCAATAATACAAGAGCAGCTTGGGAGAGAGCAGGTGGATGAACAAATCTGTACCCCGTTCCTGCTCCGCAACAGCCGATCAGAATTCCCAGCAGCAGGCAAGCACCGCTGCCCGAGCAGTGGCAGCTTGCTGCTTGGAAAGAAAATGGACTGCAGGAGGGCTGGGGGGAATATAGCATTTCATTCTGTGCATCAACAGAAATGGATTAATATAAGACAGGGATTCACTGAGCAACGGATGGGTAAAATATCACCGTGAGGACAGGAAAGCTACATTGACCGTGAAATAATTCCAAAGGGCAATATCATAATTTTGATATCCCTTCTGTCCCCTGGGTGTTATTTTGCTACTCCTGTCATCAAAACAATGCTTACAGACCAAATTCACTGCCATGGAGACTTGCAGACTGATTCTCACAGCCAGGCTGTCACACTGATGGGTACGCAGGGGGTCCCTGCTGCTCCCCTGTGTGGGCTGGGATACCAAGGACACCGTGGCCTCAGCAGGCACTGGAGATGTGCAGGTCTGTGTGTGGGTGAAGGGCACCGGCTGGATTAGCCAGATGCTGAGGGCACTGTGGCACAACCTTCAGCGGGGGAAGAAAAAACAGATTGGACTCTCTTACAAGCAGCCACAAATCCCCCTGACCTTGGTGGGAGCGGGACAGCCATTCTGCAGGGCACAGTTTGCTTTCCAGAGTTTAGGAGTTCGATGCCAACCGTTCATACATGCGTAATCCCCCACTTAACTCCAGGTGACCATGTGCTGGTGTGGCTCAGAGACCTTAGCAGGAGGAGCCCGGCATGCACGCAGATCTCATCAGATGCGAATCCAGGAAAGGTCTGTGCTGAACCTTCTGATGGGCACCTTGTCGGTGCTGTGGCAGTGAAATCTCCCTCCAAAGCCATCCTGAGAGCCCCTAAGCTCATGGGGCTGCTTGTTTGCCTCATGTTTGCTTTTCTATCACCTGCTTTGCAAACCAGGGCTGTGAGTTGCAGGGGTAGGGGAGGAGACCCTCCCCCTGCCCTACCAGTGCCTGCCATGTCCAGCCACCATGCCATGGCCCATCCTGACATAACCCAGCAGCACCCCAAGGTCTCTCCAAGCATGAAAAACCAACCTCTGGGCACAAGTAATCATGTTGGCAGCACACATTCAGTGTGCACCCCTGGCACACACGTGTGCACACCCATCTCTAAGACACGGTAGCAGAAAGCCCACGTTCCAGACTTCAGTCAATAAGCAGATGGCTCCCCAGCACTATCATTTTACAACATTAGGGCTTCTGCTCTGTTCATGCAGTAAACATTTTCTGGCTTACTGCACGAAAAAAGGTGGCTACCATGGCTTTGCAAAATTCTATATTTCCTACATTATGTGTTCATCAAATGCTTTTGGGGTGGAGAGAGGGAAAAGCACTTCTACTTTTGATTTACATCCTGCAGGACACAGATTTTTTCCCAGATCCCAGTGGGTTTTTGCTTCTTGTTTGCCTCCTTCCAGATTGTTATAGCTCTGTCACTCTTTGTGGGGAACCAAGAGATGGAAGGCTGTTATGCAGACATCAAGGGGTTGCAATTGCATGCTGGTAAACATGAGAGCAAGAGGGATTTCTGATGGTATTAGAAACCACAAGATATCTGCAGATGTAAGTGTTCCTGGAGGCAGTGGGTCTAGCTGTTAGTAGAGCAATTAGACCTGGTGTTATTCCCAGCCCTGCTGCGTCCCACGAGTCACCACAGAGGAGGGGACGGTACCCGTGTCCCACCCACCTGTCAGTGGCAGCTCCATGGCACATGTGGGTCCCTGTATCCCACTCTCCAGCCAAGCCACTGCCCATTTCCACCTGGGCCTTACAAGCTGGGAAAAGAGGGAAGGAAATGATGTAGAGGATATGGCACAGTGCCTTGCTTTACATGCACTGCAATTACCGTGCTGGCATTTTCCCTGTGTTTGGAATAAAAATGTCAATAAGGAACAAGTTACTAAACCAGAAAGAGGGTGGAAACGGCAAGAGCTCAGGCAGGCTCAAGGGCCTCGGCATCACTGCAAACCCATTCCTGTGGTCCCTGAGCTCTGGGGTATGGAAACAGAGCTTGCTGCCCCAGCCTTCCCTCTGTGGCTATGGCCAAGGCTGGTCCCTCTCTTCAGCACTGTGAGACCAACCCACCTGGGGCTCCCCAGTCCGACAAGGCACTGGAATACTGCAGCAAGGAGCCCAAGGGATGGTCAGGGACTAGAGTACACAGTGTACAAGAAGTTGGGTTGTCAGCCCCCAGAAGATCTTACTGCCCTCCCCTGCTCCTCTCCTGCAATCCTGAGGCTGCCCCACTAAGTGAAAATGTATTTTTCTCTTTTAATGAGACCTTTCTGTCCTTTTTATTTGCCTTTTCCTTCCCAAGCCTTTCCTTGATTCCCTGATGAGCTTGTTGCCTCCACCAGCACTTCCAGAGATCTTGTCAGAGAATGTTGTTTCCAAAGGAAGCAATGCAATTCCATACTGTTGCTCAGCCTCAGGGTTCCTGCATCCAGCAAAGTTCTTGGCAAAGGGCACCCCCAGCACTATGAATGCTGGAGGAGACCCAACCATGCCACAGGGTGCAGGAAGAGGATGGCAAGAGCAGAGGGATGCTCACAGCCAGACGTGGGTATGTTTGCTAACATGCAGCCCAATAGGTGGGACAAGGGCTGAGGCTGAGGGGCAGGAAACTGGGTGCCCACAGCCCCTGGCAGCAACTACAGCCCAGCCCAAGGAGCCAGAACAAGCAGGGCACCCATGACTCCCTCCTGACTGTGGATAGTGAAATGGTCCCAAAGGCACCTCTGCTCTCCTGCCCCTACAGTGCCTCCCCCTCCTTATTTTCAATTATCAAAGCAAAAGAACACACACACAAAGGAAAACAGAACAAAACAGAACCAAACCAAAAAAAACCACAAAAGACAACAACAAAAAAATAACAAAAAAAAAAAAAAAAAAAAGAAGAAAAACAAAACAACAACAACAAAAAAACCTACCAAAAAAAGAAATTAATTAATGATTCATGCTGGAGCCTTGGCAAACCTCGCTCTGCATAAGTTCAAAGCAGGAACAATAAGTATTTGGCAAAGAGGAGGGAGTGGGCTCGTGCTTGGCGGCGTATGGTGCAGAGTGCTGGCAGCATCGCTCCCATCGCGGTGCCCGACACCGCAGGGGCCACGGGAACGGCACCGCCGAGCTGCTCCAGCCAACTGTCACATCCTGCCCAAGGGATCAGCCACAACCCAACTGTGAATTAACGGGCACAGAGGCCTAGGAGGAACACACCAGTGCTGCCAGCACTGGCTGTGCGTGCCCCGCCTGCCACATGACGCACCCCTTGCCCCACGTGCTCGCACACATGTGCCCCCCTGAAAACCTGGGCCTGAGCCACTCCAACCCTGCATCTGGTAGAATTAGGATAATGAGAGATCTTTAATGCAATTAGTAGATGTCATGGGACATGGTCTTGTGAGTCTAGAGCAAATGAGGCTTGGATAATTGGTGTTGAAACACATATATCAGGGAGATGATTTTTTTTCCCCCCCCCGCCAGAGCTGAAGGCTGGAACACGCTGTCAACTGATCCCGTACAAATGCGTTTGGCTATTCGCTGGCGGCAGCTTCCAAAGTTCTAGTGTGGGGCCTCTGCCAGGCAGGCCTGCAATCCTAGCAGCAGACAAGCTGTCATTTGATTGTTAAAAGAACTGCCTGGAAAGTGGCTTTATCCCTACATGCATGCACAACACCCACACGCATGCTCACGTGCATGCGAGCAGCCAACAGGCAGTGGCAGCGTTCCAGTTGCCCTGAGCTCTGCTTGCAGCTCCACTTTCCTTCTGCTCAAGTGGAAGTTCACTGGGGGTATAAGGGTGGCTTTAATCTGTGGCACACCCAGCCCTGTTAGCATCGAAGTGGGAGCAGAGTGGTCTGACTGCCCCGCGACAGGGGAGAGGGATGCACCGCATGCCTTCCTATCAGAGGGATCTGCCATCTCCCAGCACTTTCCCCAGCAATGGACCCCTGCCAGTACAGGACACCTCCACCCCTTGGTGGTCAGGTCAAAGCCATAAACAAATCTACTTATATGTTGTCTCAGCAGCACCTCCAAATACCAGACTAGGACAGACGCTGCTTTCCCAGATACCAAACCTGCTCTGGGGCATTTGCAGGGCACACGTAATCAAAAAGCCATGAATTTTCAGAAAATGCAATAGCTGGTCTGTGCAAGGTTCCTAAATTAAGAATTTTGCTTTGCACTGAACTCAGTGACTCAAAATCACCTGCAGAACAGGACTCTGGAAAAACCCAAGCCCTTGCATTTTGCTGGGAAATATTCAGGAATTTTGCCACAGTAAGGGAAAAAGTATTTCATTTCTCAAGCACAAACCGTAATAAAATGTTAAATACAACCTGGATATTAAATTAAAACATAAAAGTCAAAACACATCAAATCAAAGAGACACATTTGAATTTCCTGGACACTGTCAACAGATGGAAGCCAGAATGATTTGCTTCAATACTCTCCCACCTGAATTTTGGTTTCATGGCTACACGCCGATTCTGATAACGCAGTCTGATAAAAAATGTATTTTCCAATGGAAAATTTTATCCCTGATACCCTCTGCCTGCATTTCCAGAGCATCTGATGGATGATGCAGGGGATGGAGATGGTGTCCCTCCAGGGCAGGTCCCCAGTAGAGAGGGGATCAGCCTTGAGATGCTGCCCTGTGCTTGGCTTGTGCAGGACCAGGGGAAATTGATCCAGTCTATGTCCCTTAATGAACAGGAAAGCATTCCCATGGGTTATTAAGCATTTGTATGGGTTTGGAAACCATAACCGTGTCACCACAATATAATTATGGATAAACACAAGGCAGGCCATTGGAGCGCAACAGAGCACGAGGCTGGAAGAAGGGTGCTGTTCCCTCCTCCACCCTCTCCCAGCATTCACTGGGAATGATGGAGATGGCAACGGGCAGCCTGAACCATCAGCTGTGCACCAGAGCACCTCTGCCAACCAGCCCTGGGCAGTCCTGCCTTGCCAAAGCCAAGCTGGGTACCAGGCTGCGCCAAGGCAAGCACTGTGAGTGCTCCCTAGGGACAAGTCACTTCTGACAGCAAAAGTGGGAATCAAACCCTGGCTGAGCCACTGGTTCTTACTGGTTCTTACACTCCTGGTTCTTACCGGGCACCTGAAGTGCAGCCCCAGCCCCTGCAGATGTATCTGTGGGGCTCCAGCCCCCAGAAGCAAACCCACAGCGTCCGAGAGACACCTGTTTGAAAAACAAAGGTGGGGAATAGCAAGCCCGTGGCCTTGGTCTGTTGCTGTGCAGCCCTGTGTTCCTGCGGCAGAGGAAGGGCACCAGGAGGAGTGCCTGGTTCACAGAGCATTTCATGAGGGTTCAGCACTTCATTAGGCAGCCACGGAGCCCCGTGAAACCCCACTCTCCCCTCTGGGGCAGCAGTGCCAAGGGCACCAGGCTGGTGCCAGGGGGCAGAGAGACCAGAGTGTCTCTGCCACGGCTGGTGGGGGACCAGGGCATGGAGGTGCCAAGCCCTCCAGCCTTGCAGGGCTCACCACATGACACTGGCGTGTTCAGCCCCCACGTGCTGCTGGCCCAGAGGTCCCCCCCTGCCTGGCCTGCCTGCACCCCTGCCCACCATACAGCAGCACAGTACCACGGCTGCCTGTGGGGAGCAGAGACCAGGGCTAGCTGCTTTCTGCAAGGCAGGGCTTTCCCCAGGCACTGGGCACCCCACGTTAGTGTAGCCCATGGTCACAGCCTGGCTCCAGATGCAGAGCAGACGAGGCTAATGCATGCAACATCTTCAAGTCAGAAGTGAAAGAGCAGCTGAGAGGCAGCTCCGTGGCCATCTGCCAGGTGATGCAAGCAGTGCTTTCATAATTCAACAGGCAATAAAGTCCCAGAGCAAGGTAAGAGCAAGGTAAGGCCAGCAGCCTGTCTCAGGGAAGGCATCTGAGAGCAGGGGGACCACCTGAATCCTCAAGCCCCCAGGTATGTACGTGCAGAGGGGAAGCACAGATGCCCTGTGAGCGCCCTGCAGAACTCACTGCAGGATCAGGTAAAAGCAGGTGCTTCTTTACAGGGTTAGATAGTATTGAGATGAATGAGAACAGGAAATAGAGTTGGAGTAATGAGGGCAGCAGTGTGGAAAGTCCTCAGCCCTTAGGGGCTAGGCTGAATAGCTGGAAAGAAGATTTACCTAAGATCTGCCACTCTCTGTCAGACTCGTAGTGCAGAGCACGTACTCCTGAGCTGGGGATTCATCGGCTCCAGCTGCCAGTGAAAGGGAGATGGGATGCCTTCCTGAGGGGTTCCTCCAGTTCTGCCACAAGTTGTCAGGTTCCAGAGCACTTGTGCAAGCAGCAGAGAAGGGGCTTTCTCTGGATGTCATTCCTGCAGAGTGCAGTTAGAGGTCCTGGATTTTGTGGCATCACAAAACCACGAAGATGGCACTTGGATGTCCCAGCCTGAGGAGCTTGGGTCTAACTGGGTAATTTCCCAGACCCATCCACCATGCTCCCCAATTCTCTACAGGCTGCCTTGCTAATCTCCAGCTCTGCTGACCCAATGGGATGTTGGGACCAGTGATGACAGAAGGGGAAAGCAGGCGGCAGCTGCTTTTAAGTGGTGGAAACCACCACTTAAGATATATCCAGAAACTATCACTTAAGATACAGCTCAGCACAAGAACCCCAAAGGCCTGACATTCCCCAGCCAAAGGGTGTTCAGAGCTGGCACTGGCAGTTCTGCTGCCTGGGGAGATGGGAAGCACCAGGAGAGCCCGGGCGGCACAAGGAGGGTTAACTTGCAGCCATGGGAGCAGAAAATGAGGTTCCAGTTATTAGCTGATTTATTGGTCTGTCCTCAATTGGCACTCAGGACTCAGAAGAAAATGTTCCACTCCAAAGCATTAAGCATCTTCAAAGAGCAAAAGCATTAAAAATTGAAATCATAAAATAGACATGTAAATATAGCAGAGGTAAACGGGGCAGCGAGGAGAAGAGCAGAGCAAAGCCAACCCCAGCCAAGCCTGCAGGGCAGAGGAAGGGCTGTGCCAGGGGGCTGGAGCCATGCTGGGGTGGCTGCAGTCCCCCAGGCTGGGGGGACAACCTGTGGGGAATCTCTGGATGGCTTCCCTGAGTGACTGCCCTGCTCGCCGAGCTCTGCAGGGTGCAACCGCGCAAGAGAACAGAGATGACTTGCTGTGTGCATGTGGGAGCCTTGCCCCACGGCCCCTCACCACCCTCCACTGGCCTGTACTTGATACCCTAAAGCATGTAGGGGTTTATACTCCCCTTTTCCCCCATGAATCCTTCCCAAAACCACTTCAATTGTGGCAAGAGACGAGGAGCAGGGCTGCCTGCCAGCAGTTCACCTGGGTCAAGTGAACTCAGTGAAGTCACCCAGCCACCCCACCCTATGTCAGGAGTCACAGCTGGATGGCAAACCAATGCTGTCACCTCTTTGGGCAAGGGCAGTTTGTCACATGCAGTATTTCACAGAGTCTGGGACAAAAGCACTCATTTTCCTCCTCTTCTACAAGAGCAGGGCAGAACAGACCCAAGGTCCTCTGAGCCCCTCTGGCCAGCTGTCTGCAAGGCAACATGATGGTGCCACCCTTCCCAAAGCACCTGCCAAAGGAGAGGGCTCAGCAGCAGTCCTTGAGCCTGGGGATGGGCTGCTGGAGGGGCCCTTCCTGGGCACAGAGGAAGGGAAGGGACCTGATGTAAATCACTACCCCTACGTAAGAGCCCCTTGCTGGGCTTGGGAAGTTTAATTGGGAGCTGAGAACCACTTCACATGTTGCTCCAGCACCTGGCCCAGCGTAAGGCACCATCTGCCAGCAGGGATGGCAAGCCAAGGGACAGATGTGGAAAAAGGAAAAAGGGGGGAGGGAAGGAAGGACACAAAACCTCCTTGCCACAGTGGGAACATGCATCTCCCTGGGGGACTGGCATTTGGAGACAAGTGTGTGGCAATCCCATTCCCCTTAGGAGCAGCAAGTAATGTACTGGGCTGCCTGTTGACTGTATTTTCAGAGCTACCTGCAGAGATACCAAGCCCTTCCCATTGCTTCACGGGAGGGTGGTAGATGCTCAGCCCCTCTCCAAGCCCACATCAGACTGCGCTCAGGGGCTTTGCACCTCCACGCAGAAGAACTGAACCCCCACAAGAACCAGTAAACCAGCCAAGAGACAAAACACCAATGGTCATGCTAACCTTTCAAACCTCTGGAAGCACAACCATCTTCTTGGTAAAGGTCTCTGGTGAGGAGTTGGGAAATCACCATGTCCTCCAGAGTCCTGCAGTCCCTGAAGGGTCCCATCCCACTTGTCGTTCAGCGAGAGGGACCACCACCACTGCCCCTGACCACGCTCTGGCACAAACTCAGCTCTCTTGGCACCCATACCTGTTTTTCCTCTACACACAATTTTTTTCTTAATTGGGAGCTTGTTAATTATCCCAATACTTTGCAGAGGAAATAAACAGCAATTAGAGAAATAAGCGGTATTTTTATTCCCTGGCACTCTTCGCAGAGCTCCCTGATGCCTCCCATCCACGGCTCCCACATGGGCACATGCTGCTGCCTGCTCCAGCATCGCTGCCCGACTGCTCTCCTCCGTCTGTTCCCCGCGAGCAGGGCACTGCGGTGGTGGGCTGCCTTGCTCTCCCCCGGGGAGGAAGCGTTACTGTGTGAAAGCAGCAGGCTGTCCCACTGTAATCTGTTCTAAAAGTCATAAATTGCTGAGAAAAGCCAGTTTTCCTGCACAACAGAAGGTTAGCGTGTTTAAAGAGAGCACTGGAACTGTTTTTATTAATCAGAACCGCTATAAAGAAAGCATTTTAATTAACATAATTATCCTGTTTGAGAGAAGCAGCCCCGTACCTCACAGATACTTTTCAAACTGAAGATGGGGGCTGTCACAGTCAGTCATAATTAAGCAAAATGAGCCAGTTTTCCTTGCTCCATAGCTGCCTCCTCCCAGCCACACATTTCCCCTCTCCTTCAAGGCGAGCAGAGACAACATCATGCCATGGGGTGGCAGAGCAGGTCCCCATCCCTGCCTCCAGCATGGACCAGTCGGGCTTAAGTTCCATCCTAGCCAGGAGGACTGGACTGTCCAACTCTGGGCACGGACTGAGCTGCAAACAGTGAACCTGGAAGATGGAGATGGCTATAAAAAAACCCACAAGATCTGTATGACTTTGTTTGCAGCACAGTCTCACAGTCAACAGCTAAAAGACTTATTCTCATTGGAAAAGACAAAAAGTAAAAGCATAAAAAGCCTGGCACTGAGCCACCCCCCAGCACAGAGCGAGGAGCAGGTAAGGGAAATAAAATCTGGCATGGGCAGGCAGCTGTGTAAGGCATCATGTGGGTTTGTCTGAGCATCCCAGACAAATCCTGCAGGGCAGCGAGTTGACCACGAGCTGCAGCCTTCATCGGCAGCCCTCCTCCTCCTGCCTGAGGCACGAGGCTCCACCACATGCCTTAGGCAGCATCTTTCATGCTTTCTCCTGACACAGTAACAGGCTCAGTAGCTCCCTTGACACGTCCCTGCCTGCTCTTCGCCCCCGACACCGATGTCCCCCTTCTAAAGGGCAAGATGGGGCACACAAGCCACATAAAGCAACCAGGCATCAGCTCCAGCCCCGTCATTCTCTGCTTCAGCCGAGACCTCCTGTACCACCAAGGTGTCCTGGAGCAGGACACACACCTAGGGCTGAAGGCAGCACCTCCAGCAACCAGCCAAAGTCCCTTCATGGCAGCACCACTCAGTATTTTAACAGGTATTTTAAAGGATGTTCTGCTATTTTGCAGAATGTGCAGTATAACAGACTGTTAACAATCAGTGTTTTCAATTTAAATCTCCTTAATTTACAAGAGATGACTCTGAGTCGATGGGTCTGCCCCGAAATGGCACACCACTGGAGATGCTCATGCCACGTCTTTAATTCACACCCAGTGTCACCTCAAAAGGACCAAAGTCATTGCACCGAGCTCACGGCCCCACGTCCCCATGGACTGCAGGGCCAAGAGCACCCATCCTGCCCATGCAGCACTCAGTGCTGGGTGTCACCACCCAAGGGCAGCCCACGCTCCCTCACAGCCAGTCAACTGCTCTCTGCAGGTATAACAAGCGAAAAATTTGGAAAGAGGTACTTTCAGATTTTATTTTTTTTTTTTTGCACGGTTTCCTTAAGAAAACAAGTCTTGTGCCATCGCGTGCTCCAAGTGTTGTAAGTCTCCCCTAATTACTCTCCAATTCATCAGTCAAATTCAGCAGCGTGTGAGTGACAGCTGGAAATCTCAAAGTTATTAAATTCCTGGAGGTTTCATGGAAATAGGCAGGCGGATAGAGTGGAGAGGCCTTCCTTGGCTCAGCTGAGCCAGGCTGCAGCACGAGCCTGGGTCTTTTGAGGTGCCAGAGGATCCACACTGGAGAAAGGAATAGCACAAAAGCCCTGATGACGCAGGGAAAAGGCTGCATCAGAGGATGCAGCGTGCTAGATATTGAAATCAGTCAATCTTCAGGTATTAGCCCCTGGAAAAGCAGCCTTCAGTAATGCTGAGTGGCACGTTAACAACCTGTTTTCAAACAGGAAACACAATTTTCATGGGAAATTCAGGTTTTCTTGGTGGAAAAATTAAAATATTCAGAAAAGAAAACATCAAAGACACTTTTCTTCTTTGGTTCAACACAAACTGACACATTCCAGGTGACTAAAAAGACATCTGGGACCCAACATGGAAAGTCTAGAAGCATCTTCAGCAACCAACCTTTGCTGGGAAGGGGTCAGAACTTATGACAGCCTGCTCCAGATGTCCCAGGAGAACCAGACAGGGACATAAACAAAAGCAGAGCACAGGGTAGAGGCAGCAGGCAAAGCCTTGGGCTTGCTGCTGTGAAAGGCTTTGTGCAGCACATAGGAGGGTTTTATTGCAGGCTATGAAGCGCCTGCTTAGAGATAATCTCAAGACCTACTTGTAAGACCAAGTAAAAATACCTCTCCTGGTTCTGGATTGTGAGAGCTGGGAAGGAGGGTTCCAAAATTGGGTTCTCTCTCCACCCACGTGGAGGATGGGGTTGTGACACCACAGAGAAGCTGTTTGTAGGTCTCCATTCACAGGCTACCAGGCAGGCAGCCTCACCCTCCCTCAGACAGGGCATCTGCCTTTCCCAGCTCCCAATCCCTGGTATAAATAGGACTCCTTGATGGAAGAGTTGGGGTTGGTGGAATTGCATGGCGCTGCACGGCATTGCATGGCATGGAACAGCAGCTCTTCCAGCCACATCCCCTCCTTCTGTGGCCCCATTGCTGGCCAGGCAGCACTCACAGCCCTAGGGAGCCTTCCTCCCTGAGCCTGCTCACACGCTCCTCTCATCACAAGCCCAAGCTGCAGCAAGATGAAGCGACACTCACAAACTCCTTAGAAGGGAGATGTTAATGAGCACTGAGTGGAGGGTGAGAAAAGCCCTTAGGTCTGTTGCCAGAGCTGATGAACGTCCCCCAGCCACAGAGCCCCGCTCAGGCACACGGCACGTGGGGAGAGCCGGACCCTGAACTGCCACCCCACAGCTTGGGGCAGGAAGGGACAAGGTCCCTCAAAGCCTCACTGATCCCTTGCTTAACCTCAAAAAAACACCTCCTGCAAGCTGATGGGGCCATGGGGTTCTGGAATCGCAGGTCCTGCCGGGATGGGACGCCCTACACCTGAGGAGGAGCAGGAGGCCACGCCACGCCTGCCCGCATCGGCGAGCGGTTTATGCTTGGGTTGCATAAATAAGTCACACGCCAGGTTTTATATTGGGAACTCAGTTCTGAGCTTGTGTAACTCTGATTTATTTATTTAATTTTTTATGCAGCCAGGAAATTGCCATATAAAGTGTATGTACAAAAATAACGATTTTCCTCAGCTAACCGGCCACGCGAGCGGTGCCGTTTGCGTGGCCCTGCCCCTCGGTCCCCACGTACACTGCCTGACACGTTTTTTTACGGTGACAGACTGCCCTTTGGGGGAAATGTGATTTAATTTTTAGTATAACCTTAAAAAAAGGAGACTAGCAAAGCAGCTCTCCCATAAATTTTGTAAGTGACATTTATTCCTCTGCACATTATCACTAGTGATGGACAAATGTGGAATATAAGGGTTTGGTTCAGAGGAGCAGCCATCTTCTCACTGCCAGCTCCAGTGGGATGAGGCAGCTGTACTTGGGCTCGCCTCAGGCACTGCCTGGAAAATCTTCAGATGCTGAGCCCTCTTCCCCCTTCAAGACCTCAACACAAAATGTAGCCCCTATGTGCCTTAGGGGGCTCTGGGTACTCCTTTTGGTGTCTGGAGACCCCATCTCTAAGGAAGCTCCCACTTCCTTGCCCATGGGCCAGGTATCAGCAGTAACACAGCAAAGTTTCCCCCTGGCTCAGCCCATAAAAGCATCTCTGGCATGCTCAGATCCCTGCCCATCCTTGCCAAGGTAAGATGGAGTTTGCTTTAAGAACACAATAGATCTTCCTGGTCACCAAGGCAAGCTCCCTGCTACCCAAGCCTCCCAAGTCTCAATTTGAATCCATATAAAAGATCTCAGCGGCTGGGTTTTTAATTACAGGGACTAGAAATCAGGCACTGTGGAGTCACACCAGGTTTTCATGGTGGCTCAAGCAAACACAAACCACGCCGAAACACCACACAAACCATGCTGAACCCCCTTCAAACCATGCCATATCCCCAAAGGCTGAGCTTGGTGGATAACAGATGGGTGCTTCACAGCACAGCCCTCTCCAAAACATGGGTGCAGGGGTTTTGCACTGCTGGGTGCCAGGGTCAAATACTGTCATATGTGCCTGGCCAGAGGAAAATGCAAGGTGCCACTAAATCCATTATATCCATATGGATTCTGGCAGAGACAGAGGGACAGGAGATGTCCGATTTACTACCCTGGGGCTGGACTAGACCAAAAGAAACACTTCCAGTTCCTTGGCACTGATAAAAGATCGGAGGAGCAGAGAACAGAGGACTGTTAATGGATAGGGAAGTTTGGTGTGATTTGTGGCACAGCTATTTGCACCTAGGAAAAATCAGGCAGCAAATTTGCCAGTATCAGCCCTGCCATGTCAAGTCCTTAAGTCCTTGCCCTGGCTTCTGGTACACAGGGATCTGCAGAGACAGTTCGTTTGAATTTCTAGGGAGCAGGTCATATCAGAAACTGAACTCTTGAGTCCTAGAAGACTTGGCCACCTCCACTGCAAAGTGTTTCAAAATAGCCACAACTGGCTTTCCCCAGTCTCTGACAGAGGCTGGAGACTGTAAAAAGCCTTTTCTTTGGGCAGACAAGCGTTTCCCTCTGCTGAGGTGGCTCAGCATCCCTGGAGCATTCCATGTGCTCCTGAGGATACTTCTTTCTGCTTTTCCTGGAGCAGTGCTTGGGCTCCCTTCTGGCCAAGTGGATGTAAATGCTGAGCAGAGGCAGCAACAGCTGCCCAGGCCTGACTCTGGCAGCAGGTGCTGCCCTGTCCCAGCACCAGCAGCAGCCCAACCACCTCTGTGAGACCAATGACTGACCCTCACTCCTCCTCACACAACCCAAGCCAAAGACATCTTTTGGAGTTGCCCAACACTGCTGTCCTCTGCTGCCAGACTCCCAAGGAGTGCTGCCTGCTGCCTACCACTCTCTCAACAGGCACTTTGGCAACCCAAGCTATTATTTCCCAGGCTGTTGAATTAGTTCTTGCACTGGCATCACCAGGCACCTCCGAATTCCCACATCAAGTCTCAGTTGTTCCCCAGCTCTTCCCTGGCATCTCCACTCAACAGCGGCATAAGCCAGTCATATTTTGGCAAAGGGGTGACTACAAAGCCCCAGCTGTAGCCCTGACTTAAAAAAATACAAGCATGTGAAAAGAATAAGGCAGCCTGGTGAAGTAGGCAGCCTCAACAAGGCTGAGCAGTGCTGACCACTGGGACCCATCCCCAGGGTTAGGGGTGGCACCCATGGAAGCCCTTTCCTCCACAGCAGCAGCTTGCGGTGAACATGCAACCAAGCCAATTCTTTCTCTGCATCATACCCCACAGGCCCAGGAGGATTAGAAATAAGGACGAACATCAGGTCAGACATGTCTCCCGCTCACAGCCATGCACGCATCTGCCTCTCCCAAGAGCTTGGAGTCACAAGCACAGCCCCCAAAATCCGCTCTAACACATGTGGGTGAGGAGGGAGCAAAATCCCCTGGTCGGCCCAGAAGGCTGAAGGGTCTGAGGAGGAGGCTCAGAGATGCTCAGATGGAGCTTTCCATCCTCTCTCGCTCAGCTGACCACGACTGCTGGTGCCTGACAGCCAGAGACCCCATGGGGTCCTCACAGGCACATGTTGAAGGAGACCAAAACACCCTTTCTCCCTCCCCAAAATGCCGTGTTTATCTGAACACCAGCTTATGGCAGATCTAAGGTAGTCCATTCCCTTTTGAGTTAAGATTTAAAGTTTTAACAAAAGCAACTCAGTGGTTTTGCCTAGGAAAGCTGTTGGGAGCACCAGCAACTCAATCTCTACTGATAAAAACCTCTTTTCTCTAAAAAATGAGACCATAAAACATGGGCAACACAGAACCTCAGATTGCAAAGGACAACAGTTTTCCTGCGTTTCTGCTGGGCCACGAGGAAAAAAACCCACGTCTGACAACATCTGCAAAGAGAGTCGTCGTGAAACCCTCAGAGACCAGCAGGCAGAGCAGGTTCCCAGCCTCTTCCACCAGCTGGGAGCACAGTGAAAGATGCCATCAGTCACTGTATGGGGCATTTACCTTGTACTTTGCTTTGCTGTCCGTTATTTTGCATGCCCAGGAAGTACCTGCCACGTTGTCAGCAGCCCCCTGCGAGTTCCAGGAGAGCAGCCCCAGCGGATCTCTTCCAAGGTGCTCCCATCGACTACAGGGGGACAAAGCAATCAGGGAGCAGACAAGGAACACACGGCTTTCCCATTGTGGAGAGACTGCTGGGATTTGTTGGAAGGCATCCAATTAGTTAACAAGCACTCCAGAGCTGAGTCTGGTCTGGAATCAGCAATTAATTACTGCAAGGCAAGTGAGAGTGAATATATTGGAGGAACCTGCATCTGTCCTAGGGATGCACCTAGGAGAAGAGGGTGTGCCCAGCAAACCCATACTGAAATGGAGAGGAGCAGCTGGCAATGAGCAAGCAGGATGATGTGACTCCTGAAAAGATGCACAACACTAGGAGTGAACACCACAACTGGTCCCCGTCCCAGATGTCCACTACCAGGAACTGGCACTGCTTAGAGCCTCCAGCTCTGGAGCTGGTCTTCCACATCAATCCCAGCCTGTCACAGGCAGCACATGTGCTGTGGGCACACAGAGGGTGAACACTTTGTTTCTGATGAGCAGTGATGGAGTAATTAAGTGAACAAGACACATCAGCTTGGCTGGGCGCCTCCTGCTTCCACCCTCCGCAAACACCACGGTTTTGGAAATCCTGGAATAATTCCCTCATATTCATTTTCCTCATTAGTCTTCTGCTCTGGGTTCCTGAGCATGCTCCAGTGCAGGAGGGCACATCAGCTTCCAGGTCCATGGTGGCTCAGAGGAGCTGGGCTGTCACCAGAAACATCAGCCCTCCTGGATGCAAAAAGTCTCCCACCAGGTTCTTCTCATTGAAAATCAATGTCTGGGCTCTGGGAAGAAGGAGAATACCTCCTTCCAAGACATTCACAGCCAAGCCTCGCAGCTCCTCGTTACCATCCGCCTCTCCGGAGCGTGTCCCCATGCAGCAGGAGCTGCGGAGCAGCTCTGCATCCAGCCCCTGTAATAAATTAGCCAGGGATTCGGGCATTTCGGCACAGCTGCCTCATCCTCTGCCAGCATGACAATGTGATTAATTTTGGGTGCAGATGAAGCTCATTTATCAGAGGCACGTGATGGCCGCGCAGGCTGCAGGGCCGTGCGGGGAGCCCCAGGGTGCGGGGCAGAGCGGGAGCAGAGGCAAAAGGCAGGAGGCAGGGAGGGAGAGTGAGGGGCCAAGCCTGGGGCATCTCTCAGGAAGGCTGTTTGCCACGTCGGCTCATGATTAAGCATGCTGGGGAAGAAGAGCCCGTGCAGGAAGAGAGCTTTTATCTCTGCTAGCACACATGGCCGCATCTGGGGAGAGGTGTGCAACGGGAGGGGCGTAAGAGGATCGGGGAGAAGAAGCCATGAGCCGATTACCATGCTTCAGGAGAGGCAATTCCACCCCCACAGCCACTTCTCCCCCCACCGCCCCCTCGTCCAGGCCATTTTCCACTTTCCCCTCTTTTCTGAGGACTGACAGGTGCTGTTCTCCCTGTCCCCACTCTGCAGCCACAGACACTTGCTCTTTGCTGCTGGCAGGAGCGTGGCCAGAGCTGCTCCTGCAGGAATTGTCTGTGGAGACAGAGCTGTTAAGTTCACTTCCCAATGTAACACAGCCCTGACAGAGAAAAATCACTTGGTCAGTTCATCCACCCATTGGCTGGAGTTTTGCCATGTGCTGGAGTAGCACCCAGCACAGCAATGCTGCTTGCTCAACACGGCACAGGTCTCCTGAGGGCCTGAGCTGCTTCCAGCTGAGGCTGCCAAGGTCACAAGCAAAGCATCACAGATCAGGAGTCTCTCCACAGTTTTGGAGTGAGGAATAGCTTTTGTGGTGGGCTGATGCCACGCCAGATGCCCTCCAGTGAGATGGATGCACAGAGAGAGGACATCAGGGCAGTCCCCAGGCACCGGGATTCACAACCTGCACTTGCCCCTTGCCATGGTTAGATACGCTCCAGACAGTGGTGTTCCCACCCCAGAACAGGTCTGTCTCAGAACAAGGCCATGCCAGCAGCACCCAAAACCCTGAGATCACCATAACAACCCTCTCTTTGAGAATTTTAGGCCCCAGCTAGCGAACCATTTGCTGCTGAAGAAAAGAAAAACCCTCAAGTTCAACGGGGCCATGCAACCCGGGACAGTGGTGGCCAATCCTTGAGCACACGACTGGTGTTGAAGCCTTCCGTGGGACTGAATTATCAACCCAACAGGTGGCATCAAACAGAGAAGCTGCTTTTTTGATAAATACATATTTTTTAAAGAGGACAAAGGTGAAGATGACACAATACATGGCAGCTGTGCTGATTGCAAGACAGTCCTGCTAATTTATCCCAGCACAGAAGCAGGACCCTTTCTGCTGGGTTAAAGGATAGAAAGCCCATAGGGATTTTAGAAGTGTGAAAACATCAAACACTGGATGGCACAGAGACTGAAGCCCAAGAAAGACCAGAAATTTTATCTTTTTACCCACTGAGTCCCCCAGGAGAAAGTCAGCCAAGTAGCTGGTGGCAGAGAGAGTGGCCTGAGAGGAGCCCATTCCTGGAAAGGTTACAGGTAACAACACTAGCTTGCAACCAGGACTGCAACCTCTGACTTTTACATTTCTTCCAGGTCCTAAATGCTCCTCTAAGCGTGGCTCCTCTGCAAAGGTCCCCAGGCAGGCTGTGCTCTCCTTCCACCCATCACTTCACCTTTTTGTTGTTCCAAAGGACGCCAAGTCCCACCCAGTGGCAGAGCCCTCCCGGCTTTTATTGCCATCATTGTGCCAATCACTCAGTTGAAGTTTTCAATTCCCATCTGACAAAGTTTACCCAGGAAGGATTAAAGATGCCCACACAGTTTCCCTTTGTGGATTACGGAAAGGCAGTGATAAATGTATTTCAGCCTATTTTTACACAGCGGGGAAATAATCCGTGCTGGGGTGAAGCATCCCGGGAGCTGGCTCCTTGAGAGAGGCTCACTCAGGCTCTTACACCTGCCTGGGGAGCAGCGATGGTGCCTGGCCTCACTGCTCCACCAGCACCACACAATGCTTTCACACTGGCATGCACTCAGCAAGGAGAAAGGGATTGCACTTACCAGAGCCGAAATCCTACAAGGACCTGCTGGCAAGGCAAGGAACCTGGAAAGGAAGAGAAAGAGGGATGTGGTTCAGTGGGTTGGCTCTGGACAGCAGCAGGTGGTTTAGGAGGGTGACTGGGGAGTGTTGGTGGGGCCCAGGCCCGCAGGGGTGGGATGGGGCAGGTTGTCCCACGGCAGCACCCTCAGACAGGGCTGTGCCACTGTGAGCAGGAAGGAAGTGACCTGCCCTTGCATTGCACCAGGACCATCTAAATTAGTCAGGGCCACCTAAATTCACCCAGCCCTGCTCTCCAGGGTCTCCAGGTGCTCAGCTGGCACTGGGGGTGCTGCAACCTGCTGCACACAGTGGGAACTCACCAGGGGATTAAGGAGCCATTCGCTGCTCCCGTCCTGGTATGAACACGGGGCTGCCCCATCAATGTTCTCCTCTCATCAGCTCCTGGAGCACACCATGCAAATCAGTGCTAAGGACTCACAACAATGCACCTGGGAAACCATAAATATCTGTGAAAAATCTCTCCATAAATCCACATGAAGGGGAATTTACTGCGCTTTCTTTAGAGATTTCTCCGGGTGTTCCCTATTAAACCACTGTGCTTGTTTGCATAAGTATTCCTCAGACAGTAAAGTCTTCCCTGCCATCAGTTATCAGCTCTGCAAACAGGAGCAGCACCAGGCATGGGACATACAAACACCCAGCTGTAAAGATGAGGGACTGGCTCCTCACCTTGAAAAGAAATAAAGGATATTAATTGCTTAGCGTAACCACAGCACGCTCCCAGCAAAGACAGGGTGAACTGGTAGCCCTGACATGTACAGAACATCTGGGAAAAGGGAAACAAGCCAAAAACCTCTTGGTATGCTCTCAGGGTGTGCCATACAATGGCAATGCTATGGCAGGAACAAGGATTTTTCACATCCTTGGGGAAAAAAGTATCAAAAGGAGAAGAAATACACAACTGCTGGAATCAGCCCAGCACCCAAAGAAATTGCTGTAATACATTGTCCAGCCCATACCAAGGCCACTATAAAAATTAGAGAAGGAAATACTTTAGCTGACATAGCCTCAATGAGTACACTTCCTAGTGATAATACATCAGTTACCAGGCCTCCACAGCATGAAATGATGACCCAGGGCCTTATTAAAGGAGTTCAGATACCTGCTGGTCTCATCTGATGGATGGTTGACCCAACACAACATATATATGCAGAAGGGTGTTGAAAATAAGAGAAATATGCTTAATGGTATCAGCCCACGCCTCTGGAAATACAGGTACCTGATATGCAACCTGGAGATGTAATTTTAATTAACGTGTTCTCATGGAAACTCAAATTGGAACCCAAGTGGGAAGGACCAGATACCATCTTACTGTCTCCCTATTTTGCTGTTAAAATTTTAGGAAAAGAAAGTTGGATACACCATTCTGACATCAAGCAGGTGGTAACTGGCCAGCCAGCTGACGAATGACTGACTCCTGGAAAAACTCTCACATCAACCAAGAGTGGAGTGGGACATCTCACTACTCTTGGTATTACTGACTCTGTTACTGCCACAGCATGGCTAAGGATAAAAATGATGGATGGTCCGGATTAGTGGAAAGTTAAAAAAATCCAGAAGGAAGACAGTTTTCCTAGATTACATAGGAACAAGGTTCCCAATTCCTGAAACACCTGATGGGAAGGCTCTCACTTTCAGTCGTCAATCAGATAAAGTTTATAATTTAGCCTTGACAGAGGGAAGCAGGAGGGACAGGTCTCATTGCCTCAGTAACATCACTTGCTGCTCAACACTTAACACCAGTTGTTACAAGATGACAGATAATAGTTTAAAAAGTAATAGTAAAGGTTAATGTCACTTGTGGAAGTGTTGACCCAGGACTCACTACCCTTTCTCTGCTCAGCCCCCTTCAAAGCAAACAAAAAGGGATGCAACTGGTACTACAGGGACAGGACTTGGAGTCCTAAATGGTATAGATGTTGAAGTACTCCTAAATAAACTAAGTGCAACAACAAGTGATTTAAGCAATTAGAACACCCATTGTGATCCTCTCTATTAGTACTGGGGACTAATCAATGGCTCTTATCTAATAGATTGCCTCAGTGGGAGAAAATTAATAAGAGGGACCACCAGCTGATTGTAGAGACACTTGGATTGGTCCAGGGCAATCTTTCACCCACTCTTAGCTGTATCCACACTCAGCTGTGGATGCACTCTACAGTGGCACAGGAGGGTGCCTACATGAGGGAAGGTAAAGAAGGCACCTTACCCCACAAAGATCTGAAAAGCAATTTGGGACAACACAACTCAGTTTGAAAGAGAATTTCAATCCTCCTGGTATTTGGACAGTTATGACCCCATAAAAATAAGGTCACAGTTTCTGCCTCAGTAATGTAATGCTTCAGTATACACCATATACCCAATTGTTGTTTCAAATCACAATGGGATCATACTCCTTCCAACTGAACATAAACTATGGATAACACAAAGCAGACACATATGGCTAATAGTTGGTGTTGATGGGAACAACAAGGATTCATTTGTAAAAGTAACACCATTAAAGCCCAAGACATGTCTTGACACTGAGCAAAATATTTGTCATTTTTGAAACATATGCCAATGAAAACCCTAAAACTACACTTATATATGTTGGAAAAGGATGTGTTTTCTTAAGGACCCTTTGTGGTTTTATTTTTGTAGGTGATATTACTGTACATACAAGTAATCATTCAAATATTTGAATTTGTAACTTTACTGGAATTATAGGGTATGGTTTTAATTATACAGCTCCTGTTACATCCCACCAGTTGTTACAGTCTAATTATACACTAGTTAAAGACTTGTTACCTATTTTGACTGGAATTAATCTTAATGCCGGTAAGGAAATTATCACAACGTGGTGACTTACATGAACTATTAAAACATATATGAATTGATGGGAAAAAAATTCTAATCACTGCACACCATAATGTGGACAAAATATGGTGCGTGTTTGAAAGAGGAAAAAGAGATGGAGAACACTGGTGGGAAACTCTCCCAGGGTGGTCATCTGCAGCCAGAGGAATTTATAACCTCCTGCTCCACCCAGTGGTAATCGTACTAGCTTTAAGTCTATTAGGTTTGGTGCTTGTAATCATTTTGTAGATACGATTATGCAAACTGATCATGCTTTTTGAAAGGCTTTGCAAGCCTTGCTAAATGTATTAGCAGGAATGCTTAAGAAAAACAAAGGGAGGATTGTAAAGAAATAAAGGATACTAATTGCTTAGCATAACTTCCTTAGTGTTAGTAGCTAGATGTGCTGGAGCTTTAGGCCCCATTTTCATCAGATGTCACCCCGTGCAGCTCCTGCAAGGCTGCCTGGAGAGCATGTTGTATTTCAGCTGTGACATTTCTCTGCGTGTTGAACATATCCCTATCATGGCTTCCATGTACTTCTGCAGAGATGGGTGGGAGACAGGAGAAAATGAATAACACGTTTCCTTCCAGCATGAAATTGTGAGCGTGTCCTCCTCTGAGTGCAATTCGTGTGTATATGACTCCTGTAGTCTGGCTAATACTGCTATGGATGCTGGAGATTAAGGGATTTGGGGCTGTAAAATCTATTTCACCCATCCAGGCCTGAGAAAGGGAATGCGAGCAGGGAAAAGGTCTTGCAGAAACCGCTGGATGAAGCAGGGTCTGGCCTGCAGGTGACCATCCCACCATGTCCCCTTGCTGCTGGGGACCTCCCCCAGGCAGGTCTCAGCTTTGAGCAGCAGGGACATGGAGGAGGGCGAACGCAGATGTCAGGACCACAGCCCCTGCAGCCACACCCCCAGGGCTGATCCCTCACCAGTGGCTCCCAAACCCAGCATGCCACCATCAGGATGCTCCTGACCCTATGCCAAGCACTGCTGTCACATTCCCAGAGCACAGAGCCCTCCCTGGTGTGGCATGGTGAGGGCACAGTGGACACAGTGAAAGCCTTAAATGGTCACAGTGCTGCTGCTGAGAGTGCTCTCCAGGCCTGGGAGAAGAGCTGTTGTCTCCGAGTCGGAGAGCTAATAACAACACCAGAAAATTTCTGCTTTGGCTGAGGCAATGGTCTCTCTCTCTGCCCCGTGGAGAGGAAAGCTGCAATGCTTCCCACTGGGCTGGACTGTGCTTCCAGCCCCCAGCCCTGCTTCACCCTGGCTCCTCATCAGGGACTTGCCCTGGGATTGCAGGCTGAGCTGATGGGGGAAGTATCCTGCCCCAGAGCAAGAAGCTGGGTAGCAAACTTCTTTGCAGCCCTCAAATCTAAGGAAGTCTCAAAAATAACTCTCCTATAGAGTCAGAATCCTTCCCAGTTCAGAGCAGGCACAGCCCAAGCCCAGCCACCATTCCTGCCCAGAGGGGAAACCATGGCAATCTCCCTCCAGCTCCTCCAAGACAGTGTAATATGAAGCAGAGCAAATACTGAGTTGTTCTGAGAGCATTGAGGAGTGAGGCAGAGCAAGGAGATGGCTTTAACCCTAATGTTATGAGCTCAGACACAGCCTTAAACATCCCCAGGTAGCAGAGGAGCTATCTCCACTTTGATCCAGATTTGATTCAAAATGGAGCATCTCCCTCAGTATCACCCGCAGGGCAGCAGCGAAGCAACCTCATTTTTCTCTGCTTTATCCCTTTTGCCACCCACTGTGTGCCTGAGGCCTCAGAGCCAGAAACCCCGGCTCCCTGCACTCCTTGGTCATGACGTGCTGGGGCAGCCCCCAGCTGTGGGTGCATCCCCCTCCTTAGGCACCCCTGAGGCTGGCACTGCCTGCCTGCCCTGCCCTGCCCAGCTCAGTGCAGCCATGGCAGGGGGGATGGTCCCTCCCCACACTGGGGTGGGGATGAGCCAGCACAGAGACAGGGAAATGAGAACCTGCCGGGGCATAATGCCAATTCACCGCCCATTAACTTCCCACAAATCCTCCATTCCACAGCCTATCTTCCGTCCCCTTGCTCCCCCTCCTCCTCCTCCTCCCAGGCTAATGGTCTTTTTGGATGTGAAGACAAACTGCGTGGGTACCCTTGGCTGTGCTTGGGAGCCCTTCTATGGCAGTGTCTCTGGGAAGGTCTGATAGGAGACATCCCCGGCACCCCTTGGGCACCCTCCCAGCACCCATGGGCGATGGGACTGCCCCACACAGCACAGCTCACTGCCAAACGCCCTCCTGCTCTTGTGGATTGAATGTCAGACTCTCAACATTAACTTTTATGGCGTAATATACCCAGCACCAACCCACATTGCCAAGAGACACCCCAAAGCTATCACCCACATCTGGATGGGAATGATTGTTTAAACACCCCCCACAGTCCTGTGCATACGGGATAGATTTACTGTCACTTCTTATAAAATTAGGGAGGGATAAAACCAAACAGCTGAGCAGCAATGTCTGCTGGGCAGAGCGGGAGCAACACCAGTGTGGCTCAAGGGCTTCAGCTAAAAAGGGAGCTCCAGAATAAACACCAGCAAAGCTCACCATGAGGCATCTTTGCTTACAGCTCCTGCATGAAGAGCGGATTTGACCTGCAAGCCCTCCTGACCCGCGGAAGCCCAGCAGAGCATCAGCTGGGTTTGCATCAGCACTTTCTGCAAGCAGCCACATTTCAGTGGTCCTTCCTCACAGGGCAGAAGGGGCAGGGAGCTCCCCTGGGAGGTTCAGTGAAGTTCCTCAGATCAACAACAGACAAAAAGCAATGACAATGTAGCTCAGCCTGGGCTGCCCTCCCTGCCGAGGCGCTCACTGCACTGCCTGCCACGCAGGAATTCAGTGGCCATCTGCAACACAGAGGCAACAGCAACCCTGAGACTGCCCAGAAGCAGCTTCAGATTATTCCATGCACCCTTGTTCCCCTCGACCCAAGCTGTCCCTTTCCCACCTTCTTTCCCTGGGAGCTACATCCATGGGCCAGCAGCACTGGCTTTGCAGAGGAGATAGTTTTCACCTGGTCAGCAGAGAGCACATATTTTACCTGACAAACTGAGCTCAGCCCAAACCTTAGTTTTCCACCAGAAAATGTCTGCACAAGAAATCTGCATCCAGTCCTTTCCATCGAGAGGCACAGCTTCTCACATGAGGTAGGGGTTTAGAATACAGAGCGTTCCTTAAGGCAGCAGAGAAATGCTGGACCAGAGTTAGTGGCTGGAGGCTGAATCTAGACAAACTCAGACTAAAATAAGGCCCAATCGTGACTGTCACAAGGACTATTGCAGCCGCTGAGTTAGGAGCAAGAGGAATACTCAGTCTTCAGCCATCTCAAGGGAAAGAGAGGCTGTTCCTCCAAAGGAGGTGCCATAAGGATGTGTACAAGCAACATCCAAGAGATGTAAGTGGAGTACAACTGTGAAGGGGCTGGTTTCCACCAGTGCTACAGAGCTGTAACATGATGCTCTGGGATGGCACCAGCCTTTGCTCTAGACAGCAGATCACATCCCCCTCTGGCAGTGCTGAGGCTTGTAAGATGGGAAAGAAAAAGCATTCCTAAGCCCAGCTAACCCACCTATGAGAGCCCATAGCACGATCACATCAGCAACCATAACCCCTGAAGCACCTCCCAGCCCTCACAAAATTTCCCTTCATTGCGGCTCCCACCTTTTATCTTTAAAAACCACAACAGGCAAGCTTAAAAAAAGCATGACAAATAATCCAAGGAAAAGAATACAACAGCCTTTGAAACCCCATCCTACAGTTGAAAGGGAGGGATGGAGGCAAGGCAAGAAAGACAGTGTAAAGCCTCATTACCATCAGAAATCCTCTCTCCCTGCCCTTACCTCCCTGCTCATTTCCATATCACAGGGGACACAATATCTTTCTTCTCTTGAAAAACATCCCATTTTTTGCAGAGACTGGCTGTCCCTACTCCCAGCACTGGCTTATGGAGCTGGGGAACAAAAGCAGGCTCACACCTGCCCTGACAGGCAGTGCCTGTGTGTGAGTTTCCAGGCCCTTATCAGCCTCTCGGGAGCAGTTTTTACCATTATTATTATTAGTCTACTTTATCTTTTTTTTTTTTTCTTCTTAGCTTCAAGATCCTTTAGTCAGTCAAATTATACTCAGAGTAACAGAAAGTAGCCGAAAATAAAGCATTATAAGGGGTTCAGGAAGTTATTTTCATCTCAAGGAGCACGTAAGAAAGGTTGACAAGTCTTCATTCTGCTCTTACTGGATAATCTGTAGGTTCCTAGATGATATGGGGAAAAAATTAAATGCATCAGAAGAAATTACAGGAAGAAGTAAAACTCAGGTCTCTGCATAAATTGAAGTAATGTGCAGCTTGGCTGACAGAGGAAGGCACTGGAGGGTGAAATGTCCGTGCCAGGAAGGAAAGGGGTGGCCACAGTGTCCAACAGGGCTGGGCCAAGGGTGCTGAGTGCAGGGCAGAAGGGTCACTCAGCCCCCTCCAGCAGGTCTTTCCTCCTGCTAAGTGGACCTGTCACATCCTTCCAGTCCAGGACATCACAGAGCAAAGCAGCTCAGCAAAGGGGAAGCAAAGCAGCTCAGGCATCAGTCAGCATCCTGCACACTGCCCCGGATCGCTGGCTTTGTCCTGCTCCTGTGTCTGGGTGCTCCGATCAAAGCTAAAAGCATCAAGCCAGGCACGGCAAAATTCTTCTGCCAAGACTTCAGGCTCTTGCATTTACACACATAGTGCGGAGCCCTGGGAGCTCCCAGAATTCACCCAGCAAGCACGGAATGCACGGCTGGGAGCAGAGCCAGGGTGCTGAGGAAGGGGCCAGGACCACAGGGCGATGCACAGAGGGGAGAGCAGATGAGGAACCATCTTCCCCCGCCGCTGGCCTTTGGGGGTTAGAGATGGATGCAGACAGCACTGAATTGCCAAGGGACGCAGGTACCAGCTGCAGGTAGGCACAAGGCAGTTCTGAATAGCACAAAAAAAGGTGCACAAAGGCATTTGCAGCGTGGGACAGCCTTTCTCCCAGCAGTTGTGCTGAGAGCAAGGGAATGGGATCCCCCTCCCCACAGCGAGGGCACGGGGGTCCGAGGCAGCCCCCTCCCGATGTGGCAGGGCAGCCAGCCCGATGCCTCTCCAGCTGTTCGGCGACTGAGCCACGTGGTGCCGAGGCGGTGCTGTCACCGGTGATTGATGGCACGGTTCAGGAGGAAATAAATTCCCAGGCTTTCGCAGGAGGTGAACTGGGGGGTGTATCCATCTTCAAGATGCTTAATGAATGTGCCACAGCCCGCGGAGTGGCAGCAGATACATCTCTGCAGCCAGCACTCCCCACGCTGTTCCTAGTGAGGTTCAGGCACAATTTAACAGCTTCTTATTGATTTTATTTGTTTCCCAGGCCCTGGCAGTGTCTAGATTGCCCCAGTCCAACAAGAGCCCCAGAGTCACAGCGGGGACCCACACTTGATTTTCCCATCCTGCCCCTTGTCCCTGGAAGAGGCAATGCAACATCACCATCCCCAGAGCAACCCTGGGGACAAAATCTGATGTTTGGCCAGAAAAGATGCAGTTTTAGGTTTTTTGAAGCATATTAGATCCAGCTCCAAAAAAACCCATGATGCAGTATTACTAGAGCATGGTGAGCACTGACACAGCACTGGGGGAAATGCTGCCCCACACTGCCCTGGCACCAGGCTTGGGGTTGTACCTTTGGAACTTAAAGCGAAATAAGGACCTTACCAAAGACACCCTTGCAAGATGGACTTTGGAAAGTCCTAGCTTTTATGTAGCATAGCAGACCTTAATTTTCAAGGCAAGAAAAATGGCAATCAGCAGTTCTGGCATGTGGCGTGGCTTCGTTTTTCCCTCTTTCCCTTAGGGCATTAAAAAAAGGAAAAAGAAAGAAAAGCAGCAAAGAACAGCAGAGACCCAGCTGACCTTTCTGGCTAAGAGACCTTGTCTGAATCACTGGATGGTAACAATGAATGAAATGCCAGTGCCCTGCCTTATAAATACCAGCTTCCTCTTGGGGTGAAATGCCAGCTTTCGAACATGGAAAAGCTGCAAAGAAAATGTCACCCTCGCCAAAGTGTGAAATGCCAGCCTGCTGCAAGATCCTGGCCCCATGCACAGGGAGACAGGCAGGCTAATGCCTGCTGCTGGGTCCCCAACCTCCTCCCATTGGGGGCCTTCTCCAAAGCTCCATACCGTGAAGGGGACAGGACTTCAATGTGGGACAGCCAGAGCCTCAGTCCTCCAGCACTACCTTCAGCATCGCAGCAGTGAGCTACTCAGAAAAGCTTCCTTGGGGATTTGGGTTTTTTCTTCCCTTTTCCCAGTGGCTATGAGTTGGTGTGGCCAGTGAGACAAACAAATCATGTTTAAAGAACGGTTCAGACAAGCCAAAACAGTTATTTCCAGTTTTCCCAGTGAAATGAAAAAACAATTGAGCATAAAGAGATTTTGCCATCTAAAAAGTTTATCACAACCCAAACTCCTAGTTCCCAGGGAGCACTGTTGTCGCTGGGTTTAATCCTATTTATTAAACACAGGAAACCATCCAACATACTGCCCACGTGTCAAGAAATGCTTCCTGTGAAGCTGGTGATATTTGTAACATCTCCCATACCCTTCCCAGGGCCGAGTTTGGCTTAATCCAAAAGCCATGTTCTCCAGAAGCTCATCCTTACTTTTCCCTCCACCTGGCATCCTCCTGCCTCATCTTCCTGGTACCAAAGCCCCATCACCAAACCTGTGCCAGCTCAGGGCAGCACAGCAGGAGGGACAACCTGGGAACCCTAGGCCATCACTGGGAACTGTAGTGCTGCAGAAATGTAACTAAACCTTCCTACCTGATAAAATTACGTCGGGAAATGAATGAAGTTGCTTTTTGTCATCTGGGAATTGGAGCTGTTCTCTTTCCCCACACCCACGTCTTTTTTTTTTTTCCCCGTAAATGTGTGAAATAATTTTACCACCCTTTTTTTTTTTTTTTTTCTTTCGGTTACTCCTTCTCCCCTCAGATCTCGCCCTTCCTAGCATTTGAAAATAGCTCATGAAAAGGAGGAGGAAGGAGGGGAATGAAAGGAAGTGTGTGGGGATGCAAGATGGAAGGGAAGAGAAGGGGAAAATACACGAAGAGTGAAAAACACATGTTTTTCAAAGCAAATCAGAATGGCTGCTTCGACTCCAGCACCCATTCTGGGAAAGGGCTACTCATCTGGCAAGTTTTTTAAGACTATTTGCATCCTGTCATTTGTTAGGCAACACCTAGGAAGAAAGTGGCACAGCATGCCTGCCTGCACCTGCCTGTACCTCATATGCAGGCAGCCGTCCCAGCCGGGTGCTGGACTGCAGCAAGAAAACGTGACCTTCCAGGGACCCACGTATTGTTTATGGTTAGAGCTGCTCGGGAACACTGTAAATGGATATTTTTCCTTGCAAAACACTTGCAGCTGGGACTGAAATGGTTGGGAAAACCACCTCAGGTTTGATAACCTGCTGGTAGAGCAGCAGCACGGCCCCAGGCCACCGCTCAGCCCCACAAAACTGACGGCAGGGCACAGGGAAAGGTCTCAGATGCCTCGGGCCTCGGAGGGGCTGGGGGCTGAAGGGTTTTTTTCTCCAGCTGGCACCAGGCTGGTAACCAGGCTGCTCCTGGCTTGCAAGCAAGGCAAGCCATTAGCACCGGAGTAGCTCCAGGGGTGGGTTTGTGCCCGACCCCTCTCCCTGCCTGCCAAGTGGGAGATCTCCACAGGAAATGGTTTTAATGCATCAGCCTCCATGTGCATCGAGTCCAGGGCTTTCCCCCAAGTGCTTCTCTGTAATGGATTTAACCCTTGACCCGGAGAGATGCTGCCCTCACAGAAGTCCCCAGGGAATCAGAATTCTGGTTCCTCCACAGCGTTCCTGCAAGGGAAAGGCAGCCAAGGATGGGCAGCCCCAGCAGCATCACACCCCTAATGCAAACTTTCTCTAGCCTTGGCAGTGGTGGGGCTGCTGGCACAGGAGGACGGATGCTCAGTGCTAGGGGAGGCATCCAGTGCAATCTTCCCCTCCCACATCCCTTGTCTCCATTTGATATCTCTTCTTTCCCTGCATGGCATCTTCCCCCCACCTGCTCCTCTCCTCTGGGCAGTGGTTCTGGGGCCAAAGGGATGCTTTCCAGACTTTTTCTTTAAAAAACCCTAACAACCTAATTCATTGCAAAGCAACCACTTCACGTCTGACATGGAGGGGATTTGGGAATTTACGTTAGCAGCAGCACAGAGGGGAATCCGTGGCTGGAGCAGCAGCGGGAAGGCTGGCAGCCGCAGGCACTGCCAGCACGGCTGCTGTCAGAGCCCTGGGGAGCCACCCCCCAAGCAGCACAGCTCTGCAGGGATGCACAGACACAGTGCCAAGTCCAAAGGAAGCTTCCCATCCCAATCAGGAGCATGGCAAGCACTCCTCGCCCTGACAGCATCAGAAGCCAAGAAGGGAACTACGTCTCATCCTGTGCCACACCTACACCGGGAACGCTGGCTTGGGGTGAGCCTCAGAGAAGTGGCAACACAGCAAGGAGAGCCTGGCTGCCCTGGGATGGGTTCAGGCCAAGCAAGAGCATCCCCACACCTGCCACGAGTGAAGGCAGGAGTCTCTGCCACTGCTTGCAGCTCCCTCAGTAGCTTGGGGGGGAGGAGTTCACCAAGCCTGATAGGCAGTGATGCCCCAACCCAACAGTCTGCAGGAGCCGAACAGGACCACCTTGAGATGGCAGTGGGACACTGAACATTGCTCCAGCCGACACCCAAGCCCAGCAATCTGCTTCTTTCCTTGGGGGATGTCACCCTGCAATGCTCTCTCTTCCCACCCTCCCACAAGGACACTCATTTTTTCCAGCTGAGCTGAGGAACAAAAAAATCATCACCCACTCCAAGTAGGTGGGTTGTCAGCGGCCAAGGGAAAGATGCACTGTGTTTGGCGATGGTCCATGGAGCTAACTCAACAAAGACAGATGATAGGCAGTGAAGCCACCCTTTCCAATAATATCACTGTGTGGCACACGGATCACTCTTGCTCCAAAGATCTCCAAGGGCCTACTGTGAACTTCATAATACCCCTGTTTCCAGCACACAGGAATGCTGCTTGCAAAGCTAATAATTTTCTAGGGTTTCTTCATTAGCCTTTAAACACTCTGCTTCTGGCCTCCTGCATTCCCACTAAAGGCCCTGGGCCACATCCTGCTCTCGTGTACAGCAGTGTAAATGTGTGTATTCACACCTGAAATCACGTTATGGATGTTAACACCAGCGTACAAACATCCTCTCGGATGCTCACAGGCACATTGCTCCCTTCACCTCCAAGGTGACAACGAGCCTGCAAGACCCCCACCCCACCTCATCAATGTAACCTGGGTCTGACACAGTTCCTCCTGCAGAACCCCACTTTTAACTCCAGCAGCTTGCATGAAATCCCTCCTCTCCTGAGCTCAACACGAGGCATTTCAACCACTGAGCCTCAAAATCAGAAGCAGCACCTTTCAACCGCCCATCCCTTCATGCCACGAACCAACAGGCAAACACTGAAATACACCTTAATCCTCGCTTGCAGAAGAGCCTCTTTCCAGAGCAGCAAAATTATTTTATTATAGGAGAAGTCCAACTAGGGACAATGCTGAAAGCCCTTACAAGCCATGTGCAAATAACCACACGTTAACAGCCAGGCAGATGGCAGAGCAGGCCAGAGCAACACAGACTTCAACTGAAAACACCAGCTCTGCCCAAGGCACGACCAGCACTGGGCTTTCCATCTGTCCAGAGTCCCCCATCCTCCTTCCTGCTTCCCAGAACCTGCCAGTGCAGTCCCTTCACGTTTTACCCTGCTCTGGGGCTCTGCAGCTCTCCCCTAGTCCAGCCCTGAGAGTCCACACTCCTCTGCACACATGTGACAGCATCAAAAAACCTTCTCAGGTTTCAACACAGAGTCCCACAAGTGTTTTAGCTTGGCCAAACCAGATTTTTCCCAAGAAATGATGTCTTGGTGGATGTTTTCCAGCCAGCTAGAAAGGCTCACAGTGCCTGCCAGCACTTGCACTGCTTGGGTGTTCCCCAGGGGTCTGGACCAGACCTGGCACAAGAATAAAGCAGCATCTACCCTGGCTGGGAGGTGACTGGCTGCAAAGCTGGCAGCTCAGTCTTACAAAGCCAGGCCAGACATGGGGTTTCCATACTCCACAGCTCCCAGCCCTTCCACATCTCTCACTTGGGATGTAAGGTGGCAGGGAAGCGCAACAGCCCAGGATGAGCCCAGCTCTCCCACTGCCACCAGGCTTGGATGCGGGGCTGATTATAGGGATTAAAAACCAGAACAGCAGCAAGCAGCAGGAGGGATGTGCTGGCAGGGGCCAGGCTCACTGGCCTGCAGGATGCCATGGGGGGATCTTGAAAGTAAAGAAAGATCTGAGCGGGCATCGCCGCCTGGCTCCCTCTCTAACGAGGGACAGAAACAACTCACAGTCAGCAAAGAGCTTCCAGATGAAAGCAGCTCCATTCCTGGGATCTTGTTATTATTTCACAGATGTTTCTCACATACCTTTTCTTTATTGTTATTTTTGTAAGGTCACGCATTGCTCTGGATAAATGGGGCCTCTGCGGCGGCAGGAAAGGCAAGACAGCTCCTGGGGGCTGCCCATGGCACTGGCAGGGCCAGCACTGCCCAAACGCACAAACTCCATCTCTGAGGATGCTAAAATGTATCAAGCAGCAGGCCTTGGCAGCAAAGACCCCGCACAGGACCTCAGCCCCTTCTGCTCCTCACCAGCAGGATGGGCTCTTCAATGGCTGGTTCCTCTGGGGAATTGCTGAAAAATCCCAGTGTGAAAAGCACTAGCAAAGAGCAAACTGTTGTGACCCAGCCTTTACCTCTGCCTCCAGGCAGAATTGCCATAAGACAATCTGAAATCCAGGCT
This sequence comes from Pipra filicauda, assembly GCF_003945595.2. Taxonomy (NCBI): domain Eukaryota; kingdom Metazoa; phylum Chordata; class Aves; order Passeriformes; family Pipridae; genus Pipra; species Pipra filicauda. The sequence continues at coordinate 662,072 of NW_024104118.1, read as the reverse complement.
GAGGAGATCCTGCCTGGTCTGCCCCGAATCTGGCAGGGAAAAAAAAAAAATCCTCCCTCCTTGAAAAGCTAAAGCTACTAAATGGCAGTCAGCCACAGATCTGCCTGTCTTTGCAAAGCCCTGAGTGGAATGGCCTCAGCCAGGATCACTGGGCAAAGGGGCCATGCAGGGATGGGTTGTCCTCCTGCCCTAAGCTGGGCACCCAGCCTGGTTCTTGGACTCTCCCAAACCCTTACTGAGCTTTTAGCACAACAGCTGAGTGGCAAGAGAAGACTGAAGGGGGGAAAGAGAAAGGATTAAAAATAGATTCCAGTTTTGTTTCAAATATTGTAAAATAAAAGGTCCTGCAGCAACCATTGCGGAACCAAAAAGCACACCCGCATCTTGGGCCGCAAGACAGCTCAACAGCAGATGTATTTTTCATTAAAAGACTATTTAATATTGCAGGTTCCTGCTGAAGACCTGCTTTCTTGACTCTGGCTGATTGCTGGGGAACAACTGCTTTCCCCTCCCTTGCCTGGTGGAGCAGGGCTTTGCTCCCACAGCCCCGAGCATCCCCTTCTGCACAGTGTCCCTGCTTTGATGTCTCCAGGAGCATCTCTGTCCCCCACCAACATCCCCTTGCACACACTCAGCACTAGCGAGAAAGCCCCACATCCAGACAAGGTGAGTGGTACAGTGCCATCAACCTGGCAAGTGAAGGCAAACAAGAAACAAATTATCAGGCATTAATAGAAAAGAAAAATTAAGGGCAAGAACGGTCCCAACTGCACAAGCCCAACGGTTGGCAGTAAAGGGAATTCATTTCCCCCTAAGGAGAGACAACTACAACTAAAAGTTAACTCAAACTTTTGCATTTATCACCTTTGCACCACCTCTGTCAGGCCATGATGACGTATGAAAAACAGTCATTTATCGCCCAACATCTCACTCAGCAAAGACACATGGTACTGTGCACATGGATTTACCCCACGCCCAGCTCCCAGCACAATAAGGTTAATTTGGACACTCTGTTGAGCCAAACACTCCTTTCTCCTCTCTCCTCCTTTTATTTTATTTTAAGGCTTTAAGGTGTGGGGCTCTGCTTCTCTGCCCGTGATGCTCCCCTTGGGTACCCACCCTAGGTGCTGGCATCCAGTGGGGCTGCACTGGAGCACCTGGTCCTGCCAGCACATGCTCGTAGCATTTTTGGGCTCCAAAAAGCAGCACAGGAGCCACCAACAGACAGGGGGATCTCAGCAGCAGGGGCTCGAAGCAGGCAATAGCCTCTCTTAGTCCCCTTCATGTTGGCTTTGGTGTCCCCTATGTTTCCCCAACACGCTGTATTTGATTGGAATCGTATGCAAAGAGCTGGCTCTGCCTCCCACGCAGCTGTTGACTGTGCAGCAGGGCTCTGTTTGTTCGAGATTTGCTTTGCAAGAGGGGAGGAGGGAGCAGCAGGCAGCTCGGTGAGGAGGTATGTTGCTGGATCCTGCCATTTTTAAAAATTAAAGGAATTGCAACGAATTAATTCTTAATTAATTAACAGAGACTTCAAGACTGAGAGATGCAGAATGCAGAGGAGAAGAAAAAAAGGCAAAAATCCCTGGTTGCTGGACACATTTCTTCTGGTAGAAAAGCTTTTTAGGAGATTAAAAAATTCATGTTCGGACGATTTTTGCAGGAGGCAGGCAGAGCTGGCTGGAGCCCAAGCGGTGCCACCCCCTTGGGTGCTGCCATGGGTGCAGCCCCCAGCCTGTCTGCTCCTGGTCCTCCAGCCCAGGGCCCAGCCCATCCCTCGCAGAGGGACATTGCCTGCAATCAAAGGAGTGGCGCCGGAGCCAGCCGCCCACAAAAGTCCCCGGGGCTTGCCGGCTTGCTGGAAGAGGAAATATCAAACCTGTCTGGAAATCAAACAGCAGAGTCGGAACAGAGGGAAGAAAAGAAACACAGGAAACTAAACCTAAGCTGACACCCTTTGTAATTGAAAACACCCAATGTGGAGAATCATCGCTCGGGGGACAACATGCTCTCTCAGTGGCACACAATGGAAATCCAAAGTGACTCTGACCCTGGAGTGGCTTCCCCAGACACTGCTGGCCATCAGAGAGGGCCCGAGATGATGATTTCCACTGCTCTCAGCTGCAGCATTCTGGCAACAAGCTCTGAGGCATGCAGATATAGTGTGTGACTAAAATCCTGTCTGCTGGGGACCCGAAGGACATTGAGCTCGTGCCAGGAGGAGTGGAGCCCGTGGGCTCTCCCACCACCAGCAGCGGCAAGGCAAACACCTCCCTGGGGAAAAAAGAGACTGACCACTGGAAGAAATCTTCCCTACTGTTACCAAAAAAGCCCTGATGGAGACCAAGCCTCATGTGTCAGCCTTACAATGCTGTCCTCTCTGCTACCTGGCTGGCAGCAATGAGCAACGCCCCAGGGAACCTCCTGGTTAGCCCAGAGCAGCCACCAGCTGTGCACAGAGGAAAGCCAGCCAAAAACCCAAGGGTGCACATTCCATGGCTCAGTATCACCTCATTTGAAAGCGTTATATTATCCTGAACTTTAATAAAAGCCATGTAAAGAAAAATAATAATAATAGCTGTTCAAATGGGAAACGGGATGCCATTTTTCTGCTCACCTCTGCAGTGGTCTCTTGCTGACCTCCAAGCTGAAGCCATAATTTAAAAATATTCACATGTGCCAGGCACTGTGGGAGCAAGACCTCTGGCAATTCACCATAAAAACCATAGGAACTGCAAAGCACAGGTAACAGAATGCATTTGCAATCCAACTGGGAAGGCCAAGGCAGGTAGAAACAGAAAGTGAGGAAGAAGGGGACTGGGCACATGCTGGATGCTCACATCCCCAGAGGCTCCCCTGCCCCAGTCTGGGGCCACCACTTCTGGAGCTGAGCAATGTGGCATCCCTGGAGCACACACAGGGCACCAACGGGGACCTCCCAAGCCCACAAAGGAAAAGGATGGGAGCTTTTACACACGACGTGAGATTTTCCACCCTGACCTGCTCACAACATGCACCTGGAGGGTTTGCTGCCAGGCTGGACCCAAGCACAAAGAGATGGCTGCAGGGGAGGCATTCTCAGCCACCGTCCCCAGGCCACCTCTGCTGTTCTGGAGCCACCACCAGAGCTCCATCCCCGCGCATCCACAGCCACCACTGCAGCGTGGGCAGGGACGGGAGACGCACTGCGGGCGGGCAGCCATGGGAGCTGGCGCCTCATCCTCCCTACCCAGCTCCGTCCCAAGCAAGACAGTGGAATTAAGCGCAAGTTATAATTAAGACTGGATGTTTGAAGAGAAACATAATCTCCGTTCCGTGGGATTCGCCGGCACAACAGTAATTAACGTCTCATTAACATTCGCCTAATTAAGCAGTTTATGAAAGTGGATAGATTTGCATACTGCTCCACTTCAGCTTCTGTGCATCCAGCTACATCCAGGCACCAGAGTTAACCCTTCCAGGGCATTCCCAACCAAACTCCCAACCCTGCAAGACTTCCCAGCCTCTCCCTGTGAGGACATGAGCTGCTGTGGTGCACATCTCACTGCACAGTGCTACCCAACACTGGACAAAACATCTTTCCATCGCCTCCCTGCTAGCCAAACATCTCCTTTCCATTACCTCTTTTCCAGAGAAACCCATCCTAAGCCTTTCCAACTTTCTCCATTGGTTTTCTGTTTTTAAACCCCTCAGCCGGTTTCAGTGCTTTCCCTCAGATTCTCAACACATTCATCAGGAGGCAAAAAAAGATCTGTAAGAGTTTCTGAAGATGGGGAGAAATGTCTTCTAAAACATTTTGAGCTATACTCGCTCCCAAATGTTCTTCAATGTTTAAAAACAACGACTTCAAGATTAAAGAGATGCTCCAAATTCTGAACACCAGTTTAAAAGCAGGATGCAACAGGATGTCTCAGCAGCTTCCAAAAGGGTTTTGCCATAGGGACTATGTTCCCTCTCTTTTAGAGTCTTCCCCTTGTTGGAAGGAAAGGCAAACCAGCAAACACAGTGACAACATTCAGCTGATGCCCTGTCCTTCCTGGGGACAGCAGGACACCATTCCTAGATGGATCCTGGAGCAGCCCATCAAATAAGATGCATCACACATGCAACCCCTTCACGGTAAGTCACTTGAAGTGTTGGACATAACATTTTCTGCTGCTAATACCGGCTTTCTCTTCTGGTGTTGGATTAGTAAAGCTGCTGCATCCATCACACACTTAAAAAGACCACGTGCAAACCTGCCTCCCCCCAGGGCATCTCCTGAGGGGGAAAAATGAGCTCTCTAGTTAGTGGTTAGCTTCGAGATGAGATGCAACTTTGCAGCAAATACAGTGGGAGAGAAAAATTCATGACACAGCCTTTCATTGAAAATCAATAAAGCCCAGACCTGCCTGTGATGTACACACTCAATTTTTTCCCTGCTTGGCTCACTGCGTCTTCACCACCAGCCCTCTTGGATCAGACCAGGTCCTTGCTGGAGGACACAGTGTCCCTGCCCACTTCTGCAGTCTGGGTCGTGGTCCTGATGCCACCAGAGCCATGTTAGCATGGGGTTGTCACCTCTCTGAGCCTGGCAGTCCCATGCCCTGGCTGCAGCAAGCCATGCTCCTGTGTCCGTGATCCAGTCCCACAGCATCCCTCCCCACAGCGTGGCCAGGAGCAGAAACCCAGCCATGTTCTATGGCAAGGACCGTTCCAAAGTTTCCTTCCATCTCACAACAGGTTCCTACAGCTACAGCAAAGTGCTGCGCCAGGGCAATGCTCCAGATTTGCAATTGGAACATCTCTGTCTTGGAAGAACATCTTAATTTTCCCCTGTCCCCAGCAGCCAAGAAACCTTCCTGGAAGTGGTGATAACCTGAGCCATCCTCCTGAGCCAAGCTGGGACATCCTCCAGCCCCACCTGAGCCCTACCCACAGGATCCCCATCATTCATTCTGTCCTGTCCCCCCTTCCTCTCTGAGGGAGGCTTTGAGAGCCCTGTGAGGCACACAGACACCCTGCAGATTTAGGTGTTAAACTCTGCCTTTAACCATTTTTCTTCCTCCCCAAATCTCCCTGATGATGCAGAACACACTCTCAGAAGGAGGAGGGTCATGCTGTTCCTGAGCTTTGTCCACCCCCAGCTAATGGGAGACCCCAAAATTCTGGGGAGATGGAGAAGAGGCTGCTCCCTCCTGATGCTGGAGTTGCATCTTAGGGCATCCCTCCTGCCTCCAAATCTGCACCTGAGCCAGGAGGCCGGCTGAGGGACGCAGGCAGGAGGCAGACAGGGGAGATGCAGCACAGCATCCCCTCCCGCTCTGTCCTCCCTCCAGCTCTGCCTCTCCCCTTGCACAGATCCCACACTGCCACCCTCACCCAGAGCCACCACTGGACAGAGGCAAAGAGCCCAGGCACAAGGGAAAGGAGCTGATGCCAACTCAGCCCCGCCCGTGGCTTCCTTTGGCATGGGGTTGGCTGTGCCTGGCTGTGAGCAGAGCAGCTGAGGGGGTGCTTGGGGAGAGGTGGGTGCCCTGCTGTGCTGGGGGCTCGTGCCAGGCTCTGCAGCACAGCCTGACCTACTTTCTCCAGCAGCACAGTCACACCAGCCGCAGCAGCAGCACAGGGTTTCTTCTCTCCTCCACCACGTACAGACGCCTTCTTACAAACCGGCAGTGGGATCGGGGCAGGGTCCGTTCTGTGCCACCATCTCACAGCACTGGCTGTCCTCTCCCTCACCTCCAGCCAGTCGTGCTGCCTTTGAATGGGTGCCCTCCTCTCACTACCCTTCCCTGAAAAATTCACGGCACATCTCAGCCAAGGGGAGGATTTATTGATTGTCTTATCTGTGTCTAATCCCAGCCGGAGCGCCGCGATAAACGAAGATGGCTAAATAAAATGCCTTCCTGCAAGGTCTCTGTGTCAAAAGCATCTCGTTGCTAGCGGGGTGCAAAGTGGGGAGCAGCCCCCCAGAGCCCCCAGACCCACCTATGCAGGGAAGAGTAGCCCACAGTGGCAAAGGCCATGAAAGAAAGAGTAATGTGCTGTGCTGTGAACGCCCATCTGAAGCTGAGGGCAGGGGTGGGGGACAAACCAAACCCCAACCACTCCATCTAAATCAATGGTAAGGAGTTTAAACGCTGTTTCACTGCAGTTCAGGGAGCCCTAATTCCAGGCATGACCTGAATCTCTTTAAAAAGAGAAGGGAGGGGAGGAAGGCAGGCAAGGAGGGGAGGAAAGCCAGAAATGCCACGGATGCTAATTTGTCCCTGTTTCCTCTCTGTAGAACAGCATCTGGGACAAAAAGCGCCTGCTAAAGAGAAGGGACCCCCACAGAGCAGAGATCCAGAGGCACATGCTGGCAGCAATCCCTGTTACCCAGCCTGACCTGGAAATGCTCGATGCAGGAGTGGGCAGGATGACAGATGCTGCTATCTTTGCAGGAAGAACCTGGGGTGCAACAGGCCCCCTCCTTGGCACCAACAAGCCAGCCCACCCCAGCACGAGGAGGGAGCAGGGGAGCTCAGCCCAGACGCAGCGTGGCCATATCCAGGTCAGCTGGTGAGCCTGCTAGAAAGCACGGGCTCGAGCTATTAAAAGCACGAGCAAGATGCTGGGAGCATCCTAGAGTGGCGAGGAAGAGGCTGGGATGGCCCTGCCCTCTCAGTGAGCAGTGCCAGGGTGGCGATGGGCTGCACAGGATCACAGTGGCCACACGGGACTGTGAGCAAGCACCCTTCTCCCTGGGATTTCCAAGGCAATGATCCATGAGACAGCACTGACTAAGAGTTACTGCTGGTTTTCCAAAGGGAGATGGGGTGTGGAGGAAGGGGGACTGAGATTGCCAAGGCAGGGCTGGCAGCTGGAGAGAAGCAGTTTGGCACCTGCAGCCCTGACAGAGGAGGTGGAGGAGGAATCACCATCTCCTGCACCCTGCTGGTCTGTGGTACCAAGTGGCAGCGCTCCTTCAGCAGGGGAGCACCACCCAGGGACCTTACTCTACATAGAAGCAGACATCCTGGGTGCACTGGAATGGGGACAAGCCCACTAGCCTGACAATCCTGTCATCTCCGTCAGTCTGTTTCCATACAAGGCACGTGCACGTGGCCAAGAGCCTTTCCCCCAGCTCTCAGCACAGCCCCAAATTCACTACAGCCAATGGAGAGAGGCAGGGTTACACCGGGCTTTGATCCCAAGCTGTTCCCACCCTGCTGCCCAACCTGTGTCAATGCGCCCCCATTCTCCCAAGGAGAACCAGACATTGGGTGACGAGGGGCAAAAGGCTGGGATGCCTGTTCCCCACTCCCCACCCCGTGCCCCCTGATGGGACCTGTGCGGGCGGCAGTCACTGCAGCCCTCCCCCCTCAGCCACGATTTCGGTAGAGCCTGGCAGGGTGCACAGGGAGCTGTCAGGGCACTTCATGACTCATACAGTCATTTCTCCCTTCAAGCCAGAAAAAGAAAAGAAATTTAAAAAAAAAAAAAAAAAGGAAACCCAGCAAACATTTGAAAAACTGGAGATAAACAGAGGAGAGAGGAGATGGAGGCAGCTAATGAGGTCCCTGGCCCCAGTGTGAGGTGTAAGGAGAGCACAGATGCTTCTTGGCCGGCAGCGATCCCACCCGTCAGACACAAGAAGCACACAAGGGACAGCACTGCCCGGCAAAGCCCCGGCACTCCTGGCGGGGACCTGCGAGGAAGCTGCTGGGGGCCGTCCCCAGCGCGGCAGAGCAGCCAGCCTTGTGGCCAGGACTCCCGGCAGCCCTTAGGCAGCGTCTGTACAGCCACGGTAGCACAGGGATGGCAGGATACCCCGGCTCCGTGGAAATCTCACCGAGCTGCAATGAGCAGATCGGGATCATTCCCAGATTTATTTTTCTCCCCCTGCTCTCTGAAACACCCATGAACTTAGAAATGCTCATCTGCGAGGAAGCCAGAACCACCAGCCTGATGCCGTGCGGCCCCCCAGTTTTCCCATGGCTTAGCCACCCCCTGCCCTAAGGACTGAAAAAGGAAAAAAAGACCAAAAAAACTTGATTCTTTTAGTTAAAACCAAATGTGTCACCTCAGTAACAAATTGGCCTGCCTGCCTGGCAGAAATAGCTCTGTTAAAATATATATCCATGTTATTCTTTTTGAGTTGCCTTTCCCAAATAAGTTCAAGAATGGGGAGGTTTTAAAGTCCCTGTGGACAGCGAGTCTTTCTGCACCCAGCAAGGTAATTATCTGCCAGGAGCCAGGCTGTGCCACGGCTAGTTACACCGCTAATTAGCAGAAACCCCCTGGGTCCATCCCCATCACTGTCTGCCTTCCTCCTCCCCCTCCTCCTCCTCGCCCCGGGGCACACAGCAGAGCATCTTGTGTTTAGCACCACAGCTAGGAAAGCCTTGTTCTCCTCCCTTGGGTGCTAGAGGTGCAAAGGTAGCCCTGCCCACCCAAGGGACAAGGGACAGAAGGACCCCAGAAACTTATCCATTGCCAAGAGGACACTCCCTGCTACGAGGCTACCAGGTGGATGAAGACACAGTGGCGTGCACTACTTCTGCTGGTACCAAGAGACTTACAAAGTGCATAATTTAGAGTCTGCTTCAGCATCTTCTGGAAGGACGCCTAGGAAGCAGAGGCTTCCCAAGAAGTCTTCTCTTCCCAAAATGAAAGGAAAAGAGCTCTGAGCTTGGAGACATTTAGCTCTCCACACCTGGACTTCTCTACTTTTTCCTCCTCACGAGTTTCCCAGTCTCCTCACTGCCAGCTGCTGCCACCAGGCAAAAGTCACATTTAAATAAGCCACCAGCTTTGTTAGAGCAGAAGGGTGCAGTGCAAGATGCCCAGTGCCAGGGTGACCGTGTGCTGAGCAGCACGGGAGGCAGCACAGCGGAGTGCTGGGACGATGCCCCTCTGGCACGTGACATGCCGGGAGGAGCATCCCCCAGTGCCTGGCCCAGTGAGATGGGAGGGAGCCATCAGAGCCCAGACACCCTGCGAGGATGGCTTCAGGCTGCCAGGATGTCATGCCAGCATCTTCCTCACCAGCAGCTCTCCGTGCAGATGGGCACGTTCCCCATCCCTGTATCGCAGAGCACAGACCGACTCAGTAATCTGAGGAATGCAGAAGGCAGCTCAGGCTCTCCAGATTTACGCTCATTCCTTCCTGATGCTCCAGTGCAAGACCTCCAAGGGCCCATATCACCAGGAGCAGAGACCTTGGATCTCAAGGAAGCAGCAAGAGAAAGAGCCGGGGCTACTTTCAGCATGTAAACTGGGCACCCAGCACCGAAACCTCCCAACCTTCACAGCCCGAAGCTACTTATCCAAAGCTATACCAGGACTCAGAAATGAACGCCGGATCATCACTCCAGAGGATCTAAGATTTTGCTGGACTGTACACATAGGCTGTCCTCCACAGGTTCCCCTCTTGGGCTGGATATCTCACCCTGCCCCAGGGAGCCCAGGGTAGGGCTGAAATAGCCTTCAGCCATCCAGTGCAAGCTCAGGGCTTGCATGTTCCCAGCGTCAATTCCTGTTCACTGCCTGCTTTTTTCAGCTTCCCCAGGAGCTGCAGAAGGGGATGAGGCTGATCCTGCATTCCAGGGCTGCCCCAGAGAAAGAAATTAGTGGGGCACCTCCTGCTATCAATGGGCAGGATCCCAGGCAGCCCCTGGAAACACTAAAGGTAGGATGAGCACATTCCCATCACCATAAGGAAGACAGCTCTATCCCCCCACTAACCCCCATCTTACTGCATGGCTCTGGGGACCCCAAAGGTTGGGAGCTCCTCAGAGGCTGCACCACCCCAGATGGACAGGAGGAACAGGCACTCACCCGGGCACCATTCCTGGGTAACTCAAGCTCCTCTTCCCATTCCCCCCACTCAACCAAGAGCGAGATCAGCCTGCAAGCAGCCGCAAGGCAAGTCAGCACCACGAGGCTCCACGCTCACCTGTGCTCTGCCCCTCCAGAGAGCGGCTTGGAGCTGCTCAGCCTTTGCAACAAACTCCCTTCTGCAGCAAGACATCAGCCTTTGGGTGCTGCCTGCCCCTTCCACGCGCTGGCTGCTCTGCCTGCCTTGGGGATTTTTTTCCTTCTTTCCCCCCCCCCCCCACCCTGGAGCGTTTTGAACGTGCAGATGCCCCAGCTTCTTAAAATTCAGCCCGGGGGCGTGGGAAGTGTTTTGGAACATGCCCAAGCTGTCTGCTCCGTGCGTGCGCGCTGCTAAAAACGATCCACCTACTGCCCCCATCTCCTGCACCACTTGTCAGTGCCGCCGTGCCTTTCCAAAGATAAGCGAGCTTACACACGCAGCCGGGGAGCAAAGCCCCGGGAGCAATCCCACTGGGGCGGGGGGCGGGGGAATTCTCTGCTCAAGCACCAAGCAAACTTTTCATGTAGCAGCTGAGAAGGAGCAGGGTGCCAGGTTGGATGGGGCCCTGAGCAACCAAGTCTAGTGGAAGGTGTCCCTGCCCATGGTAGGGTGAGTGAAAAGAGATGATCTTTAAGGTCCTTCCAACATAAACCATTCCATGTTTCTGTGATGGACAGCCCTGAGAACAATGCCCTTGAGCCAGCGCTGCCTCCATTACCTCCGCATTACGGCAAGGATGGAGCATCACTGCTGTCCCAGGGATGAAATATGAATAAAACCAATTTACTTGCTATCAAAGGATGCAGCAGCAGGATTGAAGGTGAACACAGCCCCCTTCATTATAATGGGGGTGTCATAGCGATGGGCTGAGCTATGAACACGTATTTAGGGTAACCAGCTCGGCAGCCTGCCCAACAGCTGAGCATCCATGTGGTAGCACAGTCCAAGGGAGCATAGTAACACATCTCTTCCCAAGCAATTCCCAAGGGCTTCACCAACAAATAATCAAGCTGCAGAGATTTGACAAATTAACCTGTAAAACACTGCTGGCAAAGCCCAGCTTGTCTAAGACACTGGCAGGCAGTTCTCAGTGGGGCACCCAACCAAGGTAACAGACCAACACACACCAGTTCAAAATCTGGCTCCAGCAGCAACATTAAAAAAAAAAAAAAGAGTGTATAAACCACTGAGATTGAGATCTGGTCAGGAGAGATGGGCTAAGCCCTCCTGCCACATGCATGGTGTACGATGAAGGCTCCAGGTCCCCAGGGGACAAGGACAGCAGGGCCAGCTCCAGCCCAACAGCCTGGCTCTGGATTCAAACACAAGCTGCTCAGAATTAGTGACAAGGTTGCTTTTCCTTTTGCTTTTAAATCCCTCTGGCAATCTAGCCTTCAAGTGCTCATCAATCCATTCAGGGCCATCTTCCCCCCCCCCCCCCGCCACATCACTTCTCAGCAAATTTGAGTGAAATTGATATTTTCCTATCAGAAACATGAAATTTCAAACACACAGAACATTAGATTTGAAAGCTGCCTTTTTTTGGGAAGGTGCCTGTCTCTTTGTTCACAAAAGGACTCATTTTTCCTGGAAAAGGGCCCAGATTTTGAGTGAAAGATCAATAACATGCAGAAAACTGGTGCTTTTATTTAATTTTGCCATGATACCAGAAAGAAAAGAAAGAATTCAAGGCCGAGACTGAATGACTTCAAAATATTTTGCATTTGTTTACCCCAGTTCGATGCTGGAGCATCTATTCAGAGGAGCTCAGTGGGAAGGATACAGTCTTTGGGGCTCCCTTAGAGCATCCCTTTATCACCTGCTGGTATCCCACTGGGGACAGCATCCCTGGCACCACTCCAGCCCAAACCCAGTCATTTTTAGGAGGAATCATTAGGGATTTAACTTCTGCATCCTTTGCCCTGCCTTGTCCAAGGAGCTCCCTCACCAAAATGTTCAAGGATGACCCTCTGCCCACAGTAATTATGGGGAGGAGTGAATCAAACTTTTATTGCAGTTACATCCTGGATGGGGGGAATAAAGAGGAAAAAAAAAAATCCACCATGAAGACACAGCATTCAAGATGCATGCAACAGTCATGACATGCTGCATCCTCCCCGATCCATATGGGGGAAAACTAACACTTTGGCAAATTTATGAAGATGTGTGAAAGTGATTACATTCCTGAAAATATCTCAAGTGGAACGGCCTACCTGGCATATTTTGTTAGTCATGAAACACGCTCCTTCCACCGACTGTAGTTTGTGGCTTCCCATCTGCTTAAATACTTTAAATACTGAAACTTTCTTCTTTTTTTTTTTTTTTTTCCAAGCTGAAATAGCATGCCAGCAGCATAGTGCTGACTCAGGGGCACGGGACGAGGACATGCTCGCCACTAGCAAAGGGACACAGAGGATGCCACACCACAAGGACAAGAGAGCAGAGGATTCACCACGTGGGCGAAAAGTCCTACCCCTGGCTAAGAAATACAAGAGGTCAGTTGTGTTCATTAATTAACTGAACTAACTGAATTAGTGTCCAGCAAGGGAGCACCAAGTGCAAACCAAAAGAATATTATTTTGGGTCAAGCGTGGACATGAAAGGGAAAAGGTTAATGGAAAGAAACGGCTCTGGTTGGCCATTTTCATTTGATTTGGCCAGAAATAAAAGGCAAAAATTGTAAAGTTTACAAGTCGTCACTGCCAAGCCCAGATTTTAGCAAGGTGGGATTATGGGCACTTGTTCCAGGGCAGTCACCACCCTGATCCTGGCAATTCCTGCATTTGTGGGGAAGGATGCCCCTTTTGTCCTGGGGGAGCTGGGGAGAAGGCTCCAAGGCACCAGGGCTAACTAAACTTGGAGATACCATTGGCACCCTTCCAGGGTGACCCAGGGCTGCTTCCCCCCTGCCCTCTCCTGCTTTGAAGTTAATTTTAAAGCCCTGGCTGGAGTTTCTCTGGCTGCAGTGACTGGAAGAGGGGTGGGCATGCAGAGGGATGCAGCCAGAGCTCAGCACTGGCAGTAGGTGCAAAGAAAACCCAGCTAAGACTCACAAGCTCAAAGGAGATGGCCAAGGGGGAGCCACAGCAGCAGAGAAACATCCCCCCAAAACAGCTATGTGCAAGCCCATTCCCACCAGGGAGGTGCCCTTAGCTGTGCTTGAGGAAAGTGAGGCACCGGCAAAGGTTGCCCAGAGAAGCTACGGATGCCCCATCCCTGGAAGTGTTCAAGCCAGGTTGGAGGGAGCTCTGAGCATGCTGGTCTCATGGAAGGTGTCCCTGCCCAAGGCAGGGGGTTGGACTGGATGAGTTCTGAGGTCCCTTCCAACCCAGACTATGCTGTAGTTCTGTGATCACGGTCTAGGATCATAGCACCCCGTACCCTGAGAAAACTCGGGATATCAACACCGACCAAAGATTTACCCACAGAGGGACTGTTTTGAGCCATCGAAGCAGCTGTCTACTGGTTGCACGAGGAAATGGCAGTTGCATCCCTCGAAGCACCAGCGTGCAGTACTCACAGCATAACCACAGTGCAATTACTCTTTGCCTGATTACGGAGAACGATCAAAGTACAGGGAGCATCTCGGCCGAATGCCTCCTCCCCAGGGCGCGTGGGCTGTGCTGCAGAAACCCCAGCTATAGATACACATAAAGTGGAGCAGAGACCAGTGGAACATGATGAACGTTTTCCCAAATGGCAGTGCAAAGCTGAATATTAGGTGATGTATGGCAGATTTCCTCTGAGTGAAAATCTCTCCTACCGTGGTGGTGGGTTTTCACAGCTCATTTGGCTTTTCATTTGCTGAACGGCTTTGTGCTGTTTTCCCTTGCAGGACGAGGCCTCATCATTTGTGTTTTCTAACAGTTTGGGTTTTTTTTTCCTCCTAGGAGAAAACCATCTCTCCTTCTGCTCTCCATGAGCCTAATTCCAATCTCCAGCTGGTGTACAAGAGTTTTGGAGTTACTCTCACTTCTCAGGGGGATAAATCACCTTGGAGGGCAGGGGCTTTTGTTCAAGGTCCAATACCTGGAGGAGGAGTTTCCCCTTCCAAATGCAGACAGTTCCTGAGAGAAATAATCTCACTGGAAATAATCCAGTGCAAAGAGGGTCTATTCCATCTTTTTAGAGGCTCTTTCTTACTGACAATTGATGAGTTCAGAGCTACCAATATCCATTATAGGTTTTATTTTACTTCTTGTTAGAAAATAAAAAGGCACTGCCTCAGAAGAGTAAAACCAGCCACAGAGACTGAAGACTGACAAGAGCTGCCTAGCAGACAGTGAGTGAAAATGCTCTGACAAGATGAAATGTTTTTTATTTCATTGAAATCACTCCCTTTCCGAATGACTAATATGCAGCTATCGCACCATGGATATTTCCAGAGTGATGAGATGTTTTTAAAATATCTCACTGTGCCTCAAAATATCTCACTCTGGCTCAATAGATCATCCAAAACACCACCCACAGAAATCATAAATAAATAGATACTATAGTGCTGTAAAAGAGCAGACTGGCCAGGGCCAGGGCAGCATCCTTCATCGGCGAGTCAACGAGGCCACTGAACCCCTCCCCTTGGCACGTGGCTCCTGCAGCCAGGCTTTTTGGAGATGGAGACACCAAGCCCTTGTAACTGGAGCTGGACACCTCCCACTCTCCCAGCACCTTTGTAAAGCCATCCTGTACAGCTCCTTGACAACACAGATCTCTTCTTGAATGAGCAAATTGGATATAAGAGGTACAGTGGACTCCATGGTAGGAGCAGCCACCTGCACTCATCAGCACAGTGGCCACCAAGAAGACCCACAGGGCACCCCTGGAAATCCACGTACCCCCTTGGGCACTACACAACTGCTTCAAACCTCAAGTAGCAGCAACAAGAAATATTCCATCCTACTTCCTTCCCCTAAACACATCGCTCCCTACTGGCAAGCCAAGAGGGTGGGGAAAGGGACACCCACACCCCGGGAACAGCTGGCGCTGGGTGATGTGTCAGAGGGGGTACATCACCTCACCCTGGCTGGCAGGGCCCAGCCTGGCATGCAGCACCCACTTCAGAGCCAGGAAGCTCCTGCTCTCGAGACAAAGACCCCAAGGGATTTCGATGGAGCGGTTGCAACACTGCCCCCCAGGCAGCTGGTTTTTCACACATTTTGAGGCACTTGCTCCAGGTTCAAAGAGAAAAACAAGCAGAAAAATGGCAAGAAGAAATCACAGAGCACAGCTGACTTGTCTTGCATGTGCTCCAGCCACTCTGTGTGGGGAGAGGACTCATGCCAGAGAGCCATGCAGTTCTCCTCCCTGCAGGGAAGAGACCAGAGTCCCATCTCAGGTTTGGATCTCGGTGCAAGGACAACTCTGCTTGGTAACACAGGCAAAACTCCCAGACAGTCAGAGTGCAGACATATGTTAAAAGCTCCCAGAATCCTGGTACCCACAGCTTAGATCCAGCCCAAAGAGAGCCCAAAGAGCTGCAAAATCTCAGTCTAGCCCAGCCCCAGCTCACCCTGCAGGAGCTGAGTCTTCTTTTTCTCTTCCCTAGGAACCAGGCAACACTCTTTGTTTTGCTGATTGAAGGGAAAGAGAGCAAATCATTTTGAGGAACTGAAAATGGGCTCCTTTGCTTTTCTCAGCAAGATAAAACAATGGTTCAGATCACCCAGGTTGTGCTGTTCCCAAGTTGTTTCCTCTTTAGAGGCACTTACTGAAGTGCATTTTGAAACTTTGGGAGATGAAGCAGCTTTTCAGAACAGGAGTCAAAATACATCCTTTGGAAACCACAGACAAGTTGATGCTTGTCATCTTTTTTTTCAAAAGCTACTTGTCCAGCACAGCAGGAATTGGTGGTTTCCCTGGGTTCAGGGAAGGAAAACACGTTGCCATAGAAATTCAATCCTGCTACTGGGGGACATGGGGAACCCAGCAGCAGGATGCTGCAGCAATGGGCCATAGGCGCCAAACACCCCTCACAAAGCTCTGCCAGCTCTAGTCCTTCCTGGCAACATCTGCTTGACTTTTCCCTACAATTTCCCTTCTTCTCACTGGGAACAGGCAGCACTGAGGGGCTGGAGAGAGATGACAGAGATGCTGCAAAGGCAGAGAGGAGAAAGACAAGGCCCTGCATTTCCAATGAAGATAGCTGCAACATCTGTCCTCAGCCACAAATGTATTCACCCACACAGACACACTCATCAGATGAGGCTCTAAAATATTTACTGCCCAAATATCAATCCTCATAAAGCGAGGCAGCCATTTGGGCTCGGGGAGGGGGAAGGAGATGGGGCAGGTTGTCAATAATGTCATAACCACGGGCAATTTTATGTATCTCTGGAAATGGCCGAGGAACACGCAGCTTGACAGATGTGCAAACGGGTAATGCAGGCTTCCTAGTTATGGGCATGAGGATGTCAAGAGGAATAGATGAGCAGTAATTCAAAGTTATATTGGGCTCAGAGAAGTACATGGGCATCGTAATGAATGCGGGATTGGCACCACGGTGGAGGGAGGGGCTGAGGGAGGGCGAGGAGGAAGCGGCACGCTGGCCTGGGAATGCAGTCCCTGTGGTGCTCTGGGGACAGGGGATCAGGGTGGATATTTGGTGGGCAGGGCCACACCGCCATGGGGTGTTACTGCAACAAGGGGTGTGTCAGCCTGCCTGTTGCTTCCTGATGCTGGACCAACCTCCAGGCTGTTTCTTACTCCTTCCCAGCTACATTTGTACACAAGCCTCTCCCGCCACTGTGCCACCTTTCCTTGCTGTGAAACTCAAAGTTTTGGCCAAATACTTGTATTTTTCACCAAGAACAGTCAAAAAAAAAACCCCGATCAAGAAACCAAATTAAGCTTCAAGTTTAGTCTCAGCAGAACTACAGCTTTTTCTTGCTCTCATCTCCAAACTAAAAAACAACCCTAACGCCGCAGCAAGGGCCACCGCCGCCCCCAGTGCTGCCTCCCAGGCACAGGCACTGCTCACACCTATGACTAGTGCCTCGCCCGGCATTTCCCCATCCCACCTCGGCTGTTTTTTAAAAAGCAGCATCACGCAGACGCTCACTACACCTCCAGCCGCACGCTGCCGCCCCCTGTGCACGCTCCCGCCCCAAACCCGTGAATGCCAGCCGCACGACGGACCACGGAGGCTGGCCAGCTTCCAGCACGAGGGGCTGGAAATAAAGGAAAACCAAATTAACCAGGAATTAACGATGCTGGGACACGCTCCTCCTTGGGCGTTTGCTTTGTCGGAGGAGTGCTGCAGCACGTTGCAAAAAAAAAAAAAGGAGCGCTGGCTGGTCCCAGCTGACCTCTCTTAGGCAGCCTAGTACAGCACGCACAGACATCTCAGCCCCGCACATTTTTTCCCTGAGATTCACGTCCTTCAGCATTTCTGGCAGTGAAATTCCCACTCTCCCACGTCCTGCGATGCTCTTCGAAAGGACACAGTCATTGGCTGCAGCGGCAGAGCCAAGCACACCCTTCCTCCCTCTCAGCTCCCGCAGAGAAGTTCATCGTTTTTCCACACCCCGGTGCCTTCAGAGTGGGGGGGAATTACTCATGAAGCCAAGCAGGCACCTCGCACACCAGCAATCCCCACAAAGGTGATTTTTCCTGTGGAAAAATCCATGAATCACTGTAAAAGTCAGTCTGGCTCAAACCAAGACACACTGCTCACCATTGTTTATTAAAAAGAATTAATCACCGATCTTTTTTCCTGGCTGATTTTATGAAATATGACTTATCCCAACCACTCACTACTAAGTTATTACAACATCCAGCTGCAAATATCCCCCACATGTGTTCTGGGAGCTTTCCCCATGCCTCAGGGAGTGCCAAAGGGTTTTGTTAGGTCAAATGACCGATGACTGAATAAGCTTGAATTTCGAAGAAATATTTTCTACAAGTCTCAGGCTGCAGATTTTCACTCCTAGGAGACACTTCTGGCACTGTCTGTTACTGCAGACATGTTGAACAGTGAACAATCCCACTGGATTATTCTGGGGAGCCCTGGGGTGTTGAAGCCCTGGGCAAGGGGTGACACCAGGAGGAGGCAGAGGGACAGGCAGAGTAGGAGTGTGACACATAGAAGAGCTCCTCTGTCTTCCATAAAAGACACTCATAGCCACCATCCTAACCAAGCCAAGTGCAGGTAGGTGCCAGGAAGGGGAGGCAGGGGCTGGCATCACTCTGCATGGGCGTAGCTGCTCTGACCCAGTGAGACAACCAAGAGGGAACAGACCCATAATGAAAATAAATCTCTTTTTCTTTCCAAAAAACATCCTTGCTATAATTTAACTTCTTTCTCCTGGTGGTACCACCCTGTGCACAAGAGCTCAGCCATGACACAGTGTAAGAGCAGCAACTTCAATGCCTACAGGTGTGATAGCAGACAAGAAAGATAATTGCCCTTCTAACAGCAGCAGTAACTTATCTTGGGGAAACCTCTCCTGCTAATGAGGCTGTTACGTTCAGAAATTCAGTGAGAGTTGAGAGGGCTGGTGCTGCTGCCAGCCTATGGTGGGTACAGGCAGAGGGCAGGCAGGTGTGGGAAAACCAGACCAGGAGACCACCACTGTGGTCCCAACCTCTACACTTTGCAGTTTACTGGAGTTCATTTTTTCAGTGCCAGCACTGTACTAGTAAGTTGGCTCTAATTTATTTCTCCTCAGGAAAAAAAAAAAATCCCACTACATCAGCTATTGTCTCCTCTGCCTCCTCTTGCCTTTGGCTACGTGCTGGTTTCAAGTATCTCCCGGTAGAGCCACACCTGCCATCCAATCCTAGGCTTCTGCAAAGGATTTTCTGTGTCAGTGCCCACAACCTTACAGTTCCTGGAGACCCCGTGGCTGGCACTGCTGGGGGCAATTGGGGACAAGCCTCTGTGTTGATGAGTGCCAGCTGCTGAGCAGGGCACTCGGGCTGCAGCGGCTGGAGGCAGAGTGTGCTCACCTGGAAAGGCAGACATCCTCCCATCCCTTGCAGAGCTGCTTTGAGAAAGGATCTCCTGGCTTTTTTGCTTGGAGTTTAATACTACCATACTCCTTGGTCTATCCCGTGGCAGAGGCAGAAGTGAGCCAGCTTTGCGAGAGAACCAGCTTTCAGGGAAAATGCTTGGAAGGTGGCAGTTGCAGCCATATGGGACTCCACCTCCCCTTCCACAGGAGCCCATGGGACAGTGCCTGCAGTGCGTGCTCTGGCACAGCCTGTCAGTGCCCAGCACATCCCAGGCAGAGCCACCACACCCCAGCACCAACCTCGCTCCTCATCGGCATGCCAGGCACATGCATCCCAGCAGCACAGGGCTCCTCTTCCTGCATGCAATCCGTGTACCCAAGTGGCGGCAGCTGAAAGGCTTGGAAAAGCGGAGCAAGACTAGAGAAAGGGAGGGAGGGAGAGAGGGAGGCCCAAAGCCACAGCTCAGCACAGCACAGCACAGCAGCTCGGGCTGCAAAGCTAAGGCTGGCAGCATCGCTCCAGTTACCCACATGACCTTGAGAGCCCTGGACAAGCTGCAGGGAGGAAAGGGAAAACCTCCAGTGGCAGCTCTGCATGCTGCTGGGGACAGGGAAAGTCAAGCAGGGGACAGTGGGGTGGGTGCCATTTGGGATGTGCCACCCCAGTGATGGAGCTCGCCAGATGGACCAGGCCGTTTTTGACTCTGTCTCAGCCCCAAAAACGCAGCTCACAACACCCACACATTCTTTGGACAACATTTTAGTGGGTCTTGGGCTTTGTTCCCATGTGAGCCGACATGTAGAAAGAGGGGAACGCCCCATGTCACTCCTCTTGGACCCAGCAGCTCTTGCACAGGGCAGCAGGAGTGGGAATGGCCTCTGCCCGTGTTCCCCAGAGGGAAGGCTGCCAGCCCCGCTCTGCCATGCAGGAGACGCTGCCAGCACACAGGCAGGCTCCCAGGATCACAGCGCGTGTATCTTGAGAGCTCAGAATAAATATTTAAAGGTGGAAGGAAAAAAAAAGCTACTCGTCTCTGCGAGCAAGTTCCCTGTCTTTGCGCTGGGATTTGAGACAGAGACAGACAGAAAAATGACAAAGGAGACACAGGTTTCAGCAAATCATGGGCACATCAGAAGCAATGGCTTTCAGATGCTGGCTTTGCTGCAAGACAAATTCCCTCCTGGTCATACACCTGACAGCCTCAACAGCCTTCGGGGACTGCAGGTCTGCTTTCCCTGCAGACACATGGGGCTGCAGGGAGTCCACCTCCATACACCCCTCCATCCAAGCCAGTGACTGGAGCCAAGGCATTATCCAAATCCCTTTCTAAGCCACTTAAAGCTGGTCCTGCCCCATGGGGACATGTGACCCCTCCTTGCACTGTCCTGCAAGCATGTACAAGGAGCTAGGCTCTGCATCAGGGTGTTGGACAAATGTTCACAAATCCCTGTCCTCACAGTAGGGCTCTGCCAGAGGAGCAAAGCATGGCCCAAGTTTTATCCATGCCTCACATGAGTGATGGCTGGGGGGAAGGACGGGTGGTGACAGCTTCATTCAGCTCCCAACCAGCCCTGTGCTGGGCCATCGCTCAGAGGTGGTGGCTGGAGCAGCCACAGAGAACGAGATGTTCTGTATCACAAGGCTGTCCTTAGGATGCTTTTATTTCCAGAGAGAGCTCATTAGCTCCGGCTGTGCAAGAGTTCAGGGGGTTTTTTCTCCTGTTACCAATAGCTGGAAAACTCCACTGAATAACATCTCTGAGCATGGGTGGAAAAGAAGACAGGGCACGGTGGGGAGAGCAGAAACTAAACCAGAGATAATCAAAGCTGCTGCTGCAGCCTCACATCACTTACGATCTCCATTTCATTTGGATTTCCCAGCCAGAGTCATTTCTGCTCACTCAGCCCCGCTCACCATAGTGCCAGGGCTGCAGGACTTGGCTCTACTCTGCTCCAAGGAGGAAGGAGCTGCAGGGGAGAGTTTGAGATGGCAGGGAGCTGGACACAAGGCAGCCTGCTGGATCAAATGGGATGCCAGGAGCTAAAGGGAATTGCACATGCACTAGGCAAGGAGGAAGACTGTCTCTGGCACAGCCACAGACAGGGTTTATTTAATACAGGCACATCCTACCCAGGTGGGCACTCAGGGATGCTTTGTAGTGATGCCTTGCTGGGATGGGTCTGGAGCGGCCACCTCCTCACCAAGCCCTGATTCTCCTCTCCCATTGCCTCAGGTGCTGTGGGAGATGCAGCCAAGTAATCACGTACCAACAGCAGGAGATAAGCCACCTTCCCAGATAGGATCACAAGCTCCATTATCTCCTTAACCCTTATGCATTCACTTATCCATCCCAGATCTATTCCTCCTTATCTAAATTCTCCTTCTGTTCTTTCCTGTCTCTCACCATGGTTGGTCTCACAGCATCGAGGCCCCTCCAGAAGCAAGGGAGGCAGCAGGAGAGCCTGATGCCCTGGGCAGCCACTCACCACAGCTAATGGGATAGACTCCAATTGACTGGCCCCGGCGATTTAAAGTTAATAAAATGTTAAAAGCAGCCCTATAAATCACTCATGCAGGAAGTGACCTGGACAGGAAGCCTAACGAGTTAGCAGAGGTTTTATTTAAAAGCCATTTGTCTGAGAAGTGCAACACAAAGAGTCAAATAACTCTCAGGAAAACAGTAATGATGGAGCTACCGGGAGGATTAGAGCTGGCTGGATATTTACAGCAAGGATGTCAGCCTTTCCAGTCTGAACTGGCCTCGGCTTCCCAGCTGGAGCATCCCAGCTGATCCCAGCTCCAGACCCTGCAGGTAAGGAGCTCCCAAAGGAAATTAGGACAAGCCAGATCGCAGCTCTGACTTACATTTGTAACTTGCTGGGTCCATTGTGACCTTCTCATAGACCTCTCGAGACAGGAGTCTCATGCCCATGCCCACCATGCAATAGGCTGGTGACATCCTCACCTCCCTCCAGGCCCCAGCTTCCCCGCACTGCAGATGGCACACAGAGAAGCTGAGATGCTCATATGCTACTGCACACAGCTGACACCTCTGTTTGCACCGAGAAGCAAGGGGCCTCTAAGATCTCAAAACCCAAAGTCATCCCAGAAATCAGGTTCTTGGTTTCTAAACCCGATTTCCACTCTTCGGCCATGAATACTGATTTTGCATGCATGAGGATGGCAGTTGGCCCTGGCATCAGCCTCAGCCCCTGCTCACTCCCCACAAGCTGAGCTTTACTTCTTTAACCTTAAAAAGTTCCTATTGCCAAGTGCAAGGAGCAGATGAGGGTGTTTCACTGGGACAGGGACTCAGCCCCCCTGCCAAACACCGTTCTCCAGCCTCCCCTTGCTTCCCCGCCACAGGAAGCCTCCAAAACACCCCAAAGGCCTTTTACAGAGGGAGGAAAGGCACTGTGTGCTTGGGAAGCCTCCAGAGCATCGTTAAGAGGCAAATTATAGACAATTATCCTCAGAAGTACATCAGGGAAGCAGAGGCAGTCACAAGGCACCAGTCCCACCCAAGCCCAGCTCCTTGCAGCAGCACAGGAGTTTCTAAAACTACGAGCAAATTCAGACGGGATACAATCTGCAAGCAACAGGTTTCACCAGGAGCTACCTCACCTTCAAAATCACCTTTTAATTGCAAGAGAAGGGCAGATGAGGGGAAGAAGAGCAGGTAGGAGGCGCGACAGACACAAGAAACAACCTGAGTTCGCTTGCATTTGCCAACCCCTTGCTTTTCACAGACATCCTTACCTTGGGAGGGATGCTGGAGGCTGGGTGTGGGCGCAGCTGGTTCTCCTCGTCAGCAATGAGCACCTTCCAGGGGAGCAGGGAAGCCTAACAGTGCCAGGGGGCTGCGGCCAAGAGGCTGCTCCGGCGGGTCTGCGGGTGCTGAGGGCAGCTCATGGCTCCCGGGCACAGGGGGCTGTGGATGAGAAGGCACAGGAGATGTCAGGCTTGGAACTCATGGCTTTGAGCACACACTGAGCAAACCCAACCCCACGGCAAGTTTGACTTGAAAGCTAAGAAAGCGCAGAACTTTATATATCGATATTTTTCTATCTTGCTCTTATTTCCCCTCCTCCCCGTCATCGAGGAAAGAAGAAGAGTCCAGTGGGATCTGCTTAGATCTGGATGCAAGGTGCAGATGCTTGAAGAGATCCAGCACCCCCTGAGGGGCTGCTGCCAGGCACAGGGTGATTTTTGGGAGCAGCTCCCAGAGGGTGTTACTGTGCTTCCAGCATCACTGGTGGGGAGGGGGAGAAGGCACAAGCTTGCCTGTGCAAGCAGGCCCACACTGAAGCACACAGCCATGAATGCACAAGGGAAGGACCCCCCACCTGCATGAGCCCAGCCAGGGGTCTCACAAGGCCAGGGGAGCTCTCTCCACTGCTCACAAGTCAAGGGGTTCCACTGGCACCTCAGAAATGCTAAGAGAAAGCAGGTCCTCAACCTGCTGATCTGCAATCAGTCCTCCTGACTTCAACACTGATGGAGAAGCGAGGCCCTGTCCTGATGGAGGAGGTGCCACCTTCACCTTCGAGTGCAGCACTCTCCTCTGCAGCACTGGTTTGACTTAATACATTTATTTATCAGTGAGGTCCCCAAGGCAGAGCTCACATCCTTTTTTTGCTTCTCAAACAGTTTTGAGCAGTGTTTAACAAATTAATAATAAAGTGATGGCGCCTTGAAAAATAGACTCTCTTGTCCTCGGAAAAGGGGCCATATCTCCCAATTACTCCAAAGGGCACCACTTCAGACCTCACTGAGCAAATGGCATTTAGGTGCAGCCACCTTTTAATGGGGCTGATGTGATCCTGCTATGGCTGCAGTCAAGTGTATCTTCAGCTATCCCCATGCTGCACAGCGAGAGGGCAGAGAAAAGGACAGATGGAAGCAAGCTAAAGAATATCTGTTAGCTCAAGTATTTTTTTAGCAGCCATCCCCAACCTGAGGTCTGCCATCCTATCCAAAGTTGCCAGCTACGCTCGGCGTCTCTCAGTCATGAAAAGTATTCACTGGGTTTGCGACGGAGCCTGGCAAATATTTGCCAAGGATTCTTCCAAATCTCCAAGCGCACCATGAGCTTGCTGCAAATTTGTTTGCTGATCATGGTCCTTGAGCTAATTTGAAAATGGAGAGCAAAGAATAAGGCTGCTGTACAGTGTAGGGGAAGGCGAGCAAGGATGATCCTTTTCTGTAGGGAAGACAACTCCTCGGACCCTAACGAGGGTTTGGTAATTAACAGCTGCAGCACTGGAGCGCAGCAGGGTCTAACACCCACCTCCTGATGCTGATTGTGGCTGAGGGAAGTGATCTCTCAGCAAAGGCAGCACCAGGAAACGGAAGGATGATGCTGGGGATGGCAATAGCATCCCCTCCGAGGTATACAGGCAGTGATTCCCCAGCCCAAGCTCTCTATGTGGCATGTTGCAAAGAAGTGCTGGGAAAGCATCCTCTCCCCTTCCCTGCTCCCTCTCCAAAGAGGTTCTGATCACAGTTTCTCTCGTGGCTTCTCCTCTGATTTTGGCACCTTACCAAGTTCTAGCCCAGGCCAAGCACACTGCTAATTAGCTGCGGTAATTAATCACAGTTTTCATTGTTTATTCTTTTGTTCTCACACAAACAGCCGTGCTGCCTGGTGTGGGAAGCTGCCATGGTGTTCACGGAGCACCAGCACAGCTTATGGAACTGACCCTGGGGAATGGGGGGCACTCCAGATGGAGCCCAGACAGAACCCAGCCCTAGTCCTGCCAGGAAGCAAGTTAAAAGCCCAAGCCATCAGTTCTGGGCTGAAACAGTGCAAGATTCACAAAGCCACTCACTCTTCCAGCCTGGAATTGCTCATGCCAGTACGGCTCAGACCATACTTTTGGAACTCCCAGGTGGCCAGGAGCTGCTGGCGGGTCATTTAGTCCATTCCCTCTTTGGGAACTGGGATTTACTGTGCCTAAAACGTGCCCAGTGGCTATGGTCAAGCCTGGCCTCTGACATCTCCAGCAAAGCCTTCCTTGGCAGCTTACTGGGGCTGCTGCCACCACTGTCGGGGGTGTGGAGGGGGCTGCAGCACCCGTGCCACCATCCTCAGTCCCTCCTGCAGCCGCCAGTGCCACAGCCCAGTCTTCCTCCCTCCAGCCACGGGGATGGTCACTCTCCCAGATCCCCCCCAGGGAGACACCCCAGGCTTGCTCCCAGGAGTGGGCACAGCAGCCGGAGCTGGCACACGGCCCCGGCGCAGAGACAGACATCCCCCTCTCCCTCCACCCCCCATCCCCGCTCCCGGCTAATCCTGCCGCGAACCGAAATCCTGCCTTTGTGCTCAGCAGATACACTGCCTGAGCATTAGGCACCCGCCGATCCCAAGCTAATCTCCGGAAAGCTCCCTCACCCAGGGGGGTTCCCATTCCCTGGGGCAGCCCTGGTGCCCCAGAGGCACGGGGGGACAGGAGGACACCCCGGCTGTGGCTCCTTGCCAGCCCTGGCAGGCTGTGCCCAAGGATGAACCCAACAGACTGCTCCGCTTGCTCTCTCTTGTTAGGGATTTTTTTAACCAGGTATTTTTTGGAAGAAAAAAAAAAAGAAAGAAGAAGAAAAAAGACACCAAGGGGAGAGAAAAGAACGGTTAGTCCAAGGGAGCCAGTGTTGTTAAATACAGAGAAATCCAAGTCTGGAGTCCGACAGAGGCCAAGGTTTCCGGGCTTTGACACAGCTGACAAGCTGTAGCACAATGAGAAAATACGCACACAGAAATAGCCAGGCAGGATAAAGGATTTACTGCTCCTTTCACAGAAAACAAAAGAATAGGCTTAAGCACTCCACTTAGGAGTGGTAAAAAAAAAAAAAAAAAAAAAAAAAAGATAAAAACCAGATCTGCAGGAAGAATATTTGAGTACAGGATTACCAGGAGGTGAAATAAAACCAGATCCTGCCTGTCCTGGGTGCAGCAGGCCAGCAGCATCCCGAGGGAGCCTCTCCCCAACCCAGCAGCATCTTGCAGTAAGCACACACACAGCACGCCAGGTCCCACCTCAAAGCCACCCAGTTAGTCCCCTCCTGCCCTCCTCTGGGTCAGAGCATCCCATCACAGCCCACATCCTGGCACAGCCAGCTGCCATGCCAACATCTGCACTCTCTCCCCTCTGGAGCATTTTTCTGGGCTGATTCTGGCAGTGGGATCACCCTCTTCGCTCAAATCCCTCTTCAGGGTCCACCACCCCAATTCCAACCACCCCAGCTAATGAGGCTGAGGCTCCCTGTCTTTCAGACACACTTTTCCATGATTCCAGGCTCTTGGCTGCCATCTCTTTCATGAGGAAGTCATTGCAGAGCACCTCTTGGGACCTCAGCTGGGGAGGCCTGATGGAAGGAGAGCTAGGGCTGGCAGGGGCTTGGGAAAAAGCTCCCTCCCATCATCCCTTCAGGCTTGTCCTCATTGAAGAGGGAATTTTGCAGTTCCCTGTAAGTTTCTTCCAACTTGTGATGAAAGAGAAACTCTTTGGAGAATAGACAGGAACCCAGCTTCCCTGATGAAAGTACTGCAGTGGGATTTTTTGGGTTTATTTTCTTTTGAGAAGCGCCAGCCGGAACAGAGCTTTGCAACCGGGCAGGCAGAAGGTCTTACCCTTTCCATGGCAGGAGACCAAGTCTCCCAGCTGGAAACCAGGACAGAACTCACTCCTGGTCCTGCCAGGAAGTGAGTTAAAAGCCAAAGTCATCAATTCTGGGCTGAAACAGTGCAAGATTCACAAACTCACTCAATCCTGCAGCCTAGAATTGCTTATGCCAGAGCAGCTCAGATTATTTCTGAAACTCCCAGGTGGCCAGGAACTGCTGGTGGGTCATTTAGTCCATTCCCTCTTTGGGAACTGGGATTTACTGTGCCTAAAGCAGGCCCAATGGCTACAGTCAGGCCTGGCCTCCAATATCTCCAGTGAAGCCAATTCTACAACCTTACTTGGCAGCTGATGCGCTGTTTAATTGCCCTGATAGTTATGCATTGAGGGTTTTTTTTTGTAAAAAGCAGATGATTTCTCAGCAGAAATAATACTTGGGAAAGCTTTCTCTCTGGCAAACTCTCTCTATTGTTCATCTCTTTCACATAAAACGTTCCTAATGAAGAGGGAAAGCAGGATCTTGGCTTCTTTCAAAACAATCTGAAATATTATATTAAAAACATGCACTGAGTGTTGACATATTTAGTGCGTTGCTTTATAAAGGAAATTGCCCGAGCTCATTCAGAGCTTGACACCATTAAGACAGCACAGAATTACGTGACTGGGAGGATACTGCTGCAAGAAGTCCCACTTTGGGGAAGTATGGAGCACCTCAGAGCAGCCAGACAGCCTTGACTCCATCTTAGTGGGAACTGGAAGCCACCTGCATCACCTCCAAAGAGGGGTGCACAAGCACTCAACGTGCTAATGAGACAACTACAGCAGGTTTCAGATGCATGAATCCTCCCTGCCCAAACCCTCAGCTCCTCATCTAGACATCTCCAAAGATCCAAGACCGGGAGGACATGGTACATACCATGGCAGGCTCTCACAGTGATGGGCATCCATGCCGTGGGAGCAAAGCTCATCATCTCCCTCAAGACACCAAGCCAAATCCCTTGGAAATGGGAAGCTGGCTGCAGTGGCCAGCCTGGTTTCTCTCCCCACCTGACATGGGCGAGGTCCCTACAGAGCATCCGTCCTCTCCCGCAGCATCTTTGAAGTGCTCTGGGCTCTGCTGCAAGAGGATTTTCCAGACAGTAAACTGATGCTCAGAAAACAAACAGATATAGAAAAAGCTTTCATTACAAGGCTGGTTCGTGTCCAAGAGCAGCCCAGGGGTGTGCTAAGATAGGCAACAGCCTCTCACCAGAGGCCCAGTGTGAGGTATGGCTGTCTGTGGACTCGTGGTCCATGCCAGTTCCACATTCCCTTTGCAGGAGCAGGGGCAGGAGGAACGAGCAGGTTTTATGGCACACTGGCTCTACTCCAGGGACCAAAAGCTTTGATGCTGACAAAGCTGCTGCAGCCTCTCCTGCTGTGCCCAGACAAGACATTTTTTGGTGCTTCTGGAGATGTTGCTGGCCTCAGTAGGGATGTCCCAAGGGTGATGACCAGCATCCTCCCTCCCTGATGCTTATGAGGGTGGTGGTCCTTGGAGGGGGAGGGATCAGATGTTCCCCTCCAAGCAGAAGGCCAACACCTTATGGGGTCCCAGCACAGGCCAAGGAATGCTGCAGCTATAGCTGTGCACAGAGCACATTCAGGTGCATTCCATGATTTTATGATTTGCTTGTGACCTAACTCCATCTGCAGGGCGGGTAGTGGATACAAGAGCCTTGTTCCCCAGGATAGGTTGGTGCAGAACCAAAGACAACTGCTGCCCCACGCCAGAATGCAACTAAAACCCCCTCATGCAGGACACAGACCTTCAGAAGACCTGGTGTACCTCAACCTTCAAAGCAGGACCCCAAGCCCTGCAAGAAGGTCCAGCAACACCTCACTTCCACGCTCTCCAGACCCCCTTGGGTTTATCAGCACCAGTGTGCAGACAGGCTCCCTGGAGCGAGATCCGCTGGGCACGGCACATCACAACAGACCAGAGAGACCTGGGACTCCTCCTCATTTACAGTCCCCTCCAGCCACAGCCTTCAACATGGCCGAGGAAGGCAAGGCAAGATAAGGCCTACAGAGAAAAGGTTATTTCTCTCAGATTCCAATTTATTTTCCATCATTAGTGCTTTTGAAAGCCCAGCACATCCTGCAAACAGAAAGAGCATGTTAAACATGCGGGTGGTAGAGCTGCAAAACCACGGTGAGCACGTGCCTGACACAGGTACCCATCCTGCCAGGGAGACACAGCACCAGCACAGCCACGGGAAGGGCTTTGGTTACAGTGAGCATCACCCTTGCTCAGCAGAAGCTGTGGCTGAAGCCTGTTATCCCCCACACAGAGGTCACCACCACGAGCCACTTGAGCCCTGGAAAAACAGGAGCATCATTCCAGAAAGCAGAGGTACCACAGAGCATTGTGCAGAGCATTGCACAGTGGCAGAGAGAAAGCAGGGCTGGGGGAGAGTGACTTGCATGAAGGATGAGAGGAGCTGGAGTCTTCTGTAATGGAGAGAAAATTGCTTTCACCAACTATCTGCAGTTTTAAAGCAATTACATTTGGGGGGAAGCCGAGAGCATGTCTGAGCACTGTACATGCAGCGGGCACATTTTGAAATGCAAGAACCGAGTGAGGAAAAAATAGAAAAAGAAAATGCCTCTAAAAAAATAATATTTGATGCAGTCAGTACTGAGAGGATAAAATATTTATAACTCAGGGATGGGATGATTATGGGAGGCAGGCAAACGTGTTCTCTTCTCTGTGGTGACCAGTGACAGAACCCGAGGGAATGTCCTGAAGTTGTGCCAGGAGAGGTTTAGGTTGGATATTAGAAAAAGGTTCTTCACCCAGAGGGTGACTGGGTGCTGGAACAGGGTCCCCAGGGAGGTGGTCACAGCACCAAGCCTGACAGAGTTCAAGAAGCATTTGGATGATACTTTCAGGCACATGATGTGACATTTGAGGATGGTCCTGTGCAGGGCCAGGAGTTGGACTCAGTGATCCTTGTGGTTCCCTTCCAACTCAGAATATTCTGTGATCCTAGCAATGGGACAACTGAGAGGAGTTGGGGCAGTGTGCTCCCACCAATGGTTCCCTTCCCTCTGAGCATGGGACACCCATGGGCTCAGATCTACATGGGCTTAAACACCCTTGGGAACACGCTGCCTGCCCTCAGCCAAAGTACAGACCTGCCCTAATATTTCCACTTACAGAGCTGCAGACTGACCCAAAACCCAGTAAGCACTCCAGCACCTACTAGTTAAAGCCTTTCCAGAACCAGATTCAGACTGGGAGGCAACAGCTCGATTTGGCCACAGATGAGAAGCTCCTTCAAGCTGAAAGAAATACTCCTTCCTGGCAAGCCATCACCCTTCACCACCATCCTTCCCCTCTAATCTGCTGGAATTAGTAAGGATCCCAGGCCATAAGCACATCTTCTCTAATGACCAAGGTGGCAGAGGCCAAGCTGCACTGATCCCCAGAGCTGCTGCACTGACTGCTGCCGGCACTGCTCAGACATCCAATTTATCAGGCAGATGCCCCTTTTGCTTTCTGGCCACGCATCTTCCCCTTGTCTTTATCTGCTCTGGGGACAAGTGTGGGAAGTGGAGAAGTGGCATCCAGGGCTGCTGGTGACAGAGTCTCTTTTCAAAGGATGCTGTTTCGCTGTTATTACCAACTCTCACCAAGTGGAATTGAGACATGAAGTAGATTTGTGCCCAAGATAATGGCGTTTATTAGACAAGCTATTGAGGAGAAAACAAAAGCTAACAGTGGAGAGCCACTAAGAGCAATGCCTAAAGAGAATCCATCATGAATACAAAGAGAAGCAGTGTTAATAGTTGGTGCTTCCCATCAATGATTCGAAATCTCAAGCAGTCCCTTAAGGACTCCAGGAGAGTGAAGGTTAGTGTCGCCCAGTAAGAAGTGACAAACAGCACCAAGGTGTCCAAATAAAGCAGCATTCAACCCCTTCTACTATGGTCAAACATGGCTGAGCATCCCTGTCCCACAGTGGCAGTCCCCAGCTCACCCACGACCCTTCTCCTCACCTTTATCAGCATCACATAATATCCACACAACACAATACCTATACTATACATACACATGGATGCTCAGGAGGACTGCTCTGACCCCAGTCACTGCACCTCAACCTGACCACAGCAGGATAGGGAAGAAGGAGAGTTTCATCTCTGCGCCCTCCTGGAGCAACCAGGGCCCTTTTGATAAAGCTCCGTGGGGAATGCCTTGAAAATCATGGATTCGTCTAGTTTGTCCTATTGGAGATCATCTCCTTGTCACCTCACCAAAGGAGACATGCTCCTGCAAATTCTTCCAGTAAAAAAAATGCATTTTTTATGGGAATAAGAGTCTTCCATAGGATCTTCACTTGCATGCTGGTTCACTGCCAGCCAGCCCAAGCCCCTGGTGAGATTAGCTGGAGCCTGGCACAGAGCTCACACCCCGAGGCACAGCAGAGATCTTTGGGAAAACACAACAGAGATCACAGCTGCTAAACAGCAGCTTGTCTGGGTCCTTGGCGATTTCTTCTTTCCAATTTCCAGCCCAGAAAAACAATATAGGAAGCCCCCAAATCCCCAGCCTTGAGACCAGCCCAAAGGGACAGCTGATTTCACACCCAGACCTCTTCTTCCTCTCCATTGCTGGAAGGGTGCTCAAGGGCCAGGCTGGGGCAAGAGCCAGCAGCAGAGGGTGATGAGGAGGAGGGTGAGCCAGGCAGGAGCACGAGGGCATCCATGCAGCCCAGAAGCTCCCGAGAAATTTATTGCTTGTGACACGCTGTCAAAGTGAGGCGCGTCTCATTAGTCAGAACCGAAGCAAATGAGAGGGCTCCTTAGCCAATTAAAAATTAAATAAATAAACCAAGGATGCTACGTGGTGCTCACTACCTCCCCTTCGGCCCCGCCGGCGAGTGGGAAACCAAGGCAAGATTGTAACACAGATCTGAGTCACAGCTTCTCCCCTTCCCAAGATGGTGAATCCCGCACTTCCAGCGAGCGGAGCAGCCGGGAGCAGCCAGCGACCACCACACAGACAGATGGAAGAACAACAAGCTTGAGGAGCCACACCTGACACTTGGGGAGTTGGAAAAGGAAAGATTTCCCTTCACAGCCCCTGGAGCGTTTTGTTTCCCAGCTCTTGAAACAGAGCTCATTGACTCTCCTGAATGGCACTCTCAGCTAAAAAAAAATCTATTTTTAACAGCTTTTCTTTTTAAAATGACGTGGTTTTCCTTTGTGGGTTAAGCTGAGCTGGCACATGACTTTTTTGTCTTTTTTTTTTTTTTTCTCCAAGATTTATCAGCCACTGGTGCAGAGGGCATTACAACTCTTCTTCAGCCTGGCAGCAATGCCTAACCTCCAAAGTTTTACACTGCCCTCCTCCACCCCAACCTCCTTGCAGCATCGAGGAGGGGGAAAGGCCATCCCAGACCCCACCAAACACAAGTGAAGGGACCATTTTGAGCAGGCACCTGTGGGCAAAGCTCAGTTTCCCCATTACCAGCCAGCTTGAAATTTTACAAGAGCACAGAGGTGCCTGTTAGCAACAAACATCCCAGCTCACCACAAACAGGCACCGGAGGAAGCTGGGAGCTGCTGATGGAGTTGTGGATGCATTGGTCAGAGCATCTGAACAGAAAACAGGTCTCACTTCACAGGGGAGGCACCCCAAGAAGAGCCCTCTCTCCTCCATTCACGCAGCATTCACTGAGAGAGGGGACAACCACAGGCCCAAAGGGAGACGTCCCTGCCCAGGGCACACAGGGACAGCCTTTCTCCCAAAACACTCCCAAAATGGACTCCTTAAAAAACAGCATGGACCTGAAACACGAGCCCAGCCCAGAAGCATTTCCCAAATCAAACAATAAACAAGGAGCCATTGGAGGTTTCCCTTACACTGCAGCTCCTGATTAATCCTGACAGTAAACACAAAGGAAAAAACCCACAGATAGCTGGATGCTATCTGTTTAAAGGCACAAATGGATGCTAAAAGTAGTTAAAGGAGCCCAAGCAGAGGCACGGTAGGTTTGGGAGCAGGAGGGGAGTGTGGAGATGGCCATGGGCTCTGGTGAGGGAGAGAAGAACAGAAGGATTTGTGCCAGCCATGCCCATCAGCCCTTAACCCACTGGAGCCTTCCTGCATGCCTTGCAGGGTCTGTCACCCTGGCAGGAGAGGGTACCCCCTCACCACCCTGATGCACCTCAGCCCGAGCAAGCTCTTCCCTCCCAGTGGACTCTGAGGCCAGGTGGGTTGGTTGGGGTGCAGGACACAGGCTCTGGGGGAATGGTCAGGCAGCAAAACCACAATTCCTCACATGGAAAAGGGCCAGGACACTGAAACTAACCCCCTGCACCCAGGGACTAACACTACACAAGGTTGGTTTAATGAGAAATGGACATTTGAGGCTTAACAGCTCTTGCTGGCAGATTCCCCCCTCTTCCCACTGATGCTGTTTCTCATACAGTGCACCCAGCTAATTAATTACAGAGCACAATCCAATCAGTCAGGCCATCCCATTGCAGTTAAAGGCATTTAAGAGATAATGCCATGAA
The DNA here is from genome assembly GCF_003945595.2 of Pipra filicauda. Lineage (NCBI taxonomy): Eukaryota > Metazoa > Chordata > Aves > Passeriformes > Pipridae > Pipra > Pipra filicauda. Next base: position 629,093 of record NW_024104118.1, on the reverse strand, counting down.
ACTCCAGATGGACTGGCCTGACCCCAGACTCCAACACCACTGAGGTGCTTGGGAGATGCTGCCGCTCCAGCTGACATCCCTGATCCAAACACTCTGGAAAAAGCCTTCAGACTCCCTGTGGGTTGTGTTTCTGAATCCCTGCTGACTTTCCCAAGAGATGTGCTGTCCTGGTTCACTGGCTGCTGCCCACAGAGTACACACCAGCCTGGCTCAACACAAGTGCAGGCGAGGCAGACGCCACCTGCCCTACTTCTGCCGGCTCCAAGTTTGCTCTTGGGATGGCAGAAGGACAGATCTGAAGGCCAGATGCCAGCCCATCTTCTCCCCACTGCTGCCAACACATGCCCCACACACAATGAGCTTCAGCAGTGGTTGCCTCAAGGTGTCCTGCACCACTGATGCTGATGTGCCAGGACAGCCTGATCCCTTCACATCTCATGATACAACTCCACCTCTCCACTGCTCTCCCAGGTATGAAGAGAGGATGGCCTCTGCTCACCAGCAGCATGGACTGGCCCCACTGGAGATGGGCTTTGGTGGCAAGTGGATGTAGGAGAGTGGCTAAAGCAATGGGATGCTGTACAAGCAGCCCCTTTATGGTTATTGCTGTAGGCAGTGATGTGCTGATCTCCATATGGGATGTTCTTAGCTTTGCAGGGATGGCTTAAATCTTCTCCCTGTGCTAAAAGTGTGGGAGTTCTCCCTCCTTAGCACTTCAGTTATTGGTTGAAGTTATCAGATCCCTTTAACAAAGCTGTGGGCTTGCATTAACTCATCCCATTTGGTCCTGAATCAGCCACTGTCCCTTGCACAACCCCAGCAAGGGGTTCATTTAGTGGGTGCCTTTGGTACCACAAGCAGCCTTTTTTCCTTAATCACACCCATCTGAAGCCCAACCCCATCCAGGTATGGCTGGGATCCCTGCTCATTCCCAAGCCCCTTGCTGCAATGGTGTTAAAGGAAAAACCCATGATGCCAGATCCTGAGCATCTCCACAGGGACTCAGTGTGGGTATGATGCTCCGTGTCAGCTGCATTTCCAGCTGCCTCATGTTTGATGATGAAAGTGGCTGATTCTGTGATTTACTGATCCTGCCCTTGTTTGGTTTTGCCTGCCCAGAGTGAGCATAAGCTCTTGGATTTGCAAACGTTTTGAGGATTGTGGGTTTAATTTTTTTCCCCCCTTCTTACTGTGTGCATGTCAAAAGCTCTTACGCCTTGATCCAAAGTCAAGGTGGGGGATATACATCAAGCCTAAATATGCTCCTGTCACAGGTGGCACCAAAAGACTGTTGCAACTGAAGTGAGTGAGGGTTCTGCTCTGACTTGGTCCAGCCCATTTCCTGGATGTTTGACCTCCAAGGAAAAGTGAGGAGGAGACTCTGCTCCTCAACCATATCTCCAAAATGCCTTTGTCAGACACTCAGGCACAGCTAACCACAAAGAGAGACAGAAAGCCTCCTCTCAGAGATGTCCTCCCTTGAGTCACCCCTGCCCAGATACCCAGCTCTCCTGCATCAGGAGCATCCAAGCAGGCCACAGCAGTGAGCACCAGGAGCATCCACAAGGTTTGCACCCAAACAACAGCCTACAAGTTTCACTAATGCAGATTTGCAAAGGAGGGATGTGACTTTGGCAGGACCAGAGCACGGCTACAAGCAAATGGCAGCGTTCACCAAGCACAAGTGGGAAGGAGACGGTGACAAAATTATGTTTAATAACTGGGTCTTCCTGAAAACACCATCTCTGCGCGTCTACAAAACTCACCATCTTACAAAGATGTGTTTACTGAATGTCCTCTTACGGCGTTAGAGAAAGACATCAGAGATTAGCACGAGGGGTTAGAACATGATCAGTATAGGTGAGACAGGATGGACCCCAGACCTCTAACACCAACTGCTGTTTTATGCCGGTAGGAACTGCACAAGGGCTGCCTTGTTACACCCAGCACTGAAATGAAGTACAGCTAAGTCATTATCTTGAACCCTAAAACAATGAACATAACTACAATAACACAACACCATGACTTCACCCAGAAAAGCAGCAGCACTAGGTCCTCATACCACATCCCCTCCAGCAAGCCAGCAAGGATGGGGGCACTATTTCTTTACAACCTGTGTCCCATGGTCCCCTGGGAATGAGGACAAAGAAGAGCTCAGCAAATCTGGATGAACAATGAAATATTATGTCCTTTTTCATCCCACTGGAGAGTCCCAGACCAGGACAGTACGGGGTCTGGACAGACAGAGGCCTCATTTTGTGGTAGCAATACAGCCATGGTGCAACGCCACAGCTGAAGGAGATTCTGCTCTCTGATCCAAATCCGGCTCCAGAGGCCAACAACCATGGTGCAGACAGGACAGGAGATGAGGAGACAGATGGTCCATGCATCCCAGTACTGCAGACCAGGCAGGGCTGGGGACATTCTCCATGGAAGCCAAACTCACAGCCATTTAGACAGGGAAGGGGCTTTTCCCCGTGGAGTCAAAGAACTGAAAGTCTTCAATTGATTATCTTGAGAGTTCCTGTAAACCATTTCAGGGATTTTGGCAGGAGGAGAGAGGAGAAGCTGTTTGATAATCCCTGAGGCCATCCCATCGTACATGCCTAAAAAACAGCTCCAGAGTGCCCTGATTCTGGAGTAATTCCCTCTTTTTTTGCTCCCGGATGCCCCATGAAACAGGGGCATGTCTCCTAATGGCCCCACAAGGACTCTCTTGGGAATTGACTGAAAAGCTGAACAGAAACAAAATGAGGCTGCAAACTCATCAACCCCTCAGAGGACAGCACTGACTTGAGATTGTGCTCCCAGCCCAGACCACCCACTCTGCTCTGAGCCCCCAGAACAGTGCACCAGAGAAAGTTCTTAGCCTTCGACATCCATCTTCCCTTCCCACAGCTGCAGCACCAGCATCACTGCTGGAGCCTGCACCATCCCATTTTCTGTACCCTGATATGAACCTTTCCAATTAAACCACTGAACTGTTCCCAGCTCAGCCTCCCATGCATGAAAACGTCCTGTTATTTCGCACCTGCCAAGAGCTGTGTCCCAGCAGATCTATCTCGAACTGACACTTGAGGATAATTAAACCTCTCTCTCTCTCCTCTGTTAGCAGCACAGCAGATAAAAGGAGAGCCCTGGGTCCCTCTGGTTGCTGTTGCAGTGGGTTGCTTCTGCACAAGTCAAGGAACTGAGATAAGACTCAGTTTCTCAACAGAGACACGGGCAAGGGAGCAGGGGGCCAGCCTGGCAATTTTCCCTAATTTAGCAGAGGAGTTGAGCAAGATGTAAGAGGCACACAAGCAGCTTCCCTAGCCAGGCAGATCATCTGGTGAACAAAGAGCTGGAAACCAAGTGTCTGGGATCAAATTGAACCCCTGTTGTTGTTAAACCTGGGGTATCATCCATGATGGAGCTGTCAGTCCTTAGTGATACAGCTGTGGTATCCAGGTACCCTTCTCATCTCCTCTAGCTCAAGTACAAACAAGGATTGGCTCCCATTGCCCCCCAACCACCGGCAGTATGGGGTGCCAGGTGCCCCAAAGTTGGCCAGTTTCAGGGAGCAGGTGGCAAGATGGGAACCTGTCACCCTATGCCGCCCTCTGCCCATCTCCCATGCCAGCTGCCTGAGGTTACTGGATGCATCCAACCTCACAGCCGAGCTTCGATCGGGGCGGTTTTGAGGTTGGCGCTGAGCATCTGCCATTACTCCAAGCTGGGCCTCCAGTCCCTCGAGCAATGGGGTGCCCCAGAGCACGGCGACCCCACCTCTGCCTGCCCCAGCTCTTTGCTTCAGGGAGCCCTTCACTCCGCGGGGGGACCCTTCTCTCATTCCAGCCCCGCCGCGGGGTGACCAAGTGCCACTTGCTGAGTGACGCGCTGCAGAGCCGCAGGACCCCAGGGACCATGGGTGTCCCCCCTGCCTCCGGGAAGATGGATATTCTCTCCCCCCAGCCCCATCCCGGTGCCCCCGATCCCCTCCGCCGCCGTTACCTCCGCGGGCTTGGGCGGCGGCCGGGAGGGACGCGCCGCGCTGCAGCTGGGTTCGACTCCCCGGGGCTCGGCGCATCCTCCGCCGCTCGGGAGGGCTCGGCCGGGCTCCCTCGTCCCGCTCCCCGCCGCTCTTCGCCTTCCTCCGCGTTCCTCTCCCGCTTACCCGCATACCCCGGGGCTGGCGGCTGCTGCCGGGCTCCGCTCGCCGCCGCGGCGCCCGGTACCTCCCGCAGCAGCCGCCGCCGTACCGAGGTGCCGCGCCCCCCGCCCGCCTCCGCCTCCTCCCCGTTCTCGACCCCGGGATTGCTTTAAAGGGAGAGCGCCTGCATAGCCAGCACGGGGACAACGTGTTGTTTGACATCGCTTCCAAGATGCGCCGCACCCCTCCTGGCTCACCATCACCCCCTCGGGCTCCCTGGAGTGCTGGGTGTGCGATGACGATAAGGGCCAACAGCTGGATGCACTGATGGCCCTCGCCCTCTCGGCAGGCCCCCTTTTAGTGAGCACATTCATTCATTCATCCATAAAATCCTTATCCCACTGGCTTGGTTTGCCTTACCCCTTTTCCAGGGCTGCAGGGAGCGGAGCCACCAAAGGCTCGGCACGCCAGACCCTGTCCAGGAGAGAGCTGCGAGCCCCTTTCCCAAAGCTGACACCCTGCCACGCTTCTGCTTCAGATATCATCAGCTGTTTTCATTTTCTCCTGCCAATATTATCCTCATCCTTATTCAAGAGGGAGCCGAGGCTTACAGGTCTGTGGGTTTTAATCAAAACTGGAATTCTCTTCACGCAGTCACTTTATCTCTGTTTGTCTTGCCGGAATGAAGCAATGTGTTTGGTGAGGTGTTTTAGAGCAACCCCAGCAGTGAGTGCATCCCTGCCCCGAGGAATCTACAGCCACCACAGCGAGGTCAGGACCTGAGGGCAGAAGCAAGCAGAGGTGCTGGCAGCTCGCTCAGGTGTCTGGAACTGGGATCAGGGCGGTGAGTTTGGGCACCACTGCCCAGCCCAGCTCTGCAGCGTCCCTCAGTCCCGATGCTCACTGCTTTCCCGCTCGATGTTTTCCATCAGTGAACACCATCTGTACCGGAGCGGGGGATTGTTATGACCTTTAAGGCTCCATCCAGTGGCCATTTCCATCAGATGCTTTTGTGTCTTACTACGATCCCAGGCACGCTGCCAGACTCAAAACACGCTGAAGGCAGGGAACATCTTTCCTGCAGTTTCAGGAAGGAGATACATCACGAAAAAACCTGCCCAGATGTCAGGATTGGGTCTAGAATTATTCCTGTTCCATTAGCACTAGAGATAAATGAGATAGGAAAGCCCACTTGGTAGGAGGATTGTAAAGCAATTAATGAATAATGTTAGTAATGATCTTATTCCAGCTCTGCTTATTAACACAAGCTTTGCTTGAGTCCACCATGATGTGCTATATAAAGCAGCTATCTCCCGAATCTGATTTCCTGTTTGGAGATGATCTCTAGCTGAGAAATTACCTGAGATACTCAAAACTGATTAGAGTCCTCATCAGCAGATTCTTCACCCATCCTTTAGGCAGGCCCTAGAATATAAAGAGAAATGAGAATAATTTAATGCACGAAGTAAAATCTGGAGTTGGTGGCCCAGCTGTGTGCCATTCCCCAAGGAAAATCCAGAACAAGCAGTGATGGCAGCAGCAGGTTGCCAGCCCAAATCCAGGTGCTGTGAGCTTCCCTGCTCAGGTGGAAGCTTTTGCTTCTGTGGTACCTTCCAGGCTGGTGGCTGACGTTTGGTTGAACCTTTGGTTCATCGTCCCTTGCACCCCGAGCACTTTGGGGGGCTGTCCCAAGTGCTGGGTACCTGCCAGCCCCTGAGTAGAGGGAAACTGGTGTCAGCAGGCCCTGCCTGTGGGAACAGTGCTCCCTGCCTTGGGAAACTGAGGACCTCTGGAGATGCCGGCAGCACACCGTGCGCGCAGCTATCCTGGAAGGAGCCTGGAGTGGCAGGACCCTGCTGGCTCCCACTCCAGGCCCCTGCAGTTGTGGGCAGCCTGCTTTCTGCTCCCTTCACATGCTGGTCCAGCTCCATTTGCAAAAGCAATGAGGTATGTTTCCTCCTCTGCTTCCCATGGCTAAAAACTGTCTTGCAGCTCCCATGGTTAAAAATTGTCTCCTAATTTCCAGCTTACATTAGCCAGTTTAAGCACATTTGTTCTTATGCCAGCACAGTGTTTCAGCTTAAATGGTTCCTTTTTGTATCTGGTGTTTATTTGCTTCATATATTTATGGAGAGTAATCACATTCTTGCTTTGCCTTCCTTTGCTGGACTAAACAAGCCAAGTGCTTTCAGCTTCATAAGACAGGCTCTCCATTCCCCCACCATGCTATTAGCACTTCTCCACACCACTTCTAGCACAAATTCATCTTGCTGGAAGATGGGCCATTGTGGCTGTGTGCATCTCCCAGTGCTTGGGACTGCCACCAGTGCCTGCTCCACCTCTGCTGATGCCACCCCAAAGGATGCAACCGCAGCTCCAAGCATAGTGGTGCTGCACATCTGCTGGCCTTTCCCATGCCAGATTGTCATCTGGATGAGGTGACACTGGCAGGAGACCTTGCCTTCTGCCTCTGGTCAGCAGCAGGGAGGTTGGGTGCTCCTGAGCACTAAGGAGAGCTGGTTTCTCTCTTCTCTGCTGCACTGCAATGGGGTACTTATGGAACTCTCCCATAGGCGGTTATAAACTTCCATAGCCTTAAATGAAACTCAGAGGATGCACAGACTCATCCCTAAACACAAGAGGAAGATGGTATCACCATGCTCTGATGGTCACTAATAACTTTACCTCTCCTGTGCTATTCTCAGCAGAGATAAACCTCCAGTGTCTGATGAGCCAGAACAGAAATATCCAATGGCTCTCTGCTCTTTTCTATTTTTGCTGCAAGCTGGTTAACCCTGAAATCCAATTACTGCTCATTATTCAGTGGAACTTGCCTCTTATCAAATGGGCACACTGCAGGGCTGCTATACTGACTCCCAGTGCTAATGGAGCCGCAAATTACTCCTGCTGTGCTCACAGACCCACAGGTGTGAGCCCCGGGGTACTTCTCCAGCACCCCACACAGGCAGAGCTCCAGGGTGCTGACTCCTGCATCCCTTCCTGGGGCTGCCCATTGCTGCTGACTACACTGGCCATTGGATAATGCAACCACACGCTCCCCAGGGCTGTGGGCTTGGCTCCCAAGGCATGTCCTTGCTGAAGCCACTCTGCCCAGACACCCATGGGTGCCAAGGGCTGGTCCCACTCCCTGGCACAGGCTGATCTTATCGGTGGATGCTCAGAGGAGTTGCACAGGCTGAGCCAGCGGCAAGCAGCCTTTAAGCTCCAAGGGTTATTTCACACAGTGTGAAATGCCAGGGGCTGATCTAGGCACGCCTTGGATTAGCCTGAGAGGCTCGAGGTGCGGGAGAGTCTGGCTCCCTGCATTAGCACGGGAAGCGGGCACACAGCCAAGCTCAAACGCCACCTAATTCGCATTCAGTGCTGAATTCAGCAGGTGGGGAAAGGGGAAAAAAAGAGCCTTTGCAGTTTTCTTTGCTGATTAAAGTCATGGCACAGCAAGTTTCACCTACGTTCGTTAGCAAGAGGGGAGGGAGGGGGATGTTCCAAGCAGCAGCTGCTGTGATGCTCCTCATGCACCTCCAAACAAAAGAGGCAGTGGGCACAGATCAAACCTCTTGACTGTGACCCCTGCTGCATGGGCTGGATGCAGCCCTAGGGCCCTGCATCCATCTTCCTCTCTCTGGCATTAACCTACCCTGCCATGATGGCCTCAGGTACAGTCTGTCAGGTCAGCCTATCTGAAATAAACTCCACAATAGTCTCTCTTTCTTTCAGATCATCCATCAGTCCTTCTAAGAAACAGCGTAAGCTAATCCCCTTCAGAGACAGGTGATGGGAATGGTCAGGGATACTCCCAGTGAAGCATCCTGATGCCATGGGACGCACCTGCCACGCTTTCTGGTACTCACTGCTGCAGCATCATCGGGTTCCTGGTGAGCCCTGCCAAGCCCCATCTGCTGCTCCTTCCCTCCCTCCCTCCCTCCCTCTCTCCTTCCCTCCACACTTCCCACTGCCTGCAATATTCACCCTCGAGTTTCTCTTCAACTGGACCAGCAGACAATCTGGTGGGGATCCAGGCCAGCCACGGTCACAAGGCTGCATCACAGCCTGATTATGGGGTGACACAAAGCCCAGGACCTGTGTTCACTTGTTCACTCTCACGGCAAAGCTGCTGCTGCCGGCTCTGTCCTGCTTTCCCTGGCTGCAGCAGCCTTTTATTCATTGTGCTGGCCTCCTGTGCCCTTCAGAGAGGTGCTCATGTGAAGTGCCATCCACTCACACCCGAGGCTTTGTGGCTGCTGGCAGGAGGACAGGAGCAGTGTGGTGGATGGTCCAGCAGGATCACCCCCAGCCAAATTTCAGCTCCTCCACCCAGTCCTTTGCTTCCACTTCCTGATGCCTTGTCAGCTCCAATTGTCCTGATTAGAGCTGATTAATTACCCGGGCCACCCTCCCAGTTGGTTAAAGTAATTAGCACCCTGGGAACAGCAGCATGGATACCCAGTGGTGGTCTCCCTTCCACTGCCGGGAATTCAGTACACACCTGCCTGCTGGGCATCCTCAAGAACAGAAACCTGTGAGGTGCCACCCTGAGCTCCTGTGGGACCCAGCAGGTCCTCTTGGCCCAAGTCTGGTCCACACTCTCCAGCCCTGGCTTATCTTCCTTCTGCTCCTGCCGAAGGCAGAACATCCCAGGGAGCTGCCAAGAGGGGGAAGGGGAGAAAGAAATCAGTGTAACTCCAGTAAATGAAAGATTAAACATAATGCCAAGTAAATTAATATACAAGAAGAGGAGGCAGGTTTTAAATTAACTCATTACACTGCTTGGCTTTCCAACTCATTTATTTATCCCATAGGTCCTGCAGCTTCATATGGAAAATGGCTTCTGCTTGACTGCTATCACAGCCCAAACGCAGCGCGACGTGGCTGCACAGCGGCCGCCGGAGGCTGGCAGGCGACACCTGAGCGTGCCCATGGATATGTGCGGGGACGGGTAATTGCACATGCAAAACGCTCGGCTGTGACAGGAAACAGGACGATTGAGCAGAGAAATGGGAATCCATTTCCATGCACAATTACCTGGGGAGGGCTAAACCACGGCTACAGGAGGCAACAGGGACGGGTCGCCCCCATCTCCCCCCTCCCAGAGTGCTGGATGTGCCGTGTGATAGCTGCCGCCTCCCCGTGCCGCCTGTTTCCCTGGGGAGCAGGGCATTTCCATCCTCCCAGGAACCGGGGAGGTGTGCCGAGCTGGATGAGCTCGGTGCTTATTACTGGGTTATTGTGATGACGGAGCAGATGGCTTATTGAACAAGCTGTTCTTTGGGGGAGACTTTCTGGGAAGAGGGGCAGGGAAGGAAGTGGGTAGTTTGAGCCCCTTTGTTTGGGAAGTGGCTGCGATCGGGCGAGCCTTTTCTACAGCGTCTCTCTTATTCAGGAATTGCTGTTCCTAGGTCTTACTGATGAGCTGGATCTGGTTCATAACAGAGGATAATAAATAAAAGGGCAAGGGGAAAAAAAGAAAAAGCCCAGACCTCATTCTCTTCCCAGAGCTTCCCCTTGAGCTGACAAACAAAAGCCAAGCTGCATGGCAGGATGCTCAGAGCTGTGGAGAGGCGGCTGGTGTTGGAGGCAGATGCAGGCTCCCCGGGGACCCTGCATGCTGGGAGCAAGGTCTGGTGCTGGTTCTGCTGAGGGGAGCCACACAGGCCAGGCCAGCAGCCAGCCAGGAGCTTGGCTCTGTCCCCGCTCCTGCTTGCTGGCTTTACTGCACTACAATTCCCAGCAGCCTGCAGGAGAGCCTTTGCCTTGGAAAGCAGCATCAAGCGGGCCACGAGAAAGCACTTGGGGGACAGCGGACTCAGCGTTGACTGATGGAGATGGATGCAGGCAGTGAGGCAGCACCAGGAGTTTTTAAGGACAAGAACAGTGCTTGGGGACAGGGTTCCTTCCCAGCAGCACTGCAGTGGGCAGAGCAGGACTGGGAGCAGGGTAGTGGGATCACCTCTTGCACACTCCCACATCCTCCCAGGATGATCGTAATGCTTTGCTTCACCCTTCAGCAACCAGGATCTTCTGCTCTTCTGGCTGGACAGAGAGAGGAAACAGTCCTGGATGGTTCAGGAAAGGCCTCTCCTGGCCCGGTCTGGGGGATCGATATGGGGGCCACGTCTGTGTTGGGGCTGAAGCAAACCTATCTCTCCAAGGACTCTGAGGACAATGATACTGTAGTCCTGGATTCACGTGGGAAGTCCTGGAAGGAGGCAGTCCACAGCCCCCTCCGCACGTGCCTCTAATCACACCTTCAGCTCTAGGAGCACCAGCCCTATTTTCCCCCATTCATAATTCAGCCTGACACAGCCCAGCAAAAATCAATTCACTCTTATAAGAAAGTGCCAAGGCAAATTATTTCCCAAAGCCTTCGACAGGGCTTTCTTCTCTCCCAACAACTGTATCTTTGGTGTTGAGTCCTAAATTACAGATTAACCCTTTGAGCTCTTCCAGTCTGCTGCAGAACCCAGGCAGACAGGTGATTAATGAAGCCATCGGCAAGAGCACCTTGTCACCTTGTTGCCCATCCGTTAGGGGATGGGCCCATCTAGCTGTGAGGCCATCCCTTTGTCCTTCCCTAAATCATCCCTCTAGGCATACTGCCACCTGTGCAACCCTCACTATATGACCTTGTCAGGGAAGCAAGCAAAGCAAGGGCTGCCTCAATTCCTAGCTGTTCAGGCATTTGGGAAGCCCTTCCCTGGAGATCCCTGTCTGGCCTTTCCCAAGGCAGTTTGTGGCCATCAGAGGAATTTTTTTTCCTTTTCACAGTGTCTCGGTAAAGTCACTATAGGGGAAAACCCAGATTAACCTTGAAAGCTGCATCCCAGTGGCAGGGTCCAGCCCTAATGTGTGCTGTGTCCTGCAGCACCCCAGGTGAGACCCCTGGGAGCACCCACCAGCTCCTGGCAGAGCATCTATCACCCCTGGTCTAAGCAGACGTGGGAGAAAAATACCAGAATGCTAAAAAGCCTTCAAATCTGCTCAGTGAAAAGGCTTTCCCTAGCCTCGGACCACAAATGTTGGAAATCAGAGGGAGCCCATGAGAGAGTTTTAATCAGAGCCAAAAAAGAGAGGGGGATGGAGAAACGGATCAGAGTTGTAAACTGGCTGGAAATCAGTCCCTTCATTATCACAAACACATGATCAGAACTTAATAGTATTTGACTTTTCATTAATTTAAAACAGGAGTCTCGGGAAGAGAGAGAGAAAAAGAAAGAACATTATTAATTTTAAAGACCTCCTCCCAGAAGGGCTCACATTGAAAAAGAAAAATGTCAGAAGAAAATTGTTTCTTTATATTTTTCCTCGCTTTCTTCATCTGTCTTTTTTCCTATAGCTTGGAAGAGGTTGACAGGCATGGAAAACTCCAGGCTAGGCTTCCCATGCCTTCCCCAGCTCCGAGTGGGGAATGTTCAAAGATCGGCCTGGGCCTGGGCTACCACGAGGTGGATGCAGGGTGGGATGCAGGATGCACATGGCATAGCCAGGTGTCCCTACAGACACCTGGCTATGAACCAGCAAAAGCCACATGATGTTAGTAAGTCATGGACAGGCTCTCACAGCCTTGGGAGGTGCCTACAGCCACTGCCCAGCAGCGTCCATCGGTCCTGCATCCACCAGTGGGAGAGGAGCTGAGGACCAAAATAGCCCCAAATCCAACAGCACCCTCAGTGGCTGCAGGGAGGGGGATATCTTCTCCTTGCTCCCCTGCCAATGAGGAGATGAAGGCAAAGCTGCCAAAAATAAAACGATTCAGGACACCGTCTCTATAGAAAGGGCAGATGGATGGCGCTGGGGCTGCACTTGAAAAGGCAGATCTAAAAGGATGGAATTAAAGAGACTTTGGAGAATGAGAGGCTTTTTGCTAAAGCCGATGTGCTGCTCTGCAGATAAGGCTCTGCAGGTGGAGTGGAAGGCATCCTTTGGATCTAATTGGGAAAGGGAAAAACCCACCTTAACTGTCCCCAGATGCCCTTGGCAGTGGGAAGGTGGCTTCCCTCGCTCCTCCAGCTCCCACCACGAACTTTTTAAAAGCCACTTCTGCATCTTGCCCTGGTATTTTAAGATAATTCAATAATCTTAGGCAATTATTTCAAAGAATTTTTGAAATTGTTCTATTTTTCCCCTTTCAGTGCAGCCACACATCACAATGCCCAAAAAGCCACCCAGCTGCCTGCGGGCTGGCCAATTTAGCTCCATGGATTTTGACTGCTTTCTCAAGTCCCACTATTGATTTTCTGCTGGGTCCAGCTGAGAATTCAGCTTATTATAAAAATCACAACTGGGACAGAGTTATGCCGCCAGCGCTGCCTCCAGATGAGGCTTCCACCTTCCCTGAGCATGTGTCCTGCTGCCTCACAGGTCCTGTGCTTTTAGGGCTGATGGGGTGGCGTGACCCCTTGATAAAGGAAGGACATTTCCCTGGCTTCCCCAGCAATGCCCAGGGTTTGCTTCCTGCTGGGGATTACCTATTTCTCATTTCATGCCCTGTATAACAGCATTCGCTCTCACCTGATTCCAGCATGGATAATTTTAAGCCCCCACGTTCTCCCTTCAGCTGAGGACTTCATCTGCTGCCAAGGAAGCTGGTGGTTTCAAGAGCTGGGCCAGGTGACTTGCCTTAAGGCAGATGCTCGGTGCTACTCAGCCAGATGAAAATGGGGAAATAATAGAAAAAACAATGATTTCCACACTGAGCCTCTTGTACCAGCTCCCAACCTCACCATCTCAGTGCTGTGCCCAGAGAACAGCCCCATGCCATCAGCTCCCCTCATCTAACTGGGTTTTACTCCTCATTGCTATCCAACATGCTCTGGAAGGGGTAAGGAGGCACCAGAGATCCTGAAGCCACCCCACAATGGCTTTGGCTTTTGTTCCCTTTTATTGCTGCCTCCTGACAGAGCAAGAACACAGAGGGGATATTTATGAGTCCTACCAGCAGTGGGGTTGGCTCTGGGCTGTGTTTAAAGCATCTCTGCTGTTTCCCAGCTTTAACCACCTCCCGGATATTTACAGCATTTGACAGCTGGAGACAGAGTCAGGCCAAAGTGCTTGTCTGCTTCCATGAACAACCTACATCTTGGGGGAAAATGGTTGGGGGATATTGGAGGAGAGGAGAGAGGAGCTCCTGTGAGGAAGCATGGCCATTTCTTTACCACAGAAGGTCCCCCTCCCCAAATCGGTATGCAGGCATGGCCAGGAGGAGTTGGGAAAGGACACATTATACACACGTTATAACAATGTGTTCCCAGTTTGCCCCCCCCTCCCAGTCCCTCACTTCATGCTGGTTGGGGTTTAGCAGGTCTTCCCCTTGTCTTCCCTCTGCTTCCCATCCCAGCTATGGATCTACTTCATTTTTTTCTCTCTCCCACATCCCCTTTATCTCCTGTTTATTTTTCTTCACTGCTTTTGCATCTTATTCATCTGTCTCTCTTTCCATCTCATCTCCCCCATCCTGAAAGGCTTGTCAGGAGAAGAAAGAGCCAGCCCAGCTTCTCCCAGATCTATTTGCCAAATAAGGCCTGGAGTCAGGTTTTATTTAACAAAAGGGAAATGAACTGGATGCAAGTAGGCCAGAAGAAGCGCCTACAAATAAAAAGGATGATGGCAAAGAGAAGGATGAACACAGCAGAGAGGCAGAGCATCCCCTTGGGGTCCTGGACACAAGCTCGTTTATGGAGCCCCGGTCCAGAGCTGGGGGAGCTGCCGGCCACAGCCTCGGCTGCTCTGCTCGTTAGCCGTGCTGGAACAGCGTGACAAATACGGGAGTGTCACGGAAGGTTGGGGAGCAAGTCAGGTGGATAATGAGTTGGGTTAGGGCGTCGTTTGTTTGAAGCCAAAGCAGTGGTTTCCTTCCCCCCATCAGCTATAATGCAATTAGAGAGGCAGCAGCTATCCAGAGCAGCAGCAGCAGACTGGGGAGAGTGAGAAGGAGGAGAAAAGCTGTGAAAACCCCTCCTGCCCCACGCCACAGTGTGGGAAGCACAGCCTTAAGGGAGAGAAACTCTGCTAGCAGAGCTAGAGGACATTCTGCCTTATCAGCCCCAGGACATGAAGCCTCAAGCCCCCCAGGCATCCTGGACACAAGTTCAGCTCAGCCTTGACCTGCAGCAAATCTGTCCAGACCCTCTGTCCCTAAATCTCAGCTTGCCTGGTGCCTCCCTTCCCAGCCATGGGTCCCTCAGTGCTGGGGGCCTCTCTGTCCCCAGTCAGGATTGGGTATGGGGGGAGCTTTGCCTTGCCTGATGGCAAACCCTTTTCCATGCCCTGCAGGCTGGAGGCATCCCCCACCTTCCTCCAGCCTGCCTAGTCCACTAGTCTTCCTCAGTGATGCTGGAGGAGGGAAGGGCTGGGGGGCCCTATAGTGGCCCTGTAGTACTTAATGAGGCTCCTTCAAGAGATTTGGGGGCAATATAAGGCCAGCTCCCCACAGTCTGCACCCTCTCCTGCAAGCCCAAGCTTTCAGGGTTCTTTTTGCACACAGTTCACTTGAGCAGGCTCAAGGCAGCTGAATCAAAAGCAACTGAAAATACATTTTTGCAGCCTTTCTGGAAAAATAGTCTTTAAAGAGGGGCCTGGCCTCGTGCCCAGGGAAGTTAACTTCAATTGACTCGGCTGCATTTCGCCTCAGGCCCTCTCTGGTTTTTCTGGAGCACCTTGTAATATTGAAGTGCTACTGGGAGGAAATTAAATCCACCACACTCAGCATCAGCTTAAGCCCCTTCCCCCGTGCCACGCTCTTACGCAGGCACCAGAGCATCTTCACCCTCACCTGCCTCAGACTGCACCACTGCAAAGACGTGTTCCACGGCATCTGGTACCCGGCTCTCCTCCCAGGAATTTGCTGGTTATTCACAGCTGTGATTCCTTGCTGCACATCATTCACCAGCCTTGCTCCTGAGATGGCAGGAAAAGAGATCTACAGAAAAAGCACCGTTATATAGAGTTTGTACATTACATATTTTAGCATCTCCCCATGCATATCATACGTTCTTCCATCAATACACTGCAATAGGAGCCTTAGTGTTTCCTTTAAATTAAACCCTAATTTATCCAGATAAGCAGGGTCTGGGTAGAAAGGCTACTGAATCCCCACAGCTTATTGCCATTCCCACTGTTCCTGGCCATCACCAGGTCATTCACACATGCTGGCTTGATTTTCTGGGGGAAAACACAAGCCCAGATACCTCATTAAGAAGGTTGAGGTGTGGTGCAGCTCCCAGACAGTTGGAGTGGTGGGGCTGGGGCACATCCCTGGTGGTTGGGGGTTTGGGATACTCTTGGGGGGTGGATACTGACCCACTGGAGCTGCAGCCCCAAAGCCTCACAGCAAGGAAGGGGTTGAAGGACCAATGCCCTCAGCAAGAGGAGCATCTCTGTCACCAAGCCACAACCAGTCTCACCTTGCCTTCTTGCCTCTCCCACAGCTGGAAAAGCTGCCTGGTGAACCTTCTGCCCTGCCTGAAATGTAGTGTTAAACAAAGGCATTCGGCCTTAAATCCCCTTTTACTTCTCCTCATGCCCAGCTTTGGCTGGGAGCTGGGTGTGCTCGACAGCAAACCCACGTACAAGGAAAGCACATCAGCTCCTGGTGGGAAAGTGAATTATTGAAGTCAAGGGAAGCTGTGACGAAGCAGTCAGGGTGGACTGCCGTATGCTCCCAGTGAATTATTCAAAGCCTGGTTTTAAAGCAATTCCTGAAATAAAGATGACAGAGAAAGCAGAGTGAAGAAAAAACTCTGTAAACGGCCACTGTGATGCCTTCCTGAGCGTGGGGACCAGTCTGTCCCTCCATAGGCTGCTGCTGCCCAGCAGAGATGAGCATACACACAAAAACATGCCCTGGATGTGTCTTTAATGTTATTTTATCCTAAAGTCAGACAATTTGGTCTGGATGGGCTGGTTTAACCCCACTGGCAGAAGAGCCAGGCAAAGAAAAGTCCCCGCTTCAGAGGACATCCTGCAAATTTTATTTCATGTCAACAGACATGAAAGCAGCAGAGCTGGAAGAGATGTGCGGTGCTGGAAGTGGGCAAAACCAAGCTGAACTGCCTCGGAGGCTCCTAAAAAAAAGCCAAACCACAAAGGGAAACAAGAGGGAAAGAGAAAATGCTTTATTACATCTGTTTGAAGTGAGGAAGATACAGGAATGAGCAAACACTGAACTGTTTTTCTTCTGCTCACAAATGAACACACTGCTAAGCCTAATGGGATTTTAGATTAAAAGTTTTAACGAAAAATAACAACCACCTCCACAAATGGAGTTTTATAAGGTCAAATAACAGATGCAGGGGAGTAGAAACCAATGCCAGTGTTTTGCCTCCTTCTGCGGGGATCCTTCTCCCAGCCTAAGCCCCCCATGTTCAGGTGTCCTCCTCTAATTCCTGCCTTTATCCTCAGCGGTCATGTTTCCTGCTGAGCATGGCTGGGGAATAATCCTCTGGCATCCTATTTCTGCTATCTTTTCTAGGCAGGGCTTTGCAGGAAGTTTGGTTCCCATGAGCAAAGGCCACCTTTGTGGAGCATCAGGGCTGCGGACAGGGAGCAGAGACTTAACCTGGGTGGCAACAGGAATGTTCCACAGGGAAAGGCGCTTCCCCAGGGGGGTTCCCATCACTCTTGGGGTTACTCCAGCAATGTAGGGCTGCAGCCTGCCTCTACATGCAGTCAGGGCATCGCTTCCCAACAGCCAGTGGGGTTCTGATATGCTCTGATACCCCATTTGCTGATAGGGAAACATCCATTCCACACTCAGGCTGACCCTTTGCCCACCTATTTCTACTGGGCATCAAATGCATGTACCCCATGACTCATTTTTAGAGGTATCAGGTACTTTCAGCAACAACTGACTTCAAGGACACTGGGGGTTTGCAGCACCCTTGAAAAATTAGGCAACTTCTGCATGCCTAAATAGATGCTTAATGACAGACACTCGTGGGTGAGCACGTTGGCAGCAGCCCAGGGCTGGGAGCAGGGTGAATCTGACACTGTCAAGCTGGGTGATGGGCATCACTGCCCCTGCTGCCCACCTTCACTGTGCATCCAGGTTCCTGCACAGAGCTCCTGACAGAGTGCTCCACACATTCCCTGCTCCCCTGGTGATGTTGCAGCGTGGTGGAGGATGACCTGCACCCACATCTCATCACTTCTGCAAGCTGTCACCTCTAAGATGCCAAACACCTTTGTGGTGCTGACAAAGCCAGGTAGCATTAACTCAGCACTGGAGCTGGCCTGGGGAAGGTGGTTTCAGCCACTTCACCCTGAAACAGGCCAGAAATTAGGCAAATTCCCCTCTATGATACCAGATACCAGCCCTGTAACCTCTGCCTGCCCCTGCCACACCTCCAATGGTGCCAGGGGAACAGCTGGCTAGGGACCAGCTCCATTGCAGCATGTCCAGATTAATAATAGGATATGATTTGGATCATGCTTATGCCTTTAAGCTCTTGTTTTCCAAGAGCCCCAGGGTGCTGTCACCCTGCTGCACCCTGCCATCAGCCCAGCAATGCATCCCGTGAGACAGGATGTCCTGGAACACAGCCATCCCACACACCCCAGCAGCAAGGATGGGCTCTCCCAGACCACATCCCACAGCCCCAAGAGGGAAGGGTAAGGGTGTGAACATGCAGCACTCTTCTGCAGAGGGATGCTCAGGTGGCTGCTGGAGAGCCATGAGGGGTGGTGGCCAACCCAGGCAGCTCGTGCTGGGGAGTGGATCCTCTCCAGCAGCCGACCTGGACCACTGGGTGATTGAGAAGCATCCTCGGCCTCTCCAGCACTCTCAGCCCCCCTTCTCCCCTGCTGATTGCAATCAACACCTCATTCATACGCCTCTGTTTACCAATTTTCCAGGAGGTATCATGCTAATGAAGGGAGCCAGGCAATCAAGCAGCCTTCCAGAAGTGGGGAAAAGGAAGAGAGGTAAAGAAGAAAGGGTTGCTGCTGTGAGGAAGAGGGGAATGGGCCAGGTAGGACTGGGAGAAGGGAGGAGAGAGCCAAATGAGGAGCTCCTGGGGTTTGCCCCACTATCAGCCCTGCATCCCCTCCCGGTACAGCCATGAGGACAGAGGTGCTGTTACCTGCTGGACAACATCTGCAGCATCCTTGGCAGAGGTGCTGGGGTAGCTGGGTACCACGCTGTGGAAGGTGAGGATGCTGGCCACGGCACTGCAAGGAAGGTTTACAGCTTCTGAGAAAGTTCAGGTCAACCTCTGGAGAGGACACTGTGAGCCTGGGGTCACAGGTTGTGCTCTGCAATGATATCTGTCCCAGGAATTATAAAAGTGTTGCACAAGCAAAGCCTCCATGCAGGTAATGGAGTTAAAATTGAGTGCCAAGTCCTTTGGGCCACATTCTTGGCTGTCTGCAGGTGGGCATCACCAGTGCCTGTGGTGGGTTTCCCAGTTCTCCTTACCTGGCACAATGGTGAGATAGGTAGGATGGTTTGCTCCTTTTTCACTGTGAGACCCAGAATAAAGGATACAATCTTTTGCCCAAAATCCTGCTCTGGCAGCAAGACGAAAGCCTCCTTGGCCAAGGGGGGCCAGGCTGCATCCCCACCTAGCACAGAGGATGGAGGCCAGCAGATCCGTGCAAGCAGAGCTGGCAGAGGAAGGGTGGTTTGGTGCTGGATGGAGAGGCCAGCAGAGTGACAGGCAGGGCTGTGTCCCCTCCCTGTCCCCGTGCCTTTGGTTGTCTGATTCATGCAGACCAGGAGTGACAGCCTTGCCAGCCATGGCAGCTCCAAGCTGGCAGCACCTGGAGTCCTTTCCCAGCTCCCAGTCTGCTCACCTATCAGTCTGCATCACCTATGAGATGGGCAGGGTGGGGACTGCCCACCCCAGAACCACAGCTCACCGGGGTGCCTTGCTCCCACAGGGGTTGGTGTTGGGAGGAGCTGGGAGGCTGGAGGACTGGTGTCTCTCCCTTGCCAACACACCAGCCATAAAGGATTGTCCAGCAGGGTTTGTGAACCCCAAGCTGCCCATAACATGTTGTTGGCAGCCTGTTCTTATCCCTTTTGCAAGGCTGTGCTTGGCTGACTGCCCTCAGGCAGGGTCCGGCTCTGGCCTCGCCACAGATGGGGACGGGCTCTCCATCACCTCCCACTGATTGTTGGAGCAAAGCTGCCTTGGGACAGCCGCCCATTCCCTGTCTGCTGGCTCCTTACTGCCAGGACTACAGGTTTAGGGATGATTTTTGAGG
The DNA here is from genome assembly GCF_003945595.2 of Pipra filicauda. NCBI lineage: Eukaryota > Metazoa > Chordata > Aves > Passeriformes > Pipridae > Pipra > Pipra filicauda. The sequence goes on along the minus strand of NW_024104118.1, from coordinate 609,739 downwards.
CAAGGTCCTATTTTTCAGAGCAGAAAGTCCCTTGGGGCAGGGTTTCCAGCACTAGTGGACTGGGATCCCATGTGGGGAAGTGGGACCTGAGGGCAGTGCTGGGGCACTGAGGACATCTCCTTGGTAGGAAGCACAGGAGAAAAGATGGCTTACACGTGGCAGTCAGGCAACAAACAACACAGTGGAAGACAGACGTGATTCCAGCCAGATGGAGAAACAGCAACAAACAATCTGTCTCCAGCAGAGGAAGCCCTGACAGCCCCAGCCACCACAGAGAGGGGAGCATCGGTGAGAGCAGCCTTGAGAGGAGAAGGGAGGAGAGGCTTTGCCTGGCACCCAGCTGGGTTTGGAGCCCACCAGGGCTTTGACACCTCCACTCCAATCGTGGGGGACCACCCCTTTTCCCCCAAGAGCTGGTTTCTGGGGCTCTGTGAGCTGCCTGCACTCCCCCCTGCCTGCTAAGCCCCCGGCACAGCTGACTGATGAATGAGCTCTCGACATGATTGATCTTGTTGACAGTATGAAACATGGTGATTACCTGGTGCTGGCAGATTTTCCTAAGTGCAGCTCATGCAGGCACAGGACATTTGTGCCATTATCATTATTAACCCCATTGTTAACGACTAATCTATGCAAAGATTTGGCACGGCCTCTTGAAGTGCAGGAGGCAGCCTCTGTGTTCGTGCTGGAGACGGACCCTGCAACAGAAAAGGGGATTTTTATCCATTTAACATTATTTTTAATTACTTTCTTTTCTTTGTAGAGACTATTTATGGAGGTGAGCATCCTCCAGCCATTCCTGCTCACTCCATTGTCCCCTCAGCCCTGGGTGCTCAGCGTTTCTGGGTGGTCATGACAAGGTATTTCAGGAGCTCTGCCCCATCCATTCCCATTAAAATCCACTGCAGGTCTCAGCTTTCCCTTAGAGGAAAAGAGGTTCAAACCTCTTCTTAAAATGTTTTCTCCCCAAATATCTACCACTTGCCAAACCTTAATTTCAGCCCAGAAACTTAACCACAGTAAACGATCCTTTTTCTCACAGACCCCCTGGAGAACAGTCGGCATTTTCTCCTTCAAAAGCAGCCATCAGCTGAGACCTAATCAACATCTTTCCTAAAAGGGAAGAAAGAAAATATAAATAAACCCTCCACAAGGCGTTGTAGCTGATGCTCAAGTCAGGGGATCACTTAGGGGATGATTTATTAAACAGCAAACAGGTAAAAGGGAGACTGGGCTAAAGGGGGAGAGGCACAACAAAACAGGAGGGATTTAGCAGCAAGGCAAAAATAGCCTAAAAACATGGCAAATGAGAAAATAGTGACATTTGCCAACCCCACAAGGATGAGTTAAAACCCTGGCTGGTGTAACTCAGCGGAGAGCCTGGGAAGCCAATGGAGCTGCAGTAATTTACAATAGCTGCTAGTTTGGCTCAATTTAAATAGCTCAGCTTTATGAATACCAGGAATACATGTGCAAAAGAAGAGAGGCAAGTTGGGAAGGTTTATTTACGCTGCAGCTTAGAAGGTGCTTAAAACCGATTTGGAGGCAGGTGAATAATTAATTGCATCTTTAAGGAATCGAGCTGTTAATAACACGCCCCACAGTGGCAGTTTATAAATGTTCCTGTCAGGGTGGAACATGGAGCATCACAGAGGGAAGGTTGGGGGGGTGGGGGTAAAAAAGCCTGGAGGAAACTCTTCCCCCCCGCTCCCCTGCCTGCAAAACGAATTAAAGTTGCCATTTTTTTCTGCCACCCAGCTGTTCCTGACACCTGGATGACAAATCAATATTATAATGACAGCACCACAGCCAAAAACTAAAAAAAAAAAAGGAAATAAAAAAGTCCTATTACTACATGGAAAATATATATATTGCCTCCCACTCTCCAGGGCACAGCCTGTTAATTGGGCACAAAGGGTAGGATCTGCCTGAAGCCTGCAGAACCCATTAGGGAAGCACATGATAATGTTATTATGAAATTCAGTAGATGGGTGCAGCAAGGGGAAGGGGGTCCTGAGCAGTGCACGAGTTGGCCCCTCCTGCTCCTGGACTTCCTGCTGCATCCATCCATCCCTTCTTCTGTTGTTCTGTCCTTCCATCCATCCCTCCCTCCATCCTGAGGACCCTATCACCAGAAAGTACTTGCAGAAGTGGGATGCATGAGGAAACAGGTGCCTTCACGCCACTTTCTCCAGTTAATCTCCCCCAGCCAGGAGAATCCAAAACAGGACCAGCCAGCACCTCCAGGGCTACAGGGATTAAACCAGCAAAAATCTCCAGAGCCAGGAATTTTACACTACAGGACGGGAATAAGCCTCTAATAAGGAGCTGGGAAGGAAGACCTGGGGGGAAAGCTGGTTCCTTAAGGGAACAGTTGGCTGAGAGAGGGATTTGGCCATGGGAAACCTAAACCCCCGTGCGAGTGGTCGCGGCGGGGCAGGGGCTGGCTGGGGGCATTGCTGAGCAAGCCCAGCCTCAGGGGTGGCAGCAGCCCCTCCACTCCCACCCAGGATGGGGGCAAGAATAGCCAATGTTTTGCTCATGCCCTCTTTGGGTGTTTCCCTCCTCTTTATTCCAGCAAGGGACAAAGCCATCACTCCTCGCCTTTCCAGTCACTGGAGCCACATCCCAGGACCCACATGCAGGGGAAGGGGATGGCAAGGGAGCTCCATACTGATGGTTCCGAGCTTCTCCTCCTCTCCCAATCCACCTCTGAGGTGGAAAATCAGCGCTTGCTGAACCCTGCCTTGTTTTCCATGATTAATCATTTTGCTTGAGAGCAGCAGGATTCCCACCGTCATCCACCCCCCCCAACAGCCACGTGTGAAGGCTGACGTTAATCAGATAAATTCCTTTGCAGTAGCACCAACAATTTTTCTAAAGCACAGTCTCCCTGGAGCTACTAATAATTACTCCAGATCCAGACATTAAAGCACCACCGAAAAAAAATGTTTTTTAATTAAAAAATTAATTTTTCTGACAGACCCACTGATGCTAAACTTGGAACAGCAAAGCATTCATCAGCAGGGAAAGAAGAGGGATGGCAATGACCTGCTCAAAAGCCTCTGCTGGGAAAGGGGCAAAGAGGACTGCATCCCTCAGGGCTTTGGAGAAGATATCCCATCTCCAAATGTCCTGTAATGTCCCTGCTTTGTACAACACACCTCAAAAGGGGCAGAGTTAAGGTGATGCCCAGCCCAATGACTGCAATCCCAATTGCACCTTTCCCAAAAAAACACCTCTGCGCTGCTGGCCAAGGGAACATGGAGCCAGGAAAGAACTGTACCTCCAAATCCAATCTCCCTAAGCCCCTGGGAATGAGACCATACTAGCAGGACGTCCCCAGCCCCATCAGGAGCAGGATGAACCCTACAGAGTCATCTCCTTCCCTGAAGGCACCTGAACCCTCCAGCCAGTGTGCCCTGGGCTGGCAGGGTAAAGGAGAGGAGAGAATGGAAATGAAAACACATCATCAGTGGGAAAAAATTCCATTACTTCAAAGGGGTTTTGATGGGGAAAAGGGGAAAAAGGTGCAGATTCCCTTAGGCCCAGTTTGGGTGGCCAAGCTGAGATGCAGGAACAGTAATACAGTGTCCAGTAATGAAAAAAAACTGATTTGATGCTCTGGTGAGCTCTCTCACAATTCCTGGGGTTACTAATCATAGCAATGCTTTAGCTCTCCTTCCCTCCAGCTGCCTCTCATCCAGGGGGCTCAGGCTCAGGACAAAATGAACCTCTTCCCTTCCCCTCACCAGCGCCAAAGTTTGCAGAAGAGGGTAGTGAGCGTCCCTGTCTCACAGGTTCTGAGGGTGTTTTACACAAGCCTGACAGAGAAACATGGCCAGCGGCGAGCTGCTAACAAAAGATGCTTTATTGCAGGAGGATGAAAGGCAGGATGGATCAAGGCAGCAGCTGGATTAATTGGATATGGGAAAATACCTAAATATATACATGGAGGGAGAAGCACTGAGCCACTCTTGCAGGATTGCATTCAGGAAAAGCCAAATCGATGGCCTTAGATAAAGGTGCTGAGAGCTGATTCCTCAGTTGCCAGTGGTGCTGCCAGCCTTCTGTGAAAGAGGCAGAGGCAAAAAAGCCCCCAGAACTTCTGGAAGCATCCTCTGCACCTCCCAAAGGGCCCCAAGGCATCAAGACAGGGGAGGAATACTCACCTCCAGTGACGAGCATGGGGTTCAGGTAGGACCTTCCCTCCTCCTGGCCTAAGAGCCCGCTAATAAATTCACTGAAGTCAGTCCAGGAGATCTGGGAAAGACAAAAGGTTGAATGAATTTGAGTTGCTTAACCCAGAGAAGAGATTGTCAAGGGCAAAACTGAGTCTGCAAATACAGAAGGTGATGGCTGCAAAGTGGGAGAGAAAGCCTGTTCCCTGCATCCAGTGTGTGGGGGAGAAAAAGGGATGGGTTAGATGTTAAGGAACCCCTTTCCGGCAGCACTGGGGAGGATCTGGGCAGCCCAGGTCTAGTTTTTAATGAGGAAAGCTGAATTTTTTTGCAGCTACATTTAGAAGACCATTTCCCAGGGCAGGTGGATTGCTGGTATGATGTGAACAATTACACCAGTCCATCTTCCCACTGCTCCCTGCAACATCACACACCCAAACACAGGAGCTTGGCCTCTGTTAGAGCAGAGACAGGAAAAGGAATATGACTTCATTTTCCATCAGTTCATCAAACAGGTGAGCAAACAACCTTCAGAACCATTAGTCTTCACATACAGTGAGCAGAGATTAACACGGATTTATCTCCGCACTCCCCTTGGTAAGCACCCACCTGCCCAAGTTGGAAGGATGCTGGGTGTGGGGGGGAAAGGGAGCAAGGAAAACATCTGTGGGACCTTGGGAACCACAATTCATTGCTTTTCACCTCTCTTTGAAGATAATTCGGGGGCTAGAAATCTTTTGGAAACCTTGGACCCATCGCTGCCTTCCCATGCCTCACTTCTGCATTATTATGGTGCATTTCCCTCTTTAAAAACAAAACAAAAAAATCCCCCCAAAAAAGGCAAAAAAACCCCAACCCCAACCCCTCAGCTTTTCTGGGATGAGGGAAGAATATTTCTGCTCACTTGAAAGCCTTCAAAATCAATACATCACCTACCTGTAATAATCCCACACTTCAGGAAATTGCTTGGAATCACATCTATTTGGGGTAGACAATAATTTAGACTAGGTTCCCCCAGGACTTTCTCCTCTGTACGTGTGTGGATCAGTCCTGGAAGCAGCAGGCTGATGCAGCAGGTACATAAAAACCCTTGGATAGAAGCCTGGCTCTGCCTCTCACCCACCTCACAGCTGGCCATGCCCCTCCTGGCTCCAGCCCCATCTGATTTCCAGGCCCTATCACTTCTTAACACATTTTTTTTTCCTGAACTCTTGAAATTAAATGCTGTTAATTTATTTTGCAGAAAACTCCACAATCTGCTGGTACTTCTCTGCCAGCTGTGACCTCATCCCCCAGTGATTGGATTTGGGAGTAAATTAATAGAACCAGTTCATTAATTAATTGCAACTAACTTGTGCGGTGAACTGGACCCATCTCTCATGTTCACAGACTGCCCAGGAACTGCTCTAGATCCCTGCTCAGGAAGCACTTACTGTGTTTTAATTTAAGCTGAGTGGTTTGGATGAGCACTTCCAGTGTTCCAGCTGTTAGCAAACAGCAAACCTTCAATTAGCCCGTGTTCAGCTGCTGTATCTGACCCACAAAATAAAGGGGAAACCCTGAAGACAGCATTCCCAGGCATCAAAGTTTCTATGGCCAAGGGTAAGGCTGAGCATCTTGGATGCTCCTACATCCTATTGTCGACAGAAGCCAGCAGCAGGCAAATGCTCCAGCAAAATCTCTAAACACTGCACATATATTCTGGGTTTACTCACTGGGCTTACCACTGAATCTTATTTGCTGGCATGGTTCGGGGTTTTTTTCTTTCCTTCCTTCTCCCTGGGAGAACTTAATAAATCTTTGAAATCATCAAAAAGAAATGCAGCTTCAACACTTAGCATGGTTAAGTTACTCCCCAGCAATATAAACTAAGGCTGTAAAGTCAAACATTTCCACGCCATAACATGAGGCAAAAATGAGGGTTTGGGAGGGGAGGGAGCAGGAACAGCCTCACCTCAGCTCTCTCATTGCTCTGGGTCAGACAAGCCTAGAAAGCCTGTGGCTGGCTGGTGGTGGGTACGGGGATGTCACTCCCCTCCTGCTACACGCAGCAGTTTCAGCTCTTCTCATTACAGTGGTTGTCTCTGTGTGACCCCACTCCGAGGCAGGAGCCAGCTTGATGAAGCACAGCACCTCCGAGGCACGAGCACGGGCAGCTGCAATAAGGGACCAGCAGAGACAGATTGACTGGCCCGGCAATGCCCACCTCCTCCCTCTCTTCATCTGTTAATAATGTTTTGTCCAGTGTTAGACAGATGGGAGAACCCCCTTCAAAACCCCAGAGAGGAGGCTGGTGGCACTCACCAGCTGCAGGACCAGGGAGGGAGGCAGGCAGGACCAGGGGTGGATGCAAGCAGGACATAGCCAGGACCAGGCTAGGATTGATTCAGGCAGGATCAGGGCAGGATGGAGACAGGAAGGACGAGGGCAGTATCAAGGCGGGATGCAGGCAGGACCAGGGATGGGTATGGCAGGACCAGGGTACAATCCAGGCAGGCAGGACCAGGGACAGACACAGGCAGCACCAGAGCGAGATGCAGTGAGAGATACAGGCAGGACCAGGGATGGATGCAGGCAGTGTTACCATGGCAACACAACAAAAAAGCAGCACGGCCACAGCTCCAAGAGCAGAAGGGGGTCAGGAGAAACTTTGATGCTGGGGAGGACACAGCTCCTCCAGCACCAGAGAGAAGCTGGGGCTCCCACCACAGGATGTGGCACCCACAAAACCCCTCCACCCTGGCAGCTCGGGGTGCCCTGGGGACCCCAGATGCAGGTCCTGGTGGTGGGGTCCCTCACCCCTCCCCAGTGCCAGGGAGCTGTGGGTAATTGTGATGCAGAGAGCTGAGGCTGTGCCATGCCCTTGATTTACTCTCTCCAGCCTCCTGCTTTCTAAATCTCACTTTATTAGTATTACCGCACAGCAGAGTGCAATTAGCAGTATATTAGCAATAAAAAAGCAGCCAGAGCCAGAAGTACTGCAGGTTATGGTTTTAAATCCTGCATCTGACAGGATGACTGTGGGCACACTCTCCCTGTGACCCCTCAGCCCAGGCTCTGGTGTCACCCATCCCCAGGGGCAAAGGGGTCTCCAGCAGCTAATCCCCCCTGTCCAGAGCTTTTATGGGTGCTGCAGCAGAGCTGACACTAGTCCTGGCCACATTTAACCATTTGTATTGATTACCCTGTCAGCTCATTTGAATAATTAAAACCAGATGGAGTCCTTTTAAGTGTTTAAGGGAACAGCACCAGGAGAATCCCCAGAGCTGTGTGGTTTCAGCAGAAGGGTTCAGGGGAAGCCAGGCAGATTTTGCTGTAAAACCTTCCTCTCAGTGACATTTGCCACCCTGTGAGGTACCTCCCATGTCCCCGCTGCCAGGGGTGGGGTGGTGAAATCAGCACAGCTTCCTCCCCAGGGCACATTGGTAGGAATAATTGTTCTTGTACACTGCTGCCATTCCTTATATAAACAGCATTAAAGCTGCCAGCCAGCCACAAGCCTGATAAACGGCAGCAAATAAATGAACCCAGTGCCATTATCCCAATATTCCAGTGTGTGTAGGGATGGCAGGGGGGCCCAGCATCCAGCCCCACTTTGGCATCATGACCCTCAGCTCCTGCTTCAAATCTCACCCACCTGCAAGGCGAAGAAAAGCTCTTACAGCAGGTCTCTTGCCAGGGACCTCTGCCTTCTTAAAATGGATGGGTGATACCAGCTCAACTCTGGTTACTTGTTATTCCATCGTCTTTTCAAAGGGAGTAAAATATTCCCGGCATGGCGCTGGTTATGCACTCCTGCCATCATGCAAGGATGAGTTATCTTTACAGAAAGAAGCAGAGATTAATATGTCAAATGAAAATGAACTATCAGCAGAATAAGATGAAAATGCAATGGCCAGTGACAGAAAAGGAGGAGAAAAAGGAAAACAAAGCTTTTTGGGAGGACAGGAACATTAAAAATTGAGGAATTGATCAGTGTTGGTGAAGGTGGATGGAGTCTGAACACCCTGCACAGGGCAGGGACCTTCTTCTGCCCAGAGCAGAGCACCACAGCTTCATCATGGCTGGGGTTTCTCCCTGGGACCTGGTCCCACCATCCCCAGAATGTCACAGGTAAAGGGGGGTTCCCCAGGGGCAAGTGAGCAGCTGATGGGAGGCTGGGGTGCTCATAGCAGCTCTCCCCTTGCAGCACACCACCCCTGACACTGGCTCTGTTCAAAACCTCATGCCTCAGGCTGCTTTGAAGCTTTTGGACCAGCTGCAGAAGATGCTGGCAACAGGACACTTTAGCAGGTCTCCATCCCACCGACAGCACATACCCCCCCTCTCCCCAAAACTACCAGTGCCCTGCCCCATGCTCTTGGCACCCCATCTGCCCCTCAAAGCAGCATCCAGCCCTGCTGTGCTTTCCCAGCCTCAGAGCCAACCATCAGAAATAAACACCACTCCAAAATATTTTTCCAAGCAGGAATGGATGTGCTCCAGCAGTGGCACAGACACCTCACAGTTTACAGGTGTTTATTGTCTGGGATAAGCATTTGAGCCAAGTAGGTTTTATTTAGACATATTTCCAGTACCTGGAAATAGCTATTTACACTGTCCCAGTGTTTTGACATGGTTAGGTGCCTGGATTTTGATGGATCAAGCCCCTGAGCAGCAGACTGGCACGTTTCTGTTTCCTCTCCTCCCAGCAGACTCACGCACAGGCACCAGGATGGGGATGCAGTGCCACAGTGCTGGGCAGAGTCCCACAGGCTCCCCTGCCCTCCAGCTCCTCAGCAGGGAAAAGAGGCCAAAAAGATTCCTTTCCCTGCCTACTGCTCGCTTCCTCTCAGAGATAAGAATTAATTAAGTTTCCCTGCCTTTATAACTGCCTGGGGAATTTATCAGCTCCCTCCACCACAGGGTCCATCTGATTTAAGCGTGGGGGGATATGGATATACTGTTACACATGTCCTAATATTGCAGACGGGATATCATCCCTCAGCACTGAACAAATTGCAACAGGAATATTTGCAGAGCTGCTTCTTCATTCCCCAATCCCTGGGGTGCCACAGCACCATTCAGCAATGCCAGAGCAGGCAGGGGCCAGTCTGATGCCCAGGGGAACCCCCTACACTGTAAATCCCATGGGCCTCCCACTACCTCAGTTGGGTTTATGACCAGGAAGGAGCTTAAACAGCAGAATAAGGGATTGCTCCCTCCAAAAATCCAGCTTTTGGATTTGGCTTCAGTAATTTGGCTTCCCTCTGCTCTTGGATTGTCATTGCTGACGGGACCCTTTCAGGGCCACAGAGGTTGGCTCACTCACATCACAGTGCCAGGAACAAGAAACAGAGGCTGCTGTCAGTCAGAGGAAGAGGACCAGACTGTCCCATCCTCATGGGACACCTGATGCCACTCAGAGACACCCTGCTCTGTCCCCACATCCCTGCCCACCCTGCTCAAGAGCTTCAGCACTTGGAGACACAATGCCTGGGCAAGCACCATCCTCCTGGCTTGGCACCAGCCGCCCCTTGCCCTCTGCTCTGTCCCTGCCTGCCCAGGGGTGGCAGGGCTGTAAAAGCCTTTGGTGTGGGGACCTGCCATGAATCACTTTGAATTTACAGCTGAGCTGTGGGAAAGGGAATTATATAACTCTCAGGAGACAGGCTGGCACTGAGCAAACATCCATCAGGCACAGTTTCTAGATTATTTACCATGGCTGGGTCTTGCCAAGAGAAACACCCCCTGTACCGGGCAGTCTGCAAATGGATTCACCAGTGGGGACACATTCCACAAATGGAAAGTCTCTGTGTTGCTTGTCAGAGGAAACCGGGATGTTCACCCCCCCCATCCATGGGATAAGCCCAGCCCAAGATGGGTCTGAGCTCCTGGCACAGCCCCATCTGAATTCCAGATCCTGGAGCCGGAGGAGTCTGGCAGCACTGCCAAGCAACTCTTTTACGAGCGGCACTTAATTATTCGCCCTTTTAAAACGTTTTGCATCATAAACCCGGGATGGAGCAGAGTAAGGTGATTATTCTGCCATTCACTCTCCCTTGCTGGAGGCCTGTGGTGTGTGTGCAGGGCCAGCCTGGGGATCCCATCTAAGCCAGCACCCGGCCTTGTTGACACCTACAGTGTCACTCCATACTGAATTAAGACCCATCCAGGAAGATCTAGGGAGGCGAAACATACCTCAGACAGGTATCACAGGCAGTAGGATCCATCATCAAACTGTTGTGTCCTCAACACCAACAGCCTTCAATCAAGGGAAGGGGAAGGAGATGCTCTCCAAAGCTCAGCCTGGGTGGCCTCAGAGGTCCCTGTGATATACAGGAGCTATCTTCCCCAGACACAGGCTGTATTTTGCTCACCTTAAGTCCTGGCCATGCCAAGCTGTTGATCCCACCCTTTGGTGACATCAGTTGTCTGCTTGGCTCCATAGCAGCTGATTTAGGAGCAGACCAGTGGGATGGACCAAGAGCTAAACAAAACCTCAGTTACATAAAAAACACGCTAATTGTGCCCTATTACATTCCTTAGACTTAAGCACTAAGTGTGGAAGTGTCTCTTCAGCCAGGGAGGGATTTGAGCTTTACTTTTAAGGTAGGACTTGCAAATCCCTGAAAACTTGAGCACCCTGGTCTAGTGGAAGGTTCTCAGCCCATGGCAGGGGGGTTGGAACTTGGTGATCTCTAAGGTCCCTTCTAATCTGAGCCATTCTGGGATTCTGATCTGAGTCACCAAAACAAGCTTCCCAACCTTTTCAGCCCTTGCAGAGAGAGAAACTGATTCAATCTGCCTAAATGCTGACTTTTTAGGAGGGATTTTGGATTCCCTCCCAACCTGGAGACTTTATATCGGTTCTTTGCCAGTTTCCTTAAATTGGCAGTAAAAATTGAGGGAGACTAAAAGTCTGTGATTTGTACTTTGCACATGGGAAGCGGAACAATCTTTTGTTCATTTACTGTGACAACTGCAGTTCAGATTTAATTATTTACGATAATGTTCCAAGGCACATCAGGGAATGTTCTCTTAGTTTGTAAAAAATAGCATCACCTTGGTACTGAGTGGCATCTAGCTACAGGCTCTGCTACTGCACTGGCGGAGGCACGTGCAGCTCCAGGAGTGAAGCAGACTCCAGTTGTCACACCTCTTCTGTCCAGTGGCTCGAGGGCTTTGCCCAGCACAACCCCCCAGAGCCATCCAAGCCATCCCCAGCAAACTGCCACACGTGCCCTACTCACCACCCAGAGTCCGAGACAGGGTCCCTGCAGCCAGGACAGAGGGGATAAGGAAGGGGACATCAGCAGGGTCACTCCACCAGCACTCTAAGGTGCTGCAGCCTCTGCATGAGTGGCCAATGCTCCTTTCCAACAGCCCCAGCTCCCCTGGCTGGTTAACAGATGTATCCATAGATGTATTTTTATTCCCCTCTCCTGAAATACAGCCTGGAAGCCCCATTCCATCCTGGACCTGCTGTCAGCCCCTGGTTCATGCTTTCTCCTTGTCCTTGTATAAACACCCACTGCCCCACCTTGGCATGTCTTCCAGCACTTTTTTTACTGTGTCCTTATCTATTAGTCACAGGAATTAGGAAAGACAGTTGGTATTTCATCATTAAATGTCTCACATCCAATAAATTGACCATTATTCTGCACTGATTAGCAGCTCCAATTCCATAAGTTCAGAATAGTTATGGCTTTTTTCCCCTCCCCATCTTCAAGGAGTAACACAGTTTCTCCTAAGATCTGTTATAATCAAAGGACTAGAGCTCTGGAAATGTCCTTTGCATACGCAGGAAGGTTTTTTTCCTGCTCTCCCTCTCTCAGAGTGAGCATCCTTTGAAACCCTGGCTCCCGACTCCATGATACCCCTGTACCGGACCTGGTTTAATTTTAGTCTTGCCTGAATCTGCCACTAACTCATTTAGCTGCAGCTAAATGAGAGCTCTATGGAATTGGCCACAGGTCAGCTCACATACTTTCATTACAATTGCAGAGTCTACACATATCCTGCAGCTCTGACCTGGCTCCTGGATGCTGGACACCTTCCTTTCCAGGGCTGCAAACTCCCTCTCCTCCAGCCAACCAGCAGTGCTGTGATGGGAGGCAGGAGGCTGCACCACAGGCACAGCTCCTCTTCTATCACAGCACAAATGTCAACATCAGAATTTGCATCATATCCACAACTTCACGGGCTACATAGAAACTGAGTGGTGGATATAGTCTCTTGGGATGTTTCTAGCATTTCTGACATGGCAAATGATGCCCTGGAAAGAGGTGACCCAGCTGCCCAGTTATGGCCACGATGGGCCAAGCAAGACATAAGAGCATGAAAATTCCAATGAATATTCATTTAAAAACTTGCTCAAAGATTCCCAAGGTAAATGTGGCTCTGTATTAATTTCCCTCTGCACACTGAGCACATTGTTATTGCAGAGAGAAAGCTGCACAGCTGGATAAAAATGGGTTTGAGGTTCTCTCACCAGAGCAGGAAGATTTAAAGACTCCCAGCATCCTGCTGCCCTGCACCTCTTCCACCACATGTACTGAGGGACCATCTTCCCCCCACCTGCAGCCAGGACTGGAGCAGCAGGTCCCACCAGCCTCAGAGAAGCTGGCAGTTCCCTTTCAGTTTCCCTTTTTCCAGAGGTATGGAAAAAGCCCACTCTGAAAACAGCCACACAAATACTCTCAACAGACGTTCAATTCAACTAGTTTTGTTGACCTCAGAGGCAAGGCTCTAGCTGAGTCTTACAAGTCATGAAGAACATGGCAACATAATTAGCCAATGAAGTCCAGAGCAGTGAATTCCAACAGGAAGCAGATCTTCACCAAAGACCCAACCATTCAAGCTCCTCCTTCACCAATTCTCTGGCTTTTCAGCACTGGAGGTCCCCTCTCCTTGCAGCAGACCTCAGTTTGTCCCACTCCATTGATACCCTTTCCATCCATTCCTATTCCTCACACCTCGCAGTTCTTCCTAGGTTGTAATTGGGATGATGACCACGTCTGTGGACATGTTTGTCATCCAGCTCATCTTTCTGTCCACTCCATACCACAAGACCCACACCTATGGAGGCATTCATCATCCCTATGTGCTGCTCTGACACTAATGTCCTCTTGAGCCGTGTTGGACTGCCTGGGAGATAACGATTCTCATCTTTAACGGCTCCTCCAATATTTGTAACCAGCTCTGTTACTGGATCTCTCCCATACCAGGTCTCTAATTGCAGTGTGATGTGTTGGTTCAGCCGGCTGATCACCAATCACTCCTTCAGCCAAGCCCTCAAAGTGGCACCTGGGGAACGATTCACTTCAGTGACATCTCAGACAGCTCTGTACAGTTCCAGGAGAAGGGATGAGGACGGGAGGGAGGGGGTGGGGAGGACCAGGATGTGACCCGGCATCCCATCACAGGGGCTTCAGAAGCAAAAAGAGGACACTAAGAATTGGAGCTGGGCTATTCTGGGAATAAGCAGACAAGATTCAGAAAAGCAGGCAGCTTCTGCCTGGTATCAGGAAGTTTTGGATCTCTACCTCCTCTAGATCAGCCCTGGGATGCTCATCCCTTCCATGGCTCAGGGTCAGCTGCTGCCTGGCTGCTTGGTCCTTCTTAATTCCCATAAATCAGAGCTCCTCACTTTTCATCTGTAAAATCTGGGGAGCAGCACCCTGTGCTCCATGGGTTAAAGTCACCTCATGTTATTTGGGATGGTGCTTGGGCCTCTCCATTCCATGCCAGAGGGAAAGTGGCTACCCCACCTCTTCCCCCATCCCATTGGCACCAGTATGAACCAGCACTGAAAAAAACAATCCCCAGCCGGGAGGGGTGTGGGGAAGGGCCAAGGCTGAGCTGACCCTTGCCCTCCTCTCCACCCTGGTGAGGATGCTGCAGCTCCTTCCCTATTCCCCTCTGTGTTCAGTGGCTTGTTCTGCTCCAGGCTCAGAGGGTATTTCAGCCATCTCAGTGCTTCTAATCTCTTTGGGAACATTGCTGAGAAACACAATTTCAAGCCTCCCAAGATGTGACATGACTTGTAATTTGAGGCAGAGGTGAAAGCCTACCACCCAAGGGACAGAAAATAAAGAGCCTGTGCTTGATTCTGCTCCCAGTCTTCCTTCCCATGATACTCCCCTTTCCAACCTGAGCCACAAAACCTGGGGCTGGAGTCCCTGAGCAGCCCCCCTCTGGCAGGAGGGGACCTCTGGCCTCATGTCCTTGCACCCACCACCCCAGGAGAGCAAGTCAGAGTCGGGGAAAGGACCTGGATGAGGAGTGAGAGGTGTGGGGCACAGGGGCTGCAGGCAGTGAGGAGGATGGAGGGCAGGGACAGAAGAGTGTCCTGGGCCACAGCAATCAGCCCAGCCCACAGAAGCCAGGGAAGCCATTTCAGAGCAGCTTCTGCAAAGCAAGAGTCTGCAGTACAATCAGGAGTGCCATCTGCTGGCATCCAGCCCTGCTCCCCACCCCACCAGGATCCCCCTAAAACGTGCTGGTCCCCCAGAGCAGGATCCCTCTGCAGGGACCCAGGCAGCCTCAAACCCCACTGTACCCCAAAATCCTACCTGCTGATAGGCTCCAAACCCCACTTTCACCAAATCAGCTCCCACAGCTCCACTTCTGTTATGCCTACAGAAAAAGAGCTGCAGGATCTGATCAATGCCCCAGCTCTCAGCCATGGGCTCTGGCTAAGCAGCTTGCAGGAGCACTCCCCAATTAAGGCTGCCCCAGAGCAGGGGCTGCCCACACCAGCACCAGGTGGTGATGCTGGCACACACCACCCAGTTTCCCAGTGCTCCAGTGGGCAGTGCTGAAACAAGAGGAGAAATAATGCTGGCAATTAGTCTTGACATTTCTGGGGCCAAAACAAGGGGGAGGCAGAGGAGGGGGAAACAAATCAGAGACATTAAATCTCGGCACGAGGCAAAGCCAGTTAAGCATCCCAAATTTCATTCTTTAAAAAAAATAATATATATATATATCCATCATTGATTTTACTAGATAACACAGGGATTTGCTTTGTCTCCTCAAGCCCTATATAAGGGTCAGCCTGGCTGTGAGAGGCATGGAAGGGACAGAAGTGGGAAGGAGCTGACCATGCTGGTGCACATGCCTTAGTTTCACATCAGAGGAGGAGATAACTACCTGTGACCCTGTAAACTTTGATTCCCACTGCAGCATCCCAAGCAATGCTTTGTTCACAGCTTGGGTGTTACTTGGGAGATTCCTCCTCATTTGTCAGTGTAGCAGCTCCCCAGCTTCTTGGCTGGGTGATGGTTTCATAATCATTTCCTATATGTTAACTTTAAATCCCAAATAATCCCACACGACTGGAGCCCATTCCAAGTGAGCAGCAAAATCCAATTTAGGATCCTATTCTCTCGGACTGTGTAACCAGAGCCTACTTCATGCAGGAACAAAAATCCAATTCAGCTTCTTTGCCTCTCAACAGCTGCCCCCATGAGACTTTTCCAAATGAGAAAAAAAAAAAAAAAAACAAACCACACAAAAGCCAAATTCAGAGGTGAGCCGAGCCAATCTGGGAAGGCTGGCACTTGGGGAAGGTGGCTGTGGGGCTGCAGGCAGCTCTGCCTCCTGCATCCCTGCCCTGCTCCCAGAGCTCTTGCAGTACGTTCTCAACAAGCAGCTTCTCTCTCACACCACACCCCAGCTCCACTCCCCATCCATCCCTGTACCCAACTCCATCCCATGCTGGGAACCATCTCCCCAGGCACTTTCTAGGTAACACTTCCCCCCATAATGCCTATTACCAAAACAGTTTAACCCTCTCAGGCTTCTCTACCATTCTTATTTAATTTCTATTAACCCTTATTAACCACACAACATTCACAAGTCACTCCAGCACAGAATATTTAAAGATTCCCCAAATTTAGTGACTTACCCAGTGCCAGCCCTTCTGTCTGAGGACACTTCCCATGCCCCAGGGCTGGAGAATTAGGGATGGGGAGTCAGTGACAGCATCCTCAAAATCAGAATTTGAACAAGACACACTGAGCTTTCAATATGATTGAATTCCCAGTTTCCTGAATCCCCTTTTCAGGTTTCTCGACTGCATTTCAGCCACTTTCTTGCTAGAGCTGGCAGGAAATGGCTTTGTCACCCAAAAGATCTGTTGTCCTTGGGGAGTCACACTGCAAGGACACAGAGATAGTCAGGAAGGGCTGCAAGGAAAGGATGGGAGTCAAACCCATCCCACCAGAAGTCCTGACTGGATTCAGTCATCACAGCTTGCTTCATTTTTTGTCTTTAGATGTTGCACTGCAAACTCACATTTCTCAAGCAAAAAATATTTTGAACCAACTCTCCCATATTTTGGCCACTTACAAATCACTGGAATGGGACATTCTGGAGCACTTCTGAAAACCTGCTTTCAAACTGGGGAGATTTATCAAGCCTGACCTTCCCCACATGCACTTTGTTTGACAAAGGAGCAGTTTCCAACAAATACAAACCAAGGCTACTCCGAAAATCCGTCCTCACAGCTGAGACCTGGCCTGCTCTCTCCTCCTTTCTTCCTGACTGGCTCCTGCCATACTCTTCCTCCTCCAACTTGAGTTCTTCCTCTTGTGGTTAATCCTCCCAGGGTCTGGGTTGTCTGGGAATCTTCTGCATTTAGCAAAAAATCTGATTTCTTGATCTTCTCTCCACACACACCCTGGCAGCCTTGGCTTTCACATGAAAGTCTTTTGGGACGTACCTGGCCCTTATGACAAGACAGAAAATAAAAATAATTATTATCTGTACAAGAATTAAATTTGATGTGCCTCCCTGAGAGTATGTGGAATGAACAAAGTCAGTAACCACAGGGAATTTTCATCCTTTTAAGGAGACAGCATGGGGAAAGGGATGCATGATTTTGCAGAAACGGGTCCAGTTCCTGAACTGGTGTCTCTGATGGGCATAGGACAGGGTGGGAACATGGATGGGGAGGGGGACCCATGTGTGCCAGGGCAGCTGGAGAAATGGAGAGCATGTAGGAATGGATGGAGTTGAGGGACACTAGCTGGAGAAGGCTGAAGAGGGGTTGAAGCCACCCCATGACTCAGGGATGGGGGTTCTTCTCTCACCCAAAACATTTTTGCCCCATTTTCTTCTCCAGCTAGTCAATCTTTCCTGGCTCTTGTCCCATTTCTATTTCCCTCTCTCCATCCACACTGTGACCCAGGCACACACCCAAGTGCACTCAGCCAGGGGTTTCACCAAGCAGCAGCAAAACATCAAGTCAAAACACACAACAGAGGCTGGGGTTTTTTCAGGGGAAAAAAAAAAAAAACCTGTCATGTCAGCAGATAGTTTTCCAGGGGCTTGATGGAGCTGCCAGTGGGCTGCAGGATCCTAGCAGGAGGAGAGCCTGACCCTGGGTTGCTGAACTGCCACTCTGACATTTTTTTTATATGCCCAGAGAACAGCCCTCCCATCTCTCATGGGCATCACCTGTGGTTTCAGCGAGGATCCATACACCCTTGTGGGGTGTTCCAGTCCTGCCAGCACCTCCTCACACACAGCACATCTGTGGTTTCACCAGTATTTGAAGCTTGAAGAGGCTTAAGATGCCTCAGGAGTATTTTTCATGGGTAAATAGACCCTTTTGCCTCCATAGCACTGGCTCAGCTCCAGCCCAGGGTCAACAGTGTCATTGCCAGCTGATGAACTGCAGGGAACAAGGCACTGGTCTCACTTTCACTACGAGGAGACATGTCCACATTGCAGCTGCTCCTGTCACACCACTGTTAACCAGCATCTTCTACTGAGGCAAGATTTCCTTTCCACCAAGACAAATCAAAGTACCCCCACGTGGAGTATTTCTGGGAGCATCTTCTTCACTGCCTTGTGCCTTCACAGAAAAAAAGCCAGCAGTTGGTTCCTTCCCACCAGCACAATGACCAGGATCCTCCAGATCACCAGTTTCTACTGGGAATCAGCCCTGGTTGGTAGGACAGGAGATGTTCAGAGAAGCCCTGCCTGGTTTGGAAAGAAACTCATCTCCAGGACCTTCTCTCTGACTTTCTGCAGGAAAATGTCACATGCTGGGCTTCACAGCTGGCCATCATCCCTCATTCCTGCCACCTAGAAACCTCTGCATGTCTTTATAGACCAATACAGCTCCTGGAAACTCCAAAATTTCACCTTTCAGAAGGAAAAGCCTGTGGTCTGAGCAGAAACCATCCTGCAACCATCTCTCTCTTTTGTTAGTGGAGTGTGGACACAAGAGAGTCTCCACATGCTACTGAAGAGGCAGTTACTGCCCCAAAAGTCCCAGCTTTGACCCTGGATATATGGGGCCAGCCTCCTTACTGCAGGACTTGGGTCCTTCTACCACCAGCCCAGGTGTCCTATGTGGGCACTGCAGTGGAGAGGAGGAAGAGGGCACAGAGAGGAGCCAGGAAAGAAGCCGCAGGTGAGGGGCAAGGCGTGGGTGGTGTTACAAAGAGGAAGAAACAAAGTCTGTCCTCGAGGACCCACCACAGCCAAGCCTTGCTCAGTGGAGGAGGTGGCCCCACTCTGCCACGCAGCCAAGGGGGACAGATCCTGCTAGAAATAAGGCCCTTGTTACTGTGGTGATTAGTATTGCCTTGCAAATACAATCGCGTGCTACAAGACGATTGTGACAGTGGTGGGAGAGCTGACAAGCAAGAGATTGTCCCGGCTGCCCCAAGCCCTCCCCAGCAGAGATGGAGCAGAGGAGCTGCTCCTGGCAGCAACCCTCCTCAGCCCTTGGTGACACAGCTCAGAGGCTCCAGCTGACAAGCAGGTTTAATTGAATATTTCTCTCTTTACGTTTCTCTTTCCAGCAAATAAAACCAGAGCAAGATAAAAATATATGATGCTTAAAGGGGACACTGCCAAGGAATTTTTATCCGGTTTAATTTGCATTTTACTCTTCATTTGTTTGCTGCACCGGGGCTGCAAAACAGCATTTTTTAAATTTTTATTCCCTTTCCTGTGTTTTGCCGTGTTTCCAGCTGGCAACTAGTGACTGAGGCCCCTTGTCCCACTGCTGTCCTCTGGGCTGCTCCCACGCACACAGAGAGAGGTGCAGGTAACCCTGCAAACCACAACAGGGTGATGTGGTTTGTCTCACCTCGTGGCAAGCCTGAAGGCTTCATTTATACACTGGCTTCTGGAATTAACAACTGGATGGAGGATATTAGTTTTTGGATAAAACTCCAATACTTGAGAGCTCCCAGCTGTTCTGCCCCGTAAATTTTGGTAGAATTTCTTAGTCTCCACCACATCAGGACTCAAAGGCAGAAATCCAAGGCACTGGTTTCCTTCTCAGGACAAACAAACGCCAAGCTGGAAATAGTCTAGAATTCCCCATAACCTCTACTTAGAGCGCCAGGACAAGCCCAATTTCCCTCCTCCCTCCTCGAGCCCTGCTAATTTCCCCAGCCACAGTGATAAATGGCTGTGCCGGCAAAGTGACATCTTTCTAATCTGCTCCAAGACAGATGGTTTCCGCTGCCAGGAGAGAAATCCCCTGGTGAAGTCTGACTGGGAAACCACAGCACTGGAAGCTGGGGCAGTGGGAAAGGGGGGAGGGGGGGGGGGGCATCACATCTTTTTCTTTGCTTATTCATCCACACATTAGGTGTGGATAAATGAGAGCTTTGGGGGCTTCAGGCACCGTAAGCCGGGATGGAGGGATGGAGCACAAGCATCTCTGCCAGTTTGGTACACATGGAGAAGCCACCATATTGCCAGGTAAAGAAGCCATCTCCATCATTCTCTGAGAAAGTGGATGGTAAACAGCAGGTAAAGCAGCAGCCAGGGCTTTCCAGAGTCAGGGCTTTGCACTGCTGCTGTTCCAGTGTGTGCTTCTGGCAACCTGCAAACATGTGCTTGGGAGGGAAGGTCCTTGCAGACTCACACCTGCCCAGTCTGGTGACACCAGAAACAGACAACAAGGGGCAAAACAGCAGCAAGGCTGTTTGGGAGGAAATACAGCACATGAGCCTTTTGTGTCCATCCAAACCCCTATTTTTGCTCTCATGTCTCATTTTTGGCTGGTCTTTCCTGGGAAAAGCTGTCATCAATGCCTGCAAGGTGGAGGAGCCATGAGGGCACCTGCATTAAGAACAGACAGGACAGACCCTGAGGGCTTTGAGTCTGTGTGTCACCCACACTGGGAGTCACCACAGGGCCTGGTAATGGGCTGGCCTCAGACCTGGCTCCATCCCAATTATTTCTGCCTCCCACAGTTTCTCCCCTTTTTACTTGCAATCATCTTAATTCTCCACTGAGCACCTTCCCTCCAGCAGACACATCCCCACAACAGCCCCAGCACTCACCCCTGAAGAAAGGATACCTCACCCCTTATCGGGATGCTGTCCCGGCTGGAATGGGCTGCAGGGCCATGCACTGTGCCATCAGGCCAATTCCTCCTTTTCCCTTTGGTGCAGTCCTATATCCCCACCAAAATGCACTCATCTGCAGGCACATGTCTGACCTCCAGCCTTTACCAGCACTGGATGACCAGCACAGGCAGAGTCCCCCTCCCACACACCAGGACCCCCAAATCTAAACTACCCTCTAATTTCCCTCCTGGCTAATGCAGAGGTGGGCTTGGAGCCCAGGCATCCCCTGCTTGCTCCAGAGATAGAAAGTAACAGAGCACAAGGAGCTCTGGGCTTCCAGAGTCGCTCCCCAGAGCAGGCTGGAGCTGCGAGATCTCTTCCCATTCCCATTTTCCAGGGTGGGGTTGCTGAATGGTAGAAGCCCAGCAGCACAGAGGGTGCTGCAAGCCCTTCCTCCACACCAGCTTAGAGGGAAGACCCTCCCAAATTAGCGCTGTTGCCAGACCAGGAGCAGGGGGATCGGTCCCAAAGATTAGCCCTCTGCTAAGCCCTGGGAGAGACAACGGCCCAGGTTGTCAGCGGGGCCTGAACGGCCCCTGCCCATCCCAAACCCCACGGAGCATCCATGCCCTCCGCTCCGGGAGCATCCCTGCGTCCCTCCCGTCCCCGGCCCGCGAGCGCGGAGCGCTGGTGCCACCTCCTGGGCTGCAGCCGCTGCCAGCGGCTCCCGAGCCCTTCCCGCACCCCTGCCCGCTGCAGGAGGGTCCCCACAGCCCCTGCGAGACCGGGGCATCACGAACACGTTTGGTGTCGCATCCAGCCGAGCCGAGCTGCCCCAGGCATCCTCCCGCACCAGTAGTGCCCACGTCTTCCTCACCTTCCACCCTGCTCCCAGTGCACTGCCAACTCAAACTACCCAGAGCCTGCCATGGCCTTGGGTTGGTTGTAGTGGGCTTTAGGGCTAGCTTGGTGAAGAAGAATATTTGTTCAAACATACACTGTGCTTGTGGCATGGAGTGACAGGGCAAGGGGGAACGGCTTCAAACTGACAGGGCAAGGTTAGGCTGGATTTTAGGGAGAAATTCCTCCCTGTGAGGGTGGTAAGGCTCTGGCACAGGCTGCCCAGAGAAGCTGTAACTGCCCCATGGAAGTCTCCAAAGTCAGGTTGGAACAGGGCTTGGAGTAACCTGGTCTAGTGGAAGGTGCCCCTACCCATGGCAGAGGGTTGGATCTGTGTGACCCTTCCAACCCTAATCCTTCTATAATTCCACTATCACAAGGTCCCCAAGACCAAGCTCAGCTCTGCCACAGCCCAATTAGATCCCAAGACATCACTGGACACCCAAAATCAGCCTGAGCAGCCAGCTCAGATCACCACTGCTCCCCTGGATGCTCCAAGCCCTCCCCACACCCTTAGAGAAGCCCTCATTCACTCAGTGAGGAATTTGCTCCTTGAAAATACATCAATCAATATTTATCTAGTGTTAAAAGCTGGTTCCTCTGTCTGACAAGCCCTGGAGAATCCAATGAGCCTGCTGGCTCCAAATCACAGCTCAGCTCCTCTACCAAAGCACCCTAAATCCAGGCTAAAAATAAATGGGCTATATTGATTGCCTTTTTAAAACTAATGCCAGGGAGTGATGTGTGCTGTGCTCAAAGAAGACCAAAGGGTATTAGTCACAGGGAAGTACAGTCACAGCCCTCCAAACCCCCCTGGATGTAAATAAAGCCCATCTCACACCAAACCCCTTACACAAGGCCTGGGGAAGTAGCAGCAGAGCTGCAGGGTTGGTCCACAGGGGTTGTCCATGGTCCAGCACAGCTCCAAAGCCCCAGCACAGAGGTAACCCCCCAGCAGGTGACTTTTTGAGGACTTAAAAACCCCATCCCTGCACAGAGGGTGCATATGATGTGCCCAGGTGGGAACACCCCAAAGTAGCACCAAGTCAACAAAGAGGAGATTTTTGCTCACCGTGCTGGAGGGACACATCCTCATACCAATCCTGGTCCTCAGAGGTCAAGGGACTCTTCCCAAATTTAGTAAAAGGTGCAGCCCTTCTGCCCAAGACAAGCATCTGACCAACACCACAGCTCTGTGCTGAAGGCACCTGAGCTTAAATGCAGCCGGGCAGGGGGTGGGGCTGGGGGGGGGAGGAGGGGAGGGGTGGGTGAGAGCCCAGGTACAGCTTGTCAGGGCAATTAGCACTCAGGACCACGAGCTGTTTGTCTCCTTAAATTAACAGCACCACAAGTACCTGCCATAGAGACTGGTTTGTTTGTGGTTGCAGAGACTTGAGGCAGGCTTGGGAGAACATGGGACTGTGCTTCTCCTGCCTAATGCAGAGGCAGGCAGCATCACCAGCTTTCCCCCAGCACCCCTGATTGTCCCCAAAATCCCCAGCTTCCTGCAGCAATCCCAGTTGCCCACAGCTCCCCCAACTTCCTGAAGCATCTCCAACTCCCCACAACATCCACTTCCTCCTTGAGCTCATCCCCAAGACAGGGCACACCAGAAATACCCAACGAACCTTGTGACATCCCCCTCTACTCCCCTGGGGGAGCTCAGCATGTCTGCCCAGATGTTTTGAACCACAGACACAAAGCCCACATCACTTTTGCCCCAAGCACACAGAGGGAAAAGCCCTGCTCCTAGGGGAATGGGTGCATGGCCAAGGCCGGGGACCTGCCACCCCAGGCCGGATCCACCCAGCATTTCAGACAGGTCAGATCTAAAGGCTTTGCTTTGTTTCCTTTTAAAATCCCTCCAGCACGTGGGAAGGCAGATGCTGAGAAGCTAAATCCCAGCAGCATTCATGAATGTGCTCTCTCCTGCCAGCACCGGATGGGATATTCCTTCCAGGCACTCGCAGCAAGCTCCAAGCACGCTTGCAGCTCTCCTCCCTCAAGCAGACTTGCTTCCCCAGCTGCAGCCCCTCACAGCCATCGGGACCCCCATCCTCGCTCTGTGGGTGGCCGACCCCCTCCTCTGCCAGTGGTGGGCAGCAGGGTGGGAGCCTGGGGCTGGCACACATCTCAGTCAGGGTGCAGGATGTGGTTTGGGGGGAAAAGCCAAGCACAGGAGCTGAGCTCTGCTTATTAAAGGGTGCACAGAGTGTCTCCATGGAAAAGGCTCCGGGCTTGGCCAGCCCACGCAGTGCTCAGATGCAGCAGACGAAGCGGGGTTCCTGTGAGAGATGGGGTGGCTGAGAGGTGTCCAAATGAGCAGGGTGCCCTGCTCGCATAGCAGGGCTCTGGGTGGAGGGCTGCAGCAGTGGAGCCCCTCAGCAGCCTCCACACCTCCCTCCTGACTGGCTACCCTGGAAACATATCCTAAATAAAGCTGGAATAGGATAAATAAATGCATCCGGAGGCCAGTGGGTCAGCCAGCACTGAGGAGAGCAGCCCTGCACCAGGAGGGATGGAGACCATGGCTGCATCAAAGAGCAGCCCTTGGGCTGTGAGGGAAGGAAAGAAATTAATTTTTCTTATTTTTTCTCCTCCCCAAAGCCCCCCGAAGCCTCCAGCCCCTCATGGTGGGCACTTAGGAAAGGGCGAGGGCAGCTCCTTGCTGCAAATGGAGCTGGAGCACCCTGGCACTGGCTCCCCACAGCTAAAGCTGCCTTTGGGGGAAGGGGAAGGGTCCCTCCCCAGCACCACTGGATTTCTGCATAACCAGGCTGCCAGCCCTGCCCGGAGAGCGAAGGCACCGCTCTGTGCTGGCTCTGCCCCTCCACCACTCAGCCACATGTTGGCTGGGAAAGGGAAAAACAAATCCTCCCCTGCTGCCAGGGCCTGGCTGAGGAATGGGAAATGTGCTGGCCAGATGTGGGGCACGAGGCTGTGCTCAGGGCTCCAGCAAGGGGGGCAGCTGAAACCACCTGTGGCAGGAGCACCGGGGCTGCCACGCAGAGGGGATGTTCCTCTGGATAACACGTGAGGTTTCAGCCAGAGGCTGCGCTTTCCTCGTTGGAGGGTGGAAAAACAAGGATAATTTAAAAAGTTGTGGGGGTTTTCCTCTGTCCTCGCCGTGGTTTGTTTCGGATATTTTCCCACCAGCCTCCTGCCTATGGAGTCAGGAGCAGACCCTGAGCATCCCTGAGGTAGAGGATACTCAGGTTGCTTGGAACCATTTCGTTGCTCAAGCCGTACTTGCTGCCCTCATCCAAGCTGATGTTCCCCTGGCAAACACTGGCTCATTCCCCATGCCCCAGTGAGCAAAGCAGACCTGGGGTTGAGAGCCAGAAGCAAAGCCAGGGATGCCTGTTGGTGAGTTGGAGGTGGTTCTGGTGGGCTGGAGATGGTTCTAGTAGGCCAGAGAGGAGTGCACACATTCAGCCTGTTACCCATGAATTATGATGGAGACAGTAAAGATCAACCTCCACCCTGAAGGCCCAAGCCATTCACCCCTTTGTTCCTCCATTAGCCCATAAAAGGGCCAGGAGAGGGGAATGCTGAGGACAGACACAGAGAAAAGCCTCCCAGAGTCCTCAGCAGACCCCAAGATAAAGAGCAGGAAAGGAAATACTTGGCAAAATTGAATCTGTACGAATCAGCCAGCCTAACTAATATTTAACCCCCAGACAAAACAGAATTAGCTAATGAACTTACCAAGCCCCTGGTAATTACTCAGGAAAAGTTACTGAAAAAACAGCACATCCCAGGTTTATTTAATGTCTTTATTAATGATCTGAAAGCAAGAGTAAACAACAAATTAATTATGTTTGCAGATGACTGTAAGCTGGAAGGTGTTGTAATGCTGCCAAAGACGGCAAAGTCACACGGAGGGCCCTAAAGGGGTTAGAAACAACCCAGCAGGAAAGAAGCCGCACGTAATCCATCAGCAAAAGATGGCAGGGGGCGAGGGGAAAAGGACCTGAAATCCACACATCCAGGAGGAAGGAGGGGTATGGTGCACAAGAGCCAAGGACGATGGGAGCACCTTTGGAGGGGGATGGAAAGATGGGATATCAGCAAGGAGATCTCTGAAACCCAGAAAGAAGTGGGGAGCCAGGCTGGTGGGATGCTGTGTCTCCAAAGGGTTGTGACCTTTTCCTGAACACGTGTGGAATCAGCTTTGCACCACAAGGAGAAGCTGGAAAGCTCTTTCTCCAGTGTTGTGCTAACACAGTTGGAGTGTTACCAACCCTGAAAGCCGAGGGTCATCCTGATTGCCAGCAGAGAGAGGTTCGAGGTTTGGAGAGCCACTTTGGGAAGGGATGGGTAAGGGTGGCTTTGGGATCGAGCCACTTATCTGGGTCTGTGTAGACAGCAGGAGCTAGCTTTCCTCCCAAAAAGTGCCTGGTGCCAGAAGTTTTCTGGACGCACTACTTCGCCCGGAGCAGGCGGTGCCTCCAGAGCCGCCTCTCGCACCCTACGTGGGGCTCCTTCCCTGCTCCTCCCACTCCTCGCCCCGGCACGAACAAGGCGCCTTTCAGGAGCGGGTGGGTGGGTGGCGAGGGCCTTTAGCCCTTTAAGAGAGAAATCCGACGTTGTAATCTGAGCGAACTTCTCCTTTCTGACAGGCGGGAGAAGTTACAGGTCCCTCCCTCGCTCCGCTTTATTAAATATAGTAGTAGCAGCAGCCCTCGCCTGGAAGCAGGCAGCGGTGGAGGCTGTGCTGTCCCGTCCCGGAGCCCTCGCCGCTGCTCCAGCCCCGCGGGATACCATGGGTGCCCGAGGTGGCATCTCCACGCTGCTGCTGCTGCTGCTGGCCGGCTACTCCCAGCCCCTGAGAGCGGGACTCCCGGCCGGAGGTAAGCGCCGTCCATCCCACCAGCCCACCCGAGGGATGGAGCGGTGGGAAACCCTGGGGGATACGGCTCCTGGGAGGGCTGGGGAAGGAGAGGGGACTGGTGTGGACACCCATGGGTGTCCCTCCTGTCGCCAAGCTGGCAGAAGCAGCTTGCCTGTCTTGGGGCACGGTGTCTGGGGAAAGTCAAGGGCGGGAACGGGGCTGCTCGCCCACCGTGGCTCTCGGGGTGCTGGTGCCTCTGTGTCCCTTCCCAGGGGGA
Source organism: Pipra filicauda (assembly GCF_003945595.2). NCBI lineage: Eukaryota > Metazoa > Chordata > Aves > Passeriformes > Pipridae > Pipra > Pipra filicauda. Next base: position 583,237 of record NW_024104118.1, on the reverse strand, counting down.
CACGCAGATGTGCTGCTGTGTGGTATGGGGCTGGGGGGAGCCACAGGGCTTTGGTGGGTGCCATGGGCAGCCGGTGGGAGAAAGGCACCGCCCCTGCTCCGCCAAGCCCCGCGTCGTGGGGAGGGAGCACGCCAACCCTCCCTGCCATGCTTGGCCTTGCCACCATAGCTGTCTGCGAGGGCAACCCCTCTTCATCCCAGGAGCAGGAGTTTGGTGGGAAGAAGGGAGCTGGAGCATTTGCCAGTGTGTGTGTGACCTCCTGGCTCTGCTCCGTCCATCTGTGCTGTGCACTGGGGTGGCTGGTGGTGTGGGGTAAAGGGTGAGTGGCTCACCTCTCCCACCAGCACAGCCCCAGAGGTGTGTAGGGTCACCCCTGGAGTGACAGGGCACCGAGGGCCAGCTGGGGATGAGGGTCACCCCCATGGTGACACAGGGCAGGCTGACCCCGGGGACCTGGGAGGACATGGACCCTGGGGACCTAGGAGAACACTGGCTGCTGCATGGGGTCAAAGCTAGGCAGAGGGGTTACTTCAGGACAGAGCGGTTGGGATTTGTATCCAGTTTTCCAAAAGAAGCAACCAGGTTTGCCCATCCAGTTCTTGGCATGGCTGTGTGCCCTGCCTCAGCATCCTGACAGCCATCCCACAGCTCTGGTCCCTCCCTGCTCCCTCCCCTGCTCCAGGATGCTCAGAGCTGCTACTGTCTGAGCCTCAGTGGGCTCTGCAGGTCTGGACAGGGGTCTCATCCTGCTGGGATGGGTCTGTGCCTTAGCCTGACCTTCCAAGCTGTGCCTGAGATATCTGACTGATGCACTGCGTCAGCAGCACCAGCAGCTTCAAAAGTGAAGGGAATTTAAAAAGCACTTTTATTTCCCTAACTCCCCCCCAAACTACTATATCATCTCACTGAGCAGTTTCTCTTCCCCAAAGCTCGCTCTAGGTACCAGGGCTCTGACCAGCGGGCAAGAGCTTGCTCCAAGCAGTTCCCAAAGAATTACTGGCCACCTCTAGACTTTTGCTCCTGATCATCTTTTGCATCCCAGCCTGTGTCAGTGCAAGGAGGAGGAGGAGGAGGATCCCAGAGCCCAGCCTTGTGGCCCTCGGCACCTGCAAAGTCCCTGTATGTCCCTTGATGTCCCTCTTCTCTCCCAGTGAGCAGGTGGCCACTGGGGCATGCTTCTCTCCTTACCTCAGGCCTTGTTCCTTCTGGTTTTTTTCTGTGTACCAAAATAGGAGGGTGCCTGGCAAACTGAGTGGAAAAAAATCCCTTTTGTTAATGCACAGAGTGGTCTCCTTCCCAGCCCTGACCTTTCCATCCTGGGCGGGGGTTTTCCCACATGGAACCGTTGCTTGCCTGGTGTCCAGAATGGGTCCCAGGGCTACCCTAGCACTCCTGAACTCTTTCATGGTGAATGGGCTGGAGCAACCCTAAAAAAGAGCACATGGCCTTCACTGGCACACGCCAACCCCCCCAGACTTCCCCCGAGTAACACCACCCATGGCTGGGACACAGCTCCAGGGATCAACGGGCATCTGCCTGGCACAGACATGTGGGGCTGGGGAAGAAAAGAGGTTTTACACCCATTTTCCGATGCCAGGGACTATTTCTGCACTGGACTGAAACAGATGTGCCAGCTGTGACTCTGGGTCTGGGCACCAGCTTCCCACAAGCCCCATCCACTTGAGAACATCCCTGATGAGACCAGCAGCACTGATTCCAGGTGTTCCCGTGGGCTGCCCACAGTGGGATATCCCTCTGTCTCCATCGGGGAGAGCCAAAAGCTTGCCAGGCAAGGTGCTGGGGACAGACTGGTTTTGGGGGGTGAAGCCAGTGTTTTGCATTCCCTCCAAGCCCAGGTTCAGGGACCTGGAGCTTCCTGCCCAGCACAGAATGGGAAGAGTCGTCATGAACTTCATCAGATACAGGATTATATAAAAAAGGAAAACACTCATAAAACTTACCCTGTTGACATCAGAGTGTAAAGCTTTAGTAAACTGTTTTTAGACAGCCTGGCTCCCCTCTGGTTCCCAGCGAAACCACCCGCAGGCTGTCCTCCCCCTTCCCCAAAGTCCCTCTTACTGGGCGTTTGGAACGAGGAGAGACGAGAGAATTGGATGTGTAGGCTCCCCGTGAGCAGCGTTCACCCCAAGATTTCAGCAAGTTGGTGCCAAAAATGTGACCTCCCCCAAAGCTTGGGTGGACCTCCAGAAGCAGTGATGGGGGTCCTGGGGGGGCAAGTGCGACACTGGCTTGTCCAGGGTACCTGCCTATGGATAGGGAGCAGTGTCTTGCCTGGGGTACCCATCCAGGACCCCTCCTGCCTTCTCCAGGTTTATCAGCTCCTCCTCAGCTCTTCCTACCTCCACTTTTGGAAATCTGATTGATTTAGTCAAACTTTCTTTTTTATGATCGCACCACATGTTTTAAGGTCATAGCTCAAAGCAGCTGGAAAAGCTTCCAGCTGATGGGAAAGAACAGGAAAAATGCTGAAAAGGGGGGAGAGTGGTAAACTGGTATCGTGGGAATCAGGGAGGAATATTCTTGTCTCACTCTTATATTTAGCAACAGAGGGCTGCGGGCAAATATATAATATGCACATTCCTGTAGGATCGAAGGACAGGGTTAAGCTCACCCCGAGGAGCTCACGTCAGTTTGAAAGCTGGACAGGAACAGGGCTGGAGAGGAGGGAGGCTAACAGTCTGTGTGCCTAAAAAAAGCTCAAAGCACAGACTGTTCACAACAGGCATTGGCCCAGCCCAGTCTCGGCTCCCCGGGGCTGCTTCCTTGGCCCTTTCCAGGTGCCAGGCTCTGGCTTGTCTCCTTTTTGGGAAGCCAGCTTCCCCGAGCATTAGCATCACCCCCAGCCTTCAGCTAGGAAACTCCCAGGAACTCCTTACTCACATCTGTACAATTCCCAGGCCTCGCCTGGGGCATCCCAAGCCTGGTTTACCACCAGCCCCTTCACCATATCCTATCTCCAAACCTCCTGGAGACATGGAGCAAGGAGGGTGCCCATCAAAGCATCCTCATTCCCAAATCAGCCCTTCCTTGAGCTGTCTTCATCATGCCCCAGTGCTTGGTTGGACATTGCCATGCTGCACAGGGGTGGGACACACCTGGGGTAAATAGAACAGAAAAAGGGATCTCAAGTTTTTACGTTATATTGACCAATATAGCAAAATATTGTTATATATTGTTGTATGAGAATATTTTTATACTACTTATACTGATAGAATATTAATATATTCTATAAAGTATATTCTAAATATATAAAGTCAGAGAACCCACTTTGCTCTTTCACAAAGCCTTTGCTTTGGAAAGCAGAGTGAGGGCAGCTTTGAATTCTGCAAAGCCAGGCTTAAATCCAGAGGAGCAGGACTATGGTGGCTCTTTCCAACCCCAGGACGTGGAGGATGCAGGTTTGCCTTGCTGTTGCTCCTCCTCAGGACAGACCAAACAGTGCCTCCCAACAGCATCAGGATGGGATGGGAGATGTTTATGCCCCAAGCTGTGGATCCAAGAGGTTGATAAATTCTCATTTTCCATCCTTCCTCCCCGTGGTGTGTCACCCATTGTGCCAGTTGTGCATCGCTCCAGGCAATACCTCTGGGTGCACTTGGCTGCCTGACAGCCGGACAGACAGCCAGTGGCAGATGGAAAGCATCCCAGGGAAGGGATGCCAAAAGTTGCTATGAGTGGAGAAAGTCATGGGGCAGACAGCATGGTTTGGAGGTGGCCAAGCCCACCACGTGTCTCCCAGACAAGGAGAGCAAAGCAATATTCATCCATCAGCGTGACTCACTGGCTGTGGAAGGAGCTGTTGTAAGCTGTGAGTCAGCTCGGGATGGCCCCGTGAATCCTTGCTGCTTCTTTTGCCCAAATCTTGGCTTTTTGGTAGTTGTTTTTCCTCTTTGCTGCAGGCAGGCAAGGGAGGGGGGTCTGGAGTCACCAACTGTTTGTGAAGCCATCCCCAACCATGTTAAAGGATGCTCCCCATCCGTTTTCATGCCATAACCCCTGTGCAGTGCTGCCCAGTGCCGTGGCAGAAAGAGGTCAGGAGGAATTTCCCATTTTCTTTCCCAGCCTCCATCTGGGCTTCAGCAGGGCTTCAAAGTTTTCAGCATCCCATCCCACAGAAATTTCTGAGCCCACCAGGGTCATTTCCTCTGGGAGCTGGGGAGAAGAGAGGGAAGTCTTGGAACCGAGGTAGATGTGGCTGAGAAAAGCCTCCTGTCCTGCCCTGCAGCCCTGGGAGGGGATGTGAGCACCCGCTTCCACACCCCCACAGCCCCCGCGCCAGCCATGTGTTCCCCCTGCGCTAGAAATAGAGCAGGCATTTATTTTCTCTGTAAACATCACCCTGCCGGGTGTTTCTCATAGATGGAAAAGTCAGGGGATAACAGCAGTGGGGAGGGGAAGGCAGGGAGGGGGATCTCTGGAAGGATGGGGAGAGGAGAGGGAGAGGAGAAAGAGGAGAGGAGAGATTTCAGCTCTAGAAAGAAAATACTCCTTTTCTTTGCAGACAGTCTAGCACATCAACCCCAAGTGAGCAAAAAATATCCTCTCTTTCTCCTTTCACACTGCAAGCCCCCCTCCCTATCTGTGGAGACACTTTTCTCTGCCCCTCACAGCACCCAGCATCACCAAAAGCCAATCCCGGCCATGGCCCTTGTAGCCCCCATGGGGTGCAGAGTTCTGTGGGCTCTGTGGGTGCTGTGGCTGCTGCCCTGCCAGCACAACTAAAGACAGATCACCCCGATTTACACATTTTACACCCTAACTGCACATTTTAACATCCCTATCCCTGAGCACTGGATGCTGCAGTTAAGGCCAGCAGGTAGCTCCCGGCAGAGCTTCAGCACCCCCACTCCTGCCCATCCTTCCCCCACAATTTTGGCCGATAACTCCCCCCATCTTGGCAGCCGTTTGACACCAGTGAGGCTGGGAAACATCAGAGCCCGGGCGCCTGGAGACGTGCTCCTCTCTAGCAGCAGCCGCTGAGCTGTTTGTTGACAGCAGGAGAGGATCACTCCGGTAACGACCGGCTATTCCAGGGATGTCTGTGAGCATCCCCTGGCCAAGCTCCGCCAATCCCCCGACAGCTCCTGGGAAGGCTCCTTCCCCTCACTGGGGCTGGGGATTGTCCTGGGAACAGGCACTGTTGTGCAGGCAGAGATGGGATTCAGGGATCCACAGGTGGGATGTGCACCCAGGGTGCTTCACTCCCCAGTAACCAAACCTCAAGCGCAGGCTTTCCCCAAGGTCCCCCTGCTCCTCCAGCACTGGACTGGCTGGGATTGTCCCCTCATATGCCACAACATGCCCTCCTGAAGCTCTGCAAGCCCTTCCCTCACCGGCTGGGAAGCAGATGAGGTAGCAAAAGCTATGGGAGTGGGTGCCAGGATGTGCAGGGTGGAGCTGGAAAACCTGCCAGCCAGTGAGGCAGGGGTAGAGGGCTTGGGAGAGAGGAAAAGAAAGAAAAAATAGAACAAAACCCGGCTTGAGATGGTTTGGAAACCATGTCCTCTGGGGTTGATACAATATTTCCAGGCCAACTTCTCCTGGCAGCAGGAGCCTGAGTGAGACTGAGTCACGCTGCAGGGGACAGCACAAAAGTCCCATTGAGCCTCCCGCTTCCCCAAATCCTCCCACTTTCTCCCCCCGCTTCGCTTCCCAGGGCAAACACTCCAAACACTGCTTCCAGCTTGGGCTTATTCCTTAAGTCCCTCTGGAGCCATTAAGCCACACATCATTAAAAGCTCTTCATCCCTGCTCCTGCTCACACCAGGCTTTGGGGGTGCTTGCCTTGGGGTGCATCCCCCCAGCTCTTCCCAAAGGCGCTGTGACCTTTGTGGGGGGTTGTAGACTGGCTCCCAGCTCCTTGCCCTCCCCTCCACAGCTCTGCATCTGGCCGAGCAGGAGAGCTCAGGAAATACCATCAGCTTTAGGGCTGCTTGAATCATCGTAAAACCACGCTGGATAAGCGATGGAGCTCCAGAGCCAAGCCTCCTGGACCCCGCTTTACAGCCTCCAGCTATCACAGCTCCTAATGCTGCTCTGTGAGGATGGGGAAAGCAGGCAGGAGCAGGCACAGGAACCGCGCAGGGGGTTGGGGGCTGACAGGACACAGGAGGCAGGACACAGCCAGCCCCCTCCCAGGCAGCACAGAATTAGCAGGGGGCATGGTTTGATGTTTTCCCCTGACCCCAAAGTCTGTAAAAAGGGGCTGTAAAAAGGCTGTTTTTTTTTTTCCCCGAAGCTGTCAGGCAGGAGGCAGGGGAAGGCGAGCAGAGAGCAGCTGGCAGAGGAACTGGGAAAGTAACTGAATGAATAAACACAGGAGAGGGATTCAAAGCAGCACGGTGCAGCCAGAGATAGAGACCAGCTGGGTGGGATGGGGGCAAAGAAAGAAGAGTACCCCAGCCCAGGACTCTCCTCCTGCACCCAAAACAAGGGTGATGGTCGGCAGCCCCATCAGGGTAATTGCTCATAGCTTTGCTGGCGGTTTCTTGGGTGCTGCTTTCCAGCAATCTCTGCTGGCCAGCACTCCTGGAAAGCACCAGCCCCAGCCCCCAGGAGCCCTGCTGCGAGGGAGGGCCAGGTGGAGGGTGGGAGGAAAGAACCAGAGCACTCATTCCCATAGTCGGGGTTGGAAAAACACACAGAGCTCTGGCTCAGTATGTCAGAGCAGCAATCACTGTCTGGAGTCACTGGGAGTGGGGATAAAAAGCCCTCCTCTACTGAAAGCTATCACAGCAGGGATGTATCCATGCCCATGACACCCCCTCCTGTAAATCTCAAGGCAGGAAAGTGAGGAGAGGCTTTCCTGGGGCAGGCACAAGGGGACCATGGTGTGTCCACAAGGTCCCCATTGGGTCTGAATGCCATCGCTGCAGACCAAGTTCCCCTACACTGGGATTTCCTCACTGTGGAGACCTGGATCAGTGCTGGGCTCAGGTATGAGGGCATCTTTGAAGGCAGAAGCTCTCCACTTGTCCCCCCAGCACCCCCTCCTCCAAGCAAAGCCCCAGCCAAAGCTGAGGGCCGCTGTGTTTGCCTTAGCCTCCTCGCAGGCTGCTCATTTCCTCTGCCGGCCATAAATAAAACCACACCGTAAAATGAAGGGAATGTGGAACATAATGAAGCCTTTCTCCAAAAGCCCATCAGATTCCTTCCTCTCCTGGCCCCTCCGCCCTGCATGGGGATGGGGGCACAGCACAGCCCCAGCCCTGGGGGGCTGTGGGTCTCATTGGGCATTGCAGACCAGGTTGGGGACAAGGGAGCTTGAGCCCCGGGACCACCCACGGTGCCAGCAGGAGGGATGGTTCTGCCCACCCTGCCTGTGCTTGGAGTGGGACGGGAGCTTCGTACACACACTGTGGTGGGAACAGGAGCAGTTCAAGCTGCTGAGCAGCATCACCAGGGCTGGGCAGCTGCCCCCTGGGAGCCTCCGGTGTTCACATCCTGCTGAGCCCCTCCAGTGCTGGCATCCCTCCTGGATCCTTCCAGTGTTTGCATGCCCCCTGAACCCCTCTGGTGTTCACACCCACCCTGAACCTCTCTGGTGTTCATATCCCCCCAGCCCGTCCAGTGTTTGCATCCTCCTGAATCCTTCCAGCGTTTGCATTCCCCTGAACCCCTTCGGCGTTTGCATCCTCCTGAACCCCTCAGGTATTCACATCCCCCCAGCCCCTCCAGTGTTTGTACCCCCCTGAACACCCCTCAGGTATTCACATCCCCCCCAGCCCCTCAGGTGTACGCACAGCGGGTGGGTGCAGCACAACAGGTGACCTCGCTACCGTATAAAGTCATTTAAATTTGAAAAACAACCCCAAACAACCCAGAGGGCCTCAAAACCAGCTCCTGAGGCTGCGGAGAAGTGCAGCAGGTTGTCCAGGGGCTGCTCCAACAGCACCCCAGCACGGGGCACACTGCTGGCACAGAGGCTGCTTGTTGACAGGGGCGGCGGGAAGGAAGGAGGGCAGCCGGTGGGCTGGGCTGCACCAGCGGCCGCACAAGCCCGGGGCTGTTCAGGCAACAAGGAGCCTTCACTTCCCAGCTGTTTTTCCACCGTTGGAAAACCGGTGTGGCCGGGGCGGGAAGAGGCTGCGAACACAGGGAGTCTTTCAAGGGGGCGCGTGTGTCTGCACGGTGCTCTCCTGGCACCCGCTCCGGTCATTACAGAGCTGCTTTAATGAATTCCAGTCCCCTCCCTGCAAACATAGCCGGCCACCAGCTCTGGCCTCCACCTGCCCCCCACCACAGCCTGAATGGAGCCTTGTTGAGCATCCAGCTCCTCCCCAGCTCCACACCTCTATCCCCTGGCAGAGTTTGCTCCACAGGGAGTTCCTGCAGCCCCTCAGGGACTTGGTTGTACCCCCAACATGCTGAAGCACCTCCTGCGTGCCCCAAAACGCAGCTGGCTTTCCTATGGCAGGGTTGGGGATGCCCCATGCTGGGCAGGGAAGCATCCATCCATCAGCTCACATCCTCCTGCACACCCAGGAGATACCTCCCCGTTCTGAAAACCTTTCGTGTCTGGTGCTGGTTCTCTCTGCAAACCCTGACACTGAGTTTTTCTGAGTATTTCCCCTTGCCTGGACTGGGAGTTGGCTCCTTCATCCTCCTACGTGCTGGAAAGGAGGTGGGAGAAGTTTGTGTGCTGAGATGTTAAAACATGGAGGAGAGCCCAAACAGCCCTGCTGAGCCCCAAACACTCTTGGAGCCCCCAGCTCAGAGCCCCCTGCGTGGATGGGGATCCCTTCCCCACTGTGGTGCTGCCCAGCCCCAGGCTCTGCTCCCCTGTGTCAAAAAACTCCCTGAACACCAAAAAAACAGCAATTGGAGAGGCCAAACCCACAGTGTTTTCAACTCGAGGAGCAGGGGAAGAGGGCCAAAGCATCCCGAAGCCGGCGCGTGGCCGGCGGCTGGGGCGGGTGCTGGGGCAGCACCGGCTCACACAGAGCCCTCGCTTGTCCACTGGCCCTGGGAGGTGCTGAACACACCCGAGGCCTCACTCCCAGACCCTTCCTGAGAGCTTTTGGCTCATGTCCTTGTTTTTTTCAATGCAGAAAAACCCCCCAAACCCAAATGACACTGCAGTCTATAATCTGCTGGCTGCTGGCTGGCTGCTCGGAAACTGTGACGGAGGCTCCTCTCGCCTCGTCAACGCCTTTCCATCGTCTTGGCAAGGCAGGGACAGTGATTTCCTGCGGGATACAGCAAGCTGGGAACATCCATTATTTTTATCCGGGACAAATGGGATGTCCACTCCAAGCCATGGCCAGGACATGGGGGACCTGTTGCTCCCCACGACAGGAGAGGAAGGGCCAGCTTGGGCTTCTCCATCCAGGGATGAGGGTCGTCTTGGGGCACAACACCCCCTGTGGCATCCTTAGATCATCTGAGGAAGCTGCTTTTGGGGCACTGGAGCTCATCCTCCTGGGGCAATCCCAGGATGCTCAGGGGAGCCTACCCATGGATGGGGATAGGACATCCCTACCTGATCCGAGCGATGGACCGGGATGGGGCACCCTGTGCCATGAAGGCTCCTCCAGGGTGAAATTCATTTGAAAAAAACCCGAAAAAATCCATGTTTTCTATTTCTTTTCCAACATAGAGGGCAAGGAAGAGAGGAGATGGGGGTGAGAAGCTGCAGGTCCCTTGAGAAAGTGAAATGTCACAGGCCGAGCGGTGTTCACATCCTGGCTGGGCTGTTGAGTGAGGTGGAGAGTAGCCCTGAAATAAAGCGGGAATTTGGGAAGACAAACAGCAGTAACTCACAGGACTCTGCTGCCGGGGAAGAATCCCAGCACCTCCTGGATCCAGGCAATGGTCCCTCCTCCTCCCCAACAAATGGCACCACTCCCCTGGGCATCTGCACCTCCGGGAGCTTTTTATTAGTAGTATTTTATGAGAGAAGGAGAAGAAAAACATCTCTGGCAACTTTGGGAGAGTGGAGGCAGGACAAAATGTGCTGAATGCAGGAGCTGATGCCCCTTGGCACACTGGAAAACAAGCTGGCTGTGCTGGAGTGGCCCCAAACCATCATCCCCAGTACCCACAGCAAGACACTGCCAGGCCCCTGGACTGGCACAGGAGCTGCTGGTGGGTCCAGTCTGGCCAAGCTTTCCCTCCCCATGAGAGCAGCCACTCAGAACCCCTCTGAAAAACACGTTTTTTGAATTAGGGGAAGCCACAAAACCAAAACGAAGCAAAATCTCAGTGGGAGCTGGAGCACAGAACATGCACACCCAGGGAGCCTCAATGGGAGCTGCCAGCACATAATGTACATGGATGTCTCGGGGGAGCACATGTGCACACATGTGTGCCTGTGGCTGTGCAAGGAGGGAGAGCCCCTTTTCTGCTGTGCCACGTCACTCTTACTCACCAAACCCCAGGACAAGGCGGTGCCGAGAGCCCCAGCACCCACCACCCTTGGCCACTGGGCAAGGCTGGTTTTGCCAAGACCACAGGAAGGAGGGAGAGGGTCAGGGGAGGACAGAGCCCTGCAAAGAATAGCACAGCTCCTCTGAGTCACTGGCTGGGCCGAAGAGGACAAGGAAGCCAAAGTGCCCCGTGCCAGCAGCAGGCATGAGGGCCAGGGAATGAGGAGGCACCCTGACAGCCCTGCCCTGAGCTGAGCAAAGGGCTCAGTGTTACAGCAAAGGCCAGATGTTTCCATGGTGCCATTTTCCTCCCTGCCCGGAACGGGTGAAGTGACAGTCCTTGAGACACCCACGTCATCCTCTCGGACCCCAGGGGAAAGCTGAGGCACTTTTTCTGCTGCCAGTGGCAGGAAGTGATTTTTTTGTGGTCTCCAGGGCAAGGAGGTCTCCCCATTCCCAAAGGTGTCAGAAGAGCATCCTCTACACTGGGCACCACAGGGCTCAACTCTGAAAAAAAACGCAGTAAGCTAAAGCAGAGTGCTCCAGCTCTCTCCCTGCCAGGCTAACCCTTGCCATCACCTCTACAGATGGGCTCCTTCCAAACCTTCAGTCAGGGTGGCTGTGTCTTGCAGGGTTGGGTTTTCACTTGCTGCACCAGCCTGTGAGCAAAGCCTGCATTGCCTGCTCCCACCCCTGTCATCACCACAGAAAGTTGGGCATGAGGAAAATGCAACCAGGGAAGCAGCTGTAAGGGCAGACATGAGTGTTTACACCCAGACCTCACTGTGCAGGAGGCTGGTTTCACCCTGGCACCCAAACTCTACCCCTGCCTCCTCCAAATAGGGAATGGGCTGGGCCCCTTAAAGCCAAATGCTAGTCTTGTTGCCCCATGGAACCTCAGCAAAGCAGATTTGGGACCCCAAACCCTGTGGGTCAGCAGCTGGGTGGACTTGATAAATGCTCTAGTGAAGCATAGCAGGAAAGCTTCACACATATAAACCCCAGCAGAGCCCATGACTACATATGGACTGAAAAATGTGAATTTCCCCCGTCTCCGTGACATCCTCCCCAAACATTTCCAGCTTACAGGGCTGGAGTGTTTATGCTTAAGCACAGAACTTTGCCACAGGCTGAGCTGGAGCCAAGGAGGACGGGTGGCTGCGTGCATTTAACACGTGTGCAATGCACACGCGTGCATCGAGTCAGCTAAAAACTATAAGCACTCAAAACTTAAGCACACTCCCTGTACTCTTAATCCTGCCCTCTCCCGCCTCTGCCCTGTAACACAGTCTGTCATTCCACGACCGCATGCCATCGAGATGAGTCCCTCCAGGGCTGATGTATATTGGGTGTTGAACACGTTCCAACTGTATCTCCAGGCGCCTGCTTTGAGCCAAGGTTTCTGTACGGTCTCACAGCCACATATGGATCACTAGCACTCACGTTTATTCCTCCAGCACTGAGGAGAAACAGAATTTATTTGATTAGAAGGTGATGAGGTCCTGGCACAGGTTGCCCAGAGAAGCTGTGGCTGCCCCATCCCTGAAGGTGTTCGACCAGGCTGGATGGGGCTTGGAGTCCCCTGGTTTAGCAGAAGATATTCCTGCCCATGGCAGGAGTGTTGGACTAGATGAGCTTTTCCTTCCAGCCCAAACCATTCTGTGATTCCTCTAGGAAAATCAGAAAAACAGACTCTGCAAGGATCTTTCCAGGCTCCTCAGCTCCAACACCCTGTCACAGGGCAAAGAGAAGAGGGCAGATGGATGGGCTTGGGAGGCTCCAGAATCACAGCACCCACACGGACAGGGCTTGCAGGAGGTGTCCTTCCCTGCCTGACCTTCTTTCTCCCTTTTCTCCCCAGTCTCTTTCTTCGGGGACAGCTTTGTGGAGATGCCCCTGGCGGACGCCTCGCGCACGGTTCGGCTCCACCTGCAGCTGTACACCAGCCAGGGGACTGGGCTGCTCTTCCTGGCCGCCGGCCAGCCCGACCACCTCCTGCTCCAGCTGCAAGACGGCAGCCTGCAGGTCAGCACCCTGGCACCCCAGTCCCCCCTGCAGGCTGTGGGTCAGTCTGTGGGTCAGTCTGTGGGTCAGGTTGTGGGTCATGGCTTTATCCAGTACAAGGATGAAGGGGCAGCCCAGCTGCCAGGAGCCCTGCCAGGGGATGCTAAGAGTACAAGAGGAGTCTTGGGAGAACTGGTTAAATATAGAGAAACAGGTTCCATCTAGGGAAGCTCCTCACCCACTGCCTGGGGGGTGCTGGGGGGGGATCGTGGGGACACCGAGACCCTGGCACCCCATGTGCATTGCACAGTCAGACTGCAGTGCACAGCACCTTTGGATGAGAGGGGTTAGTGAGGAGAAGAGGTGAGATAAGAGGATCCAGAGAAAGAATAGGTCTCTCTTGTCCCAGATGGGACATGGGAAGCAAGCAGTCAAGACAGAGGAATGAAATTCCCTGCTGTGGTTATGGTGTTGGCATCCACCATGAAGGAAAAGAGCAGGGCACACATCCTGCCTCTCTGCAGCTTGGGCTGGGCCACGAACCACATTAAACCAAAGCAGGAGAGCAAGCAAGCCGGTGGCTGAAGGTGTCCCTAATGCAGACCATGTGTCCCATCAGCTAACCCTCTACTTAGGCAGGCTCCAGGCTGCTGCCCACCAGAAGCAAAGCCTGCTATTTCCCCTGCCGGTCTCTAGGGAAAGGGCTGGAAGCAGCCCAGGTTGCAGGGATGGAGGGCAGTGGGCAGGATGGAGCAGGGAAGGAAGAGCCAATATCTGGCAGGGTTACTCTGTGGGGGGAGAGGAGAAGCCCAGTTATGGGACTGGGAGACAGAGGATCCCAGCCCTGAGACTGGAGTTCTCTGAGAATGAGTGAAAAAGGAGAAAAATTCAGAGAGCGGGACAAAGAGGGAATGTCCATGGGGGGGTGAGGGAGGAGCACATCCAGAAGTGGAGGAGTGAACTGAGAGACCAAAACCCTTGTCAGCCCCTGGGTATGGATCCATGGGCAGGTGGAGAGGTGTCACCTGAAAAGAACTTTGTGTCTTTCCCTTTAGGCCAGGCTGCAGCTGGGCTCAGAGGAGGTGACCTTGCAGTCCCCAGCAGGGCTGCAGCTCAATAACCTGGCAGTGCACGACGTGGAGCTGCTGGTGGAAGATGGCAGGATGACACTGACCATCGATGGCCTCTTCAACAGCTCCACGGACATTGCAGGGCCAGCAAGGGAGCTGGACATCCAGCATGGCCTCTATGCCGGTGGGACAGGCAGCCTGGACCTGCCATACCTTGCCAAGGCCAGCCCTCCCTTCAGGGGTTGCCTCCACTTGGTAACATTCAACGGCCTGGATGTTCTCTCCCCTCTGTCCTCTGATGGTAGCTCCAAGATCTTCCACCATGTCCAGGAAGGGTGCAGCACACAGTTCTCCGCAGAGCCTGAGGACCCATTTGGGTTCCAGGGGCCACACTCCTACATCGCGTTTCCCACGTGGGATGCGAGGAAGGAAGCGACCATCGAGTTTGTGATAACGACGAGCATCACCCAGGCACCCCTGATCTACCACGCAGGGCTGGAGAACGACTTCTTCTACCTGGAGATCTCCAACGGGCGCCTGCGAGGGTTTGTGGAGAAGGGGAACGGCATCATCGTCCTGCACAACAATGTTTTCATCAGTGACGAGCAGCAGCACTACGTCAAAGTCTACACGGACATCCACAAGTTTGAGATACTGGTAGATTACTACGCTTCATCCACATCCAACCGGGGCATCAACAACTACCTGGACCTTCAGGGAAAACTCTTCATTGGAGGTATGAATGAAAAAGCTTTTCAAAGGCTGAGGGAGCATCATCTTGCTTTCATCTCAGTGTGGACCATGACCAACCACTCGTTTGTTGGCTGCCTGGAGGACCTGCGGATAAACCTGCAGAGAAGGAGCCTGCAAGACGCCGTGATCACAAAGGACATCACATCAGGCTGTGGGAAGCAGGACCATTACTGGGACTATGAGGAGGTGTATGAGCAGGATGAGGCACCTACCTCCCCACCCCCAAATGTCTGGCCGGGAGCACCGGGCCTAGTGGTGGAACCATGCCGGCCCGACAGCAGCTTCCCACCTGCCTTTGCCAACATCAGCAGCCTTCTACATGTCAGCCCCCTCATCGTCTCCGAAGGGGGCATGGCCTATCTGGAGTGGAAACACACACAGCCAACAGTAGACTTGAGCCTGGCAAACATCCGTCAGTCCCAAATTCTGTTCAGCATCACCAATGACCCGAGGCACGGCCAGCTGGAGCTGGACATCCCCGGGTCCAGGAGCAGAAGGAAGTTCACCTTGTTGGACATTGTGAATCGGAAAGTCAGATACATTCACGATGGCTCTGAGGGACCCATGGACCAGCTGATGCTGGAGGTGACAGTGACCACCCAGCAAGGGGTCCCAGAGTGCTTGCGGCAGGGGCAGATGTACCTGCTGCCCATCATGATCAACCCCCTCAATGATGCCCCACAGGTCATTTTTCCCCGTGGGAACCACATGACAATCCTGAAGCACACACGGAAACATCTGACCACAGACATCCTGCAGGTCCTGGATGATGACACATCCTGTGATGACCTCGAATTCCAGGTGCATGGTGGCCAGCAGATGGAGGAGGGTTATGTGGAGTTTGACTTCCACCCCGGAGTGCCCATTGAAGAGTTCTCCTGCAGGGACCTGGAAGCCGGCAACGTAGTCTACGTGCACCAGAGTGGGACAAACTTACAGCTCACCTTGCAAGTGAGCGACGGCACAGTCCCGAGCCCCATGGCCACCCTGAGGATCCTCGCCATTGACCCCGAAATCCGCCTGGTCAACAACACCGGCCTCTCCATCTCCCAAGGAGGGGCCGCACGCATCACCACAGCCAACCTGTCAGTGGAGACGAACGCTGTGGAACAATGGGTCGCCATCCTGTACGTCCTCACAGAGCCCCTAAGGTATGGCGAGGTCAAGAAGCAAGGGAGCATGGGAGGGGAATGGAAAAAAGTCGAGTCTTTCCACCAGCAAGACCTGGAGCAAGGGCGCATCCAGTATTTTAGCACAGACCCAGAGCACCGGCTGGAAGACAGTGTGGAGAAGCTGAGATTTGAAGTCCAAGTGGGGCAGAAGGTCTTGCCAAACAACACCTTCCTCATAAGGATTAAAAGAGCCACCATTAAGATGAGGACCATGGTTCCCCTCCAGATGAAGAACAAGCGGCATAGAAATATCACCAGCAAGGAGCTGGAGGCAATGTTGGAAGATCCAAACTCCGCCCCAGTCTCCTTCCACTATATCATCACACAGGCTCCCAAAAAGGGAAATCTGGAGCTGCTTGGCAACAGGCTGACCGAAGGCTTTGGATTTACCCAAGATGACCTGCAGAGAAACCACCTGAGCTACAGTGTGACCATCAGGAACTCCCAGCAAGCCGAGGACACCTTCCAGTACCGTGTCCATGCCGGCAAGCAGCACTCTCCCGTCTATACCTACACAATCAGCATCGGTGGGGACCCCGATGCGCCAGTGCTGACCAATGTCCTCCTCACCGTGCCGGAAGGGGGACAGGCCATCATCTCCAAGGATCACTTGTTTGTGCAGAGCGTGAACAGCATGGACTACCTGTATGAGGTGATTGAGGGGCCAGCACACGGGAGACTGGCCTGGGCTGCCTCCCATGGCTGGGCCTCCAGAGAAGAGATCACAGAGTTCACCAATGACGATATCCTCCACCGCCGGCTGCTGTACCAGCACGACGACTCTGAGACGCTGGAGGATGACATCCCCTTTGTAGCCATCAGGCAGGGCGAGGGCAGCGCTGAGCCTGATGTGGAGGAGGTGAGGGGTGTTTTCAGGGTCTCTATCCAACCCATCAATGACCACACCCCTGTCCGGGCAGTGAACAAAGTCTTCAATGTGGTGCGCAATGGGCAACACCTGCTGACAACTGACGACATTGCCTTCACTGACAAGGACTCCGGCTTCTCTGACACACAGCTGGTGCTGGCAAGGAAGGACATCTTGTTTGGCAGCATCGTGTCTGTCGATGACAGAAGCCACCAGGTCTATCGGTTCACACAGGATGACTTGAGGAAGAAGAAGATCCTCTTTGTCCATTCAGGGGCTGACCGTGGCTGGATCCAGCTACAGGTCTCGGATGGTCTCCACCAAACCACGGCCCTCCTGGAAGTGCAGGCATCAGACCCCTACATCAATATAGTCAACAATACCGGTCTGGTCATCCACCAGGGCACCCGAGGGAGCATTGACTCCACTGTTCTCAACCTGGAGACCAACATGGACATTAGGTCAGATGAAGAGATACGATTCCTGATAACAACCCCCCCGAGGTGGGGGACCATACTGAGAGGGGAGCAGCCGGTCATGGCCTTCTCCCAGAAGGACCTGCTTGAAGGAGAGATCTCCTACCACCACAACGGCAGCAGGAACACCCGGGATGAGCTCCAGTTCACTGTAGAAGCAAACGAGGTGGCAGTGGAGGACACACTGGCCATCAGCGTGTTCTTGGACACCCATCCCAGTCCCCTGAGCATAGTCAACCACAAGGAGATCTATGTCTTCCAGGGGGAAGCAGCTGGGATCAAGGAGGAATACTTACTGGTGAGTATCCCCTTCTCTAGTCATTCCCCATGCCTGCATCTCTTCTCTGGCCAACCAGGATGGCTACCCGTGGGACTCCATTTTACTCCAACTGGCTCAGAGCAAAGGTCTCGCGTCCACGTCAGGCTTTGCCCAGGGGCAGAGGGGTGTTTAGGCATGGCCTTGGCAAGAAGGTGACTCTTGCAGATCATCCCACAGCAAAGCCTTGAGGGATTGAATGCACAGCAGGTAGTCTGTGGGGCAGCCCAGCTGCAGGCACCAGACCTCTCACTCTTGTTTTGTCTTTCCCCATGCTCTCAGGTGACCCACGAAGAGATCCCTCCCCAAGACATAGTCTACCTGGTGAGCAGCCCCCCAGCCTCTGGCTTCCTGGCAAAGCTTCAGGACGGCCAGGATGTGAACGAGCAGCCCAGCCTGGACCCCATCCAGTCCTTCACCCAGGAGGACATCAACAGTGGCAGAGTCCTCTACCTCCACTCCAAGCCCAATGAGGAGCGTGACCGGTTTGTCACAGACATCACAGCCCGCGGTGTGGACGCTCTGGAGGGGGTGGTGGTGAGCCTGGTTGTGCTCCCCATCAACGTGCCCTTGGATGTCCACAACATTACAGTGCCAGGAGGTGGCTCTGCTACCCTCTCCTCGGGCATCCTCAACATCCCCAACGCGTACTACCCGGCTCTGGGCATGGAGTTCAGGGTGCTCGAGCCCCCCCGGTTTGGCACTCTCCTGAGAAGCGAGCGGCCTGAGGAGGGTGGGCTGGACAGCTTCACCTGGAGTGAGGTATAGCATCCCTGTGTGCCCACCTGCCCAACATGCTCCTTTCTCAAGGGTTTGGGGAGAGCCCAGGGGTGTGCTCCAGCCCCCAGCCACATTGGGAGGCTGGGGAGGGCTGTAGGGGTCTTCTCCCCATCAGAGGGGATGGAGGGGCTTGGGGTAGTGGGTTTGCCCTGTGGACCCAACAACCAAGATGTGTTTAAATGTGCCTGGGGATACAGAGTGGGGATGCAGGCACAGAACCCACACTGGGCTCCAGGTCTGTTTCCCATGGGGACCCAGCTCCTGTCCCTGCAGGATCCACCCTGCAGGGATGCCCCAGAGCGAGTGGTGGGTTGCCAGCATCCTCCCAGGATGCTGCAGGGTCCCCTCCCCAGTGGGGCTGTTTGCCTGCGTCCCCCCCGGAGGGTCACCTGGCCCTTGCCCCGCAGGTGGAGAACCAGCAGATCCAGTATAGGCAGGACGGCCCTCGATCCCTAACTGACAGCTTCACCGTCCTGGCCAACGCCTCCGAGATATCCCGACAGAGCCAGGCCAGGACCGTCTTCGTCACCATCCTGCCCCGCAGCACCAAGGGGCCGCGGCTGAAGGTCAACGCCGGTTTGCAGGTAAGGGTGGGACGCCACGGGGATAGGCGGCCACCCTCGCGGGGCCGGGGTGCTCAGCGCTGGGACACGCGGGGGGGCGGCCAGCCCAGCGCGGGGATCGCCCAGCGCGGGGATCGCCCAGCGCGGGGATCGCCCCCCACGCCCGCTCGCTCGCCCCGGGGACCGGGGCTCAGCGGAGCTGGGGTGCCGCCCAGAGGCGGCCAGCGGGCGCTGGGGAAAGGAGGCGGTCTTTCCTGGCGGGGCGAGGCTTTGGCGGAGGCGGGGAGCGTGGTGTCCTCCCTCTCCTTCTCCGCCGCCGATACGGGGACCGGCCGCGAGGTGGGAGCATCGCCCCGCGGTCCCACTCGCGGCGATCGCTGCCACGGCGGCAGGCAGCGCTTCCTCACCCCCGGCTCCCGGGATGATTCCTGGCAGCTCCAAGAGGAGCTTGCCCACGTTTCACCAACACGAGGCTGGAATAACTCAACTATTCGGGCAGCTTTCACACCTCTCACGCCCATAGCAGAAAAAGGCAGAAGCAAAGAGGTCTCACCTGCTGCTGAACTCCCACCTTCTGCTTCCAACACTTCCCTGTCCCATTCGGGGTCACTAATGCAAAATTCCAGCAAAGATTTTATTGGAAAACATGCAAGCACAATCGTACCCCCACCTCTCAGCCACCCTCACCATCTCAGGATGGCAGGCAGCCGTTTCTAGGCTGGCAGCAGGAAGGCAGCCTCTTCCATGAGGACCATGATACAGTGGCTTTGGGAAGGGTTCTGGGAGCCTGGGCTCTGGAGGAGATGCCCAAGGGGAAGGGGCTGTCCTGCCCAGCCCAAGAAACAGCCACTTTGGGGCATACCACCAAAGTTGGGGGGTGTCCCCCTATCCCCAGCTCTGTGCCTGTTCCAGTTCTCTCCCACCAGCCCCTGGAAGCTTCCCAGCAAATCCCTTTTATAAAGCATTAGTTGATGCCTCTAGATCTGCCCCACCTGGGCCAAAGTCCAGGGAAAAGTTAAGCTCTCGGCTCTTGGACCCACAGCAGCCCCTTTTCCCCATTCCAGAGGCACAATGGGAGCACAACCTTCCCTTCTCCCAATCACCGTGCTAAAAAAAGAGCGAAAAGACAGAAAAATCTCCAAAATAAACTCTGAGGCAGCAATCTGCCTGCCTTTCCATTGGGATCCCCCCCACACCACAACACAACACACCCTGGGAAGAGTAACCACAGCTGCCCGTAGGGGCTCTGGAGCTGGGAAAGGCTTCCTGCCTGGAGGAGGAGTGATGGGAGAGGCCCAGCCCTGTGTGTTTGTGCTCTGGTGAGGGATGACTTCAGCATTTAAAGGTCAGAACGGGTTGCACAAAGGCTTCCAGGGATGCCAGTCCTTGCAGGGCTGGGGGGTAAACGGGATAGGTCTAGACCCCAAAGTAGAGCCCCTTGGGAAGGAGCAGCAGTTTTTGGGTTGGATCTGGAGGAAGGATGGCTGGATGCCACCAAGAGAGGCTCCCACTGCCACACCAGAGCACAGGGCCATGCTTCTGGCACTGATCCGTCACCTCCCCGCACACTCTCCCAGAGAGAGGAGGTGACACAGAGGCTGAGCAAACACAATAACCTGAGCAGGCGAGTACAGTAGCCAGGCGGAAGGCTTTAATAATTCAGGGAGGACGAGGAGCATGGAGAAGTGGGTCAGCTCCCACGGCGTGGGCTCTGGGCTGGGAGCAAAGCTGCTCCAGCCACTATAACTATCCGTTCCCAGTGGACAGCGATGCCCTGGGGCTGCCAGTCCCCTCTGTTTTGCCCACAGAGCATTTTCCTTGGCTCCAAGCCCCGGGTACAATTACAATTCCAACTGCTATTCTTGCTGGGGAGAGGGAGCAGCCCAAAAAACTCGGTACACACACAGCAAAGCTCATGCCCTGGCTGTGTGTCCAGCAGCACTTCCCCCACCCCATCTCTCCAAAGCTGTGTTTTTCAGCCTGCCTCTCACCATCCCGCGGGGACTGCCGATGGATTTAATTTCCCTGTCGGCACCCACACCCACTCAAGCAATGTTTTGGGTTAGGCCAGCTGAAAACAGCAGAAAAGAGCTCATCGAGCTCCTCCAGTGCCTGCCTAGGTGTTGTGTTGGGGATTCCCAAGATGCAGGCCAGGCTTATGATGCCATGGGATGCAGCACATCCTGCCCCTCTACCCCAGGTGAGCCACGGGAAGGCTCCATCCATGCACATCATGATTTTAGGGCATCCTGAGGGCAAAGGGCAGCTCTGGGGTGTGTGGGCAGAACCTGTCTGGCAGCACAAGGTTCATCCCCGTGGTCTGCCCAGATCCAGGTATGGCACAGGGTTAGGAGTGGAGAAAATTGTTGCCTCCAGCTGGAGATGAGAGATGTCAGGGCTTTAGGGTGGCAATGTCCCCAGGGATGGGTGGGCGCCGCTGGATGGGGGGAAACGGTCCTGGGAACTTCCGCAGTAGCTCTGAACTCAGCCACATACTTGTCATTCCTGGAGGGTTTGCTGGAGAGGCGGCAGCCTCACTGTAGCCTTGCGGAAGGGGCATGGAAACAGGAGTGAGGAGAAACACCAGCCAGGGAGAGATGGGGCTGTGGTTAACACGTACCCAGCATCAGCCTGTGGACCCCCATAAAATCCCTTCCCCTGCAAAGCAGTGTCTCAAAGGCACAGCCCCTGCCCCAGGGCACCACGCCCTCTTCAACTTTGGGGAAGTGGGGAAACTAAGGCACGGAGGAGTAAGCCCTCTGGCACACGCCGTGCAGAGGCACAGACCCAGCTGTGTGGCACGTGCTGGCAAACACGGCAGCAGTGATGCAGAGCTGGGAAGAGGCCAGATGATCTAGGCATCACCCGACACGCCGACAAGGCACCCTTGTTGGGCTGGGATGTGCTCCAGCACACAGCAAACCTGTCTGAGCTGGGGTGGGGAAGAGTTGCCAGGGGTATCCCAGGGGGATTACAACCTCTCCCTATCCCCCAGCTGCAGGAAGGTGCCACGGCTGCTATCGGCCCCCACATCCTGAGCGCCGAGGACGAGGATTCCCCAGCAGAGGAGCTGACCTATTCCATCCAGCCCCCAGCCAATGGGAAGGTTGTCCTGAGGTCAGCACCCAGTGCTGAGGTCAAGATGTTCACCCAGGCCCAGATAGACAATGGCCTTATCCTCTTCGTGCACCAAGGTAGGGCAGGACTGAGGTGCCTCAGTCCCCCTGCACCACCCCAGGGTGATGGGGACACTGTGCCATCAAGGTGGATGCCAACCCCATGGCACAGCACCCTGATCCAAACCCTGCCAGGTTAATGGGGGGCTGCATCTCCTCTGCCCCTTACAAATGCCCTGGTCTGTGCTTTCCACAGGACCCCTGGACGGAGGCTTCGCCTTTGACCTGTGGGATGGTGAGAACCTGTCTCCTGGGCACTTCTTCCTCATCAGGGCCCAGAGAGAGCCCACCATCAGCCTGGCCAAGAAGCAGAGCCTCACCATCTGCCCAGGTGGGTACCAGCACATTCCCTATTCTCCCAGCAGAACAGCAAATGGGGCCTTCGAACCACCTACCCCTGCCCAGGCACTGCCAAGATGCCCATGGCAGAGGCTGCAGATGGGTGCAAGGTGACTGGTTAAAATCCATACTGCATGTCTTTTCCAGGTGCCCGGCAGCCCATCACCAGCCAGAACCTGCAGGCAGTGAGCAACAGCCCCGCCAGCTCCACCACTCTGTACTACAGCATTGAGCAAGCCCCACGCCTCGGCAGGCTGAGCACCTCCCAGGGGGAGGAAATCAGGAACTTCACCCAAGCCCAGGTGAGATTTCACCTCCTCCAGCCCCCCAGAACCCCAAGCACAGCCCTTCATCAACGCCCCCCACAGCATAGGGGTCCCAGTCTGACCCACTGCCACGACAGGCAGGGGCACCTGATCCCAGGCAGGAGGCAATGCGAGGCTCCAGCCGTGCTGTGACTTTCCCAGCTCTGCCAACAGCTGCTAAGACGGATTAAAAGCTGCCGCCCCAGCCTTGGATTTAGCACTGGGGGAGGCTGATGGAGTTATAATCCCCTTTCCTGAGCCATCTCCCTGCTGCAGAGCCAGCCAGCCAGCCTGGCTGCTGCTGAAGGGAAGAGCCAAGCACGATGCCTTCACCCCTGCTCTGAGAAAACCTTTCTCCCATGGGGCCAAACTTTTGCGGAGCACAGCAAAGGTCTTATTTTATTTCATCACTCAAAAACACGTAGGTTTGCCCACCCTGGAAGTTCCTCTGTGCTGTGCTCACCCTTGGAGGATGCTGAGCAAGCTTAACCCTTCATCTGAGCCTCAGTTTCCCCAATTGCCAGGCAGAAACATCATAGAATCACAAAATGGAATCACAAAATCTAACTTGGCCTTAAACACTTTCAGGCATGGGATATCCACAACTTATCCTGGTAGAGATACACCAGGAGCCCTCCATAGTGGCTACCATGCCATGACTAGTGATAATCCCCCTTTCTTACCTAATTAGAGCTTGGTTGCTCCATCCCAGAGTCAAGATAGGAGCTCATTGAGGGTTTTTTTAATTTTTAGGTGGACAGCAAGTTGATTTTCTACCAGCATGAGATGCCAGATAAGCCCTTCTGGCTGGCCCAAGATGCCATCCGCTTCCGCATCGTCACTCCCATGACTATCTCAGATTCCTTCATCCTCCTCGTCCTAATCTCCTTCGAGGAAAAGTGTCCCCAACGCTTGACTCAGCTATGGAAAAACGCAGGTAAAGGTGGGATGGAGAAGCATGGGACAAACCTCCTCTTCAGGAGGGCTTGTTTGGCTGAAGAAGACACCACTGTGTTGTTTTCCATGGTTGATATTATGTCAAACATCTAAAACTGCATCCAATTCCTTCCTCCATCACCCCAAACTCTCACCAACTTCTCCAAATTGATTCTCATCCCTCGTTTTCCCTTCCCCCCCCCAGGTCTCCAGCTCACAAGGGCTCAGAGGGCTGACATTGACACCTCGGTGTTGGATGCCTCCAACCTCCTGAGCCAAGTTCTGGTCTCTGAGAGAGCTGGATATGATGTTGTCTTCCTGGTGACGGAGCTACCGGCTCATGGACAGCTCTTGGTGGCCGGTGTGCCTCTGGAACGATCACAGCCATTCTTCCTGCAGTCAGACCTGGCAGCGGGGCATTTGGCATATGCCCATGGTGGGGACAGCATCTCCAAAGACCATTTCAGTTTTAAGGCTTGGCTCCGCCCCCGGGAACAGCAGTCTGTCCGTCCTCCACAGGAAGGGGTGGTCATCTCTGAAGTGTTCAATATAACAGTGACCAGCAGCACCAAGTCACCGCAGGTGGTGAAGCGGAAAGAAGTGCTGCAGGTCCCACCAGGCTCTGTGGTCACCTTGTCCCAGGAATACCTGGATGTGGCAGACCCATCGGTGTCCCCACAGGAGATGGTGTACAGCATCCTCCGGAGTCCACTCGCCGGCCACGTGGCCAGCGCACACAACCCTCGGCAGCCCATCAACCGCTTCACCCAGGCGGATGTCAACGCTGGCCACGTGGTGTTTGTTGCCACTGGGAGCCGTGCCCCAGGGTCCTTAGCCCTGAGCCTTTCCAATGGCCACCACCCACCCACCCTGACCTTGCTGGAGATCGAGGTGCTGCCTGCATTGAGCACCACTGCGAGCCCGACACTGCTGGAGGTGCCCCAAGACCTGAACAGAGCCCCCGTGTCCCACCGTCACCTCCTGGGCACCACACCGCGAGGAGCAGGTAACATCATGTACAGGATCACCAGGGGCCCCAGGTTTGGCCAAGTGCTGGTCAACCAAAAGCCATCGCGGGGCTTCTCGCAGAAGCAGCTGGACCGCAGGGAGGTGATGTTCACCTTCAGTGACCTCACTTCTCCTGAGGATGACTTCCAGTTCCTTGCCGTGTCGCGGGCAGGAAACTGGACCGGGGTGGTAAATGTGACTGTCCATGCTGCAGTGAAGACCCAACCGGGCAGCCTGTGGCCCCGGGGCACCACAGCCCTCCTAGACACCAGCATCCTCGATGCCAGTGAGCTGGCCAACCGCACCAAGAGTATCCCAGTCTTCAGGGTCCGCAGGGCGCCCCATGCCAGCCGTCTTGTGAGGGTATCCAGGGACCCAGGACAACCCACCACCCCGATTGAGACCTTTAGCCAGAGTGAGCTGGAACAAGGGCTGGTGGGACTGGAGGTGCTGGCTGCTGGGGACACCCACCAACCCCTGCAGAGTGACAGCTTTGTCTTTGAGCTGGTGGCTGCTGGTGTGCCACCAGCACTAGCATCCCTGGAGTACAGCATCGAGCCCTACAACGCCTCGAAATCCTATAGCATCACCCTGCTCACAGCCCCTCTGGCACCTTCACCCCCGGTGCCCCAGGGCACAGCACAGAGCAGCCCCAATGCCAGTGAGCTGGGCATGCCCCCCACTGCCTGGCTAGCCCCCAGTGCCACCACTAGCCCCAGCCCCGCGGAGGGGGGCACCTTCCTCAGCTTCATCGAGGCCAACATGTTCAGCATCATCATCCCCATTTGCCTCATCTTACTCCTGCTGGCCCTCATCCTGCCCCTGCTCTTCTACCTGCACAAGCGGAACAAGACAGGGAAGCACCACGTCCAGGGCACCCCTGCCTCCAAGGCCAAGAACGGGGCTGTGCCTGACCATGAGACCTTCCGGAGGACAGACCCCAACCAAGGCATCCCCCTAACGACTGTCAGCGCCCTGGAGGGCAAGGGCACAGGTCCCCCACCCCAGGGCACAGGTCCCGGGGCACCACCAGACCCTGAACTCCTCCAGTACTGCCGGACTTCCAACCCCCCACTGAAAAACAACCAGTACTGGGTGTGAAGGGCTCAGGTGCGGGGGCAAGAGATCACTTGGGAGTCAAGAACCTCCCACAGCACCACCAGCCACCTCCTCCTGGCTCTCCTCCTCCTCCCTGGGAGCTGGCATCCCATAGATGCAGGAGGGCCCTGAGGATGCAGGGGCTGCTGCTCTGGCCCACCTAGGAGCCCCACATCTCCAGGTGGCTTTGGGCAGGGGAGGGGGGTACTGCATAAGCAAGTGGGGACAGGCAAAATACATGAGCATCCCTGGGGAATGCTGACTTAGGGTGCTCACTTGGGCTACTTGATGGTGGCCACAGTGCTGGGGGATCTGATGGCACTGGTCCCTTCAGAGCCACTCAGGCAGGTCCAGTGGTGGCTCCTCCGTGGGCAGCACCATCCACCCCAGGGATGCTTGCCACAGCTCTTGGCATGAGACGGAGGATGAGGAGCGGCTTGCACTGAGTCAGGCTGGGGATGAAGCTGCCCAAATCCCCCAGGGCTAGGTGGGCTGAGACACTGGAGCAGAGGCTCGGAAAAAACTCTGTGGCCAATGCCAGGAGAATTTAGGAATCCCCACCCACTTGGAAAAATACCCGCCTCACTCTTTCTCTACTTGCAGTGTGCTTCGTCAAGTTGATTGCACAGAGCCCTGGGGAGGTTGCACAACAGGTAGGATGCCCATAGTGGGGAGGGGGGGACGGAGTTTACCTGGGCAGCGTGAAACCGGAGAGGAGAGCAGAGAGCCATAGCCAGCGCCGTTTTCCACTGTATACTCCAGTACGGCAAAAGTAAACAGAATAAAGTGCCTTTTCCGAGGTGCATCACTGTTTCCCTAAGCCACTTCCCTTGCCAGGCCTGTTTTAAGCTGCTGAGCAACATTTGGAGGTAATGGACCATATTCTGGGCTCTTGCTCAAATTTTCCCAAGCCTGGAGTCCTAAAAACTTAAATAGAAACTGTCTGAGGAAGGGCAGAGGAGAAACCGAGCAGTGAGCTCAGGATGGGACTCAACAATAATACCCTGCAGTGCTCCAGCTGGAAAGCTCATCACAGGGCACATCCTGCTCTCACACCACCCATGGGGAGCTGACATGAGCCTTCAGAGACCACGGGGGACCACTTGCACCCCCCACCCAGGATAAAATCCACTACATGAACCCTCCCCAAAACAATCACCCCACGTGGTCCCACTCCAAGGCTGCGGCAGAGCTGGGATCTTTGCCTGGACCACGCCAGCAGTTTTCCTGGCTGGATTTAGGGTGCCAAACCTTTGCTGAGCAGTAAATCACAACTGCCCTGCCTCAGCTGGCAGGTGCTGGCACATTCCATGGGCACCCACAGCCATCAGGGTGCAGGCAGGCACCCTGTGTCCCCATCTCCACAGGAGGGGGCACAGTGGAGGCAGCCCCAGCACCTCTGACCTGCTTGACCCAAGAGGATGGCTGATGGATGTCTCCTCCCCACCTCCAAAACCCTCCTCCTGCCCCATCCAAAGGGGGGGAAAAATGATGTTTCCTTCTGTTCAGAGGCAAATCACACCCTCTCCACTCTGTAAAATCGGGTCAGCATGACCGTGCTGCCCACGTCACAGCTGAGAGATTGCCAGAGCAGTGCTGCTCCCAAAAGGCTGGGACAACCTCTGCCATGGACTCCCTCTCCAGTTCGCAGCTCTGCGCCTTCCCCATCACATTCAAACACACACATTTATTACCTTCACTAACATCACATTCAAACACACACTTTATTATCTGTACATCCCACAGTGAGGGATGGGGGTTGCAGAGAAGCCCTCCATCCACTGAGGGCTGCCTTGGTAGCATCCACTATGTTTTCCTTCCAAATTATTCTTGCCTTGCACCCAAGGATTAAATAGAAGGAACGTGGCCTATTTTGTAAGGAACTCTGAAAGCTAAGCAGGTTATTTTTAAAGCTTGTGGTTGTATTCCCACTGCTGGGAAACATCCACATCCTGAGGTCAGGGGAGGACAGGCAGCAACCTGGAAAACAGTAGCGTGGATGGTGGCTCTCCAGGGCCAAGCTCTGCTTGCAGGTTTAAATCCTCAAAGCTGGTGGCTCTGCTTGGGTTATGCAGGGTTTGCTGGATCAGACACAGCTTCAGTGCTGCCCAATGCCATCCACCCACCTGAGAAGGGCTGAGGGTCCAGGTGGGCTCCTGTCTGGACGTGAAACAGGCAAACCACAGCCCAAACAAGCTCAAAAGTTTCCTGGCTAGGCCCTTTGGCTTCCCCAGCACCCTCTCCTGCCAAGCTGGCTCTAAAGTTTGCAGAGGTTTAGGGAAGATCATGGCATGGTTTGGGTTGGAAGGGACCTTAAATGTCATCTTGTTCCACCCCCCTGCCATGGGCAGGGACATCTTCCACTATCCCAGGTTGCTCCAAGCCCCATCTGACCTGGCCTTGAACACTGCCAGGGATGGGGCAGCCACAGCTTCTCTGCGCAACCTGTGCCAGGGCCTCACCACTCTCACAGGGAAGAATTTCTTCCCAATATCCCATCTAACCCTGCCCTATCTCAGTATGAAGCCATTCCCCCTTGGTCTGTCACTCCAGGCCCTTGTCCAAAGTCTCTCTCCAGCTCTCCTGGAGCCCCTTTAGGCACTGGAAGGGGCTCTGAAGGTCTCCCCAGAGCCTTCTCTTCTCCAGGCTGAACAACCCCAGCTTGGCCGGCCTGTCCTCAGTACTTAGGAAGTGGGAAGGGAACCATAAGCCCACCGCCATCTCACCTGTGGCAGGTTGGATCCAACACCTCTCCTGGGTTAATAACACCAGCACTGTAGTCCCAGTTCAGGTTTCAGTCTTGGAGGCACTAGGGCTCAGAGGCAGGGATGAACACAGAGCAGAAGGGGAGGCTGTCACAGCTCTGGTGACTGAACCAGTTTCCAGGCATCTATTCAAATGCAAACAAAGAATCCGCCCAGGGCAGGTAAGGATCCTTTTGCTTGGAAACCCTCCTGGCAAGCTGTAGCCACACAAATGCAGGGTTCAATGAGGGACTTTATTCCCAGCCAGGCTTCAAGCCAGCACAGGAGACTGGGACCCGTGTAAGCATCATATCCCCAGCCTCCAAAATCCCACCACAGCTGCAGGACTTTGGGACGACATCGTCCACACTTCTCCTGGGGACAGAAGCACAGCAAGAACATGAACACCCCTGAGCTCAGGCAGGCAGCCCCGCACTGTTTTGGGGCGAGATGATCCAGGGCTCCTGCCTCCCTGTCCCAATCCCAAAACCTCCCTAGCAGCTCTCACCAACCTCAGGAAATGCTCTAGACTTCACTGGGAGCCCAGAGGGACATCCCGGGGTCCCTTCAGGGGGCCATGGGTCACACTCCCTGATGGCAAGGAACGAGGAGCAGTCTCCTGGGAGAGCAGGAGGACACCTATTCCTCCTAGGGCAGGTGAAGGGGGGGTTCAGGTCCTCCTAGGAGTTGCCCTACATGGGAAACTCAGACCCAGACCTCAGGCTGGCAGCTGCATAGTGTGACAAAGTCAGCACCTCCGCTCAGCTCCAAGCCAAAGTCAGTACCCCAGGATGCTGGGAACCCTCCCTGCTACGTGCCTGCCTGATTCAGGCCAGTCATGCCCACAGCCTGCAGAACAGGCTCAGCTGGCAGCAAGCCTGGCAGGACAGGATGGAGCCTGGGGGAAGAGCTGGCACGTCACCCTGGGAGCACCTCAAACAAACCCACACAGGGACAGTGTTGTCCCCAGGAATCTGGCATCTCTCCCACCATCTTGCCCACGAGAGATAAAGCGCATGGATTTGAGCTGCAGAGCCAGAGGAGCTTCACAGGTCCTAGGGAAAGTACGGAGTGGTGAGGACCTGGACACCAGAAAACATCCCCCATTGCAGCTGCTGCCCACCAAGGCTCCCCAGCCCAGCTGCAATTTAAATTTTAGACAAATTAAGCCTGACCTCTGTTTCCACACCCAGCAACTCCAAGGCAGATAGACAATGACGGAGGGATAACCACATCCCAGAGCCTGGGCTCTCCACCCCTCCTGCACAAATAACACACCCAGAAACACAGCTCCCCCGTAGCACAGGACCTACTTCCCAGGCTCAGTGCCTTCCCAGCAACCAGAGAGGGAATCCAGGCTGGCACAAAGAGCTGGGACAGGGTCTAACCTGAGCATCACATTGGCTACAGCTGGGAGGGGAAACCAGCAGCAGGGGAACAAGGAGGGCTGGGACACCCCTATTAAAGGTTGTTCCCAGCTCACTCCCTAGCACAGGCACTGCTGATCTCTCGTAATTGCCCTGGGCTGGGAGCAGGAGGCAGCATTTATAGCCACAGCCAAGAGAACCAGCTGGTGCTCGTATCCTTGCCTGGAGGAGCCGACTCAGGGTCATGCTTCGGAAATATTTGAGAAGCACAGCAATTAAAGGATTGGAGCTGGCAGTCTGAGCTGTCTCCCTCTGCCTGACCCATTGCCAGCCCATGCCTGCATCCACCTGGAATTGCTCCTCTATACAGGCACACACTCATCCACCTCCTGACACAGTTGGGATGGCAGTGAAATCCCACAGCCCCATCCCCAGAGCTGCTGCCAGCCCCAACAGGCAGGCAGGACTTCTCCCTACTCCCCCGGGACTGCTCCCTGCTCCCCGTTGGCGGCCGTGCCTCTCCAAGATGCTTGCCAACATGTGCCAGCAGCGTGGCATGCATGGCAAGCCCGATCCTGCCTGGCTGCCCCACCAAGAGCTGCACTCCCCTTTGCCATGGGAGGAGCTGGGTTAGGTCACTGCAGTGCTTTGGTGGCTGATACCGAATTATCGAACACTGGCGTGTCCATGTGGCTCACAAGCCTCTGATCAGCAGCTCTGCTTGTCCCAGCATCCCCATCCTCTACCTTCCAGCTGCTCGGCTGGTCCTCATGGGAACCCAGCTGATCCTGCACCCAAAATGGGTCCTCCCACCCTGGAGCATCTTGTTGGTCTCAGGATGCACGTACAGGGGTTGGATGCAGGTTGTCCCTACAGCCTGCTGGCCTGGCCCATATACAAACCGTGGTCTCCCAGAGCTCAATCCAAGGTGGAGAGGGGCCTGAAGAGAAGCAAGACGGGAGCTCCCAGAAGCCACCCGCAGGAATGGAAGCAACAATGGGCTTTCTGGTGCTGGCTGCAGGGCTCTCCAGGGTGGATGCCCCAGCCACCGCCACCACTTCCAAAACCTGCTGTCATGCTGGTGAGACTCGCACAGGGCCTTGGCCTTGGCTTTCCCACGCAGGAGCAGCCTTGGGAAGTGGGAGGAGGAAGCGGATCTGCTCTGTCTTCCTGCCATTTCCTCTCAGCCCTGTGCTTTTTTCTGGCTTTTTATCTCTTGTGGGAGCAGAGAACAGCCTGTGTCACAGATAATAGAGGCACTGACTGACACCACGGGTGCACGTGGAGCGCTGTGTGCACCCCCAGGCCCCCCTCCACTGTCCAGCAGCAGGAGCACTGGGACAGCCCGGGATGCTGGGAGCCAGTTTCATCCTCCAAGCCTTGGCACATTTGCAGGATGCTGCTGGAGATGTGGAGGGAAGCAGGAGGATACTCAAGTCCCCCATCTGGCCAAGGCAGGGTCAGGCCCTGAAATGCTTGCCTGTGGACAGAGAGGGCCCTGCTGCCAGGTGGCAGAGGGAAAAGGTAGGAATGTTAATGGGATACAGATTCTCCCAGCCAACGGGTTTGCTGTGCCCTGGGAGCATGGTCCAGACATGAGGGTACAGAGAGGGGTGGCTGGTGGGGCAGGGAGACCTTTGTGGGTGCCGAAGGACCACAGAGAGCACTGATGCACCCTTGGGGAAACTGAGGCACAAGCCTTCCAAGGGGGTGCATGCAGCCTGCAGGGACCCTATCCCATCCCCATCCCCATGCCAGGACACCAGAGCAGAAGATGAACTCCTGGGCACTGGGACATCTCCTCACTCCAGCTGCACATCCTGCTTCAGTACATCTCAGGGACTGTGCTGCCATGGGGGATCCCAGGCAGAGGAATCCTCTTGCCCAGGCAGGTCCAGGGAAGCTGGGATGCTGACACAGCTCCGGAGGCTGCTTGCAGTGCCAGAGGCTGGCTGCCTGCCCGGGGATGGCAGTGGCAGGCTCAGTCCCAGTGCCCATTGTGCTCCCCGAGGGAGCGGGGCTGGGGGAAGGGACACACCATCCCACAGCATCTGGCCTCAACATGGGGCCAAGGCCACCACAGTCATCCAGAGCATGACCAGCAGGGCCAGAGGCCAGTCACTCCAGTGGGATTAGCACAGGGGTCAGACACCATTCCCATGGCTGCTGGGGTGGGATGGGGCCAAGGAAAGATGTGGCCAGGGTGGGATGAGGCTGGGTTGGAATGGGGCTGGGGTAGGATGGGACCAGCATGGGATGGGGCCAAGGTAGTATCTGGCCAGGGTAGGATGGAGCTGCAGTAGGATGAGGTTGGGATAGGATGGGGCCAGAGTGGGATGGGGCTGGGATGGGATAGGAATGGTATGGGATAGTGCCATGGAAGGATGCAGCCTGGGTAGGATGGGAACAGAACAGAATGGGGCCAGGGTAGGAGCTGTGGAAGGATGGGGTTGGGATGAGATGGGGTTGGGGTGAGATGTGATGAGAACGGGGTAGGATGGAACCAACGTAGGATGTGGACAGGGTGGGATGAGGTTGGGGTAGGATGTGGGATGGGGCCGTGGGAAGGGGACTGCCCTGGCTGCCGGACGCAGGAGGGAGGATGTGCACCACGGCCGGCTGTACTTGAGCGTGCAGGCTGGGGAGGGCTCCGGGAGGATGGAGCGCAGCCTGCCGCATTCCCAGTGTCGCTGTTAGTTTAACAATACCCCGCTGGCCTGCATGTCGGGGCTAATTTTATCCCTGGAGCCAGGCCAAGGCGGCCCTAACTTTCCTCGCTGTGATTTATCCCAGCCATTTCCCTTCAAAAACAAGGCCCCCGTGCCAGCCCCGCTGCCTCCCAGGCAGCCACACGCTGCCCCAGGCCCCGAGCGGTGCAAAGCAGGGCAGGATTTGCCCCTTGGTGGGTTGCTTGAAGAGCAGGAGGGTGGTTACTGTGGGATCCCCTCCCAGGATCATTCCCTCCATGGCACAGGGATATTTGAAGCTGACTGGCAGCCAGGGGATGCTCAGATGCAGAGCTTTCCCCAGGATCCTGAAGCAGCTCCATTTTCCACAGACATCTCCGGGAAGCGGGTCGGTGTTTTTTCTACCAACAATTTTATTGAAAAGGCTGTGGGGCTTTTTTTTTTTTCCCTTTTTTTTTTTTCTCCCTTTTCCCAGTCAGCAGCCATGCTCAAGAAAGAGATTTCCC
Source organism: Pipra filicauda (assembly GCF_003945595.2). NCBI lineage: Eukaryota > Metazoa > Chordata > Aves > Passeriformes > Pipridae > Pipra > Pipra filicauda. Next base: position 550,681 of record NW_024104118.1, on the reverse strand, counting down.
TTCGCCTCTGGGCATCTAGTTAAAAACTGATCAGTAAAAATGCTGCAGAAAAATGGAAAATATTGAAAATATCTCATGACAAACGAACAAAAAAATCTCTTCCAAATAAAGATCTGTTTCCTTCTCTTTTTTCCATCAGAAAAGCTTTTAGTGTGCAAAATGTTGACCGCTTGGACTTCTCCTCCCAGCAGGCTGGGATGCACCTGCCTCTGCTCCAGGAGAGTGGGTTTTCAGAAAGCTAAAAATCACTGGGCAGCACTGTTACCTCCACATCTGTCTCTCTTGTGAGCCTCTCGTGCTCCCACCAGACCCACGGCAGGCTAGGAGGACCCAGGGAAAGAGATGGCACGGCCAACCCGCGGGCGAGCCCTTCCCCACAGGCCCGGGAAGGGGGAGGAAAGCCCAAAGTTATTTGGTCTCTAGCGTGATGAGTTCCTGTTAGTTCTCAGTCTGCCACAGACAGAGGAGGCGTGCGAGGCTGCGGGCAGAGCAAGTGGAGGCGTTAGAGGTTGTCATACATGCGCAGCGTCTTCTCCAGCTGCTGGCTGACGCGCTGGTAGAAGACGATCTGCTGTCTTAGGTAGGACTGCATCATCCTCTTGAAGTCAGCCACGCGGCGCTCGTGGAAGTGGTTCATCTCGGCCTGCAGGGCGAAGCCCACCACGCGGCAGCGCTTGCGGATCCCGTCAGCCTCCTCCTGGTCCATCCTGCCCTCGTCGCTCATCCGCTGGCTCTCCTTCACCTTCGCGAAGGCGCCTGGCAAGGCAGGGAGCAGGATGAGAGGCTGGCGGGTCTGTGTGACCCTTCCCTGGCCTTCCTGGTTGATCCCACCGCCCTCCATGCTAGGGCACCAGCCTGGACTCAAAGCAGAGGCGCAGAGCTGCCCCACATGAGTAAAGGAGGGATCTACCTGCATCTCCCTATGCCCATCGAACTCATCCCTCTCCTCCAGGCAGGGAAAGACCAGGAGCCTTTTCCCTCTGGACTCTGGCCTCCCCAGCTCCTTTTCCATCCCATCTCTGAGCACACAGCCTCATGTTTAGCTGGTTTTGGGGTCTGGGCTCCTGGAGGGCTGCAACTCAAGGCTTTGGGTGCTAAGCTAAAAATGCAGGGCAGCGTTAGCACAGCCAAGCACCCCAGCCAAGCCTGCCCTCCAAATATTCCATGGTATCCCGTAAATGGGGGTCAGGAGCAGCCCTGGGAGACCCCAGACCAGGAGGCAGTGAACCAGGATGGGGGAAGGGCGTGTGGTGCTGTCTGGAGCTCAGCTGGGAAACCATCTCCCTCTCCCAGAGGCAGCTGATGCTCTGACACCAGTTTTTCCCTCTCCATGTTTTTTTACAGCTCAGTTTCGAAAGAATCCTGCCTGGCTCCAGCCCTGCATTCCTCCCCCTCATTAGCACAGAGGCTAAAAAACTAAAAACAAGATCTGGCCTGCACTGGGCTTTTTTCCCTTATCCCTGCCCCTTGCCGGGAGCACCAGACCCGGGGTTACAGTGCTCCCGCTGCACCAGCCCTGCTCCCAGCAGAGAGGAGGAGGAGGAGGAAGAAGCAAAGGTTGGAGGCCAAATCCTGCCTTCCGCTCTGCCCACGCAGCCTCGCTTCCGGACGGGATCCAGCCCCTCTCCATGGGTAAACAACACTGGGAGGAAAGGCATAGAAGCTGCTGGGGCAGGATTGTACTCTCCTTGCTCCCTTTGCCTTCCCAGCCTCCCCCAGGGACGTGCAGCGAGGCACAGACATCCCTGGATGCTTGGACACAGACAGCCCTGGTTTCACCCTGGGGAAAACTTGTCCCCCAAAATCTGAGGATGTTAGTGTGGGTGTCCCCTCCCTGCTATGGGCAGCTGGGCTGGGAGGAGTGTGTGGACTTCGGCCCTGCTCCCACACCCAGCTGCGTCAGCCTGGGTGCAAAGGGCCACCGAGTCCTCCCTGCCTGCCACCCGCTCCAGGAAGAGCACAGAAAACACTTCTCACCCCCTCTGACCCCAGCAGCTCCAGGGAACTAGGACAAATGGGGTGCAGGGAGCTCTGACAGCCCAGGCGTGCTAACCCACTCCTCCTGGACCCAGAAGCGCAGGGACATACTCCTGAAAAGTGTGACCTTGGTTGTCCCCAGGAGGTTCAGTGTGTCATCCCCCATGGACATGTCCCCCCACTGCCCTGCACAGCCCACTCTGCTCCTCTGGCCCACTCAAGGCCATATCCAGCCATGTCCCAGCCCCGAGAGAGCAAGCTCCAGCATCCCTGCTGGCCACCCATCTGCCACCTCGGCAGGGAGGGAGGATGAGGAGGGACAAGTGGCAGTGGGTGGGATGCTCAAGAGGTGCCGGGCAGGTCACCACAAAGCCACCAGCAGTGGTGCTGGCTCCTGCTAATGGTCTGCAAGGAGTGACACCCATGCTGATCCCCACAAAGGAAGCACCAGCAGCAGTTATGGAGCCCACAGCATCACTGGGGCAGACCCTGGACCCAATAGCCCTAGCAGCCTCTCCCAGCTGGGGTGACTGGAGGGCTGTGCCAGCAGGGACCACACTGCTTCCCTAGGAGCCACAGACAATGGTTTCCATTCTCATTCCCATCCTCATTTCCCATTCCCTTCATGGCCCAACAAAGGATTTCCTCGTTGCATCCCCATACCACTCCCCACGCCGTTCCCACTCACATGGGGCCATTCCCAGGGAGAAGAAGGCCTCCTTACCTTTCTGGAGGTGGATGATGTCTGGAAAGTTGGAGAGGAGCCCTTGGTATAAGGAAAGCGTGTCCAGCATGAGGAACAGGTCATTCTTGGGCTGCTCAGCAAACATCTCCCCCACAGTCTCGTACGTCTTGCCCGTGTGGGAGATGGCGTTGTTGAGGGCATCCAAGCTGTAGGGAGGGTCCATGTGGAAGGAGTGGCTGATGGCTTGGAAGGCATTGCCCAACTTCTGGAACTCCTTCCGGAAGCCCCCCACGTGCTTGCGCACCAGCTCCAAGGCCACGTTGGTCAGCTGCAGGACGCTGTCGTCCATCTTCTTGCTGAAGGCCTTGAAGGCGTCCACGCGGTCCTCCACATCCTGCAGGTCCTGGTGCTCCGTGGGAATCTGGATGGTGAGGAGGAAGCTGGCACCCACCATCTCATCCTTTTCCGCCCGGCGTTTGCCCAGCTTCCACTGCTTCTCGTCACGGCAGCAGAGGAAGTGCTGGAAGCCCTCGTACTGGGAGAGGACGGGGTGGCTGGTCATGTGGTCCATCCAGAGGATCAGTCGCCGCTTGCGCTTCTCAATGAAGTCCTCCTCAAAGCGGCCAGTGGCCTGCTTCTCGGGCAGGTGGGGCACCGAGATCACCGTGAACTTGTGCAGGAGGCGGTTGTAGAGCCAGTCGAAGTGCTTGTACCGCCGGTACACGGGCGAGTTGATGTTGCTGGGGGTCAGCTTGTAGGAGATGTAGCTCTTGATGCCCTTGAACTTGGTCTGCTTGGTGGGGTCCTCCACGGAACAGATGAAGGGGTGGGGGTTCGCCCTCCACTGGGGACCTCTGGAGCCCATCTCGATGCAGTATGTCTCAGAGATCTTGGACATCAGGGGCACGTCGCCCAGGATGAAGGCTTCCACACCGGAGCGGACGAAGCAGGAGAAGCGGTTGAGGTTCCTCCCTACCACGCTGCCCCTCTTGGAGGAGCTCATGCTATCCTGCCTCTCCAGCGCCGGCTTGGGCCGGTAACCGGCATGCTGGTGGTGGCCATAGGCCTCCGGGTACTGCAGATTGGGTGAGGGGTGCCCGTTGGTACCCGGGGCGCTCCGGGGCTCCTCCACCACCGTGCACGCATCGTCCCAGTCATCCCAATCATCATCATCGTCGTCCTCAAAACTGCCCTGGTAGGAGATGCCGGGATTGGGGGATGCTGAGTAGAAGGAGGAGTCGTGCCCGGGGGAGCCGGCCGGGCTGCTGGAGTAGTCCGTGTAGTTGGAGCCTGACCGGGAGCGGAGGATCTCGACATAGGAAGCAGGGAAGAGGCCGGTCTCCCCGCGGCTGTTTTGGCCCTGTAACCACCCGTCCAGGGAGTTCTCACTGAAGATGACGAGCTCCTCGTTCTCCTGGATGCTGATCTCCTCTTTGTTTTCGCTCTGGAAGTTGTAAAGCGCTCTGGCTTTCAACGCCATGGCCGGTCGCGGGTCGGGAAGAGGAGGGGGGGACACAGCGGAACGCAATCCCCCCCAGCCAAAACAACCCCCCCAGGCAATACCACAGGCTCGCTCGGCTCCGGGATCACCACCACGCGCTGTGGGAAATGGCTTGGCCGGTTTCCCAGAGAAATTAAAAAAAAAAAACGGTGAAGAAGAAATCCCTTACGAGGTGACGCCAAGTTCCGTGTGTCCAAGTGACCCCCCCGATCCCGGCACCCCTGTTAAAAACAACATTCCCCAGTTAAAAACAACATTCCCCAGTTAAAAACGACATTTCCTGGATAAAAACAAGATTCCTGGTCAGGCGAGCGGCGTTTCCCTGGCTCCTCCGGGATGTGAATCCCGGCCGGCCCAAGAGCCGGGCTCTGCCATGTCCACGCAGGGTTTATCTCGCTGGGACGCCGATCCCGAGGTTTCACTTTCCGTGAGGAAAACCTCTGGCTGCCAGCGAGGAGATATATCCCAAGCGACTTTTCTCGGGGGTCCTGTGGATAAAACACCCCAAATTTTCCCCTGCCAGCTGTCGGTGGGTGCTGGGAAATCGTCAGGAACGACCCCAAACCCTGCCCAACCTCCCAGTGATCCCGGGATTTCCTTTCCGGGCCGACTTTCCCGGCGGCTGGCGGGGTTTGGTTTTTCCCTGAAATCAGTAAATCTCACGCAGGACGGAGGTGGAGGGGACGGCGGTGGGGCTGGCGGGGGTGCCGGTGCTGATGCCGGTGCCGGTGGGGGAGATGGTGCCGGGGTTGGTCCCGTTGCCAGTGGGGATGGCGGAACCGGTGCCGAGGCTGGTCCCGCTGCCGGGGGCGGTACCGGGGCTGGTCCCGTTGCCGGTGCCGATGCCGGTCCCGCTGCCGGTCCCGTTGCCGGAGGGGGTGGCGGAGCCAGCCGCCAGCCTCCCGTGACGCAGGGCAGCGCGGCGCTCCCCGCTCCGCCGTCCGGTTCGCAGCGAGCAGCAGCCCGGCCCGGCTTGGCCAGCCGCACGCTGCCCTCTGCAGGCAGCCGGTCCCGGGGGCGCGAATCCTCGCCCGCGGTGGCACTGGCTGCTCCTGCGTCTCTGCCGGGATATTCCCCTCGGCCGTGCCCGGTCACGGCCCGCGGCGTCCCTTCCCAGCCCCCGGGCGGAGGGGGAAACTGAGGCACGGGCTGAGCGGGCTGCGGGGGGCGCCGGGGCCTCCGAGCCGCGCGGGGGCGCTGCGGGCGCGGCCCGGGCGGAAGCGGCCGGCGCGCGGGTGTTGCCATGGAGGAGCTGAGCGCGGCGCTGGCGGCGGGCGTGGGGCTGGCGGGGCCCTTCAGCCCGGCCGCGCCGCACCCCCGCCTGGCCGCGTACAAGCCCCGCGGCGGCCCCGGGCAGGTCGAGCGCCGGCAGCGCCTCCTCCGCATCCAGAGAGAGTGAGCGCGGGAGCGGGCGAGCGGGCGCCGCCAGGGATGGGGGCGCGGGGGGCGGGCGGGCCGCGTTAGGCCGCCCTAGGGCTGCGTGTGGGGAGGCGGCCCGGTTTGGGTGTGGGCTGCGGTGGGTGACCTGCCTCCCCGCTGGGTTGTTTCCTCGCCCCCCCAGGAGGCGGCTGGACTACGTGAACCATGCCAGGAGGCTGGCAGAGGACGACTGGGCAGGGATGGAGAGCGAGGGCGAGGAGAAGGATGGGGAAGATGCGGAGGAAGAGGAGATGGACGTGGATGCTGGCAAAAAGTTGCCCAAGCGCTACGCCAATCAGGTGAGGAGCCACCTGTGTCCCCATGGTGGGGTGTGGGTGTGAGGCAGGGCCAGGATGAGGGATGTGGGGTGGTTTGAGGCCACGGTGATGGCCGTTTTGGGGCTGAGAAGAATGTGTCCTGCCTGACTTGGTGCTCAGAGAGAAACTGTGTTTCAGTTTGCCTCCAAAACATGCTGAGTTCAAACGGAAAACAAGTGGAGATGGGCCGCCTGTGTGCTTTAGTCATTTAGGTTGGAAAAGATCTCGAAGGTCATTGAGTCCAGCCATTAATCCTGCACCACTGCATTCCCCACTTTGGGAGATTTCAGCTCAGCTAGCAGCATTAGTACCCCGTTAGGCAACACTTAGCTAAATATTTCTGTCTTTCCCCGTGTTTGGGGCACCAGGAAGGAAAGGAAAACTCAGCTGGGTTTTATCAGCCTGGGTGCTGTATTGGTCCTAAAAGGCACGCAGCCACCTGGGCAATGTTTGAGGAGGTCAGTTTCTCTGGGCTCTTTAATCCTAATATTTTGGAATCTCTAAGCTCTTTCATGTTTTTAAGAATAAAGTGCTGGAGTGGGGACCAAGGCGTGAGGTGGCCAAGCGAGGACTGTGAGCCCTGTTCTGTAGTCTGAAGCTCAGTCAGCAGCTGGGAAGCAAGAGAAAGACTTGAAGAGTGTGTTAGGCAGGTTGAGGTTGATTAGGGAGAGAGAGAGAGAGAGAGAGGGAAGGAGCCCTTTTGGGGGTGACAAGCAGTGCCAGCTGCCTCTAAAACGCCCTGTGTAGCTGTTGAAGCCAAGTTAAAACCTCCTTATTTTATTCTTGAGCTGTTCATTGTCCATAACTTCAGGATAGTTGTTACTAACTGATTGTTTTTCCTGGTTTCTCTGTAGCTGATGCTGTCAGAGTGGCTGGTGGATGTACCCTCGGATCTGGAGCAGGAGTGGGTTGTGGTGGTGTGTCCTGTGGGGAAAAGGGCACTCATCGTGGCCTCCAGGGTAAGTGGTAACAGAGGTGGGGGTCTCACCAGCTGCTAAAGGACCTGGTTTATGTTTCCAGCCAACATAAAGCTGGCTTGACTGGGTTTTCTCTCTCCTCTTTCCTCACAGGGCACAACAGCAGCTTACACCAAGAGTGGCTTCTGTGTCAACAGGTTCCCATCCCTGCTGCCGGGGGGGAACCGGCACAACTCAGCCAGCGAGAAAGGTACAGGTGTGAGGAGACATTTGGGATAGAGGGAGGGGAGCTGCCTGCTTCTGCCTGGGAATGTGTTTGCTGGCAGGCTCAGTGCTGCTCCTCCAGCTCCCCTGAGCCCCAGAGCTATGCCCTTTTTCGTGCTGCTAGGTAGTCAACCTCAGGCCTGTTTCTGTATCTCTGGAGATAACTAGATGTGGACAAATACCTTTATGCTAGATAAGTACATGGAGTCCAAAAATGGTTTGGATTTGGAAGGGATCTTAAAGGTCATCTTGTTCCACCCCCCTGCCATGGGCAGGGACACCTTCCACTATCCCAGGTTGCTCTAAATCCCATCCGACCTGGTCTTGAACACTTCCAGGGATGGGGCAGCCACAGCTTCTCTGGCCTCACCGCCCTCACAGGGAAGAATTTCTTCCTAACATCTAATCTAAAACTGCCTTTTTCCTGTTTAAAACCATTGCCCTTTGTCCTGTCACATCTTTTAATTAGCCTGATTGACTGACACTCTTAAACCCCAATATCCTCTCTGTCCTCTAAAAGAGACCTGTGTGTGCTGTCATCTTCCTTACTACCTCTTGGAGTTCAGTTTTTTGGCCCAGAAAAAAAGAGGTTTATTCCCTGGCAAATGCCATTTTCTGAAATATGCCCTTGCCTGCTATGCCTCTGGCTGGTCCCTTTGTAGCCTCATGGGGCTCCTCAAGCTCAAGGCTTTTTGCGGTCACAGTTTCTGTTAACAGAAGGGGGTCCCTCTGCACCTGGCAGCCTTACATCAGGGCAGGATTAATGCTGGGGAGCTGTGGCCTGGCGTTTGCCAGTTGGGTTAGGCAGAGTCTGGAGCAGGTATGGACCTCCCTGTGTTTGTGTGTGCAGTGTACACCATCCTGGACTGTATCTACAATGAGGCCCAGCGAACCTACTATATCCTCGATGTGATGTGCTGGAGAGGACACCCTGTTTATGATTGCCAGGTACTGAATCCCTGCCCTCCCTGTTGTTCCCTGAGATGCAGTGCTCCAGCACTGTATGTAGCTCACTCTGCAAAATGGGGATATTTCTCCCAAGCACCAGTGTCTTTACAGCTTTTGGGCTGCTGGAATTATGTACATGTTTTGTGGGGCAGTAGCAGGGTTTGGGGTGCTGGTTCTGTAGGTGAAGTCGATTTTGTAAATCTCCCAGGTGAATGCAGAGGAGTGAAGACACTCAGCAGGTGCTGATGGGTGATGTGTAGTGAATGGTCACTAACTCTCTGTGTCCTTTCACAGACTGACTTCAGATTCTTCTGGCTGTCCTCAAAGATCCAAGAGGAGAAAGGGCTGGGAGAGACAAGCAGGATTAATCCGGTAAGTCCTTTTGTAGTGAGAAGGAGGCTGAGGGGTAAGCTCTCCTGTTCAGCAGGCTTCAGCAGTTTCTTTCACAAGCGGAAGCTTTCTTTCTTTTTTTCTTTCTCCTCATGGATCAGGCTTCAAAGTGTACATCTGATGAAATGGGATGCCGTGGTCAGGATGTAAATGGAACCACTGAATATTGTAAATGAGTGCAGTGGGATTTATTTCCCCCATCCAGAGTGCTGAGGGATATCACACTGCAGGGTATCAGCTAACTTCCATGCTGTTTTTAGCTTTCCTTTGAAATGGAATGGAAAACCAGTGTGGTTTCTGCAGGGGCAGTGTTGGTTGGCAGCCTGACTACACTGGGGCTTATTCTTGCAGTCTTGTGGGTTTGTAAAGCTTTAAGCCTTCCCTCTGTTTAAACTGATCATTGAAGTTGTTCGGATGAATGCCGGATTGCCACCCGGAATCCCTGCTGAGCCAGGATAAAAAGTCTTCCTTTGAAGACTTACGTATGGAGGTCAGACCTAGAACCCACAGCAGCTTGGAACATGATTTTTGGGTACAGACATGAGGGATTTCTCTGCTCAGGCACAGCCAGGCAGAGCAGCTCCTGTGAGCTAAGCATCTCAGTGATAAATGGGGCTGACTGCAGTGAAGGTGTCTGTGTTCAGAGAACATCCTGTTCTGACTCCCAACAGGAATATCCAGAAGATAGCTACCTAATGAAGGGGGGTCGTTTCAGCTTTCATTTCCTGGGTTGAAAGATTGACTTGGCTGAGCCAGCAGCCTGGAACAGATGTCTGTCTACTTTGCATCCTGCCTGGAGGTCATAATTTTCTCTTTTGGTTAAAAGAACATCTCCTGAAAGGTCCTTCGTGCAGTCTTGGGTGCTTGGGAAGAAAGGTATCAGGAGCATGTGGGAGCTGTTCCTCACCCTTTCCCTTTCATGCTGGATCCTGCACTGGGGGAATCCTTCCTTCTTAGCTGCCTCTGCACCGGTGCTGGACTCAGCAACTTGTTTGCCTTTAGGCCACACAGTTGCCCCTCTAACCCTCTCTTACTCTTTCAGTACAAATTTGTGGGCCTGCAGAACTTCCCTTGCTCCTCGGACAGCCTGTGTGAGCTGCTGGCTACGGACTTCCCCTTTGAGGTGAGAACACCCAGGTGGGGGCCTGGACCTCAGCCTCAGCAACAGCCCTGCTGTACCTCTGCCAGTGCTGGGAGAGAGGTGCATCCCCTCTGCTTGGGAATTTGCTCTCCCAAAGCTGCAGGAAGCTTGCTGAGCTGCGCTGCCGTTTCCCTGTGTGTGTGGGAGGGATGCCTTTATGCCTGTGGTTGATCTGTTGCCTTGTCAACAGGTACAGGCCTCATCCAACCACACAGATAAGCAAGAGTTAAACCACGGCATTCCATGTGTTTGTGCTGCCCTTGCTGCAGTTGGCTGGGTCTGAAAAAGCATTTTGGGATGAGAGTGTTGATAGGGACACTCAGGCTGCCTCCAGAAGCAGCACAACTCACGTTCACATAGCAGTGTGATGGACAGCTGACCTCTTTAGGGCCAAAGTTGGTACTGCCCATGGCTCTATGTGGGCTTGCGTGGGTTTCCTTAGTCTGGCTGCTTCCATATTCTATGTCCAAGGCACCTGGCTGTTTTCTGGGAAGGAAGGAGAAGGGTGATGGTAAGATCCCAATGGTTTCTGAGGGGTTTGGGTCTTCAGAGTGGGTGCCTGAGGTGTACTGGAGCTGGGGGAGGATGGCTGTGACAGAATGGCTGAACAGAACACCTGTGTTCGCTTCATCAGCTTTAGAAGTAGAATCATAGAATCATACAATATCCTGAGCTGAAAGGGACCCACTAGTATCATCAAAGTCCAACTCCTGGCCCTGCACAGGACAGCCCCAGCAATCCCACAATGTGCCTGAGAGCATTGTCCAAAGGGTCCCTGAGCTCTGGCAAGCTTAGGACCATGACCAGTTCCCTAGGGAGTTTGTTCCATTGCCCAACCACCCTCTGAGGGAAGAATCTGTTCCTCATATCCACCCTAAACCTCACCTGACAAAACTGTTGTGCTATTCTGACCTTTGGGGAAGGGCAAGACAGGCAAATCCACGTGCCACCTCGCTCAACCCCATGTGGTTGTGAGCAGTGAGTCACCGGCCCTCATGGAATCAGCTCTGGCTGCTTTTGCCTGCCCTGGCTGACTTCTCACTGGAGGGGAGAGGACGGAGGAGGCAGTGGCATTCCGGCCCAGTGACAACATCTGGAAGGCAGAAGCTCCTTCAGTGTCTGCTGCAGTTCCTAGGAGTGCCCAGTCTCAACTCCACACCAGGAACAGCCTCCACAGAGGTTTCTTGTCCTGCAAAGGCAAACGCCACATTGATGTGATAGTCTCTTGTGCTGCCCCATCCCGAGTTAGCCATTAGTATAAGTGGAGGTTTAAATTAAGGGACACTAATTTGTCTGTGAGGGCTGACTTTGCTTGTCAAAGCCAGGACAGCCATCAGAGTGAGTCAGAAAGTCCCAGCTTTCCTGCAGCTGACTTGCTTAATGACAAATCTCTGAGTGCCTCTGTAGAAACAGTCATTCCTGTCTTTCCTGAGAAAAAGCTTCATTCCTTCCTGAGGCATCTGGTCCCAAGAGGAAAGGCTGAGGAGTGTTGCCTCGCTGTGGTCAGAGTGGGAAACTTTTGGGCTATGAAAGAGGCCATTGTGAAACTCTGAAGCAGGAGATGGAGCTGAACGGACTCCAGATGTGTAATCCAGCTGTGATTTGCCCCCCTGGTCTTTTGATACATTGGGGTGTAACCCCAAGAAGTGAAATGTGGTGTAATTGGCTCAACACACTGGAACCATGGTGCTGCTTCCAGAATGAAGGGAGCCGTGGGTCCCTCTGGTGTGCCACAAGAGGGAGCCCAAAAATCCCCCAAAACAGCTTCCACCACCGGTACAGAAAATAGATCCTGCTTATGGATAGTGAAGGATAACAGAGGTGGTCTTAGTCTTGGGCCCAGCATCTGGTGATCCTGACAGGAATCTCGTGTGTGTGGTGGCAGCAGAGGTGGTCAGTGCTTTCAGATTTGGGACTTCAGAGTTAATCTGTAACCTGAGAGTTAGGGCCTGACCCGCTCTATTCAGCAGAATTTTATTCCCCTGAGTTCAGTGGACTTTGGATCAGTTGACTGGCTCTGAATTTCAAGTGGTTTTTGGAGTGGATCTTAAGAGCTACTGTCCTTCTCACAGATCTGAGTAAAACCACGCTCAGGTTTCCACAAAGGCAGGGGAGCCAAAGCCTCTGAGAAACCCCGGTGTGAAGGAATGGGAGGACTGTTAAGCATCTAAAATCTGGAAAGCGTGGCTGTGGAGTGTGAAACCCTGCCAGGCCAGTCTCTCCTCGGGTTCTGTCGTTTAGGGACAGTGTCAGCCCTTGTTCTCGTGTGGCTGCTGTCACTGCAGTGACTCAGGGTAGGGACCCAGCCAACAAATTAAATAAACGGGAAGGAATATGGGAGTCACTTAAATCAGGGAAGGGAGAACATGACCTAACTTCACCAGGCTGAACTCCTTTGAATTCTCCATCTTGGGGAAGATATTTGGAACAGTCTGGAAGGCGTTTCCAGGCTCTGATCTTTACCAAAACATTCCTGTGGGTGCTGGAGTATTCCTCTTGCTCACCAAGTGCCACGCATCCACAGGAATGGGCTGGATATGCTGGGGTGCTGCAGAATCTGGCTGTTCCCAAGAGGCAGGGGGAGGGAAAAGCTTTGCACTTTAGGGGTTACACAAGTTCATCATGATGCTTTCTGTTCTAGTTTTATGTTTTCCTAGCAGAGGAATCCCCCTTTTTCTGGGATTATTTGGCAAGATGTTAACAGTGACTGAAATTGTGAACAGAGTAGTACCAGGAGCTTTACTGTCTCTGCCATAGGTTAGCATCCATGGAGCAGAAATGGATAGATGCTGCTCTGTGCTGTGCTCAGCCTGGGTGTCTGTTCTGGGGGCTGTAGGCTTGGGGAGGGGCCTGGGAGCAATTCATCCCGAGATGGGCTTTTGTTCTCCTCTCTTCTGCCCACTCAGCCACTCTTCTTCATAGCCAAATGGCTTTTTAAGAGATTTTGAAGCTGAGCTAAGAGGAGCACCACCTTCAGCGTTAGTCAGCCTGACAACAAGATCCAGCCTCACAGAGCACACCCTGGGAAGCACAGGAAGAGGGGGAATGAGAATCCCTGAGCATGGCAGGAAAGTGGGGAAAATGTCAGACAGCTGCAGCACTGCAGAGTGTGGAAATAGCAGCACAAGAGTTAAGCCTAAATCTTCAAAGTCCTGAGTGCCCTTAACTGTCATTGATTGCTGGAGAAGTTCTCTCCTGGGAAACATTAAGAATTTTATTGGCATACACCAGTTAAAAGAGCTGTTAGGAATCGGGGCTCCTTGGCATCATGCACTTGGACTAATTACTTTCCAAATGTATTATTTAAAATAACCCTAATCCAGTAAAGTGGGCTGCCTCATTCAGAAACCCGCTGGCTTTTCTGCAGAGTGGGATGAGAGCATCCAGAGGATGCTGCTCTGTGCCGACAGCGGGCTGGAATTGTTTGCCTTTGACAATTTAAAGCCACCTGGGAGTCGCTGATCTTTCAGGGCAGGAGCTCTGCAGGTTTCTTCTTTCCCTTCCGCTGTTTATTGCGCTGCTTGGGGAAAAATGATCCAGCTGTTGGTTTTGGCCTGCAAATGGAGAGCAGAGCTGTCGTCTGGCGCCCGGTCATCCACCTGCGGGAGCCTCAGCTCTGCCCTTTCATTCACTCTCTCCTGTCTGCAGGTTGACGGGCTGCTCTTCTATCACAGGCAAACCCACTACACCCCCGGCAGCACCCCGCTGGTGGGCTGGCTCCGGCCCTACATGGTCCCTGAAATCCTGGGGCTCACCGTGCCCTCCACCGCGCTCACGGCCAAACCGAACTATGCCGGGCGGCAGCTCCAGCAGATCATCGAGAGCAAAAGGAATAGAAAGCTGGCGGTGGAAAAGGGCGACCCAAGCAGCGTGGTGGCCGCGAAGAACGGACATTACGAGCTGGAACACTTGTCTACCCCTCAGCCAGAAAAGTCTCTAGAGGGCCAGGACGGAGCAGTGAGCCAAATGGAGAGTTAAAATGCTGGGACAGGCCAGCTGGGGAGGGAGCAGGGAAAAGGCTCCCTGCTTCTCACTGTCCCTCATGCTCCTGAGAGGGGGCAAAGTAATGATGATAGGATAGCTTTGTTTCAAGGGCATGACAGTGGAATATCTTGCCCCAAGGGCTGTTTTTTGTTGTTTGTTTGTTTGTTTGTTTTTGTTTTGGGGTTTTTTTAGGGTTGGGTTTTGTTGTTGTTTTTTTTTTTTTGCCAAGGCTTCTGTGAGTCCTTAACAGGATTGTCTGGTTCTCTGCTAAGGCAGTCGTGCGTTGGGACACGCTGCAGGGATACAGTTCAGCTTCTGACCCTGCTTCTCCTGAAGCCCTGGCAAAGCTCCAGCATAGGAATAGTGCTCGGACCTCTGAGGTGCAGCTGCTGCTCACGACCCCAAGTAGCAGCCCCACCTTCCTGACCCCAGAAATGGGGGCTTCTCGGCCTTTGATCCAGCTGTTTTCTGAGGCCTTCGCAATGAAAGTTTTGGGGTCAGTCTGCTTCTTACTAGCAAAAAGTTGGCAGTGAGCTTCTGTAAATCCAAAGGGTGGACTTTCCACACCCACATGTTCTTAGGACAATCTAAATTTTCCTTGCATCGCAGCAGGACCTGCCTTGGAGCAGGGCTTTGTGCACAGTGAGCGCAGCAGAAGCCTCTCTCTCCTCAAGGCTTTTCTCAGTGGGGGGAGGAAGGAATGGCTTCGCTCTGAAAAACACTACCATTGATCGTGCCAAATAAAAGGTTTCTCAGAAAGACAAATTCTTGAGCGTCTTCCTGCTACCTAAGGGTGGATGCGTGCTGTGCCTCCCAAATAGGGATTGAAAAAATCAGTTCCAGCGCTGACTGGAGCAGAGGAAACGCTTACGTGGGTTTGATTCTCTGCACACTGAGTTAGTTTGGTCCCTTCTGTCCCTCTCACCCCAGCCCAATCCCACTTTTTTTAAGCACTGGCTGCTCCTTCTCCCTGGCTTTAAGAGGATGAAATGATTGTTCTCACTGTCGCCAGGTTGGTTTTCAGAGGGAGATTAAAAGGGGAGATGAAACATCAGGCTAAAGGCAGTATTGGGGTCTTTCCTCCCAGCTCTCTAGGAAAATGCCCCTGGAGGAGATGGGGAGAGTGGGGATTACCACCCGCAGATAGTGGGGGCACTTGTATCCTGCCCTCACACCCCCACTTTTTCCCAGAAAAAGGCTGATTCTGTGCCAAGCATGTGGGCTGCGTGCAACCATCTGGCTGTGCAGCCACTATTGATTACACCAGCGGGCAGCAGGAACTGTCCTGGATGCAGGGGGGCTTCCCCAGGAGGGAAGCAGCACCCTTGGCTCTGCAGCGTTCGGAGCTGTCTCCTTCAAACAGCTGCTTATTTTATAATGTTCAGTATTATTTTTTTAGCATGTGAAGCAGCTGGCTCAGGGAAAGATGATTGACACCTGGACTGCCTTATCCCCCCCCATCCCTCAAAGGTTCCCACCTTCAGCCTCTCTGGTTGGCAGAGATCTGCAGGGAGAGTGCTGAACAGGAGACTGCACCCAACCTCCTGTCAGCACAGTTTTCCTTCCGTCAGGCAATTAAACCCGGAGGTGGGCATCTGGAGGGAAGATTTGTGCATCCCTTAAGGCAGAGAAAGCTGCACTCAGCTTACTGCTCCCCAGCAGCCTTCCAAGGTCCTCTGGCCAAGGGAAGGAGAGGAAATACAGCCAAATAGGGGCTGTGTGCTCTGATGGATGGAGGAGAACAAGAGGGAAACGACTGCAGCTCTCCACTGGCTCCAGATGATGCCTCATAGTTTCTCTTTTAAAAGCATGAGCTGGGCTGGTGAAATAAATATTTGCATTACAATTCCTGTTGGGAACCAAAGGCTGTGTTTGGAGAGAGGGTGTCAAACGGAAGTCGCCGGGGCCAGTGCAGTTTGATGCTGTGATTGTTCTGTTTGCTGGGTGTGATCCCGTTCCCAGCTGGAACAGGCAGCAGCTCCAGCGGAGGGGATCACGCCCCCCACACCCTCCCCGGCTGCTGAAATTTGGCCTGGGGCAGGAAAGCTGAGCCGGCAGCTCGACGTGGAGACGTGGTCTGGGTCTCTGGGGGACAGAACGAGCCTGGAGCCCTCATCCAGCCGGGGCTCAGCCCCTTCCCTTTGCCCTTCTTCCATTTTCTCCCAGTTAGGTGCACAGGCTCCGGCTGCGGGCACGCTGCCAGCGCAGTGCTCCTCGGCTGAACAAAATGTCCCCTTGTCCCAGGGCCCGGCTTTTTGGTGGGACTGCTGCTGTGCTCCCCGGGATCCCCCCGCTCCTTCCCGGAGGAGCTTCGGGACTCTCCATCCAGGCACCGACACCTGCGCCCAGCCGGGAAATGCAATTTACGGATTGCAGAGGAGGGAGTGGAAAAGAGGCGCCTGGAAATCCCAGACTGCTGCTCGTGGGGGAAGGCCGCGAGGCTGGAATACCGGCAGGGGAAAATGCTGTGCCGGGAATTTCATCCAGCACCAGCAGGAGAGGAGGATGCTGCCACCATTTTAGCGGCGGTGCTCCCGCCGGCCGCGGCCAGAACTGGGGCTGGGGGAGCCGGGGCGGAGCGGGGCGGGGGGAGGAGGCGATCGGGCCCCTCCAGCCCCATCCCGGCTGCTGCCCCCCGCTCGCCCCCCCCGCCAGAGAGGCCTTCCTGTCCCCCGCCCGCCCTCCGGGGCCGGCCGAGCCGCGGGGAGGGGACGGAGAGGAGGGATCGGGGTGTGCGGGCGCTTCCTGCCGCCGCCCCCGCCGGGGCAGAGCGGAGCGGAGCGGGGCGGGAGCTCGGCCCGGCCCGGCCCAGCCGAGCGGCGCTCCCGGTCCGAGCCAAACTTCCCGGGGTGCTCAGACATACACGCATATATATATATATTTATATATATATATATATATAATATAATATATATATTATTATTTTAATTTTTTCGGCGCTTTCGGCGGGGCCCCCGGGGCGGAGCCGCCTTCGCCGCCGGGAGGGGCCGGTGCCCGCAGCGCCGGGGATGGGCTCCGCCGGGGCGCCCGCCGCTTAGACCGGCCCGGCTCGGCTCATCCCGGCCCGGCCCGGCCCGGCCCGGCCCGCTGCGCAGCATGGCCGCGGAGCTCAGCGCCGAGGAGGAGCAGGTAGGTCCCGCCGGGCTCCCCTTCCCCGTGCCGGGCTGGGCAGGAGCCCGAGCGCTGCACACATCTCCCCCAAACCCCCTCCCGCCGCTCCTTTCCCATCATTTTTTGGCTACCCCGGATGGCAGGGCTGTTTTTTCCCAGCGGGGCGGTTCGCCCCATAGGAAGCCCTCCACCCCACCCACCCACGCAGCCCACAAACCCACGCAGCCCCCCATCCACGCAACTCCCCACTGCCCCGCGCTCCAGAAGCCCTTGCAGGGGGCTGCGGTCCCACATCCCCAAAACAGCGCGTCCCTCCCGGCGGGCCTCCCTGCCGTGGGCAGGCTGGCGTGGGGATGGTGCGTGGGGATGGTGCGTGGGGATGGTGCGTGGGGATGGTGCGTGGGGATGGTGCGTGGGGATGTGTGTGCACGCGCTTCCCACGCCCCAGGCCTCCCGTGACGTCCCGGCTTCCTCCGCCGGCCTTGCGTCACCGCGGGAGGATGTTGCTGGGCTCGGGGAGCGGGGCCCAGGAGCCACCGGGGGCACCTCGGATGG
Source organism: Pipra filicauda (assembly GCF_003945595.2). Taxonomy (NCBI): domain Eukaryota; kingdom Metazoa; phylum Chordata; class Aves; order Passeriformes; family Pipridae; genus Pipra; species Pipra filicauda. The sequence goes on along the minus strand of NW_024104118.1, from coordinate 533,472 downwards.
CCGGAGCAATCCCTGGCTGTTCCCTCCTTTGTCCTCATCCCCAGGTTTGCCCACCCGGCTGAGCCGCGGCCACTGGGCTTCCCTCTGGATGGGGATGCGGAGCCTGGCAGCGGGACTGGGCGTGCTGCTGGAGGCTGCCTCTGCCCCACGGCAATGCTCGGGCTGTCACATCGGCCACCTCGGTGGCGTTGGGGGCTGCCATGCGAAGGCGAAAAGGTCCGGTTTTCCTTCCAAAATGTTTGGTTTTCCAGATGGTTGGTTGGTTGGTTTTCTCCTTTAAAAATCCTTCATTTCTACATGGAGGTTTAGGAGAGTTGGGACAGAGATCCCGAGTTCCCAAAACCCCCATGGAGGAGGCCCTCCTGCAGCCTGCGCTGGTGCTCAGGAAGTGCAGGCTTTTTCCTCCTGGGAGCAGTACTGCTATCTCCAGGGTGATAAAATCCCAAGGAATGGGGGGTGTTCTTGCCCTCCGTCCCTGCAGGTGCCTGAGATTGCCTTTTCTTCTGTGTTGTGAAGGCGGCAAAGCTTCCAGCAATGGGTTTTAACAGAGCCTGCGGGGGTAGGGAGGGTTGGTTTGCAGCAGGAGCTGTAACTGGGCCCGTGTCCCAGCAGGGGGATCTGAGATGTTTGGTTCATGCAGGAATATTGGATGGAGAAAGTGAAGGTATGTTTGCAGTAGTGGCTCCAGGTTTGGATCATCATCCTGGGGTGGGGAAGGCTGCCTTCAGTGATGCCCTCGGTGGCTTGGAAGCCAAAATAGTGGAAGCTTCCCTCTTTTCGTGGGTGGTTTGGGCTGGGACATCCCCTTCCTGCCATCCCTCATCCTTTTCATGACCGTCAGGATTTCCTCTGCTCTCCCCTGTTACTGACAGCAAGGCAGGGAAAATTCACCCCACTCCTCTGCCTGCAAGTCTTGGGACATCTCTGCCCGCTCTCTGCAGTTCCCTCCCTAGCTTATCCCAGAGGAGCCAAACCGTTTTTCCTCGAGGTTTTCAGCCCAGCTGCAGTTTTCACGGATTTATCCCCCCATTCCCTGGGATGAAGAAGAAGAAGGGTAGGTTTGCTGCCTGGGGGAGGAGGGCTGGAAGAGCCCCCATGTCCCAGCAGCAGTGGCTTTGTCACCACCCTGCCACGGCACAGCAGAGCGGGGACACGGATGACGGCAGCACTCCAAAGACCAGCATTGTTCCAAACGCCCCACCACAGACAATTTCGCTCACAGTGCTGCCAGAACACGGCTTCTTGCTGCAGGTCTGGGTCATGGGCTTTGTTTCGGCGTGTGGAGCAATCCCTGCTCCACTAGGATTGATACCTGCATAAATCCATGTGGGATCAGGGCTGGGAGTAGATAATGAGACCCAGTGGAGTGCACGAAGGGGGCAGAGCTATGGTTGATAGCTCCTGGCTCCCTGCTGTTGAATGTCGGCACTGGTAAGTTTGGAATTTGGTTTTGTTCCCAGGGAAAGCTGAAATTCATGGCTGAGCTGCCCTGCAAAGCCAGCGCTTGTTCTTGTGCATCTTCCCCCTTGCAAAAAGCCTGGCACCCCTCATGATGGATGCTGGAAGCGGGACTGTGTGAAGTGTGATGGGTTAGATGTGGAAGAAGGAGACCTGAACCACATGTTGCATCCTCTCCTCACTGCCACTGTGCCCCTTGGCCCCTCTTCCCATCATCTGGGGCCTCCCTTTCCATCATCCTGGGGTATCATTACCATCCCAGGCTCAGTGTTGGCTCTGGTCTCCATCCAAGGGCAGTGGGAGTGTACCTGGTGCTCACCTTCATCCCTGGGCCATCCTGCACATGCTGGGGAAGGAGCATCTCCACTGTTATTTTGCATTTGCATCCCCAGCCCTAGATTCTGGGGATGCCTTGGAGGAGCAGAGGTACAGCCAGGATATACTGGATAGGATATATTTGTGGATAGGATATATTCCTATATACGTACATGTGGATGTGTGCTGTGTTAAGGCTGAAGATGGTTCCTGTACTGCCCCATTTATTTTCCCCTGTGCTCTCCCAGGGTGCTCCTGGCTGTGAAGTGTTGGGGGAGAGACGCCTTGGATGAGCTGGGCTCCTTCAGCCCATCCCACGAGAAGGGCTCACTGCCCCTGCTGAGCCTCGTGCCGCCGATAAACCCCAGCCCTTCGCTTCCTCCTGTCGGAAGTCATTAACACCAACAACCTTTTCTGGCTCAATAGCTCCCAGTAGCTCTGAATAGCTCCCAGTAACTTCGTGCTGCAGCCTGACATCCAACACCACCGTCTGCCTGTGCTCCCTGCTCCTGGAGCCAGCCTTCAGCACTCCCTGTCCCTCCTTCTCCTCCTCCTCCTCCTTGGATGACATTGCCATCCTCCACTCTAGAGAGGATAGAAGCTCCTCCATTTTGGGGTGTGCCCCCGATGAGAATGAGGCATTTTGGGAACTCCCCCCATCCTGCCTGTATCCTTTGAGCAGGATGTGGTGGAAGGCTGGGCTGTGCTTCCCCATCTCCCCTGGGACTCCTGTGTGGGACAGGGGATAAATATGCAGCAGAAAGCAAAGCTGCATCCTGGGACCCTCCTGGTCTTCCATGGCCATGTGAAACTGGTGTTATTGGGCGAGCTGGTCCATGTCCTGTAACAGGTCAAAGTGTCAGCCCTCCATGCTCTTTACCTGTGCTCCCACAGCCAGGTTTGCTGCTCCAAGGAGGAGCTGCAGCCCCAGGAGCTGCCAGCTGCTGCCAGCGGATGGGTACCTGCTGTGCTGTTTTTGCTGCGTCTGAACAGGAATTTGATGCCTGTAAAAGGCTCCTCTTGCTCCCCCTTTCCCTTCCATGAGTGTCCCCCAGCCCCAAAGCCATTTTTCCTACCACTGTCTCCCTTTCACACGCTGGTTTTTCCCCCGTCTCCATCCCCACTGCCCCTACCCCTTTTGTTGTGGAGCTCTCCTCTTCACCCTGAGGAGCTGCTGGGCTTGCTACTGTAGCTCCCACCATGACCAGGGATGCTCCTCGGGCTCTCCTCTTCCTCCCACCCTGTCTCACTGCATGCCCCTGGTCTCTTCCACAGGCAACCAAGCAGTTCCTGGAGGAGATCAACAAGTGGACAGGCCAGTATAATGTGTCCCCGCTCTCCTGGAATGTGGCTGTCAAGTTCCTCATGGCCCGCAAGTTCGATGTCCTGCGGGCCATCGAGCTCTTCCACTCCTACCGGGTAAGTGAGCGGGGCCAGGACCCCCCTGGGTAAGGGATTCCTGCTCTGAGGGAGATCCCTGCTCCGGAGGACTACCCTCCCCCCACTCTTTTTTCTTTTTCCCACTCCCATATAAGTTTTATCCAGCTGGAAAATCCTTTTTCAGCCAAGGCGGGTCACCATGGAGATCTCACTGATCCCAATCCCCTCCCCTCTGCTGAGAGCAGCTCACAAGGTGCCCTCCCGACCCGTGTATTCTGTCCATGGGGCATCTCCCTGTATATTAAGGATTTAGATCCATATATGTCCTTCCCAGCCTGGTTTTGCAAAGCTGCTCCTCCCCATGCTGGAGTGCGTGCTGGAAAATGGGCTCATGGAGCAGAGGTTCCCTCGGAGGGCTGGGTGCCCCATGGGGCCGTGGTGGTGGGTGGACAGCTGGGGTGCCCGTGCCCCCCATCATGCCAGCTCCCTGCCCGCAGGAGACACGGCTGAAGGAGGGAATTGTGAAGCTGAAGCCACACGAGGAGCCGCTGCGCTCGGAGCTGCTCAGCGGGAAGTTCACCATTCTGGTAGGTGGGGTGTACCCCCCCCAAGTTATCCCAGCTGGGTGGCTCATCCTTGCTCCTCTCCACGTGGGTGCTGCAGAAGCCTGACGCTGTTTCCTCGGCAGAGCGTGCGGGACCCCTCGGGAGCCTCTATCGCCCTGTTCACAGCCAAGCTGCACCACCCCAGCAAGAGTGTGCAGCACGTGGTGCTCCAGGCACTCTTCTACCTGCTAGACCAAGCCGTGGAGAGGTGAGCCTGCCTCTGCCGAGGTACCCTGTCTCACACTGGTGGGTCCCTGGGGAGCCCCTTCCCTCCCAGGGTGGTCACTGCTCCCCATGGCTTGAAATTCCCTGGTTTGAACTCCAGCCGCTCTTCCCCGTGGAGGTGTTCAGCCGGGGAACAAAATCCCCTGTGCCCTGAACCAGGCTCTTCTGCAGCCTCGCCCTGTCTATGCCCCGGGTTCAGTTTAGAAAAGCCCCAGATTCCTGCAGGCTTTGGCTGGGGAGGAGGCAGCCCTGCTGTCAGCCAGGCGTAATGTGAGTCCTGCCAAAAATATAAAGCCGGGACATTTCCCCCCTATCCCCCCTCCCCAGCCCCCTGATGGGCTCTTTCTGTTTTTGACCTTACCCATTATGGGTGATAACATTGAGACAGGCTTAAGGTATGAGCCAGGCTTAAATGAAGGTTGTAGGAAGAGGTGTGGTGGAGCAGCTGGAAGTGAGGTTTGGGTCTGTGAGTCCTTCTGGAAGCACAGAAAGGGATTTTTAGGGGTCAGTGTGGGGCAGAGGTGCTGCTGCAGGAGTCATGTTGTGGAGTCGATGTTGCTCTTTCCTCTCTCTCAGCTTTGAGACGCAAAGGAATGGGCTGGTGTTCATCTACGACATGGCAGGGTCACAGTACACCAACTTTGAGCTGGACCTCAGCAAGAAGATCCTCAACCTGCTTAAGGTGATGTCCGGGGTGACCCCGTGTCCAGGGACAGTGCATGGGCCACTCGCGCTCACTGAGAACCCGAAGACATGTGGTTTTGGCATCAGTTTTCACCCCAGACCATGCTGACCATGTCTTGGCTGAGGAGCACAGGCTCCAGCCCCGCAGGACCTCAGGAAGGCACTGGGAGCCTGCCAGGCTGGACCCAGCTGAGGCTGAGGCTGTGTGTCCCGCGGGCAGAAGAGATCAGCTGTCCCCGGGCCAGATTCCTCTCACAGCTGCTGGCAGCGCTTTTGGGAAAACAGATGCAAATTATTTTTTAATCATGCTGGCATTTGGTGCCTTCTCTGGAAAAAAACAGTAACAGTAAATGCTGGCCAGGGTGTGTTCTCTGCACAATCCCAGTTCCTGGTCTTCACCTCTCCCCTGCGGAGACAAGCCCTCTGCCTACCTAATTCCAAGGAAGTAATTTGTTTCCTTATTGGCTCACAGAAACAAGCACAACCGTGAGCGTGCAAGGAATGCTTTGGATGTGGCGTTGCCACCACAGGGTCCCTTTGGTGATTGTCACCTCTGCTGGGACATGTCCCCTGCCAGCAGAGTGGATCTGACCCGCTCCTCCTGCCTGCAGGGTGCCTTCCCAGCTCGGCTCAAGAAAGTTTTCATCGTGGGAGCACCCATGTGGTTCCGCGTGCCCTACTCCATCATCAGCCTGCTGCTGAAGGAGAAGCTGCGGGAGCGGGTGAGTGGGGACCCTCCTGGCACAGGACCCTCGGCAGGGAGGGCTGAGGCTGCTTTCCCTTTGGGACAGGATGGTGGAAGCAGCTTGTGCCGCTCAGCCCCATCTGCTGGAAGTTGCTGAGCACCAGACCTTTGGCATCCCTGTCCCGAACCCCAGTGAATCCTCTCCAACTTTCTTGGAGTGACCCCTGCCTTTCCTCTTCCTCACACAGGTGCAGATGGTGAAGATGTCGGAGCTGAAGGAACACCTGCCACGGGAATGCCTCCCGGAGTACCTTGGGGGGTCCCTCAAACTGGACCCTCTGAGCTGGAACTGCCGGTTCCTGCCCCAGCAGAATGGGCACCCTGACCCCCTGGACGAGCTCATCCTGGTGCCGCTGGCGGCCCCCAAAGATAACGGCTCTGTCCACGTCCCCGGGCCCAAGTCCATGACCCTCCAGGAGCTACTGGATCATGTCAGTCACAAGCAGAAACAGGGCATCTATGAAGAGTATGAAGATATTCGGCGCAGGAGCCCAGCCGGCACCTTTGTCTGCTCTTTGTGAGTTGGGGGAAAGACGTCAGGAGCCCCTCTCGCCCCAGAAAGCTGAGTGCCCCCCACACACACACTTCTGCTGCTGGATGGTGGTCCATCGGCCTCTTTAGGGTGTGGTACTTTGGGTTAGCAACAGAGAACCCCGGCCTAGGGATGGTGTGAGCCCACTTTGTAGGTCCTGCAGCCCCCCAGGGTAGGAGGGAGCCGCAGGGAACAGCAGGGACCAGGACCTGCCCGGGACTCCACCTCCTGAGGCTTTGACCAGGTGATGGCAGCAGAGCCTAGGCTACAGGCTCCAGAGGTTTGTGCAGAGGGAGGGCATGCTGCCTTTGCCTTCACTGCCTGGAAAACATCGCTGCTTCCCTCTCCCCTCCCTCCCAGGGCACCCTACAACCAGGAGAAGAACCGGTATGGGGACGTGCCCTGCCTGGACCAAACCCGTGTCAAGCTGGCAAAGCCATACAGTCGCCCGGAGGTGAGGCAGCCTGGGATGGAAACTCACAGTCCTGCAGGAAGCTGACACAGCTGTCCTGGACACGGGGTTCTGGAAGCCTTATCTCATCCACGCTTTTCTCCCTGCAGCTGACTGACTACATCAACGCAAGCTTCATGGATGGCTACAAGCAGAGGAACGCTTACATTGGCACTCAGGGTATGGCCCAAGCCTCTGAGAGGTTATTCTGCTCCTGATGCAGCTGTGGGCTTCACCTTCCTGCCCAGTGGCAGCCACCAGCCGTGGTGGGGGACATCCCAGGAGAAGGACCCTACAGTGCCCAGCAGGTCCCCCTTCTCTCTGGGTATATTTACTCCTCCCTGGGTATATTTATTTCCCTCCCAGTCTCCAACCAGGAGGGAGTGGAGCTTTTCCTGGGAGAGAGCGAGTGGGTCCATCCTCCTCCATCCACGATAGCAGCCCCCTCCCTTCTTCCCCTATCCCAGCCCTGGATTTGCCCCATCTTCCCAGGGATGAGCAAAGATGGGGGATCAGTGCTGAACCGTAGGGGTTCAGTGCTGAGGGGACAATCAGTGGCAGCTCCAGGCAGGGCAGGTGGAGCCAAACCTGGGTCAGTCCCAAGAGGAAGGGACTGTGGTTCCCTGTGGGGATGATGGGGGGCTGGTGGAGCTGCTGGGCAAAGGGGTTTGCCCAAGTCCAGTAGGTTTTGGGCTGAAGTGTGGATTGTCCCTACAGGGCCTCTGGAAAACACCTATGGTGACTTCTGGCGCATGGTGTGGGAGCAGAACGTCCTGGTGATAGTGATGACAACCCGGTGAGTGCTCATGGAGGGACACAGACCTCTTTTTCTGTGCAAAATGAGCATTTTTGGTGCGGGATGAGCAGTGCTGGGCTCCATGCAGTGATGCTGCAGCCGTGGTGCCAGCCAGAGCTCCACAGCGGGGGGGCATCGCATCAAGAACAGACAGTTTGGTCCCTGCGGGATTCCTGAAGGACCAAGGCTGAGTGGCATGGGACATATCCCAAGCAGAGCAAGAAGGACATGACCAGCTTGTCCTTGTCCTGCTCTCAGGCTAGAGGAGGGAGGCAGGAGGAAGTGTGGCCAGTACTGGCCCCTGGAGAAGGATTTCCAGGTGTGCTTCGGGGCCCTGACCATCACCAACCTGGGCGTGGAGAACCTCAGCCATTACAAGAAAACCATTCTGGAGATCCACAGCTCGGAGGTGCGTGGCCACAGCTGCCTGGTGGGGGACAGCACGGGGGCACGGTGGGTCCGAGGAGGGGAGAGGGTCTAATTCCCCTGCTTTCCCCAGACCAGGGAGCGGCGGCTGGTGTCCCACTTCCAGTACCTGAGCTGGCCAGATTATGGCGTTCCTTCCTCCGCCGCCACGCTCATTGACTTTTTGGGGGCTGTGAAGCAGCAGCAGAGGGTGGCTGTCAGCACCCTGGGACCTCGCTTCAAGGGTCACCCGAGGGGACCACCGGTCGTGGTCCACTGCAGCGCCGGCATCGGCAGGACAGGTAACGGGTGCAGTGGAGGTCTTGGGGGTGGTGAGACGACAAGTCCAGCTTCCCTGGGACATTTCCATCCCAGGGATCCACAGTGTGTTTGCAAACTGGTTGACCTGGGATGCACGTCCTCAGGACTTACCACAGCCATCAGACCTGGGAGAATTCTCCAGATGCCTGTGCGAGATCGGTGTGGGGCTGAGAACCACCACTCCAGTTCTCACAAGGGGCAGCGACGGCGCAGTTTGGTGGCTGATGCCGTCCCATTGTTGTCCCCAGGTACCTTTTGTGCACTGGACATCTGCCTGTCGCAGCTGCAGGACGTGGGTACTCTGAACATCTACCAGACGGTGCTACGCATGCGGACCCAGCGCGCCTTCAGCATCCAGACCCCCGAGCAGTATTACTTCTGCTACACTGCCATCCTCGAGCACGCCCAGCGTGAGGGCCTGCTGCTCGCCAACCACAGCCGGGCTGCCCAGGAGAAGAGTTCACCAGGGCACTGAGATCCCCTGCCTCCCTGCAGACGCCCCCTTCCCATCCTCTGGGGGCTGCCTGAGCTGCCTTGGTGTCTGCCAGGACTCAGCTGAGCTGTTGGGGCGGCGGTGCCAGAGCACCTCAGCTGTTAGCACTGCTGTGGAACTGTGCCTTATTCAACCCAAACAGTAGCTGCCACTCGCCGGCACGGGAAGGGGCTCTTGCTCCTCCCTGTTGTGTTTTGGTTGGGTTTGGTTGCGTGTGGAGGTGGTTTGTCTTCTCTTCAAGTTGTTTTTTTTTTTTTTTTTTTTTTTATTTTGTTATTTTGTTGTTGTTGGGACCACCTAAGCTGTACCTAGAGAGGGGCTTTGCAAAGTTCTAGAAAATGTATTCCCACTCCTGGGGCTGGGGGAGAGGTGTGTGCTTTGGTCTGACCTGCCACTCCCTCTGTGTGTCTGTATGTATGTGTGTATATAATATACCCCTGCTCTGCTCCCCCGGCTATTATATAGATACATATATACAAGCTCCCCTTTAGCAGCTCCCGAGGATTCTCACTGTCCTGCCACCTCACTGCTGTGATCCCTGGAGCGGTGAGTTTGGTCCTGGCTCTGTCTTATCTTCCCCCTTCCCCTTTTTTCCCCTCATGGGCAGCACTGGGACATGGTACCCACTCTCATGCCTGTCCCACTGGAGGCACGAGGATGCTTGGTGGTGTCCCCCCCATTTCCTTGTCTCATCTTCCCTGTGGAGACAGCAGCTCTGCTCCCAGGAGGATCTGGAGGATTTGGGTTGTTGGAGGGGTGTGAAGCTCACAGGCATTCCCTGCCCCTTGGGGCACCACCACAGGAGTCACTTGGTACGAGGTGATGGGGACACAGGGACCAACTGGCTCACCAGGTTGCCTGGCTTTCCCAAGCAGCCACTGGGAACCTGCAGGCCCAGCCCTGCACTGAGTCACAGGCCGGGAAAGTGCTGAGCAAGAATAAACCCCAAAACCTGGAGAGGCAATGAGCCTTAGCCCCGGCCCCCACCACCACCTGGGCCTCCCCAGCTTTATACTGTAATAAGATCTTTGAATGTGTATATTCTTATTTTTTTATAATCTTGGCGGGGGGGTGGGTAGTTTTCATTTTGTAGTTCTTTTTTGGGTTTTTTTTTGGTTGTCTTTGTTTTTGTTTTTTTAATTTAACATTAACTTGATCCAAACCAGAACCAGAAGTATTTGTAAATGTTCCTATTTTGCTCCTGTTCAGAGAAACCTTTTTGTTGTTGTTCCTTTTTTGGGGGTTGTTTTGTTTTTTATTTGTATTGATATATAAATATACTACCAGTGACCAGTACTCTTTGCTGTAATGGGGGCATTGGGCAGGAAAGGAGAAGGAGGAAGTTTAGGGCTTTGCACAGGCTGTGATCCCCAAAAACAAGCTGGCCGCATCCCTGGGGACACAGTGACTTTGAGGGGCGTGAAGCTTTGTTTGGGGCTGCTCCTGGCCTGGGTGAGGCTGAGACAGATAACCAGGCTGCAGGCAGCTTTCCTGGGTGGGCAGGATAGTGGCAGGAGGGAAAGCAGCACGATGGGCTGTGCCTGGTAGCTGGAGCCACCCTGCTCCGAGCTCCTGCCTCCTTTCCCAGGCCCTTGCCAAGCCCCAGAGCATCAATCTCCTGTCTGGCCACCGCATCTGCCTGCTGCTGCCTTTTGCTGCAGGATTCGGGGGTGAGGGCATCGCCCCTCTGCTGCTGGACCTGCTCTGAGCAGGCATGTAGGGCACAAAAATTAGGGAGAATTCCCAGGCTGCCAGCCAGATCTAGCACCTTCAGGTGCAAGTGGTGCCAGTTCCAGAGCAGCAGCTACAGCCTGAGGCTTTGGGATGAGGGAAGCAAAAAGGCGGCTAGTGAAAATAAAGCCCTAGAGTCAGTGAGAGAGCTTGTGCCCCAGAACAGGGCAGCTGGCAAGTGTGAAGAGCAGCACCTGTGTTTGCTCAGCTGGAGTCTGTCTGGGACTGGCAGAGAAAGCAGCTTTCCCTGTGCTCTGGGCATGGACTGGCTTGGCTGTGCCAAACTGGGGCCAGACGCAAGGGCTGGAAGGCTGGAAAAGAACCACAGGCAGCAGGGAATCCATCTGGAATCCCTGCATGTCCCAGTGCCCAGGGGTGCATGAGAGGTGGGTGTTCTAAGCATCCCTAGAGCTGTGCACATCCTGCCTGTGAGCAGTTCTGTTTTAGGTGCAGTGTCCCATCCTTCCAGGTATCATTTCCCACCCAGCTGTGTTCCCAGAGCAGCATCAGCCCAGGCAGTGTGACCTGCAGAGCAGCTCCTCCTGCTCAGGCTGCCCTCACTTTCCTTTCGGGCAGCCCTTGCAGGTTGGCTCCTCCTCTGAAGGAAGGATCACTGGGCCCTCCCTCCTTACTGCCAACCTTCTTCACCCAGCTTGGGTTTTCTTCTTGACACACATGGAGAAAGGGAGTATTTGCAGCTGCTTGTCAGACACGTGCTGTCAGCAGCAGCTCTCTGTGGCTCAGCGGGGCTCTTGGCAAAGTGTCGGCTGCAGATCTGAAAGCTGCAGGTCATGCCAAGTGTCCCCGTGGCCCCGCAAATGTGCCCAGTCTCCCACAGGCTGCGAAATCCGAACCAAGCCCGCACTGTGCACATGGTAAAGGTGGTTGTGCCTTTTAGCTCGATTCCACAGTAGGCACAGAGAACCAAAACTTTTCCAAGGAGACCTGCGACCTGGATGTCTGATAGGATTACTACACAGAGGAGAGGGATGGAAATCACCACCACCGGCTCTAAATGGGAACGGCTTGGATATGCCGCTGCCACAGACCTCGGCAGCTACCTCCCTTCAAGGAGAGATGGAGATCCCATCTGTGCCAGAGGCAGAGGAAAGGGTTGTAAGCCTTTTCCATGGAAGAACAACCCACAGACTCACCCCCTGTTCCTGACTATTCCCAGGGCTCTGTTTCTTGTCAAAATGACCATTTTCAGTCCTCTTGCACAACACGAGGTTTTGTTCCATCCATTCCTTCTCCCTGTGCCAGCAGATCCTGCTCAGCACAGAAATGTAGATTTCTCTGGAAATGGTCACTTCATGCAGACAGCCATAAATTACTGGAAGTAAAAGCTTTGTGTTGTTTGAAGAGCAGTGGGAAAAATGGGCTGCTGAGCACAGGCAGACTGATGCCTGCAGCATCTCCCCTTCCTGGTGTGCCCCAGGGATGGGGATCAGCCACCATAGGCAAAACTCGCAGCATGGACAATTCCAAGAATGTGAAATCCGAAGTGCTGCTCAAGTGTGGAAATGGGGATTTAAAGCCATTGCAGGGAAATCCCAAAGCGGCGCTGCCATCCCTGTGCCCACCTGTTTCATTTGGCTTTCTTAGCTGCATGCACAACTCCTCGCTAATTATGATTGCTTAAGTGCTTGTAATTTTGAGTCCTGGGAGTTTGGGAAGCGTTGAACTCCGGAGCACTTAATTTCCCAGCCCTTCTCCTTCTTTGCCTCTGGTTTCCAAGGCTCAGGCTCGATCTCCAGCGGCACAGCATCCCGTGAGGGTTCAAACCCCGCTGACCAGAGCCCTTCCAGCAGCTAAACCGAGCTGCAGCTCCCGGACACATAGGAGAGACCCTCCTCTGCTGTGCCTGCTTGTCCTGGCAGCACCTGGCTGCCTGCTCCCTGACCAGGCTGAGAAAGGGAAAAAGAGCTGGAAAGAAAAAAAAAACCGAGAGATTTAAACCTCGTTTGATGCCTGAAATACATATTTTAACAGAAGCGTTGAGCGTGTGTGTTCGTATTTCACCCGTCCTGAGCACGCTCTGGATGCCCAGATGAGCACTAACGGGCGGTGAGGCCTGGATCCTCCAGCCCTGGTGCGGTGAACCCGGCAACTCCCTCGACAACTTTCTAAAAGGAGAAAAACACGATAATTAAACGCATTAACCCTCCACCTCCCGTCTTAGCGGAGGGGACCGCTCGCCACCCCCGCGGTGACCCGCTCCCTCACGCCGCCCCCGCCGTGGGCGGTGCGGCCGTGACGATCGGCACGGCGGGGCCAATCCGCTCCGGGGGGAGTTCCCCCTCCATTCAGGGCTGCTCGCCTGCGCGTTGAGGGTATGTAACAGCTGCTTTCCCCACACACACTTTCCCAGTTTCCCCCTCTCCCCCTTCACGGGAATCGCTTCCCACGGGGCGGGGGGGCCGGGAAGCCGAGGGACGAGGGACGGGAAGTGCGCGCGCGCGCTCCGGATCCCGCCGGCGGGAAGCGCGCGACGTATGGCGGGGGGGGGAGCGAGTCACTGAGTGCGTGTGTGAGGGGGGGGGAGAGCGGCTGCCGCGCTGGCCACGCCCCCTCCCCGCCACCCCATTGGCTGCGAAGGCGGATGGTAACGCCCCCCGCGGCGCCGCGCGCGCGCCGCCCACGCCCCCCCTCGGTGCGTGCGTGCGTGCGTGTGAGTGTGTGTATGTGTGTGTGTGTGTGTGTGTGTGTGTGAGAGAGAGTGTGTGCGCCGTGTCCCCCCCGCACGTGTAACCGACCCGCCCCACGTGGGGCGCCGCCATCCCGGAAGTGAAGGGGTCGGGGACAAAAGGCGGGCGCCGCGACGCCCTCCCCCTCCCCGCCCGGGCCCCGTCGCCAGCTTCCCTCTCCCGCCGCCCAACGGCTCGGCGGCGGGGCCGGAGGGAGGAGAGGGGGCGCCGCTCGCGCGGGCCGCGTCCGCGATGTAAACATTCCACAAAAGGGCTCCCCAGAGAGGGGGGCGTGGCCTTGCCCGTGGGAGGCGGGGCCAATCCCGCCGCGTGGGCGGGCTCCCCGCTGTGACGGCGGAGCTGCCCCGCTCGCCTATTAGCCGGCGCTTTCGGCCCGCAGCCAATCGGACGGCGGAGGGGGCGGGACGGGGGCGGGGCGCGCTGCTTATACGGACATTTTTCTTCGGCGGTCGTTCCCCCCCCCCTCCGCCCTCCCTTCCTCTCCACATCCCCTTCCTGGGGGCCGCGGCCAATAGGGGAGGTCTTGGTGGGCGGGGCCAGCGCGCCCATTGGCCGAGAGGGTGACGGGCGCTCGTCTCGCCCAACGGGCGCTCGGGGCTCCCCCCCTGCGCGAGGAGGGGCGGGATTTCCCGGGGAACAGAGAAGCGGGCAGCGCTCCGCCGCGGCGGCCGACAGACGGTTACTCCATCTTACCCCCCCCCGCCGAGCCCCCCGCCCCGCCGGGGCACCGGCGCCGACCCCGCCCGCCCCCCCCCTCCGGGAGGAGGGGCGCGGGGACCTCCCCCCTCACCGCACCGGGGACAGCCCGCCCCCGCCGCCCGCCCGAGAGGGGCCCGCCGCCCCCGGACCCTGAGGGAGACTCGGCCGCTGCCAGGGCCCGCTTCGAGGTAAGGGAGAGCGGGACGGCGGGGAGGGGTGGCCGCCGGGCCCGGGGCCGGCCCCCTCCGGCGATCCATAGGGGGCGGGGCCCGTTGCCGGTGCGGCGGCGGAGCGTGGTCGGGGGGGGGCCGGTCGGTGCCCGCGGCGCGGCTCCCCGGGGAGCCCCGGCCCGCGCGGGCGGCCGCGCGTCCTCCCGCCCCGCCCCGCCCCGCCGGGGTGTCCCGGCCCCGGCATGGCGGGAGCGGCGGGCGGAGCGTGCGGCGGCCGCTGGGCGCGCTGCGAGCCGGGCGCCGCCTCCTCCCCCCGCCCCTCCGCCCGCCCTCCGCCCGGTGCCGCTCCCGGGCTGCGGCGGGACCGCCCCCGGCAGCGCTCGCCCGCATTGCACGGCCCCGGTACCGGCCGCACCGCGCGCCGGAGCCGCCAGCGGCGCTCCCGCTCGCCCGGGGGGGCGTTCCGAGGGCGGGCGCGGGGCTCCCTGGGCTCCGGTGCTCAGCCAACTTCCTGGCGGAGTTGCCATGAAAGGGCTTTGCCGGACAATAACTCCCCGCGGCGGTCCCGCGCCGCCGCCGCCGCCCGCTCCGCACCGGCTTCGGGGTCACCGAGGGTTCCCCCGTCGCTTTTCGCAGTTTTTCAGCTCCGTACTGCAGCGATTCCTAAGAACCTGTTGGAGTGACGTGTGGATACGCGGAAACCCGAGAGCTCGTCGTGCACCCGTTAATTTTCCAGAGATTTTAATAGCGAGCTGTATCTCTCTGCACATCCTCTCCATTCTGTGCCTTGAACGTGCCAGACACTTGCACTTGGTATTTTATCGCCCTTTTAATTCTTCAGGCTACTGTAGATGTACAAAAAACTTCAGGGGTTTTTTTTTTTTGATAGCAGGAGGCTGGTGAAGTTCAGGCAGCTTTAAAAGTATGAGCGTGCTTGGTGTCTGCTTAACTGAATCCTGTTTTTTCTGCCTTTTCCTGGCCTGGGTACAGAATGAGTTTTAATAGTTGTTATTTGTGCAACTATACATGTGTGTTCAGTGCACGGGTGGCAAGGTTACATCCCAGAAGAAATCCGTTTATTTGCACCACTGAAATAGGGCAAAACAACTTGTTTCAGCGCTATTTTAAACTAATTATCAATGGCATCTTGAGCTGTGCCTGGATTTTCAATCTCCCACGCTGTCCAGAGGAATCTAAACCTGGGCTGTGTGCTAAAGCCTAGCTTAAGGCTGACCTAACACCTCATGTTTTTCTTCTAACTTGACACTTTCAGTTGTGCTAAAAGGTGTAGGGTCAGTAAACAAGTGAGAAATACCCAACTTAATTCAGTACAAATCTATCTGCACTGCAATCTTCCTAACTTGCAGTTATTTAAGAAAATACAGTTTCAGAGAGGTATACATTATTCTATAGGATTAACAGTACAGTATTTTCAATTAGAACGGCATTTTATTTTAATATAGTAATTTTAAAGCACCTGTAAAAATTCCTTCATCACATAAAAGTATCTTGGCAGCCTGGTGTCAGTCTGTGCTGGACAGAAAAACACTTTTCAGGGTCTTTTTTCCCTGACCAGGTGAAGTTAGCAGTTTTTCACACTGGTGCACTCTTTGCAAAAGGAAACTCTGCTTTCTCACCCCAGCGTATCTCGTCCTCATCCCTCCCACCTTCTGCTGAAGACACGTGGTCTCAGCGTTAATTTGTTTGAGTTGCTTCAATGTGATCTTCCACCGAAGCAAAATGGCTCTAATTTGCTCAAGTTTGGGGAAACTCTGGATGATTTAGGCTGCTTTTGCGAGCAGTGTGGGGAAGGGGATGCTTTCCCCCTGGCCTGAGCTGGGATTGCCGTGGGAGCCCTCTGCACAAGGCTCCTGGCACACGTGGGTCTTGGAGCTGGGAGCATCGTGTTGGAATTGGCAGGCGGATCATTTACGTTTCCAGGATTTATGAATCGTTTTCTGTCCAGATTGCTGTTCTGGTCTTCTCCAGCATTGGAAAACTTTTGTGGCTGTTAGAGCTGGAGCAGGAAGAGCCCCATAATAGTTGTCACTTCAGCCCATGGTGTGCTTTTGGGGATGTGTTGCTCTTTTCCAACCCCATGGGATCTCGTCTCTTTTTATTTGGATGAATGAAACTGTTCTGTTCATTTTCTCTGTGCATGGGGAAGATGCAGTCAGGGAACAGGGCAAAACAATGCTCTAAGATCTGTAGAGCTCAGTTTGGATCGTGTTTGTGCGGTGGGGTTTGACACCCAGGCCATTTTTTGGCAAAGCACGGATCAGTGCCTTACCAACTTGTTACCTGTCTGGACAGAGGCGAGTGGGGTTTATTTGCATCCCACCTGCCTTGGGGTAAGCACTGGCACAGCTGTCACTGTGTCACCTTGCAGAACATTCTCCTAACTCCTCCAAAAGCTTCATGTAGTGCTTTTCCAGCACTTTCTTCCTGGGGATGCTTCTCATTTCATTTTGGAATGACACTCTGGTCGTGGTCTCTGTAGTGTGGCCAAGGGGTTATCCCCGTGGTACAGGCAGGGGATATGGGCTGTGTGGCACCGAGCAGAAAAGTACAGAAGCGATTGCTGAACAAGCTGGGTCATGTCGTGGAAGTCGTGTGGCTGGGTTAATGCTGCCAGAACCTGAGCTGGCTGCTTTCCAGCAGGCACTGTGATGTGCTCCCATATAATCCTGCGGGTGACATGTCCTGCAAGACATCCGTGGCTGTTCCGGGCTCAGAGTTGAGACTTACACTTGCTGTTCCTGGCTTTTGAGTCCTTTCTCCTTCAAAAGGAAAGCCCCTTAAAAAGCCCTCACGTGTTAAACGCATCCTCTGCAGCTCTGCGGTTTCCGTGCCCTTTTTCAGAGGGGTCCTTGCTCCACAGGGACCAAAATCCTCTCCAGTACTCTCTTACAACTTGTTGGTGAAGATGGTGTTCATCCACAGGTGTGTTGGGGTTCCAGCAGGTGCTGAGGCAGTACACCTTCCCGTTTTGCTTTCTTCCTAGTCTCTGTTTACCTTTCTTTTTACTTTACTAGCTGATCTGTAATGCCAGAAGACCTTGCTTCAGGGAAAACCCGAAATAGAAGTAACGGAGATTTTGGGGATATTATGTGGTTAAAAGCTGTGGAGCGGAGCTGCCACTGGAAAGGCAGTTTTGTGAGGGAAGAGGGGAGTACCTGGGCTCTCGTGCCTCTGTTGCTGCCATGGAGCAGTGAGGGGGCAGTGGGAGAGCCCTGCAGTGCTCCACCAGCTGAATCCAGCATTGTCCCCGCTTTGTTCCTTCTCTTTCTGTGTCAGTCCTGCCACTCCTCTCCTTTCCTCAGTACCAGAGGGAAAGGGATGTGCTCCACTTGCCTTTTGGTCCCACTGGCTTGTGTGAGGCAGATGGATGGGGAAACCCTCTGATGAAGTTGACAGTGTAGAGTTGCCTAATTCTGGAGATGTTAATGAGACCCAACGTACATTTTCTCAATTTTTTCCTTGCTTTACCAGCCGAGGATCCTATGTGTGTCTGCCTAATGCATCTTACCTGTAGCATGGAGCTGGTGAGCTGGGAGGTGGCACAGGTGGAAGATCTAAAAGTGTTCCTATGCAGCATCCTTCTCCTGTGAAGGGGAACAGTAAAAACCTCAGAAAAGAAAAAAACCCTATAGTTTTCATTCTCCCCTAGGCAGAATGTAGTGTGCTGTAAGTGGAGTTAAAAGGGAGTTTGGGTAGAAATGATGCTGGAGGAAGGGGATGCAGTTCTTTACTTTGTCTGCTCGGGTATTGCTAAGCTCTCCTACATGCCTCCTGTTAATGCTTCTAATGAAGGAAAGTCCCTGAATTTTGTGGCTTACTTTCAGTCCTTGCTGTAATCTGGGGGCTTTTTTCTTTTTTCCACCCCCAAATTAAGATCACGGATGGTGCAGTGTGAACTGGGGGCTCTCTAAATCTTCACATCAAAGTCCATAAGGGGATGCCAGTGGTGTGTGCAACATTTCTGAGATGACAACATAAGCGAAGTACTTGTAATCTGGAGGGAAAATGCCTGATACAAGTCTCTCCTGTAGCTGGGCTTTGCCATCGTTTAGGAAGCTGAGAGAAATCAGTTGTCACAGCGAGTGGAAGTGGGCGGAACTGCCCCTTTGAGCATCAGGCTTTGGCTAAATCAGTTCAAAATTACATGTCTAGTCTTGGGTTTCATCTCCGCCTTCCTTCCTCAGCAGGCTGGTGGACTGTAGGAGGGGTAGGACTTGCTGCACAGCAGATCTCTCCAGCTTTTGAGCAGAGGAGATCAGTGGGAGATGCCAGGTCAAAATCAGCTGGACTTCAGTGAGGAAATGAATGCACTTTGGGAACATTCAGCATTATAATTCCGTCTGCAGGGTGCAGATGAATCACTGCTCTGGTGCTGGTTTGCTTTCCCCTCTCTGTAGAGTTTGGGTGGTCGTGGATGCAGAGTTGTCATCACTAGCCTTTGTCTAGGTACAGCAAAGCTTCAGGATCATCTCTGCTCTCATTAATAAAGCCTGTCAGTTAGCAATCTTCAGTAAGTACTGGTTTGCTGTGAGCCAATGGATGCAGACTCTTGGTAGGAGTTTAGCATGGTGTTATCTAGGAAGATTGGCTAGTGCTACTGACAATTACCTGTAATATTTACTCTATATTGACTATAATACAAAACTTCACCACTGAAGTTGGTCCAATGCCTAGACAGAAGCAGAGTCCAAGCTCAGTTGGCGAAGGTGAGTGGAATTCAGTGGGAAGACAAACCTACATGTGCTATAATTTTCGCTTAACAGAAGTTTTAATATCGACCATACAGTAAACTGGGTTTTTGGAAGATTCTACACTTGGTCTGCAAGAATCAGGAGCTTCAAAAACTGATGTTCATGCTGCTGCTGTGTGTGTGGTGATGGATCCTTGGTGCTAGCATGATTCCCACAGCCTCACAGGCTGAGAATTTTGATGGCTTCATGGGGAAAAGTCTCTTCAGGTAGCCTAGGTGGCATTTTAATCCTCAGGAGAGCACGTGAGTCTTCCAGCCATCTTCTGCCCTCAAACAGCCTGTGCTTTAGAGGTTGGTTAGTCCATCTGAAGGAAGACACGTGTAGTGTTGCTTTGGAAAGTGAGACCCAAGGGTGGGACACTGAACAGCCACCACACCACATACACACCACATGTATCTATACATGTATCTTGAAAGTGTAAGGGGTGACCCAGCCTGGGAGATCAAAAGCAAGTGTAAGGACTGGCTGAGGGGACAGTGTTTAGGCAGAAGGGTGTCCACATTGGTGAGTGGGTTATAAATAGCTGCCACCAAAGCTTTGCCCAGACTTTACTCATGCAGTCAGCCATTGTCATGCAAAATCTTGGCCAGCTCTGCTGGTGGGAGGCTGGTATGTGTCCAGATTTGCTCAGTTTAGTCCCAGCCTTATTAGCATAAAACTATGTTTTTGCAAAGCTAAATGTGGGCTGTGCCTGAGGGAAGTAGCTCCACGTTAACCTGCCTGGCTCTTCATTTGTCAGCAGTGACCAGTAGAAAAGACAACCAGTGCAGGTACCATTAGCAAAGTGTGCTTCTGGAGTGTGCTGCTCTGCTTGCTGAGTGTATGCTGGAGGTCAGGCCTACCTGGGGTTTTTAACTTGTAAATAAGATGCAGTTAGTGAGCTTTCCCCCTTACTTGGGGCAAGGAGTCCCCTGCCTCTGCCTGCAACCTGCCAAGTAATTTTGAGGACTCTTGAGTCCTCAAGACTTGAGGAGTAACTTCAAAAAGAAATTAAGTCATCATCTTTCTTGTCCTACTCCATCCAAGTGAAAGGAGGGACTAGTAGAGAGGGTTTAGATTGGATGCTGGGAAGAAATTCTTCCCTGTGAGGGTGGGGAGGCCCTGGCACAGGTTGCCCAGAGGAGCCGTGGCTGCTTCCTCCCTGGAAGTGTTCAAGGCCAGGTTGGACGGGGCTTGAAGCAACTTGAGACAGTGGAAGGTGTCCCTTCCCCTGGCAGGGGGTTAGAACAAGATGGTCTTTAAAGTCCTTTCCAATCCAGATTTTTCCATGATCGATTTTTTAATGCACAGAGGGGGAAACCCTTCCATGAAGGCACGTGTTCTCAAGCCCAGCTTATCCATTCTGCACCTCTGTCCTCAAGCCCAACTTGATCCATTCTGCACCTCTGTCCTGCTGGTTCCTGTTTCCATATTTGACATGCACTGAGATATTAGTAAATTATTTTTGGTGACAGATTTAGACTGTGAAGAGCTGTCCTGACTTGGTAGATGTGGTTTGGCTTAGTTGGCTGTTGTGCCATTAATCTGGGGGGGAACGTCGTTCCCTGTTGTTTATCCATGTGTTTGCCTTAGCAGTGAATGTGTTTAACTGCACCAAACTGAAAAGGCCTTGGTTTGGGAAGGTCCTGAAGCAGAAGACGGGGGTGGATTTCACTCTGTTTTCTGTCCCTCAAACACCCTAATAGGCTGCCTGTGCTTTGATGAACAGGATGGCAATAACTGTTAATGGACAGAAAACAGCACTGGAATTTGCTTGCAGAAAAAAGTAGATGTGTAGTTAAGTCCAACAGAGCCAAGAATTCGTGGGTCCTTTTGGAGCAGGACAGTGGCAGAATGACCTGTCAGATTTGGAGTGAAATGAAGTTGCATAAAACCAGCTCGGAGTAGGGCAGGAACATGAAGAAAAATACTGGGGAGTAAGTGAGAGAGCTGCTGATCTGTGTTTATTGGCACCCCTGGCAGGCATGCAGGAATCCAGCCACTGTGCCTGCTAGCACTGCTCCCTTTTACACGCCTTGGCTTAGTGCTGCTGAGTGTGGCCAGGGTGCTGGCAGGACCACAGGTGTGTGGCATGTGGTATCCAAAATACTCCCAGGGTAGTGGACCTGTGGCTTTCCCTGAAGTTGCCTGTGTGTATTAAATGCAGAACTCTTTGGGGCTTTGCGAGTGACTTCAGAATCTGATTACACACCCTACTTTTTGCCTCCTTCCTCCCACGTTTGAAAGCATCTCTCACAGCTGTCTGTCATTCTATCTGGACTGTCCAGGAGGGTTTTTTTTTCTGTTTTCAGCATAAAATGTGTGTAGGTAACACATCCTTCCCCAGTCTGTTGTGTTCAAACACTGCATTCATGAGGTTTGCGTTGCTCAAGGTCTGCGTGTGTTTAAGATGCCCCATGTGAGCAATATCCTTTAAGTGAGACTGAAGAAATCATTAACTTTGAAAATATGACAGTAAGGCTCTACTTTTTGTGATAAGACACGATTGCATTTTTTTTTTTTTTTTTTTTTTTGCTGAAAGCTGAATCTTTAATTCCACTTTCCCATCTCAAGATAATCGGTACCTGAACAGACAGAAGCTCGCCCTACCCGCTGGCGGCGGTCTCAGCATCCGGAAGGGAGCGAGGGGTCGATCCCTTCTGTGCTAACTGCTGTGTTTTTAACAGGTTTTTGTAGTGCTTGCCGAGCATGAGTTCAGAATGAAGCGGCGTTTGGACGAGCAGGAGTCACCTGTGTATGCGTCGCAGCAGAGGCGTATCACCAGCAGCACCGAAGCTTTCCCACACCAGCACCGCGTGCTCGCCCCGGCCCCGCCGGTCTATGAGGCGGTTTCGGAGACCATGCAGTCTGCCACGGGGATCCAGTACTCGGTAACTCCCAGCTACCAGGTGCGTGTGCTCACCCCTCAGCCACAGAATTCTGTATTTGAGACAAGGTTTTATTTTGGTAACCAGGGTTTCCTTAAAAAACCAAATTGGGCGATGTACTCATCGCACGTCTCGTTTTCAGCGCTTGCTTTGGGACTATTGGCTTCATTCACAAAAAAAGTTGGCTCTCTTGAACGCGATTCTTCCAATGATTCTCTCACACTCTTCTCTCTGAATCCCAGAGGCAGGTTTGTGGAGGGCTTTTCCTCCGTTTTTCTTTTTTTTTCAGCATTTTTCTTTTTTTTGTTCTTGTAACAGACATACGGTATCTTGGGTGATCTTAAGCTTAACAGACTAGATCAGCATGTAGATTGAAGACTTTCAAGAAAATTGAAATTTTTCAGAAAACATTACCCCAGAGTCATTAGGTGGCACTCTTCCCTCTCTTGCCATCTTTGCAAGGAGCTGGCAGCTGGGAACAGGGAAAAAATTGTCCTGGTAGAGTGCACTGGAGATAGCTCTCACTGAAAGAGCAGGGAAAGGCTGTTTGTGTGATATTTGTCTTTGCCATGTGTCTGGCGTGTTGCATCTTCCACACTTGTGTTGCTGGTGGGCTGCTCTCCCTGTCTGGTGCCTGATTTTACACACAGCTTCATTCCTGCTTCTGTAGAAGGGATGTTCACACTGATAGTAGCAGCCACGGAGCTAAGGAGCTACAGGCAGACCCTTGCAGGGGCTGGAACAGGGTGTGTTGATGCTGGTAATGCTTCCTAAAAAGAACTTGAATGGATCAGCAAGCGAATCTTTTCTTGTTCGTGAGGATAAAATAAAGTATATCCCATCTAAAAGAGGCTTGAATGGAAAACTAGGTTTGTGAAAATGATTTTCCAGATTGAAACTTTCCTGGTTTTAGGTTTGAAGGAGACCCAAAAGCGCATGCCTTCTGTTCCTTTCCCTGTTTTTCTAGGGGAAATACCAAGCTGAGTTTTCCCTTGAGCCTGCTGATGCCAGAGAGCCAGAATTTGACTTTCAGTTCCCCAACTGAATGTCAAGAGTGTAGAAGCTCGTAAAGATTCATTAACTCAGATTAGTACTTGTGATGGGAAAGGAGAGAACCTTGACTCTTGTCAGATTAAAAATCACATTTTATCCTCCTTTTGCTGACCTTTATGTCACTGGACAGCCAGTGAGTGTGCAGGCTGGGGACAACCCATGTTTGGAACCTGTTTGCAGGAAGGGCTCTCCTGTATTTGGAGCGTAGGATGAGAGTTGTCTTGATTTGTTTTTAGGTCTCTCTGGGTCTTCATTGAGGAAAACATAGCTATTTTTTGAGCAAGGTCATTAGCAGTCGTGGCTAAAGCACAAACTGACTGTCTTCTGCTTCCTTAAAATTGTATTTCTGCATCTGGGAAGCCTGACCCTGCTCTCTTGCCACAAAGCCGTAGCCATACCTGACATCCTCTTTGTCTTGCCAGGTGTCAGCCGTGCCACAGAGCTCGAGCAGCCACGGGCCGGCCATCGCCACCGTCCACAGTGGCCACCACCACCCCGCGCCGGTGCAGCCCCACGGGAGCCAGGTGGTGCAGAGCCACACACACCCCACGCCCCCAGCCGTGCCCGTGCAGGGCCAGCAGCAGTTCCAGAGGCTCAAGGTAAGGCCAAGCAGCGCTGCCTGAAGTAAGACAACCTCTCCCTAAATCATTGGGCAGCCAGGGACCTTTTTCTATCCATTTTACCTCCCTGCTGCTCACCTTCTGAAAGCTTTCTTGACTAGGAGTAGATTCTTCTCGTGTTCGGAAGTCTGTTGAATGCAGAAATGGACTTCTCTTTCTGCTGAAGCCTTGTTGTTGCAAATACCATATTAAAAAACAATGGGACTTGCTAGAAAAAGATTTGGGGCAGGAAGGAAAAGGAAAAAAGTATTGCTCAGAGTATTTGTATGAATGGGTTAAATTGCCAAAACATTTGGTGCTTTTCTGAACACATGGCATATGTGGGTGGTTGTGTGGGAGTAATTTGGGAGTAAGGAAGGCTCTATTCTCAGATTACATGCTGTAAAATCCTCAAACAAGAAGAAAAGTCCACCAAAAATAACCCTTCTAAGTAGCCACATTTGGAGAAGGCACATACATATCAATTGATGCCCGTTTCTTAGTCTCTTCCAAATATTGTTGTGAGTCTTTTCTGGTTTTGGTGGAACCCTTTTGCTGAATGTGGGACACTTCATTTCTACAGAGCTCTCAAAACAGTTTCTAAAAGAGTAGTTCTTTCTCCCAGTGAAATCCATGGAAAATCCTTTGGTAATGCAAGGTTGGGGCTATACATGAGTCTTTATTCCTTTGCTGTTGTTTCATTTCAGACATTTCGGAGAGGTCCTGTGTGCAGCTGCTGAGCATGTGGGCTGGCTGGGGCACAGAGACCCAGAGCTCTCGCATTAGATGTGACTGTTCTTTCAGTACCTCTGAAAATTTGCTGTTGGTACACGAACAGTTCATGAACTTCTTGCTGTTTGAGGTGTAAAACAATTTACCGCCCACAGTTGCCATTTTCGAAACCTTTCTATGTCGAAATGAAATGTCTGGCTTTTTGAGAGAAGTGCAAGCGTGTACCTGGCAGACATCTACTACACTGAATATCTCATTTCCACTTTCAGCTTATTCTTAGGCTTCCATAATAATTTCCACATATGAATGCAGGAAAAATACTCAGTCTAGTTCTGTTTGTCCTAGCAGTCACTTCAGTGATGGTAAATTTGGAATATGTTTTTCTCTGAGTAATTCTGCTGATATCTGTTGCTTTTTTTCCCCCCCTTTTTGTCTCTTTTTGGTACAGTTTTATCTCGTGGGCAGGAGTGGGGAGTGAGTACCTCTTACTCAAATGGTGCTGGTAGTACACTAACCAGGCTCACGAGCTTTTTGCTCCTTAATTCCTTGCCCAGGCTCAGGGCTGACAGCTGTGTTTCAAATAGCACGTGTTTTACAGAACAATGGGAGGTGAAATCAAGACTTCTCTGCTAATATAACCCATCTGGTCTGTCTCCAGGTGGAGGATGCATTATCTTACCTTGACCAGGT
Organism: Pipra filicauda; assembly: GCF_003945595.2. Classification (NCBI taxonomy): domain Eukaryota; kingdom Metazoa; phylum Chordata; class Aves; order Passeriformes; family Pipridae; genus Pipra; species Pipra filicauda. Next base: position 509,041 of record NW_024104118.1, on the reverse strand, counting down.
GAAGCTGCAGTTTGGTAGCCAGCCACAGGTCTACAATGATTTCTTGGATATTATGAAGGAATTTAAGTCTCAAAGGTAATGAGCTGCATTTTGCTTTTTCCTTCCAGGTTAGAAAGAGCGTACGTGGACATGGGAGTACAGGGCAGGAGCTAAATTCTGTCTTTTGTGTGCAGATTAATGCACCTGGACAATGATATAAAAGCAATTGTGTGCTTTATTTTCTGAAAATTAAATGCATCCCTTCATTTATACGAAATCTCTGCATAGAGTGGGAGTTCACAAGTTCAGCCTTGATAGCTGATTCATCTGGCTGTCTGGTTGTCTGCCCATTAATAATGGTCAGACTTGGAACTAGATCTTGTAGATTATAAAATGCTGGCTGGGCTAATAAAATAATGTTAATATCACTCTTCAGTTCAGCGATGTGTTTATAGGAATCAGTTTTGCATTGTTTCATAGGTTAAAGTTAATAAGGGAGAAAAACCTAATGGAGAATTCCTCTGTGGAGAACTTTGTCCCACTGAAAGGTCCCAGAGGATGATGAGGTTGTTACCTTGTTCCTTCCTCAGCATCGACACTCCGGGAGTGATCAGCCGCGTATCGCAGCTCTTCAAGGGCCACCCAGACCTGATCATGGGTTTCAACACCTTCTTGCCACCTGGTTACAAGATTGAGGTGCAGACCAATGATATGGTGAACGTGACAACCCCGGGGCAGGTTCACCAGATCCCCACTCACGGCCTGCAGCCCCAGCCACAGCCCCAGCCGCAGCATCCATCGCAGCCTTCAGCGCAGTCGACCCCGACACCAGCACAGCCGGCGCCGCAGCCCACACCTGCCAAAATCAGCAAGGTGAGAGGCTCTGGGTGACCTACACTGATAGCACAGGGAACCTGCTGCCTCCAGCTGAAGCTGGTGTGGAGCTAGAGAGTGAAAAATTAACTTCCACGCTGCTTTTCCGTAGTATTTGTGAACTTCCACGCGTTCTGCTTCTGCTGTCGTATTAGTTCCCCATTTTCCAACTTCAGGATGCAGTCATAGCTAATTTGATAGCAATTCAAATAAACTTTTCCAAATATTAACGGTTTGGAAAAGCCTCGTTGCTGTCTGAAGGACACTCAGAGCATCTGGTAAATGGTACACATGTTATTCAGGAAGTGATTCAGCAACACTGGGAAAAAGGTTCATAGTTAAAAGCACTGGGAACACATTAACTGCCTGCTTGTGTGTATGTTGTCTTAGAATAACTGAAGTCCCAAGAAATTCCTCATAAAACAGAGGTCGTGATAAAGATGTTCCTTTTGGTGTGAAAGTGTGTGCATGCTTTCAAATGCCTGGAGCAATTAAGCCTTTAGGAAACCTTGATTTGTTATTTGGTGGCTTCTGCATTGCTTGAAGTCTTATTTTCAGATTGGATCATTTTTGTAAAGGAGTTGGACTAGACTGTGATTCAGACATCAGCTGGATGGGTGCAGGCAACATCTAAAGGGCAAGAATTTAGGCAAGATGACCATGATGTTGACTGTTGGTATTGGTGTGTGTGCCCAAAACAGAGACCTTTCAATAACAAAGGGAATTTGACTCTGGTTTAGATGTAATCCAGATGCTACTGTCCAAAGGGTGTATTTTACATGACTGGAAACAGAATATGATAATAGGCATTCAAGGAGATTGCTCTAGATAAAATATCATGGATTTTAACCTCAAAATGCAGCAATATTTCAGAGTCTTAGGTAGGGAAAGAATCTCTTAAGTTTCAAGGGTTAATCCCCAAACTGCACAGTTAGCTAACAGTTGACTGGAAAACAAAAAAAAAAAAAAAAGGGGGGAGAATATGCAGTTAGAAAGCAGCAGGATTTAGAATGTGGCAGCTAGCTGATCTCTGGACAAACATTGTGGGGACGTGCAACCTCCTGTTCAGAAATGGCAAAAAAAAAAAAAACGTGGTAAGAGGTTTGCAAAGTTGGAAACTGCAAATCATTTCAGAATGAACTTAGCTGTGCCAGATTTCAAGTATTTTTTCCAAAGAAGTATTACATGCTCTCAGTGAAGAGCTAGCAGTCTCTTCCTTAGCACCATGGGATAAGTGGGTTTTCTCCCCATCAACCTGCAAAAAGTTGAACTATCTTTGCTGAAACTTTAAAATGAACCTGAGGGACAGGCTAAATAGTGAGGTAATGTCCCTACCAGGCAGGTAAAGCCGTAGGTGAGCAAGGCAGGACCTTGTAACAGGATATTTCTGGCCATCCTAAGACAGTTGTCTACACTGTCAATCCTGAAAATTCTGTGTAATACAGGTTTTGAAATTTAAAAGATAAGGGGGATAAGTACTTCCATTTTCATTTAAAGTTGCCAGCTCAAAACTAAATTTCCCCTGGCTGTTTGGTGTCCAAAAGACACTGTTAGGAGTTTTCAAAAGAATTACTTGCTCTCTGCTCTTTGTGTCAAGAAATTCCAGTTTTCCCTTGCTATTACCTTTATACATTCCAGAATTCTTCACTAGGGGCAAAATAACTTAGCGTTGGAGCAAGCCATACCTATACATTATGGCTCTGTTAAATTTTTGAGGTATTTTGTGCCTCTTGTCAGGTTTCAGTCCAAAGGAATTAACAAGGGAAATCAGCTTAATTGCAGCAGCTTGAATGGTCCTGGTGTTTTGTCTTCCTGATGCGGTTTAGTCTTTGCTGGCCCAGTAAATATTTATCTGTCCGTAAGTGGATTTAAAAGGGCCTTTGTCCCAAACATAAAGCAATCTGCTAGTTTCTAACACAGTTTGTTTTCTTCTCAGCCATCACAGTTGCAGGCACATACTCCTGCCAGCCAGCAAACTCCCCCAATTCCACCGTACGCATCACCACGCTCGCCGCCGGTCCAACCTCACACGCCCGTGACAATCTCTCTGGGAACCACACCATCCCTGCAGAACAATCAGCCCGTGGAGTTTAATCATGCCATCAACTATGTCAACAAAATCAAGAATCGGTTCCAGGGACAGCCAGACATCTACAAAGCCTTCCTGGAGATCCTCCATACATATCAGGTGAGTGTTAAAAATACGAATTTGGGTCTACGTGTGGTTGTTTCTCTGCCTTGGGGAGGTAACTGTGTCTGTCCAAAACTTGCATTTGGGTCTTCTGCTGAATTAGCAGTGGCCAGCAAATGATCATAAAGTGGTTTGGGTTGGAAGGGACCTTAAAGATCATCTGGTCCAACCCTTTGCCATAAACAAGGACACTTTCCACTAGATCAGGTTGCTGCAAGCCCCGTCCAGCCTGGTCTTGAATTCTGCTTAAACTAAGCAGAATCCTTGCAAGTTAAAAGATTATGTAGCAGCATGAAGTAATAGATTTGAGTTCCTAATCCTTGTTTGGAAATCTCTGAAATGCCTGTTTAAAAATTGGATTTGGTGTATTTCCATGAGTATGTGTCAGGAAGAGACAACGTGGCTGTAGTTCTATGTTAAAAGCAAAAAAAACCCTTCCTTGATGAGTGTCCTACTAGTCCAGGGCCAGTTGGGCATTTAGTATACATTTTATAGTATATATAACTGTAGGTATTTAGAATATATAAGAATCATACTATTAACATAGTATGATGGTTTACATAAGATGCCGAGACCTTTGTTGTTTCATTCTTTGTATCCCCAAGGGTTTGTTTATTTTTTCTTTGTCACTTAAATAGTTTGTGCATCCTTTCTTCTGACACTTCTCTTTCCTCTGGCAGAAGGAGCAGCGTAATGCCAAGGAGGCAGGAGGGAACTACACGCCAGCCCTGACAGAGCAGGAGGTGTATGCACAGGTGGCTCGCCTCTTCAAGAACCAGGAGGATCTGCTCTCGGAATTTGGGCAGTTCCTGCCTGATGCTAACAGCTCTGTGGTGAGTAGTCTTGGAGATAGGCTAAAATACCTAGTGAAAACTGGTCTGTATGTAACCAGAGTTCAGAAAAATGTGCTTTTGCTGTTTGTTTCTTGGGTTCTGTTTTGGGGTTTTTTTGGAGCGATCTTTTAGTGAATGTGGGAATGAGATCAGCAGGATAGCTGTTTTCTGGCTGTAACTTGTCTTTTAAATAACCTCTATTTTGAATGCAATTCCTTTGCCTAAAAGGATTGTTCTAAGACTGCTGTAACTGCAGTAAAATACATTGGTCATCTAGAGCTTGGAGGAGCAGCAGACCTCACCTGCAGTGCTGCATCCAGCTCTGGGGTCCCCAGCACGGGAAGGACATTGGCTTGTCAGAGTGAGTCCAGAGGAGGCCACCAAGGTGATTAGAGGGATGGAGCAGCCCTTCTGTGAGGAAAGGCTGAGAGAATTTGGATTGTTCAGCCTGGAAAAGAGAAGACTTAGGGATCACCTAACTGTAACCTTTCCAGTACCTGAAGGGTGCCTAAAAGAAAGATGTAGACAGACTTTTTACAAGAGGATAAGGGGAAATGGATTAAAACTAAAAGAGAGTAGGTTTAGGTTAGATATTAGAAAAGAATTCTTCCCGGTGAGGGTGGTGAGGCCCTGGCACAGGTTATCCAGAGAAGCTGTGGCTGCCCCATCCAGGGAAGTGACCAAGGTCAGGTTGGATGGTGCTCTGAGCAGCCTGGTCTAGTGAAAGGTGTCTTTGACATGGCAGGGGGCTGGAACTTGAATGATCATTAAGATCCTTTCCCGTCCAAACCATTATGTGATTCTCTGATTTTGGGTGGAACTTGGCCCTAATGGTCTTATGGGTTTGTCTCTGAACAAGCTGTTGAGTAAGACAACTGCAGAGAAAGTGGAATCTGTCAGGAATGATCATGGGGGCACAGTGAAGAAACCACAGCTCAACAACAAGCAGCAAAGACCCAACCAGAACGGCTGTCAGATCCGACGGCACCCAGGGACTGGAGCGACCCCTCCCGTGAAGGTGAGAGTGTGTGCTTCTCCTTCAGCATCCATCTGTTTGTCCCAGGAGGCTGTGGCAGAGCAAGATGTGTTTTCCAAGTCCTTGTGATTTTTGTGGTGTAGGCTGCAGCTTGAGAACTTGGAAACTAACGCTTGTCTTTTAAAGGAAGCTTTTGCAAGTCCTTGTTTCCAAGCGCAAGCCTTTGCCTCTGATTTTTGCAATCTGGTGGTTGTTACCTGTGCCTGAGGGTGGGAATAGTTACTTTAATGGCTTGAGAAAATAGGGCTTTCACCACTTTATTAGGAATACATACTTCTATTACCAGTGTTTAATGAGGGGGAGTTGTGGTATGTGGAGACAAGTGTCAGTAATACCACAAAATAAACTTGTCCAAAATTTGCAGCAAATGTTTCTAAGGCATGTAGGAAAAGAACAGCTGAGGAAAAGATAAAAGTGTGCCTGAAAGCTTTGTTGTAGTAGAACTTGGAGCAGATGCAGTGGAATCATGATTGCTCATCTTTCCAGTGATAAACCTTTTAATACAATGATGAATGATTATTCTCTCAGCAGAGTTTGCCCTTTTCAAATGACACACGATTTGTGAGAGCAGTGAGGCTTTGTAGTGTAACAAAAATGGTCCTGTGGCCAGGTGGCTTCGTGTTTATGCATGAAGGATAAGTTTGCCTGCTTTATTTGAAGGCAGTATATCTTGCTTTGTGATGAAAAACATTAGCAGGCATAATTGTATCATTTAAATCCAGTGATTTACGTCCCCTTCTGTCCTTTCTCCTCCTCTTCAAATCAAGAGCAGCAAAACAAAACATGTTTTGGGGGCAGCTTTCTGAGGACGGAGAGGGCAGGGCTGGTATAGGGAAAATAAAGGATCTTGAAGTGGAATGCAAGAGAGAAAAACATTATAATAATGTTCTGTAAGACTTACAGAACTGGATGAGCAATAGGAAAAAACATTTATTCTGGTAGTTTTGCAAACTAGGTAGAAAAATAAGATATGGTGTAGTGTGATTGTTTCAATCAGCTAGTTACAGAAAAGAGTGCAACAGAATATTACAAATATTTGGAGTTGCATGCTACTTATTAATAACTTGTAGCACAAGTTTTAATAGTTGTTTCCTTCCAAAAAAAGCAAGCTTTCTTTTATTTGAAAGCACATGATGGGGTCAGGAAGCTAACACCCATTTGTGATAGATAATCAAATGATCTCAACTTGCTGAACACCCCTTTTATTTTTTTCTTGCCCTTCTTTTTTGTCTTAACAGAAGAAACCGAAGCTGCTTGGTTTAAAAGACCAGTCTCTGGCAGAAGCCAGCAAGCATGGTGTGGGGACAGAATCTCTCTTCTTTGAGAAGGTGACAAATGGGGTGCAGAGGTTGCATGTCATTGGTGTATGTCCTTTGTTTGTATACATCTGGATTTTTATCACAGTGAAGTATGTGAGGTTTACACCACCCTGATAACATTTCTCAGCTTGACCTCAGATGTATCCTGTGACCTCTAAGTCAATTTTAAAAAACTGATGGAATTTTTTACATATGTCTTTTCCCCAAAGCTCCTTCTCCAACTTTCCACCCGCTGCTGCTGCAGTTTCTTTGCAGGAATGGGAATTTTTTTACTGTAACCCACACTCCAAATTGTTTTCCCCTTTATGAAATCGCTGTACAGTTGATGATGTGCATGGCATGTCTTACTGTGTTGGCACAGCTTGTACCCATCCACAACCACCTGCCTACAGTGGGGGAGCTCAGTTTACAAAGCAGCTAATTCACATTTACATTGGGCTGGGTTTTTTTTCCCCCTGAGATATTAATCTAATTAATTGCACAGTTGTTACCTGTTGCTGACTTAGCACACAGAACAAGTGAAGGAAACATGGGATGTTTCCAAGTGGTACCTTGGTGTCTTCTCTGAGATGTCCATACATTTCCTTATAGCTCAGAGGGGAGTACAGAATGATCTTAAAACAATCTTTTAAAGTAATATTCATGTGTCGATGACAGTCTTGGTTGCTCCCTGATGATGTGGTGAATTTTGCAGTGTACTGGAGACTAGGTAATGGTAACCTGGAACAAATTTATTGCCTGGAGGATGTGTAGGTGTTAACATGAGTAAACCTAGAAAGCCATGCTGTGGAATTATAACCGTAATGATGAATCCCTTAATAATGATAGATCTCAGTCTGATGCATAGATCCAACTGTTCCCGTGGGAAAGGTAATGGTGTTGGGATGGATAGTTTGGTTTCCTCATTCTGTGAAGATCAGGGTTACAGAAGCAGGATTGTCTGTGATAACCCAAGCTGGAAGCAGGCAGAGGCTGGAGAGGTGTTACCCAGGGCACAGGTCTCATACCTCTGCTCCCTACTTGAAATGTTCTCTGGAGTTTAAAGGCAGCCTGGGTGGGTTTGTGATGCTGCAGTTGTGACTGATGTTGTCCACAATTTTGTCATCCAGCTGTTAGGGGTTCTTTGTAGGACTTAATTCTTCACTTGCAACTCCTTTCTTAGAGTAATGCCCCAGAGCTGACGTTGCAGGGGATCCCCAGCATGGGAGTGGCTCTCACCAGTACCAGTTCATCTGGCCCTATTTGCAGGGCAAGTTCTCTATGTTTAGCTCACTTAAAGATTTGTGTGCAGCAGTGAGAAGCACAGTGTCAAATTCAGGTCTCCTGCTTCTCACCCTGTTTGATCTCACCCTGACAGCTACTCTTTTCCTCTTTTCTCCGCTCCATTAGGTCCGCAAAGCTCTGCGTAGCACAGAAGCGTATGAAAACTTCCTCCGCTGCCTGGTTATTTTCAACCAGGAGGTTATCTCCAGGACTGAGCTCGTGCAGTTGGTTTCTCCGTTCCTCGGGTAAGTCCAACCCCTTTCCCTACACAAGGCAAGAAGGTTAATCTTCTTGGTCTGTTTCTGTTGTGGAGCCAGGAAAGAAACACTGACTTCCATGGGCTTCTGCGCTGCCCTTTCGTATTCCTTATCTGAGAGAGAGGGATTCCCAGCTGTGTCTTGACAGGCAGCATGCAAGAGAAGTTGCTTACTGTGTTTCTTCATTTTCAAGAACAAAGAAAATTATTTAGCAGCTTATTATTGCAGTTTCTTCCTCTGGAATTACAGACTATGTCATCTGAGAAAAGACTGATTACCTAATTATATAGGAAATATCCCTCAGAAAAACCAGAGTGCTGATGTAAACTCACTGAAGTTTCCAAAAAGTGGCTGAATTCTGTCGTGAAGCCAAAAATGTTAAGGAACACAATGGTTTAAATAGGAACTATGACTTCCATGATTGTCAATACTGTACAGAACAACTCTTACTAATCGTCCAAAACCAACTGATGTCCTCTCATCAACTTTGGGCAGCAGGATTAATGTTCCTTCTGCCTGTGAATTGAGTTCCTGGTTCCAAGGGAGAAGGCAGTAGCAACATAAATTGGCTTCAGGACCCTATTACAGTGGCTGCTGTGCAAAGAAACTGCCCCAAGGAGCTTCCACTTGCTCCATACCTCCATTGGATTTAGTCAGGCATCAGCAGGATATTACCTTTAGGTAAGGTGCAGTATTTGACAAAAAAAGGTAAATCTGTATTTCTCCCATCTATTGCCTGTGCTCCTAACTCTAGGGATGAATATTTGCATTGGGGAAGGTATAATACAGCTTTTTTTATTCTGGAGTTGGACATTATCTTTTGCAATGAATAAGCAGTGACTCAATTAGCCTCAGTAACAGGTTCAGTTCCTTGTATCACTGGAGCTTTGCATGAGTGGATTTGAACAAATGCAGTATTTTAGCCTAATAAACTCTTCAGGAAACTTTACAAACAGGCGAACTTGGGCCTTGCAGATAAAGGCTTCTCCATGATTTGTGCTTCTCTGTGTAGTCTGGTTGAAGCAATTGCTCAGCACTGAAACCTTTTGCTGTGTAGGTACAGAATCTCTTTTCAGTTGTTTCTTGCTGCTTTTGGAAAGGAATGGTCTGGTTTAAGGTCCAAACCATTGGCAAACAACTAGGCATCTGGCATAAGTTTACTACAGGGGTAGTTTGGGAGACCCAGATGTGACCCTGCCATGAGTGCACTCCTTGCAGCGAAAGCTCTGGCTGCTTTTCCTTGCTTGACACTAATCCTAAAGCACCCTAGTTGCAGCAAGAGAGCAGTCCACCACCTGATCAACAACAGGTTCCTGCTTCCCACCTGGTCAGGCTCTGTGGAAGTGGGATTGAGCAGAGAGAGTCCTCTCTCACCGTATTGATAATTCAGAAGGGTGTCTTGGGCACTGTCTGTAGCAATCAGTTCAGCATCACAGCTCAGCACTGTTTGATTTCTACTCAGCTCATTTTTCACTTCGTTCCTCTTATTTTTAGGAAATTCCCAGAATTGTTCACTTGGTTTAAAAACTTCCTGGGGTATAAAGAGTCTGTTCACATGGAGACGTATCCAAAGGAACGGGCTACTGAGGGGATTGCCATGGAAATAGACTATGCCTCCTGTAAGAGGCTGGGCTCCAGCTACCGAGCCTTGCCCAAGAGCTACCAGCAACCCAAGTGCACGGGGAGGACTCCACTGTGTAAAGAGGTAAGGTGGGAATTGTGTGGCAGAGGAAGGCTCTTCGCAGCCTTTTCAAAGGGTTGGAGCAAGGGCAAGCAAAATGGAACAGGACGGGGGGTGTTATTTTGTATCCCTGCGCAGCGTTGAAAAGGTTCTTGGGGATGTTAGGGTGTCTGGTGGTGCTGGGCATGGAGCTGGGGCCAGGCAGCTGCCTGCTTAGCACTGATCCAGCACTGATCCATGCTGCTCCTGCACCCAGGTGTGTGTGGGCAACACCATCCTGGCTCAGGATCATCACGGTACGTGTCAGAGCCCGAGGTGAGCACACCCGAGGTATTCCTAGTGTTACTCCTCCAAATATCTGGATCATATCCAGAACCTACTGCACAGGGCGAGGCGTCAGTCTAGGAATTGGGTTATGCTGGAAGCTGGCTGGGAGTTGGGATACCCATGTGGCTTTGATGGTTGGCATCAGCTCCTCTCCAGTGGTGTTTGTGAAAGGGTTGCATGGAGCATTGATAAGCAGCTGGAAAAAACCCCACTAAATAGTTATGATGTTTAATTACTGACCTAATGCTTCCACATTTTATTTATGATGTTTTACGTAGTACAACCTGTGAAAGGAACATTAAGATTACAAACTCAAACACTCCAAGTAGGAAATGATAGAATTAGTTTTCTGTGTGGTCTTCGTGTGATCTCAGGGATCCTTTACAAGATAGCATGTAATTCAAGATTATTGCTACCTTTTCCCCTAAATTCCCACTTAATCTGCTTTCAGAGTTGTCTCTAGGCCAGCTTTAAAATAAAATCACGTTTTCCATAGACAGATTCTCCCATGTATTCCCTCACATGCCTCTTTGTTTCTCCCTGAAATGTTGAGTTTTTAATTTAAGTCCTGACACATCTCTCAAAAACATCTTGTGTGATGCAATTACAAACTTTCCTTCCTGTGAGAATCTAATGACTCAGTTGTTCAGGCTTCGGGTTTATGAAAACTGGGCCTGGCTTTCAAGACTGCCTGCCAAAATCGTCATTTCTTTGCCCTTAGCATCTCTGAGGTTGGGGAGTTTTTTAATTTATTTTTTAATGTTCTGTTCCTATATTGAAAGCTGCAAGTGCTCAGCTGCTTCGTTATGAAAGGTGATGCTGGGGTATGTTTTATACTCCCAATTAGCCTTATTTGGAGGCAGCAACTGAATCCTGTCTGTCAGGTCTGCTGTGGTGACCACCCAGTGTTGGCAGTGGTGAATAACACACGAGAAACCAGCTGGTTGCGCTTGACTAATCCAAAGTAGCAGAAAAGCTCCTTTCACCTCTATTTTTCTTTTCCCTTGCAAGTTTTTTCCTAACAGCTCCACGTAGTGAGTTTTTCAGACTGCCGGGATGTTTGGGTTCTGGCTGTTTGGGGTTGCTCTGTGAATGCTGGGCTTTGGAAGGGGCACACGGTTTTTCCAGCTGGGGAATTAGATCGTCCCATCAGAAAACTGAGCTTGGACCTGGCTAAGCATGGCTCCCTTGGAACACTGACCATGACTCTTGTTCTCCCTCTGTCTCCCTCAAAGGTTTTGAATGACACCTGGGTCTCCTTCCCATCCTGGTCTGAAGACTCCACATTTGTGAGCTCCAAGAAGACACAATACGAAGAGCACATCTACAGGTGTGAGGATGAACGTTTCGAGGTAAATTGTTTTCTCCTTGATTGATGTCTCAGAAAGCTCTGTTCTGTGAACAGCTAATGAGCTTGATGTAATGATAGCTTTAATGCCACATCTTAGAATCTCTTTTTATTGTGTCTGTTACAATAAAAATTTTTAGGCATAAAAGCTTGTGTGTTCCCTTAATGCAAGAAGCAGTGGCTGCATAACCACTGAGTTGCCATCACTGCCCCTCACTTTTTCTTGGAGCTCTTGGTTCACCCCACTTCACATTAAATTGTTGAATGACCAGCATGGAATTGCTGCATGTTTTCTGTTCATCCTGCCCACGCAGTGCATGAGAACATGCATTCCCCTGTAATCATCAGAAAAACGATACATTCAGGATGTTAAATGACTGACATCTTGACTGGAAGTGGAAGTTAGCTTGGCAATTACCTGAATCCACTCAGATTTGGTACATCCTTTTGTAGACTAACTGTCAGTTGTGTTCTATTTCCAGCTGGAAAATGTAATTTCCGAACAGTATAATTCTGGTAGCCTTTAAATTCTTATGCAGTATTATCTAGGTAGCAGATAAAATATAATTGGATTATTTTAGAGCAGCTGAACACAAAAGTGCTCTAGTACACCTTGTTAAACAGGCACGGCTTCTTGTTTCATGTCACTTGAATGTTTGCCTCCGTGAAGTATCATGTTTTGTCTATTCAACGATGGCTAATGCGCTGTTCTCTCCAGCTGGATGTTGTCTTGGAGACCAACCTGGCAACCATCCGCGTTCTCGAGGCAATCCAGAAGAAACTGTCGCGCTTGTCTGCCGAGGAGCAGGCCAAATTCCGGCTGGACAACACCCTGGGGGGCACCTCGGAGGTGATCCACCGCAAGGCTCTCCAGAGGATATATGCTGACAAAGCCGCCGACATCATCGATGGGCTTCGGAAGAACCCATCCGTGGCTGTTCCCATTGTACTGAAAAGGTACTGACTGCCCTAGCACCCTGCCCCAGGTGCTCTTCCAAAGGGTGACACACCGTATGTGGTCCAAATCTATGGAAAAGTGGCCGATTTCTGCCCCTAAGGGGTGTGACCTCCACGAGGCTGTAGATTTGCCCTGAAGGGTTGTGGCTGCCCCATCCCTGGAAGTGTTCAAGGCCAGGTTGGATGGGTCTTGGAGCAACGTGGTCTAATGGAAGATGTCCCTTCCCATGGCGTGGGGGTGGAATGAGATGAGCTTTCAGATCCCTCCCAACCCAAACTATTCTGTGATTCTATTCTATGAAATTAAGAAGTTCATATATGTTCTGGTCAGTTGGTGTATTCCATAATAATCACCCAGAAAGAGGGTTTTACCCTTCTGAAAAAAATCCTTACAGTTCAACTGGAAAGATATAGAGCTTTTGTTGTCTCCTCTTAAACCTTGTTTCTTCCCCAGTGTCAGAACCATGTGTAAGATAAGGAAACTGTACTGTGTGGAGTGTCCTAGGGCTAAATGTGATCCCTTTCCAGTCCCATGGCTGTGGGCTCAGATCATGGTGGCTGTGCTACCCTCAGATTCCCAGTCCTGTTTCTGTTGTCAACCTCCCCTTCCTCAGTTAAGAAAAGGGAGTGGATGCTGCAACTCCTTGGGGCAGCTCAAGGAGATGTATGAGCAGTAGATACTCTTTCTCGGTCACTTTTTGTCTCTGTGGGACTGTTGGTCTTGTGTTTGGGTTCTGGAGCTGGAGGTAGCAACCTTCCTGTGATACCTAGGTCCTAGTTTTTCCACCCTACTGCAAGGACACTCTTCTTGAACTGAGTCAGGGATGCTTTGCTTGGGATACTGAGTCGAGGTTCAGGAGTCCATTCCCAGGTCACTCAGGTGTCCGTGCTTTGTTCATCATCCAAACTAAGCTGCTCCTGTTTCACAGCTGGAGCTACATGACTTCCTGGAGATTTCTGAGAGACCAGGACCAACTCTTTTGGCTTTTCTGTCCCTTTATCCCCTCTCCTTACTGTGGACAGCAGGGCTACTTTGTTTAGGTGGTTTTACTTGGATGTGAAAAAAAAACCAGAATTTTTTCTCCAGAGAGCATGTCCAGGTGTAAACCTCCTTTCTTTGAGATGTCTTTCATTCCTGCCCATTTCATCACGAGTTCAGCTCTTCTCAACACTCACCAGGAGCCATGGACCTGGGGTTTTCTGACATGCTCACCTCTTAGCTCACCCTTGTTTTCTCAATCCAAGGTTAAAGATGAAAGAGGAAGAGTGGCGAGAAGCCCAGAGAGGATTTAATAAAGTCTGGCGAGAGCAGAATGAGAAGTATTACCTGAAATCCTTGGACCACCAGGGCATCAACTTCAAGCAGAATGATACCAAGGTCCTGAGGTCAAAGAGTCTTCTCAATGAGATTGAAAGCATCTATGATGAGGTAAGATAGTCACCAAGAGTTTCCTTCCCTCAAGCTTATGTACTTTGCTAGTGCAGTTTCAGTTCCTGTTCCTCGCTGCCCGATGAGGGAGGAAGTCTGTTCACTGGCAGAGCTTTCTGAAAGGCTCTTGGATGGAGAGGGGTGATTTATGCTGATTTCTGTGCTGTATTTCTCCTTTGTAGAGGCAAGAGCAGGCTTCAGAAGACAATGCTGGAGTCGCCACAGGCCCACACCTCTCGCTAGCCTACGAAGACAAGCAGATCCTGGAAGATGCTGCCTCTCTCATCATCCACCACGTGAAGCGGCAGACGGGAATCCAGAAAGAGGACAAGTACAAAATCAAGCAGATCATGTATCACTTCATTCCAGACCTGCTGTTTGCTCAGCGAGGTGAACTCTCAGATGTGGAAGAGGAGGAAGAAGAGGAAATGGATGTGGATGAAGCTACTGGGGCTGCAAAAAAGCACAACGGCGTTGGGGGCAGTCCTCCCAAAACCAAGCTGATGTTCAACAACACGACGGCCCAGAAGCTGCGGGGCATGGATGAGGTCTACAACCTCTTCTACGTTAACAGCAACTGGTACATCTTCATGAGGCTGCACCAGATCCTGTGCTTGCGGCTGCTGCGGATCTGCACCCAGGCCGAGCGGCAGATCGAGGAGGAGACGCGGGAACGGGAGTGGGAGAGGGAAGTGCTGGGCATAAAGCGAGACAAGAGTGACAGTCCTGCCATCCAGCTGCGACTGAAGGACCCCAGTGAGTGACTTCTGATGGAAGGCTGGGGGAGAAAGGTGCTTCTGTTTGTAGCGTGGTAACAGGGCTTGTTTGGTGTCTTCAGGCATGTGACAGCAGTGACCCTTAAAGATTGGGGGTTCTCTTTTCTTATCCCTGGGCAGCACTAGGAAGGTGGGAAGATATGGGGAACATGGGACTTGAATAGCAGAAGGATAATATGCAGCAGTTATTTCATAAAAGCTTTCATTTTAGACTTACATACCAAAAGTATCTTTCAAGCTTCCTAACTAAAAACTTTTCTTAAAAAGTCTTTCAGAAATAAAGACCTCATGGAGGAGGCTAGAGATAGAAAGCAAGAGATTAAGGAAAGAACTGTGGCCTTAAAAGGAGTTATTCGTGTTCATAAAAGACAAGTTTAACCCTATTCCAGTAACTCTTCAACTTGAATGGGTCACCTGAGGACCAAAACTCAGAGCAACCCTTCTTGGGGGGGTGGTATGTTCATCTCTCCCCTTCTCTCCTGTTGCAGTGGACATTGATGTTGAGGATTATTACCCAGCCTTCCTGGACATGGTGCGCAACCTCCTGGATGGGAACATGGACTCGTCGCAGTATGAGGACTCCCTGCGCGAGATGTTCACCATCCACGCCTACATCGCCTTCACCATGGACAAGCTGATCCAGAGCATCGTTCGACAGGTGACTGCAGCAAAGCCTGGGAAGTAGGTGGGGCGGGGTGGAGAAAGCAGACAGGTTGTTTTCTGCACACTGGAGGCAGAGTGTTGTGTGCCTAAATGGAGAATTTCAGGGGCAAGCAGGTAAATTCAAGGTGGTTTTTAACCGTCATGTAGAGACATGGCAGAAGGTGATTTCTGATCCATTTAAATTATTGAGAATATCCTCCACATGTATACAGAGTTCTTGTTGTTTTCTGGATGTTTTAGGATGTAAGTATTTAAAGCATCTCCAGAGTTAATTTAGCTTTAACTTTGAAAAAAAGTTAAATGACATTTAAATAGTTCCTTTGCTTTCCGTCAGTGCTGTAGGAGCAGTGTGTGCCTTTTCTAAAAACGTTTGTCTCTTTTTATCTGGCTGCCGGAGTAGCTTATTTTGGCTGTTAAACTCCAGTCCTTTTTTTTGGGCTGGTAGGAAGAATGTGTGAGCAAGGGAAAAATTCTTATTGTGTGTTTTTTGTACTACAAAGACCAAAAACAAACACAAGGGGCTGAAAGTGGAATGGCCTGAAAGGCCTTTCCTCTTTCAGAAGGGTAGAGTTGCTCTTCAGAAGCCCTTCAGTCCAGAGATTAACTGAACTCAGAAGACAGTCGGAGAGACTTTTGATTTTTAAACTTGTACAAAATATGGATTTGATCCTAAACCTCCCACCTCTTCCCTCAAACACAGCAGCAGCCTCTTGGTGAGGAGGGGATATACTGTGTCACGGCACTCTGGCCCTTCCTCCCCTGCTGCTGATCAGAGTATTCCCTGCCTGTAGTTTTTCTCTGAGTAGTTGTATTTCACCACCTCCTCATTTTTTTTTTAAAGCTATTATGGCTTTTTTACAGAGCAGCAGTGATCATCTGCAACCGGAAGAAGCTAAACTCATGCCTTTTCAACTTTTTTTTTTTTTCTCCTTTTGCTTGAGCTTAAACGCCTGGTTTAAGCTCACGGTTTATTTCTTTCTATTCTGTGCTGATGGTCACGTAGCAGCCTTCCCCCGGCAAACACCCTGCCCCTGTTCTTCCTTTTTGCAGCTCCAGCACATAGTGAGCGACGAAATCTGCGTGCAGGTGACAGACCTTTACCTGTCGGAGAACAGCAACGGAGCCACGGGAGGTCTTCTCGCTTCCCAGTCTTCTCGTACGCTTCTGGAGGCCACGTACCAGCGCAAAGCTGAGCAGCTCATGTCCGAGGAGAACTGTTTCAAGGTAGAGCTGGGCCGTGAACCACAGTGTAAAAGCAGCACGAGCCCTTTAAGAAGGGAGAGGCACCAGTCTTTTTTAAAAAAAGACCCTTGTTCAGGCAGCCAAAAACGAAGAAAATTAACCCCATCCCAGCCAAAACCGGCACACGTGTTGCCAGCTTTTGGGACGTAGGTTAATGCTTCTGTAAGGGCCCCTCAGAAATGAGGTTTGAAGGAGGAATGTATTTCCTGGAACACCAGTCAGTATCCCCTGTGCTTCACAGCAGCTTTGGGCTGTATCATACTGACTGCTTGGCTGTCACTGGTTTTAATTTGGTAGTTCAAACTCTCCTGTTTCTCTGGTGTCTCAGTTTTGTTGACTGTGGGGAGATTTGCTACTACTGCCTGGGCATTAAATCCCTGCTGCCTGCATACATTGCTAATAAACCTGTGCTAATCAAATCCATACTTCCTTTGCCAAAGAGGCAGGAAGTGGTCAGGCCCTTTCTGAGCCTGTAAAGTACTTTGGATAAAAGCCTCAGTGTATAATATCTCTTCCCTTGCCCTCAAACTTATTCTGGGGGCTCAAAAGGGTTTCCCTTAAAAGTCTACCAACCTTCTTCATTCTCCCTTTGCCCCAGTGGGATGTGAAGGTGTTTTTTTCTATTTCAAACATATTACTGAAGTCCCTTCTGCTCTTTCTTTATAGCTGATGTTCATTCAGAGCAGAGGTCAAGTTCAGTTAACCATTGAGCTGCTGGATACAGAAGAGGAGAACTCAGATGACCCTGTGGAAGCAGAGGTATGGATAGCTTGTCCAGAGAGCTGACTGTGAGGGTCAACATTGCCCTGGACCAGTGTGTGGTGTGGTCTGTTAGCACAAGACAAAGAAACATCAAAGCATGCCATAAAGCTTTCAATGAGCAGGCAAATTCTTCTTGGCTTATTTTGTGTTAGAAAATGCTCAAAACCCTATAGAGAAACATTGTACCTGCCTTTTGGGGGATAAGATGCACAGAGCCTTCAAAAGTGATCTTGTGTTCATCTGTATGACTTCCAGCTTAGCATCCTTAACCATCCCATGTCCGGTGGGAAGGCAGTGGCTGATGTGTGCTCTGTGCTTGCTTTCAGCGCTGGTCAGACTATGTGGAGCGATATGTCAACTCCGATTCTACCTCCCCTGAGCTCCGGGAGCACCTGGCCCAGAAACCTGTCTTCCTGCCCAGGTGAGTGGCCAGGCTGAGCTGTGAAAGGACCTTAAAAGACCATCTCATTCCAACTCCCTGCCATGGGCAGGGACACCTTCCACTAGGCCAGGTTGCTCCAAGCCCCATCCAACCTGGCCTTGAGATCCACCAGCTACATCCAGCCTGCTAGTGCCAGAGAGTGAGCACTAATTCCAAGAGCGTTTCTCTGATTTGCAGGAATCTGAGGCGGATCCGTAAGTGTCAGCGTGGTCGGGAGCAGCAGGAGAAGGAAGGGAAGGAAGGAAACAGTAAAAAGTCCATGGAGAACGTGGAGAGCTTGGACAAGCTGGAGTGTAAATTCAAACTGAACTCCTACAAGATGGTGTACGTGATCAAATCGGAGGATTACATGTACAGGAGGACCGCGCTGCTGCGAGCTCAGCAGGTAGGAGCCAGCAGGAGAACTGGGGTGGGCTGCTGGTGTTTCCTGGGACCCAGGGGAGGGGAAGGAAGCGCTGCCTCTCTGGCTGCTCTGGAGCTGTAAAGATTTGGGTTTATTCAAGATGACAAGAGCTTGTGACTCTGGATTGGTGAAATTCAGGAGGATTCCGTTGGAGACAGCTGATTTGGTCGTCTGAATGCTTTGACAGCTCTCCTTTTCTCGTCCCATGGGAATATTTCCATCAACTTCAGTCATGTGTTTAGATACGTAAAACAACTACTTACCACGTTTCTTCCTGATGAGATACAAATAATGGTTTTATTTCATTAGTTTTAAAGTAATTCTGTTAAACTTGCATCCACTTCAGATGAATGTTTTATTGCGGTAGTGACTCTTTGAAATGCTGGTAGTGAGGATTTTGATTTAATTCTATCTCTCCCATTCAACTGGCACAAACCTCAAAGAGAAGTTAAGCTCATAAACAGAGAACCTGAACACAGATTCTTGAAGTGTTAAATATATAACGTGCAGCATAGCCCCTGATTACTGGAATACATTGAAAGATCTGTGGAAGTTACATTGTATTTTGGATACAAATCTATTGGATTCAGCAGTTAACACCACAAAGCAGTCAGTCTTTGGGAGAAGAACAAAACAAATAATAAAATCCATAAATTTTAATCCGGAGGTTTAATTATATTGGCTGTTTTCAATTATGACTGTAGCCATGGCTTTATACCATCTGTCTGGGATTTTACGTTCCTTAGGCAGACACTTTTACTCAAAAAAGTGCACGGTTCTTCCTCTCCTGATGTTTCTCTTAAGCCAAAGCTTCTCAAGCCTTTTAGACCTGACCCAGGTCTTAATTTTCCATAGTAGTTGTGGAAAATTACACCCCGATATGTGTAATGCATGTTCATCTTGCTCTTTCCTGAGACTGTACCCCTCTGTGGGAACTGGAGACAGACCCCAAGGGCTGGGAAGAGCAGGGCTTGCCTGGTCCTGGGTGCTGGAGGAGAAGGGAGACAGCAGCATCTTCTGGGCAATGCAGAAGGGACTCTGAGCTGGGCATGCAAGTTTCAGACTCCCATGGGATATGTTCTGTATTGCCAGCCTGAAAGCTGCTGTACTAAACAAAGAGCATAAACCTTTTGGTATTTCCGAGCCCATTTTGCTACTAATTTTCTTGGAGAGGAGAGCTGGGGGACCTTAATCAGAGCTTTCCCTCTGTCGTTAGCCCAGTGTCTGCGTTACAAATTCCCTCTGTGTTTGATCCCCTTGGTTGTGTCAGCCAGTAGCCAAGCTTTGTGTAATGCTGCAGTCTGGGGGACCAAAGCTGCCTTTTTCTAACTCCTCTCCCTGTTTCTGTAGTCCCACGAAAGAGTGAGCAAGCGGCTGCACCAGCGTTTCCAGGCCTGGGTGGACAAATGGACCAAGGAGCACGTGCCCCGCGAAATGGCAACCGAGACAAACAAGTGGCTCATGGGTGAAGGGTTGGAGGGCTTGGTGCCCTGCACCACCACCTGTGACACAGAGACCCTGCACTTTGTCAGCATCAACAAGTACCGTGTCAAATACAGCACAATATTCAAGACACCCTAGAAGTCCCCCGGGGCGAGGGAAGAGCCCGGGAGATGTGTGTGTGTGTGCGCGCGCATCCAGGGAAGGAGGAAGACGCCTTTCTCCCCTCACTGTGTATCTCCGTAACACATGGCCACTTGACTAGTGCGTGGCTGGTACAACCCGTCACCAGCGGGATTCCCTGTGGGGATGTGGGTCTCCGCCTAGGACCACGGGCTGCCGGCCCTTTTTGGGTGAGAAGGACCCTTCTCTGAACTGAACCATCCCAGAGAAACACAACAAGCTCGTACACACCAGCAGCGTTGAGGCTTTGACTCCCCGGAGGCCCTAAGCGGCGAGGAAGGAGAACTGGATGCTCTCCATCACTGGACCACTTGGATGTGTCCCCAAAATCCCCAGGTGCCTGTCACCACTGGATTCTCCTCCCTTTATGGGCTCTGGCACGGGGCCGTGGGGCAGCAGACCCTGGGTTTTCTCGCTCCCTCTTCTCCCTCCCAGGCTGGACTCACCCCGTGCAGATCGGTCTGTCCTTTCTAGTGCCAGTGGAACTGTTTTATTTTTATTTTGGGTTGGTTTGGTTTTTTTTTTTTGTACCTGCTTGTTTACTAGACTCTCCTAGTGCCATGCACCAGCTTTTCACACACATGTACGTACACACACACAGCAGAGAACAACACGATTTTAACATGTTACCCTCCTTTTTTGTAAATAAATGTACAAATTGTCAATTTTTTGGGGGTTTTTGTTTGTTTGTTGGTTGGTTGGTTTGTTTTGCTTTGTTTTGTTTTTTTTTTTTTAATTAAAGAAAGTATGCTCAATGTGCTAGCATAACTGTACTAGCTTCTTGTGTACCATAGTACCAGGTGGCTTGATAATTAGTACTGACAGACAGACAGACCGATGGAGACATTTATTACACTTTTTACCAAAGGGAGTTACCATTGTAGTGCTTTTGTGTGGAAACTTTTTTCTCCTTTTTTTGTAAATAAAAGAAATAATGTCTTTGTTCTTAACTGGAGGAAGACACTCACTCACCCACAGCCCTGTTCCTGGTCTGAAAGGCACTGTGCAATATACAGTTTTTGGGGTGGGGAAGGGGAGGGAAGGGAGGTGTACGAATTTTATAAGATTGGCTTCACAATCCAAGAGGAAAAAGCAGAGGTAGCATGTGTGTTTGGGGGTTAAACAACTGAGGTATAAGCAGCCTATGAGAGATATAAATATACAGTATAAAATTTTAATTTTTTTATTTTGGGGGGGGGCGTTGGTGGGTAATTTTTATCCACCTCGTCTTCCAGCTCCAAGGATCTTCGCTTTTGGGAAGTATTGCTGAGCTACTTAGCTGGAGATGATTGTGCTGATACATTTTTCCCTTTCTGTGTTGGAGAAAACACCATGGGAAGTACCAAACCAGTATTTGATAGAGCTGCTCTGCATGTGTGTGTGTCTGTGTGTGTGCAAGAGCAGAGCGAGGGGTAGGGGGGTCTCAGAGTGTTTCACTCCTGAAATCCACATATGTATTTTTTTAAGCAGATAAGTGTAACACCGGCAGATATTTAAAGCACGTGGGAAGATTCTGATTTTAAAAATAAAGAAGTCAACACAGACTTTGTAAGCCACGACAACCACAACTGCACTGTCTCCTCAAAGGGGGCAGATTTCCTTGCACAAATCCATGCTGCCAGTCCTACACACCCGGCATGGCTTCCCTGGATGGGGAGCCACGGGCAGGGCTCTTTTGCTGCTTCAACCTCTCCCATGGATTTATTGAATTCTAAGACAGCAGGTTCATAGAATCATAGAATGGCCTGGGCTGAAAGGGACCTTAAAGATCATCCAGTCCCAGGTTGTTTCCTGGCACTGGAGCTCCCTCCCTTCCACAGGGAGAGGCTGGGGAGCAGGGCCAGAGGGGGACCTGAAGCCAGGGTGAAAGCAGGTGGCCCCCCAAGGGGCCACTACTCATTGGCAGCCAATGCACAGCAGGCAGATCTGGAACAGGAGCCTCCTATGGAGAAAGGGAAAGAGAGGGAAGAGAGCCCCCGATGGGGAATATTCACACACTGCCAGCAATAAGTCACCTGTCTCATTTCTCCTGCTTCGCTGTAACCAGCCAGGGAGGTGCTCTCGCGTGTCCTCTTCCATTCCAAAGGTGTCATGCATGCTCCCCCGCTAGTTCCCCCCTTTTTTTATCCTGTTGTATGCTCAAGATGATCCGGAAGGGAAAATTTTGGGTGATCTAGACTTTTGACCAGCTTAGAAGTAACAGCTGCTGCTTTTGGTGGGTGTCTTGTCCCAGGAGCCTGTGCCTGCCTGTCACTGAGGCAAGGGTGGCTGGCCAGGTCCCCAGGGCACACCGCGGGGACACCTCTGCCTCCGGTGCTCCAGGCGGCATCCCAGCCTGTACAATAGCAGAGGTCAGTTGTTTGGGTTTTTTTTTTTTTTTATCTCCCATTTTATTTGGTCTTGCTTTTTGTATTCTGTAACGTGATCCTCGGCCCACGACCCACGTGATCTCTATACCAATGTTTTAAACTTGAGTGTGGCACGGTATTTCTATTAAAGCATCAGGGCTGAGCGTCGTGTGCAGATTCTTCCTTCCCTCCTGATGATACAGAGTGGCATTTTGGGGGGGGCGGGGGGGCGATTTTGAGGCGAAGCGGGGGCGTGGAGGAGGAGAGGTGGGTGCAGGATTGCTCAGGCTGAGGGGCAGCGATGAGGCGGGTTCTGCCTCCTCACACGGGGAGCGCTCGGCGGGCCCGGCCCTCCCCGGGACAGGCCCTCAGCCCCGCGGAGCACCCTCTAGGCGGAGGCGGCCCGGCTGGAACCGGGATTCCGGGATTCTGGGATTCCGGGTTTCTGGGATTCCGGGATCCCGGGGTTCCGGGCTCCGGGACTGCCGGGCCGCGCCTGCGCCGCGCAGGGCGGGCCCCGCCTGCGCCGCCATGGCCGCGCCCCGCCACAGGCGCACGGCGCTGGAGCGCGTCGAGAAGTTCGTCTCCGACACCTACTTCACCGACTGCAACCTGCGGGGCAGGTGGGCGGCGGGGAGGCCTCTCCGCTCCTCCTCCCCCGGGGCACCCCCGGGGCGCTGGTGGGCGGCCGGGCCAGCTCGCGTGTGTCCCCTTTGGGGGGGGGGGGCACCCTGCCCTCGGGCGCTGCCGGGGCTCGGGGGGCTCGGTGAACACACACCGAGGGAACAAATCGCACACAGAAAACACACACCCCGGACAGCCACGGCACAGCCTTCCCCGCTCCGCCAGCCTCTCTAACACGGCGCTTCATTACTCTGTGATTTGTTAATCCTGTTGAGGGTGTTGAGTAGCAGCTGGGGAAAACAGGGTGCTCCCTGTCCCACCCCCGGGCTCGCCCTTGCGGGACTGACCGTACTAATATGTCGTGGCCATCTTCGACCTCAGGCTTTTTGGGGATCGCTGTCCACCGGCATCGCTCTCCTGCTTCCAGACTCCGCGGCGCATCTCTTACGATGAGGCTGTTGTGGGGGAATTCAGGCCGGCTGAAGTGGGAGAGTCCTTCGGGCCCACGTGAGTACAGGATTTCGGTGGTGCTGTGACCGTGGTGGGGTTGGAGCTCACGTCTCGTGTGTGTGTGTGTGAGTCCTCACGAGTTCTTAATGGTGAAGAAAGGAGATGATAATCCTTTTCCCCCTGAGTGCTCAAAGGTGTCTGCCCAGAAGCCTTTAGGGAGATTTCATGAGGAAACAGCCCAAGCTGTGTCAGTTTCCCAGGAGAGTGAAGAGCCCGGTTCATGGATCCTTTCTTCTGAGAGCTGTTTGTGATCATGGTTGTGTCCCTGATGCTTAGGTGGGGGATGTTTGCTTTGTCAGGTTTGGGAGAAGATTTTTATGCCAGCATTGGTCAGACAAGATGCCAGTGACTGTTTCTCTGGGGTCCCAGAGGGGCATAGATTAAATCAAGTCTGTATGGACAGGTGGCATTGTTGTGTTTGAATCCCATCAAACTCATGGGCTGCCCTCACTCAGCCTTCTCCTTGGAGGCTCTAAGGAAGAGCTCAAAGGAAGCTTTCTCTAAGGAGGCTCTAAGGAAGAGCTCAAAGGAAGCTTTCTCTAAGGAGGCTCTCCCTGGGGAGAAAGTCACACCGTGGGCTGAGGTTGCTACTTGCTCTCTTCCAGGTGGGAGACATGCTGGTTTAAGGTGGAGCTGAGCATCCCCCTGGCATGGGCAGGGCGGGAAGTGCACTTTGTCTGGGAGAGCGATGGGGAGGCCATGGTGTGGCGAGATGCCCAGCCTGTCCAGGTAAGGAGGCATGGATCAGGGGTGTGACAGATGCCCTGCTATGTACAGAATGGCGACTTTTTACGTCCCTGCTGTGCTGTGTGGTGGTGCCTGCAGGGTTTATGTTGCTGCTGGGGCAGCAGCAGCTTCTGTGCTGATTGCTCTTGTGGGAATCATTATCCCACACCATATGGGACCAGACCCCTCCATCCAGCTGGACTTTGGTTGAATGTGCCATCTTCCTGTGCAGGGATTGACTAAGGAAGGTGAGAAGACCAGCTACATCCTGACAAGCAGCCTGAAAGAGTCAGAGCCCCACAGGTGGGTGGTCAGTCGAGCTCCTCGCCACTGGGTGAGCTTGGTATTGTTGGAAGACAGGAGGCCAGGGTGAGACATCCTCATCTGTGTCCTGGTGCTTGTGACCTGCTTGCTGATGGTTTCCTTTTGGTCCCACAGCCTGACACTGTACGTGGAGCTGGCCTGCAATGGGCTCTTTGGAGCTGGCAAGGGCAGCATGATTGCCCCTCCCGACCCAGACAGGAGGGTCACCCTGAACAAGGCTGAGCTGGTCATCTTCAACAGAGATGTCTACGAACTGCTGGTAGATCTGGAAATACTGCTGGACATGGCCCGGGTATGGGAGCTCCTTCTCTTCCCTTCTCTCACCCTTTCCATAACTTCATTGTATCTCCTCCTCCTGCTGTTCCATGACCTGAGACCCTGAAGGAGAATATGTTTGCTGCTTCTGCTTTAGCACAATTGACTCTGTCTAGACTTGATGATCCTTGTGGGTTCCTTCTAACTCAGGATATTCTAGAATAGGGGAAAACTGAACAGAGGGAAACCATAGGTGTTTTTTCATCCACTTTCTGCTCCAAAGTAGGATCTGTTAACCAGAGTCCCCTGGGATGTGCATATGTATAACTTGGATTTAGAAGGCATGTGAGAAAAGGCACAAGACTGTGTTTGTGAAGCAGGGACATGGTGTTTACCTGGTACCACTGGCTGAGACGGATGTTGGAAGGAGGTACCAGGTTGTCCCTGAGGCAGGTGATGAGCTGATACGGTGGCCTGAGTAAAACTGTTATGCCTCCCAACCCCAGCTTCTCGGGGAGGAAAACCAGAGGAGTTTCCAGGCACTGTACACTGCCAACCAGATGGTCAATGTGTGTGATGTTACGGACCCCTCCACCTTCCCTGCTGCCCGTGACCTGGCTGCGACCATCTTCAGCCAGAGGAACGGCGAGAGCCAGCACACCATCCATGCCATGGGGCACTGCCACATTGACTCTGGTGAGAGCAGCACACGCTCCCTCTTCGCTCACATGGAGGCCAGGGCATGCTGCCCAAGGGGAGAGTGGGCTGCCCTTGGGCTTCAGGCACTGGATACCATGCCCTGAGGCACACAACTGCTTTTTCATGGAGGCAGGGGAGTGTGGGGTGCCCTTTGGAGCACTGATGGGGCTGGGGATGAGGGATGAATTATAGACTGCTGTCTTCCATCTGTTGGGCTTCACCCCTCGATTTACTGTCCCAGGAGGGGTTTCAGAGGGGTTCTAGCTCCAGGAGGAGCTTGTGTTGAGTAATAACTATGGTGGGGCCATGCCTGTCCCCGCAGCCTGGCTGTGGCCCTATGAGGAGACCATCCGTAAGTGTGCTCGGAGCTGGGTCACCGTGGTCCGCCTGATGGAGCGCAATCCGGAGCTCACCTTTGCCTGCTCCCAGGTCAGTGATCTCCCTCTGGAGACCTCTCCTCTACTCATGGCATGTTACTTCTCCAGCAAAAAGAGATGAGGGGATGACCAGAAGTGTTGCAGAGAGGAGGGACCTGGTTGTGGAGTGGTAGAGAGCTGAGGCTGATCTCTGTTCTCTGGCAGGCACAGCAGTTTGAGTGGGTGCGGAGCTGGTACCCTGGGCTCTATGCACAGATTCTGGACTTCGTGGCCAAGGGGCAGTTCATTCCTGTTGGAGGCACCTGGGTGGAAATGGTGAGTAGCACGGTGAGCCTGGCTTGCCGAATCCCCTCTGTGCCATCCTTCTGGGACTGGGCCTGGCACTGGAGGGGACAGCAGAGCCTTTGCTGAGCCTGTTTGGTTGGTGATGGTCTCCAAGCCTAGGAGCAGCAGCTGAAGTGTCTAACCTAGCAAAAATACAATCCTTCTCCCATATCATTCTCTGAGAAAGGATCTTTGCACTCAGTGAGCTGTGTTCCTCCGTTTTCCCTCTGCTGAGCTCTCTTCAGTTCCTCCCTGTGATCTCCAGATCAGGTGGATGGGAATGGGGTTCTTACAAGACCTTCCCCAGTGCCTGGCTTTCCTCACAGACTCCCTGTGCCTTTCCCCCAGGACGGGAACCTGCCCAGTGGGGAGTCCATGGTGCGGCAGTTCCTCCAGGGACAGCAGTTCTTCCAGGAGCAGTTTGGCCGAATCTGCACAGAGGTACTTGTTCTTTTCCAGCACACCTTCCTTGCACACCATCTCCTTTCACTTCTTGCTGTGTATGAGGTTCGCCTGACTCATGTGTTTCTCTCTCCCTCTGCTCCTGTTTCTTCTCCTCCCAGTTCTGGCTGCCAGACACGTTTGGATACTCAGCCCAGCTGCCCCAGCTGATGCGTGGCTGTGGGATTCAGCGGTTCCTCACACAGAAGCTCAGCTGGAACCTTGTGAATACCTTCCCGGTGAGCTGTGCATCCCTTCTTTCCAGGGGATGGATGTGTGCATGCTGGAGTCTTCTGCAGGGCTGGACCTGTCGGTTCCACAGTCCTTCAGCTCAGCTGACACAGGCTCTGCTTCCAGAAGCCACCAGTTTTTGGTGGTAGCAATGTCCTGTCAGACTTTAGGGGAGGAAAAGGTCATGGTTAGAGATTCCAGCTGGGCCCCTGGCCTGTAAATTCCTTCTGCTTCCAGGCAAGGAACTGTGACTTGTGTGCAGGTCCGACAGACAGCAAATCCAGCCTCTCCCTGCTGTACCCTGCCCTTGTGGCATTCCCTGTCCTTGTGCAACTATCTCCTTACACTGATCCATCAGGACATTCTGCAGCTTCATGGAGAGAAACTAAAGGCCCAGTTTTAATCCTCAGGGGGCTCTGGAATGTCTGTCCCCTGTGTACCACATTGTCCTTTCGCTCCCCTCCAGTATCACACCTTCTTCTGGGAAGGCATTGATGGTTCCCGAGTCCTGACCCATTTCCCTCCTGGTGACTCCTATGGGATGCATGGGCTTGTGGAGGAGGTGAGTGAGACCTGCATGTGAAGTTGCCAGCCCCTTGGAGCCTCCTGGGAGAGGAGGGGGATAGCTGGGAAGGGAGCGGGATAGCTGGCAGTATTTTTGGACAAAGGCCATTTGGGTGCCTGGCAGTTGATTGCCTGGTTCCGAGATGTGCCTGTGCCTGATTTTGGCAGTTTGGGCTGGGGAGAAGGGGCAGGACTGGGCTTTGCACCCTAAAGGCTGACCTGGCTTTCTTGTGGGAGCTGGGGATGGGCACCAGGGGATTGCAGCTGCCCAAAAATCCCTCCAGGTGCTGAAGACAGTGAAGAACAACAAGGACAAAGGATTTGTGAACCACAGCGCATTCCTCTTCGGCTTTGGAGATGGAGGAGGGGGCCCCACACAGAAAATGCTGGATAGAATGAAGAGAATGAGTGACACAGATGGGCTGCCAAGGTGAGAGGAAAGCTCCTCTCTCCTGGCAGGACCACTGGCTTTGAGCCAGCCCCGGCCTTCAGCAGTGCCAAAAGAAAGAGAGCAGGGCAGAGAGACAGGCAAGCAGAGGGCTGGGAAGGATTTTCATGGGTCTCTGTATCATCAAGAGCTGTAAGAACAGGTACACAGGGCAGGCCTGGACTGCTTATGAGCCCTCAGTAGAGTCATGGGTTGAGTGTCCAGCACAGCAGCTATGCCTGGCAGTCAGTCCCTGTCTGGAGAATGTCCACAGGAGAGGTTCAGGGGTCCCAGGAGAGCAGGAGGGGGGTGGGAGAAGGGTGAGGGGAATACTGTGTATAGTTGTATTGAAGTTTCTGAGGCCTTGGTTCCAGGAACGTCAACTTTCCAGATGGGATGCAACATTAGCCATGTCCCAGGCTTCTCCCTGGCTCATCACTGTACCTGTGTCTCTCCCACAGGGTGCAGATCTCAACTCCTGACCAGCTCTTTTCTGTCCTGGAGAAGGAGTCATCACAGCTGTGCACCTGGGTGGGAGAGCTCTTCCTCGAGCTGCACAATGGCACGTACACCACCCAGGCCCAGGTGAGGGTCCCCACGCCCAGGCCATGCAAATTCGTGACACCTACAAGTAACCAACCTTCCTGCACTGGAGCTGGGTTTCTGCTGCTGATGTGAGAGATCTACTCCCAGCTACCCATTTCCTGATGCTCAAGAAATACATATATTTTTATATATATATATATATAAGAATATATATATTCTTTATACCAGATAAAGAAGGGGAATCGAGAGTGTGAGAGGATACTCCATGACGTCGAAGTGCTCAGCACCCTGGCTGTGGCACAGGACAGTGTGTTCCAGTACCCTGCCAGCCAGCTGCAGCGGCTCTGGAGGTGAGGGAGTGAGTACAGGGGCATTGCTGGTGCTGGGAGAGGATTCAGTACTGCAGCACTCTATGTAGCTTACCTACCACTGTCTGTAACCCCTTCCATAAACTGATCAGGGATCCACCTGGAAAGCGTTCGGTGGCTTGCTTGATTCTCCCATTGGAAGATAACTTCAAACCCTCACTACTCTGCTGCCTGAAAGCTTCATTTCCAACCTAAGCTTGTTCCTCCCCAGTTTTGACATGTCTGAACTTGTACAACAACATATCTGGTAGCCTTAGGGGATAAAAAGAAATAGCTCGTACTCCCCATGGTTGTGCTTTACTAAGATGACAGTTGACAAGCCCTAACATAAAGGGATTTAAAGGATGCTATGGAAAAAATCCTTTTCTCTGAAGTGTTGGCTAATGGGAGTATAAGGAACAGTTATTAAGTTAGTCTGGCTTGCAAACAGGGCTCTTGTTTGAGAGAAGAACTTTCTGGTTTGTTCTAAGCCAGAACAAATACGGTGCTCTCGCATCCTCTCCTGGATTCTGCTCTCTTTTAGGTTATTGCTACTCAACCAGTTCCATGATGTCCTGCCAGGCAGCTGTATCCAGCTCGTGGTTGAGGATGCCCTGCAATAC
Source organism: Pipra filicauda (assembly GCF_003945595.2). Classification (NCBI taxonomy): domain Eukaryota; kingdom Metazoa; phylum Chordata; class Aves; order Passeriformes; family Pipridae; genus Pipra; species Pipra filicauda. The sequence goes on along the minus strand of NW_024104118.1, from coordinate 480,271 downwards.
TACACAGGTGAGCAGAAATTTGGCTAGGAGGGCACGCACTTGCCAGAGCACACTGGGTCCTGCCTGGTGGGGCTGCAGTGGTTTCAGTCTTGGACTACCAGGGCAAGCCTGTGCAGATATGTGTCTGAAATAGTGTTAAATTAGCAGGGGAGCCAAGGGATTGAAAACCATCCCAATTTATTGACTTCTCTGCTTGCTGTTGGCATGCCAGGGTAGACCTCCACGAAGGTTTGCTCCTGCCTGCTCATGGGTGCTTGCAGGAGCTTAGTTAACCAGAATTTTCCAGCTGAGCTGGCATAGCTCATCGTAATCTTGTAATAACAAAGTTAAGAATAATTATACACTTGAATTACTCACTAATAGATAATAATAATTAATGATAATTAGTAATTGTAGCTTGGCAGGCGATAAAGTGCGTGTACATTGCACAGGAGCGCCAGAAGCTCTCTCAGATCCAACTTAGGCCCTTTTGTTGTACAGAGATCCGCAGGATCGGTGCTGAGCTGCAGGAGGAGGCTGTGCAGTCCCTGTGCAGGGATCTGCTGCAGCCCAAGGCAGGGAGCACCGAAAGCACCCTTGTGTTGAACACTTTGCCCTGGGAACGCACCGAGGTGATCTCCAGGCCTGGGCCAGATGGAACAGAGACTTTGGGTATGTCTGACCTGGGATAACTCTTGTATCAGAATTTCTTACAGGGGCAGAGTCAGCTAACAAGGGAATACTCTGCCTCTCCCTGCCCAGGGGAGGGCTTTACTGGCTGTTCAAACTCTTCCTTGGACAACTTGAAATGGAATAAAGTCCCCTGAAGTATGGAGGAAGAAGAGGAGGGTATGAGAGGAGGTAGTAGGTCTGATGTGAGAGCGCTAGGGCAGCACAGTGTGACTTAGGTTTCAGTCTGGGGCTGATGTTGGAATAGAACCTCTTTGCTTTCCAGCTCTCGTGACAGTCCCCAGCATGGGCTATGCTCTAGTGAGGGAGCCATTGCTGCCCTCTCAGCCTGTGTCAGTGAGGAAGCAGGTAAGCACGAGGCAGTTTGCTTCAGATCCATGTTCCCTGTGTCAAAGGTTGATTGGGGAGAAATCTAAGGAATCCAGCATCCAGCAAATCCACATAGTAAATTTGCAACTGAGGCACTCAGCTCCTGCAGTTGTGGGTCTGTGACACCTGTTTTCCGTCCTTTTTCCAAGGTGGATGGCTCCATTACCATGGAGAATGGGGTGATTGCTGTCTGCCTGGACATGATGGGACACCTGACCTCACTTCGGCTGCTGGACTCCGAGAGGTCTGTGTCACCCAGTCACTGGCCCTGGGCTCCTCAAACCTCCCCCAGGATGACTTCTCACTGTACACTCTTGTCCACTGCCAGCCCTTCTGATGCTGCTGTTTCTCTGTTCCACTTTCTTTCAGAGAGTCAGTCCCAGAGGGCTGCTACGCGAACCAGTTTGCACTCTTTGATGATGTTCCCCTCTACTGGGATGCCTGGGATGTGATGGATTATCACTTGGAAACCAGGTAGAGGAGCAGTGCAGGCAGCACTTGGATTTTGGCTTTGCCCTAAGATTCTTGCCTCCCTGTCAGTCCTAGCTGTAAGAGAGCATTCACTCTGGAGAAGTGAGTGCCTCCTATGTGGGAGGCTGGACTGGGATTTGGGAACCTGGATCTACTAGGCTGAGACTATCTCTGCCTTCATTCCTTTGTCTAGGAAGCCAGTGACCATGCTGCTGAAACCTCTGGAAATCACCCTGGCTGGGGGCCTGCGGGGAAGTGTGAGGTTCTCCCTGCAGGTCGGGAAAAGCAGCACCTTAACCCAGGAGATCATCCTGGATGCCACGTGCCCATACCTCCGCTTCCTGACCCAGGTTTGGCCCGTGGCTGCTGCATGATACCAACATCCTGTGTGGCAGGAATTACATTCCCCCTCCTGTTTTCTTCCCTGGAACCCCCCCCACTGCCTGTCCTCCTCTGCCTTAAGGGAAGGCAGCCTGAGGGTGGGGGGAGGTCCCGAGGGACAAGAAGAATTCATCCTGGTGTTGAGACTCTGGTGTGGTTTTATTGTAGCTTATGTTGGCTGTGTGTAAGCCAGCTGCTGCACACCAGGGAAGGAAAAGTGCAGCTTCTGCTTGTCAGACCCCATGGTGATGCCCTTCTGCTTCTACATTTAGGTTGAGTGGAAGGAGGCTCACAAGTTCCTGAAGGTGGAGTTCCCTGTGCAGGTCCGGAGCACAAACGCCACCTACGAGATCCAGTTTGGACACGTGCAGCGGCCAACACACTGGAACACGTCCTGGGACTGGGCTCGGTTCGAGGTGAGAGGGATGGGGGCCTGGTCCCAGCACCGAGCTGCTCCTGCTCCTGGCAGTGGCTCTCTGTAGTGAGCCCATCCCTTGGTACCTGCTGCAGGTGTGGGCTCACAAGTGGATGGATCTCTCTGAGCACGGCTTTGGGGTGGCTCTGCTGAACGACTGCAAATATGGGGCATCAGCCCACAGGAACGTCCTCAGCCTCTCTCTGTGAGTTACAGATGGATGAGGGGGGAGCTGCTGCAGGTACTTTGTCTTGTGAGGTGTCTCTTGGAAGTCGAGGCAACACCTGATCCTAAATGACCTTAGTTAATAAATAGTCTGATGGGTGTCTGTTGTCCGAGAATTTGGCTGACTTACATTATAACTAATTCCTGTGAGCTATGCTCATAGATAATTCAGGAGAGATGAGATTTTTCTGTTGCTGGCCAAAACACACCCCAGGAGGGAAGGCTTAATGAGAGGGAAGGAACAGCAGTGTTAATGTTACAAGTGCACACCAAGCTGAAAGAAACCGTATATTTCAGTTTGACTCTGTCAGCCACAATTTTCACAGGAAGACACCCAAGCTTTTTAAGCTTCTGGGACTGTCCAGGGTCTGTTTGCTGTTGCATGTTTGCTTCCACCCCTGGGCCCAGCTTCAAGGTAGTGAGGGGAGCAGTTGTCACAGTGCTCCTCTGGCTCTACTCTGTGTGGCAGTGGGTGCTGCCAAGACACCAGTCTCACTAACATCTCGTTGCCTTAGGCTGAGAGCACCCAAGTCCCCTGATTCCACAGCAGACATTGGGCACCACCAGTTCACCTACGCTGTGATGCCTCACCAGGGTGAGTGACAGGCCCCCTACGAACACGCAGGGTGGGGGATGCACCAGTGAACCTTGGGGTGAGTGTGTCTCTGACTGTGCATGTGCCGAGGCTGGACAGAGGTTCTTGTGATGCAGGTTCCTTCCAGGAGGCTGGTGTGATTCAGCGTGCCTACAACTTGAATTTCCCCCTCCACGCAGTCCCGGCCAGCTCTGCCCAGTGCCCAGCCTGGAGTGCCTTTTCTGTCAGCTCACCTGCCATCGTGCTGGAGACCGTCAAGCAGGCAGGTGCCAGGGCAGAGGTGGGGAGGGCAGAGGGGGTTAAGGTGCTGTTGTCAAGCATGGGTTGCTCTTTCCTCCACACTGAGTGGCGGTTAGGCTCAGCTGAGCGGAACAACGTGGGTTGGAGAGGCTGTGCCTGTCTCATTTGTCTGAACTCCCACCTGCACTGTCCCCCAAAGGCTGAGGGCAGACCTGAAGCCGTGGTGGTTCGGCTCTACGAGGCGTATGGCAGCACGGTTACTGCCTGGCTCCAGACCTCCCTCCCCGTTAAAGAGGCAATGCTGTAAGTCCATGGTCCATGCCAAAGGGCTGGGTGTGCATGGGGGTGGAGATCAGTGCCTTCAGCCTCATGTGCTTTCCTCCTCAGCTGCGACCTCCTGGAGCGGCCAGCTGCACAGGGCACCCTGCCCCTGGGGCAGCAGGGCTTGAGGCTCTCCTTCACACCCTTCTGCGTGCTCTCCGTCCTCTTGGTCTTGAGCCAGTGACACCATCCACCGCTCTGGCTGATGCTGCAGCAACCTGGACCAACACTGTGAGCTCAAATCACAGCCTGAGCCTTCCTCGATCCCAAGAGCTGTACAAGACAGCAGTTCCAGAGCAGGGCAGTGTCCCCATGTCCCACACCCAGCCATCGGAGAGCAGCGCTTGAGAACAACCGCGTTCCTCAGGGAAGGAGGACAGTTGCCCACTGCCCAAACAGAGTAGGTGGGCTTGAGTGCTGAGCTTGCTGAAGTGTGGATAAGGGTGTGGACAGGCTGGTGGCCCTGCATGGGCTCTGCTCCAGCCCCAGGGCCTTGGGGAGTAGCAGTTTCCACAGTGGCTCCTGTATCTGAGCCTTAATCTTATCTAGCAGTGACTATAAAAAACACACTCTACTTCCTCCCTTCCTCTGCCTGCCCTTTGCACTGCCCTTGCAGATGGAGAGCACAAATAAATAAGAGAATTACATCAAGCTCCAGCCTGTTTTCTTAACTTTTTTCCAGGTAACTGCACTGACCTGCCTCCTCCCAGGTGCTTTGTTGTAGCTGCTGCTCCCTTAGTGTCCTCCTCGGCAGGATCTCACTACTCCTGGAACTGGGGAGGCAGAGCTTTACTTTAGGGGAGGTGAGGTGGAGGGGAAGCCTGCTACAGCCCCTTGGGGAAGAGGCTGGGCACAGAGGGGTTATCCTTAGCATGAAAAGGCGTGCACAGTGATTTCTACACAAAATATTTTATTATTTAGTCAGCTAAAAACAGTGATTGGAGCAGCAGCCAGAAAGGGAAGAGAGAACCCAGTTTTAGGCAGAGGGAAGAGTCAGAGTCCAGCACAATGTAAGGTCTTGGCTCTTTTTCCCCTCTAATGCCTCTGGACAGCAGGAAAATACCCCACCACCAAGCCCAGCTTCTCCCTCATGCACTGGCAGGATGCAACAGTAGCAAGCAGCTGTGAGCACAGGTACAGAGAAGCTCCATTTCCCCCATCACTAACTCACGTCCCTGGCCAAGCCCTCCCTGAGCTTCTCCTGGGCCACTAAATGCCCCTCAGGAGGTGGGCAGTGGGCAGCACTCACATGACAGGGACTGCACCTGAAAAACAGAGAGGGAAAGGAGGAGTCAGAGGGCAAGGGAGTGTCTGGCTCTACCCCACTGGCTCCTCTCCTGCCATTTGGCACCCGTCAGTCCCTTCGATACAACTGAGCGCTCCCACAGCCCCCACCTGTGCACCTGAAAGCCGCAGGGGCTGCCAGCCTCACCTCTGCCCCTGCGTGCAGACATCCGGAGGCGGCTTCTGGTTTTGAGAAGCACCTCTGGCTCAGGCAAGGCTGGAGCAGGGGTCCCTCTCCTCCTCCGGCGAGCACGTCCCTTCCTCGGCCCATCAGCCTCCTCCTCCTCCTCCCCTTCCTCCTTCTCATCTGACTTCTGGGGGGTTGCTGCAGCCCTGGGGCGCCTTTTCAAGGCGCGTGAGGTGACCTGGGCGGACATCAGAGCTGCGGCTTAGCAGGAGAAGCGTGCTTGGAGCACCACAGAGGATGAGAACCTCCATATGGGATCACCACCATGAATTCAGGAGCAGCCTGAGCAAGGTTAGGGGGAACAGGACAGCCAGACACAACCACAAAGCTGCTTACCTTAGGGGTCAGTGCCTCAGGGTCTGCCTTCAGCTGAGCGCGCTTTTTGCGGGGCATCTTCTGGTGCTTCTGCCCTGCATGAGAGGACATGCCCAGGTCAGGGGGAGTGAGGGACACGCTTGCAGGGATGCTGTCCTGGGTGATGTGAGCTGAGCACTGAGGAACTGCAGGACGAAAAACCATCCTGCCAGTGCAACAGCTGTGCCCAAGCAGGTTGGGATGCTGGTAGGAAGCCCCGGGGAAAATGGGCTCTGTCCCTTGGTGCCAACGGCTGTCACAGGCCTGTCAGCACCCCAGGGAGAGGGGCTTTGCTCCTGCCTGTGCTCTTGTGCTATACAGAAAAGACAGGGCTGCCCAGTGTCCAGCCCTCCCAGAGCAAGAGTGGGTCCCACGGGCGGGAGAGAGGACACTCACCTGTGGGAGCCATGGGACCAGGCTCTCCCTGCAAGGAAGGGACAGAGCATTGACTGGGGTGCAGTCATTCTGCAGGCAGCAGCAGCAGAATCCCTGCCCCTTCTCCCTCTCGCAGTGATAGGGAAAGAGCCACATTTCTCTAGGAAGCCAGGAGAGTCAGGCTTGCTCTGCCTGCCCTGTGCACTGGGGACTCTCCTGTCAGTCCTGTTCCTGCAAGGCCACAGACACAGGGCACAGGAGGGAGGAACAGGGCTCCAGACCTCATTCCCTCCATCTGCTCCAGACTGCCCACCATCCCTTGGCCAGCTGGCCATCACACAGAGGGTCCTGGTCACCTCCATGCCCAGCAGCTTGGTGGAGAGGGAGATCTCCAGCCACACAGTGTAATGTTTGGGAGTCTCAGCAAGCAGAAAATGGGCTGGAGGGGTGGTTTGGGAGCCCCAGGGAGTGACCCCAGGCACCTACCTGGAACCATATGGTCCTGCCGTTGCGGTCACGCAGGGAGCTCATGCCAGGAACCAAGTAACACTGCAGCCAGTTCTTGAAGGTGGCGTAGTTATCCGAGTGCTCAGGGTCCAAAAGGTGCTTTTCTGGGAAGGGAGAAAGGACAGAATTAGAGCAGAAGCCACGATCGTGGTGTCGGGATGCCCTCCCAAACCTCCTGATGCCGGGAATGCAAAGCCCCAGCCTCCCCCAGCTGTCCCTGTTCCCCAGCATCCTGTCCTGTCGCCTCACCTGCCGTGATGACCTCCATGGGCACGGTGTGGCACAGCTCCAGGAGATCCGGGTTCTTCCTCATCAGCTTCACCTTCTTGCTCAGTGTCAGGGAAGGATCCTGCAAGGGTGGAGAAGGGGAGGAAAGTCACCTGCCAGCTACTTCTGCCTCCTCGGGGTCTCTCCTCTCCAACAGCACCCAAATTCTTTGTCTTTTGCCCTCCTGAGGATGAGTTGCCACACTCTCCATACATGCCAGCCCTGAGCTCACCCCACTGTGGGCTTCCAGTTTAGCTACAAAGACATGAAAGAGGGCTAACACACACAAACATCAGCAGTTTTAAAAACACCCCTCAGGTCATGTAGTTTGTCTTCTGGCTTCTTTAAAATAGTCACTTTAAAAGACCACGAGAACAGCCTTGGGCTTTACTACAGCCTTCTTGGAGATTTTAAGCTTGCAAGGTGTTTGTTTCACTCATCTCTTCCTCTTCACCCACCCCAAAAATATTCATAGACTTCTTGAAGGCAGAAGCTGGGCACAGCTCGTCCTGCAGGGCCACAGGCAACCAAACCCCTGGTACGACATCTGCCACCTTCTGATCCTGTGAAAGCACCTGGTATTCCTCACCTTCTTCCTCCTCTCCTGCTTCTGATCCTTCAGGGCCTCCAGGACAGTCCGAGCCTTTTCAAAGGGAGGGATCTTCAACCTGAAAGAGTTACACACAAGCCTGAGCCCTTGGTTCTGGCACTGTCCACATCTACCAGGTGAGGAGGCACGGCCAACTTAGCCCAAGAGCCACTGAGTTCCAGCAAACTCTTGGAGACCAAACCTCCGTGGCAGGTCAGCGGATGCTCAACCCACTTTACCTGTACAGGATCTCAGCACGCAGGTAATTCCCAATTCCATTGAAATACTTCTGGTTTAAGAGGGCTTCACAGATGGGCTTGTCAAAAGCCTTGTCATCCAGATTCCTCAGCACGTTCTCCCTGCAACAGAGCACGGGGCAACAAGAGTCACCGGGGCATGTCCGTGCAGGAAAAGCAGTCAAACCCAACCAGGGGGCATTCCTCCAGGGCGCTCACCTGAAAGCCTGGTACTCGGAGACGACGCAGGGCCCGCGCTCCTGCTGCCAGGCGTCCCCCAGGCGCCAGGACCCGAACCGGCGGGCGTCCACGAAGCAGAGGGCCCGCGGGGGGCTCTCGCGGGTGAGGAAGCGGAGGTGGGCATGGCGGGGCAGCTCGGCGGCTGGGCACAGCCGGAACGACCCCGACATGCCGAAACGAAACACGAGGTCCTGCGGCGGGGGAGCGGCGGCGGGGTCCAGCGCGCTCAGCGTCAGCCGCAGCTCCTTGCCCCGGGCGAGGGCCGAGATGCGGTAGGCCTCGCTGCGGAACGGCACCTCGGGGCCGCGGCCCACCGCCGAGCGCTCCACGCCGCCCGCGAACACCAGCCCGCCGCACACGCCGTTGATGAAGCACCCGGCGAGGTGCAGCTCCGGGCACTCGGGCATCGCCGCGACCGCGCCGCGGAGCCACGACCGCGCTGCCACCGGCAGCTCCCACTGCGCCCGCCCGCCCCCATTGGCTGCGCCGTGGGCGGCGCGCGCTCCCATTGGCTCCGCGCAGGGCGGCGCGCGCTCCCATTGGCTGCGCGGTGATGCCGGAGCTTGTAGTCCTGCCGGGCGGCCCCGCCGCGGGGAGACACAGAACGACACAGCTCGGCTTTGTCACCGGGACTTTATTGAAGCTACCCCGAGGGTCCCCGGAAGCCAGGAGAGCAGGGAAATGTTCCCCTTCCCAGCCAGAAGCACCAGATCCGACCCAGCAACTCGGTGTCCGTGACTCCCCCCATGGGAGGCTGGCTCCTCAGAGAAGGGTGTTCATCAGGGTCTGGGCTTGCTTCAGCTCTGCAGAAAGAGGATGGAGCTGTGGGGGAGCTGCTACATCCTCAGCAGCATCCCTCCCAGCATCCCCCACAGCCCTAGAGGTCCTCGCTGCCACCCATCCTCCAGCCTCACCTGCCAGCAGCACTCGGAACTTGTCAGCCGAGAGAGTCACAGAGACAGCCGTCGTTCTCCCGCACTCCCTGTTCTGCACGTTGAACGTCAAATGCACCAGGGGCTCGTTGACCTCCTGCAGCTCGCTGGAGCTGAGGGTGTAATCCACCCGCCAGCGCACCAAGCCCAGCTGGCTCACTGGGGTGGGTAGTGGGGGTGGTGTCAGCACCCTGGCTCACTCCAGCAGGGTGACTGCCACCAACACCCAAAACCCTGTTAAGACCCAACCATCCCACTCACATCGCAGGCTACAGGCCCTGAGGCTGTCCTGGAGAGAGCTCTGCTTCTCCTCGTAGGAACGACACAAGCCGCTGGCATGCTCTGCTCGTGAGGAGAGACAGGACAAGAACCCCCCTGCTCACACCAGCCCTGCAGTTACCAAACCCCATCAAAGCACCTGAGGAGCCCCTGGGGATGGATGGTGCAGCAGGGAGGTGATGGAGAACAGCACAGTTTCCAGCCTGCCCTGCATCTGAGCGTGAAGGCAGCAGCGCTGGGAACTGCGTTGGGCACATCCCACCAGGTCTGGCCCCTGGTGCCACCCTGAGGGTCCCCCTTACCTTTGGGCAGCCCCAGCTGCTGCAGCTCACTTGACAGGGACTCGCTGTCTACATTGTGCTTGGCTGCACTGGAGAGAATGAAGCCAAGGACAGCGATGGTCGCCTTCACGTCCCCTGACTCTGTGGATGGGATGGAGGGAGAGCTCTGCCACCTTGGGAAGGCAACTCCAGCCGAATTGCTGCCCAGCCCCAGAGTGGGGCTCCATGGGGGGATCCCAGTAAGGACAGCAGTGCTCACCTAACTTTGCGTCCGAGGTCAGCTTCAGGATCTTCTCATACTGCGGGAGAGCAGAGCATCACGGTAAACACCAGGTAACACACTCACTACCAACATTAATACTCATAATTCTTACCTTAATATTAATACTAATAACATTTAATATGCACAGTATTGCTACTAGCAGTGGCTGGTAGCATTCTTATTGCAGAGGCCGCATGAAGAATATGAAATTAATTAATATTGCTGATTATGCCACTGCAGTGTTGAAACACTTGGCCTCCACCGCGGTAGCCCCGCACTCACCTCCATGGGCTCCCCCAGGAGGTCCCGCAGCACCTGGGCACAGATCAGCTTCAGCTTCACCGAGGACTGCGGGGAATAAGGAGGGTGAGCAGCGGGCCCGGGTGGGAAGGGGGCGGGCAGGGGAACGCGGGGGGCGCGGGCACTTAACGATTTTAGCCAGGGTGCTGATCTCGGCCAGCACCCAGTCGGGGCAGTCCAGGTCCCCGCAGAAGCGGAACCGCTGCGGGAGGAGAGGCGGTCAGAGCCCGCCGCGGGGCCGCTGCGCCTCCCCCCTCTCCCCGCAGACCCCCTCCCCACCATGTCGCCGCCGTCCCGCGGTGCCGGTTCCTCCGCAGATCCCGCCTTCCCGACCCGGAACCGCTCCCGGGCCGGAGAACGCTCCGCCCTTCCCGCCCCGGGTCCCCGCGGGGGCTCCGCGAGTGGCTCCGCGGGGGCCTTGGGGAGGGGACCCCGAGAGTGCGGCGAGACCCCGGGGCGGGGCAGGGGACGGAGCTCCGGGAACAGGACCCGAGGCGGCGGTGGATCCGCGGGAAGGGCCCCTTTGACACGCCCCGACAGCGGGAGCACCTCCCGCTCCCCACGGCCGCAGCCCCACGCAGTGGTGGGGTTCAGTTTTGGATCCTGGACTCCGTGAGACCGAAGGTTGTGATGGTTCGTAGAGCTGAGAAGGAAAGTATAGATACCGGGGCTGTGGTGCAGTTCAATGGATGCAGCTGAAGGTGGAGCCAGCAGCAGCTTTCTCATCTGGCGCTTTTCCGAGAGTTATTTTTGCCAGAGGTTTGCATTTTTTGTTGCTGGATTCTGCAAAAGGGAAAAAATATATTAGCGCATACAATTAGGAAGGAGTGCGTGTTGCCACTCGAGCGTGGTGCAAGTAAAAGTTTGCACGTGAACGGGGAAGGACATTTTTTTTGTACGAGAAGCGGACGGACCTTTCAAACTCCCACGAGACCGAAAAGTGCACAATCCTACGTATAGCGGAGATGGAAACTGTGTGCAGTTTTCAGGCTGCAAGGAAAACCAGCTGCCACTTGATTGTTGTGCAAATACAAGCCTGCAAATGGAAGGGACGGTCAGCGAAGTCTTTCTGATTTCTGGCACGATTTCTTTGAGAGCAGTAGAGGACGTTTTGAACTTTGGATCTTCGCATTCGTCGGTTTTGAGGTTACCACGGTCCATTTACGCCTTTTTCTCGTGCACGGGGCCATCTAGTGGACGTTCCCCCCGTATCGCCGTTTAACAGCTCCTGTAGATGGCCCTGTATACGCACAAACCAGCCCAAAGTGCTGCTCCAAAGGTGACAACGTCCCGTCACTGGTCTCAGACTAAATGTGTCAGGACAAAAAGGTTTTGGCTGACCTTCCCCGTTCACGTGCGAACTCTTATTTGCACCACGCTCGAGTGGCAGCACGCACTCCTTCCCAATTATACGTGCCAATACATTTTTTCACTCTCTCAGAATCCAGCAACAAAATCAAAAATGTCCAGCAAAAACACAACTCACAAAAATGCTAGGAGAGAAAGCTCTTGCTGTCTCCACCTTCAACTGCACCCGCTGAACTGCACCTCACACGCCGGTATCTGCACCTTCTATGTACCCTCATAATCCTTCAGTGTCACGGAGTCAGGATCCAAAACTGGAACCCCACCACTAAGTGCTCAGACACTAAAAGGACCAGGACAAAAATCCCAACAGCTTGGCTTTTACATTCCCATTCTAGAGATTTAACAGCTCTAACTGGTAGCACTGTATATTAGGAAAAGCAATTAAATTCACCAAGCCCACTAAATGTGAGGATCCAAAAATCGTTTCCGTGCCACAGAGAGCAACTAAGACCCCACATCTCAGAAGAAATGTGACCCCCCCACCTCAAAATAGAAACCATCCAGGGACTGATGCCATATGAAGGTACCAGAACACCATTACTGGGCATTACCTCCCCAGTGCAGTATATCATCTATACATCAAGACTGGAAATAGCTTTATGTGGCCCAAAATAAAAGGACTGCCAAATATTACAGAGATCACCTCTGAAATGTGGAGACAACCTGACATTGTGAGGTTGCTCCCACACAAAAGATGCCAGACAGAAAACCTGTGGCTGTCTCTTTCATTCCCTGGACACCCAATTATTATTGCAGGACGATGTGCTTTCATTCTTAAGGAAGAACACTGTTATCCTTTTTCAGAAGGTTAGTTCCAAAAATTTGATACCACCTCCATAATGGCAAGTGTCAGGGGATTGCTCCCACACAAAATGTGCTAGGACAACAAGCTGCTCCTGGCTGCTGCAGCCTGTCATCTGCCCCTGAAGCATTGAGCCTACCTGCCTTCCTCCCCAACCTTGCCTTTTTTTTGCTATGCCTGACTATCCTTTACACTGCATTGCCTTGCCTACCCTTCCCTTGCCTGGCTTTGAATAGCCTATACCTCCCTTACCTTGCCTTTCATTGCCTACCTCTCACTTGCCTTGCCTTCCAGACCCATCTCTTGCCTTGCCCACAAATCCCTTGCATTGCCTTGCCCTGACTACCCCTCCCTTGGCTGGCATTGCCTTGCACACCAATCTATTCCTTGACTTGCCTACCCCTTTCTTGCCTGGCCTTGCCTTGTCTTCCTCTCCTCTGACTTGCATTGCCTTGCCTTACCAACTGCTCCGTGTCCTTCCTTTCATTTCCCACCCCTCCTTCACCTCACCTTACCTTGCCTACCCCTCTCTTGCCTTGCCTTTCATTGCCTACTTCTCACCTACCTTGCCTTGCCCTGACTACCACTCCTTTGCTTGCACTGCTTTCCATACCTATCCCCTTCCTTCACTTGCCTGCCCCTTTCTTGCCTGGCCTTGCCTTGCCTTGCTTACACCTCCCTCCCCCTGCCTTGCCTACTCCTCTCTCCACTTGACTTGTCGTCTTCTCTCCTGCCTTGTTTACCCATCCTACTGCTTCCTGGCCTTCCCTTACCTACCACTCCCTTCCCTTTTCTTGCCTTCCCCTCACTGGTCTTGCTTTCCCTTGCCTACCCCTCCCTTACCTTGCTGTGAGGAGGAAGGGCTTGAAAGCGGAAGATCTGACGAGGAGGCGTTTTTCTTTAGTTGTTTTCGCCCAAGATAAGTTTGCAGCTGCAGATGCTAAGAATATTGTTTCAGTGTGGGAATTTTCACACTGTTTCCTTTGGGTTGTTTTATGTCTGTTGAGAGAAATGTAATTCTCTCAAGGAAGATAACAGCGTTGTTACAAACTCAGCATTCTTTCCTGCAGGCTTTGGGTGAAGGAATACAGGAGAGAAAGTTTTGAACTGTAAAAACAGCTGGGTGACCCGTGGCTACGGGGAAAGCTGGGGACTGGGGAGGTCATGATGGTCACTCCCCACATTTTGGGGTGGCCCAGCCCTGAGCACTGGAGCCCTGTGGCTGCTTTCCTAGCCACGGTGGCTCCACCGGAGTTACGGATCGAAATGGATGATGCAGCAGCGGTTGCTTCACAGACAATTGAATCATCTATGCGTGAATTACTGTGGAAAGCAGCACGTAAATCTGCTCCCAAGTTAGTGGGGAGGTGTGCTGGTTTAAAAGGAAAAAGGCAGGAGAAATGAACCTAACTCAAGAGAGATTACAAGTCAGAGTTACGATTTACTAAAAAGATTACAATAAATGCAATGATACAGATAAAAAACTGGTTTTAACCCCCAGAGACAGATGTGTAACCCCACACCCTGGGACGAGAACAGAAGGGTGTTCATTAGCCCCTGTGCTGAGCACCACGTGGCCCCCCTGGGTGCAAAGTAACAGGAAAGGAAACCTGTTGGTCCAGATGATGGTCACAGTCCTGTTGGAGTGATGGTCACAGTCTTGTCCAGAGTGGTAGTGGCAGGCCTGGTGGAGTTCTGGTCCTCCTCTGGATCCCAGGAGTGGTGGTAGAAGTCCCATGGAGTGAGGGAAGGAGACCCTTCCTCTTCTAGTTGTGGTGGCTGTGAGGGCTATGGGGCTGTGAGGACTATGGGGCTGTAAGGGTTGCAGGGGCTCTAAGGGGTGAGGGCTATGGAAGCTGTGAGGGGCTGTGAGAGCTATAGGGGCTTTGAGGGGCTGTGAGAGCTGTGGGGGCTTTTAGAGGTTATGAGGGCTACGTAGATTGTGAGGGCTATAGGAGATATGTAGACTGTGGGACTTGTGAGGGCTATGGGATTTTTGATGGCTGGGAGGGCTACAGGGGCTCTAAGGGCTATGGGGGTTATGGGGGCTGTGAGGAGTATGGGGCTTTGAGGTCTTTGAGATCTGGGGGGAATATGGGGTGTGTGAGGGATATAGGGGATATTAGGGACTGTGAGGACTACTTGTTCTGTGATGGCTATTAAGGCTGTGAGGGCTATGGGGGCTGTGAGGGCTATCTGTTGTAGCAGGATGCTCTGCCTTGGAATGTGGTCAAGCAACTTGAACAATACCCTATTTGCAAGACTATCAGTGGTAGACTGAGAGAGGGCACCATGTGCTGGTTTTTGTTGTTGAATTATGCTAAAACTAGTCTGGCTCATCAACTCCAAATTAACATCCTGATGGTGAGGCAAAGATTTGGCAGACAAGCTTCTAAACTGACCTGGAGACTGACAGTCAATCACTTTATACTATTTCTATAGTCCAGTCCACTTTCATACAGTAGGTTCTTCTAACATAACCCTTCTTGGAGTCATGTTAGAGTGTGGAGATTTTCCCCTTGAGTAGAGGATGCTCCTCGAGGTTACTCCTCAAGGCTGATTGAAAGAGATATGCCCACGGTCATTGGTATGGGTGAGTTACATCAATCTCCACTTAATAATAATTTCTCTTTTTTTTGCTAGCTTTAATATCATTGCTTTAATATAATTGCTTTGTTTTGTGCACCATATCCTATCCTATACTAGTAGTTTTAGCTTCTATACTGTTCAGTAAATAATTCGGATTAAGATCTTTTGTCTAATCATTTTTCATAATAAATAATTCATTTTATATAAATATATCTGATTTGCCATCTTTAATCCTGGGGAACAGAGTTGTACAAAGGTTCCATCACACCTCTATAATTCTTTAGATTTAAATGGTTGACAGAGTCTGGGGCTAAACTGGATTCAGCTGCACCCAGGCTCTTCTCTGAGAAGGAGTTTAGAAAGCAACGGGGTCCTTTCTGCATCTCAAGGGGAGGGCTTCTCTAACAAACACGGACTGAAGTTCCCACTCCAGCATGGGTCTGTGAGTGCTACGGGGTCACAGAATATGCTGATTTGGAAGGGACCCACAAGGATCGAGTCCAACTCTTAGCTCTCCACAGGACATCCCCAGGAGTCGCAGCATGTGCCTGAGAGCATTATTCAAATGCTTTTTGAACTGTCAGGCTACTGCTCACTACTACCAGCTACTGAGTCTGTTCCCTGCCTCTGTTGGCTGCTCTCAGGTGGTCAGAGAGGAGTCCTTGCTCACCCCACCTGCTTGCCCTGCTTGTGCAAACCGTCTGTGCCATGCCCTCAGTGCTGTGCCACACCCCTGTTTGCCCACTTCTGTTTGCTCGCTCCAGTTCATCGCATTCCCTAGAGCTGTTTACATCTCCTTCCGATGTTACTGGCACAGCCCCCTCCTCGCCTGGTTCGCTGCCAAGGTTTTCTGGGTCCCGTGAGACTCGGGGATGCTGCTCGGGTGTACCTGAGCTCAGGAACCCCCAGATACAGCTCAATCTAACCCCCACCCCCGGACTTACCTCAGTCATTGCTGCCACCACTGCCGCCTCAGAGACCGGTCTGTGAGGGCTATAGGTCTGTGAGGGCTGATAGGGCAATGGGGATGACGAGGGCTAGGGCACTTGTGAGGACTGAGACGACTGTGGGGGCTGTGCCCTCAAAGGTCTCGAGGCCCCTGAAGACCTCACAGACCCCATAGCCCTCGTAGACCTCACAGCCCCAACTGATCCCATAGTCCCCACAGCCCTCACAGATCACATAGTTCCCATAGCCCTCACATCCCCCATGGCCCCCAGAAGCCACATCATCCTCACAGCCCCCATAGCTCTCACAGCCCTTAAAATCCCCCTAGCCCTCAGACCTCACAGCCCTCACAGACTTCAGTCACTGAGGCAGCAGCAGCAATGACTGAGGTAGGTCCAGGGTTTGAGGGCTAGATCGAGCTTTGCAGGGGGGTTCCTGAGCTTAGGGACACTCGAGCAGCAGCCCTGACCCTCCTCAGGACGTGGAAGCTCTCTGAGCAGCCAACCAGGAGAGGAAGGAATGGCACAGGAGCTTCCGAGGGAGATTTAAACAATTCTAGGGAGTGTGACGAACAGCAGGCAAACAGAAGCAGGCAAACTGGGGCATGACATAGCATTAAGGGCATGGCAGTTTGCCCAGCAGTTGGTGCAGGCATGGCAAGCAGCTGGGGTGAGCAGGAAGGGCTCTTCTCTACCACCTGGGAGCAGACAACAGGGGCAGCAAACAGACTCAGTAGCTGGTAGTTGTAGGCAGTAGCCTGACAGAGTTCAAGAAGTGTTTGGGCAATGCTCTCAGGCACATGGTGTGTGTCTTGGGGATGGTCCTGTGCAGGGCTAAGAATTGGACTCAATGATCCTTGTGGGTACCTTCCAAATCAGCATATTCTATGATTCTGTGACCCTATAGCCCTCCCACACTCCTTAGCCTTCAGAGCCCCCATAGCTCTCCCTTATCTCGCAGTCCTCACAAACCCTATAGCTCTCACAGCCCCCTTAACCCTTAGAGTCACTATCAAAGCCCTATTGTCCATATTTCAGCCCCACAGCCCCTGTCCTACCTCCACAGTCACTATCCAAGCCTTACAGTCCCTAATCCAGCCCTACAATGATTTAGGTTCTAGCTCCACAGTCCCTATCCCAACTGCAAAGTTCCTATCCCAGCCACAGTGAATTCAGCTCCAGCCCTACAGTCACCCTCCCAGCATAAAGCCCCTATCCCAGCTCCAGTAGCTATCCCAACCCCACAGACACTATCCCAACACCACAGTGACTCCATCTCCAGCCCCACAAGCTTTATCTCACCACCAGCTCTGCTTCAGCTCCAGATCTGCATCTTCCCACCACCAGGTGAAGCTGCTCTACAGTGGGATGGGGTGGGCACATCCAGCCTCTCAGAGGTTCCAGCTGCTTCAAATGTGGTCTCCAGCATCCTTAAAATGGCTTTACACAGGTCAGGATGTTGGGTGAAGGTAGAGCCTGGAATCCAAACTGGGCAGGTTTTGCCTTTGATAGAAGTACAGGGAAGGCACTCGGCAGCAACAGCTCTGCTGTGGGAAAACCTTCACAGCTTTCCACTGGACTGGACAGACTGGGGCTCCAGTTGCCAGCTGAAGATGCTCCTTCCCCTACTGGTCCCTGATGACTGTCCAGATGAGATGGGAGTTAGTGGGAGCAGGAACATCCCCCTGGAACAGAACCTCCCCTTGCACAACCACTGAGCCATTCCTTTGAGGGAGACAGTGGGCAGCCCACCTTCCTTCTGGGAGTAGCTCTAAAGCCCCACCATCCTCACATCAACACCTCAAGAGAGGTCTCGAGTGGCTTCATCCAGAGCTTCAGACACTTTCAGACAGGCATCCCTCGAGGTGATGATCCCAGGGAGGGAGCGTAGCCCCTCACAAGACCCATCTGGAGCATTTTCCTGGGCAAACCCTTCCCTCCAAACCAAACCTGCCCCTTCCTATCAGCTGCACACTCACATGAACTCAAGGATGCTTGCCTGCAAGAAGGTCTGGGCGGCATCTGGTTTAGCTGGAAGAAAGAAGAACCTGGTAACTGAGCAGCTTTTTCAAGCTTCCCCACGTGAAGGGGAAACATACCAGGAGGTGGGCAATAAATAGAAGAGAGTCAGCTCAGTTTGCCCAGGGGAGGCCATGGTGGTACTCCAGGGAGTGCCAGCCCTCTGGGGGTGCCCATGGATGAGCTGGGATACCTAGAGCACCCATCCACATAGGAATAGCACCTGGGAGGAAATACCCCAGCACCAACACAGCATGCCACGGCCCTGCTGGCTGCCAGAGGTCAGGGGAGCCCAGTCCCACCTCAAACAAAGCTCTGGTGGAGCAGTGCCAGGGATTTACCCATCTCCACCATGCTCGGGTGGCAATAGACCTAGCAAGGGCTGATGCAGCCCACAGGCTTCTCACCCCAGCAGGGCTTGGGTCCTGCAGCAGCTTCCCTGCACCCCAAAATGCCAATCTCTCTCCCAACCAGCTCCAGCACTCGCCACCAGTCTCATGTTTCCCTCCAGCTTCCTGTAGCTCTCCAAATTCCTGCTGCCCAGAGCTGGGGTGGGACCGATGCCCAGCAACCGGAATTGCAACAGCAGCACGTGCATGGGCTGTGTGGGAGACGGGGGCCTGAAGGGGTAGGACACAGGGGTTTCCATCCCTGTGGAGGCAGGTTTGCCCATCATCATCATCGGCTTGACTGAAGGCCTCCCCAGTGGCTGCAGGGAGATCTGGGGCTATAGAGGGGAGCTGGGAGGTGATGGAGCCACTGGACATGGACAGGGTGTCAAGGGTCACTCCTGTGGGCTGAGCCAGGGTCTGGGAGCTGAGCCGGGAGCTGGCTACACGTCCAGCTCCAGCAGAACTTGGCAGGTAGGATGGAGATGGCACACTGGTGGTGCCCAGCTTCGGAGTGATGCTCCGGAGCAGGGTTTGTGGAACTGAGGGGAGGCACAGAGCCTGGGCTGCCATGGGTGGGCTCTGGAGGTCCTGCTGGAATGGGTCCCACTGATGCTGTGCTGGACTTGCTGTGCCTGGATTCTTCTGCAGGGCAGCAGTGCCCAGAGGGTTTGGGGGTCCAACCCCTTGGCTCATCTTGAGAGCGGCCATGGAGAGGTACAGCAGATTTAGGCTGGGTCCCTCCAGCTCCCCCCGACAGCCCATCCCAGTGACTGCTCCATTCCCAGAGCAACCCACATACCAGAGCCAGGGCACCTTATTAAAATATCTTCCTTCTCTCTAGCAGCTTCCTAGCTCAGGAAAGCCTGTGCCAAGCCTTGGCATCTCCCAGGAGGCTCCCAGGGCAGAGCAGGGTTGTAACCAGCCCTGGACTCAGACATTATCTCATTCCCTGCCCCAAACATCCACCTTGCTGCAATCAGCCTCCCCAAGGACAAACAAACTCACCAACCCACACACACCTGACAGCACCCAAGCCCTGGCTTTTATCTGATTTCCCAGGGGGGATGTGCCTCCATTCCAGCTGCTCCCAATTAACACACAAACTCATTTGCAATCCCCCAGGTGAAGCTGGAGGGGTCTCAGCTTCCTTCTGCTCCTCATTAAGTCCTTGGCAGAGGAAGGAGGGTGTGTGCCTGCTCCTTTAGGCAGGATCATCCCGAAACCCTGATGATGCACCCCAAAACACCCTGTCTGGGGGGAGTGGGTTGTGGCAGTGGTGTTCCCCTGCTGAGCTCCAGTAATTTGGGCTGAAAAACGTGGTTGGGGCACCTGGCTTTTGGGATCAGGTAGATTCCATGCCTGAAGGAGGCTCACAAGGGGTGTCTTGGGGGTCCCCACTGGATCAGCCCAGGGTGCATCCTTGAGCACCCCATGCTTTCCTGCCCAGTTTCTGGTGCTCAGACACTTCCACCAGCATCCTCTCCCCAGGCTGTCACCCTGGTTCTGGATGTCCCGCTCCCCTGGGTGATCTGTGATGGCACACTGGACACTGAATCCAGCCCCCTGATGATGGCACAGGGGGACTGGGCACATCACTTGTGGCTTCATGCAGGGAGAAGCAGGCAAGAGCATCAGGGTGGGGATTTGGGGACCCTCCATCCCCAGAAAGGTCCTGTTGTGCCCACACTGGGAAGCAGAGACGGAATCACGGCGTGTCTGGAAATGAGCCAAACTCTTTTAATCAGGTGAAGAACCTCTTAGAATTGACATTCTTACAAAAAAATTAAATAAGGGGAAGGAACTTTCTTCCCTGCAATAAAAAGGTATAAAAATGACGTTATTAACAAATGCTGCTTCCCCAATCGTTGTGCACAGCCACGGCGTGGCGAGGGAGAGTGAGGAGAACAGCAGCATTCTCCCTTCCCTGTCCCATCCACAGCAAGTCCATCCCAATGGAAAACCACAAAGGCACACACAGGAATCCCCCAACAGCAAACACACCTTTTGGCTAAGTACAGTCTGGGTAGGTTTTTTTTCTTAGTTCAAAATAAATATTCCCTGTAGTGAAATAAAAAAATCCTAAAAATCCTTGTTTTGTTCCTCCATGCCCTGCAGTAGAGCTGGAGAAACACCTGAGTGATGAGTTGGTAAGGCCTCTGCTGTGCACCCTCCTGCAGCCCCCCAGGACGAGGGGATGTTTGTATGTTCTGGTATGCCCATCTACCCTCTGGGATGGAAAGGATCCCTGCTTCCAAGGCCTGGGATGGAAAGGATCCCTGCTTCCAAGGCCTGGCAGCATGGCTCCCCTCTATGCTCCTATGATCACCACATCTCCATTAAGGTGATCACTAAATGTGCATCTCCCGTGTTCTCCACTAGAAGAGCATCTGGGATGTAAAGTAGTTTGGCTTTTCTTTAGGAGTCTTTAAATCTTTCTTGCAGCTTTTTAGTTGAAATAAAAAGACGAGTATAAATTACTGTATTTAAAGAAAAAAACCACCCAAAACACATGACCTGAAGGCAGCAGCTCCTTATAAAGGTAAATCCAGAACATTTGTAAAATGTCTTCATTTAAAACAAAAAAAAAATAGTCCCGGGACTACAGAAGTCACGATTCCCTTGTGCTGATGTTGTGTAAGGTCTCTGTAGTACTTTAAAGATGAAAAACCGGAAAGAAGGTACATTTCTTGGGAATGGCATGGGTAAAGCAGGAGAGGGGATTTAGAGGAGAGAGGAGGTAGGTAGGATGTTGTCCTTGCAGTAGCCAGCCTTTTTCCAAGGCTGGGGATGGTGCTATGACCGTTTCCATGCTCCTCTTGCTCCAGATCCACTGGAACTCCAGCCAATTCCTCCCAGCTCACCAAGTCAGTCAAGGATGGAGATGCACTAAGAGATGATGTGTTCAAAGAAAAGTCGCTCCAGCTGCCACGAGGGGCTCGAGCCCATCCCTGCGTGCCCAGACACCACGCCAGCATCCCTGCGTGTGGTCCTGCATCACTAAGCTGTTCTCCACCCTGAGAACTGTCCTTGGAGGGTCCCCTGATGCTGGTGGGAACTGAGCACCTCCCCGTAGGGCTGCTGGTGATCTCAATATCCACAGCTCTGGAGACAAGGGACCTTCCTGTTCCCATTCTCATTTAGCTGTTGTCCTTGGCACATTCCTTAGTGCCTCCTTTTTCTCTGATCTATCCATGGCTGTTCCTCTGCCATCAGCTTCCAGCGTCTGAGCCAGGGCTACCTGGGAGAGGAAGGAGTGGTTAGGGAGGGTGGGATCTTCACCTTCACATCCCAAACATTCCCCGCTCCAACCTGACCCAGGGAGTGGAGCCTCCTCAGCCAGCTCAAATCCACAAAAATATACCTCCACCTCCACAAAATGACATATAAATCCCATAAATTCCTATAAAGCCACATGGAAGAGGAATTACCTACTTGGAAGGACGCTGGCTAGCTTGCGACTTCAAACCTGCAAGAAATAAAGTTGTTGGTAATGGCCTTGAGCAGCAGCAGAAGGGTATCTGGGTAGAGCAAAGAGGCCACCAGTTTGATGGGACAACCTGGCACACTGCCCTTGGCTGGGCAGAGGTGGCCTGGAGGTGACTGACACCTCCTCGATATCCCCAGGATGACTTTTCTCCCTCCCAGCTCAAGCTTTTTCCCTCCACAACCTACAGGGAAAAGGTGGGCAGAATACGCGGTAGGACAGGGATGCTGAGGCACCGGGTGAGTGACAGATGCTCCCAAAAAAACAGCAGCATCTGAAAGGCAGGTGCAGCTGGAGCATCCCCGGGATTCACAGGAGATGCCGGGCTACCTACCGAGCTGCTGCCGGATGGCGTTGTGCCAGTGGAGGTTGAGCAGGTCTGGATAGATTTCAGGGAGCTGCTTGAGCGCCAGGAGCTTCAGCATGCGGGAGGTGCAGCTCTTCAGCTCCAGGTCCCTCAGGTGCCTCTCCTCTGAGAGCGTGGTGGGACGCAGCTCCACCTTGTGCTTCTGCAGCACTAGGTCAACGGAGGTCCCAGGGAGCTTCGGGAAGAGCTTCTCCTTCACCACGTGGATGGGGATGAAGATGGCTCCTGCCCGGACAACGTGGGGGAAAGGGCAAGCGAACATGAAGGTCTCCAGCTGGGAGAGCAGGTTGGCAAGAAGCGTGGCCACGTCCTGGAAAGCCAGCCAGATCTCCTTGCCTTTCATGGGCTTCTGAGGAGTGGGAGCCTTGGAGTTGTTCTTGGACTTGTTCTTGGGCAGGGACTTGGGCATCTCTCCCAGCTCTTCTGCCAGCTCTGCCTTCTTCAGCCACTGCTGCAGGAGCTCTGGGGATGACTGTGACACTGACCCAGAAATCGTGTCACAGAGCCAGGTGTGCAGGGTGGCAAAGTACTGCCCAGAGGGGGTGTCTGGTGGGGGACTGACAAACTTCCTGGCCAGTGAGATCCCCTCCTCCCCTGGGGTGAAGGGGGCTTCGGGAAGTGGAGGCTGGGGAGGGTTTGGGCCTGAGATGGTGCTGGGCTGGGGGCCAGGTGGTGGGACTGGGGGGCTGCTGGATGGTGAGGAGGCTGGTGGGTTCGGTGTGGGGGTGCTGCTGGGTGGGCTGGGCTGGGGGGCTTGGGGGCTGCCATCCTGCTGGGGGGGCTCTGTGCTGGGCGTGAGGGAGTGCAGGAGCTTGTATTTTTTGAACATGAAGGTGGCTGAGCTCTGGAAGTTGCTCCTGTCCCCAGAGCCCACCTCAAGCAGCTGGGGCTGGGCCCCCTCTCCCATTCCCACCTTGCCCCCAGTAGCCTCTTTCTCCTCCTCCTCCACATCCTCCTGGTCCAGCGTCCCCTCCACACAGCCAGTGAGTCCCTGGCTCTCCATGGCTTCCACTGGTCTCTTTTTCAAGCTGAGGTCCAGCACCTTATCCTCACTGAGCAGCTCCCCAGCGCCCACCCCATCGGGGCTGCCCTCCTGAGACCCCAGCTCTTGGGACACAGGCTTTGGCTTTTTGGAGGCCCTCTTGTGACATCTTTCCCCTTGGCTCTGCGCCACCCCGCTGTCCGATCTCAGGCTGGACACCACCAAGGTATCTCTGAGGGAAGCAGGCTCCTGGCTGGGACTCCTGTTCTGAGGTGGGGGGTCCCCCCACAGATGGTCCCTGCAGAAGAGGACATGGGCTGAGCCCTTGGCCCTCTCCAGGTACTCCTGGTAAGGTGCCAGGCTGAAGACATTGTGGATCACTGGCATCGGTGGAGAGGAAGAAAAAACTTTGGTGTCCCTCGGGTCTTCCACCCCCTTTGGGGGGGTCATGGATGAAGAAGGGGGGGCAAGCTCCTTGGTTGGATCCTTGACCTTGCAGTCATTTCCTTTCCCTGTGATGACAGGAGACACTGGTCCCCCACACGGGGTGTCCTGTGGGGTTGGGCTGGTGTTCCTCCTCCCCAGGTATGGGGGCTCCTGCTCCCCTTGCCTGGGTTTCTCCCAGCTCCCTTCTCTTTTGGGAAATGTCTCCGTGAGCCCACTGGAGCCCCTGGAGAGCTTCTCAGGGGTGCAGACAGGTTGGAAAGCGCTGCTGTGCCTTGATGCCGCTCGCCACCGTGGACTTTCCGCCTCGTGCTGCTCACATCCCGGCTCTGGGGTGGCAAAGGAGGTGTGGAACACGGATTCATCGCCAGAGTTGAAGGTAAAACCCGGGTACCCGGGCAGCTGGACATCCCTTGGCAGCTCAGCATCCCTCAGCACCACCACTGGCTTGGAGGGACCAGCACCCGCTGTCCTCAGCACGTAGGGGTCCAAGGGGCTGGGAAAGTAGCTCCCTGGGGCTTGGGGTCTGAGGTAAGAGCCAGGAAAGGGCTTCCTGCTTTCCACAAAGCTGGAGCTGGGCAAGGCACTGGCCTCCCCCGCAGGGGGAGCCGGAGAGTGATAGAGGGGAGCAGCTCTGTGAGGAGACAGTGGGTAGGGGGGGGGTGGGTAGCACATTTCTGGCCTCTCCGGGTTTGTCAGGCCAGCATCAGGCAGCTGGAGCTTGGGACAGGAGTCTGGGATGAGGCTGGGGACCTCTGGCACCTTATTCTGGCTGTGGGCAGTGGGACAGCTTGCTTCCAAGACCGGGGTGTTTGGGGGGGGCCTGTATTTATCAAAGGTGACATAGTAGTGGGATAAGGCAACGGGGGAGCCCAACTGCTCCTTGGCGGGCAGCACCAGGCTGGAGGGCAGCGGTGGGATGCTGGGGTCAGAGCAGGGACCCCTCCTGTGGGGCTCGCCAAGGTGGAGAGGGTGGGTGGCAGGGGGCAGAGCCCAGTTTGCCTCCCTTGGTGTCTGCTGCAGGCTCTCCACTCGTGTTCCCAGCGGCAGAGCCATCCTGGGGGCCAGGAAGCGGGCAGGGGCTCCGTACACCGGCTTAGGGACTGCGAGTGGGGCCGCCTTGTTCACCGCCACCGGCTTCTTCACTGGTAAGGGGCATCTTGGGCTGTCCAACTTTTTCCTAGCCATCAGCTGCTCCTGCATCAGGCTGTCCTTGCCCTTCTGGGCGCCCAGGCTCTCCGATGGGTACAGCAGGAAGCCCACCAGAGACCCCTCGGCAGGCGCTGGCTGGCTCATGGCACCAGGGCCGTAGTGTAGGTAGGTGGGCGCTGGGCTCCAGCGGGCCAGGGGCTGCTCAGGACCCTTGGAGCTCTGCAGTGGGCAGGCGAAGTAGGAGCCCTTGTAGTTGAAACGGTTTTCGGAACCAAGGCTGGGCACAGGGCTGGATTTTCTTCGGATTTTGCTGGACGGAAAGCTGGTGGTGGCCTCTGTCTCCAGCCGAGGTCGCTTGTTGAAAATCACGGGGTCCACAGAGTCCAAGAACTGTTTTGAGGCCATTTATACCTTGCTGCAGGTGTCCCGACAGGAGAGGTGAGCTGGCCTTCCTGAACAAGACAGAGAATAAACCATGAGCAAATCAAGTCCCCACAGCCCTGTGGTGGCACGGGATGACAGAGTCCTTCAGGAGCCCTCCAAAAGTCACCTTGCCTCTGTGCTGGCTGGAGAAAGAACGTTGGTTTTCATATGCACCCCATTTGTGATACTCAGGATCACACTGCAAAGCTAAAGCAGAGGAGGGGAGGTGTGGAAAACCTTGCTTGTCTCACAGCCAGCCTCTGCCAAGGGCAACAGCTATTGCTTCCCTTCTCCCATCCTCCCAATACCTGGCAGAGATCCTAAAAAAACCCACCCAACCCCAACTGAGACGCAGCATTTGATCATCAGGGTGGAAGAGCAGGATCTGGTCAGGCAGCCCTGCGTAAGCCAGGGTGGGAGCCCACAGCCAGTGGGGGGAATCCTGGGAGGCTGGCTGGGCATTTCTCCATCTGTCTCCTTGGAAAAGCCCTGGAAAGCTCTGACTGTTTTGGTTCCAAAGCCTCAATGAGTATCTGTTGCAGGCAGTGGGGAGCAAAGCTGGGTCAGCTCAGGTGAAGAGCCAGCAGACACAAACACAGAGTGCCCAAAATTCCCACCCCCAGTTTCACCTTTTAAAGTAATTTGAGGTTTCTCCCTCTGAGGCAGCAGTTCATCCTCTCCCTTAGGATGTCTTCTGATTTGGGGCTGCTGCGTGGTGGGTCTGGTCCACAGTGACAGGTGGTGAATGCCAGCAGGTGGAGCTGGCAGGCTATCCCACCACAGTCCTGCATCCTGGAGCATTCCAAGTATTCTCCCAGTATCACCTGGCATCACCCAGCACCTCCCCAGCACTGCCCAGTATCTCCTAAGCATCCCACTGAGACACATGAGCATCACTAGAGTACCAAGGGCATCACAGGACCTTCACCCAGTACCCCCCAGCATCACCTGAACATCCTGTAAATCACCCAAGCAAGACCCAAGACCCACCTGAGCATCACTGGCACAGCACCCTCCCAACATGGGCAAACATCCCCCCATATTTCCCAGCACGGCCCAGCATCCCCAAGCCCAGGGATGGACTCGTTGCAGCAGGATCTCCTCCATGTTATTTCTTTCCTTTTGTGACGAGAGTTAGCAGAGAAGCCAACGAGGAAATGGAGGAAAAGCACATGGAGATAAGACAAAAGCCACATCCACAGCAGGGGAAATGGAGCAGATAATGAAAAGACTTGTGGGGGGAGATAAGGGACCCAGTGGCGGTGGTGAAGCAGCTCTGCCTGGAAGGGAGCAGGGGATGATCTGCCTCTCCCCAACCCCAGCTCACCCCAAAAAAGCACAACTGAAGCTGCACTCTCTGCTTCTTATCTCTTCTGTTGGGTTTCTTATCCAAACTTCAACAATTTCTTACTTTCCAGTGAGGATGCTGCTTCCCTGGAATCCTCTGAAACTCCCCATCAGAGGGTCAGTGCTTCCTTTCTCACTTGCACCCTCGGAAGCAGCTCCTCCGCATCGTTTCCAACAGCTTTATCCTCATGATAAATCCTCAGGGTCATTTCTAAGACATCCAGTACCAGTTAAATTTGCCAGCACTTAGATCCAGGGAAAACAGCTCCCTTCAAATTGAAAAAAGCTCAGGGAAAATCCCAAACTGGGTTATTTTCCTTCCAAGAAGGATCTCTCAGGAGGCTGTTGTTTAAAGCCATCTCCCTAGGAGATGCTGCGTGGGAGAGAGATGCAGGCACGGGATTCCTTCCCAGCTGTGACAATGCTGAGGTTGGACAAGCCAGGACAGAAACCCAGGATCTTGTGACTCCTGACGTTTCCCCACTGCTTTTTCCCCTTTCCCCCAAACCCCAGGGATCTACAACCCCCACCCCCTGCGCGTGGGGACGTTGTGACACCAGCCCTGCCTTCACCCAGCTGATGCCACCGGGCATGATGCAATTGCCCTGTTTCACCCAGATCCGACTTCCAGCCTTGCTGGAGGGACGCCCCGTGGCCCGAGCCAGGCACTTGGAATCTCTGATGTCTCACAGGGTTAAGCTCATTAACCTCATTAGGGTGAGGACACTCCTGGGCTCACTCTTTCCATGAAATCCACCCGGGCTTCGCTGAGGGGGTGCCATCCCTACATCTGCACCATCTCAAGAAAACAGCTCCAGTTTTGCTGTCACCACCAGCTTTTTCCCTCTGGGACTATCCCCTTTCAGCCGGTGGAGGTGGAGGAGGAGAGGGATAAGTGGGAATCAGGGCTGGGGGGGATGCCCGAGTGAACCCAACAAATGCAGTCAGCATTTCTGAAACCCCACAGCTGGGAAAAGCAGGAGGTGGATTAAAAACAACCCGTTATTCATCTTTTTTTAAATGTTTTTTTGACTTTTTTTTCCCCCCTTCCTCTTCTCGGGAGGGAGTAAAAGTAAAACCAAATGCAGAAGAACACGTGCTGCCCGAGCAGCAAAACCTCCCTGATAAGCTCCCACGGGCCTCAGAAAACTTTTATCTGCCACGTTTCGGGCGTCCAACGGGCACAGGAGGGCTTCTGTTCCCCCTCCCCGAGGCTCCTTGGCCTGCCAAGGCTGTTGGGGACACAGTAGACATCTCTTTTCTTCTCCGACAGCTCCCAACAATGCGTCCGTGTCTGTTATCAGCGGGGCAGTCAGGCGCAGCACACGGCTCCCCGGAATTTCCTGCCCAGGATGCGATGTCCTAAGTGGGAGCCTCTCACCGCAGCCTCCCGCCTCCTCCATCGCCACGTGATGCCAAGAAAAAGCCGCCAGCTCTCAGCCAGCCCGCAGGACTCGAGAAACAGACCCCCAAAAGCTCCTAAACCCGCTGGCACGAAGCATCCCCAGCCCCACGGAGCCACCCCCGAGGTGCCGCGGCGGAGGGTCGCTGGCGGGGGGGGAGCTCCCCGGGGTCCCCCCTCGACCAGCGGATTCTCCACCGGTAACGGGGCGCATTCCCGGCCGGCGGCAACCCCGGTTTCACAATCGCGGGGACTTTGAGACCCTGCCGAGGAGGTGACTTCTCCCATCTCTCCACCTTTCCCATCTCTCCTGCGGGTTTGGATGAGATCACCGGCAACGCTCCCACCCCCCGCTTTGATCGTTCGGGGAAACAAACAAGAGGCCTCAGCGGTCCCGGCTGCCTCATTCCATACCCTCTTCCACAAAGTTTGCGGCTCCTGAGCTTCTCCCAGGTGGGCAAATGCCGAGTCAGAGCCTTCCCTTGGACCAAGCCATCTGTTTTTTAAGGCAGTATCCTTATGGAATGCATGCACCAAGCCATGGCTTGTCTGCGAATTAAGTTGAAAATCTCCAGGAATATTCACTTTTATATTAAAAAAAAAAAAAAAAGACTTCACGGAGCATTGAGTAGCCACCAGAAGGGCTCAGTTCCTTACTATTTAGGGGATTAAAACCCCTCCAAAACGCATCGATCCCGTTCCGAACCAGCGATGTCACGTCCCAGGTTGGCCACGGTCAAGGCTGGGGTGCTCGCAGACCCCTGCCAGGACACGAGGTACGGATGCGGCGGGGGGGGGCAGAGGTGGCCGTGTACGTCCTTCTGTCCCCTGCGCACACCCACGGCCACCGCTTTCGTGCGAGCAACGCTCCGGTGACCCCCAAAACAAGCCTCTCGCAGGAAGCTAAGCGCACTCACGCTGCGCATCAGCCGCATGATCCAAAGTGTCCATAAATGGGTAAAATCCCGGGATCCGGAGCCTGCAACCCGCTTTTCCCTGCACGGCTCAACGAGAAGCAGACGATCCCGAAGGCGGCGTGCGGGGAAGCGAGGGAGCCCCCCCACCCTGTCCCAGGGCTTCACCCGCCGAGGGAAGCGCCAAAGCAAGCGAGGAGCTGGCTGGGGGTCCCCCCGCCCCCCTGTCCCCCCACATCCCTCCGCTCTGTCCTGGCTCCTGCGGGACTCGCATCCCTCGGCCCCTCACTCACCTGCGGCTGCGGCGCGGTGCCTCCTCCGGAGCATCGCTGCGGGGCCGGGGGGGGCTCGGCGGGCACGGAGGGGAGCGCTCGGCCGGCAGCCCGCGCTGTGCGGAGGAAGTGGGAGGAGGAGGAGGAGGAGGAGGAGGGCTGGGTGTGCGTGTGGGCCGGCCGGAGGAGGGAAAGGGGACGGGACGGGACGGGAGGGCGCGGCGCAGCCACACGTGCAGTCACAGCCCGTGCGCTCGGAGCGGGGACCCCCTGGACAGGCACATCCCCCCCCCACACACGCTGCGGGGGACACACGCTGCGGGGAGCCCCTGTAGGGCAGAGTCCCCGTTTCAGTAAGCCCCCCGGTGTGGAGGAGGAGCCGCACGGGGAGCCCACGCTGGGGGGGAGCCTCATTAAGGGGAGCTCTCATTGTATAGAGCCCCAATTAAGGGGTGCTCACTGCAGTTAGTCCATTAAGGGGACCCCCCATTAGGGAAGACAGCCAATAAGCCCCCCCCCCCGGCCCCTTACAAGCAATCCCCATTATGAAGGGACCCCCATGATGGGGGCCCCCATTGCAGGCAGGCTCCATTAGAGAGGACCCCCACTAAGGGGGGACCCCCCCTCAGTGCAGGTGTGGAAAATTAGGCAGAAGCAACAGTTAGTGGAACTCTGAGAGCTCGGGAACAAGTCGATGCGGCCCAATCCAGTTTAGTGGTTCTATGGCCACCTTAGTAACAAGGTGTTAAAAAACATATTGCCCAATTTACATAACCAGGCTGAACAACTTCATATGTAAGACTTTGCTGCTGAATCCGTATTCCCGGGTGTCCTAGTTAGGAGAGCTGAGACCAGTTCATCATGGTATGGGTGTAACTCAAAACTGTGTATTCTATAGCCTTCCATGCCATTTCCCAGAAACTGTTATCAATAGACTATTCGCACCCTCTGCCCATAGAGCCTGACTCCTCAGGCTACAAACTAAGTGTTAAGAGGCCTGCGAGATAGGAGGATGCTCTTGTCCTCACACCCTTTGTGGAACTCCCCGCCCTGAGGGAAGCACTGAGCATTCCTGCCTGAGCTGGAGGATATATAATCTTGGAGTCTTGGAACATTTTGAACCACTCGTGGGATCCAGAGGAAGACTGCAGCTCATCGCTCTCAACCAGACTGAGACCACCCTCAACTGGACTGCAATCACCACTTTTGACCAGACTGCAACAGCTCTCCCACCAGCAGGTTCTTCCCCTCTCCCTTTACTTTGGACTCGGGGGGGGGGCCAAGGAACACCACTTTGTTCATGCCCCAGGGTGCTGGGTTATACATTTGGGTTTTGTGGGTTAAGACCAATTGTTTGTTTGTATGATCGTACTTATTCTATTATTTTATTAAATTGTTATTCTGACTTATAATCTCTCCTTTGTGTTGAGTTCATTTCCCCTGCTGGTTAACTCTAAACCAGCACACCGGGTTAATAAATATGAGCCAGGTATGCATATCCCCATAAGCATCCCAGGCCATAGTCTGGCTTCGTGATAAAGTAGTGCTGCTTCTTAATACTGCATTGGTGTTAAGGAGTTTTATTCCCAAATTTCAGTGATGCAGGCATCCCCATTAGGAAGTGACCCCATTCAGGGGACACCCCCCCATTGCACTGGGGGGATCCCCTGTTAAAGAGGAGCCCCCATTACAGGGAGACCCCTCCTCACAGAGTTATGGGCACCCTGTCAGCACAGGGATGCTCCCCAAGTCTGAGACCACCAGGACACGGGCAGGGGTCCGGGTCTGGCCAGGCACAAGTCCATCTGTCTACACAAAATCACTTTACCATCTCATAAGCAGGGACAGAGGGAAGCTGGCAGTCTGGGCTGGGCTGGGGACAGCTCCTGAGCTTCACAGTCAACCCCCACCCCAAAGAAAAGCCCCTCCTCCTGGATTTAACCCCTGCCAGCCCCAAGTCCACTCTCTGGCGTTAACACGTGGTGTTTATCTAAGGAGTCGCGTCTGGAAAAGTCCACCTGTCACCCAAATTCGGGAATGAAAACTCCTTAACACCGAGGCAGCATTAAGAAGCAGGCATTACTTTAACCGGGCACCTGATTCACGTGGGGGAACTCTGACTGATGTGCACGCCTGGCTCAGGACTGTACGTGTCTTTATTAGCTGGAGATACCCATATTAATCGAGAAGTGTTACAATTTGTTACTTAAGGCAGCCACAGAGCCCCTAAATTTGATTGGCAGACTTGACTTATTGCCACGGTGGCCACAGAGCCCCTAAAATGGATTGGGCTGCACTGACTCGTTACCAAGGCGGCTGCAGAATCCCTAAACTGGACTGGGCCTTGGCTTGTTGCAGAGCTCTCTCAACGTTCCACATGACGTTCCATTAACTGTCACTTCTGTGTAATTTGCAACACACGCAAACATTCCCCGACTAATCATTAACCCCCATAAAAAGCACGTAAATATGATTAACCCAGTGACACAGATGCTGGGAGATTGGGTTGCCCAAGACCCTGGAGCGAAGCAGTGGAAGAGGCTCAGCTCCCATTAGCAGTGAGAAATAAAGATTTCTAACTGAAAAATAATTCCACTTTTTTAATACCTTATTGAACAAAGGCTGAGGAGGCAGGGTTTGAATTCTCCTCTCCTTGGCCTCACAAGCATTACTTTCCCATTACAGCTTTAATTTATAGCAGTTATGTGGCAGCAGCAAAGAAAATAAGGATCTGGGAGGAGCTGGAGCCGAATTCCCTGTCCCTTGGCTCCAGTGTTTACAGACCACTGCTTTGTCTGGAGTTCATCGATCAGGTGCTGCTGTTAATATTTTCTTTGGTCAAATGGTAATGCAATTAGAGAATAGCTATTTTATCTAATTATGAGATGTTATATATTAGTGTTAACATATGATAGTTATTATGCATTAAGACGAGCAAATGGGTGGATAATAAAGCTTGTTGTTTGGAGTTATGGGCATTAAAATTATTACTGTTAGTTTTTACCTCGCTGAACAGAATCACAATTCCCTTGACATGGCAGATAATGCCTTTAGGCTCGAGTTGGCTCATACATTTACATAACTTTACTCTAGAAAGACCTTTCCTCATCCCAGTGTGGCCACATCCCTGCTGCCAGGCATCCAGCTGGACTCTGAAAACTAAATCTCAACATTTTCTCACTCTTACATTTCTCTGGTGCAGAGAGGGGAGTTTCTGTCTGTTCTCTCAGCAAATACCTGCTATTGTTCCTTCTTTTTCCTATGAATTTCCTTCTCTCCGCTTCCTGCATGATTCATCTCTTCGTCAGCTACTCAAATCATCTGAGTGGCTGAGGCATCAAACCTGCTGGCACCATCAGCACCAGCCTCAAAATCCTCCATTATTTAATTTTTATTTTATTATTTTAATTTTTATATTAATTTTCAAAGACAGAAGCACTTGGAAATGTGGCTTTTGGGAGAAGGTGGGTGGTAATTTTCACCCAGGGCATAGCCATTCCTGCCTTTTTTGCTTCTCCAGCTATCAGCATCCTCCCTGGCTGGTGAGCACCTGGGAGGGCCCAGATACCCTGTGTCAGGGATCATGCCCAGCATCCCCATGGGGTTACTGTGAGCCTGGTGAGGTGACAGTTTGACTGATTCAGTCAAATTCTGGCCGTGTGGTTTTCAATTTTCTTTTTGAGGCTTCTCAGCCTCAGCATCTATCTTCTATCTGTGGTTTGCTGGGCTGTGCCTCCCTCTTAGCTCTCAGGAAACCTACTGGCTTCAGGCTGCCACTGCCTCCACGGTCTCCCAAACTGACAGCCAAGATGGGACACCCATCCTGGCATTCACCCCAGCAGGCACAGGGATGAGGGGGCTCCAGGTGGGAGCATGGGCACCAGGTTCCCCTCTCCAGGCAGCATTTCCAGCAGAGTTCATTGCTGCTCCCCAGCCACATCACTTCTCCCATACCCCAAAAAGGGTCAGTTCTTGTTCCAGCTTGTGCTCCCCAGTTTTTCCTTTTGCCAGTTAAGCCTCTCAGGGGAATTTAACCCCCTTTAGGAAGGCAGTACCCAGAGTGATGCTGGACAGGAGTCCAAGTGATGGAGAAGGGTGGAGGGTCCCCAGCTCACAGACCTGTCCATCTCCTTTTCCCATGGCAGATCAGTCCAGGAACATCTGCTTTCGTTCCTCTTCCCTCTTTTATTCCCTCTTCTCTTTGATTTGCTTTCCCATAAAGTCATGCTCTAAGTTCTGGAGAGATCAGCTACTCAGCTGATCTCTTGGTGACAGGGAGAGGTGGGATTTAAAGGTCACCCACTGCTACAAACCCCTCATCTTCCCAGGTTTTAATCCTTCCCAAAAGGCCTTAGGTTTGCTCCTAGGGACCAGAAAATCTCTTTCCACTCCCCAAATTATCTAGCAATCCCCAAATTATCCAACAGAGCCCAAACAGAGATGCCTTTTTTTTGGCCCAGGAACTGTTTGGAGGGGAATGGGAGATGGATGGGGTCCTCTTCTGCACCTGAAGCACATCCCAAATATGGAATGAAGGAAAATCCCTTGGGTACTGCAGGGAATTTGGCACACCAGCACCCACCATTCTCTCCAAGAGGACAAGAGGCAGCTTTAACCCCATCCCACCATCTCCAGGGCTCCTGCTGGGGACCTCATAACCTTGTTAGCAGCTCTCACTTTGGAGACGTCTTTGGAGGCAGCAGCATCCTTGATGAGGCTCTAATTATTGAGCTAATTGGAGTAAAAAAGCTGTACAGACAGTCCCAATATCCACGTTGTCCGTTTCCCACGCTCAGCCTGGCTGGAGGAGAGGGACAAAGGAGAACAGAGCTGAAGGGATGGAGCGGTGGTGGAGGAGCCAGAAGGAGGAGGATGGAGGGAGGGCTCCCAACAGCTTCCAGTGTGCTTAAATTTAAAACACACTTATTGTGAGGTGAGAGATCAGGGTTTCTTTATCCCACTCATTTCTTCCAGAGACAAGAAGGAGTTGAAGCCTTGGAAGCTGCCAGCTCCTTCCAAGCCTCTGGTGAGTGCAGGCAGTGCGGGGAAGAATTCTGAGCATCCCCTGAGATATCTGGTCTCACATCTCTCTCTGTCCTGGAAGTCAGATCCCATGCTCTGAGTTTTTTTGGGGTAGGTCTTTACAGTTTCTCCCATCCCTCCTTGCTCTGGATCTCCTTCCATCCAGGGTAAGATCACCTTTTGGGTTGAATTAGGAGAAAACTGGAGTTAGAACTGGATGCTTTTTAAAGTCCCTTCCAACCCAAACCATTCAACGATTCTAAAAAAATTAGGCATGGGCAGGTCTGGTTGCTTATCCAACATTTTTCCAGCTTTATCCCCTTCAAAACTTTGATTTAGATCCCATCAGGGCCTACAGTTATTGGTAAATAAATCAAAATCCCAACCTACACAACTTGCTGACCCAGAAAAGCAATAAAGACAAGACCCAGTAACCCAGAGATGCAGGTACCTCATTATCTCTAGATAATTTGCTGTAGGTAATGAGATAACCAAGCGCCAGCAAAAGCAGAGTGGGAATAAATTCCCAAGGGATGTAAAACATCACCGTCGCATCCAGAATCATGGAATAGCAGAAGGATTCGAATTGGAAGGGAACTTTAAACTCATCTTGTTCCACACCCCTGCCACGGGCAGAGACACCTTCCATTAGACCAAGTTGCTCCATCCTGGCCTGGAGCACTTCCAGGGATGGGAACCTGGAATGGATCTCCATGATGGCTGTGGAAGTGCCATTGGCCCTCTGTGCCAGGCAGGATGAGAGCAGACCCAACCAGCTGAGAGGGTTTTCCTCTGCTAAACCATTCCCTCATCAAGCTGCTCTCCAAGGAACACTGAAAACGAGATGAATCCTGTTCTCCCAGGAGGAGGAAAGCAAAAATAACCCTGTGGATGAAAGAGCAGCACAAAGCCAACTGTGCTTGGGTCAAGTTTGGGATCTGAAAGCTCTCCTGCTCCATGTTCCTGCTTGAATTATTGCTCCTGCATTCACATGCCATTCCTGCACCTAATAACAATAACAATAACAATAATAATAATAATAACAACAACAATAATAATAGCTGTGGTGTTTCTTTTTGCTTTTGTTTCCCAGTATGTGAGGGAGGATACAGGGAGGGAGAAGCCCCTTGGAGTGGCTCACAGGCTGATGGAACCACTTGTGCATCATGACATGGGCTTGGAAGTCCATGGCTCCAGAGCCAAAGCCTACAGCCAGACTTGCTTACCTTGGCATGTCTGGATGCTCCATCTCTGGGAAGTCCTGGGACTCTGGAAGCCCTGGGATGCTCGTGACACACTCCCTACTCTTTCAGTGGGCAGGATGCAGGCACTGGGGTGGCTCACCCGCTCCCTGCCTGCAGGAAGGAAACACCCCCAAACCCACCTGTGCTGGTTTAAAAGTTAACCAGCAGGGGAAATGAACTCAACTCAAAAGAGAGATTATAAATCAGAATAACAATTTAATAAAATAATACAATAAGTACGATTATACAGACAAACAATTGGTCTTAACCCACAAAACCCAAATGTATAACCCAGCACCCTGGGGCATGAACAAAGTGGTGTTCTTTGGGCCCCCCCCGAGTCCAAAACAAAGGGAGAGGGGAAAAAAACCTGCTGGTGGGAGAGCTGTTGCAGTCTGGTCAAAAGTGGTGATTGCAGTCCAGTTGAGGGTGGTCTCAGTCTGGTTGAGAGCGGTGAGCTGCAGTTCTCCTCTGGATCCCACGAGTGGTAAAAAGGTTCCAAAACTCCAAGTTTATATATTCTCCAGTTCAGGCAGGAATGCTCAGTCCCTCCCTCAGAGCGGGGGAATTCCATAAAAGGGTGTGAGGACAGGAACATCTTCCTATCTCGCAGGCCTCTTAGCACCTAGTTTGTAGCCTGAGGAGCTGGGCTGCTCTGAGCAGAGGGTGTAAATGCTCTATTGATAACAGTTTCTGGGAAATGGCATGGAAGGCTATAGAATAAACAGTTTTGGGTTACACCCATCCAGTGATGAATTGGTCCCAGCTGTTCTAACTAGGACACCACCTCATGGGTTCCCATGGACTATCCAGGACAGCCCCATGGCACAGCTTCTCCCCAGCACCAGCAGCGGAGGAGCATCCTGGGGCATGAGACAAGGCTTTTTGCAGGAATCCTACACCCAGGAGCAGAGAACCCTGGGCTGGGATTCCCCTGTGAGCTCCCCCTCCTTTCTCTGCCTCTGCATCCAGGCCTTCCACTGGGAAGCAGCCCTCTGCCAGAGTTTGTTCCCTGGGCACACAGCTCCCACCACCTCCGGGGACACCTCAGCACTCCTGTTTCACAAGAAGAGGAGGACAGCAGGCAGGGCAGGGAAAACACCTTGCTCATTGCCTTGTGGCGAGGAACAGACCTGTGGTGTTGGGAAAGCCTTGGATGTGGTGACAGCTGAGCCAGGGAAGCTGGCAAGCTGCCCTCTGCTCTGGCCTGCAGCCTCTGTGCAGCACCCAGCCAAGGGAACACTGGGATGAGCATGGACGTGCAGGAGCCAGTCCCATGCCCAAGCAGCCCTCTCCTCCCTGGGCTCTGAAATGAAGCCAAGGCCCTCTGAAGGGACACTAACAGTGTCCCTCTTTGGGAAGCTGGCTTTGCTGGCACAGCAGGGACTGGGGTGCCACCCTCCCAGCCTGGCTGCTGGCCAGGGGGTCCCCACATCCCCAGGGAAGGTGTTGCCCAGCCCCTTCCCTCGGCATGGCCGAGGCTCTGGAGACATGGCTTTCAGGAATCTGCATCCTAATGAGCACCATGGTGTAACTCTGAGTAAGCCTCAGCCTGAGGAAGCTCCAGTTTCTTACCTCTTTTTTTTTTTCCTCTCTTTTTTTCCGCTCTGGTTGAGGTCACCCAGTTTGAACACGTGGACCTTTTTCACCTCCCTTCTCCTCCCATCCATGGCCTGGGTCCCAAAGAGAATCCTGGTTGCCAGCACAGATGCTGCTGCCTATACCTAAAGCTCAGAAATAGTTAATTTATTTCTATGTGATTCCCAGTGTGGGAATGGCTACAAGACTCTGTAACACCTCTGGACTCTGTTCTCCATCAGTTATCTCTCATGTCTATGTGTTTGGTGCTCCTTCAGGCTATTGACCTGTGAGCTCCCTCCCACCCAGCCCCCACAAGCCTCCCACAGACGCACTGAGATGCTCTGAAAGTGTTTAAGCCCTTTCTGTTTTCCCCCTGGCTGGGGTCAGAGGTGGGTTCACCTCTCCAGGGTGTTTGCATGGCATTGCTGCAGCATCTCCCACACTCCTTTACTCTGTGTGGGAGGACAGGCATGGAATCATGGTGAATTTGGCCATTTTATTTCCTCTTCTGCCTGCAGAAATCACTATCAACCCTGGAAACACTTCGGTTTTCTGCAAGGCTCCTAATCTCTGGCTGCTCTCTTCCCTCTGGGATAGTCTGGGGTGGTGTTTCCTCTTCCTCTAGGAATACTCAGCATGTGGCACTGATGGGGAAAAGGACACCAAGATGGATTAATGTTTTCTGTAGAGAAGACCCAAGTTCCTGTAGGAACTCCAAGGACCAAGGTGGAAGGCATTAAGATGCAGCATCCAATGGAACTCATGGCTGCAGAAGTGGCCACCAAATCCCTGGAGCTCAGAGGCTTTTGCTGTACTAGCAGGGAGGTCCCTCTTCTGTGAAATCATCTTTTCTTCCTCCCAGCTGGTGCTGGGTCTCTCAGCTGGGAGTTTGCTCCACTCCCCCCACTCCACACAGTGAGCCGTGAGCATTGCTGCTGCTCAGCAACCAAAACTCGGTGATACAGGTCATAAAAACACCAGAAGTGGTGGGAAAGGCATGCTTTCCTCCTGGTGGGACATCTCCAAGGAGCTCCACGCCAGAGGGGATGTCCCAGAGCACCAACTGGAGCTTCACCTTCCTCCTCTCCTCAGTGGTTTGGCTGAAGGACTCACCCAGAGGAGAGAGCAGAGCATGCCCTTAATCTGCCAGGCTGCATTAGGGCTCCTCTGCTCCAGCCTGCAGCCTAATTGCCTAGGTGGGACCTGGAAGAGGAGCCTTCTCTGTTTACTCACATAGTTTAAAAGTGAATAACACAAAGCCCGGCTCTGGCTCAGTGGTGCTGTCAGAGAGCAAGACCTTCCCCTCCCAGCTTCCCCAGCCCTTGGGCTGTCAGGACGGGCAGAAGAAGCTCTCAAGTGAAAGGACACGGGGCTTTGAATCCCCTCCTGCACCACCCCGGGGGGCCTGGGGGGCCACAGAAACCTCCTTGCCTGGCAGCAGTTCTTTGTCCTCCTTTTCTTGCCCTCCCCCTTCCTGCCCCAGCACACAAGGAGCTGCTTTGATGCCCTCATAAGACAGATTTCCCACTGATAACTGATCCTTGTGGTCACTGCTGTGACTGGCTCCTACTGACTCATTCCTCCCATGGGGTGAAATCCTGGTGACTCCAGCTCTCTCTGACCACCTTGGCAGTGGGGATATCTTACTTCCTTCATGCCCACCACCAACAAATAACCCTCCCCTGCTCCTGACCCCTCTCAGGCCTGCCAGCCCTGACCCAGGAGCTTGGCCAACCCTTGGCCAACACGTCCCCAGGCACTAACTGCTGCTCTGTGCCTTGGATGGGGGAGCACCACCTCCCCAGCGGGTTTTTTTCCTCCCCAACCATCGGCTGCAGCAGAGGATCCAGGGAAAATATAAGACCTCAGTGAGCTTCTACACTGACCAGAGTGAGCTGGTGATGGTCCTCATGTCCTGGGTGGCTTTCTCTTCCAGGAATTGACTTTTGAAGCCAACCTGAGCCTCCTGCATCATACTGCCCTACAGCAAAGGGCTCCACAGGTTAATCCTATAGAGAAACATCTCCTTTGGACATGCTTGATGCATTGGATGGCCCTGGTTTTTGCACAAGAGGCAGTGAATAATCACCCTCTCATCATTTATCTTCTCTGGATTCATCAGGATATTACAGACCTTGGTCATGTCTGCCCCTGATGCCCCTTTCCCAGCCTGTTTCATCACCCTTTGCACAGGAGAGTGAGTCTTCACAGAGGTGGGCTGGGGACAGTGACTCTCTGAGGGTGTTTGCCATTGAAAGCTGCTGGGGGAGGGATGCTCATGGGATTTGGGAAGCCTCCCTCGTTTGCTGGGGCCGTGCAGGGTGTGAGGAGGTTTGTCTGGGAACATCTTGTGCTCTCCAGGTGCTGGCAGTGGGAGGTGGTGATGGCTCCTAGTGGTTATTGCTGCACCACAAAGGTAAACTGGATTAGCACAGGCAAGTTGGGAAACAGGCTGGACCCTCTTGCCTCAGCTGGAGTGGAACTGAAGCAGGAGCACCAGCAGCTCCTTGCAGAGCCCCCAGGCTGGCAATCACTGCCTCAGCACACTGGGACATCTTATTGCCCTCATGGAAACCTCATTTCACTCATTGGGCTAATGTGGTTTTTGGCTGGGGCAATTAGAGCCTCATAAAGGGACCACTTGTCACCTCCCTCACACCAACACATCCCTGCTGTCCCCACTGTCCCCAGTCTCCCAGTCTCCTCCTCCCAGTCTCCTCGCTCTGCCCTCTGTGCCGAGTTTTTCCTCCTTTTATCCAGCCCTTTGCTCCACCGTGACAATGAAGGAAAAAAACCCAACCAAACCCCACAAAAAGGCCACTTTCCCCCCTTTTTGTCTTGCAGCAAACCCGTGGGTGCAGGGAGCTGTTGGAGCAGGAGCACTCGGGTTTTTGGCAGGGATGCTGCTTGGCCTGTCCCGTCTATAGGAGCCGAGGCAGCCAAGCCTGCCAAGTGCTGGCAAGCTGGGGGTGAACCTGAAGCCATTCCCTGAATTGGGATCCAGCCAAGCTCTGTTGGCCAAGTGTCTTCTTTATTCCCTTCTAGGCTTTTTCCGTGCTTGGGTGTATTTCCACAGCATGGAGATGGGTGGAAAATTACTGGAGATGCTCAGCTGCCAGTCCCTGCCCTGGCAGAGGTGAGCTGAGGCTGCACATTCATCCAGGGAACTCCTTGCCACTGGGGCTGAAATGCCTTGAAGAACCAGCTAAATAGTTTTTTTTTTTTAAAAAAGAGAAAGCTATTAAAAATCCCCCCCTTTTTTTTTTCTTTGCTTAAAAATGTTTCTCCAGAGAGATCCGTGCATCCCAGCCCACTGGAGAGTTTTTTGCAGCCCAACAGCTGCCTAGGGTTTGCTCCTCAGAATTACCATGAGAAAGTACAAACACACCCCAAACAGAGAAGATAAACTGAGATAAATGATGTGCACCAACATCCACAGTCCAAAAACCCTGTGATCCCACCCACAGGGAGGAAAGCAGCAGTGGCAGAGAGCTTGGGGTGACAGGGACCACCTGGGTTTGGTGCAATGACTTGGGGATGGATGGATGGATGGACGGATGGATGGACGGATGGATGGATGGATGGATGGATGGATGGATGGATGGATGGATGGATGGATGGATGGATGGATGGATGGATGGATGTTTAGAGGGGCAGGGAGCAAACCCTGAAGACCTCCTTTCTGCTATCCAAGCATCATTCACAACCTATATGCTGCTCCTCTGAGGAAGCAGAAGGGAACGTTGCAATCTTCCTGTTACGGGAAAACCCGGATTTCAACACACAAACCAAGGAGTTGAGGTCAGGGTGCTGCTCTCAGCTTGGGTGCAGCACCCCTGTGACCTGGGAACATCCATCCCAGGGTGGTTCCCCACCTCTGGGCTCAGGGATGCTCACCTAACCCAGTTCCTGTGCCGCAGGCCTCCGGGACAGCTGAGCCAGGACTGGTGGGAGGGATGGAGCGTGCCCTGCTTATATCCAGGTCACTGGAAAATCCCCTTGGCTAGGACAGAAACAGTACACAGACATCACATACCTCAGAGGATTGAGCCTGGCCTCTCCCCTCCTCTCCCATGGCACCTCCATCCTTCCTATTTTTCTCTTGAAACTACCAGTTTGGCTACTATTTGTGAATGGTTTTGGAGAATTTCACTCTTGCAGACAGGAAGGGCAGGCCCAGGCGTTTTGGTGCCCATCAGAAAAACCCATTTGCTTGGCAAATGTAGCAAAGCCACTCATCACCTTCAAACCCCCTTCTTCCCATGCAGCAATTTTCAGTGCCTGGAAAAGGAAAGAAAATAACAATAAATGAGTGAAGCTCTTGGCTGTGCCAAGAGCTGCATTCCTGGATGGGGCTGCAGGACCTTCTCCAGCCTGGTACAGGAGAGGACATCACACAAGCTGAGTGGATGTACAAGCTCTTCTTTTCCATGCCTCTGTTACTGGGACACGGACTTTGGGGCTGAGCTGCTGGTCCCTGGTTCCCTCAGCAGGGCTTTTATTGTGGGAACCCTCAGGAAAGATGGCTGGGAATGAGGTGGGGCTGTGATAAGCCATGCTGCCAGTTCAAGGGTGGCTTTACCACTCCAGGTAGAGGAGAGGGATGGCTGCTCATGGTTTAGGGCTGAAATGATCCTCTGCCCTGCATCTCCCCATCCCAATCCCCATGTCATCATCTTACAG
Source organism: Pipra filicauda (assembly GCF_003945595.2). NCBI lineage: Eukaryota > Metazoa > Chordata > Aves > Passeriformes > Pipridae > Pipra > Pipra filicauda. Next base: position 439,058 of record NW_024104118.1, on the reverse strand, counting down.
CTCATGGAAACCTGGTAGAAGGAGGCTTACTCCTGGCTGATCCTCCTTCAGGGATACCTGCTGCCATCTGCTCCACAGCAGCTGGATACGCCCTTCCCACAGGGAACCACAGCTTGGCCCCAGTTCAGCATCTCCCCTCAGGCTGGGGACTCCCCAGCCCCAGCTGGCAGCCAGCCTCAATGCCACTAAAGTTCCTGGGAACTTCCCAGGGCTTCTCAGCCTTTGGAAGGGCTCACATTGCATCAGCCAGGCTTGGAGGAACTCAGTGACACCCAGGGATCTCCTTTCTTCTCTTGCTTTCTTGTCTGTTCTCCAGAAGGACATCAGCAAGTATCCCTGGGGTACTCTTGGTACCACCTGGATGGGGACCAGACAGGGACCACACATTAAGAAAACCCAAATCCAAAAATTTTGTCCACAGGTAGGTAATTATTGGTGGCCTGGGCTTTGCCTACACCAAGCCAGTGGCTCTGAAAGACATGGCAGGTCCACAGGGTTTTCCAGACTTTTCATCAGCTTGCCACTGGCATACATAAATCCCAGCCCACGGAAATCCTGGATGAGCCTTCCCTGTTTTCCACGATCCCAAACCCCAGCACTTTCCCATCAAAACTCAGCACCAGCAGAAGGACTACGCTCAGTGCAGGGTCCCATCTGCTCTCCAGAAGGTGATTCCCATCTCACAAGTCCACCTTGGATCTTCTAGCCCCAGCAGGACCTTTCAGCCCCAAGCAACGATGATTTTTTTGGAGAAGGCTCCATTACCCAGCGTGGTAGTGGCCATCCCATTACCATGTCCTTACACATTTTTTTCCCCAACACCCTGCAGCAAGAGGGAAAAATTCCCCGTAGCCTTTGGTCCTCCCATCCCACCACCTCAGGGCAGCATCACCTTCCAGGCTTCCTGGGCAGACCTCCTTCCTGCTCCAAACATCTTTTGTGGCTTCGTGGATGGCCTGAGGCTGGGTTGCTGTGTCCTGCTGGCTTTGACTCTGAGGGACTGGGGACAGACTGGGGAGAGAGCACAGGATAGCCAACCTCATGGCTATACAAAGCCTGGAGACACTATAATGTCCTGGGATGGTTGTAAGACGGTGCCATCCCCAAATACCCACATCATACCCCCACAAAAAAATTGTGGGCAGCACCTGGGGAGGTCCTCCTCCATGTCAGCAGTTCAGAAGTCCAGGAGGAAAAAGAAATCCCAGAGGATAAATCAATAAACTTCTCCCAAACATGGTTTTAATTGTCAAGAAGAGAACCAAGGATTGATGCAGACTTCAATGGGAGGAAGGAGAGAAGAAGAGGTCAGTGAGGAGGAGGAGGAGCAGAGGCAGCTCTGATTTAGCTGTTAGCAATGTGTTTCATCCGCATCCAGCAAAGATTAAGAAAAGGTTTCATTGGGAAAAACCAGATGTTAACACATTTGCAACCCAAACAGTCATGAAAAAAAAGCCCACATTCCTTCACTGACACCCATCAGCTGCTCCCACACACAGGTGGCCACTGCTGACATCAGTGCCATGAGCAGGGACAGGAGCTGGCAGAGGAGGGAGTGGGAATATACCATCAGCAGCCGAAGGTGGGAGGTGTTTTAGGGCCCACCTGCTTGTGATCCCACCCTGTATCTTCAGCTTTCCCATCACCCCAGGCTGCTCCTTCCAAGGTCATCCTGCTGCCCGTAACAGAGACACAAACCAACAGAGTGCCGGTTTATGCGGTGCTTTATTCGGGGCCCGGGAACCTGAGGACTAGCGTCCCAAGTCAGGATTCCGAAGACCCTCATTCTCAATTCAGCTTTTATACACAAACAAGTTTACGTGCAGTTTCCACAGCAAAACAGTTACATCCAGTTACAAACAAGCTCATATTTCATACTGATAACAATTGGTAATCATCTACTCTAATCATAAATCTGCTTAATTTGTCTTACCCCTAGAAACTGTGTAACAGACCCTTACCACATCCTAGGTAACAAATCATTATATACATGCTTGACTAAGTCCTTTGATTATTGTTTCCACTTCTTCAGCACATTCCATGCTCACAAACAAGGCTGCTAACTTACTACTTTGGAGTGTTGCTTTCTAGGACTACTCTCCTACTAAGCCTTAGCCATTCTACTACTAAATTTAAATTGCTCTGTAACAATCCCACTGATCCATCTGGGTGGCTGCTCCTTATTGGCATGAGCCAGGAGCACAGCTTCCCCTCTCCTTTCCAGGGATGCATGTCAAGCTGAGATAAGGATCCACTAGCTCCAGCACTGGGGCAGGGGAGGGAAAGAGGTTCTCCCACCCACAGATGAGGTGGAGACCATCTGCCATCAGGACACCTGCTAGGCCAAAGAGCCTGAGGGCACTTTGCACCTATCATTGGCAAGCCTGGAAAGGTGAAAATTAACATAAACTGAGATAAAACCAAGAGAAAATTAACATAAAATGTATATACAACCAAGAGAGGAGCATGAGAGAGAAGCTATGGCACTTTTCCTGGTGTTTCCAAAGCCCTTCTCTCCAGAGCTGCAGAGGGAGAAAACTGATTTTCCTCCAAAATGTTGTGCAGGTTGAGGCCAGCAGAGAACCAAGACCTTACCATGCGCTTGGGGGAAACCAGACTCAAACCTGCGGTGTTTTTGGATCTCATCCTCTGCTGGGCCTGGCAGGATGCTTGGGAGAGGGGGAGCTTCAAATCCCGGGCAAGGGGGTTCCCATCTCCACCATACCCTGGTTCTTGCCCGCAAGGGAAAGGGAGATGTTGGCGTGATGGAAGCTCACCTGGACGGTCCCACCGACACACGTGTGTGTGATGGGAGGGATGCTGGCTGCAGCGGGGTGGGAGGGGGTCGGGGGGAAGCCCCAGGGCTCAGCGGGAGGAGCCGGAGCAGAAGGGCAGCCTCCGGCACAGCAGCGGGGCCGGGACGCAGCCGGCCGGGATTTTCAGCCGCTGAGTGAGCCAGCAAAGCAAACATGAGCAAAGAGCTCCCGAGCCGTGTAAACAAACAACCAATTAAGAGATGAAATAAATCTCCCAGGTACATAACCTTTCTATTTAAACACTCTGGGCCTGGAAGAGTTCCAGAGCATCTGACCCAGCTTTCCCTGAGATCTCTCTGCTGAGGTCCCACGGATGAAAGGGATGTTGGCTTTCAGGGAGTGGCTTCTTTTCTGCCTTTTGCCCCCCCTCCAGTTATATTATTCTTTCTTTCTTGTGTTGGTTTAATTCAGAGGGAAAGCCCCCAGCCTGTTTCCTTCTGCATCCCCTTCTCTGCATGGACCTGACTCCCTTCCCCATTTCTGGAATAGGATTGACTGCATTGACCTGTTAATTATGGAATTTAAGGCTGGTATTGAGAAAATGGGGGCAAATTGACCCAGTAGCATTAAAGGAGGAGTGGGAAGAGAAAAGCCAGGCTTATAAATGGAGGGCAGGCATCCCTGGGGAGAGATTTTGGGAAAATAAGGATGCTCCTTCCGCAGCAGGACAGGACATAGAGATTGAAACAGGTTAAACTTGATGGGTGTATCTAGGAGAGGTGTTGATTTTACTGGGGATTCTGTCCCCAGTAAAATCCTACAGCTCAGGGGACCCTCAGCTAGCTCCCTGCTTTCAGATCCAACACCCCACGAGCTGCCAGACCCCTCGCCCGCTCCCAGGCTTCTCCCTGCAGCCACTCTGCTGATTCAGGATAGCGAGGGACTCACCCCGCTGGCTTCAGCACAGCCTCTAATCCCAGGCTTAACTTTAAACCCAGGTTTGGGGTCCCGCAGAAGACAGCAGTCACACAGCCCAGCCGAGGTCACGGCACAGTTATGCTGACTCTTTCCAGGGATGGGGGCATGAACTCCTTTAATTAGAGCTGTTAGATGGGCTTAAATCCACATACCTGCAGGATTTTGTTACCTGAAATTAAGCACGGAGGCTACAGGAATAAGGATGGTTTAGGGGAAGCATCACTACTTAGTTTTGGAGAAAGAAAACCTTTGCTTGACACCAGGCTAGGAGCTCTTTCAACCCTTAGTGACAGTGTTTCATCTTAAAATGGCTTTTACTGAGGTGTTTGATGTATCAAAACACTCTGCTGTGCACCACCACCAGGTGCCCCAGTCCTGCCTGAAATATTTGGGGGCAGGGACCATATATCTGGGGGATGGAGTCTGCTTAAAAGACTAAAATATCTGCTTATTCAGAGGCTTAAGATGGAGATGCAGCCAATGTGCCAGAGACTAGAAAGGGGGTGAAGTGGGGTGATGCAGCTTGGATGTATCTGCATCCCTGGCAGAAAGCAGGAAAGTCCCCAAATCCCTCACAGCAGGGATGCTCAGGGTCCTTCCCAAACCCCACCATGCAGGATGCTCATCTGTCCCCAGACTCTGAGCCCCCCTGGCACATATGGCACCCACCTCCAGGGCCACCAACCCCACCTGCCCCAGGGTGGAATTTATGAGCAAAGACAGGAAAGAGAGTCAAAAATAGCCGAAAGCCAAGAAAACCTGCGCAGACAGGGAAGTGAGAGCCCCAAAGATAGCACTCCCACTCTTTCACATCCGGGCTTTCAGTAATCACAGCTCCTTTCACTTCTCCTTTGCCCTCCGCCTGTTCCTCCGTTGACGGGTTTTGGTTCCTCTCCACTCCCCCGTCACCTTCCCCCTTCAGAGGCCAAGCCCTCAAACCACTTCAGCTTTTATTTCTCAGGGGTGCTGCCTGTTCCCATGTCCCATCCGAGGTGGTGGGGACGCGATGGGGATGGGAGGTGACGTCTCTTCTCCTGCAGTGATCCAGCTTGGATGGATGGTCTGGGGGAGGATAGATACTGGGTCAGGGGAAAGAGAGAGGGGGGAGGAGTAAGAAGCAGAGCAGCTGGAGCTCTTTTTCTCCGTGGCTTTTCCCAGATCTTTGACTCCCAACAAAGCCCCAGTAAACCCAACTATTTAATTATGATTATTTTTATAGAACCAGCACACAGAGCTGGTGCTGGAGGGACGCGCCGGGCTTTGTTCTGTTTTTGGTCATGTCACCGAACAGGACAAAAGAAACTTGTTCAACACCAATTTGATGTGAATAAGCAGACACACTTCTTTATTCAGTGTGCTGGGAACACGCCCCTCCAAACGTGTTCCACCTCAGCAACAAAATCCATTCCTTTTTATACCTGTTATATAAGTCCATTCTTAAATCCAACCTTTACAGTGACTGGTTCTATAGGATATATATCTTTATTCCAAAAGCAATCATTGGTCAGTTCTACTGAGCTTTACTGATTGGAATCCTTGATATGCAGATCAAGATGGGAAGGGGGTGAGGGGGTTTCCAAGCAGCATATATGGTCCAGTAACTTAACACACACGTTCCAGTAACTTCTTGGTGAGGTATCCATGACTGCACACTCCAAACACAACCCTCCATAACAATTCTATACATTGTGCTTCACAAGTTTCTACCTTTAATCAAACAATTTCTTTTGTATGATCAAATCTTGATTATTTTATCACTTCTTCTTCTATACAATGAAATCTTAATTATTTATCAGACTATTTGCAACAGTAACAGGAGTGTCTATGCGTGCAAGTGCTGACGGAGGGTCAATATTGACTTTCTGCTGAAGCAATTGGCAAGGTTCATAGGCTGGAAGTGCTTGGGTGCTTCAGCTGCATCCTGTCCACACATCAGGAGCTTTTGCCCTCACCAAGAGCTATTTCCTATCGATGAAAAAATGCTGCTGTAAATAACATCCACCCAGAGCACCTTAGAGCAAACTTGCTCTGAGGGTATGCAGGATGCAGGTTTCCTGGAGAAGCTGCAAAAGCAGGAGCTCCCTGACCTCAGGAGGGGTATTCCAGAGCAAAGCAAGGGGCAGAGGTCTGCCTGTGCCTTGGCACCCCAGAGCGGGCTGTGCTCCAATCAGCCGTGTTCTTGCAGCCAAAATTTGCTGCCTTTATAAAGGGGCCGTGTTTGCCGGGTCGAGATTTGTTTGTGGGGGGGGGTTGATGCGTGTGGGGGCAGCAGGAACCAGGTCAGGGCTTCCCCCACTACCCCACTGGCAAAGGAAAGCCTGGCAAGGCAGAGGCTTCCCCAGCCACATGCCTGGCAGGCACATGGTGCTGCCCGGCAGAGGGAAGGGACAAAGGGACAATGCCTTCCTCGCCTGCCACTCATGCAAGAGCTGAATTTGGGATGGCTGGGATGGCTCTGGGAGCCACGCTGGTTCCTTATCCTCAGGGAAGCGGAGCAGTGGTCTGGAGGGCAGCTGCAGCCCTGGAAGCACAGTCAGACCTGCACAAACACAACATCTCGGCTTTTAAATTACTCCCAGTTAGGAAGTTTGGCTGACCCATGTCCAGGGAGTTTACCTGGAGCTATCCCATGGCCTCAGAGCTGCAGTGGATTTGTGGGACGAGAGCCCAGGTGAAGTAAGCTGTGCTTGCCTGTAGCAGGGATGGGAGGCTTTCAGCTGTTTTTTCAGGCACATGTTCCCATTTTGTCCCTTTTTACACCAGATCCCCTCTTCCAGGGCTTTTGCCAGCCACAGGCTGGGCTCTCTACTGGCTGCATTCCTTCAGGTTGACGTGTCTTATCTTTTTCCCCTCATCCTTATCATGCTGGAGTTTGTGAATCATACTTCTCCAAAACTATAAACCACCCCCGTGCCCCATGTAAATCAAGTGAGACAGAGAGCAGAGCCAGCCACAGAAGTTCAGGCCGCTCTGGGGGCACGGCACTCCTGGGAAAAGGCTCTTCTAGCCATCCAAGGAGCCAGGCAGGAATAAACCCCTTTTGTAAAGCTTTTATCGCTGTGCTGGCACCCCAGCAGTTTGTTTTGGCAGTGGGAAGCCGGGGTGGCACAACTGCCTGTCCTTGCATGATCACCCGCTGTGCCAGTGGTGCTGGACGTGGGGGGATTTCCTGGATACCCCTGCTGTTGGCAGGGCTGGGGTCAGGGGGATGAAGGGTCTCTGGGGTGCTCATGGCAGCTGGCACTGGACATCAAAGGCTTTCTGGAGGCTGAGTGCCATGGGAGCAAGAGCTGGGATCATGCCAGGCTCTCCCGGCTTTCAGTCTGAGGTGTTTGCAATCCCATTTGTTGGAGCCTGATTTTAGGAGTCTCCATGCAGAGCCCATCTCTCTGCACTCCCTCCAGGGAGCCCAGGAGCCTGTGGTCAGGAGCAGATTAATTTTATCTTCATTGTGATGACCAAAAGTCACCTTTATTCCTCATCTCAGAGTGTTTTTTTGTGCTCATTCCATCCCCTTTATCCTCTGTTTCCCCCAGAGAGTCAGAAAAGCAAGGTACAACACCAAATGCAGGACTCCCAGAGAAAAATTCCAGCCTCCATCTAAATTCCATGTTGAAATTCCAGGAGTAAAACCCCAAACAACAGGTTAAGACCTAGCAGGGAACTGCCCCGTTGGATTATTTCTCTCTGCTGTGCACCTCTGAGCATCCCAGCTCCAGGGAATTCAAGCTTCTAATTAAGCTCAATTACTCCTGGAAACAATTTTTCAAGCACCCACCGAGGCTGCTGACCAGAGCAGGAACACTGCACCGAGAAGTTTTAATTGCAAGGTTGTCCTGCCAAAACCAAGCTATCGGTGTCACTGGTGCCAAGGAGTCTGTGCCAAGCCATGCCGTGTCTTTTGGCACTGTCCTTATCACCAGTCAGGGCGATTCAGCTGCTTTCAAGCATCTCCCAAGCCAGGAGCGCTGGTGAGGCAAAAACATTAAGCACACTGAAAGAAAAATCATGAGGGCAGAGGCCTGGCCTGGTAATTTCCTAACTGGAGAACCTGGGTGGGCAGGTGGAATTTTGGAACAGCCAACGGTTACAAAAGGGCAACGGCTAATTTGGGGGTTAGAGAGCTTCTTTCAGTCAATTTTTTCTCCATATCTGATTAAAAAAACACAAGCAGACACAACAACTTAGCAAAGATGTTAGGTGCGAACACCTTCCAGAGCAGTTACAAGAGGCAATCCCTTTGGATCATCTCCCTTTTCTACAAAAAAAAAACAACCACCTGCCCGTCACTGTAACCTTACAGGAGGAAGATGCACATCTCAGGGCGTTGTTTTGAATCCTACCCGAGCAAGGAAGGGAAGAAAACCTGTGCGAACGCCGCCAGGTCTCACTCGCCACCACCAGTTTGTCACCCCTGTGGCAGCCACCGGCTCTTCCAGCAGCCAGCCCCGCCGTGGTCGGGGAGCAGAACCTGCTTCCTGCCCCCTCACGTGCTCTCGGGGATCCGGAGGAGGCGGCATCGGGGGGCAGGTGCCAAATCCGGAGTGCCGTGAGGTGCAAAGTGGCTGCTCCAGGTGCATCACACGGGCACGACCGCCACGAGTCTGAACATCGGGAGGTTTTATCACTTCTTTTAAGAGTTGGGTTTTTTTCTTTTCCCTGCTGCAGGCTCCCAGGATGGAGGCGTGGGATGGGGACAAGGCATGTGGGAGGATGGAATTCCCATCACGAGTCACAGCTGGGGAGCCAACTCCTGATCAAAGCCAGACCAAAGCAGCGCCACGGCACCTCCATCCTCCTCGGATGCCCCCCAGATCCAAGCGGCAAAGGGGTCTCATTGAGTTTGGGATGGGGGAAGCAACCGGAGACATGGATGCTGAGAGTCACATCCGAGCTCAGGAAAGGAGGGCTGCTGCCTTAGCTGAGCTTTGACTCTCTATCACTCCCAAGCCATGCTGAGAGAAACAGTTTTAAGCAGGATGAATGAAATTGCAACCCAGCAGGATTCCTGGGGATGCTGCCTCAGTCATCCGAGAGTTTTTATGGGAAAGTGAAACAAAAAAATCAGTGTGCAGCTTAAAAATAAGAGCTGAAGGAAAAGAAAAAGCTCATGGGGAGTGTCTTGAGCCTCCCCTGTGAAGTCAAGACACACACATAGCTCTGAGGGATGGAGTTGGAAGCTTGAATGCCCTGAGGGATCCATCCCTGGACAACTCTTGGTGAGTTCAGTGGCTAAGGAGACTCTGTACCTATTGCCTGAGCCAGCACAAAGCCCTGGTTTGGAATCAAGTCCTTCACTCATTGTCCCAAGCCTCATTCTAGAAAAGCACTGTCCCAAAGTCCCCTCCTAAAGCCTCATGTGACAGCACACAGGGCTTCCTCCAGCTTCTACTCCTTCTCCTTTTCCACAGGGAGCAGCTCCTGCCTGCAGGCTGCCAGCACCTCCCCGGCCGTGGGTGGGGAGTGCCTGTGCCAGGCTGGAAGCTGCTCCTGCCTCCCAAAAGGAACTCAACTTAACTGTTTCTTCTACCTACCCTGAAGAAAAGGTGGTTTGGGCACAGGTTTATCCCAGCCTGGAATGCTATCATGATTTGCTTCCAATTCAAAATAACAGCAATTAGGCAGAGGTTCATTTGTCAACTTTATGGAGCAGCTTAAGCCAGCAAACCAGGCTTGGAAGAGATGAAGGTTCCTACCAGGGACATGGTCTTTTGTCCTGGTATGAGGAATCTCACTGTTGGATTTTCTGGGCTGCCAAGTCAGGCACCAGAAGGAAGGTAAGCAACTCTGACCACAGGAGATGTCCATGGCAGAGCCCCAGGGCAAGTGGCAATTGTAACTGCCAGAATACACATTTCCCTGTAAGTAGAAACAACATTCACCATCAAAACTCATGGAAATCCAACAGCATCTCTATTACTGCCTTCAATAAGCTTAAAGTAAGATCCTCTGAGAGGCTGAGAGCTTCATCATGTAAGAACACGAGCAAATGATGCAGGAGGTCACACCATAAATCCTGGCAAAATGCAAAGTTCACAACCACAGTAGCCACATGCTCTGCTCACACCAGGATCCTTCTCAAAAGCTTTGACTCCCTGGATCTCTGTCAGTGGAAGAGTCAAAACAGGGAAACTTCAGAGGTTTTTACTTGTGTGGGATTGACAAGGCAAGCAAACCTAACCTGTTAACTTCCTCCCTCGTGTGCAGCAGGCTGGAGGTTCCCCCACAGGCAAGATGCACGTGCTGTACCAAAGGCCTTAAATTTGTCTGGGTTTAGTTAAAAACCTCTGTTGGTCAGCAGTGCTCTGCTACAGCAGCATGTTTCACAACCCCAGTTTGCTTCCATTCCCCCGTGAGCAAGATCACATTCCCAAGGAAAGGCTGGACTGGACTGGGGGAGCCCTGGTCTGGCCCATGAGGGCACAGGATTTCCCAGTTTATTCATGCCTGACAGTTAACTTTCAAACAGAAAAGGATCATCATAGGTGAAGTGTCACTTCATTTCTTTGGGAAACATGCACCCTGGCCTCTTAATTTCCTAACTGGAGAACCCGGGTGGGCAGGTGGAATTTTGGAACAGCCAACAGTTACAAAAGGGCAAAGGCTAATTTGGGGGTTAGAGCGCTCCTTTCAGTCAATTTTTCTCCACATCTGATAAAAAAACACAAGCAGACACAACAACTTAGCAAAGATGTTAGGTTCGAACACCTTCCAGAGCAGCTACAAGAGGCAATTCATCAGAGGCAGGATTAAAAACTCTTTTTTATTAAGTTCCCAGAGGGAAAATGCTTTTTGGACAGTGACTCCTGCTGGGAACATGCAGCCAGCACAGCTACACACCGAGCTTCGGAGAGCAGGGATGGTCCAAACACACATGCTGGAAGGAGCTGGTGTTATCCCCATCACCAGAGTTTGCACAGCATCCTCCTCTCTAGAAGTCCTTGGGGAAACGACTGGAGCTGAAAAACCTTCTGCAGCCTCCTGGGAAGAGAGCACGCTGTGAAATACTGGGTGCTGAGCAGCCTCAGGAATGTTAGTCCCTGTCTGCAAGATAGTACAGGGTTTTTCACCCTAAGGCAGCACATTCTTGGCTTTGGTTTTCAAAAGTCTGCAGTGATGTACCAACTGTTTGGCACCAGCTGCAAGACAACGGTTGGCTCCTTCTGTTGAAGAGCAGCTATAGGTATGCATACCAGGGGCACCCACAGGCAGCTTGGCTTCCTGCTGGGTTTATCTCTAAACCATCAGAAAGGCACAAAAACACCATCTACATGCCAAAACATCAGCTCTGCCTTGGCACATCCAGTTCTTCAAGGATCCTTTTAACTCTCTCCAGGATGGTCCACACTTCTGCCATGGCACCTCGGCCTGCAGGGTAAGAGCAAAACCACATTGTGAAACCCAGGGTGGGGGAAAGTGTGCAAAACTGTCCCGAAAAAGTGTGTGTGGACCAGAATTCCCAATTTCACCTCTTTTCTCCAGCATAAACACTGTGTGATTTCAGTATGTTTTTAAAATGATCTTTGCCTATACAAAAGACTTGGTGTTCCCATGACTCTGCAGTGAGACCCACAGTACAGAAAGCAGTCCTAGATTCCCACCAGCCTGAATCGTGGGAGTAACTCTTGGAGAAGGCTAAGTGCTGGACAGAACAAAAAGGAAAGCTTTTCCTTTCAGACTAGTTAGTTGCCAGATGAACATCTAATCTACTCTGTGCTGCTGCTTCCCTCTGAAATAATTTTTCAACTCAGGTTCAGAATTTTAAGCCCAGAGATGATTAAATCATCTTGTCCAACCTCATGTGCTGAACTCAGCAGTGGGAACTCAGGCCATTCACTTCTGTTATTTGCTTGGAGCTGAGGAAAGATGCTTTTCCCATAGGCATTTGTCTCCTCTGGAAGACTGAAAAGGAGTCTCTACTGAGTTTTTGTCCTGCTGGCTAATAGCTCTCATAATTTAAAATACAAGCCTTATTGCTCAGCAGAAATTAGTTCTGGGAGGTTTCCTCTTTTTCAGACCTGTAAATCCCAGAAGGTCTGGAGCATCCTGTGGATGAGCTGCATGCAGATTTGGGCCCTTCTGCTCTCCTAACCTTGAGAAGCTGCATCTGAAAGGTGCTGCTGAACAAGAGACATTCCCTGACTGTCTCTGCACGGTTTGGCAGAGCTACACCCTTCCAGAACACTTCCAAGGCCTGCCTTCTTCCTCCACCACCCACTTCTCCAACATCTCTGGCAATTCACATCTGGATTTCTAGGTTTAGCAAAGCAAAATCTTGCTAAGCAGCCCATCTTACAGCACAGCTTATGCCTACAGGTAGAAATCTTCCAGTGTGCCCGGCGTGAGAAATCCAGCCAAGGATGATGATGATACTGTCAGTATGGAAACTATCCAAACAAGGAACTCAATTTAATTTAGTTTAACTCTCTCTGACCTGAACTTTCTGTCTAAAACCGCCCATTTACTAAGGGAGAAAAATTAATCAGGTAAAGCTTGTAAAGCAGAAACTTGGTGATAGTGAGGATCCGAGCACATTTCAGGTGAGACCAACCACATGGGTTGAGGAAGAGAAACCTCTTTTAGAGCAAAACAAACCACAATGTCAACAGACAAAACTGGTGCAAACTGAATCTCTTCTGCACCAGATGTGTGAGTGTTGCTACATGCTTTTTGGGTGGAACCCAGGCAAACCCCTGTGTGGATGGAACCCACAAAACCAAAATGAGAGTGGAAGAGGCTGTGGGGTGAAAGGCCTGAAAAAAGAGGGGAAGAGGTGAAAAAGTCAGTGGTGGAGTACTGGGTATTCAGAGAGATGGAATCCATTACTGCTCTGCCATAATTTTCTTACAAACTGCCAGGAAAATCCTGGTGTTGCCAACAGGAAGATCTTGTTGTGAATTGACTCACAAACACAAGTGGAGTTGAGTCAGAGGTGGCTGCTCCTAGCACAGCTGTCTGTGCCATCCCTCTCCTCCAAGCTCCTTCAGGAGTTTGCTCTCACAGCAGAGACAGCTGAGCTGGATATGAAGAAATTTGATGTAATCACGTCTAAAATCCCAGTGGAAGGATAATCAGCCAGGATATTTCAACTGATGCCTGAGTTACTTGACTACACTTACTTAATTGTAAATATTTCCTAGTCTTCAGATCAAAAAATACAATCTCTAGAGGCACTGCAGCTACCTAAGGATTCAAAAATTAAGCCAGCCTTGGAATTTGACCCTGAAGGACAGACACTATAACATGCTGGCTTAGGTACAGACTGTTTATTGAACTGAAAGGGTGGTTAAAATCCTGCTGGAGTTGGGGTTTTTACACAAAAGTAGGAGCATTCTACTGTGCAGTTAATAGCATGTTTGCTATTTTGCTATTATGGCTGGAATTGGGGGACATTTTACAGACAATTTGTCCAATAAAATTTTAACAAAAAACCCAAATCCATTCATCCAAATGGTTTGTATCAAAACCACTCCCAAAAGTCAAAATACCTCCATTTAAAGCAGCTCCTAAAATGTAAATGAGACCATTTTAGTACTATTTCTTAGCATTGCAAGCTAAATCTATTGAATCTGACCATGACAACTTCCCCCACCCCCTCTTTCACTTCATAGATAAATCCGATATCAACACCCCAAATCAAAACTCCACTGGGAAGCTGAAAAGTAACCCAGGCAACAACAACAACAACACAAAAGTTAAATGTGTGTCCAGCTACACCCTCAGCCACATCTTCAAAGGGCTCTTCTCACTGTCTGCTCTCAGGGACAAGATTTTATCCTGATGGCAGAGCTGATGAACTGAGGCACGAGGAAAACAGCCCCCAGTCACAGCAGAGGGCAAAGTCAGGACACCCAAATCCCAGGCTGATAACATTCATGGCAGAGCTTCCCTTCTCTCTGATCTCCTCTCTTCTTGAACGAGCATTTCTGTTCAATATCAGGCTCATCTGAAAGCCTGGCTTGGATGGTCCCTTAAGACTACTTAAAAATTAATAAAGAGGAATAATACAGGGGAAAGCTTCAGCTTGTTTGTACAAACCCTGGCAGTTCAACATCCCAGAGGCCACACAACAAAAGGACGCACGCCCCTTCGGGATGAGAGCAGCACTGGGGCAGGGAAAGGGTCAGAAGCCACAGAAAAGGACTGACCTTCATCTCCACACACGAGTTTCTTTACTACACAGGGGATTTCCGTGTAGCCAAAGCCTTTCAGTTGCTCCACCTGCTGAGCTGTGATGGGATGCTCCCACATGGCCGTGTTCATGGCTGGGCAGAAGAGCAGAGGTTTGCTCAGATCCCACGCGCGGATGACACAAGTCTACAAGAGAAGCCAAGAAATGGGTTGGATTTCCTCGTTCCTTCCCATCCCTTTGCTGCACAGAATTGCCTTCCCAGCCTGGAGGTCATTTTGAGGTCAAAAGCCTCTATCTGTCAGTGCAGGTGGACTAACTCACAAGGCTGAGACTAATTTGTATCACATTCCAGCAAAGCTCACTGTCTGACAGGCAGGAAGGATGAGGGAGGCTACAAAGAGGACAGATCCCATCCCGCTATGGCCCAGGGCCAAGCGAGCAGCCCAGCCTGGAGCAAACCAAGCAGGAACAGGATGCACACACACTGCCAGCCTTTGTGGGAGACAGACAAGTTGAAGGGTGACCACAACTCTTATCAGCTACAGTGAAATCCCTGGGCAACACTTCAGGTAAGCCAGCTGTAAAGATAAACACTGAAAGTTGGCAAGTGAGTCTTTTCGAACTTATCCACCAGCTGGTTCCATAACTTCTCATAGGGAAGCACTGCTGTGTCTGGGATACAAGCAGAGGATGACACAAACACATCTGGGCTGCTGCAGCAGATGCTGGCAGATTACAAACTATCTGGCAGCAGCACTTCCAGATAACCCAGTATCACCTCATCTCCTTAAAAAGATAAATGCTGCTTGTTCTTAATGCAATGCCCATCAGTTTCCCCAGGCCTAGCAGCATTTAAGTCACGCAAATGAGCTTCCCAGTGAGCAGCAGCCCCTGGTGCAGGGCTTTCCTTGGATCAGGATCCTTATAGGAACCATGCCCATCCTTTTTATATCCTGTGACTTGAACCCTTCCCACCACAAGGACATCTGCTGTAATCTGTTCTAAACTGCCAACCAGCACCTCCAGCACTTCCTTTCCTTTCCTGGAGCTACCTCTTCCTTTCATCAGGTTCCCTGAAAAGACTGGCAAGAGTCTGTGAAGCCATGAATCCCTCATATCTTTCCCGAGCTCTTCCCTCTGCTAAACCATCAGATCCATAGTACTGAGGGGATCCAGAAGGACAAGACATTGCTTGTCCCTCCCACAGCTCTTTCTGACCTCTCTCAGAACCCCAGTAATCTAATCCGGGTGGATTTTGTTCATTTATATGCATTTCTTACCCAAAAGGCTGTTGGTCATGCAGATCTGCTGCTTCCTGAGAGATCTTTTGTGTGGTTAATGCCTGGCCACAAAACAGTCAGCCCCACTGAAGGTTCTCAGCACCCAACAGAGAAGCACACTCTCTTTTAATACACTTTCTGATTTGCCTGAAGAGCCTAAAGAGCACTTTCAATACCAAAAAAACCAAGCCTGAACAAGCAGAATATTCTGTAGCTGAGACTGGAAGTTAAGTAAACGTGAGCATGTTTGAATGTCTGTGCTATGTTAGGTGAGGAGGTGATGAGGCAGCAGGAAGTAAAGAGTTTTATCTAATCTCACAGGTGTCTTTCCAGATTACATCAAAAAAATGCAGAGAGGAACTCAAAGTGACTCTGTGTGTGTGTGTGTGTATGTGTTTCTGTTTATGAATGAGAGAGAGAGTGTGGAGGTAGAAACAAATACCATCCCCAGAAAAAGCAGAAAAAGCACAAAGTGGGGACTAGGAAATAACAGAAGAGACTGAGGAGTGGGAAGGGATGTAGGTCAGGGAAGGAAAGATCCACTGTTTGAGAAAGAACAGGGGAATCATCCTGAGGAAGAGAGAGACAAGCAGATGGAGGCAGAACATGCAAATCTCGCTGTTCATGATGCTGCAGAAGCACAATTTTCCATGAAGGAAAGGTCAGGCAGTCCTGAGAGCTGAGAGGAGTGGCAGGCAGAGCCCCAGTTACTCACCAGTAGGTTGTCACAGATGCCACTGGCAACCTTTGCCAGCGTGTTGGCATCCAGAGGTGCCACCACCATCAGGTCAGCCCAGCGCCGGAGCTCGATGTGCAGGACGGGGTCCGACCGACCCTTCCACAGCTGCGGAGGAGACAGGATGGAGATCACCAAACCCTCACAGGGAACGCTGGGAACAACGGGCACTTCACCAATCCCACCTCACAAAACACACTCCTGTGTTCAGGGAGCACAGTTAAGGGATGGCAGTGATGTAGGGCGCTCCTTTCCCCACAAAGACAATTCATACATCTGATAACCACAGATTTCAGCTCACATGAAAGAGCCTTCCCTGTCCACAGCATCCTTCAGCTTTGGAATTGTTCCTAAGAGTTCCCTTAACACATATCACACCTGTGCAGGGAAAAGAGCTCCATCCTACCAGCCAGCTGAAGCCAGGTAGGACCAAACCAGGGGCACATTTCCTAGGAAACCCATGTGATTTATAAGCTTCACACTGAAGTGAAGCTTCCCACTGGCTTTTAATGAGGTACAGACCCCTAATTGTACAAGTCACTTTTAATTAGGTCCTGGCACAGGTTGCCCAGAGAAGCTGTGGCTGCCCCATCTCTGGAAGTGTCCAAGGACATGTTGGATGGGGTTGGAGCAACTTGGACTAACGGAGGGTGTCCTGGCCCATGGCAGGAAGCTTGTACTGGATGAGTTTTGAGGTCCTTTCCAACCCAAACCATTCTATGATTGTTTCCCATTGTAAGCATTCCGTGCCTGCTTTCCAGCAGTGTGCCAGCAGACCTCAAAGCCTGACCTGTACCTCTTCTATTACCCTACTGAGGATTCCTCAGAAATAACTGCCTGGAGCTGTAGCACCCTAGGATCCAGTAGATCTCTACCAATCTCTAGATCAGCCAGAAAGTTTCCTGGCCACTGCCATTGGCATGTTTCTCTCCTCTTAAAAGTGATACTCGTGTGAGTGCATTGGCAGGAGTAGTGGTAAAGAGTAGAGCACCTTGTACTAGGATCACTACTGCAAAGTAGGGATAGAATGTATGGGGAAAAAAAAGTCTTCATGCTTATACAATGAACCTCTCCATACTCAAGGACTCTCCAAGTGCGTCAGCAAAACTGTAGTCAGGAGAAAGAGCCATTTTACAGGGTGTAGAGATGTTCACAGCCCTGACAGCTGAGCTAAGGGAAGAAGCTGCTGCTGCCTTCATGACAAGTATGACTCACGACAAGCACCAAACACGCTCACCACAGCTCTGCAGTGGCTTTCTTGACATTTCCTGACACTCCTCTCAGAGCAGCTGATTCCAGAGTGGTGAGAGAGCACTGCCTGCTGTGGGTCTGCTGAGGCGGGACAAAATCCTCCAGTACATCAGGGCAGCCTCTTTCTTCTTCCTCATTTACATCACGGTCTTCGAAAGCCATATTCCAAACATACATTACTAGACCAAGGAGTGGGCCCTAGCCCAGGATTAAACAAGAACTAAGTGTGGTTTCTTGCAAAGAAACTTAGATGAGTGCTTCTATTTGCAAGAACAACTCACCTGCCATTCATCTTCATCGCCATAGAGGGTGACAGGAATCTCCTGAGCGTTGTAGAAGTGCTTTGCTCTCTCAGTAGTGACCACCTTCACCTCGAGCTAAGCAGAAAGAACAAGACCAATGGTTAGATTTGAGGACAATTTTGAAAGCTGTGTGGATTCTCAGAGGACCTTGCCTATTCAAAGCTGAAAGGCCAAGCCACCGCAGACATCCACAGGAGCCAGAGACTCATTTCATGCCAACCTAAAATGGACAGGTTCCCGCCTGCCAAACATGTTCACAGCAAGGACAGCAGAGAGGGCAGTGCAGGTGACAATGAGGTGCAGTTCTGCACAGAACTTCAAAGGGAAGAAGCAGCAAACCAGAGCCCTGTGAAACTGAAAGATGCCCTTTAATCCCCAGACATGCCTGCCAAAGGGAGGAAGGGAGCATCTCGCCTCAGTGGATTCCCTGAACCACAACTGACAAGGTGGCACGCCAACACGGCACTGCCAGGACTGCTCTTCCCACACTGGGAGCCAAGAGGAAGCTCTGTGCCAAGAGAAAGCTGAGTGATCAACATAGGTGCTGAGAGACACGGAGGTATGCTGGGGCTCAGCACCCACCTCTGCTGCACAAGGCTTCCCAGAAAAGAGCAGCTTTGGAACACAGAGTACGGTTTCCTGGTTGAATGGATCATGTCCTGCACCTCTCTCTGCCTCCTTCTGCCCCACCTCTCTCGCTCCATGACCTCCTGACCCCAAAAGTGGGGAAGAAGCTAGAGACTGTGGGATGCTACATTTTAAAACAGTGTTAATCAGACTTGCTGATCTTACCAGAAGCAAGTGGGAGTTGTGTCTTCCAGCTATCCTTCCTATCAAAGCAAGGTGGTGGGAAGAGGAAAGCCTCTGTGTAGGTATGTTCATAGCACAGCATTTTTGTGCAGTAAACCAGTGCCTTCCACAAAGAGAGACTGGGTGAAAGGATATGAAGGTTCTCTCTGAAATCTCAGATAAACCTGCAAAGCCAGGGGAACCTTCAGTTATTGTTATATACTGGGAAAACCCTATCCTATCCCTCAGATCTGAAACACATGCTTATGAGGTGAACCTCTCATTTCCTGCAGAAAACAGGTGGAAAAAGGTTTTTTCCCCTGTTTTCTACCTGTCCTGTGACCTGTAGCACTGATAAATGCTGCCAATAGCTCCTGCCACAAGCAGTGAACCGTAGGTGCCCTGCACACACCAGGACCAGCCCCAAATCAGAGGCAGTGTCTGAGTGGCTCTGCACGCCTGATCCCCCATGCAACTGGACTTTCATCTGCAATTCCTTCCAAGGATATTCCTTAAACCAGTCAACAGGCAGGCCACCACAAGGAAAGAATACTCTGAAAACTTGTAATGTGGAAGATGCACCTCAGGCCACTGATTACAGTGAAAAATATCCCTTTTCCATGGTATTATCCACTTCCAGCTACTGCCTGCTCCTTCCAGCAGCTCACAGAACCCAGTGTGTGGTGTGAGATGGAGAGAAACCAAACTCACCAGCAGCTTCTGCCTCTTGGAAAATTGTGGCTTGAGGTAGAAAACTGATTAAGCACCCGGTGTGTGCACCCTTGCTGAAACCAACTGCTGGAAACCTCCAAGTTCTCTGCAACAGGAGTGGCTGACGTGACAAACCACATTAACCCAGCTCCCAACACCATTTATTCTACTGGGAATGGGGCAGTGTTGATTCCCTGCAGGCTATATGAGCAGAATAACAGCTGGGAGCAGAGCAAAATCCCAGCCTTAGCATATATTGTGGTCTTTGGTAATTTCCCCCATTTCCTGAAGGGAAAGTCAAGGGAAAATATAGCTGCACGTGACACCAGTTTTTGGTATTACGTATTTGCTTCTTTGCCTCTTCTAAATGTCTGTTCTTTTCCGAGTGACCCTGATTTGGAATCACAGCTGTTTTGTACTGTTTTTGAGCGTGAAGATCATATTCACAGCCATGAACTAACTGTATTTATTTCCATGCTAACCTCACCCCACAGGAAGCT
Source organism: Pipra filicauda (assembly GCF_003945595.2). NCBI lineage: Eukaryota > Metazoa > Chordata > Aves > Passeriformes > Pipridae > Pipra > Pipra filicauda. Next base: position 419,623 of record NW_024104118.1, on the reverse strand, counting down.
GCCCTGAGCCAAGCAGCAGCACCCACAAAGGTGCTAACGCCGCTCTCTCTGCAGCGCCACGGGCCTGGGTGAGGTGTTAACCTCAGGCTGCAAGAGAATATTTACCTGGGGATTTTTAAAGAGCACCGTGCAGTTTGAAGGGGTATCTCTCGTCTCTGAAATGGTACCATTAAAAAAAAAAAATAATTATCTCTTCCAAGCATAAGCCCAGGACTAGAGAATAGCTCTGGCTTTTGAGCACTGCATCCAACCCACTGCAAGCCAGAACATACCAGAGGGATGTTCAAGGACTCTGAGTGCTGGCGACTCTGCCACTCCACCAAGAAAACCACTCTATGAGTTAAATATTCTCCCTAATGAAGGTTTTCTGCTGGGGTGGGTTCCTGGTTCCCTTGTTCTCAGCAAGTCCTTCAAGTCTCTCCAGCTATGCTGCAAAGAGATCAGTGTTCTCAAGATCACTTTAGTCTACATAGTTTGGTTTTTTTTTTTCCTATTTACCTGGCACACCCTCTGTTTGCCCATGGATATCTTAATAAAGGCAGTCTAGCCACACTCAGATTCCCTCAGTGGAGACAGCTTAGATTAGTTAGAGGTCTTTGGCTTAGACCACTTAAGCCAAATCTCCAAAATAAAACTTCACTGCAAAATTGCTCTCCTGTGTTCAAAGCAACACTGCTGGTCTCCGTTAGAGGATTCTCCTGGCACAGCCCTTTCTGCTCAGGTTAAGGGTGTGTGTGATTATTTTTTAATAACTTTCTCAGTTTTGACAGCAAAATCTTCACACACAGCCTGACCACAAGCGAATGAGCAGCTCCCCTGTTAAATGGCACTTACAAGCCAATGTGGAGGCTGCCTGGCACGTGCACAATGAAGTGACATGGTGTGATTTAAGCCTAAAGTGCAGCTGACATCCTGTAGCTTCAAGGACAAAACATCTCACCCACAGAAAGGTTTGTCCTTGCCTTTCTTTATCACAGGATCACAGAATGGTTTGGTTTGGACGTGACCTTGAAGGTGATCCAGTTCCATCCCCCAGGTTGCTCCAAGCCCTGTCCAACTTGGCCTTGAACACTTCCAGGGATGGGGCATCCACAGCTTCTCTGGATAACCTGTGCCAAGGCCTCACCTCCCTCACAGGGAAGAATTTGTTCCTAATATCTAATCTAAACTTGTTAGTATAAACTGTTTCAGCTTAAAGCCACTCCTCCTTGTTCTGTCCCTCCAGGCCCTTGTCCAAAGTTCCTCTCCACCTCTCCTGGAGCTCCTTTAGGGACTGGAAGGGGCTCCAGGGTCTCCCAAAAGCCTATTACTAACCAATACCCCGCCAATATGATTTTTGTCATGGTGTGCCTGCCACTGAAAAACTCTATGAATGAGGTGTGTGAGATGATGAGACCCTGTGCTGTCTCTCCACCACACCAGGTGCAAGGACAATAATCTGCACCCAATCGAGATTTCCCAGATCTCCAAAGAGGTTAAACAAAAAGGCACTGCACTGTAGTCACCCTCGAGAAGATGTTAAAGTTTAATGAGCAGCAAGATCACCCTGCCAAGTCATTCACCACAGATCGTTTCTGCCAAAACATCAATTTAAACTAACTACTCCAGTTTCAAGCCTTTGACCACACCTCCTTTGGTACAAAGGCCTTCCTTGGCCTCCTGCCCTACCTCAACAGAGGGCTTTGGAAAGTTCTTCTCCAGCAGTAAAGAAACTGATGCAACAGCCTTGTGTAGGATCCAACAAACTCAATGGAAAAGTTACACTGACTCAGCAGGCCTTGAAATCACAGCAGAAATCAGTAACTAAATAATTTTTGTTAATAAATTTAGTGTTAGAAACTCCTGGACGTTTCACTTTTGCTATTTATGCAACTAAAACCTAAAACCAGTGGCCACAAAGTCTGTACCAGATGTCACGGTCCTCTGGGTCTGCACAGAGAGTTTGGGTCCAGCTGCCTGCAGCTTTTAATTACCAATCAAACACTCAGAGAGAAGGAGGGGTTTGACTCACATTCCTACGGTGGATCATTTGCATTCTGCCTGTTACCCTCACAAAAGGATGTTCCAAGCACCAGGAAAAAAAGAAAAGGAGACAACAGCCAAGGTAATCCAAGAGAGAGAGGATTAGAAGATCCATATCTCTGGCTCTGTGCTGATCACTCCCTTTCTTGGTATGGCTTTTCTTTGTTCTTCTTACTTCAGGTGCAGACCTTTGACTTCACTAATCACTTCGGATCAAGCAATAAATTAACTGAGACTTCTCTCTGCAACCCATGCCTCCCCTCCAGTACTCTTTCCAGCTTGGATACCAGCATAAACCAGATAAATCAGCACCTCTCGTGCCTCTACTCAATGCATTCACAAGATAAAGCCTCCCCAAACATTCTAAAGGATATTCATGAAGCAATCTAACCCAGTATATCTCCGATTTAAGTGCTCCCTCTTGCTTCTGCCACTTTTTCATTTTGCTGCTCCAAAATATCTGCTCCATTTCTTAAAAGTTTCCTCTAACTTTATTCTACAGCAGAAAAAAGCATGTTTCCCTCCCTGATCAGTTACCAGTGGCCTCTGCTGGGCACTTCTGTTACTCCAGATAATTAAGAGTAAAAAAAAAAAAAAAAGTGCATAGACTCATATAGCAGTGTGTATTTTCTATTTCTGGTTTCACAAGGTCTGGTTCCCCCTCTCTTGGTCAGACAGCAGCGTTTATATTTCAAAAATCCATATCCCACAGATGGAAAACTGCAATATCCTGGAGATTTCAAGTTCTAGACCCATCACCTCTGTCTGCAGCCACATCTGGCAATTTGACTGATAAGGGCAAATTCCAGGAAAAAAACCATCCAAAGCCAAGACCTATTCAAGTGTTAATTGATAGGGGGAAAAAAAAATCAGTTCTTAAAAGCTGGAAGAATTCTCCTCCAAAAAATTGTTAAACTGAAGGGCTCCAAGGAGGAACTTTTCATTTCAGCAGAGGCCATGTGATCTCTCCTCAAAAACAGGGTAACTCCAACTTTACAAAGCTCCACCAACAGCTTTTACTTACCCCAGGGATTTTCAGCAATTCCACGACGAGCAGGGGCAGCTTCAGAGCAGCCACACTTCCAGTCACCCCCACCAAGACACGGAATTTCTTCTGTGGCACGGGTGAGTTTTTTCCTGCGGGAATCCCTGCTTCCAGTGGGGAGACAGGCTCCATGCTCCAATCAAACTCTGCAAGCACAGAAAAACAAAGACTAACAGTGCCTCCAAGCACAGCAGGGCTCCAACCCCAACATATTCCAGAGGGCACAGATCCAAACCTGGACTCTGCAGGGCTCAGAGTAGTTCAAAACAGAGTCTAATCCACAAAGCTATCAAGCACCAGCAAAACTTTAAACCCAGCTTAATGTTTAATTACAAATTTCTCTCAGATACTGTTAACACACCCCTAAAATCTGTACTAGGAGGCCAAAAACGTGCTCTGCTAACCCCAGCCCTAAAAACAAAGAAAATATGCTCTTACACATTGAACATGGTCCAGAATTTAGGATAAATACCTTTCACATCAAGTGCTGCAAAGACATACAACCCCTAGCTGAGTTGCTTTCTCCTTGTACTCCTGGTGGATAAAAAATTCAGGGAAATGTCTTAATATTTAAAGATTTGAGGTCTCAAGGAAAGCATAATCATCCTATTTCTTATTGTACTCCTAAATACTTAGAGCAGCACTAGAAATTATTCCCTAGCAGCTTTAATTCAGGTCTCCCGCCTCCTCCTGGCTTCCCTGTGCTGCTGCCACACCAGTAAAAATCCCAAATGACTGTTCTGGTGAGGAAATCATTAGAATTGATACAAATATCTCCAATATCAAAATATCATCAATTTAACAAGTAATTAGCAAAGAGTAAATTCAGTTCTTGAAAAACCATCATATTCAGTGAAGTTTGTTCCGTTTCAGTGATGTTAGTATTAAGACAAAGCTGCTTGGAAGCACTTTGGGTGGAACAAAGATGAAGAAGAAGATGTTTAGGCGGCCCTTATTTTTGGGACCAACTCGGATGTTGGAGTGAGGGGGCTGGATTCCCCAGAGAGAGGAATTTCATAGGATCACCGAAGGGTTTGGGTTGGAAATTAGAGGTGATTCAGTCCACCCCCTGCCATGAGAAGGGACACCTTCCAGGTTGCTCCAAGCCCCGTCCAACCTGGCCTTGAGTGCTTCCAGGGATGGGGCAGCCACAGCTTCTCTGGCCAACCTGTGCCAGAGCATCAAAGGGAAGAACTTCTTCCCAATATCCCACTGACCCTTCAGTCACTACCAGGAGCAGGTTAACTTGGGATCCTTCGTGGTTGTGCAGCAGTTGTGTGGAATTCTGAGCCCCTCACCCAGACAAACACCCCTTCTAACCCCCTCACACCACCACCACCACCTTCTTTTTCCATGCTCTGCTCAGAATTAACATGTTTAACTCCAGCCCCAGAAGTTTCTCAGCGTGTTTATAAAATGCATTACCAGGATAAGAGCCCAGTTTCAGCTATGCTGATTAGCAAGGGTAATTAGAGGTGAGGAAATGTAGCAAGCACATTGGCTGGGGGATTTTCATGCTACTACATGCTTCATACATTCATCTATATCTAATTAAAATTAGAAAGGTATTGTTTATTTATAAATAATTAAAATTATTATCTAATTAAAACATCCTTAGGATGCTTTCCAAATTTCCCTTATGATTCCTAAATGACAATTAATTCTCCAAAGCATCCACAAATTAAAGCCTGGAGAATAAGAAGTTAGGCACCTTTCAAAACACGTTATAACTTATAAAAAAATTATGAAACAATTATAAAACCCATAAAATAACTATAAAATACTAGAAATTATAAAATCATAAAATACTGTTAAAATAACAATTGCAAAATAACGGGAAAAGGGTAGAAGTGATAAAAATTATAATGAAAGCTGTATATTATAACAGAGACAATATGATTATATATAATATTTAATATTATATATAAAATTATATATTATTATATACAATACATAAATATTGTAATAATGTATAATTAAATAATAAATTACAATATAATAAATAATATATAAAATAATAAATATATTATATAGTATTATATATAATATTAAAACGTATATACTATGTAATATATAATAATATATATTAAATTGTATTATATATTATACATGAAATATATAAAACATAATGTAATGAAAATATAATGTAAATAATATTGTAATAATATATATTATATATATTATATACAAAATATAATAGATATTATTATATACAATATAATAATATATAATAATATATATTAAATTGTATTATATATTATACATGAAATATATAAAACATAATGTAATAAAAATATAATATAAATAATATTGTAATAATATATATTGTATATATTATATACAAAATATAATAGATATTATTATATACAATATAATAATATATAATAATATATATTAAATTGTATTATATATTATACATGAAATATATAAAACATAATGTAATAAAAATATAATATAAATAATATTGTAATAATATATATTATATATATTATATACAAAATATAATAGATATTATTATATACAAAATATAATATATATTATTATATACAATATATAATAATATATAATAATAAAATAATAATATATAATATGCACAACACATATATAATAATGATATTAAAGTTCTGGGTTGCGCTTTTCTCTTACCCAAATACAGCTCTGGGGAAACAGCCACTAGAAAACAAGCAATTTAGAGGCCTCATGCGTTATTTGAACAGATTTTTTAATGCTGTAGTGACGCTCGAAATAGCTCCAAAATGCTGCAAAAAGGCATGCACAGAGCAGCGCCGAGAAACCCCCTGCGGGTTTCCAGAACGTAACAAAACAGCGTTTCTATACCGGCGAAGGCAGGACGGGCGCGGTCCGGAACGACGGCAGGGCGGCAACCCCCGAGCTCCGTCCGCAGAGGCCGCGACCGGCGGCGGCAGCGCGGCCTGAGGGCGGCCCGGCCCGCGCGGGGGCCGCCGGGAAATGGCGCCGATTGGCGGCGGGCGGAGCGGGTGTCATGGCGGCCTCCGGACCGCCCCTCACGCTGCCCGTCCTGCCCCCACGGCCCCACTGCAGCCCCAGGGTCGGCGGCTCCGCTGCCCCCCCCGGGAGGGCTTTGTGCCCCTCGGTGCCGCAGTTGCGCCCACGGCAGGGATCTCGCCCAGGGCAGGCACGTGGGTGGCTTCAGACTGCTGAGGAAGTTGTTTAAGGGGGATTCTGGCTCGTGGCAGGGTTTTGGCAATAACAGAGGGCAGCAAAACTCGCTGCTGGGGGGGGGAATAAAAGGCGTGTTGAGGAGAGGAGAGGGTCTGAGGTCCCCTCAAGTGGCAGCTCCAGGTGATATCTGAGCCCATGGAAGTGCTACAGACCAGGAGGGAAACCTTTCCTACAAGGATGGAGGGCAGCCACACGGAGCTGGCAGGGGAACGTGGGTTAAAGAATCACTTATTGCCTGAGGTGCAGACAGGACAGGGGAGAATGCCTTCAAAATTAAAGAGAGTAGGTTTAGATGGGATACTGGGAAGAAATTCTTCCCTGTGAGGGTGGTGAGGCCCTGACAGAGGTTGGCCAGAGAAGCTGAGGCTGCTCCATCCCTGGAAGTGTCCAAGACCAGGTCGGATGAGGCTTGGAGCAACCTGGACTAGTGGAAGGTGTCCCTGCTGGATATCTTTGGAGTCCCTTCCAACCCAAGCCGTTCCACGATTATGCAAGCACAACAGATCTGGGGCAGTGTGTGGTCCACAACCCTTTCCAGATAACTGCTGCTTTTAAAGCTGTATTTGGACATCCCTCTAATATCAGCTACAAGCAAGCAGCATGAAAGGCAAGAGGCAGAGAGCTCTCTTTTGCTGACTGCAGGACATAGGAAGCAACAGGGAGACATCAGGAAACCCCCAGGTGTGATCTATCCAGAGCTTCCTCTTGCCCAGCTGCAGGAACACCCCCTTTCTCCCACCCTGTGGGCTTCAGGAGCACCCCGCTTTGATCACTACCACATCAGCCCCACCTTAAGCAGGGACATCTTAAAAATAATCAAGGTGAGAACAGAGGGTAGAGTTTCCAACCCGGCTGGTGTCACAGGGGCACATTTCAGCGCTCACACACTCAGGAGACACACCGGAGAGGAGGGGTAGGTGCTGAAGCAATGTCTGTTAGTTACAGCTCGTTACAGTTATTATTGATGCATCTTATTGTCAATGCAAAAGGTGAAGTCACTTAATCCATCATTTCTCAGACACGGATGACAGAGCACATGGTTTGGCAGAGTAAGTTTTAGGCGAGCTAGAAATGGATTGCACAATATTTAAACCTGATTAAACATAATAGGCTCAGCAAAGGATTACTTTTCTCCTGACATTTTATACATAAATATATACACACACACACGCACAGACAGGCATTTTATCAATAGCTGCATTTTAGTCTGGTCAAGAGATGACTGCCTACTGCATAATGACTGAAGTGGTACCTTAAAAAGGAAACTAGTCTTGGTGTGCTTTGCTGGAGAAGAGAAGGTCCTTTTTGGGGTGATTCTCAGGGGTAAGGGTCACATCCAAGCATCACTGAGGGGCTGGAGGGGATGGGTGAGGGGCTGGGGACTCACATAGCCCTAGCTGGTGGCACACCAAGCTCCTTCCCTGTGCAAGGCAGGAGATACTGGAGCTAAGGAAGGGGCTGGATTGGATTCTGTTTGGACTGCTTTTCAAGGACTTGGGAAAAAAATTGGCATATTTAAAGTGCATTTAGAGTTGAAAAGCATCTCTGAGAAGTAGCTTTCCTGACTCCTGCCCTGCAGCATCCATCCCATTTATGATCCCACTCACAGTCTTTTCCAGGGTGTGCTAGTCACTCTCCCCAAGAGGTGTTAGTCTGAGCTCAGCTGCCTCTTGCTAGGGTGCAGGATCATTATTTAATGCCCATCATCCCCAAACTGGGCAGGATTCAGGGCTGGCAGGGATTTCTGCACCAAGAAAACACATGGCCATATCTCACCACGCTTTTTAGGAGCGCAAGTAAGTGGGAATCCTTCCTGCCAGCCTGGAGGTTTCCTAAAGAGCCTTTAATTAGCATATGCCTCCAAAGCTAGGAGGGACAAATCTTGGCCTGGCTATTTCTGTCGTCAGGGAGACTGCTTGGATATGGGGTGGCAAGATTTGACCTGCAGCCTTGCCCAAGAGTAGGTCCTCTGAGGAACGCTCTGCTGCTTTTACAACTGCTTTTCAAAACAGAAGCCTTTTAAAAATAACAGACTCAGGATGCAGAATCCAGAATGGAACAGTTGTATCCCGCAGGGAAAACCTGTCCTTGCTCCCCAACACTCACACACACAAACACACACATACACACACAGGTCCTCCATGTCAAAGTGTGTAAACTACTCACTTACAACACCACACACTGAGAGAAGTTGTAGATCCTGAGCCAGGGTGTAGATTAGGAATCTCTTGGCTTCCAGCATATCAACAGCAGGATTGAGGGTTTCTCATTCCCCCTCCCCTTTTTTTTTTTTTTTGAATGCTAAATCAACCAGCCACCTGCTAGTTAAAAAGCAAAAAGAAAAAGGAGAATTCCCAGGACTGTTTGCCCTTGCTGAAACAACGGCAAGTGGCTGGACATTATCTACTGAAAGAGATAACTCACACGTCAGAAACCTGTGGTTCAGGGCTTATTCCAAGAGGGAAGATGGGTGCTGGTTGCTGTTTTTCCCTTTTTGGGGGTGTGGGGGGGGCTTTTGGCTGATGAGGTTCTAATTTACACCTATCACCACAGTAATTAAAAAACCACCACTGTACACTATTCCACAGAGAAAAAAAAAGACGTGAACAGACACTGACTACCACGCACAACAAGAGCCCTGCAGGTCAACTCACAGCCTCTTCAGAATGAAAAAGAAAGGAGAAAATAAGAGCTCAAAACAAGGGAAAAAAAAAAAAAAAAAGGAAAGAAAAAAATCCCAAAGGATCTCGTTACGAAGACGGGAAAAGAACCACCGCTATGGTACACTCCAACTTTCTGAAACAGCTGCAGAAACTCGCTCAGCCTTCTTCCTCCTCTCTTCCCCCCCCCGCCCCAGCTCTTCCTCCTGAGGACAGAGTCCTGCTGCTCACATCTCGTTGGAGTAGGTGTAGTTGGGGGTGGCTGAGTACTGCGTCTCGTGCTGCATCATCGCGCCCTGTGCCGCCCCCATGGCCGCGTTCTGGGCCGCCTGCTGCACGTGGGGGTTCTTCCACGCCCCCGTGGTCCACTCCTCCTGCGCTTTGCTGAAGCTGCCGCCGCTCCCCCGATAAAACTTGTGCACCTGGAGGGAAAATCCAGAGGGGTTGAGTGCCTGCAGCTGGCGCTGAGCTCCCGGGGGGAGCAGCGAGGGCCCCCCCAGAGCAACGTGTCACACCCATTTCTCCTGCCATACCATGGTGAGAGCGATGAAGGAGAAGACTGCCATGGCCGTGAAGAGCACGGTGGGGATCAGCATCACCACGGCTGACCCCACGTTGGTCCCAAAGAAGGAAATCGCTGCAATCCAGCCGCTGCAAGGAGATGAGAACAACCAGCTTTCCCAAATTGTCAGCATCCTTCCCAGCTCCTCAGACCATCCTCCCCAAGGCAAGAAGCGCTGAATACGTTAAAACATCAAGCACTGGGGATGTTAAAACACCATGGTGACCACCCTTGCACCCAACACAGAAGCATTTTCCTTACCAGACCCCCCATCCAGGGATTCCCACCGCCTGGATAATGCTGATCACCAGCTGGGCCATGAAAGTGAAGAAGAAGGCCATGAAGCTGAAGGAGCTGTCTGTCCTGCAAGAGAGGGCTCGGTCACTCCCTGCACCTCCATCCCTGCTGTGCTTCGAGGAGATGCTCCTATGTCTCAGACCCGGCTGTGATTTAGCAGGAGGGTGGTGAGAAGCAAAATTAAAGGCAAAGGAAAAACTGCAAGAGGCTGAAGGTGGTGAAGGGGCACCTGGGAAAAGCCCACGGGGGCACCAGACCCTCTCCATGGCTCGGCCAACTCTGCACATTGAGCTTGATGACATCCATGCTGGGACACAGCTCTTGGCTTACACCACCCCACATGGGGAATAAATACATCCCCAGACTTCTAGATTTGGGAATCAACCTCAGCAGCAGAGATAACCCATATAAACACCTTGAGGACTTGTGGAAAAATACAAAAGAAGCCTCAAGGATGAGAGAGAGGGAGAGTTGCACCCCAACTGCATCCTCACCAGTCTCTCCCGCTGCTGCACAGAGGCACATGGAGGGTGCTCTTACATCACATGGTTGGGGGTTTGGCCCTCGGGAAATCCCAAACACCCTTGTTTTGAAGGTTAGAAAGTAAATCTAAAAAGGCTGGACAAAAAGAAATTCCCCTAGTAATTTAGGCAACGCCCCAGGCTAAACAGTGATGGTTTAGGAAGGAAAACAAGGCAAAAAGAAGCCAGGCTCAGGTGCGACCACTTACTTGAAAGCTTTGTAAATAGGTCTAAACCAGCAGACATAGGAGCAGGGCGTAAAGAGAATGAGCCAGAGAATTGCCAGTCCAAAATTTACAGCTCCGCCGCCTCCAATGAGCCACGCGAGGCAGCCCACGAGATTCACTGCCAAGGTGATGCTGTTCACTGCAAACACACACACACAGAGCAGAGTAGCACGGACACAAGGATGGCAGTGAGATATGAGAGACCCTGACCCCAGGGATGTGGCCTCGGAGCCCTGCCCTAGCCGGATTTCCCTTAAATTAAGCTGGGAGCACATTCCCAGGCTGGCTGAGCCAAAGAGGGTCAAACCTCAGCTGAAGAGTAGGAGGAAAATCAGTATATTACTCGGAGTTGTAATTCCTTAAGCAGGTCCAGGGCTCTGAGGATTAGGAAGAGCCACATTCTCCCACTGCCATAAAGCCAGAACATGTTTCCGCTAATGGAAGGAAACTGGAGGAATCGAAATGAAGCTTTTTTTTTGCTTACTCCAGATACAGTTTTGCTGAAGGAGCTTGTGCAGGAGTTCCCCAAGTATCGCTGAACTCCTGGCCCCACCTCACCAGTTCAGGGGGCGACACATTTCCCTCACCCACCCGTGCCTGGGGTCAGGCCACACAAGGGCTCTGACTATGAATCCCAGATCAGCAGACACAGGACAAAGCAGAGAATGCTCAGCTGCATTCTGACGCCTCCGAGTTCGGAGAATGATTCATTATTTTGACGAGAATGAAAACCCTCCCACCATCGCCTGCCTGAGAGCTGCAGCTGGCAAGGAAAGGAGCTCAGCTGCCTGGGCTGCCCTAAAGAACACCAAAAGGACCTTCCTGCCGCTCTGTCCTAGGTATCTGAGGAGGTATTGGAGAGAAAATGACCCAGAGAGGAGCTCTGGAGGTAGAAACCAAGGGACAGTGACTGGCTTCAAGAGCTGGTGCTTGTGCTGTGGAGCAAGAACCAAGCTCTGTTACAATAAGAGGAAGAACACCCAGATTGGGATGAGGAGGGAACTGAACATCTCTGAGACAGCTTCCCCAGGGAAGCACAGCTTTTTTTCACTCCCCTTACTAAGACAAGCTACACCAACCCTCCTCACATGATGAAGTTACCCCAGGGTCACATTCCTGATGGGACACAGTCCTGGGGGTGCCAGCCTGGTGCTGTGCCAAAAGCAGGAACACTCTGACCTCTCTGGTGCCAGCTCAGCTCTTCATAACCTGCTTCCAAAGCACAAGGCACTCCCTGGGCACTCATGCTTCCAAAGTTCAGGGAAAACACCTCATAAGGAAACTAAACTTCTAAAACTGATAAGGGAACTTCTTCTGAAAAGAAATTAAATGCTGGTGCCAGCTTGCCCCAAGCTGCACACATATGTTTCCACCTATGTGATCTGTCCCTCTGGCTCTATTCCCTGCACAGGGTTGGTGAGGAAGAGAGATCCAGGATAGTTTGAAGAGCTGGAAGCTGGTGACAGCTCTGTTAGCACAGCACGGCACACACAGGCATGCAAGAGGAACAGGCAAGCTCCGGGAAGCCTCGGGCTCCCACATTTTGGGGAGCAGGCACACCAGCCCTCCAGTCTGAGCTGTCTCCTCCTTGCAGTGAGATGTCAACATCACCACTGATGGCCCTCAGACACTGAGTCAGCTCTGCACCTCCGTCCTGGAGGTCAGAAGGGCTGAGACCCATGGGGTGGTGCAGCCCACGTCCCATTCCTGGATTTTAACAGGAAGCACCAAGGCCTGGAGGGGGTTCCCCTGACCTTGCCCTGCTCTTTCAGCTGGCGGCTCCAAGAGGAGGAGCCTTTGGAGAGGCAAAGGAATCCCACCCAAGCCATTCCCACCCAGTGACTCACACATCCAGAGGTAGTAAAGTCGCTTGGCCATGGTCCGATGCTGTGGCGGGATCTCCGCATCGAAGTCCTGGTAGAAACATGGCTTCAGGGGGATGAACTTGGGCAGGGGAGGGAAGTTGTTCACTTTTTCTGCAATGAAAAGTTTCATCACTGTCGGGCACAGCCCAGAGCTGAACAAAAACCGAGAGGCTTCCTAATTAGCCCCAAGAATTGACGAGTTTCACACAGGAATTAAGGATTTCCCAGGGAAACCACCACCAACCCACCAAAAAGGATCAAATTCAGCCCTCGCTGGCCATGTGGATCCTGCAAGCGTGGGCACCCACCACCCCACTGGGACTAATGGGGTAACATGGCCAGTAAAGCCCCTGATGGGTTTCAGAGCCCACCCGCATACCTGCCATGCTGGCACACACTCAGCCTCTCTGCTCCTCAGGAAAAGTACTTGGGAACAATGTGTGAGCTTTAGCAAAGCTGGAGGAGAATGAGAGAAGAGGTGATTGAAGTGGTCAGGAACCTCCCTGAGAGCCTTCACTTTCCCCCCTGCTCCAAAACAACTCAAGGACAGCACAGTTTGCTTCAGTTCTGTGACACTCTAGACTATCACACATCCAGGCTGGCACCTGGTTGGCAGGGGGATAAATCCCAGCTCCTCTGGCTGAGGCTTACACACCATTTAAGGCAGAAGATTATGAGAGGATCCAGTGATGTGGGGCCTCTCACTCCCGAGTGACCTACATCCAGGAGAGGGCCAGGTGGGACAGCAGGGAAAGGAGGTAGCTGTGGGCAGCTTGAAACCCCCAAGTTCATTACCTGGCCCCAAACTGATTTTTTTTTTTAAATTATTATTGTTGCTAAATTCCAGCACAGGGTACTGTCTAGCTGCCTTGTAGCTCCCATCTCTGCAAGCCAAAGCCAAAAACCAGTCTGAAAAGGGAGCAGGGAAATCAGAGCAGGGAAATCAGCTGGAAAAAAAAAATAAATCAGTGGCGATTGTCACTAATGAATCACTTGAGTGCCTGGCTTAACGATTACTCATGTAGTTCGACCATCCCAGATCATTCAGCTCTGTCCCAGAAGTGAAAATTAAGGCGAATTACAGTAAAAATTAAGAGCTGAGGTTTTAAATAGAAGCGTGAAGATGGCGTATCCCCACCTGCCTGCAAGTTTTGCCCTCTCTCAGCTATCCGGGCAGAGCTGGCAGAAGCCAACACACTTCCCAAGACACGGGGTCCTGGCGGTTGGTGCCTGGGGCTCCCCGGAAGATTTAGGGGCTCTCTCCTGGGGTCTTCTCCCACCCTCCACGCATCCCCCAGTACCAAAGACACAGGCCAGGCACAGCAAACCACCGCGGCTCGCCATCCCTCCCAACATCCGCTGGTAGCCCCCGGATGATTCCATCCCGCCGGTGCTATAAATACGAGCTCCTCGGGTGCGGTGACGTCCCACCGGCCGCCCCCACCCACGTGTACCGGGAGCCGGGACACACGACCGGACGCGCCCCCCCGGCCCGACACCTGCGCCGCCGTGGGGAGAAAACACCCAGATTTTGAATAAATCGGGTGGCTTATTTTTTTGCAAAATTGTGGGGATGTAATTGAGGGGGGGAGGGTTGAAATATGGTGGAGGGGTTGAAAAATGGGAGCGCTCATCACACGGGTGATGGCACGGAGGAGAAACCCCTCTGGTGCGTGGCGTGGGTTTGGGGAGGGCAGGCAGGGCTGGGCTTCGCCGTGAATTGCCAGGCGTGAAGCGCTGCGTGCTCTACGCGCCCCCACCTCAAAGCCGGGCGCAGGCTGCCAGCCGCGGCCTGGCTCGGCGAGAAGGGCGGCCCGCCCCCCGCTCGGTTCCCGCTGCACTCACGCGTGTGCGGGGTCACCGTGGATGCCCCCACGCCGCGCATCCCCCTCCAAGAGGGGTGCAGAGCGGGGCGTCGGTGTAAAGGGCGGTCATCCCGCTCGGGGGGAACATCCAGCGCCCTCCCCCCGAGGCATTCCCCCCTCTGCACGGCCCCGGGACTCACCCCGCGGCGTGACCCGGCCCCTCCGGTCCCCGGCGGGTGGCGGCGGCCGCCCGCCCGCCCGGTGCTGCTCCTGCCGCAGCGACCGCGCTCTCGCGAGACTGCAGCGCCGCCGCCGCCCGGTCTATGGGCAGCGCCGAGATCTCGCGAGAGCACCCGCCGACGCTGTCCAGGGTCCTGATGCCGCCGGCCGGAGAGGCGGGGCCAAGGGGAAGGGGCGGGGCCTCGCGGGGGGCTCTGTAGGAGCGAGGGCTCTGTAGGAGTGAGGGCTCTATAGAAGTGGGGGCTCTGTAGGAGTGAGAGCTCTGTAGGAGTGAGAGCTCTGTAGGAGTGAGGGCTCTATAGGAGTGAGGGCTCTATAGGAGCGAGGGCTCTGTAGGAGTGAGGGCTCTATAGGAGTGAGGGCTCTGTAGGAGTGAGGGCTCATAGGAGTGAGGGCTCTATAGGAGTGAGGGCTCTATGGGGCCCGGGTGCACTGACCCCTACTTGGCGCATGGCAAGCTCCACGTGGGTAGAAGACCAGCCTCTGTGGGGCAAGGGCTCTGGGGGACAGCCTCTGGCAGGGCACGCAGGCTCCCTGTACCCAGGAGGCAATGGAAAGCCAGCAGGTCCCACTGGCAGGGACAGATTCGGGTCACCTCGTGTCTGCGCCCTGCTTCACATCCTGTGCTTCACTCTGGGAGCAGTAATTGATTAATGGCTTCACTGCATGAGGGGCAGTGGATATGTTGATTGCTTTTGCTGGCAGTGTCAAGGTCGGGATGCAGAGGGCAGGGGAAGGGACTGGATTGATTCTCAGGTGGACTAGGTCAGGGATCAAAAACTCCTAAAGAGGATATAAATCCCAAATCAGCCTGAGGACTCCACAGGCAGTGTCCATTGTCCTCAGTCCTCACACGGAACTCTGTGCACACCACTTGGACCTCCTGCCTCAGGGCTTGTGAGAATATCAGTGCAGTGCATGAAAATGGCTTTATTTGACAACTAAATTGTCCTCCCTTCCCGGGGTCCAACCTTGAGAATCACAGAGGGGCAACAAAGACAACATCCCACTACAGGAAGCTGTGAAGAGCAGGGCAAGGAAGCGGCAAAATCTCTTTACACCAGGGAGCCCTGGTCGCCAAACACCCTCAGCAGGGGAACACCTTTGCAGTGGACATGCAAGGAAGGAAATCTGGCAGAAACAGGGAAAACGCCTGCTTCACAGATGGTAAAAAGGAGGGAAGCAGGAAAAAAAGTGTGCCACAGATGACCCCTGTAGCAGGGGGCCCAGCTGTCCACTCTGACCTCCTCCTGGGTCTTGGACCCTGAGCTGTTCCCTGCAGAGAGTGGGGCCCCCCATGCATCCAGCTCCATCCCCTGCCTGGCAGCAAGGAAGGAAAGGGAGAAGGGGATGGGGTCATAGATTCCCACTCTTGCCAAGCACCACTACTTGCCCACATGTGAGACCTCACAGGGTTGCTCCAAGCCTTGCAGAGCCACCCTGGCTGAGCACCCTGGGGATTTGGGGCTTATTTCTTGTCCCTTATTTATTGTTTCTTGAGCTTTCTCTCACCTAAATTCCCCCCCCTCCCCGCTTCTCTGCTGCCTCAGGCCACCCACTGCTTTTCCATCCCACTGAGGCTTTGGGAATGTCCAGTTGCAGAGCTACTCCTTGCCCTCAGCATCACCACATTCCTGTCTGCCCACAGGTTTTCCAAGCAGGGGTATTCAGGATTCAAACAGATGTGTGCTCCCCTCACTCACAGGGAATGCCTGGGGAGCCAAGGGGATAACAGAGGGGCAGAGGAAGAGCCTCCCTACTCATCCCACACCACCTGAGCAGGGCAGGCTGGGAAGGATCCAACCAAGAGTCTGGATCAAGCAGCAAATTCCCAGCAAACAAACAGGTTCAAAGCCACTGAACTCAAGCCACTGAAGTCAATCCACAGGTCCAGTCTAGGGTCAGTCTGTGGATCAGAGTCCAGCAGAGCAGCTGCAGCTGACCCAGAAACCAGCCCCAGCACAGCTCAGACTAGGACTAAGACCTCTGGGCTGAGCTTAAATAGAGTTCCTGTGCCACAGGCAGGATGTGGGTAGGAGTCCCCAGTGTGGCTGGTGCAGACCATTCATGTTTATTATTGCTCTCAGGGTCCTTATGACATTTCTCTGCTCATCATGCTGAAGCTCTGCAAAGGGATTTGTCTTATAAAAGGGATTTTTCCCTTTTCTTTTACTGTCTGGCTCTTAAAATGAGAATTATCTTGAGCTCTGTAATTTTCTGCTTACTATAGGGATAAGGGCTCAGCAGGGAGCTGGTGCCACCCTAGGATGCTCCAAAGGTTCCTCTAGCATCTTGAGACAGCCCCTGCACCCTGGGAAGACTGGGGTGCACCCTCAGGGAGCTGCTCCTGTGAAACAGCAGCTCCAGGATGCTGGTTAGGATTGGGACAGGGAATCCCTGTAACTGTGACATCTCGGGGGTCCATCTGTACCCCCTTTCCCGGGGTTACAATCAGCTCTGGCATCAGCCTGCTGCTGAGTGCAACGTGATGAGAGGCTGAGACCTGAGCTGGGCAGATATGACGCAGAGATGGATGGTGGCACTGAGACTCTCCTTGTATCAGATGCTTCCACTTTCCGTCCTGCTCCTGTGTACGGCCACGTTGGATGAAAGAAAATATAGAGAGGGCAGGTGGAGGACAGAGTCTCGGGTTACTGTTCCTCTCCAGCTGCCCTGATCTCCATTAGGAATATGTTTCTGGGGTTTTTTTCCCACTTTTCCAGGTTTGGCTAATCTCTGTGCTGTCTCCTCCAGCCCTCTTCATCCCTGCCACCACCAGCTCTCTTCTTGGCTCCTCTTCCAAATGGCCCTTCCAAGCTCACACTTCCTATGGAGTTGAGACCAGGCAAGAGGATGCTGCAGGAATTTGGACCCCTCCTGGGATGGGGTTGGGATGGTGCTGGGATACAAGATGCTCAGAGAGAAACTGTAATGGGGAAAGGGAGGAAGAAACCACTCCTTGGGTCCCAGAGTGACCAGTGTGGCTGCTCAGGAAGGACAGAAGGACAATGTTCAGGATGTAATTCCTTTACTCCTATTTTTTTTTCACCATTCCTGCCTTTCCTATTTGCCTCTTCTCCATTTGAAAGGACTCCCCATCCTCTTTCCCAGCTGTTTTCCCTGATCCCCCATGGCTGGAGTTGTCTGTGCCTTTGTCCCCCTCTCCCTGCTTTTCCTCTCCCACCCCACTGAGCTCATTTCGGCTATTCCATCACTTGGAATAACCCATTCACTCTGTTGTCCTCCAACAAATAAGCTGACAGGCTAATGAATGGCTTTAGATGGTAATTAGCAGTGGAGTTGCTAATAATGAATTTCATTTACATTTTAAGCACTGCAGAGGAAAAATAAGGCTGTCATTAATGTGATGCAGCCTTGGCCTCGGGGGGAGTGTACCCTCCTGAAGCCTTTTCGTGATTGCACCTCACCTGCCTCTGTTTTGGAGGCTGCAATAGGCAGAGTTCAGTAAGCAGCAGTCAGAGGCTGTGGAGGAGAAGCTGCTGCTGCTTCCATCACCCAGTGGTGGGGAAGGTGCCACAAGGCCATGGAAAATGGGACATGGGAGGCAGGAGATGGTTCTGGGCCAGGAAGGAAGGGCTGGATGGTTCAGTGAGCGCCAGGGTTTCATCTGGCTTGGCCAGAGCCCTGGAGCTGTCAGGCCTCGGTGTCCATGTAACCTTCCTAGGTCACCTGGATAATTACCTTGAGGGATTTCTCAGTCACTGAAATATTCCCCCATTATTTTCCCAGGGGTTTAGCACCTTTTGAAGGCAGCAATTTCCCTGAGGGCTTTAATCCATCCCTGCCTGCCTGAGAAAGGAACCAAGTGCCATCTGCAAGGATGCCATAAAGAGTTGCCAAGAGGAAAGGGGGGAAAATGCCATTGTTTTGTCTTCTAGGAGCGAGGGATCCATGGTGGAAGCACAGGGAATAGGCATGCTCACTACTGCAGAGCACCAGAGAGGACTTGGGGATGCTCAAAGCCTGGATCTGGTGCTGGGGGTGGGCCTGGGAGGATTGCCTGCCCTGCCTCAGTTTCCCTCTCTGAGCCCAAGGGGCCTCAGGGAGTGCGGGAAAAGATGCTCTGCATCCCCTGGAGTGTTCCAGCACACTGCTCATAGATCCCATCCCATCCCATCCCACTGCCTACAGACCCCCCCACCAGACCCCAATCCAGTGATTGGATCAGGGGGTGTCCCATATCCACCACCATTTAGGCAGTGGTACACAGAGAAGGCTGCTTTGGGGACCACAGGGATGTGAGATTCATCCTGGACGGGTGGTGATGGCCACATCCTGCCATCACCTCCACAGGCATGGGATCGATTGATTTATTTATGTATTTTTTCAAGCCCTGCTCCAAGTGAAACCAATCCAGGGGCCTGCATAGGCCGATAAGATTTGACTGCAAGTCAATACTCGGCGTGTCTTTCCACTGTGCAATGATCCCCTGGCCAGTGGGGTGGGAGGGGACAGGCAGGTGACAGGGCCAGGCAAAGGGCCAGCCTGGGGCAGGGACACTGCCACTGCCTGGGAAGGCATTAGGGGCAGGAAGGGGACACCTCCTGGCCTGCAATAGGGATCTCCTGGGATTTACTAACAGTAAATGTATTGGTAAGCCCACAGCTGGCAGCTCCGCATCAGGGATGCGGAGATGGCGAGGCTCAGGGGCTGGGAGAGCACCAGGGAGAAGAAGGGAAGGAGAAGGAGAGGGAGAGAAATCACCCATGAAAACCACCTCTGCCACAGCATCTGCTCCTCGGAGCTTTGGGAATTGAGACATTTTCCTGCAGGGCAGAGCCAGGGCTGAGGATGTTGGGGGGGGAGCAGAGCCCTGGCACACTTGATGCATGCCTGGCTGCAATGCCATCTGCTTGGCTTTTTCCTGGCTGCAGGTCCTAGTAGCTTCTCTGATGGCTAATAAGGGTTGAGCTCAGGCTCCAAAGTACTTCCCACAGTCCCCGCTGCATCTTTGTGCCATGTCTGAGCACAGCATGGCTGGGATTCCTCATCCTTCTGGGAATGCTGCAGGGCAGGCAGGCAGGCAGGGTGACTTTTGCTGTTAGCAGTGGGTGTCCTTAAGAGGAGCAAGCGCAGAGAGAAGGGACTAGGTTCTCTTTAAGGGGGCAGGACTTTGGGAGCATCATGAAGGCAAGAGTGAGTTTCTGCCTCTGCCTTCCACCTTCTTCTCCTCGCTTTCCCTTCATTTCCCTGTTTCTGGATGGGGAGCTGGGTTCCCTGCCCTCCCCTTTGCCTGTCAGGTATGAAGGCAGGAGCTGGGTGCTGGGATGGGTGGTTGAGCAGGGGAGGAGGAGGAGGAGGGGAGGAAGGGGAGGGAGAAGGGGAGGATCTGCTAATTACACAGAACAGCTCTGGGGGCTGCTGAAGTCCAGAATGAAGCAAAGAGCAGCAGAAGCGAGTACTGCAGTGGGAGCGGAGGAGCCCAAGCATCACCGAGAGCTGGAGCCAGCTGTCATCCCTGCTGGGAGCAACTGGGTGCACCCAGAGGATCCTGCAGCCCTGTTTCTCACAGAGGACAGCTCTGGCACAGCCACTGAGCCTGCTACCAGCCCCTGGACAGCAGACGGGAAGGGGCTGGTGGTTGTGAGGATGCAGGGCTGGGCTGGAGGGCAGTGAGGTCAGCCCTGCCATGGTTCCACGGTGCTGGGAGCCTGTGTGAACCCACTGGTAAGGGGGGAAGGATGGCTGCTGAAGGAGAGAGAGCCAAGCCCGTTGCCCAGTCCGGGATGGAGAACTTCCGAAAGGTGAGGACGTCGGAGGAAGAGATGCCATTGCCCTTTCCTGACCTGTCCCCTGACGTGGTGGAGATGAAAGTGAAGGAGGGCAGCAAGATCAGGAACCTGATGAACTTCGCCATGGCCCAGATGGAGCTGAAGGGCAGCCGGCAGATCATCTTCAGTGGCTCCGGCAGGGCGGTCACCAAGACCATCACCTGTGTGGAGATCATGAAACGCAAGCTGGGAGGGCTCCACCAGGTCACCAAGGTACGCTACAAAACTGTGCTGGAGGTCTGGGAGAACCAGGACCTGCTGCCCGACAGCCCAGCGCAGAACCTGACCGTCCACAAAAACGTCCCCTCCATCTGCATCCTGCTCTCCCGAGACCCCCTGGATCCCAACCAGACGGGCTACCAACCCCCGGAGCCCCAGCACGGGCTCGGTGAGGCAGGAGAAGACACATTGGGATCCTCCACCAAGGGGCTGAAGCGGCCGCTGCCACCTCCCCGCGAGGAGCTGCTTCCCAAGAAGCTGCAGGTACAGGTGCCTGACAGTCCAAGGGGCTCAGGGACCACTGCTGGCCAGCTGGACCACTGACCACAGTGCTTCCCACCCCGATCAGACAGGTGGAGAGGCAGAAAGATACACTCATTCTGGGGTCACTGGTGGGCTGCAGGCTCTCCCTGACGTGTCCCCACTTGCTGCCGCTGCTCCATCTGATCCCCACAGGTGGGAGGTCTGCAGATTTGGGGTGAGGGTTAAAGTGTTAAATCCGCCAGCTCTTGGTTATGGATTGAAGCAGGGGAGGGTGTGGGGGGGGAGCTGGTGGCCATCCAGGGACACCACGACCAGCAGCCACATCTTGCAGCAACTCCCACGGAGCCAGAGGTGGGGTGCCTGGACCAATACCAACACCGCTTCCCACTGCAACACCTCATCTATCAGGAGATGGTTTTGCCCCAAGCCCACTGGAATAAAACCTTCATTACCAAACCCACTGCTGAGGAGCTGTCAGGGTTATTAATGCTGGGCTCAGTGTCCTCTGGGGCCATGATTCATCCCAAAAAAACACCCAAACAAGCAGGGGGTCACTCCCTCCCTGCGCCTGCAGAGCCAAGTGCTGTGCTGTGCTGTGCCGTGCCGTGCTGTGCTGCCTGTAGGACAGCACAAGGAAATAAAGCAACCTGCATCGCATATTCCAGTCTTTGCTCTCCCCGAGGGTCTGGAGCTGGGGAGCTGGGGGCAATGGGAGTGTTGGGTGGGTGGTTGTCATGGCTGGATGCAGTGCCCAGGGCAGGACAGGGAGGTTTTGGGATCGTAGCTTGGCTGCAGAGCCTGGGAAAGCCCTGGGAAGCAAACTCCCTGCTTCTTCCAGGAGGCAAAGGGAAATGAATGAAAAATAAAAGCTCTTTGAAATAGTTGAGATATGTCTATGGGAAAACAGGGGGATTGTCTTGGCTGCTGAACACAGCATGGATCAGCACAGTGAGGGCTGCTGCTGAGCCAGGACAAGGGGAACCCAGCCAAATCCTGTCCCTTGGAAGAATGGCATCAGGGTCTGCTGTGTGCCCTAGTCTGTGCTGGCATGGCAACGCCTGGCAAAGCCCCCATTCCAGACCCCGCAGCAGGGACCAGGGCGATTTGGGGAATAGGTTATGGGATGCCAAACAAGCTCTAATCCACCTGGTTCCCCTTGGCCCAGCACCTCGGGGCACTGCACAATGAATTAATTGGTATTAGTGAGTGAAACCTTCCCAAAATCCATCCGTGGGGATGCTACGGTTGAAGCCACCTTATCTCCCTGCCTCACTCCCACTATCTTGGGACAGCAAGCATCTCCTCTTTGTCAAGGGCTTGCTTTGCTGGGAATAGGAAACAAAGAAGAGGAGGAGGAGGAAGAAGCAGGGTCTGTTTTGTTTGGCGATGACCTTGCTATCTCCCTCAGCAGGCAGCCGCTCCTTGGGCCAGAGGCTCTTGCTTATCTGCTCTGCCGCAGATTGATTCCCTTCACTTGAGCGTTAATTTCCACTGTATTTTTTTAATGATTATTTTTTGTGGTTTGGGGGCTGGGAAAGCTTTGGGCTCTGTCCCATCCAGCTCTTCCCAGCTCCTCTCCTCAGTGCGGACCCCATTCAGGCTCAACCCTCCGCCCCACATGAGAGCACTGGGTACAGGCTCCTACCCCAAATGCACAAGAAATCATTAATAAAATTAATTAATAAACTCCTTTGATCAGAGCCTAAAGACTGTGGGAGCCATACAGTTGAGCACTAACAGCCCTTCGTCTCCACTGCTGCTGTCTCAATTGGTCCCACCAAGGAGAGAGGAGAAAAAACTGAAAATCACTAGTTTCTCTTTATCTTGTTCCTGTGTAAAATTATTTTATTTGATTTTATAAGCAGATAGTTTCCAGTCTCGGAGGCAACACTTGGAGACCACCCCTGGAATTTTGCACTCCTCGCTTTGCTAGCTGCGGGATGAGGTTTTCCTGCATGAGAACATTAAAAAAAAGTAATAAAATATGACTGTAACCTAAAAAATGGAACATTTAAAACAGGATGATGATACTGGGGGACATTGCGAGTGGAATTATCACGATGTTTTTGTGTGGCACTGCTGAGGCACAGCCCCAAGGATGGTTCTTGGGATGATTTTGTGCCCGTGCAGTGGCTGGTGCAGTGCGATGGTAGCTGAGGGCAGCACCCCACGGTGTGGGGACAAGGATACAATCATGGGTGCCAGAGAGCCTGGGGAACTGCTGGATGCGGCAGCAGAGCCGGACTGAGCCCATTCCCCTCACACGGATGGAGTCGTGCGGGTGCCCATTGACAGGGACGGGGAGGCTACACTGGGCCATGGCTGCGCGGGCTCAGCTAAGAGGCAGCACTCGCAGCCCAAACCCACCACAAACGAGCCTGAACCCCTCAAAAACGAGTCTAAACACCCCCTCGAGTGGCGGCTCAGTGAGGAGGGAGAGGTCCGAAGACCACTCCCCTCACGCACAAAATGGCGGCCGGCCCCGCCCCAAGATGGCGGCGGGTTCCGCCCCCAGTCCATCGCCGCGGCCTCCCGCGCTCCGTACCCGCTGCACGGCTGTACCCGCCTGCGCCAGTCTCCGCCTTCCCTCATCTCCGTCCTTCTCTCCCGGTGCGGTGCGGGAGCCAGCGGCGTGCCCCCGGTGCAGCCTCCCGCCCTCCCTGACACCCCGCCGCCATGCTGGCCGCCACCGCCTCTCTCCTCCGCCGCTGCGCTGTCTCCGGCCTTCGCACCGCCGTCCGCCGGCCCGCCGGCCCCGCAGGTGAGCGGCCGCACGCGTCCGTCTCTCCCGCCCCGGTTCGCCCTCGAGATCCCGGCCCGGCAGGGTGTGAGGCGGCGGAGCCCGGCGTGTCCTTGCGGTGACCCCGCGGCCTAGTGCGGGCCGCCCCCGCCTGTCCCTCCGCCGCCACCGGGACCCCCCCGCCGGTACGGCCTCACATGGGGCCCGGGCACCTCCCCGGGGGCTGCAGCGGGGAGCGGTGGCGGCGCTTTCCCCGCGCCCCCCGCCAAGGTGACATTGATGAAGGGCGGCGGTGACCTCCGCAGCACCGGGGCGCTGACCGCCCCCTCCAGCTCCGGGCCAGCCGTCACCGCTCTAATTAACACCCCGATTAGTTATAATATTAACACCTCATTAACACACCAGTTAATAGGGAGAGGAGGAATAGCAGCCGCAGACAGTACGGTGTGACGGTGGCCAGGGCGGCAGAGCTGGAATACAGAGACTGCAGAGAACACACGATGCCCGTGCATCGCAATGAATAGCTAATTAACCTCTGCATTGCAATTAATAGCTAATTAGCAGGCACTAATAATGCGTGGGACCTGTGTGTGCCTCTGCTGCGGCACGTGTGAGTTTAAACAGCTGCCTTAAGGGAGCGTTTTGCTGCGCCTAAGTAATAAGCATAGGGGTTTTTTAGGTGCTTCTTAAAACCCTTGTTTTTTTGTTATTTTTAAATCCACTAAAAGTCTTTGCTCGCTGTTCCTTTGTGCTGCTGAACCCCCTCTGCTCGTGGCCATCCAAGTTCTTCTTTTCCAAGGTCTTATGTTACAAACACCCCACTTAACACTGCTGTGACCCCTTGGCCTTCAGGGTGGCCTCGGGGGTTTGTGTTGCTGCAGAACCTTCCCTTTGTAATCCCTGGGCTCCTCCTCACTGCCAAATTTTCAGTAAATTAATGTTTTTCTTCGTATGTGTTTTTCTTCTGTGCTCGTTAACAGGGAAAACTGACAAATTCGGGCCCTTGGGGAGAAGCTTTAACATGTTTTTGTGTAATATTAGGTGATTTTAGGCTTCTTAGGCTCTTGATGCCTGTTGTGTTCGTTTGAAAGCAAAGGTACGTGCCCTTTGCTTCTTCCTTGAGTTGGGAATCTCCTCGTGGATAGGTTGGTGTGGTTTGGCTGTCACACACACGTGATGTGTGTGACAGTGACCTTGAAGGACCCCATTCGAGGCAAAATGAATCTCAGAGCCCAGTCCCCAAAATATAAACATTAATATGGAAAACACAGGGTGGAAAAGAAATGTAGCAGCAGCTGAAAAATGCGCCCTGGAAATCCAGAGTTCTAATGTTTATGGTCTTTATTTTCGTTCAGGATCCAGGGAATAGTTTTGTTAAGGAAAGACTTTAGTTTTAAGACTTAAAGGTGGCATTTGAGCACTTCAGTTTAGGCTTTTCTCAAGCTGTGATTGACTATTTCTCTGTAGGATTTTCTTTCTGTTTAGGAAAAACAAGGCTTCACCCCCAAACAGCTGAAATCTGGGGGGTTTTCAGCAGTGTCCTGCGTGCAGGAGCATTTACAGAGTTGTGCTCTTGCTCTTGAGTTCAGCTGTGCAGGTGATTTATTAGAGAAAGCAGGGTCAAAGGTCTGTTTTGGAGTTGGGGAGAGGAGGGGGAATTTCCCTACAGAATGGCAAAAGATGATTATAATTCCAGCTTGGCTTTTCCCTAGCTAAAATACATAAAACTATTTTCATGCTTTCATTGCATAAATCAGAATTGCGGCTGAAATGTTGGACCATGTTAAATTTTGCTAAAAAACCAAAATTGATTTCTTAGAAGTCTGTCATTAGTGAGACTGAAGACAAGGATATCAGCAAAAATACAACCCAGTGCCGGGGTTTCTTCTTTTAAATAAAACTCTGTAGCTGGTCAGCACAAGTGGTTCATGGTGGGTTAAGAAAGAAAAAGCCAGGAGCTAAATTTGACTTCCCTAAAGCGGAGCTTTGAGCTCCAAGGTCGTATCTGGTGTGTGACCTCTGCAAATATTAGTGGAGTGAGATTAGCAGTGGGGAAAGGAAGCACCAGGCTTGTGTTCCTTTAGTTAAGTTCCTTTGGAAAACTGTTCCAACCTTCATGCAGTAAAATAAGACAATTTCATCAAAGAACCCCCCAATTTGTGACAGAGTAGTGTTGAGGGAAGACATTAATTTATAAATCATATCAGACTAATTTGTGCATTGGGGTACAATCTGCTTTTGTGATTAATTATCAAATATTAATGCAATTACAACCTTGAGATCCAGGAGTTTCATCTTGGATAGACACAGAGTGATCATTTTTTTTCTCCTTCAACCCTTCAGCAGCCTGTTGGAAGAAGTATCTCTCATCCCTTTGCTTTTGAGAGCCTTTGTAGTTGAGCTCATGGAGTTTTGGTGATGAATGATGTTATGTTTCTCCAGCTCGCTTGGCTCTGGGAAGAGGGAAAATTCCTGTATCTTACAGATATAGGGATGCCAGAAAACCATCTCTGGATAACCAGTCCTTCAGAGAGGTTTTCTTGTTAAATAATCCTGCTCTGACCAAAGGCTCTGGGGACACTTTGGAAGTCTGATGTGGAAAAAATAGACACTTTGCCATGAACCAAACCAGAGTATTTAATAGCTGTATCCATCCACTGCTTATCCAGGACTGATCCAGACTGACTGTAGCAAGTGAAATCCATATTTTATGGCTTCTGGGTGAGGACTCAAGTACTGTTATTTTCCTTTTGCTCCAAATGTCTTCCTTTGTTTCTGGATCCAGCTGTGCTGCATGCCCGCTGCTACTCTCACGGGTCACAAGAGTCAGATGAAGAATTCGATGCTCGCTGGGTGACGTATTTCAACAAGCCAGATATTGATGCCTGGGAGCTCAGGAAAGGTACGCTGGGGAAAAGGGAAGAGTAACCTGAAGTAAATGTAAGTTTGGTGACCAGAAATAACAACTTTACTTGGCCTTTTTGTGGACTCCCCATCCCTGGAAGTGTCTAAGGCCAGGTTGGATGGGACTTCCAGCAACCTGGTCTAGTGGAAGGTGGGTGGGCTAAGTGACATTTGAAGTCCCTTCCAACCCAAACCGTTCCATGACTTTAGCACCTGGATGGGAGGGAGAGAAACATTTGCCCCAAGGAAAGTGTATGTAAGCTCAGTTTGGTGTGTAACCACACACATTTTTATTTGGACTTTGACCCAGTGGCTTGGCCATAACTGACTGCAGGCTGTTGACTGGTTGTCTCCAATTGTTTGCTGTGGAGTTGCCAAGTTTTGTTAAACTTCCCCAATTAAGAATTAAAAATGTGTTTGCATAATCAGATAATTGCAGCCAGAGGGATCGTTCCAGCAGCACCTGGCTGGCTAGGTGTTGGGCCCTTCCCTTTGAAAGGAGAGAAAAGGAATAGACAGCAAAGGGTTCCTTTTGGCAGCATGGCAAACTGATTCCAAGTTCCTCTTAGTGTTTTCTTGTCTCCACAGGCATAAACACACTGGTGGGTTACGACCTGGTCCCAGAACCAAAAATCATTGACGCGGCTCTGAGGGCCTGCAGACGGTTAAATGACTTTGCCAGCACTGTCCGCATCCTGGAGGTTGTAAAGGTGGGTGGAACTGCTGTGTTTGCATTGCTAGAGCCCGGCAGCAGGAGAGTTTCCCCTGGCTTTTTCCTGCTGCAAGGGGAAACCACTCTTTCCTGTTGCTGTGATCAATGGCTGCATGATGAGCACAAAGCTTACTGGCTTCTTAAGGGATTGAGTGCTGAGCTGGCTGGGAGTAGTGACTCAGAAAGCTGGGTAGGCCTGGAAAACACCTTAAACCTTGAAACTTGAATCCAGCCTTCCCAGGGAGTTAAGAGGAGCCAGCCCTAGAAGCCAGCAGTTCTGCTCTGCCACAAGCAGTGGCTAGTGTGGAGATTTTGGAGGCATAAGACCAATGGAAGAATCTTTCTATGCTGAAATAACACCATTTGTCTTTTTGTTTAGGACAAGGCAGGACCTCACAAGGAAATCTATCCTTACGTTATCCAGGAGCTTAGACCAACTTTGAGTGAACTGGGAATCTCCACTCCAGAGGAACTGGGCCTGGACAAAGCATAAACTTTATTGGTAAGGGATGATGTTGCTTCCCAGACTCTTAGCATGGGACTATTGTACCCCAAAACTCCTGGCAAAGGCAGAATATGGGCAAGACCTGACGTGCTCTAATCCCAGACTAAAATTAAGCCCTAAATAAAAATCCTCATGGAAGTGAAGCCTCTTAACTTGGTTTCTTCAGGAGATGACCCATGTCATATTATTTTTTAAAATATTATGCTTAGAATAGAGATACCATGTGTCAGCCTGCTGCAAATAGTACTTAATTCTGGGTCTTCTAAGTCTTTTCCCTCCTCCTTGCCCTGGCATACCATGTCTTGGTGCTAGGTGTACTGAAGCAGCTGTGCTGGGAATGCAGTACCTGCATTTTTGAGCTGAGGATGGTTAGATGGGGTTTTGAGGGTAAAAGGGATGGAAATAAACCATTTGAAACCTCATGGAAACTTTGTGGAGATATTTGGCTGCTTCTTAAATGGCTTTTCTGGTTCTTTTTTTATTTTCTGTTCTTTTTTGTTCCAGGTGCATTGCTCAAGTGTTTTACTGATGCTACCTGATTGTACACAGTCACCTGGAGACACAAACCTTAAATCTTATCTGAAATAACTTCTTCCTTTATTGAGTCGCAGTGTAAGTGCTGTGGAGTTGGACCTAATAAAGGAAAAACTGGTTTGACTGATATGGTGGCGGTGGCTCTTGTGGTTATTTCTTGCTGCTTTTCTAGGGAAAAGGAAGAAGTAAACCATGAATGTGCTCTTAGGAGTTTATAAATCATTATTTGCTTGGCAAATAATTTGCGTGGCCCCCTGTGTCTGGGGCCTTCCCGAGCACCTGGCTTTGGAAAGGGAAGGTAAGGAGCTGTCTGGAGGGCATCGTGATCCTCCTGTACATGCAGCTTTGGGGAGGGACAGAGCAAGGACTGGACAAGCTCGCCCAGCCCTCGGGGGATTTCCTTGGGATGATGTCCAAAGCCTCAGAGGTGAGTGGGAGGCTCCTGTTTGCAAGGGATGTGCCGTCACTGGAGGGGATCTGTTCTGGGACAGATGGTGCTCCTATTTTCCGCCTCGGTTCTGGTACAGGCAGGGGTTGATAGGGGGAGGGCGGGGAAGTCGGGGCTGGGAGAGAATGGAAATTTCGTACTATTTCCACCGTAGAAAAGGGGAGTGTTCCGGGAAGGCGGGGTTCGGTGTGTTCCCCATTGCACGGCGGGCGCTGTGCGGGGCAGGACCCCTCGCTGCCCATCCCGCGCTCCGTCCCGTCCCGCTCCCACCACGCATGCGCTCCAGAGGGGCGCGCCCCCTGCCCGCCTCCCATTGGCTGAGTCCCGGCAGCCCCGCTCTGCCATTGGCTGGCGGTCCGAGGGGCGGGGCCACAGGCGGCCATGGCGACGTGCGGCGGAGGAGCCGGGACTGGCCCCGCTCCCGGTCCCGCTGCGGGCGGAGCGGGCGGGCGGAGGGGCCCGGCGGTACGGGCGGGGTACGGGGGTGCTGGTGATGTGGGGTGTGGGGCTGGGAGTGAGCGTGAGGCGGTGTAGGGTATATGTATGGCGGTTTTCAGTGGTATGCAGTGGGTGGTATAGGGCTGGGGTATGTCTGTGGGGTAGCGTGGGGTATGTGCATCATGTGGGGCTGGGGAGTGGGCATGGGATTGTATGGGGTATGGGCATGGGAGGTACGGGGCAGTATGGGGGTGGTATGGGGCTGGTATGTGTGTGGGGGGCAGTATGGGGTATGGGCATGGTGGGTTTGGGGCTGGAGTATGTCTATAGAGGAATACGGGGTGGGGCATATACACAGAGGGGCAATATGGGAGTAGAGGGGGTATATGCACGGAGACACAGTGCAAGGATGGTGTATCAGCACCCCTCTAGGGAGGGGTGTGGCACATTCAGAGGGATTTGGGGGTCTGCTGCCTGCCTGGTTATTACCACGATAAGGCTCTGCCCCGCTAATTCCGTTTTAAGACACTGAGGATAATCCTGACTGTGCTCTCCAATCACCAGCCCAAGTCTTCTGCCTTGTTCCTTTAATTTCCCATCCCTCCTGCACCAACTCTCCTCTGCCCTTTCCTGATTTTCCATCTATTTTCTTCATTACTTATTATATTTGTGGAGCTCTTCTCTTCCCCCTTGCCATTAGGAGTGCTGGCTCTCCTTGACAATACCTGGATAAAAGGGGAAGCTTGAAGGCTCCAACCCTGCAGAGAAATTAAAATAAACTATCCTTATATTTTTACTTGATGAACTTGCTCATTAAATCTCCTCCATCACGTGTTTTCCCAAGTATTGCTGGAGCTGGGCTTGCACAGGAGCTGCTGGTCACCACACGTGCTTTTAATTTAGCATCGCCACTCCCAAGTAATCCCTTCATCTGCGACTAGATCTGCTTATTCCTTTTCCTCTCCCTGCTCCTGGTCTGGGAGCTGACCTTGAGCTCCCAGGAATGAATGAGATGACTCTGTTACTTTATCCCCATGGAGAGATGCTGAGTGTGCTTCTTTCCCTCTTTTTTTTTTTTTTAGCTGATTTGGGCTGAAAACAAGAGGCTGAACAAGGGGACGGATACGGTGGAGAAAAGGGGACCATACATCATGAGCAAACCTCCCTCCATTCAGGCCAAGCTGAGTAAATGATGCTTGGTGGACTCTGCTGGGATTTCGGGAGTTATTTCCACCTCTCTGCCAGGGCGGGAGTTACCCACAGCCTTTTTATTCCTTGGTGGGATAAAACCTTCATTAAAAAAAAACCCCAAAACATTAAAAATCCCATAGTGATGCCTGTGGAAAGCACTGCATTGCCCCCATGCTCACCTGCAACACCCCCACCACCCAAAAAACAGATCTTGGGGGAACACATGGGAATTTTTATCTCTGTCCCTGTGCTTGGCTTTCAGAGAGGCAGCGTGAGCTGGTGAAGGCAGCTCTGCGAAGGCAGGGGCTGCTGGGGGGACCCACCACCCCGAAATCGGCACCTAAAAGGTCTGATCCCCTTTTTCTGTTCCCAAAATGTATTTTTCGCTTCCCTTGGGGAGGCTGAGAAATTCAGAGGATTATAAATAAGAGCTTGGGACCTTATTCTGATGGCTCTGTTTGGCCAGGAACATCCAGTATAATAAAATATAGGGCTTTTCTCTTTTATTTGAGGGATGATTTGGTGTTGTAGATTTATTTGGGTTAGCTGGTGGTGGCCCTGGATAGCACCTGGCTGGGAAGGAGCAGGATTCCTGCCCTGGCTCCTCAGTCCATCAGCTCCATGGATGTGCTTCCATGTAAAACATCTGTCCTGGTCTCACTCGGCTGCTTTCTGGCAGGTCGGTGAAGTTTAACAAGGGCTACACTGCACTCAACCAGACAGCTGATGAGAACCTGGTCTCCCTCGACTCAGACAGGTGAATATTCCAGGATTTTTGGGTGATTATCCCAGGATTTTTGGTGGAGGGTGCTCAGAGCTTGCTTTACTTTGGAGATTGATTTTCCTCGTCACTTTTAGAGCACTGAGCACGTCTGAGCAGTGAAATGGAGATGAGCTCAGCTGGTTTAGAGCACGGTGCTAATAAACACCAAGGTTGTGGGTTTGATCCCTGCATGGGCCATTCACTTAAGAGTTATCGATGATCCTTGTGGGTCCCTTCCAACACAGAATACTCTGTGAAATTTCTGTGAAATGCTCCTGTTGTCCCAAATTTAACAAATCCCTTGCAGTTACGCAGGGCTTATTTCCAAGGTTATTTCCTGGCCAGCTGTTTCCTTTTTCTCTTAGTGACGGGGAGCCGGGATCCAGATGTTCCTCAGGATACTCCTCTGCCGAGGCAAGTGCAGGTGTTTGACCGTGTGGCCCCCACGTGCTCCCTTGTCCCTCTCACAACCTGAGATTCTGGATAGGGGCTGGAAGCATAACCCCACGGGGTGTGGATACACGTGTCCCGTCCTACAGAGCTCCACTTTGTCCTCCCACAGCAGGTGAACCAGGACCTGAGCCGGCAGCTGCTGCAGGATGGGTACCACCTCGACGAGGTCCCCGATGATGAAGACCTGGATCTCATCCCCCCAAAACCAGTTGCCTCCTCTTCTTGCCCCTGTTGTTTCGGAGAAAATCTCTCCTGTGTGATCCAATAGCTGCACGAGAACAGGTCAAAATCCAGCACTTTCTTTGTCCCGTGGGACGGCTGTTGCTGTCTGTGTCCCATGCTGGGATGGTGACACAATGACTGAACGATTCTGCTTATGGCAGAGACCAACTGACCCCAGGACTTTTCTTTACACTCAGCAATATCAGGGAGAGGTGGCATGGTGACATTTTGGTGGTCTGGATGGGACCTCTCACCTGCTGAGGTGGGAAAGAAGAGGCAGAGCCTGGCACCTCCATGGAGGTGTAAAGGGAAGGAGTTAGGAGGTGCTGGGTTTGGAGCT
The DNA here is from genome assembly GCF_003945595.2 of Pipra filicauda. Taxonomy (NCBI): domain Eukaryota; kingdom Metazoa; phylum Chordata; class Aves; order Passeriformes; family Pipridae; genus Pipra; species Pipra filicauda. The sequence goes on along the minus strand of NW_024104118.1, from coordinate 387,650 downwards.
AATGGCTTGTTCCTGTTCTCCCCAGTGCTGCTTTGATGCAGGTGGGGGACTGCCTAGACCTCCCCATACCAGCTCCACACAGGGTTTGGATGTGGGGGCCTGGGGACTTTGCTGCAAACCTTAAAAGCTGCCTTAAACCATGGTCCTGCTCTACAACCTAGAGGACAATCAGCTGCTTCAGTACAGAAACCTTATTTAAATATTTCATGTCTAGAGACCTGAACTGTTGGGGTTTTTTGTTTGTTTGTTTGTTTTGTTTGCTTCTGGGGTTTTGCTTTTGTACTTTACTTGTTAAAGGGAGCACTCAATAAACTGAATCTCATTACTTGGAGGGTGTTGGTGCCCTGCTCCTCCCAGCAGCCTCGCTCCAGAGGGCTTCTTCCCTGACTGGTGGGATTTCAGAGCGATCTGTTTTCCCTCATCACATTTTACTCACTTCCTGTTCCCCTGAGGAGCGAGGGGGGGGTAACAACCAGTGGTGGGAGAGTTACAGCTGGAGCTGCTCCCAGCATTTCCTCCAGTCCCCCACCCCAATCCTCCTCCTGCTCCTTGCACCACACTGCCCTGCACTGAGGACAAAGTCACCTCTTTATTCACGGCATCGGAAGCCTTCCCGCTCCATAAACCTGCCAAACAACCCCCTTTTACAGCCAGGGAAGGGGCAACACTGGCTGCCATCAGCCAGGCTTAGAAGAGCCTGCCAGAAGCTGCAGAAAGCCTCAGCCTGCTGTGCTCTGTGCCACATCCAAGGAGTCGATCTATAGAATTGCTCTTTCTATACATCAGGGCTGGGTTTGGGATTTAATAGATGGAGGGAAAACTTCCAAGCGAGATGACTTTGCCGACACCAGTTTCTATCTACTCAAACGTGGAGTGATGGGGAGGAAGTGTTCCAGGAGGAGACAGAAGTGTCTCAGAGGAGGCAGCAGGCTCGGAAGAGCAGCATCCCATCTGGTGAGGAGAGGTGCAGGGAGATGCTCTCGTTAGCTGAGATGAAGAGCACGGAGCCACGACACAGAGACATCTCGGAGGCTGCGGCTGTGGAGGTGCCCACAGCTGTCCCCTGGATCACCAGCAAGATGCTGGCAGAGTCTATGGCAGAGATGAGGTACAGCTTGATGGAGGCAGGGATCTGCAAAGGAAAATGTCACTGTGGCTGGAGTCTCCCCCAGCTTTCCTCCTCTACAGAGAGCTGGGACGGGGTTATCTCCATTCCCACCCCTTTGCTGCACCTGCAGCAGCCCAAGCCCAGGGGCCTCAGCTTGGCTGAGGACACCCAAGACCTGCTCCTGGTTCTCCCTCTGCCCGGAGCTGCTAGAGAAGGTGAATGAGCTTCAGGCAGAAGGAACAGGGGAGGGATAAAGAGACAAACATCACATCCCCAAGCATCCCTTCCCCCTCACTGGGGCACTAACTACAAAGGTGAGTGAAGCCTAGCCAGCCCTGGGTCATCCTACCCGGAGCCCAGCCGAGATGTGTCCCCCGACCCATCACCGCTCACCTCTATCCTCATGATGGCAAAGTCTGGCACAGGTGGGTCATAGACATAGACGTTGGGATCAAGCTGGCTCTGCACAGCTGGGAAGATCTTGGAGCTGCTGGGCGCTGGCGTGTAGTTGAGCATCTCACACAAGGTGAGCACATCGATGAATTTGGGGGTGAGCCCGGCCCGCACCGTGTTATCTGAGCATGCCATGCACTCCACGCAGTCTGCAGGGATGAGGCAGTGCTGTCAGCCCACCCCAGCCCTTCCAGATGTCCCCGTGGCCAGTCCTTGCAGGACGGTGGGTTAGGAGAGCCCCCCATGACACTCACCTCCACGCAGGTAGGCATGGGGCTCATTGGCTCCAAGGAACATGGCCTCCCCTGGCTCCAGCTTTACCAGGTTCAGGAAATAAATGGTGAAGCAGCCAATGTCTCCTGGGTACTGGGAGTGCAGCCGCAGCAGCAGTTCCCCATTGCTCCCTGATGTGTCCTTCCCTTCCTCTGCTGCGTGAGAAGAGACCAGGCACAACATAGGAAGGGAGCCAGGGGGTGCCCTGGCCCCTCCCCTACCCACAGCCCACCAAATTGTTTTGAGAGCCACAGCGAGGACCCACCTTCCTGGGAGATCCTCTTCACCAGCATGTTCAGCTGGTCAACAAAGAACTTCTTCTCGCTCTTCATGAGGCGGGTGAAGCACACACGGAGAGCGGCCGAGACACCACGGGGGTCGTCGCTCCCGCTGCGCTCCAGCTGCTCCACTGCCACCTCCCCGATCAGCGCCCGCAGCTCGGGGACGTCTACGAGGGGCCAGCCTCAGTCAGAATCAGCACCCCCATCCTAGAGGAGCATGGCCCCCATCCCTGCCCCAAACCCCATCCCAGGGGAGCAGTGCCCTCACCCTGAACTCCATCTTAAGGGAGCACAACCCCCATCCCCACACCAAACTGCATCCCGAGGGAGCACGGCCCCCATCCTCACCCAGAGCCCCATCCCAAGGGAGCCTATCCCTCATCCCCACCCCAAACCCCATTGCAAGGGAGCATGGCTCCCATCCCCACCCTGGGGTCTGACTATACACCCTTCATCCTTACTCTGGAGGAAGGAGACAATCTCCTCCACGGGCCGGAAGCCGCACAAGCCCTCGAAAGGGGTGAGGGCGATGGCCATTTCAGGCTTGTGGTTGGCATCGGGATAGTGCTCAGGAAACTGGGCATGCAGCTTTGCTGCCAGCTCCTGGAGAGAGGGAGAGAAGCTGGGTGACATCCCCAGGGACACAGCATCCCGCTGGGCTGCCCATCCAGGGCTCTCCTTACCTTGTTGGGGTGTGCCTGGATAGAGAGGGCAGTATCGACTGAGAGCACCTTGAAGAGGAAGGGCAGCTGTCCCTGGAAGGTGTCCTTCACCTTTGTCCCCAGGCAGGCGGGGTTGTCGGCAATCCACTGGCCTAGGGTTTTTTGGGGGATGCGGTTATCCCGGATGATGGCATCGCCCCGGGGATGTGCGCCCATCCAGAGCTGTGAGACACAGACAGACTGATGGAACCCTGAGCTGGGCAGCCAACACGGATGACTTGGGCTTTTTTAGAGGCTGCTTGGCCCCACAGGTGATCCGTGCAGCCAAGGCAGCTCCCTCGGAGGCTGAATCACGCCGGGCTTCTCCTCTTCAACCCGGGCAGCCCCCAGAGGGACAACTGGGGGGGCGGGTCAGGATCCCCTCCCGATGGGATACAGGATGGTGAGAGCCACAGCCGGGTGGGCGGGACACAGGGGTGTGACAGACACACGAACGGCATGGACACACAGACGCACTCACCTCCGCGTAGGGCCGGTCAGGCTGGATCTGGACTAGGGGGTCACCACTGCTCAGCAGCTTGGCTACCTCGCTCTCCAGGCCCAGTTTTCCCCAGGAATAGTTCTGCACCGCGCAGGAGAGGGGGAACACTACGGGAGAGTAGTAAAATGTTAGCGGGAAACAGAAAAAACCCCCCAAACCCCTTCCAGACACCGCCAAAGCCCCCAGTGCAGGGTGAGAGGGCATCAGGGAGATAGGGGACCAAGGGCTTGGGAAAGTAGAGTGTATGAGGGGGGCGATTTTCAACCATCATACGGCGATTTCGGCACGCTCGGGCTGCGGGCAGGGGTCACGGTTCCTCCGCCCCATCGTCCTGGGGGTATTCCTGGGGGTGGTCCCTGTCCGCATCCCCACCCCGGGCGAGGGGTGCCCCGTGCCCCGCTCACCCCGGATCTCCGCCATGGCTCGGCCGGACAGGTCTGACCCCCCCTTCTCCCCCTCCCCCCCGCCGGCTGGAAGCGCCGCTCTGACGTCACGCGGCCACGCCCACAGGGTTAACACCGCGCGAGGTACATGCGCCGCTGTGACGTCACGCGGCTCCCCGGTCACGCGGGTGCCCCGGAAGCGCCAGGAGCGGCGGCGGCGGGAGCGGAGCGGACCGCGCCTATGTCGGGCTTCGACACCAACCCGTTCGCCGACCCGGTGGACATCAACCCTTTCCAGGTGGGCGCGAGGCGCGGCCGGACCCCCCTCACTCGGCCCGGCCCGGGCCCCCCCCCGGCCCCCGCCCGCCGCCACCGGGACGTGGCACTGACTGAAGCGTCGCTGGCCAATGGCGGTGCCGCTTCTCCGCGTCGTAGCCAATCAGAGAGAGGGGGCGGGACCCCCGCGCCCTGAGGGCGGTCTGGGCGCAGCCTCCGACGCACCTCCGGCCGGGCCGGGGGTCCCGTTCCCCTCCCTGGTCCCCCCGATGGAGCCACGGGTCCCGCTCCCCCTCCCTACATCCCACTCTGGACAGGGGTCCCATCTCCCTTCCCCATGCCCCCCTCCAGACGGGACAGGGGTCCCGAGCCCCTCTTCCGGGCAGGACAAGGGGTCCCGCTCCCCCTCGCTGTACCCCCTCTCCGGGCGGGGCTGGGGGTCCTGCTCCCCGTCGCCGTGTCCCCCGCACAACCAGGGCTGGGGGTCCCACACCCGCTCCCCAGTCCCCCGCAGGTCACGCAGGAGCGCTGTGACCCACCCGGGGTCCCCCCGGCTCTGCGCGCCGCCGCTGGGATCCTTCCTACTGCCACTGGGATCCTTCCTAGTGCCGCTGGGATCCTTCCTAGTGCCGCTGGGATCCTTCCTAGTGCCGCTGGGATCCTTCCTAGTGCCGCTGGGATCCTTCCTACTGCCGCTGGGATCCTTCCTGCTGCCGCTGGGATCCTTCCTACCGCCCCTGGGATCCTTCCTACCGCCCCTTCCTCAACCCCCGTCTCCCCCCCGGACCGGGCTGCTCGTCTCCTCAAGGAGGAGTCTCCTGCCGCCCTGTGCTGCCAGACCCGCTCACCCCCCACCCCCCACCCCCCCAGGCTGTGGGGAAGGGGTTTGCTGCCTCTCAGGATGCCAAAACAGCCGTGAATGCCTAATTTGTGGGCTTATTAAAAACAATCAGTTGCTGAACCTCTCTTGGGTGTGCTGCCTGGTGGTCTGGCTGTCTGCTGGGTCTTTCTGGGTCTATTTTTAAGGTGCTTCAGCTCTAAACAGTGAGCCCCTAAGGCATCGTTTGGCTGAGGTTTTCAGGGTCCAAAGCATGGGATTTCTGTTGATGTCACTGAGGACTTGGTCTGTGTTCACTGAGTTTCTTATCTCTGAGTTAACCTCCATGCTCTGAAAATGGGTCACTTATGCAGGGAGTTGGCCTGGAATGGCCTCTGGGACCTGGAGCCTGTGCAGGGGTGTGCGAAAATCAGTGTCTGGCCTTTGGCTCCTGTCTGTGAGCTTAACCTCACCTTTACTCTTGGCTGAGATGTGATCCACAGGAAGGAATGATTCCCGACCTCGGATTTCAGGGCCAAGCCAAACGGAAACTGTTTGTTCAGGAGGTCGAGTGCTTTGAGGAATCAGAGTGAAAAAATCCTTTTCTTCCTCACTTTCATTTTAACACGCTTTTGTGAGTCTCATGAATGGGAAGGTTTGGGATAACCGTGTTCCTGTGATATTCCTTCCACGGGGTGGAATATGTCGCTGTTCATGTCGGGATTTGTTGTTTTTGCATATTGAGGAAGTCAATATTCATAGAATCACAGAATGTTTTGGGTTGGAAGGGACCTTAAAGCTCATCTCGTTCCAACCTCCACCATGGGCAGGGACACCTTCCATTATCCCAGGTTGGTCCAAGCCCAGTCCAACCTGGCCTTGGACACTTCCAGGGATGGGACAGCCACAGCTTCTCTGGCAACCTCATCACCCTCACAGGGAAGAATCTCCTAATATCAAATCTAATCCCACTCTCTGTCAGTTTGAAGCTATTCCCACTTGCCCTGTCACTCCATGCCATTGTAAAAAGTCCCTCTCCAGCTTGTCAGCTCACTTCAGGTCCCTTTCACCTGCTTTGTGTACATTAAAGCTGTCCTAATCTCGAACTGAACAGGGCTGTGCTCACACTTTATTCCCTGTTCAAACAAAAAAGGTTGGATGTGATCTCCAGCAGGTAATTCCCGTGTCAGGCCCATGTTTTAATGGGAAATAACACCATGGATGCTCCTGTCTGACGGCTCTTTGCAGCTCATCTGGTCTTTGTGGCAGGTTCTATATCCTCCTTTCAGGACTTTCATAAAGAAAAATTCCCTAGTCCTCAGCAGCTGGTTGCAAGGAATCTCCAACTGCTGCTTCCTGGAGCCTCAAAGCCTTGTCACTCTGATTTGAAATGGATTCTCAGGATGTGGGACAGTCCATTCCAGGTCGGGGCTTGGATCCAGGTGTTGGCTCAGTGCTGGGGAAACAGTTGCCCATTGACATCCCCTTCCACACACACTGGAATGAGTAGAAGCATCTGCACCCTCCCAGTCCTATCACACTGGTGGGTCTCTCTTGTCACAGCACCAGGGTTCTCTTTCCTTGCTGGGGATCCCAGTGTAATGCTTCATACTCTTCAAATACTGTCAGGATGAGGATCTTTGCCTTTTAAGAGTTTGTTCACAGTGTTTGTTAAACTTGGTATAAAATAGGCTGCTTTGGTCCTGTTAAAAATATCTCTGGCTTTTCTGTTACTTATTGCAACTGGTTAATGAGAGATGATGAACTGCCTTGGTTTATCCAGTAACCTGCTAGAAGTGGCAGCTGTCTCCAAAACTTTGGTCCAAGCTTCAGGCAGAGCTGGAAATCTCCATTCTTTTTAGAGATATCAATAATAAAATCCTTGGGGTTTCTCTCAGTGCATCTTCCAGTCAGTGGCAGCACTCTGAGTCTGCAGGACTGGTGATATTTGGGGCAATACTGTGATATTTAGACGACCGTGTAAAGTCCCAGGTGATTCTCAGCTGAGTTCTTTTGCCTTGATCTCGTCAAGAGAGTCATCTCATTTTGTTTCTTTAATCTGTGGGAAAAAAAAAGAAATGAAAGAATAGAATTTCCTGCACAAACCTGTTGTATCAAAACATTTTAGCAGCTGGCACAGCACGACAGCAACTCGTATTTGTGTTAAGCTGCGTTTGAAAATTATTTTAATCTTCGTGTCAGTGTAATTTGGTCCAAACAAAAATTTATTCTGCACTTGGGCATTTGAAGCTGTGAAAAATGATGTCACAGGTCCCTGGAGCTTGAAGAAGTGGTGGTTGGAAGGGCAACAAATGGGATCTGCTCACTGGCATCCTGCAGATCAAGCCAATCACTGATTTGTGAACGTGAGGTTTGTGGCTGAATTGTGGCTTGGAGTGGTTCTGTGGCTGAATTAAGACCCTGTTTCCTGATCCTTTCCGAGGATCAGGCCTGTGCTTGTTTCAAGAGGGTCAGCTGCCTTTTGCTGCGTAGCTTACAAGGAAATAATTGTAAGACATGAAGTTTGTGGGCAGCGTCTCGTTCGTCTCTGCGTTCCTGGTGCTTACTCATCCTTCACGCTGCCTGGTCTGAGCTCGTGGAAGCTGGTGTCTGTGTGTCACCCTCTGTTTTCCTTCCTGCCCTATCCAGGGCACAGAGGCACGTGACCAAAAACTTCAGCTTTGTTGCGAATTCCCTGCTCTTTGGGTTTCTATTTTAGACACACTCGAACAATGGCAGGCTGTGCCTTGGCCTTACCACCTAATTAATTTTTTTTTAAAGCTGTGCAGTAGGATGAGAGCTCGTCTGCCTTTGAAATCAAACTGTTGTGCAGCTGGGAGCAGAGAAGCAGGGGTGCTGCTCTCCTGCCCTTGATGAGCCTCCAGCTTTCTTTTGGAATGGAGATGAGCCAAGAGGAGAAAAATGTGTGTTTTACTGTGGTACTGTAGCATTCCTCCTTATTTCCCAGCGCTTTCAACCCAGCCTGACCATTCAGGCTCTTCAGAGGGTTATGCAGTCTTCACTTTCCGCTCCCCACGCCTTTAAGGGAGTTTCTCTTCCTCTTGTAGTTTTTTGCTGGACTTTAGTGCGACTGGGGCCTCATCTGCTTGGGATTAAAGGGTTTATGCTGGTGTGCAGCAGCTATTGTGCATTAAGTGACGTGTAAACTTGTGCTGACAGCCCGTGTCTGTGCAAAACTGGTGAAGCTGAAGCTTCCAGAGCAGTCAGTAGCGAAATAAAGGCACAAGTTTTATTTCCAGCATGGCAGTTCTGCTGGTGCTTCCTATTTTTCACAGCCCTTTCTTGCTGGTGAGTTGTGCTTCGCCGAGCAGCATTCAAATCCTCCTCACTGCGATCCCTCAAGCCAGGGTGATTCATAAACTAGTGCAACCTGTTGGTAGGGAGTGCCTGCTGTCGAGGAGGAGTTACTCATTAACTGCTCTGTGTGTATCCTGCTCGGCAGAAGGCTGCGCTAAAACCCCGGGAATGGCTCCAGAGGGATTTTCCTGCAGCCTGCACCTCTCACTCTCACCTCGGCGCAGCCTCAGTGGCTTCTCGCCGCATTAAGCACCAAATTAGAATGACTGATCTGGACACACGAGTTGCTGAGGGAGGGATACAAAGCCACTTTTTAATTTTTTGACCCACACCCAGCTCTTGGGTTGCCTGGCAGGAGGATTTCCGAGTTTTAAAAAGGACCTTGTTTCTGTAGTAACTAGGGAGAGGAGCACTCCAGAGGTCAACATGTGGCTGTCAGAGAGGAATCTCTGTTTGGAATGTAGTGTGTAGAAAAGAGGAGATAAAAATAGCTGCACGCCTTGCAGGTGAGGGGAGAAAGTTGTTCTCAGATGTGCAGAGAGGCTGTTTTTAAATATCAGAGGATTTGATGGAGGCAAGTGGGAGATGCTGTGAGTAAAAGTGAACACAGATGTTATGCCAGCAGCATTAAAACCTCCTAAAATAATTGGTGTCACATCTCCAGCTTGATTTTCCTGGGAGTTTTGGCATTTGAGGTTGCTGACATCTGTCAGCCAGGACCAGTTGTATCTAGAACCTCATTTTCTGTAGCTCTGCTGTACTTTGTGGCTCTGTGCTTGCTTTATGAGGTGCAGGTGAGGTTTGGGAGGTGGTCCTGGATGTCCAGCAGCATTCTGACCATGGATAAATGAATGCAGATCCCTGGAAATTAGAAATAACTTTCTGTAGGTAAGCGGTATTAGCCTGCACAAAGGGTTCCTGTACCAGAAGCATGTTGTAGTTGTTCTTGGCTGAACAGGAGTTTATTTCTGTCCACAAATCTTGCCTTGCTGATAGTCATCTCCTTGGATATTTAAATTCCATGCCTGCCAAGGCCATCCACCTCTGGCAAGCCTGTGTTTCACCCCATCCAATTCCCAGCTAGTGAGTGGATGGAAGAGCGGCTGAGTGGATGGAAGAGTGGGTAACGTGGACTTGATGATCTTAAAGGCCTTTTCCAACCTGAACAATTTGATGATATAAGTGATGTTGCCCTATATCTGATGCTGATTGATCCTTGTGCTCTCTCCTTTCAGGATCCCTCAGTGACACAGCTCACAAACGCCAGCCAAAGTGGCTTGGATGAATTCAACCCCTTTTCCGAGAGCTCCCAGCTGGTATGTGCCACGTGTCTGTGCTCTGTGTGTCTTGTGGTGGTTTTAGTGGTGTAGAAGGTCCCTTGGTAGGTGCAATTTAAGAAAAGAGGAATTCACAGCTGATTTCCTCATGGAATGTAGCTCATGGCGTGTGTGGCAAGCTGCAAGCAACTGTTCCTGCACTAGACCACTAATAAACTCCCAGCTGGAGCTCTCCACTCACGTGGAACAGCTTCTCTCCAGCTGGCTGCTGACTCACAGGGAAGCCATATGAAGTGTGAAGGGGAAGATGGTTTGTGGCAGGACACATCAGGACGTATTTGGTTCCTGGGTTGGGAACTGAACTGCCATGGCAATACCATTGATGGATCGCCGGGAGAGCTGCCTTCTTATTCCCTGGCTGCTGCCATGAGCTAGATGGGCGAAGGGGAAACCAAGATTTAGATTGGTTTAAATGGATCAAAATCCTTTTTTGTTTCTCCTGCAATGTTTTTACCTTGCTGCTTGTTGATTTCTGTGCAGACAAATGCAGCCCGGACGACGCCGGCCGTGCAGCCCTCGGGCCACTCGCAGCCGGCTGTTCTGCAGACGTCCGTGGAGCCCACGCCCCAGGTATGGCAGCTCCTCACCTCTACCTCCCCAGCCTCCAGGAGCTCCCAGAGGCCTCTGGGAATAGGAGGGGAATGGGATTCTCTGGGGTTGTGTGTGGGAAGCTGCAGGTGATCTTTTCAAGTTCCATTTGGGAAGCAGAGATTTATGGGGAATACACACACGCAGTTCTTTTTATGCCTTTTTTCCCTGTCCCTCTGGTGGCAGAGCTTGCTTTGCCTTGTGTCCTGTTGGCTCTGGCTTCCCTCTGGAAACTGTGGAATGTATCCTGCTAATGTTTTCAGCTTAGTTCTAGTGTCTGGTCAGACATGCTCAGTGCCAGGAGCATAAATGCAAGTACCTGTCTACCAGGACCACCTCATCCAAAGAGCTGAGAGACTGAGGCTGCCAGGAGAAAGGATCAGTCCTCAGAATATAAAACAAGTAGAAGAGATCCTTAAGAGATGTGGTAGCCAGCTGTCTTGCCTTTCTTCTCCTAGCTGGGAAGGGAATTGTCCTGCTAAGCCCAGGAGTCCTGCTCACTGCTCAGCTGTGAGGTGCTCGGAGCAATGAAGTGAACTGTGAGGTAGACGAAGCTGTGAGAAAAGCACAGCTTCGGTGAAAGGGAAGGGCACAGGGGATGGAGAATGGAGTGGATAAGCCTCCTGAGGGCTCTTCCAGCCCTATTTTCCTGTAGGATAAGGATAGGGATAAGAGAGGGACATCCGGGTGGAGTTCTGCATCGATCTTGATTTTGTCTTTCAGCGGGTAAGGCAGAAAGAGTTAAGACGTTTAAGATTGAGCTTTCATGTTGTCCTCTGCCCTGCTTCCCTTCCAGTGTGGTGTGTTTGCTGGTGGTGCTGTAAGTGCCTGGCTTAGGGCAGGACTAACCTCTTTCTCCCCTGCTTTAGGCCGTGGCCGCGGCAGCACAGGCCGGGCTGCTTCAGCAGCAGGCAGAGTTAGAGAGGAAGGCAGCTGAGCTGGAGAAGAAGGAAAGGGAACTGCAGAGCAACTCAGCCAGCATTAACCGTGAGTACTGCGTCCTGCCTGCTGTCACTGGGATGCCCAGGGAAGGCTGGGTTCCTTGGTTTGTCAGGATTTCAGGAAAGCTCAGCCTGTCCAAGTGTACACAGCTCTTCTAGAAGCATTTTTTAGGCTTTCCTCTAGTCCTTCACAGCTGTGGCAACCCTCCTGTGACTGTACCTGTCATCCTGTAGCCTCCAAGATGAGAAAGGAGCTCAGAGGCAGGGCCAGCTCTGATGGGTCCCTGCCCTTGAGTGTGCTGTCAGCAGCTGCATTTCACCACAAAAAGTCCTCAAACACCAATTTTGTACCTGTGTCGGAGCTGTTGCCACGTTAAGGCTTTTCATTGAGAGCAACAGAGCTTTCTTTTCATTCTTGAGGCTTTTTTAAGCACAGTAAACCAATATTCCCCCCTAATCTTGGTTTTAAATGACTGAATCTGGACTTGCAGAGCTGAGTGATGATGCTTGTGATGGCCCTTTGGCCATTGCAGGGGAATTCTGCTTTCCCCAGAGGAAATCCCCCAATCTAGGTTGGTCTGCCTCGCTCTGCCAGCAGTTTATCACATTCCTGTTGTGCTACCTGCTCAAACATAGGTTCTGACCAACCCCTGGGCTCTCCCAAGGTTTTAATGTATGAATTAAACAATATCTGAATGGCTACTTGGAAATTGTGGTGTGTGAATTAGTCTTTCAATTAAGAGAGAGAAGAGCAAGTGAAGAGCTGCTTCTTTCTTTCTTCCACAGCGAGGCAGAACAACTGGCCACCCCTTCCCAAGAAGTGTCCCATCAAGCCGTGTTTTTATCAGGATTTTTCTGCAGACATCCCAGCTGACTACCAGCGGATATGCAAGATGCTGTATTACTTGTGGATGTGTAAGTAGTGACTTGAACTGCAATAAAAAAAATCTTTCTAAGAAGGTTCTGTATCAAAAGCTGAGCTTGGTCACACAGTAAATCCTATCAGCGTTGTCTGCAAGGGTAAAGTCATGTTTCCCTCCTTTTTTATGAAGGCAAATGTGAAGAACTCCAAGTTTATGCTTTGGGAATAGCTTATTCATGACAGAATGTTAATTGTTTAATGGAGACTTGAACAACTATTTAAGATTTGGCCACTAGCAGCAGGATCAGATGAGCTTTTAGGTTAAGCAGTGTTTTCCTTCCAAGGGAGGCAGTGAAATTAGATGGCCCGAAGTCTCCTTAATTTCTGCGGCGCTCAGTGTGTTCAGTGAGAGATTAGGGATGCTGCGGGTTTTCCAAGAGCTTAACTGATGTTTTTTTCTCTCTCTTCCACCCCAAACAGTGCATTCCATTACCCTGCTCCTAAACCTGCTCGCTTGTCTGGCGTGGTTCACAACTGATAATGACAGAGGCGTAGACTTCGGTCTCTCGATTCTTTGGTTAATTTTATTCACCCCTTGTGCCTTTCTCTGTTGGTACCGACCAATTTACAAGGCTTTCAGGCAAGTACTGTTTTTGGTTTGTTTTTTTTTTTTTTCTGTAAAGGGGATGTATCTTTTAGTGGGAGGAGCTTTGGGTTTATCTGTTTTCCCATCGTATTTTGCCTGCAGGATTTTTCCAGCTCTTTGCATCATTAGATGAATCAAACTCACTATGTTTCTAAGCATATTAGATCTATCTGATACAACTTAATTATGGTGATCCTTTTTCATCTTGAAATCCAAACCTAGCCAGTCATCTGGGGTTTTTAGTTAATTTTTTTATTCATTTTACTGATTTCCGAGACACTGTTTGGTACATTAATGTTGAGCACACTGCATGTATTAAGGGAACTGCCTTCACTTTATCTTGCACTGGGCAGAGCATTGGATTTGCAGTGGACACATAAGTTGTATGGGTACCCAAATTCCTCCCCTCAGCAGCTCTTCCCTGGAGAAAGGAGTTCACTGAAATTGTTCCCTTTCTCTTGGAGCAAGGAGTCTGTGCAGGGATCATGGGTTTCACTCCTGCTGCCATCTCTCCCGCAGGTCTGACAGCTCCTTCAGCTTCTTCGTCTTCTTTTTTGTCTTCTTCTGCCAAATAGCAATCTACGTCATCCAGGCTGTTGGCATTCCTGGCTGGGGAGACAGGTAAGCTCGGTTTCACTGGCTGCTGCATCCCAGCCTTGCATAGATCCTTTTTCTCACCAGGGCTGTGACTGTCAGGAGCTCTGGGGCTTGTTTCTGACAGCTGCCTGTTCTTTCTCCCATGGTTTTCCTCTCTCAGCCCTTGCACAGCTTTGGCGGGTCCCAGCTGGGCTGCTTCCCTGCTCTGCTCTTCCCATCCTAGTCACAGCAAAAGTGTATTCCTGTGCTGCTGCTGCCGTGGCCAGCGCTGAGGGCAGTGTGGGAATAATTAGATATTGGGAAGAAATTCTTCCCTGTGAGGGTGGTGAGGCCCTGGCACCAGCTGTCCAGAAAAGCTGTGGCTGCGCCATCCCTGGAAGTGTTGAAGGCCAGGTTCAGTGGGGCTTGGAGCAATCTGGGCTGGTGGAAAGTGTCCCTGCCCGTGGCAGGGTGGGTGGAATGTGATGGAGTTTAAGGTCCCTTCCAAGCCAGACCATTCTGGGATTCTGTGATAACTCTTCCATGCCCCTTCTACTGCCTTCTCCCTCAATACAGATCATATTTGCTCCTTCTTGATGCTGAGCCTATAGTGTTGACCATGTCTACCTTTTGTTAAACTGGAGCCAGCCCTGAGAGAGGTGGTGTGGGGCTGAGGGATCTCTGACCTGGAATCTGGGTGCAGCTTAGCCTGATGCTGCTGCTGCCAGCCTGACTCTGTACCCAAACTCTTCCTGAGTTTCTCTGGAGCGTGTTGCCAGTGGGCAGTGCTTCAAAAAAACAAGCAGAGAGAGTTTTGCCCTCACCCTTTCTCAGTGACATTGTACAGAAGGGTGAGCCTAGGCTTCTGGAGCAGGTCCAGCAGCCTCGTGTCAGCAGCTGTGCCCTGCAGGGAAAGCACAGCCTTTCCTTTCGCCTTGCTGCCTTGGCCACAGATCAGATTCTGGAGTTACGGAGAACAGGGAAAAGGTTAACAGCTCGTGGTTGTTCTGAGGGGAAGCCTTCAGGTGAGCAGTGAAGCTGCTGTCTATTTTTGCCCACTGCCTGCAGAAGGGCTTGTGGGCAGAGATGTCCTCGGCCTCCCTCCCCGCTGCCTGAGTCACAGGGGATGGGGAGGGGGCACTCCGGGTTTAGTCTGGCTGGGAGAGCCTGCCTGTAGCTTTCTGCTTCGTTTCCTCCCGCCAGACAGCTCATATATTTTTGGCTGCAGTGCATGGTGTGCCTTTCTGCTTCCCTGTGACGAGTGAGAAGATGTGCAGCACATCAGATGGGATGGTTTGGCTCACTTGATTCCCACTCTCCCAGTGGCTCATGGCATGTTTGGTTTAGCAGTTGGAAAGATTCCTTTCTCCAGCACCCAAGAGGGTTTTTTGAGTAAGGTGTCTTGGTATTGTCACCCACAGCCAAGCGCTGGTAATTCCCAGCATCCTCTTTGGCCCTCCCTTCAACAACTCCTAATTTCCTCCTTTCTGTAGCTCTAACTTAGAATCATGGAATCACAGACTAGTTTGGGTTGGAAGGAGCCTTAAAGCCCATCTCATTCCACCTCCCTGCCGTGGGACACCTCCCACTATCCCAGGTTGCTCCAAGCCCCATCCAGCCTGGCCTTGCACACTTCCAGGGATGGGGCAGCCACAGCTTCTCTGGGAAGTCTGTGCCAGAGCCTCACCAACTTCTTCCTTTCCTTCCTCTTTGTTCCCTTCCCAATGCTGACATCCTTGTCAGGGTGACACATACATCCAGGCTCCAGACCTGCCAGCTGATCTCTTCCAATTTAGCTGTTCCAGCCTATCTTTACCCACTTGGCTGAATTTTGAGAAGGTGCTTGTGGAAGTCACCGGTGGCGCCAAGGGTATTGATTTTCCTGCCTAAGCGAGGTGATCCAGGACTAGAATGTGGGTGGGATGAACACGATCCTTATCTAAAAATAACAGTGGAAACTCTCCCCCAAAACGAGGGCCTGGATGAGCCCTGGGTTCCTGTTTTCACAGCTGATTGGTTTTGTACTTCCCTGTAACCTTCCCCTAAAGCTCTTGTGCAACAGTGGGTGCCTCTTCCTCCACTGCTCCATCTCATCTTGTGCTGGAATGCTGTCCGTGCTCACCCACTCTCCTCTCCCCGCAGCGGATGGATCGCGGCGCTGTCGGAGGTGCGCAGGAACCTGGCCGTGGCCATTATCATGATGGTGGTGGCAGCGTTCTTCACGCTGTGTGCCGTTCTCTCCCTCTTCCTCCTGAAGCAGGTGAGTGGCTTGGAGGCGAGGAGGTCAGGCTGCTCCCAGGATACCCTGGGTTTTCTGCCTCCTTTCACCTGTCGGGGAACGAAGATGGAATCGGGGCGCTGGCAGGTCAGGAGATTTATACGAAAGTATTTTTGCTTGTGCTTCCTGCATCGATGCCAAATTTCTTGAACACTTGAGGTAGGAAAGTAGGCTCCCTTTAGAATCACAGAATCACTGAATGGTTTGAGTTGGAAGGGGCCTTACAGCTCATCTTGTTCCACTCCCTTTCATGGGCAGGGATACCTTCCTCTAGACCAGGTTGCTCCAAAACCCATCCAACCTGGCCTTGAACACTGCCAGGGATGGGGCAGCCACAGCTTCTCTGGACAACCTGTACCAGGACCACACCACCTTCACAGAAAAGAATTTCTTCCTAATATACAATCTAAACCTGCTCCCAGTTTAAAACCATTCCCTCTTGTCCTGCCTGGACCTGGCTGAGCAGAGGTGGCCATAACTCTATTCAGTATCCAAGGCCTTAAAATCACTGCTCACTGCTGTGAGGCTTTTCAAAGCCTGGTGGGATCCCAGTGAGTGCCTTCATGCTGGCTTCTAAACACAACCCTCCTTCCTTCTCCTGCCTGACCACACCAGGACTGGATTTCTGCAGGAACAGCAGAAATGGAGGTTTGGGATAGGCAAGGACAGGCTGGACTGATCCTCTTTCTATTGCTGCTGCTTCTTTTCTCCTACATTTGTCTGGAAGGAAATACCTGATGCTTGTTGGCACCTTCAGGTCCTGCCCTCCAGTAAACGCCGGGTTAAGTCTGTGCCATTACAGTGTGGGGAGTGTAGTTTTGGGCCTGAAACCAGCAGTTTTGCTAAGAATTCCATATTTTACAGCAAATGAGGGTCTCCTGAAATCGGCAGCATCCCATGCTGGGAGCAGGGGAGCCCCTGGCTCCAGGGAGCTGGTTAGTAGCAGAGCTGAGGAAAAGCAAGGTGTATGCAGCAACTGCACAGCTACACGCTGACTTCACTAATTTTTTCCCTCTCCTTTTGTTCCAGGTGCATTCCCTGTATCGGCGCACAGGAGCCAGTTTCCAAAGGGCCCAGGAAGAGTTTTCCCAAGGCATCCTCAGCAACAGGAGCTTCCAGAATGCAGCGGCCGGGGCAGCCTCCTCAGCTGCACAGAGTGCTTTCCGGGGAAACTAGCCCTTCCCAGCAAAACTAGCCCTTCCCGGGCTGCCTCCCCCTTGTTTTCTCTGCCCTTATCACTCCTTTTTTTTTTTTTTCCCTAAAAATGCACTTTTTGGGGGTACCATGTGAGCTCTGTGATGCCGACTCCTGATGAGAAGAGGTTTTTTTAGCTTCAGCTGAGCTACGGTTTTGATGATTAGTTTTCCCTGTCTTATTTTAGGGTGTGGGGAGATGGGGGAGACACTCTCTGAAGTAAATATATTTCTCTATCCAGGACCTACCAGGTGTTTGTCTCTTCCTCCCCTCGCTCTGTGTGTAGCAGGAAGACAAGGGGAAGCAGGTTTTTGATTTTACTCTCTCTCTTCTCTTGGCCTTTGCTACGAAGAATTTGATTATCTGATGTTTTGGGGGGGTTTTGTAATGTGCATGTAGTTTGTCATTAATTTTAAGAACAGAAACTGTACTTCTGGTTTATTACACTCACACGATGCTGCATTTTGACCTCGTTAACTGCTTGGCTTTCTGAGAGTTGGGATAACGTGGCATGAAGGAAAATCTGGGAGCAGTGGGGGGAGTGTGGAGGGATGTATTTCTCCTTGTCCCCCCGTGGCAGACCCATTGCTTCCACAAGGATCCTGCAGGTGACAGCTCTGGACACAGAGAGGAGGAGAAGGGATCAATGGGGGCTGAGTCTTCTCTGTGAAACCAGGGGAGGGAGGGGAAAAAGAGATTTTGGTTTAACTCCCAGCTCTAAGTTCAGAGCAGCAGGAGCTCTGAAGATACTGGTTCAGCCACCACACGGTGCCTGCAACATCCTTCTCCAGCTAACCTTGAATTAATGTTTCTCCAGGGAAGACTCCTCCCTGCCTCCTTCCTCCCAAGTTTAATTTTTTTTCCAGCTGGGAAGGAACTGGTTTCATGTGTGTTCAGCTGCATCCCGAGATGGGATGTCCCTTGGGACACGGGTAAGGCATGGGAGTGGATGGCAGCAGATGCCCCCTGCTCCCTGCTTCAGCCCTGTGTCTTGAGTATCGAGGAGGGGGTTTTAATGCAGATTTGGCTTTGTGATGCCTATTTCCCAGGATGGGGGTTGTGTTAGACCCCCATCCTGTGCTAGTGTGGGGCCGGAGGGGGCTGGAACCCAGAAATCAGCCTTTTTACACCCTTTCCCTCCTGTATTATTATTTTTTTTCCCCCGCGTCCGATCTTTTAATGTTTAAAAAATTATTAATAATAAAATGTATATGTGGTCCAGATACGATGCCCCTTCCTGCCTGCGGGCGGGGGTCGCGGCCTGGAGCGGAGCCGGGGCCGTGGCTGGGTGGGGGTGCGGCCAAGGTGGGCGGGGCAGGGGCGGGGACGGGACGGTGGGTGACACTGTCGGGGCCAGGACAGTGGGTGACACTGTCGAGGCCAGGACGGTGGGTGACACTGTCGGGGCGGGGCGGTGGGTGACACTGTCGAGGCCAGGACGGTGGGTGACACTGGCGGGGCGTGGCCAGGACGGTGGGTGACACTGTCGGGAGGGGTGGGGGCGGTGGGTGACACTGGTGGGGCGTGGCCGGGACGGTGGGTGACACTGTCGGGGTGGGGACGGTGGGTGACACTGTCGGGAGGGGTGGGGACAGTGGGTGACACTGTCGGGAGGGGTGGGGACGGTGGGTGACACTGTCGGGGCGTGGCCGGGACGGTGGGTGACACTGTCGGGGCGTGGCCAGGACGGTGGGTGACACTGTCGGGGCGTGGCCGGGGGCGTGTCCAAGGCCGTGGCGCCCCGGGAAGGCGGAAGCGGGTCCCGGCCCCGTGTGCCGGGTCCGGAGGGGCCATGGCCGGGGCCGGCTGGGCCCCGCCGCGCCTGGACGAGTTCATCCTTACCGAGCGCCTTGGCTCCGGCACCTACGCCACCGTCTATAAGGCCTTCAGGAAGGTAAGGCCTGGCCCGCCGCGGGGGTCCCCCTCCTGCCCCTCAATCTGCTCCGCCACTCCCGTGGGACCCCCCCTTTTCCAGCCCTCCGCGTGGGGTACAACCCCTACAGCCCCAGCCTGGGACCTGCAGCCCCCAGCCTGGGACCTGCCACCCCCTCGCAAGGGTTCCTCCCCTCCTTCTCTGGCAGACTGGGGGAGCACCCCAGGATGGCTGTTTGGGTGGGGGGCTGCAGGGTTACCCCCGTCCTTGGCAGAGGGACGTGCGTGAAGTGGTAGCCATCAAGTGTGTGAGCAGGAGGAGTCTGAACCGAGCGTCCGTGGAGAACCTGCTGACAGAGATCGAGATCCTCAAGAACATCCGCCACCCGCACATCGTGGAGCTCAAGGACTTCCAGGTGGGCTGGGGGCTTCCTGGGGGGCACTCTGAGCCAAAACTGCTCTGGCTTGGGTCCATCCCGGCTTCCCAGGGGTGTATCAGTGTTGCTCGGTGGCAGCAACTGGGCAAACTGGTCCAGGCAAACCCGCGTGGGTGGAACTGGCTGGTGTGGCATGATGAGGTCTTATTGCCTTGCAGTGGGACAGCGACCACATCTATCTGATCATGGAGTTCTGCGCTGGGGGCGACCTCTCCCGCTTCATCCGGATGCGCAGGATCCTCCCTGAGAAGGTGGCACGCATCTTCCTGCAGCAGCTCGGTAAGGACACACTGCCTATTGGGGACCCTCCCTGGGGGTTTTTTGGGGCAGGGCCACACTGCCACGTGCCCATCCACCCGCCCAGCCTGCGCCCTGAAGTTCCTCCACGACCGCAACATCTCCCACCTGGACCTCAAGCCGCAGAACATCCTCCTGAGCGCGCCGGAGAACCCCCAGCTGAAGCTGGCAGGTCAGAGCAGCTCCCTGGGAGAGGCTGGTGGGGGAGAATTCTTTCTCCTTGTCCTTCCATGAGCTCTTTCCCTGCCAGATTTTGGCTTTGCACAGTACATGTCGCCATGGGATGAGCAGCACGTCCTGCGGGGCCCCCCCCTCTACATGGCCCCTGAGATGGTGTGTCGCCAGCAGTACGATGCCCGCGCGGACCTGTGGTCGGTGGGCGTCATCCTTTACGGTGGGCTTTGGCTTTTATCTCCTTGGGAGTCCACTCAGGGCAGGTTTCTCCCTCTCCAGCTCCCCCCAATTCTCCTTCTCCTCCTGCAGAAGCACTTTTTGGGGAGCCACCCTTTGCTTCTCACTCCTTTGCCGAGCTGGAGGAGAAGATTCGCAGTGACTGGGTTGTGAAGGTAATGGGGAATGGGATGGGATGAGATGGGATGGGATAGGATGGGATGGGTTCTCACAGCAGTCAGTGGTTTCAGCCCCTTCCCTCCCCAGCTTCCCAGCCGACCCCAGCTCTCCCCAGAATGCCGGGATCTCTTGGGACAACTCTTGGAGAGGGACCCTCTGAAGCGCATCTCCTTCGAGCGCTTCTTTGCCCACCCCTTTGTGGACATGGAGCACGTCCCAGGCCCTGAGAGCCTGGGCAAGGCGGTGAGCAGGGAACTGGGGGGCTGCACCCTGGGAATATGGGGAGGCTGAGCCCTGAGCCCCACCTCGTGTCCCCCAGACTGACCTGGTGGTGGAGGCAGTGAGGAAGGATCAAGAGAAGGATGCCAACGCCGCCCTCTCCCTCTACTGCAAAGCCCTGGAGTATTTCGTGCCAGCACTGCACTGTGAGTCCCCCTTGGGGGCTGTGTGTGCCCTGGGTGTGTTTTGGGGGGCAGCACCCCGGGTGAGATCAGTTTTCAGTCCACCCACCCCAGTGTTTGGTCGCCTTCCCCCGCAGATGAAAGCGATGCACGGCGAAGAGAAGCCATCCGGGCCAAGGTGAGCCAAAAACCCCCAGGAAGGTGGGGGACTGCACCCCCATCCTCTGTCCCCCGTGACATCCCCTCACCCCAAAAATGTGTGCAGATGGGGCAGTACATCTCCCGAGCAGAGGAGCTGAAGGCTTTGGTCAACTCCAGCAACAAGAACCTACTGGAGAAAGGGAACCCAGCTAGAGAGCTCCTTAAAGGTGGTGGATTTTTGGAGATTCCCCAGTGTTGGAGCGGTCAGGGGGCACTGGTGGGGTTTTGGGCTGAAGGGTGAATGTTTTGGGCAATCCCCATTGCCATGTCTCCTTGCAGAGATGGCCAAGGACAAGCCTCGGCTCTGTGCAGCGCTGGAAGTGGCTTCAGCTGCCATGGCCAAGGTGAGGGGTGGGTTTGGGGGCCCCCTCTTCCCTCAAGTAGAAGGGGAAGGAGCAAACCTGGTGGGGAGGTAGCTGATGGATCCCCCCCAGCTGCAGCCAGCTCCTGGGATCTCTTGCAGGAGGACGAAGGCGGGGATGATGGTGACGCCCTGGAGCTGTACCAGCAGAGTCTGGGGGAGCTGCTGCTCCTCCTGGCTGGTGAGTTGGGGCTGTGGTGGGGGCTCGAGGGCAGGGGCAGATCCTGCTCTCATGCCTTGTCCAATGGTACATCCCTCTTTCCTCTGCAGCGGAACCAGCAGGGCGGCGACGGGAGCTGCTCCATGCGGAGGTGAGTGCCAGCCATGGGACACCCACCTGTCCCCCTTGACCTGGCTCCAAAGAGACTGTGTCATCTCTCCCTCTCTGCCAGATCCAGATGCTGATGGCCCGAGCTGAGTACCTGAAGGATCAGATCAAGGTACGGTTGTTTGGTGTGGGTCTGGAGCTGAGCGAGGATACAGGCTAGGGAACTCTCCTCTCCCTTGGCAGATGCGGCAGGCACAGTCCGTGGGCAAGGAGGCGCTGGCAGAGCCCATCCGGAGCGGTGAGTCCCCCTTTTCAGAGGGGATTGGCGGGGAATATCCCTCCAGCTGCCACAGCCATGGGGATATCCCTGCCCATGGGTGATCCCGGCCCCGTACACCATCGTCTCCCCCCAGCATGGGGTCATCCAAGTCTGGGAGCCCACCTGGACAGGGTGACAGTGGCGTGTGCAGCCAGGTGAGTCCCCTCTGTCCCCCGGCACAGCCTGTACCTTGCAGTGATTCCCAGGAGCCAGCCAGTGGATGCTGCTCACTGCCCTGTGCAGAGATGCCGTCGGAAAGACAGACGAGGCTTCCGTCCCCGCCGCATCAGGGTAACGCCTCAGAAGTCACCCTCGGGCTCCCATCCCTGGGGGGTCCACAGGGCCATCTGCCTCCTCTCCCAGGCACTGGGCTCGTTTCCCTCCTAGCCCTGCCTCGACCGTCTGCTGCTGCAGCCTCCCCTTCCACGGCGGGCGGGTTATTCCACTCTAATTCCTTCCGCTGGCTGCCACGGGATGGGTATTTTTATCCTGGCACCGGGCTCCAGCAGAATATCCACCCTGATTTTTTGGCTGGGTGTTTCTTCCACCTCCCAAATTCTGGGGGAGCATCTGCACAGCCCAGGTCCACAGATCCCAGCCAGGAGCTCAGGGTGGTCAGGGGTGCTCTGCTGTGCCTTCCTCACCCAGCATTCTACCTCTGTACCCACCACGGCTCATCCAGCCTCCAGCACCCCCTTGCACTGTCCCAGCCCAACCATCCCTCCCTCTCACTGCTGGAGTGTTGGGAATGAGGCTTTTTGTTTCCAGACCTGGAGTCTGGCAGGTACTGACTGCATCATCATTGTCATGGGTGTGAGCAGTGTTCAGCAGGGACCGACTGAGTCTGACATGAGCAGGAATCAACCACCTTCAGGGGCAGACATCCTCGGCATCCTGCATGCTCTGCTCCACTCCTCAGGGCTCTGACAACCCCAAGATCCAAACCATATTTCCGGCAATCACTTGTCAGGGGTGCTGAGGTCCGCCTGTCCTGCAAAACGAGGGACTCATCTCAAAATCTGTATCTCAAGGGAATGTAATTTATTGTCTTTAATAAATGCTAATTTTGGTTTCTCCACCTCCTCTGCTCTCAGGTTTGTGATTTGAGCCCTAGGAGGGTCTCTAGCCAAGCCCAGGACCCAGAGCCATCATGGGATCCTGGAGCCATCGAGGAGGGCTGGGGACCCTCATCCCTGTCCCCCAGGAGCAGAGCCAGGGTGTGCTCTCCTCTGCTCCAGTGTTGCTCTCCTTCCCTGTGCTCCCTGGGGACACGAGGCAGCCAAAGCAAGGTTTGACCTTGTTTTCACTTCCCATCTTTTTATTTTTTGTGTGTGTGGAAAACACAGAGCAGAACGACACGAGCTGTTACGTAAAATCTTGTTTTCTCCAATAGATTTTTGTGGCGGGTGAAGAAGGACTGGGCTGGGCTGGGAGGGAAGGCAGAGGGGCTGGAGCAATTGATGGGGGGGATTTTTTGGGGGGGGTTCTAAGGATATTCTGAGCCATGACCCCAGCCAAGCTCTTCCTCAGACAGCCTTCTCCCCAGATCCTGCCCCTGTGCTGGCTGCTCCGTGCCCAAGCCGGTGAAGAGCTTCCTGGGCAGATGCGACAAGGCATTTTTATATGTTTTTATTATTCCGAGCAGAGATTATATCCCAAGGCTTTAAAGAGCTTTCCAACCCCGTGTCCTCCCCCAGGCCTGGGGCTAGCACGGAGCCACTGGGGATGGCTGCACCGGCTGGCTGCAGCAGCCGGCGCGGATAATCGCATCTGCCTTTATGCGCGGCTGATTCCGGAGCCTTTGGAAGCAGGACGAGGCTCCGGATGCTCCCCCCCGGGGTGATGGAGCTTGGGGTGCCCTGGCTTTGTGTCGGGGTGGATGTGAGTCTCTTCTGCATCAGGGCTTTTCGGCCGAGCGCTACCCAAATGTCACCGCCCGGGCCGGAGGGGAGGTGGCAGGAAGGGAGCAGTGCCCAGCCTGGCAGTGTGGCCTCTGTCACTCAGCGTGGCTTCAGCTTCACAGGGAGGAGCAAGCGCTGCCGTGCTCTGGTCCCATCCGTGCCGTCACCCAGCTCTCCAAAAGGGCTCTTCCAACCCTCGTGGGGTAGCTCTTGGGGCCAGATTGTCACCCGAAGAGACACACGGGGGTGGCAGATGGGTTGTCACACTCATGGTGCCAGCCCGTGGGTTGATGTGAGTTCAGATACTCAACGGGTTGGAGTGAGCTGGGTCAGTGCGTGGAACCAACCCTGGGGTTTCCCAGGGCTCTTTAATCTGGATTAATCCCGGTAGCTGGACCAGCAGCAGTTGGATGGATGGGGCCATCCCTTCCCGCAGCAGCTCACAGGGAAGTTTAATTGCCTGCAAAAAGAAGGAACATTCCCCCAGCCTTCCATGGTGGCTCAATTTTTTCCGCACTTTAACAATTGCTCATTTAATGCTTAATCTATTGGGGAAGCCACTTATTCATCCCAGGCTCCACAGCAGGAAGGAGGAAGATCCTGTGGCCAGGTAAGGAAGGGGCTGGTGCAGGAGGGCAGGAGTTCTGTCAGTAAAATTTATGTTATTTGATCAGTAAAATTTATTTTATTTTATCAACAGAATTCCCTGCTGCCGGCATCCTTCAGCAGCCAGCAAGGGCTCACTTGGACAAATCCATCCCAATCCTGGCCCCATAGGTGAGGGAATTATACAGGGAGTGTAGAAGAGAAAAATTACATTTTGTGCTTTAATCCATGCTAATTCTTTGCTTTAAGTTTTTTAGTCTGTGTGTTGATGCCTGGAGCAGTTGTATGGCATGGAGGCAGCCAGGATATTCGGCTGCAGGGAACACTGGAAGCTGGGATGGATCTCTTGATGGGCAAGGAAAAGGCCTGCCCCTGCTCCCGCCATCCCAAACTCTTCTCCGTCCATCTCAACCTCTCCGCCCCGGCAGAGGCAGCGATCCAGCCATGGGAGCAGGGATGCGAGGTCGGAGCATCCTCGGAGCTCCCAGTGCTTTGAACGCTTTGCTGGGAACGCTTTGCTGAAGCCTAACACGTCTCGCGGAGCCAGGCGGGGGGGAGCGTGTGCTGCTTTGCTTTTCACATGCCTGGGGGTCATGGTGCCTCCTAAAATAAACCCACTGAGCTTCACGCGGCCTTTGCGGGGTGGCACGTGGGCCGGGGGAGAGCACGGAGCAAGGCTGAAGGGTCGGGAATGGAGGAGAGGGGAAGGGGGGCGGAGGAAAAGGTGGAGGAGAGAATCCTGGCTGGTTTTGAGTGGGATGAACGGAAAGACTGCATCCCCCAGCCCCAACACTCCCTGCTCTGGTCGGGATCCCACTCTCCCCTGTGATGTTTATTGATCATGCCTCACCATCAGCCTGGGATTTAAATGCCAAGGGCTCAGCTCAGTCCGTGCCTGCTTTCTGCTATCCCTTTCCTGATGGGGGATTAGATCAGCTTGGGCTGATCCTCATCAGGTATGATCTCCTTTCAGAGCTAAAGCTGCTCCTGCCAATCTTCCCTCTCATTTTTCCCCAGCTCCCAGTGCTGTGTGGGGCTGGATTTGGGATCCCTGGGGGCAGATGTCCCCAGAACTGCTGGCAGGTCTCCTGATCCTTGGGGCTGGAGGGTCATGAGGATGTATGTCCTCACAGCCAGAGCATCGCACCTGAGCTGCCTTTGTCTGTCTGTCCTCTCAGGGATGGAGATCAGGAGTTTCCCAGAATTACCTGGCCCTGGCACAGTCTTAACAGGGAACTGGGGACAGAAAGGAATCTCTTGGCCCAGCAGCCCCAGCCGTGGCCTGATCCAGCATCCTTAATAATATTAATAATAACAACAATAATGATTATGATGATTAATAATAACGACAACAATATCAGCTTCCCAGCACCCTCTCCTGTGTTTTCCTGGATGACCCACCTCCCCCGCAAAACCAAAGTGCAGTTAATCAGCTCCCTTGGGATTTGGAGTGATAAATTCCTAGCTCATGCCAGGTTTTTCTAGGAAGCCTCGCCGCAGGAGCCCACTGCCTGCCGGGATGCCATCTGGCTGGAGCTGTTTCGCCTGGGAGTCACACCTATACTTATCACGGGCTCATCCCTGCAGAGATGTGTCCTTGCTCAGAGCAGCACTGCAGACATCCCACAGTGTCCGAGACTGAGTGTTCTGAAGGTTTTATATTAAAAATAGCCAAAAACCTGTGAAAAAATGGGAATTTTGTTTGCTTTTAAACCCAACTGCCAACAACAAGCCACTTGTAGCATCCCTTTGGTCCCAAATGTGACCACAACCAGAAGTGATGCTTTCTTTGGGATGCTTCCCCCTCGAGCTCTGTAAAGGGGCACCCCAAAACCTTGATCAGGAGAATAGAGCTTGAGGAGAAAAATAAATGCATAGACATCTCCTGGTATTTATTCCACCGGTTATAACAGTACCATGGCATGGGGATAGCACAGGAGGTGGAGGGACACTCAACCGAGCACAGCGCACAGCTACAGCACGATGGAGGGGGAGGAGAAGGAGATCTTTCCTTATCACTTTGTTCTTCTCCTGGAAGGAACAAGGACAGAAGTGGATCCCACCCCAGGAGAGGGATGGTGTACACCACTGCTCCAGGGAAGGGCTGGTGTGGGCTCAGCTGAGCACCAGGGAGAGTTTTATTCCTCTCTGGTGTTAATTCAGGCTTCAGCCTTCTGGTCCTCAAC
The DNA here is from genome assembly GCF_003945595.2 of Pipra filicauda. Taxonomy (NCBI): domain Eukaryota; kingdom Metazoa; phylum Chordata; class Aves; order Passeriformes; family Pipridae; genus Pipra; species Pipra filicauda. The sequence continues at coordinate 361,697 of NW_024104118.1, read as the reverse complement.
ACCCCCCTTCCCACAGGGATAAATGGGATCATATAGCAGGTTATATAGCAGGTCCTTCCTGGCTGGCTCCTTTAGAGGAGCCCTCAAGGGCAGAGGGGGTTGGTGTTCCTTGCACGGACGGGATGTTATTTCTCATGTGATGGGTACGGGATGCAGGGAAGGAGGGTGTTCTGCACCATGCCTCGTCCTTGCGAAGCAAATTGGAGCCTCCCAATCATTTCTAGGAGGTTGGGTGGAAATGTGGAGGCAGAGACACGGCATATGGCCACTACACACGGTCCTTCCCACGCTGACATGGGCCAATAACACTCCAAGGTCATTTTCCTTCCTTGATACTGCCCCGGCTCTGGCTATGGACATCCGCTGCCATGGGCACAGGAGGAGGCATTGGGATACGGGGGGGACATGCTGGCTCTTTGCTCTAACCTCAGACCAGAGAACGAAACAAACACCACACAGCAGGAACACCTGGGTTGGGGACTCAAGGGGTCACACGGTTCAGGAGGACCCGAGTGACACACGGCAAGGGTGACAACACTGGTGGGGTCCCTGCCGCTGGCAGCAGCCCCCGTCAGACCCTTCGCTGCATCCCCTCCCTGCTCCCCCACTGTCACACCGGCCCCGTTACATCACGGCGCATTTTTCCGCCGATTGCTTCAGGTCCTCTAGCGTGGCCGAAGCTTTGTCCTTCAAGGAATCAAGGTCCAGGTTCTGGATGTTGCTGAGCTGACCGATAACCGAGTTCTTCTCTTCCTCCTCCTCGTTGTCCTGCTCGATCATCTTGGCCAGCTCTTTGGGCAGCTCCACGTCACCTCCTACCAGCTGGATCTGGTTGTCATCCGTTTCATTCTGGAACGGGCCGGGAGAGAGTCAGGAGGGGGGACGTCGCAGTGGGAAGGGGGCATGTCACAGCAGGGGCTTTGGGCTGTCTTCCTATTTAAAGGTCCGTGTGGGCAGGTCCCTGGGGCTGAGTCTGGGATGCTGGTCCAGAGGGGACATAGCTGAGCTGAGCCTGGGCGCTCACAGCAAGAGCTGAGATGAAAACCCATGCACAGCACCAGTATAAACTGGTTTTCAGCATGCACTGTGGGGGGTTTAGGCACCTAATTAAGCTACACGTATGCCTAACAACTGCTCCCACCGGCGACCGGGATGAGCTCTGCGCCAAGAGCCATGGGGAGACTCTGGATGAGGCAGCCCAGCTGCCAAGCGGGATCAGGAATAAGCAGAAGAAACTTGTCAAAAGATGAGAAGGGACATTTCAAGCACGAGCAAACAGAGAAAGGATTGTGGGGCCAGCTCCAAACAAATCCCTATTTTCCCCGGAGAATAAAAAAATCTCCATCTTTTCTTTCTCTGCCTTTTCTGGCTTTCGGTAGGAGGAAAAAGAAATTCTCTGGCTGTTTATTTCCTGGTGATAAAAGGGGATGGGAAGCAGGGGGGTGTGAATCCAGGCTGGCTGAACAACACCAAACAATCAGAACAATCTCACTTGGCTTAGCTGGCCCTTCGGAACTAATATTAGCCCAGCTCCAATTTGGAGTATTCACTGCTGAGAGACTCTTTCTGAATAAAGGGTGGATTTGGAGGGAGAAGAGCTTGTAGTAGTTCTAAGAATGGTTGAATTTTCCCTTGATTAAGTTGTTTTTAGTGAATTGTTCATTAGGCAGAAATTCCAAAACTGGAGTCTAGGTGGGAGACATTTGCCAAATAATCTGGGGAGAGAAGCTGGCTAATCCAGCCAGGAAAGTGTAATCCTGGCTCTGCTCCCAGCTCCAGGGAGTCTGGGGTGAAGGTGGCTTTCCCTCATCCAACTGGATTTAGGGAACAAAAGTGGGGCAGAGGGGGATCAAGTCAGGGTCTGGTGGTCTGCGGTGTTCAGGGATGATGGAAAGGGGCCAAAATATGGGGAGAAGGATGTTTTGCATTTGGGCTTTGACTCCCCATGCACCCTCTCCTCTCCTCCCCCCCCCGTTTCCAGCACAGCCGTACCTTGGGGAGCCTGTACTTGTCTCGGAAGTGGGACCTGACCGTGGCTCTCTCCGCCTTGCGCTGGGCAAACTGGGCATCTCTCTCCATCCTGCGAACCACACAGGGCTGTTACCAACAGCCTGTGCCCCCCGGCCTTGGGTTTGCACATCCCCCCAGCCTCAGCATCCCCCATTGTCTCTGAAAAGTCCCCACAATTTCCTCCCCCCAGCACAGCCTGAAAGGAGAAAACAATCCCATCTCCCGGGCAAGGAAGCGGATTAAGGGATTAGGGGGCTCATCAAACTCCCTCACGGTCCTGCTGTCCCCGGTACTGGCTCTCCCCAGCTCCCATATATGGGATAGGGGACTGCAGCAGGAGCACCCCCTTCCTTCAGGGACCCTGAGGGTCCAGCCCATCCCTGTGCCAGTCGCACTCACTTCTCCTCCACCAGCTGCCGTTGATATTCCTCGTACTCCTCACGGGTCATGCCCTGTGCCTCGGCCGGAGACTTCTCGCCCTCACTCTTCTCCTCGCCGCCAAGGCCTCCCGTCAGGTTCTTCAGCTGCCCCCCCACCATGCTCTTCACCATGAACGCCATGGCCTCGGTTCCAGGGGGCCTGGGAGCCCGGGGGCCGGGGAGCCGGTGGGCACAGCAGCTGTGGAGCTGGGACAACCGGGGTTAGCTGGGGGCTCCGGGGCACAAGGAGTAGGGAAGATGGGGATGCAGTTATGGGAGCCCGAGGAACGGGGCTAAGAGGGAGCTGGAGCACCAGGGAGCCAAGGTATGGTCAGTACCAGGGTGCTGGGAGTAGGGAGCTATCAGGAAGCCGGAGTGCTGTGGATGGGAGCTCCTGGGGAGCCGGTGTACCCGGTTATGGAGGAGCTGAGGTCAGCAGAGATGAGTTCCAGGGGAGCTGAGCACTGAGTGCCCGGGGAGCTGGGCTACCGGGTTATGGAGGAGCTGGGGTCGGTGGAGATGAATCCCCAGGAAGCTGGGGTACTGGGTTATGGAGGAGCCGGGGTCAGCAGAGCTGAGTTCCCATGGAGCTGTGGTACGGGGTTTTCAAGGAGATGGGGTCAGCGGAGATGAATTCCCGGGATGGAGTGCTAAGTTCCCCGTGAGCCGGTATCAGCGGAGCCGAGTTCCCGGGGTGGTGGAGTACTAAATTCCCGGGTTGCCAGGGTACTGGATGGTGGAGGACCCGGGGACAGGGGACCTGAGTTCCCAGGGAGCTGGGGCACGGGGTTATGGAGGAATCAGGGGTCAGTGCAGATGAATTCCCGGGATGACGGAGTACCGAATTCCCGGGGAGCCGGGGTCAGCGCAGCGGAGTTCCCGGGGCGGTGGAGTACCGAGTTCCAGGGATGCTGGAATATCGAGTGATGGAGGACCTGGGGTCAGCGGACCGGAGTTTCCAGAGAGCTGGGATGCTGTGGATGTGAGTTCCCTGGGCAGCGGAGTCCCGAGCTCCGGGGACGCCGGGGTCAGCGGAGGGGAGCTGTCGGGCTGCCGGAGTACCGAGTTCCCGGGATGCCGGAGTACCGAGTTCCCGGGATGCCGGAGTGCGGGGTGCTGGAGTTGCCGGGATGCCGGGGTGTCCGGGGCTCAGCGGGGCCGCGCCGCCCCGTCGCCCATGGCGGAGCCAGTCCCGGCTGGGAGCGGAGCGGAGCGGCGGGCGCTGCAGCACCGGGGCTCGCACAGCTCCGGTGTGTGTGTCCCTGCACGGCGGCGGCGGCACCGCCTCCCGCCCGGCCCCGCCGCCCTCCGCCGGGCGGAGCTGCCGCCGTCCCGACCCACGCCGGGGGCACCGAGAGTCCCGCCACTCCCGACGGAAGAAGGAGCCCCCAGACCCCCCCCCCCAGGGGCACCGGGGGTGGATGCAGCCACGGTGGGGGCGGGGAGCCCCCGGGACACCCTCCGCTCCATGATTCCCGGCTGCTTCATCCCACCGAGATGCAAACCCGCCCAAGCGCCTTTTTCTCACTCTGTTCCCCATCCTTCGGTCTGGCCGGAGGAAAAGCCGGGCTTGACACTCAGTACAAGCTGTATGTGCCGTGCACCAGCCACAACGGTTTGCTCGTCTATCTAAGGGCTGGCTCGGAATGCTCCCTCCCCTTTTTCCCATTAGTGATATCCATGGAAGTATTCCCATCTCTGAAAGTGTTCAAGTCCAGGCTGGACAGGGCTTGGTCTAGTGGAAGGTGTCCCTGCCCGTGGCAGGGGATTGGAATAAGATCAGTTTTAAGGTCTCTTCTGACCCAAACCATTCTGTGATTCTATGATTCCATGATTTTATAATATTAATTAGTATTAAAGCTGCTCTCAGTTCCCACAACCCAGACACCCACGAGTTCATCGATCACCTAAATCAGGAGGATGGAGCAGGCACTGATTTTGTTGCATCATTCCCTCGGTCTCTCCATCCCCATTCTCACTCCTGCTCTTCCCTTTGACTTCAGGCGTATTCCAGACCTTGGGGAGTGAGCAATTAATGGCAGCAGCAACATTTCCCTTTCCAGATGGCCAGCCTGGTTTTAACAGACGTTTCTCCCTTTTTTCTTCTCTGTCCATGAAAAATGAGCGTGGATCCAAACCCCAATCCCAGCTTGCAGGAAATAATTTCATTTCTGAAATCTAAAGACAATCTCTGCAGATTAAAACGATGGAACAGCTGTGAAGTGATAGAACAAAGTGACAGAGGGAGAGGGAATCGGCCCATATCCTCCCATTCCCCCCTGTCCAAGGGAAAATTATATCTTAAGAAGAAAATAGATTAAAAAATAATGTATTTTCCTTGGATGAGAATCTGGTCAGCAGTTTGGCAGTGACTGCTGCTGTAAGGACAGCAACACCCTTTTAGGGGTGACAAAAGGGGACCTTTTGTCCTGGTAAAAGCTCTCCTGGCAGAGTAGAGACCCTTGAACGATGCTGGCAGTTCCCTTGAGTTCATCCAAATGTGCAAATTGCCACTGGGATGGGGTAGATCCCTTCAAGGTGCCATTTGGCACAACTCCAGTGTCACCCACAGCATCCCCCACCACGCGGGTGCCCCTGTGGCTGCTGCTCACCCTCAGCTGGCAGCTCAGGAGTCCTCCCAGCTATTTGGAGTGATGACTTTTCACACCAATCTGCCGCTCCCCCTGAGCATTTTCCCATGGAAAACCCACAGAAAATGAATTTTAACCCACAATGAACTGCCACAGCCTGCTTAAAAATAGGCTGGGAGCCAATGTCCCATTGCCAACAGCATGGTCATGTTCCAGCTGTCAGTCTGGGTGAAAAGAGGGACAGGGAGAAGGAAAAGCATCCCTGCTTGTGTCCTTGAGTGCTGGGCAGGTCTGAGCCTTGGATGGGTGCAGAGCAGACTTCGGATGTGGCTGGTCCTGGGAGCTTTGCTCACTCCAGATTTCTCTCTCAGCATCCATTAACAATAAGAGACTGGAAGTCAGGACCGATTTTTTCCAGCTGGGTTAGATGGGTCAGCTCCCACGGAGCCTCCCTGTCTGAGGAACTAAGAGCAAACAGCTCCTGATGAGCAGAAATGCTTGGCCAAGGCAACTAGGTGAAAACGAGCATGCCGTTCCTGGCAGCGCTTTGGGTCTGGTCCCTCGGGATGCTCACTCACCAGGAGATGGATGTACCCCATGGAGGGGGACCACGAGGTTGAGTTTTGCAGCCTCTTGCAGCCCAGGTTTTTTAGGGATGGAGCGAAAGGCAAAGGAAAGGACCTCCAACAAGGTTTTGCATCTCTCCCATCCTTTTGCCTTTTCTTGGAGAGGCCAGTGTCCCACCTGGAGGTAGAGATGAGGGGACAACCAGAGGGTGCAATGAGATGGTAAATGATGCTTCAAGGTAGTTGATTTCCCCGTTTGCTTTTCCTTGGGCAGCTGAACTGTTCCTTATCCCTGAAATATATTCAAGTAAGGATGAGTCATCCATCCTCACAGGACTCTAACCTGTCGTAATGAGATGTAAATCCTTGCATGACCTATTATATTAGCTTATGCTATATCACACATCTCCATGGATTAGACGGGAGGGAGATGAGACATCCCCCCATCGCAGCCTCAGACAAGCCGGCAGAAGTTAAGAGGATCCTCTCTCAGCATTGACACCTGATTTAAATTGGATGCAAGCAGTTCCCTCTGCCATGGTGAGAGAGATCATTCCAGCTCGTCTTTCCACATAACTGGCTCCAAAGGCACAGTTACCACAACTAGGGTTTTATACGATGCTCCAGAGATCCCTGAATGGCCCTGGAGTGGCTGGTTCCTGGAGTGATCCCACAGATTGTAGAGAGGAGTGGAAGGCTTGGTGACCTTGAGCTGCAGTGCCATGCCAATACGGCCATCAAAAGGCCTATCTGATCCTTGTCAGCCTAAAATCCAGGAAAACATAAAGATTTAAACCTTTGAAGACCCTGAGCAGGTGAAGGAATCCTGGAAAGCTACGTGTGTGTGTGCTGGAGCCGCAAAGGGGGGGAAAGGAGAAGGCATTTCCAAAGAAAGCAGGCAGCCTGCTGCCGGGGGAAGTCACACCGGTGCTCGGCAGCTGATTGTCACTTCTGGTGATGGGGACAGGCACTGCCACCCCAGGGACCACTGCGCTCAGCCCTGACCCTGGGTGCAGGGGCAGAGTCACCTACTCTCTTCCCACCTGCTAATGGGGGTGCTCCGATGGGATGGGGACAGGGATACCCTGCTGTGCCCCTCGCTGCTCTGGGCACAGGGATTAAGCAGGGTGACATCTATCCAGATGTTTCCAGTGCTGTTATGGACCACCAGCTCCCAAGAGTTCAGGGTCTTGAGCAAAACATCCCTTCAGAGGGCTATGGGATCCCTTCTAGGAGATCTCTTACTGGGATCAAAGTGCTACCATATCACTGACAGAGGGAATAAAGAAAGTTTAGGATAAGGGTCTTGTAAAATACAAAATAAAATGAATTCCTGGCATGTTACTTGAACAGAGTTCCATAAAGCTGGACTTTGCCTTGGCTGAGGAAGATGGACAGCAGTGCAGCAGGAAGCTTGGTATGGAAATGAAACCAAAGCTGTCTTTTCCTGACCTAGGGAGGCGGTTCCCATGGAAAGCCTTCCCACTCCTATAGAACCAAGATTTTAAGTTCCCAAAATCTGTTGTCATCATCAAAGGATGAAAAAAATCTCAGTGCACACACCTCCTCACCCTCTGCCTGCCCTGGCAGAGCATCCCCTGGGAGCCCCTGAGTGGTTCCTGGGAAGGGAAGCCAGGAGTGGGGATGCTGTTGGGATGTCCCCCCCAATTCCCTTCGAATCCTATGGTCTTATTGTCGTGCCAGTGAGCATGGGGCTGCCCAGACTCATCATTGCTGGGTTTTGGGAGGTTTGGGGTGGGAATGGTCCTATCATGCAGGACATACGTCCTGAGGGATATGGGTTTGGGGTGGGAATGGTCCTGTCATACGGGACATACAGCCCCTGTCCCAAGGGATGGGGTGTTTGGGGGTGCTGTGAGTGCTTTATCAGAAGAGGAAGGGAAGCAAGTCACAGCAGAGAGCCGGGTGGTTGCCTATCCTGCTGGGAGAAGGGATGCTGTGGGGGGTGAGGAAGAAGGTTGGGATGAAGGGGGGGCTCCCATGGCAGTGTCTGCACCGAGCGGTGACACAAATCCACCCGGACAGACATACAGAGCATGTAAACAGGCACATGGGGAGACCATGTGCTGCTTCGTGCCGGTGGTGGAGAGCAAGCCTGGAGCAAAGGCACACGCCAGCTGAAACACACACACGGCCACACAGGCACGCAGCATTCCCACGGGGGATCTTCCCAGCCTTGCCTTCATTTCCTGGAGTGCTCAGAAGATAAAAAAAAAAAAACAAACAGATAGAGAGAGAGGAGCTGAAGAGGTGAACGACATGGAACGGTGATGGGAATGGCTTTGTACGTCATGCTAAAAATAGTCCTTGTGATAAAGTGGATCGCGGAGGGGGAGGAGATGCCGGCAGCGCACAGATGCTGGAGAGGGATGCCAGGGGTTGGGAAGCCCGTGCTCCAAGGTTGGAGCAGAAGGACCATAATTAGAGCTGGTAATTGGCTCCAAGCAGCACTGAGGGAATTAAACAGTGGGGGGCATGTTGCACTCCCTCCTCTTGGGATGGAGGCTTTGGGACCCTGGGAAATGTGAAGGAAGTGGCTGCTGCAGCTGGAACTGGCTTCCTTTGAAGGGGGATTGAGATTTTTGCTTGTTTAGGAGGAGGAAGGCTCTCTGCAGCTCTGTGGGTAGTGGGGAGAAGGCAGGCAGGATGTGGGGACACAGGGAAGAGACAAAGCTCATGGAAGGAGCCCTAATGGAGAAGAGAGAGAATGTCTACTGGGAGCAGAGGGAGCCAGGGTTGGTGCTGGAAGGGATGCTTTGTCCAGGGTGATCCCGGTGAGTCTGTGCCAGGGAGGCAGGTGATGGGTAGGGATGGAAGAGCAAAGCATGTGGTTACTTTGGAGCTGGTCCTTTCACCCCCTGCAGGTTCTGCACACCAAATCCCAGCTCTCCCCAGCCCTGTGCTGATCCATCTGGGATATCAAGGTGCAGCCCAAGCTGGGATCCCGCTCAGGGGTGTGGAGGGGAGAGGCAGGAGAGCTGCCAGAACTGGAGGCTGGATTTCCCAGAGCTTTTTAAACCCTGTGTTCCTGTTCCCTCCTTGCATGCCGTGGTGAAGGTGCAGGGAGAGGAAAGGTCCGTGTGTGCCATCGCACGGACACCGGGGCACTGGCAGTGGGAATAACTCCATGCCTGCTGCTGCCACGGATGATTCACACCGGCTATTTGAGGCACGATGGGAGCTGACACAACTGGGCCCAATGCCAACCTCTTTGCTGATGGGAAGAGGAGGAGAAGGAGGAAGGGGACATGATGTTAGCCAGCACTCAAGAGCCCCAGGGTGTCACTCAGCCTGTCCCCTCTGCTCACACTGCTGCACAGGCTGCCGAGGGGTTCACAGCTGATGGAAAGAGGGAAATCATCTACTGGGATCCGGGCTGTGCATCTCCAGGCAGCAACCCAAAGCAAGGGAGACCCAGTGCCCAGTGGCAGGAGCAACCTGCTCTATGTGGGGAAACTGAGGCACAGACAGTAGTGGCAGGAGGGGCTTGGCAGGATTAAACTCCCTGACTAGTTGTGAAGAACGGGATTTCTCCCAGCAGTTCTCTCTCAGCATCCTCTAATTACATCCTAGAGGGTGCTGAGGCACCAAACACTCTCCCAAAGACCCCCTGGCACCAGGCAGTGCCAGAAATCGGCAGTGTCTGGAGGAGAAAAATCAAAGGCCTAAAGGATTTTTGGGTTAGATTTTCCCCCTTTATTTGATAGCTGGCAGGGGTTTGTCTCCAGTAGTAACCCAGGACAAGGGGACCAAAGGGGACATGGCAGGGGACAGGACCAGAGCTCTCCCTGATGTCTCACATCATGTGAAAGTTCTGGGTATTTCTCACCATTCCCAAAGCCATGTTTCTTGCAGGCTTTGCCTGTAAATGACTTTAATCTTCATAAGCCCAAAAAGTAAAGCTGCTTATCCGGCTGGGGCCTGCCAGAGCACTGGGAGGAACGGGGGGGACGGGGACAAAAGGGGGGGGGTTAGTCCAGGGGAAATGAAACCCTATCAAGCCCATCACATCGCTGTCCTGTCTTCTCTGGACATCCAGACACTCTGGAAGGGGGTCAGAAGCACATCTCCCCTCAGCATGCACAGGATGCATGCACAGGATGCATGCTCCATCCTCCATCCCACACACCCCTGTGTGCCTCTGTCCCAGCACTCCCTATTTTTTCCTTCAACCTCCCTTCAAGAGGAATCTCAGTCTCAATCCTGGTCCAAACCAGATGGAGAGCTTCTGACTCTGGCTTGCCAAGCAGGCAGCCAGCAAAGCCGATGCTCTGAGCATTGTTTAACACTGAATAATTCCCTGTGGATGAAGGGAGCTATTATAAACCTGCTGTGCCAGACACCACCTCCACCCAGCTCCCTCTAAGGCACCAGGGACAACTCCTTTGGGGTTGGGGGTCCAGGACATGGGGGTCCTGCTGCACAAACAGCTTTAGCCCCTTCGTTGAGACAAGCAGGGCAGGGAACAGGGTCCATGAGGTCCAGGAATCAGCCCCAAAATACATTCCCAGGTTTACCCATGCCCGCTACAAGCATCAGAAAGTAAAGCCTGGATTAAAGAGAAGCTTTGGCATCACTTGGCAGCTTCATCGCTGTCACAACTCACCAGTTCTCATGGGCAGGATGGAGGCAAGTGATGCCCAAGCTACTCCTCCCACCTATGTGGGGACCCTGGGCAGAAATAGGGGGGTCCACCCCCACCTTTTACCCTGCCGAGGGATCCCAGGACCCCAGGGAGCAGAGCCGGCGACAGAGGGGCAGTGAGGCGGGATGTGCCGCGTCCGTATGGAATGGTTTTTTTTCTTTAATTACAGTTTTTAATCTCACAGTTGGTAGCATTACATGAGAATAAAGCACTGGACAGGACTGGAAAAAAAGGCCTCTGGAGACAGCATGCAAACATTGCAACGAGTTTAAAGCAAAACAACCCAAAAAAAAGAAAGCATCTGGCGGGGACGCGGCCACGCTCTCCCGACCGGGCGGCGAGTCCAGCGTCAACCCGTCAACCATCACGTCTGTCGCTGGGGGTTTCCTTTTCGTGTGTCCATTTCATTGGGTGGAGTGAGAGTAGCGCCGGGGGGGCAACCGGCCGGGCGCGCGCGCGCGCGCGCGCGGTCGGCGGTTTGTTGTTTGGGCGTGGTTGGTGTCGTGTAATTCCGTAAAAAGAAGATGCGGGCGGACGGGAGGAAACGCCCAGCGCGCAGCTGGGCCCGGCTGGAACTAATAAAAAAAACCCAAAAACACCAACAAAGCCCCCCCCCCAAAAAAAACTAAGAAAACAACAACAAAAAAAAATCCACAAAAATATAAAAAAAAAAAAAAAAAAGCCTGGGAGACGGAAAAAAAAAAACCAACCCACCCCAAACCTGGAAAATAAAATAAAAACTGACAGATTTGGAAGTTTGGAAGCAACCGGGGGACTGGGGTGGGGAGGATACCCCCGGGGCTCCCTCCTGGTGCCAGGGCTGGGCAGGGGGGCTGCCCACACCCCTGTCCCACCCCCAGCATGGGTCCCCCCCCGGCTGCCGGAGTGGGCGAGCCCCCCCCTCACAGGTAGAGCTCCTTCTCTTTGATATGCACTAGCTGTTCACGGAGCTGGTGGAAGGACGGCCGGTGGCCAGGGTCCAGGGTCCAGCACTTCTTCATCACCTCGTAGACGACGGCCGGACAACCGTCCGGAGCATCCATCTTATAGCCCTTCTCCACGCGGGGCACCACGTCCTTCAGGGGCTGGGGGTACAGGGGCGGGAATCAGGATGTGAGGGTGTGGGTTCTCCCCACAAGCAGGGGCTCAGTGCCCTCAAAAACCAGCCCTGAGGCACCGGGGCGGTCCTCACTTACAATTCTCGGATAAGGCACTCGCCCGAAGGAGTAGATTTCCCAGAGGAGGATCCCAAAGCTCCACACGTCTGACTTGGTGGAGAATTTCTGGAGGGAGGGGAAAGAAGCCCTGTGAGCAGACTCAGGCAGGGATGGGGGGCAACACTTCTTCCCCACCCTCAGGGCAGCTGGTCGTGGGGTCAGACAGCGGGAAGTGGCACTCAAGCACCATCTCTGCATGGAAAATTTGGGGCAGCCCAGAATGTGCCCCCTTCCTGCAGCCTCCTCCATATCCATGAAGTCCGGGGCACCCCTCTGCTCACCCACCTTTTCTCTAAGTGCTTCTGGTGCTGTCCACTTGACTGGCAGCTTCCCCGTGTCCTGTGTGGAGGAGGCTTCCTTGGTCAGCCCGAAATCGCTGACCTTTGCGATGTTGTCCTCCGAGACCAGCACGTTCCTCGCTGCTAGGTCGCGGTGGACAAAGTTGTTGGCTTCCAGGTACTCCATGGCTTCACAGACATCTCTGGGTGGGGTGGAGAGGAGAAGCAGGTTAGCAGGGCAGCCCCAAAGCAGGGGTGGGTGCAGGTCAGGGTGGCGGGCACAGCCTTGTCCTGTACTTACAAGGAGAACTTCAGCAGGCAGTCTGCCCCGAGGACTGACCGCCCACGTGACCGCAGGTAGTCTACTAGGCTGCCCTGGATGGAGGGATGAATGGATGGATAGAGATGACATCATCAGGGTCAGCATCCCACCTGCTGCCCCCTCCCACCTCATCAGGACCCAGGGATGATGTCCCTTCCACATGGGGCAGGACCAGGGGATGATATCCCTTCCCCTGTGGGGCAGGACCCGTGGATGATGCCCCTCCCTTGGGCAGGATGTGGGGATGCCAACCCTCCCTTGGAGCCAGCAATGGGGATGCCAACCCTCCCTTGGAGCCAGCAATGGGACACGACACCTCCAATCACCACGGTGGCCCCAGGGAGATGCCACCCAAGCTGGGATGACCCAGCTGGTCTGCCAGGGTGAACCCCCAGGGTCCTGGTGGGGGGGCAAAGGGGACAGAATGAGAGGCCAGGTGGCCGGGGTGGAGGTCTCACCTTGGCCATGTACTCGGTGACGATGTAAAGGCCACTTTTCTCCTCCACAATCACCCCCAGGAGCTGCACCAGGTTGCTGTGTCGGAGTTGCCTGCGTGGCATAGGAGGGCTCAGGCAAAGGCTTTTAGGAGAAGGGGCACTCCCATGGTCCCTGCAGTATCAGGGACCACCCACCCTTGCTCATAGGGACAGAGGTGTCCCCTCCCTCCCGCTGTCCTCCCCTGGTGATGGTGACACTCACGTCATGACAGATGCCTCTGCCAGAAAGGCCTGCGCTGTGGCGTCGTTTTTAATGCACTTCACGGCGACTTTGTTCCCCCGGTAATCCCCCAGCATCACGTCTGCAGGCCAGGAGAGATGGGCATAGGAGGCACTGGGAAGCATCCTGGCTTCCTGGGGCCCCAACCGCACCCTTAGGGCGCTAACAGAAGACCAGCCCCAACCACCCATGCTCCCCGACTTAGGGCCACCGCAGCACTGGGGACACTGGGATCACCTCCGAATTCCCCTTTGCCAATGATCTGTAGCAACTTGAGGTCCTTCATGTTGAGGGCCCAGCCACCTGCGTGAGGGAAAAAGGGGAGTGAGGGGGTGCTAGGTGGGTTCCCAGGAGCCAGGGAGGGGGCATGGCCACTCACTGCGAGAGAACTCGTCCTGCGCTGCCACCGTCCCCTCCATCACCTTCGGTTTGATGAGGCGGGTGCAGAGCCCGTCTGCGTCTGTGGTGTAATGCTGGGGGGGACACAGTGGGTGTGTGGGTGACACCTTGGCGTGGGAATCCCACCAAGGCGATGCCAGGCTCTGGGATCCCACCAGGTGGCAGCACGAGGCCACAGATGGGCCTGGTGAGGGCTCGGCGGTCCCTCCTCCTGGTCCCCTTGTCCCCTAAGCATCCTGCCCCTGTCCCCACTCCTTGCTCCAGGGGTCTGTCCCCAGCATCCCCACCCCATGGGGTCAGCAGAAAAGGTCCCACCACCTCCTGAGCTCCAGACTTGCAGCCCCACAAGCTCTGATGTCCCTGTATGTCCCCTTCCAACCTCAGGCTATGATCTGAGGGGGACCGGAGCGGTGGCAGCTCAGGCCTCACCTCCACCAGCTGCATGAGATTCTCAAAGTAGACCTCCTCATCGATGCTCAGCTTGCTGGAGGAGTAGATGATGCGGTAGTGCTCCACCTTCCCCTCACAGCTCACACACAGAGTGTAGTCCCCGGGATAGTTGGTGCTCTCCCGCACCAGGAAAAGCCCCGTCTCGGGAGGGTACAGCAGCCGCTCCGCCTGCTCCCGCGTGATCTTCCCATGAAACCACCTGCAACAGAGCACGCAGGGCAGGTTAAGGGCTAGGGATGTCCTGGTTGGATCCCTGTGGGACTGTATTTGGGAGGGACAGTATATGGAGCAGCAGCTTCCATCCCTGCCTGCACGGAGACAGCTTGTCCACACTCCTCCTTGCTGTCCCCATCCACCCCATGACACAGCTCCTTCCATGGCATCATGCTCCCCTCCTCCTGGTCCCCAACCTGGGATTCAGGCCCTCTGCACACTCCTAGGAGCTTCCTCCTCCCAGCTCCCCCAGACTGGGAGTCACTGGCAGCTCTGGGATGCAGCAGGAATATCGAAACCATCCACCTATCTATCCATCTGCCTATCTCCCACCCCTCCTCTACAGACCCTGTTCCAACCTTCCTTCTTCCTCCCAGAAGCCTTTACAACCCCAACTTCAGGTAAAAAAACAGTTTGAAATGCAACCAAACAATCCATCACATTTGCAGCCATGCAGGCAGCTCCCAAGGCATTCAGAGCTCTCTGCAGCAGCAAATCCCAATCCCAAATCCAAGCTGTTGGGAAGCCTGAGCCCCCGCCTCTTATGCCTTCTGACCTTGCCAAGCCCCGTGAGGAATGTCACCTCTGCTGGGACACGGCTCTGAACACAGGGATGCTCCAGACCAAGCCATCTCCCCCAAAATTCACCTTGGCAGAGTCCCAGTTGGATACTCACGGCATGAGGCTGAGCTTGATCCCAGCTTTCACTCCTTCCCGCTTCTGGACGTAGTTAGCAGGGATGATGCCCTCCCGGCCCACCTTGTTCTTTGCCTTGTACCAGTTGGGATCCTGTGGGAACAGCAGGATGTCACAACAAGCCTGTGGCCTCAGGAGACAGCTACATCCCACCCAAGGAGCCCACAGGGGTGTCAGCACTGCCCTGGGGATTCCCCAAGCACCCTGGTATCCCCTTCCTGAACTGCAGGAAGGATGGGATGGGCAGGGGATCAGGGTCACTGCTGGAACCAGCAAAAACTCTGATGCTGCTGGCCCCACGGGGGTCACTGTGATCCCCCTCCCAGCCTGCTGGGCAACTTGGAGCTCCCCAAACCCACAGCCCCTCTTTTCCTTCCCCAGAGTCAAGCCCGGTGTCGCTTCCTCTCCCGTCTCTCCTCTACGTCCCAGGAGGCGCTTACATTTCGGAGAAACCTTAACTAACGAGGCCAGGAATTAATTAACCAAACATGTGGCCCGATTCCTGCCCAGCGGGACTGCCAGGACCAGGGGATCCCATTGGCACATGTCGTGGGATGGAGGAATGGCGTCCCATGGAAATCCTGGCATGGGGGGTGGCAGGGACACCTTACCTTGGTGACAGCAACAATGGTAAGGACATCTCCTTTGCTGAAGGGCAGGTCCTGCTCAGCGGTACCGTGGAAGTTGTACTTGGCGATACATTCTGTACCGGACGGCCAAACAGCCTGCCCGGGAAGAGGGAATGGCATCAGAGCCTTGGATGGGCACATCACCCAGCCCTGAGCCACCCCTGACCCTCAGGGACCCCCCTCACAAGCTCCCATCCCTCTGGTGCAAACCCAAACGGGATTTACTTAAACCAAGTTTCCCCATGTCCCTCCTGAGCACAGGGGCTGCTCCATCCCTGTCTGTCCTCATCCAGAGCTCACCTGCATCCCTGACATCTTCTCAGGAGGTTGGGGGGCGCGAATCTCACAGGGGGGACACGTCACTTGGTACCATGAGACCTGCACAGGGGGAAAGGATGACTGAGAACTGGGCATGACAGGGACAGACATGTAGGGAGGATGCAGAGGGAGCAGCCTCCCACTAAGGGATGCTTGCAAGCCACGTGAGCATCCCTTCTCCCGCCAAGAAGAGGTCCTGCCTGAGGTGCCGCTTCCAAAATATCCCCAAATAGAGGTGAAAGTGGGAGCTTCGGGTCTGTTCAGCCCCTGCAGTCGGAGACAGGACCAGCATGGAGCTGCTCACCCAGATTACGAGGTATTTACATGGATACAGCTTCTTAAGAGCAGAGTTTTTAAGTGCAGCATCTGCATCGAGTTAAAATACAGTACAATGTGGATGGATGGAGATGCCCAGGGAAGGGAGCCGGGATGATCTCCAGGAGCCCCATACCACTCCTCTCCCAGGCTATGCAGCCAGAGCCCCACTCTCTCTGGAGACCCATGTGTGGAAACAGCCAGCCCTGAGAGCTTCCAAGGCCCAGGATTTAAAAGAAATAAATGTATCTACTCCCTGCAGGATAAAAGCCACTGGGATCCTGGAACACAAGTGTTTCCGTCAGCTCCTAAATCCCAGGGGGATGCACTGAGCAGGGGTGCTGTGTTCCCCCTCGAGGCCCTAGGATGAGTGTGTGGGAGGGGAACAAGCCCGGCTTTATTCTCACCGCTCCAACCCCCGGGAAGGGATGAAGTCACTGGCCCTGGAATCAAACCAGGCTTTCTTGGGCCGGGGCACTGGGGTCATGCTGGGCTGGGGGCACAGAGGGGGATACGGGCAGAGCAACCCCCAAAACCCACCCAAATATTTATTAATTCATTGTATCAATTCAGGGTCATTGGCAGTCACTGCTTCCAGCCCTGCTGTCAGCAACTCAAAGTATTTTGGGAAGGAGGAAGTGAAACAAGGGGCAAGGCTGAGAGACAGGAGGAGGAAGAAGATAAGGGGCAGAACTGTGGGGAGGAAGAGCACGATGAGAACATGGCCCTGTTTCCACCACAGCCATGCCCAGAGCCTTCCGGAAAAGGCTTCATGCTGCCACCAACCAGCTCCTTCACCTTCCCCCAGGGCGGGGACATGACACAAATCGCTTTATTTTCGACATCAGAGAGGAGAAATCAAGTCCTGGATGCTCACCCTAAGGACAGAGTTCAGGGGTCTGAGGACAGAGCGCTGGGGTTTCCAGTGAGCCCATCACTGCAGAGTCAGGTGGGTTTTCTTCCCAGCCAGCTCTGGGGCTGCTGCTGAGGAAAAGCCTCTCGAGATGGCACCCAAACCCAACCTGATGGCACCTGTGAGCCTGGGGAGCCAGGATACAGCCGAGGGAAGAGCTGGGTGATGCTGGGCTGGGGAGCCCCGGCTGGGAGAGCAGCCCCTGAAATGGCTCCAGCTTCAACTCCCTGCCTTTCCAAGGTGACTTTTGATTAAAATTTGGATGGAACAAACATTTCAGCAAAGGAATCCCACCAGTTCGAAATGCAGCACAAGAAGAACAGGGAATACACTACACTCTCTCAGCCCATGGAGGGATTTGGCTGAAGTCTGGAAGGAGCTGGTTTAAGATGTGATGCCTCCGCATCTTAAAGGGAATTTCCCACTGCCGGGGCTACCAGCCCTGTTCCCCATCCAGCAGCTGGTGGGGACACTGAGCAGAAGCCAGTCCTGGGTGTTGCTCAAGGAGCAGCTCGTGCCCAAAGTGTTGAGTCAGCACTTCCCACCGTCCAGGCGTTATTTTAAATATCCAAAAATGAGCAGGATGGCGGTTTCATCCAAGGTGTGACTCCAGCTGAAAAATCCTGGCCAGAGCCAGGTCAGGTTATCAGGGAGCATTCCCTAGAAGGGATGCCCAGGGGTCCATCCCAGGACCACAGCCTACCTGCAGGTTGGAAAAGCCACTTTCCACCCTGCACAGGAGATGGATCTTCCCAATTCCAAGGCCGGTTGTTTGGTCTTTCAGCTCACGGATGTCACCAGCATTTGTATTTGACAAAAGCAGAGAGGATATAAAATTCATAGCCTGCCCTCACAAAGAGTATTATTTTCCCTGCTAAAGAGGAAAGTGCCCCAGCAAACCCCACCAAGAACACGCTCCAGCTGGTCCCAGCTTTTTTATCTTCTCAGATCATGGATATTCATGGCACCGGGCTGTGGTATTGTTATAAACACACACAATAAATTTGCTTTTCAGTTTTAAAGGGGGAGGTGGTTACAGCACCAGAGAGCTGCCCTTTTCAGAGCCCCAACGCCCATCACCCCGGCACGGACCTTCCTCCTCCCGAGCCTCATTTTGTTTTCAATTGTTACCTAATTTCTGCCTCAAAGCTGAGACTTTCCGGGGAGCAGAAGGAAACCACATGCCCCCGAGAGCCCCCAGCTCTGGGGCAGCTGCCACCAGGCCCCCCGAAGGCCTGTGGTGGCCTCATGTGACAGCCAGCAGTTCCTGCTGTGCACGTCACCCACGCCGGCCCCGACCTCGTGCCCGTGGCTGCTTCCGCCCGCCCCGTATTCCTGTGGGATGCTGGGCTGGGAGAAGGACGCGGTGAGGCTGGCAGAGTGGATCCAGAGCTTAAAAGCAGCAACCTCTGCCTTCCAGGAAAACACGGGCATTGCCCCTTCTTTCCTAAAGGAGGATGTGCAGCAGCACATAAAAGAAATTAATAATAATTAAAAAAAATTAGCCAGAGAGCAGCTCGACAGATTTGGCAGAGCCGAGTGCTGGGTTTGGTTATCCTCAGCCCTGACAGGCACGGGTTTGTTCCGTCTGGAAGCTCCCCATTCCCGAATCGGGGCTTGGGATGTGCTCAGGGAACCCACTCTCTGCCAAAATCCACATCCCCTTTTTCTCCCTCGAGCATCCTCTGAGCCAGTCAGTCCAGGAATCCCAGTGATGGATCTCATCCCAACGCTGCACCCTGAGGTTCATCCCCACTGCCGTCCCTCACAGTCCTGTTCCTGGATTTCCTTCCGGGAAGCCTGGCTCGGCAGCCAGGAGCAGGAAAAGGTAGGAAGGGCAGGTACAGTGAATACCTTTGCCATGCTAATAATCCAAAGGGCACCAGGGAAACGAACCAGGGAAACCTTTCCTGTCATTAACCACCAGCCAAAACTGTGTTGTGCCAGACCCACGGGCAGGCTGGGGGAGGAATTTGGGACTCCCAGAGTGAATCCCACCTGAAGAGCGTCATCACCATAAGACGGGGTGGGGGAAAGATGCTGCATTTCCATTTCAAACCCAATTGGGGGAACAGGAAGCACCTGTCCAGCACCAAGATGACTCTATTTAAAATAAAGTTTAGTTGTCAACGGTAGGAAACCTTCATTCCCTATGGAAACAGGCGCGAGGGTGCCATCTGCATCTGCCCCCTTCCGCTCATCCATCTCCCTCTGACCAAAACATCTCCCAGCGAAGTTCTTTAAACTCAAAAAAACCCCCCAAACCAACCCCAAACCAGACAACATCCTCCCTGCCTCTGAAAGATCTTATCGCCTGTTATTGCAATGAACACCCACGATTAGTCTAATCGAAAGAAAAACGTTCCTCCTTCATCTCACCCCTGAGCTCAGAGGGTTTCGGAGCTGTTACCCCAAACCAGCCTCAATTGGGTGCCCCACTGTGAAGAAGGGGAGGGCGTCTTCCTTTTTTTTTCAGGGATTTTAAAATTCTTTTAGAAGAGAAAGAGAAAATGGCTCTGGTCAGACCTGGGGGACAGTCAGAGGCAGGTGGAGGCCCGGAGAGAAGCTGCTCCCGGCCTTCCCACTGCAGAGAGGTTTTCCTGGTCCTCCTCTATCCTACAAAAACTTCAACGGGGTGATTTTCTGCCTACACAAATCAGCCCAGTATCCTGTTCCCAGGTCCTGGAGTGGTCAGGGCATCCCTGAGGATGTGCACAAGGCGTGGAGAGGAGCATGGAAGGTTTCTTTTTGGCAAACACTCACCCGAAACTGAAAAGGTGGGGGAAGGCAGCAGTTGCAGGGGAAAGTGCACCTCAAAACTCTCTGGGTTTGCAAGGGTTTCATCACTCCCATACCACTGATGCTCCATGACAGAGGATGGGGATGCTCCCAAAACCTTCTGCATCCCTCCATGAACCTCTCTGGCCACTCCTTGCCTTGCCAGGATGGGGCCGTGCTCTTGCTTGGGTCCATTGGGGATAAACCCCTGTCCCGGGAGGAAGGCTGCCATCCTCCTTCTCCCGCTCCCCAGCCAGCACACCTTTAATTTTTGGGTTTTTTTTGGACTTTCCCCCCGAATTTTGGGTTTTTTGGGACTTTTTTTTTTTTTTTGCCCGGCGGCACAGCCCCTTTCGCTCTCGCTGAACCAACGAGCAACAGCCGTGGCTATAAATAACCCGCCGCCCGCCTTATTGGCCCCAAAAAAAAAAAAAATCCCCAAATTTAAAAAAATTCAAACCAACAATGAACGCGGCTGCCAATCCCTTTTGACACCCGGGTCCCTCCTCCCATCTCAAAGCCCCCGCTCCCAAGGGCCTTTGTATGGGATGGGGATGGAGCGGGAGGAGGACTTGGTACCCCCGGCCGGGTTTGGGGTGCGGTGGCACCCCCGCCACGGGAAGGGATGCTGCGGGGGTCCCTCTCTCTCTCTCTCCCTGCAGGATAGGGAGGGGGGCGAGGTGTCCCCGGGGACCGCGGCGGGGCGGGAGCGGCTGCGCCGGGGTCACCGGGGGTCAGGCGGGGCCGGACCCCGCCCCCCACGCCCCATTGTCCGCGCCCCGCTCCCCCAGCCCGGCGCCCCCATCACTCACCTCCCTCCGGGCAGGGGCTCAGCCCGCCGCCGGCTGCTCCATGCGGCGCCACCGGGGCCTCCGGGCTCGGCTGGGCCGGCGG
Source organism: Pipra filicauda (assembly GCF_003945595.2). NCBI lineage: Eukaryota > Metazoa > Chordata > Aves > Passeriformes > Pipridae > Pipra > Pipra filicauda. The sequence continues at coordinate 341,306 of NW_024104118.1, read as the reverse complement.
GGGGGCGCGGGGGGGGCGGAAGGGGCGGGGGAAGCCGGAGCCGCCGCCGCCGCCGGAGCGCGGCGGGGCCCAGCGCGGTGCGGGGGCCGCGGGGTGCGGAGGTGCGGGGCGGGCGGGGGGTTCCGGGGCGGCGGGGCCGGAGGGGCGGACGGACGGACGGACGGACGGACGGACACAGGGAAGGAGGGAGGGAGGGAGCGGCGCCCGGAACCGGAGCGCCCCGAGCCGCACCGCGCATGCGCCGGGCGCACCGCGCCGGCAGCGGGGCGGGGGCACCGGGCGGCGCGCGGCGCCACCTGCCGGCGGTCGGAGGCACTGCCACCGGGAGGGAGGGAGGGACACCGGGAGGGAGGGAGGAACACCGGGAGGGAGGGAGGGACACCGGGAGGGAGGGAGGGACACCGGCACTGCCACCGGGAGGGAGGGAGGGACACCGGCACTGCCATCGGGAGGGAGTGACACCGGGAGGGAAGGAGGGACACCGGGAGGGAGTGCCACCAGCACTACCACCGGGAGTGCCACCGCCACCCGCACCGCCAGCGGCGGCCGGACCTGCAGCGGCAGCGGCACTGCCACCGGCACCAGTACCGGCACCCCTGCAGGCACCGGGACCGGTAGCGGGACCGACGCCGGCATCGGGAACGGCACCTGCACCGGGACCAGCAACGGAAGAGACAGCGGCAACGGGACCCGCGCCGGCAATGGGAACGACACCGGCGACGGCACTGGGAGCGGCACCGGGACCAGCACCGGCACTAGCACCGGAATTCACACCGGAGCGGCACCGGGACCAGCACCGGCACTAGCACCGGAATTCACACCGGAGCGGGAACGCCAACGACTCTGGGAGCGGGAGCGGCACCGGCAGCGGGACTGCCAGCGGCGCCCGCACGGGGACCGGTAACGGGACCCACATCGGCACCGGGAACGACACCGGCACCGCACCCGCACTGGCACCGGGACCGGCCCCTCCGTTCCTGCCCGGGCCGGGTGTGCTCGGTGTGTGCTCACATGGGCACAGAATAGTACTAAAATGATGTAAAATGCCAATAAAATAATAAAAATCATTAAAACCCAACAATAAATAACAATAAAATGGGCAAATAACAATTTATAACATATCGTTTGACTGAAGTAATAACTGTATTATACTACACTATGATATGAATAATATAATACCAGAACCAATCTATTATTCTGTGGTTCTACAAGATAATACAATAATATTAATAATAAAATAAGTTATAATATAATATAATAAAAGAAAAATTATAAAATGCACAAATAGGAAATTAACAATCTAATATACAGTATAACAATATGATGTGACATGATATGGTAATATTATGATATGAGATAACATAAGATAGTATAACATATATAATATAATATAGCATACTATACTATACTATACTATACTATAATATAATATAATATACTATACTATACTATACTATACTATACTATAATATAATATAATATAATATAATATAATAATTTCTGGATGATCTTTAAGATCCCTTCCAACCCAACTCACTCTCTGATTCTGTGTCTCAAGAAGATAACAATAATAATAATAATAATAATAAAGCAGTAAATAATGATAAATTGCTCAAATAACAAAGTAATAATATATAACATGGCATCACATAAAAATATCATAAAGCATAACATCATATAATGTCATATAACAACATGATGTGACATGATAATATAGAATAGAATTAATGGAATTAATAGAATTATTTGATGATCTTTAAGGTCCTTTCCAACCAGACCCATTCTCTGGTTTCATGGTTCTATAATATCAACAACAACAAAAAATAGTAATAAAAATGGTGATGATAATGGGGTGAGAGTGGGGGTCTGGCTGCAGCAAGGAGGGCAGAGAGCAGGGGTCTGTCTTGGGGTCTCCCCCACCATCTCCCACCCCTCACTGCAGCATCCCAGGGTCTACGGGGATGTCTGTTGGAGAGATGGCATCCCCTGCACTGCAGCCTGCAAACATCCCTTGGTCTGCTCCAGCAAGGGAACATGATGGAGAGAAGAATGGGAGGGGGGAAACAGCCTCTGGGTGTCCCATCACTTTTCCTTATCCACCACCTTGGGATGGTCAGGTATTGGCTCATCCCTGGGACATCCATGCCCTGGGAAGGGTGCAGGCCCATAGGTGTGTTCCTCACTGGAATGCCAGGGTGACACTGAGGTGTTTGTCACTTCCTGCCCCAGCACCAGCACCGGCACCATCACACACAGCGAAGCAGGAAGTCTGGGTACCGGCCTACCACCAGCTTTTGTCTGGCCCTCACTTCTCCCTGTCCCTCAGCATCCCAACCAGAATGTGATGGCATGGGAAGAGATTGTGGCCACTGGGAGTGACACCCCCATGGATGTATCTCCTGATGGAGGATGCAAAAAATAAGCTCGGAGCCCTGGTCCTGGATGGCTGGGAGGGAAGGATGATCTCCCTGGGATGAGGGGACTGGGAAGACGTGACAGAGGGAATGAAGGGACTGGGAAGAGTGATGGAGATGGATCTGAAGGGGAAAAAGGGACCCCAGGGGGGAGGGAAAGTCAGGGTCCAGAATCAGGGAGATCCCAGCAGCCAAGGGAGTAGGTTGCAAAGCCCAGCTCATTATTAGGAAGCACATCCTTGCTCCAACAGTATGCAGGAAAGAGCCAGGGACCTGCTGCTGGACTCAGGCATCCCTTCACAGCCCCAAGTTTCCCCGAGGGTCTGGTGGGTTCATTTGGCACCAGGGAGGTGTGGAAGGGGCTCGTCCTCGCCCAGCCTCCAGCAGAGCCGTGCTGGGAGGAACTGAAACCAGCTCGTGCACCAGAAATGCATTTGTGTTTGCAAGCCCAAACCCATCCACGCACGCATCAGTGCACCCACCCGGCCTTGCACACACTCCCACACTCCCCTGCACAGTCACAGGATGTTTTGTGTGACAGTTAACTAGAATTCCAGAAATATCCTTATCACAGCACCACTGGAGCCAGGAGTCTCCCCTCCCTGGGTCTGGGGAGCAGCACAAAGCTGATGGGTCTCAGCTCTTGGGTGAAAAGACCAGACATGAACCCAGCGTGGTGGGGAATTGTGCCCAGTCCCAGGTTTTCCCAGTTCATCAGGAAGAGATAGATCCTCCAACAAATGCACAGCAATGGTTACTCAGAGCTGCCACAGGAGTTTTTTCTCCCCCTGAAACTCCAAGACCATCAGCATTCCCAGGGATGGCTGGAAGGGTGATGGATGATATGGTGATGTGGCTGAGGCTGGTCCATGCAGGAGATACAGAGGGGAATCCTCCAGGCACAGCTGCTGCAATGCCCTGTCTGGAATTTTTCCCGGGACGGGTCTTGGTTTGAGGGTGTGATTCCCTGGTTGGAAGGGAAGGATGAATTTGGTCACGGCAGGCGAGGCATGGATGGCCATCTCCCTGCCTTGCACCAGGAGAGGGGGCCCTTCAGCCGGCTGAAATCAGTAGGAAAAGGGGAAATAAAAGAAAGGGGAAAAAATGCAACAGAGGAGGAGCCGACGGTGAAATCCCGACCGAGTGAAGGACGGGCAATTGCCTGCCCTGTCTCTGCCTCTTCTCTGCATCCCCCGGCTGGTGTAGTCCCTGCGGGGCGGTGGGTTTGGTGCCTTTGAGGGATTCTGGCAGCGCAGGCAGGATGAGAAGTGGTGGGCAGGGAAAGGGAAGGGCTGCTGCCTTGGATGTACGAGACAGCAAAGAATCCTCAGGTGGTGGCTGGGAACATCAGAGTAAAGTCAGCATGAAAGCTCCCAGCTCATTCCACCCTGGAGAATTCCTCTTCCAGCTGAAAAACCCCCAAAGTGAACCAGGTTTGGCTGGTTCTGCGGCTCCCAGAGCTCCCGGGGATGGTAAGGGATGCGGGATGCCCTGCAGGGTGGTCAGCCTCCTAGAAATCCCCCTCCCCAGATGTTCCTCCCCACAAAAAAAGTCCCATCGGGGTAAAACCCGTTGCTCCTCTCTGCCCAGCAGCCACAGGCACTGGCGGAGCTGGTGTGACAGGTGCCACGGGAGGGCGTTCATGTCCCAAATCCCAGCGGGAGGGGACAGTGAATTAGGATCCTGCTCCCTCCATCCCAAGACTGAATTCTCGGTGGGCTTCTCCCCCCATGCCAATCCCAAAACCCCCTTGGATGTGGAGAACAGCCTCATTTCAAGGGCTCATGGGAATGGGAAGCCTTTATTCCCGGGATGTTTTTAATCAAAGTCGAGCAGGTTGGGGATGCTGGCTCTCCCAGCACTGGGGATGTACAGGTGACTGCCAGCCCTGAGTGCATCCAATCTCCCCTTCTCCTTTTCCTTTCCCCCACGGAAAATCACGCCAGAGTGGGTGTACAGCCAGGTTTGAGGAGATTCCCGGGGGCCTGGAGCTTTTCCTGAGCAGCACTTTGCATGCAAGGGAGCAGTTATCTCTACATCTCTGCTGTTCCCTTCTCAACCTGGGAACAAACTCCATCCTTACCTGCCTTCACGTCCTCTGATTCACGGGTACCTTGTACCTCTAATGGCAAAGGGCAGTTGATCAACCCCAAAGCTGTCTCCTTTCCATGGGGAAGAGGGAGGGGAGGGATGAGAGGAGGAAGAAGGGTTCACACTGATTTGGGAGCCCCTGTAGCAGAGACATACAGCCCCTGAGCAGAGACATGTACCATGTTTAATGTGTCCAGCTCCACTGTCTTAAGCTCTGCTCCATCCACGGGTTCAACCTGGATGGAGCAGAGAACTAACATCTTCCCAAACACACCATGGAGGAAATTTCACCAGGGGAAGGCCCCACCAGCTCCAGCACCCCAGAAGCTTCTCATGAAGTCTGAGCAGAGATTTTTTTGCCCAAAAAAGGGTAATCAGAAACCAGTTCAAGGCATGGGAGATCCCAGCTCTGTCCCAGTGGAGATGCAATGAGAAAGATGGTGTTGGGGGGTTTTCCTCTGTCACCAGTGTTGGAGACAAGCAGCAAAAGCAAGACACACAAGCATTAATCCCCATGGGGAGATGATTCCTGATAACAGATCTGAAACAGCCAAAGGAAAGAAATTAGAAATGCAGCATTCATTTTTAATCAGGAGGGTCATTAATGTTGGAGCAACTCCTCTCTTCCTTCCATCCACGAGGAAGAGTCACAAAGTGGTATATCTGGCCCATTTTGGGGCTGGAGACAGGCTTTCCCAGGGAGGAGATGCCACCAACCTGAATGCTGGTATCAGGCAGGTGTCTGAGCTTGAGGGAGAAGATGTGTGCCTGCCTGGACTTTTTCCTGTGGGAATGAGGGTGCTGGGAGCATTGCTCCCCTTTGAAAGAGGAGCTGGAGCCCTGTTGCCATAACTGATCTCATGACTCATTTTAAAACCTACCATAAAAGTAATTGACCATGGAGTGATCAAAGCTCCCCTGGCTTATCACTGCCCCCAATTCCAGTAAAGGAATTGTGGCACTTGCAGGCTACCCAGGGAGTAATTGGAGGGCTTAATTGAGGAAGGTTGTTAGGGGCAAGCAAAGATAGGGGAGATGGGGTCCCTTACTTACTATGAGCAACTGAGGCTTTCACGGCAGTGATGATGAATAGGGGAGGTTTAGGTTGGATGTTAGGAAAAGTTTCTTCCCCCAGAGGGTGGTCAGGCACTGGAACAGGCTCCCCAGGGCAGTGGTCATGGCCCCAAGCCTGCCAGAACTCAAGGATCCTTTGGACAATGCTCTCAGGCACATGATGGGATTCTTGGGGTTGTCTTGTGCAGGACCAGGAGTTGGACTCAATGATCCTTGTGGGTCCCTCCCAACTCAGGAGATTCTATTCTATTATATTGTGAACGCCAGCAGGAAAACTGGGACCCACCTGCAGTCACTGGGCTGTTGGATGAGATGTCCAAGAGATATCAGACCAAGGTCCCAGGGGTTCCTCCTGCCTGTGCAAGGTGCTTGGAGAGGTCTTCCACAGCAACATGGGATGTCTCCATTGACATAAAGAGAGGGAGAGGTGCTAAATGTAGATGGGGTGTTATAAAGTGGATTGTTTCAGCTCTGACACCGTGAAGAGAAAGGGCTGTGTGGGGAAGGGTAATTGCCTGCCCATTTCTCTCCCCTCGGGCCTCTTCCCTTCCCCTTCCCCCATCCTGATGCAGGAGTGACTTAATCAACCCTTGATAAATGTATCTTGGGGAGACCTTCTACCAGCAAGAGGCTGTTCCACCCCACTAATGTTAATATTAAGCTGCTTATCTGCCCCAGGGCTATAAAACCCTCATCTCCAAAGGGGGGAAAAAATTTCCCACTGTTATTTATATCTGCTCTTGCTTATTGCAGCCTTATCAGCAAACCCAGCCAGCCTTCAGGGCAAGAGAGTCACGCAATGGCTCCAGCAAACGAGGCCTGTGGTCCCACACCAGGACCAGCATTGCACGTTCCCACTGCAGTGGAGTCATCGGGCCAAGTCCCTGAGAGCCTCTCCACCTCACAGGGATGGCATGGCACACTGCTGATGAGTCCCTGGCAGTCCCACTGCTCTTCTGAGTCCCCAGATTAGGCACTGAGATTCACCTCCAGGATGGTCCCACCTTCTGCTGCAGTAGGTGAATGCTGGTTTTGGGATGTCCCTTGTGGAAAGTGGGTTTGTGACTCCATTGCCTTGACCTGCTGTCCTTGTCATAGGTAGTGGAGATGTCATTTGGCTGGTGGACCTCCAGCATCCTTCTACTTTTCTTCTGAGGCCTCTGATAGCCTGCAGCACAAACTGTGCTTTGGACCTCCCTGTCCTCACCCTTGCTTCTCCTACAATATTGGCACGATGACTTCAAGTGGTGAAGACAAAGCTGGTGTGACACAGAGTGAAGCTGCTTGTGCTGGTTCAATGAATTCACGGGGCTCTGTGGCTGCCTCACATCAGTGTTTCACCACAAACTGGTGACCAAGCAGGACCCAGACATGCAGAGTTACTCCTTTTCACTCAGGCTTGCTTAGCGGGCCTGAACAAGCTGAAGTCTTGGGCAACTGGCTTCTCTGTTTTCTTCCCCAACATGCTTTCATTTCTGCCTCTTCTTGGAAGTTTTTGTGCAATATGTGGTGAGTGATCAGTATTTGGACATCAAAGGAGCTCTCACTGGTCAGGGTCTGGGGCTCTGAACGCAAATGCCTCCCACAGAAATGAGTTTAGGAGCAGAGTGTGTTGCACTGGATGGTTGTACTTGTTCCCATATTGTTGCTTGCCAGGTAGTGGGTTGGCTAAGGTGGCTTTGCGTGCAAGTTGGAGAAATGGAGGCACCTGGCTCTGCTGGCATGGGTTGACTCGCAGCCAATGTAAACTTTTGGGTTTGAGTTGGAGGAATTCCTGTTCTCATTCTCTTCCTGCTGTGAAAACACCCTTACTCCAGTCTAGAACACCAGCAGCTTCTTTTTTAGCAAGGGGTGAAGGTGTCCTTCCTTGTGTCCTTCAGGGCCAGCAGTGACCATGGCAAAAGAGGTGGCTAAAGCCTCAAGTTGCACCATGGGAGATTTGGACTGGATGTTGAAAAAAATTTCTTCACCAAAAAGGTGGTCAGACCCTGGCACAGCTGCCCAGGGCACTGGTGGAGTCACCATCCCTGGAGGGATTCCAAAGACATGTGGATGTGGCACTTGGGGACATGGGTTAGTGGTGGCCTTGGCAGTGCTGGGTTAATGGTTGGACTTGATATTAAAGTCTCTTCCAACCTAAACAATTCTATAATTCTATGCTTCTTAAACACTAAGAGGAGGCTGTGGAATTATGGCATGGGTTGGCCGTCCTTCAACTCTCAACAAGCAATTCTAAAAGGTTACAGTCTAAGATTAGATGTGATGGAATGAGCAACACTTAGTGGAATATGCAACACTAGAAACGCTGGAAAAAGAAAAAGGCGAGAAATGTTACAAAGTGAACCAGATAAAACAGGAGTTTCAATAGTTTCAGTTTATTACATCATCCTGTACAGTTGTGCCAGACCCAGCTCTGCCGCAAGGACACTCATGTCTTTGCCCCCTGGTGATGTCTGGTCCCACTGCTCAGTTTCTGCTCTTCATGGGGAAGCGCTGCTTGACCTGGAAGTGCTCACACCTTTTGTGCTTCAGGCTCAATCCAAAAATTGGAGTCATGTCCACCTTCTTGCCATCGCAGACACTGAACTCCAGCTGCTGGAGCAAGGTGGACAGGAACAGGAAGACCTCCCACCTGGCAATGGTTTCCCCAGGGCACCTCCTTTTCCCCAGGCCAAAAACCAGCACCTTCTCCCCCTCTTCTTTGTTCACTTTGGTTCCATCAGCACTGAGAAAACGCTCTGGGTTGAAGGTTTCTGGATCCTTCCAAAGTTTCCTGGAAGGGAAAACATCAGATGTTGAGATGGTTTCTCCTGGCCACAGGTGTAGGTGGGACACTGGAAGGCGGGAACTGCCAAGAAGAACATCCCTAAATTAAGTAGGTCCCTCACCAGCTCCCTTTTCTCTTTGAGAAGGTTGACCCCACTCCTGCCCAGGAAGAAAACTGTGCAGGAAGGGTCCTGTTTGTAAACTGAGGAGGCTTTCTGCCTCACAGGGTACTTACTCATCATGATTCACTTGCCACTGGTTGATAAACACGCAGCGGTCCTTTGGGATGTAGTAGCCATTCAACACCGTGTCCTTAGTCGTGCTGGGGAGAGAAAAGACGGAGAGTTTGGGAAACCAGAAGATTCTTCTGCATCCTCAGGGGACTGTTAGTTTGCTCCTGATGGTGCTGAAGGAAGGATGTGTCCCAGAGGGATGGTTTTGTGAGGTGCAGTTGTGCTCCCATGGGCCATAACAAAATGCCTCAAGACCACCTCGTCCCTAGGCCTCCTCTGCAAGCTCAGCCCCTACCTGTGTGGGATGGTGAAGGGCAGGAAGGAAGAGTGCCTGAACACCTCCAGGATAAAGGCTTCTGTGTAGGGCAGCGTGCCCCGGTCCGACAGCCGTGGTCTCCTCTCCCGGCCGATGGTCTGGTCTGCAGGAGACAGAGCAGAGGGAGTGGGTTGGGGGTCAGCCCAGTCCAGACAGGTTTTAGCCGTGGAGGATGGGGGTTCATGGACTTACCCAGTTCTTTCTGGATCCTCTTCTGGATGTCAGGGTACGTCACAAGATACAAGAGGCTCCAGGATAAGGCAGTTGTCACTGTGTCGAAGCCTGGGCAAAGGGGAAGGCATGGGGATGAGGTCTGAACAATACCTATCTCCACTTGCAGGCTAACCATCACACGGAGCAGTCTGGGATGGCTAAGAAGGCAGAGGATGTCCTGGACACACAGCAAGACTTGGGGTTTTATTCTATCACAGAAAACCTTGCTAAAATATCCTGCTCTCTCATCTTGTTTCACTCCTGGGTTGTGTCAGGTTTGTATAACTTCTCTGGCATCAGGGGAGTTTCCACAGAGTAACTCAAAGGTGAATCAGTCCAGAGACATTTCTCTCAACCAGAAAAAGTCACCCTGGCTTGCGAACCTCAACTGAGCTATAAGCCATGCCCTTTGCTTGTCCCTGAAGCCTTTTTCCAGGGCTAATTTCTCAAACTGGTCTCTAGAGGTATCCCTAGAAGGTCCAGGAAGACCAATGAGCAGGAGAGTAAGTGCTTAGACACAAGCTGGGTGCCTGGTGCTGGACAAAGATAGATCAGACAGAGATATAACAGGAAGGGTCTGAGGAGCTGAGGGGCTGGTGGGAGGAGGCACCTGCTCCAAAGATGTCATTCACGAGGTTGACGATCTTCTCCTTAGGGATCTGCGTGGCAGTGTTTGTTTCCACTTTTTTCTCCAGGCACTGCTCAATGAGGGAGTCGGTGATATCTCGGATGTTGTTCTGTGAGGAAGAGGAGACAACCTCAATGCAGCAGAATTGGCAGAGGAATGGGTGTTCCTGAGCGACCCCACCTGACGCTGGGGAAGCCCAGGGTAATATGAGCATGCTCCATTTCCCATGGCACCTATGAAGACAAAGAGATGGTTCTCCAGGGAACCTGAGGCACAGATCAGATGTTCAACCAACAGACTGGCCCTATCACACAGGGAATGGAGGAGAAGCTGGGAAGCTCATGAAGCTATGTCAGGGAAGGTTTAGGTTGGGTGTTAGGATAAGGTTCTTCATCCAGAGGGTGGTCAGGCACCAGAACCGGCTCCCCAGGACAGTGGTCACTGCCCTAAGCCTGCCAGAGCTCAAGGATCCTTTGGACAATGCTCTCTGGCACATGGTGGGATTTCTGGGGGGTGTCCTGTCTCCACCTAAGAGCTGGACTTGATGATCTTTGTGGGTCCCTTCCAACTTCAGGAGATTCCATGATTCTATGATATTCTATGATTCTATGAGAAGGAGGACTGGAGAGAGAGACAATACCCATTGCTTCTTGGCTGCAAGAAGAAAAGCTACTCGCTAGAGAGAGGAGGAGAGCAGGGACACACTGCTGGTGCAGAAAGTTCTGCAGGCTCTTACCTCATCATAGGTCTCGTAATGTTCTTTGACTATCTTCTGGAGGAAGCTGAGGAAGGACTTGTTGAAATCTATAAATGCTTTCATGCTGCGGCTGGGAAGGTACCGGAGCAGGGGGATGAAGTCAGCAGGGTAGCCAGCACCAGCCACGTTATTAAACTGCTCAGCTGAATTCACCACGCTGAGCAGCTCCTGGTCATTGTGCTCGTAGCGTTTGCCAAAGCACATGGCACAGACGACATTGGCCACCGAGACCACCAGGTACTGGTTAAGTTCAAAGCTCTTCTCCTCCTTCATCAGCTGCAGGAACTTGGTGACCAGGTACTCAGCCTCCTTGGAGACGTGCTCCTCCAGCAGGCAGGTGGAGGAGGACGTGGGGCTGGGGGCAATGGAGAAGGTCTTCAGGGCATTCTGGGCCAGCTTCCTGCGGGCTTTCCACACCTCCCCAGAGTCGGGGCTGAAGGCCATGCTCTGCCCATCTGCAACATAGCGGAAGCTGTGGAGGTCGGGGCGCCCCAGGAAGTCCTCTCCTTGCTTCACCAGGGCTTGCTTGATGGTCTCCAGCCCACTCAGCACCAGCACGGGCCGCATGCCAATCCTCACCTCCATCACATCCCCGTACTTCTGGCTCAGCTTGGTCAGGGCCAGGTGCGTGTCCTTCCGCAGCTCCAGCACATTCCCGAGGATGGGATAGCCCCTGGGTCCCGGTGGGCTCTTCAGCCCCTTGGGTATGTGCTGCTGGAGGGACTGCAGGAGCAGGAAGACCAGGCAGAAGACAGCAGCCACAAGGAGCACCTCAGTGGCTGAGATGGCACCTTGGCTCCCCACCGGCAACATCGCAGCCTTTGTCATTGCTGCCAGCAGGTAGAAACCCTAAAGAAGTGAACCAGAGTGTGGGCAAGGGCTGGCATCAGCAAAGGGCTGAGTTCTGTGGGTGTTCCTGCTGCTGAGACAGGGCACCGAGAGCCCTGAAACAGCTCAGGGCGATGGACCTGCCCGTGCAGCACTGGGGGTTTCAAGGGGCAGAAGTTGGAGACCCATACAGACTCCAAACTCAGTCACCCATCTCTAAAAGGGGGACCTCAACCCCCCAGAGTGACACCCCTTCCCCTGCAGAAGACCTCAGCACTCACTGGCACAGCCATGGCTCCTGCCCAGGGGAGACTGTCTTTTAAGGAGGCACAGAAAACTGCAGCTCAACAAAGCATAGGGAAGCAGGAGGAGAAGAACAGCAGCTCCTCAGTGAATATGACCCCAGGACCACCAAATCCATGAGGAGTTATAGCCAGCAGGCTGGATCTGCTGAGTGGCCACACCAGCGTGTGGGGTCATGGGGAATGGAGAGGCCACAGGGCTGCTCTGTGGGAACACACAGCTCACTGAGTGAGCAGGGACGGGAGTGGAGACCCAAATATGACCTTCCCAGTCCTATATCCACATTCAAACCCATACGCACACGTTGTCTCCTACCTGCGGGTCCTTGGGCTTGTTCTACTGTGCAGGGCTCCCAGCAGAGATAGAAGAGGGTGTCCAGCAGCTGCCTGCCCTGGGGAGCAGCGGGGATCCTCCTCTGCCTCCTGAACCTTCTCCTCCTGCCACCTGGAAGACCATGACTCTTTAAGAGCTCCCCTCATTGCGTAACTGGGTGTGTGACCAGAGGAATATGACACAAAAGCCCTTGAAAATAGCTACCCATTAACAAAGGAGGCTGAACTCTGCTGGAGCCACCCCAAGAAGTCAGGGAAGAGCCTTCCTCCCCTCCAACAGGCCCTGGGGGGCATGAATGGTGACTTCTCCTCCTGCACAGAGCATGTCCCTGCACTAGAGTCTGGGATGGGAAGGCAGAAGGGGGGCTCTAGGACAGGGAATAAGAAGGGGTCCCTAAGCCCTACCCTGGGGAAGATGGAGGATGTGCTCTCAGCATCGCTTCCCTGTGGGGTGTGGGTTCCAGCATTTCCCCAAAAACCTTCTCTGGGCTGACCAGACTGTTCCCAGCACCCAGAGAGGCTGTCACCTCCATGGCCACTCTGGAGGTGCTGGGAGCTTCAGGCTGTGAGTGAGGGGATGCATTTGTGGCAAGGCATCTGCATCCACAGCCCTCTCCATCCCTGGGGAAACATCTGGTGGGCCTCCATGTCCTAGGACTGGTGGTGGCAGGATCATCTGGGCCAGCAGCAGAGCCAGGCCCAGGTTAACGATTGCCCAGGTTTGCGTGAGAAGGCAGCTGGCTCGCTTCCCCTGGCTCCTCCGGGGCAAACAGGCAGTGAGGAGGAGGAGTGGCAGGGCAGAGGGGAGGAGGTGAGCTGGAGAGATAGGAGAGGTGAAGAGGCAGCACAGGGCAAGGCCGAGGCAGTTCATCCCCCCCCAAAACAGCGTGACACTCGTCAGGAAATGTTTGAGCCAGAAGGGCTGCTCCTCGAGCTGGGGCAAAATTCAGGGGAATTTGGGAAGTGCAACTGGGATGAGCAGGAATGAGGCAGAGCTTTGAGGTTTGGCCCGAAGTTTCACTCCATCTTCGAAAATTCCAGTGGGAATTTGGCCCAGGTAAAAGCTGAGCTAATATTTAATAAAGGCTTTCAACACCCGGTTTAATCAGACTCATTAATAGCAATGACGCCGTTCTTTAATGATTGGCAAGAACAGTTACAAAACCCTGGCTGCTAATATTCCTGTTGATAATTCCCAGGAATGTCGCAGCCCTCCCAGCCCTGGCTTCACTGGTGAGGAGGACCCTTGGGAATGCTTCTGGGGAGGCAGGTTGCAGCTTTGCAGGAGCAGTGCTTGTCTGGCAGGCTGGATCCAGTCAGTGTCTCCCAATCCTGTGGATCTACCTGGATCCATTGCATGGGGTTGGGCAGGTAGAGGGCTTAGCGACCTCCCCCTCCCCTGGCAGCATTTCAGACCTTGGTGGCTTTGTGCTGATGGGGAACTCACCCCCGCCTCTCCTGATCCATCATATCCCAAACTTCAGGAGAAGCTGGGGAGGGTCCTGGGGCCAAACCAGGAATCCCCAAGGCATTCCCTGGGACCCACCTGCCCTCTTCCACTCCTTCCCAGCCCTCCCCGGCTCCTCTGTGCTGGTTGCCAAGCCCTGCGAGGGCAGGGTGCATTCTGTTGAGAACAGTGTTAAGAGCTGCTGCCTTGTATGCCAGGCAGCCTCACCCCCCAAAAACACATCCTCACCCCCAGCCACCACCCCCCGTTGAGCCCTTGGATCCCTGGAACTGTCTGTGAAGCAGTCGGGGCAATGCTGCCAGCCCCCTGCCTTTGGTGGGTCTTGTACCACACTTCCCTCCGTGGGTCACCATCCCATGGGATTGGTCATGCCAGCGTGTGCGTGCGAGGACAGACGTGAGCAGGAGGGTGACGGTGCCTGCAGGCATGTGCACACGTGGCAGGGCGTGTGCGTGCACGAGCACGTGCACATGCAGGAGGGTTATGGGTCTGTAAGGAGCATAAAGGGTGTTTGCATCCCTGAGTGTGTCCACACAGACGGATGCGCGCCGGCTCTGTGTGTGCAAGGTTTGTGTGCGGTCTGTCTGCGCAGAGACACACCTGCACAGGTGCACAGGTACATGGGGTGGACACTCACACCTGCATGGGAAGGACGTGGGTACAGCCAGGAGCCATGGGTGAGGGTGCCCCCGCATGTTGGATGAGGCGCCGCAGTGCTGGAGACGTCCCCACCTGGGGTTTATGAGTGTCCCGAGCCATGGGAACAGTTGTGGTCATGCCCCACAGTGTGCTCCTGGGGGTCAGAGCACTGTTCAGTGTCCCCTGACTGTCCCAGAAGGGGACATTTTAGTGGCACAACTAAAACCTCTCCTCTTTGCAGGGTGGGAAAACACTCTCTATCCCACCCCTTATGGCTGGAAAGGGCTGGGATGACTGCGGCTGTTTGAGAGGGACACAAGTGACAAGGGGGCTGCTGTCCCCTTGCAGGTGACGCAGGGATGCACCCCTGCTGACCCCGATGATGTACCCAGTGCTGGGGACCCTCTACCCCCCCAACACCCAGACAGCCGGGGGGGAGCTGATCCTGAGCTGATCCTGAGCTGATTCTGAGCTCCTCTGGCGCCACCCTGACCCCGGGCCAGGCTGCTGGACGTGGGGCCACCGCCCTGGTCCTTTAAAAGCCATTTCCCCCCCACCCACCCGTAGCGTGACTGCGAGTGACCAGGGCAGCCCTCCCGGGTCTGGCCAGAGCCCCTTCGCACGCGATGTCCCTAACGCCACCTCTGGGACCCCCCGGCAGGGTGGGACACCCCTCGCATATCTCCCATCTCGTTGCAGCTGGGCTGGGAACAAGGATGTGGGAGGAGGGGGGGGAGATTTAGGTTGCGGGCTGGTCCCTCTTGTCCACCCTGAAGGGCAGATCCTGGCCTGTCGCTCCCGGGGATGGAGGCTGCAACCTCTGCCTGAGACCCCCTTTGGACCCCCGAGCATCCCCCGCGACGTGACTCCCCTCCCTCCGGCTGCACCCTCTGCCCCATCCCAGCCCCACCTTGCCCCCTGGGTCGCTCTGCCAGCAGGGGACAGAGGTGACAAAGGGCACGGCGGCTTCTCACGCGAACCTGGACAATCTTTAACCGGGCCGGGGCAGTCGGGGCCGTGACCCCCGGGGCGGCATCGCCGCCTCTTCCGTGCGTGGACCCGATGGGGCTGTGGAGAGGTCCCGCAGCGTGGGGTGGGGGGAGACGCACGGAGCCGGTAACCCCCGCTTCTGCTTTACTGGGAACACCGGCGGCGGGATGAGCAAAGCCCCCGCGGAGGGGTGTGATCACTTAAGCCCCGCGGCGAGGGGTCTACGCTCATCCCTCCGTGTTCGCGGAGCCCCGTGGAGGGGTGAATACCCCAATCCCACCCGCTCCTGCCCCGCACCTCGCGTTCCGGGGCGGTTTTCCCACGCTCCCGCTCTCCCCACGGCTCCGGACACCGGGGATACCCCGGGGCTGCCCCGGGGCTGCGGGCACCGAGGCAGGGGGCGTGAGTGCGTGTGTATGGAACCCTGCGGGTCCTGGGGGACGAGGGGAGCCGGGGCGTCCCCCGGCGGGGTCGTGGGGAGCCGCGGGGCGCGGGACCGGCGCCTTTAAGATCCTGCCGGTAGCGTGACTGGAGTGACCGGGGCGGTGCGGGTTTGCCCAAACATCCCGCCCGCTTCGCACGCGATGCCCGCCCCGGGTTGGAACCCACGGGCGGCACCGACACCCCTCCACCCCCCACCCCCACGCCACGACCCGTTGGGACCCTTCCTCCCTCCCTGCTCCTCCCCGCGCCGACCTCCCAGCCTCCCCTCCAGGGATGCAAGGAGGAGCGGGGATCCCGCATCCCACGCGTGGGGGAAACCCCCGGGGAGGGACAGGGGGCAGTGGGGGGGTCCGGGGAGTTCTTGGGGAGTTGGGGGTCACGTGACGGGAGGCGGCCGGACCAATCAGAGCTTGGGGCGATGCATATAAAGCAGGAGCCGGAGGGAGCGGGCACCTGCCGCGGGATCGGGCCCCTTCGCCGCCCCGCTCCGCACCGAGGTGAGTACCCGGAGAGCCCTGACTAACGATGGAGAGGTGTCGGGGGGCCTCCTCCAGCTTCCCCAAGGCACCCCCACGTGATGGACAGCCCCGACGTGGGCTGTCCCCACTTTCCGACTCCCCAAATCTCCCGCAGCATCCTTCCCCCACCTATCCGTAGGTGGTTTCTTGAGGGTCCTGGAAGTAATTCTCCTCTCACGGGTCTTTCCGCTGCCGTGGGCTGGGAGGGGGGTCTCAGTTAGGCTGCACCCACTGCAGTGCAGGGGCCCCAACAGCCCCCCAGAATCATCACTCCACTGGTGTCCCGTGGGGTGCCAAACCCTAGGGGAGGTGGGATTTTACACTCAGCCTCTTCCCACACCTGCTCGGGGTTTTCTGAAGGATTTAGTCCTGCGAGGACCTCGGTGTTGGACTCGACGATCCTTATGGGTCCCTTTCAACTTGAGATATTCTATGATTCCATCATTTCCAACAGAGCTGGGAGCAGGGTACACTCATCCTGCCGCCCCCCGCCCCCGGCTACAGCCGTGGTGATCTTTTGTGGCCATCAGACTTCGGGATGGTTCCTGGCAATGCTGTGATTAGTTTGCTGGCAAGCAGAGGCTAGGATGACTCAAATCAGGATCATCTCTCCTCTAGTCAAGCGGTCTGTAAAACACTTTGCAGGAGAAAAGAGAGGTCCTGTGATTAAGAGAGCACCTTTACTTCCCTGGCACGAAGAGGAAAAAGCTGTGCACCTATTCCTCCCACTCCTGGCTAACAAAAAACCTGCTTTTTAGTGCAAGGGGTTTCCTAAAGGGCAGAAAATTGCAGCACCTGTGGATCAGAAGTGAAGCCCACCTCTCCTGCCCACAGTCCTGCGCAGGCACTGCTAAATGTGCCTGAACCTGGAGGTGCTCCATGGACCTGCCCCTCTTTGGTTTATTACTAAAGATTCTGCATGCCAGTCTAAAGGTCTTCTCTGGGGGAAGGGGTGTCACTGAAGGTTCTGATGGGCTGAGGTCCCCCTTTTAGAGATGGGTGACTGAGTTTGGAGTCTTTACAGGTCTCCAACTTCTGCCTCTTGAAACCCCCAGTGCTGCACGGGCAGGTCCATCGCCCTGAGCTGTTTCAGGGCTCTCGGTGCCCTGTCTCAGCATCAGGAACACCCACAGAACTCAGCTCTTTCCTGATGCCAGCCCTTGCCCACACTCTGGTTCACTTCTTTAGGGTTTCTACCTGCTGGCAGCAATGACAAAGGCTGCGATGTTGCTGGTGGGGAGCCAAGGTGCCATCTCAGCCACTGAGGTGCTCCTTGTGGCTGCTGTCTTCTGCCTGGTCTTCCTGCTCCTGCAATCCCTTCAGCAGCACATACCCAAGGGGCTGAAGAGCCCACCGGGACCCAGGGGCTATCCCATCCTTGGGAATGTGCTGGAGCTGCGGAAGGACACGCACCTGGCCCTGACCAAGCTGAGCCAGAAGTACGGGGATGTGATGGAGGTGAGGATTGGCATGCGGCCCGTGCTGGTGCTGAGTGGGCTGGAGACCATCAAGCAAGCCCTGGTGAAGCAAGGAGAGGACTTCCTGGGGCGCCCTGACCTCCAGAGCTTCCAGTACATTTCGAATGGGCAGAGCCTGGCCTTCAGCCCCGACTCTGGGGAGGTGTGGAAAGCCCGCAGGAAGCTGGCCCAGAATGCCCTGAAGACCTTCTCCATTGCCCCCAGCCCCACGTCCTCCTCCACCTGCCTGCTGGAGGAGCACGTCTCCAAGGAGGCTGAGTACCTGGTCACCAAGTTCCTGCAGCTGATGAAGGAGGAGAAGAGCTTTGACCTTAACCAGTACCTGGTGGTCTCGGTGGCCAATGTCATCTGTGCCATGTGCTTTGGCAAGCGCTACGATCACAATGACCAGGAGCTGCTCAGCGTGGTGAACCTAGGCAATGAATTTGGGGATGTGGCTGGTGCTGGCCACCCTGCTGACTTCATCCCCCTGCTCCGGTACCTTCCCAGCCGCACCATGGAGCTCTTTAAGGACATCAACAGGCGATTCAACATCTTTGTGCAAAAAATTGTGCAGGAGCATTACACCAGCTTTGATAAGGTAAGAGCTTGGGTGCCCTTTGATGTGGGTGGAGATGCTTACAACTGCCAGAGATGCTGCCTGGCAAGGTGGGGAAGAGGGTACACCCTCGTCCTCCCACCTTGCCCAGGAAAGCTCCTTGGAGCACTCTCATCTGCTCTCTGGGAGCCAGCACTAGTTGGGGGATGTTTCCCCATCCCTGTGTGTCTGTGATGTTCCTGACCCACCAGCTCTTCCCCAGGAGCACATCCGGGACATCACGGACTCGCTGATTGAGCACTGCCAGGAGAAGAGTGTTGGGGAGGATACCCACGTTCAGCTCTCCAATGAGAAGATAATCCACATTGTCAACGACCTATTTGGGGCAGGTGAGAATGTTTCTGAGAGTAAAGCCATGGTGCTGAAGGCAGAAGCTGGAGGTGAAGCTGTTGGGGTGAGACCTTGGTCACGTTTGGGTGTGTGGAGCTGCTGTTGATCTCTTGGGTGCATCCCTTAGCAGTGGCCAGAGCTTTTCAGTGACAGCTGATGGGGAAATCACTCTATGGCAAACATCTGGAGTGGTGGGATCTGTAACTCCCACTTATGTGTCCTCTTCTGATAACTAAATGCCTTTTCCATGTCCATCCAGGCTTTGACACTGTGTCCACTGCCTTATCCTGGAGCCTCATGTATGTTGCCTTGTACCCCAACATCCAGAAGAAGATCCAGGAAGAACTAGGTGAGTCCACTAACCACCTTCCTCTGGGTCCAAAACCTCTCTGGTCAGCACTGACCCTAAACCTCTTCCTCTACTCCACCTCCCACAGACCAGACCATCGGCCGGGAGAGGAGACCGCGGCTGTCGGACCGGGGCACGCTGCCCTACACAGAGGCCTTTATCCTGGAGATGTTCAGGCACTCCTCCTTCCTGCCCTTCACCATCCCACACAGGTATGGTCTGGAGTGGCTGACACCTTTTTTGGGGTTTTTTTTTTTGGAGGTTCCATTTAGGCAGAAAATTGCCTGGGAATTGATTCCTGCTAGGGGGAAATATTCCCGCTTGCTGCCGTTCTGGGGTTGAATCCTTTGCTTTGAGGGTAGTTTCACTCCAAAATCTTTGCTAGCAGAGGGATGGTGGACACCCCTGGCTTTATAATTCCCTCCTACCTTGGGAGAGAACACATCCCAACCCATGTGGCATGAGTTGTGAAATGAAACTGGAATTTTTCTGCTTGAGGAGAGTATGACCAAGACTATTGAATCACCCAAATACAATCTGTGGTATTTTCTAGCCAATCCTAAGAGCAAAAATAGAGTATTGAAGGACTTGCTAGGCTTTGATTTGTCATGAAGCTGTGGGTCTCCTCTAACTTATCTTCCCACCCGTGTTTCCTTCAGCACAACAAAAGCGACGGTGCTGAACGGATACTACATCCCAAAGAACACCTGTGTGTTTATCAACCAGTGGCAAGTGAATCATGATGAGTGAGTATTCCAAACCCCCTGTGTTTATCTGGGCTGCCATGGGCTTGCTTGGTGTTAAGATCACTCTAATCCTTGTACCAAAAGATGAATGGATCATGAAGGAAAAGGCAGATTGAACCAAAAATCATGTGGATTTGATGCTGAGCCCAGCCTTGGTTCTCCTGGGCGTGGTGCTGGTCCAGGTTCCGCAGCTCCCCAACTCCAGGGCTTACCCAATTTATGTGGTGATGCCCTCGATGCACAGGGTGAGGGCTAGAAGCTCAGGCTACTGGATAATCAGGAATCAGTAGATCCTCCTGCCAAGCAGATCTTGTGATCTGGGTTGATGGCTCAATAGGAATGGCCTGATTCCCTCTTTAAGGGAGAAGAATGTCGTGACGTGACTCTCAGTAAACTCGATAGGCTCGTGTTGCCATTGCTGATAACCAGTTTTGGGAATGAAAGGGGTCTGGAAACCAAAGTCCCACCTTCTCTCTCCACTGCTCCCCAGTAGAGTTCCTCCTGGTGGGAGTAAGCTGATTAAGGCGTGATACAGAAGGTGGTTCACAGACCAGGTATTTTGGATCAGAAGCTCAAGATATTTGTATCCAAATACCCCAGCAGCACAGAAACCTTCCAGTATTCCTTCTGCTCCTGCTGCTCTGGTGAGCATGAAACGGGAATGCTGTCTTTAGTGCAGAGAGGATTCCCCATATCCAAACAGAAATCCTCAGCTAAGACGCTGTTAAATCCCACCTGGCACCTCCCAGCAGCCAAGCTGGGACAGATCGGGAAGTTTTGCTGGGAGGATTCAAAGAGAGAAAACCCTCTGGTCTCCATCCTTCCTTTTTCAAGGGCTGCTGACTGATTTCTGTGCTGAAACTGCAGAATCTCTGGTGGTTGCATGCAGAATTAAATCCATCTCCACTATCTGCACAGGCAAACATAATCTGAGCTTGGAACAGAGGTTTCAATAGACTGAGCTGATGGAGTCTGACACAGAGTTGGCATTTTAGATCAGGAATAGAGCTTGCCAAAGGTTTTTTGGATGGTGAAATGAGACAGCACTGCAAAGCTTCTCTCTGCAAGGAGATTTTTTTGATCACTGACCCCATCACAGTGGGTGAAAACTTTCATGATGCCCCAAGGGCTGGAGCCCCTCTGCTCTGGAGCCAGGCTGGGAGAGCTGGGGGTGTTCAGCTTGGAGAAGAGAAGGCTCTGGGGAGATCTTAGAGCCCCTTCCAGTGCCTAAAGGGCCTCCAAGAAAGCTGGAGAGAGACTTTGGACAAGGGCCTGGAGGGACAGGACAAAGGGGAATGGCTTCCCACTGCCAGAGGGCAGGGTTAGATGGGATACTGGGAAGAAGGTCTTCTCTGTGAGGGTGGTGAGGCCCTGGTACAGGTTGCCCAGAGAAGCTGTGGCTGGCCCATCCCTGGAAGTGTTCAGGGCCATGTTGGACGGGGCTTGGAGCAACCTGGGCTAGTGGAAGGTGTCCCTGCCTGTGGCAGGGGGTGGAACAAGATGAGCTTTTAGGTTCCCAAACCATTCTGTGATTCTATGATAAAACAGTATCCTCAAGTGTGTCTCTTTTCTGCCCCAGGAACCTTTGGAAGGAACCCTCAGCCTTCAACCCTGAGCGGTTCCTCAACCCTGCGGGGACGGAGATAAACAGGGCAGAGAGTGAAAAGGTGTTGTCTTTTGGCCTGGGGAAGAGGCGATGCATTGGGGAGACCATCGGCCGCTGGGAGATCTTCCTCTTCCTGACCACCCTGCTGCAGCAGCTGGAGTTCAGCCTCCGCCCCGGGGAGGAGGTGGACATCACCCCTCAGTACGGACTGACCATGAAGTACAAGAAGTGCGAATGCTTCCAGATCAAGCAGCGTTTTCCCATGAAAAGCTCTCCATAAGCCACCAGAAGAAGGAAAGCCAGCCCTCAGCGTCAGACAGCCTGCTTTTGCTAAGGCACAGCCCCTTGTGTTGCTTCGCTGGAGGCTTGTTCCTCTCATGGGGATGGGAGCAGGGTGGGACAAAGCCGGCTTTGTCGGGCTCTTCGTAGCGCCTGGAGCCAGCTCCATCACCCTTTCCCGCATGGATGTTCACCAGAGGTCCAGCACTCATGCCTCTTGGAGAGATCCAGGGGGATTGCAGCCCTGTGGTGGGGAGGAGGATGCTTGGGGGGTGGGAGAAGCAGGGTGGGATGTTGGTGGGGTGTCCTCTGCCCTGAGCTGGAGCTGCGATGGACAACTCCCTTCATCCAAATATAAATAAACCTCAGAGAAACCTGACCAGCCTTATCTCACAGGGGGAAAGCCTGTTTTCCAAAGCCTTCAGCTCTCTGTGCCAATGGGAACGGGTGCTTCCCGCTGCTCCAGGTGCCTTCTGAAGGGCTCTCAAGGCTGCACCAGAACCCATTTGAAGAGGACCTGTCCTGTGTGCACCCACCCACCTAAATTCCTTGAATGTTAACTCATGGAGTGAATTCCTGAGTGTTTCTACCAATCCTTGGTGGCAGACTACTAGGAAAAATAAATATGTCCATAAGCAATGCTGCTCATAAATTGAGATATTAACTGAACTCCTAACACAAAGCCTGGAAAATATCAAGGGACTGGGAAAAAGGGACAGGAAGGACAGAGGAACAGTAGGACACTTCTGGCTTTCAGACTAACTCTGTATTTGCTGCTTTTTTTAATTAATAGGGTTTTTTTCTTATCAAGCAATAGATTTCTATATCCAGACTAATTAAAGGAACAAGGATTTGAGGACTGCAGAAGGTGCCTTATGCTGCATTCCGCTTTAGCCAGTGGGAAGGTGAAGCCTTATGGCAAACAGAGCAGCGATTCTTGCTTGTTTGTACTTGTATGGAATGCAGCTGTGTGCTGTGATAGAAACCACACAATATTTCTAACCCAATAAATGCTTATCTGAAAGTTTCTTAAGTTTCTTGCTGGTCTTATTCCACTGGGAAATGATTTTTAGGGCAAAAAAACACCCCACACCTCTCTGTCATCCTTAAAAATCTGACTAGATGTTTTGCATCAGGTTTTTTTCCTATGGGACATGAGTGGGCTGGACACCAGTGGCATTGGGGGAAGTTTTTAGTCCCCATGGGAGCCGACTCTGGTCCTCCTGCTGTCTAAAGTCTCACCTGGGATTTTCAGAGAGGTGATGCCAAGCTCTGGATCAGTTCAGGACTTCACTAAAAATCAAGACTAGCCTTTCTAGCCCCGAAAAAAATGGAATCAATAGGTCAGAACCAGCCTTTCAGGGAGCAATCCATGGAGGGATGTTTCATGCCATCACCTGCTCTGCTTGTCCCCATCTCAGAGCACAATTAAATCTGAAGCTTTGCATAATTTCCCTTAAAACAAACAAAAAAGGTAATAAACACTAAATTCCCATGCAAATAATGAGTACGTGGAAAATTGGAGTCTGTGCATCCCTGAAGTGGCATCCCTGCAGGGATCAGCCCTCTGGGGTTTCCAGCCTTGTTGGACCACAGAATTATTTTTAATTTTGGTGTTGTGGTATGGAAAGCTGCTCTGTAGCAGAGGAGCCTTCCTCCTGTGATCTCGCTCACCTCCGTGTTATTGTTACTGGCTGCTGTCAGAATGATTTTGTTCTTAATTAGTGTCCCCGGCCCAGCCTGTGTTTAGCCATCGGCACACGGATCCAGCACTCCACCCGCTCCTTCCTCCCAGTAATGAGCAAAACAGCCTCCAGCTGTGGAGCGGGGAAAGCTGGTGCTAATGGAGCCGAGGAGAGAGTGGGAGATGATGTGTCTGTGTCTCTGCTGGTGAGCCAGAGGGAGGGGATGGAGGGAATGGAGGTGTGATGGAAGGGGTGGAGGGGACGAAGATGATGGAGGTGGAATGGAGGTGTGGCAGAGGTGATTCAGGTGTGAGGGAGGGGATGAAGGGGATGGAGATGACGGAGGTGATAGAGGGAATGGAGGGGATGGAAAGGTGACAGAGGGGATGGAGGTGTGATGGAGGGGATGGAAAGGGGACAGAGGGGATGGAAGTGTGAAGAAGGGGATGGAAAAGTGACAGAGGGGATGGAGGTGTGATGGAGGGGATGGAAAGGTGACAGAGGGGATGGAAGTGTGATGGAGGGGATGGAAAGGGGACAGAGGGGATGGAAGTGTGATGGAGGGGATGGAAAAGTGACAGAGGGGATGGAGGTGTGATGGAGGGGATGGAAAAGTGACAGAGGGGATGGAGGTCTGATGGAGGGGATGGAAAACATTTGGCAGCAGTGATGGAGACACGACAGAGGACATGCAGCAGCAGCAGGAATACATATGTGAAGGGCGTGATGAGGGTGGGACAGCGGACATGCGACAGCTGCGATGGAGCGGTGACAGAGCTCACAGAGGCGACGGAGGTGCGATGGAGGTGGTGGGGACATGCCGACAGCCATGGAGGGGCGGGGGGATGCGTGACCACGGTGTCAGCGGGGCATGGGGAGGCGGGACGGAGACGGCGGGTGTGTGGCAGAGGTGACAGAGGGGACAGAGGTGGCAAAGGGCTCAGGAGAGCTCGCCCGCGCCACGGGAGCGCGGGCACTGCGCATGCGCCCGGCGCGGCGGCCCCGCTCCTCTCTATGGTCCCGCCGGCGGCCGGAGCGCCGCGCGAGCGGGGCGGTGCCGGAAGTGGCGTCAGGCCGAGCGTCGCCGAGGCGGAGGGGCCGCTGTGAGGCGGGAGCGGCGACGGAGGGTGAGGGGGAACGGGGGGCGGCAGCGGGACGGACACCTCGGCCCGGCACGCCAGGGGGTTCGGCGGGGGCGGGCTGGGTTGGGACGGGACCTTCCGAGAGGGCTGGGCCTCGTGAGGCGCGGCTGGGGTGCCAGGGCCTGGCCGGCCTGCTCGGGCCGTGGTGGGGAGGCTGGGCCGGGGCAGCCAAGGGGGCGGGAGGCCTGCAGGGCGCCTGTGCTCAGCTGTGGGGGCCCCTCTGCTTGTCTGTGGGGGGCCCCGTCTTAGCCTGTGGGGGGGAGGGCTCGTGTTTACTTTCGGGGGGGCCCTTGTGTTTACCTGTGGGGAACCCTTTGTTTACCTGTGGAGGGTGTCCCTGTGTTTACCTATGGGGAACTCTGTGTTTTCCTATGGGAATCAGGGCAGCCCACCCCCATCCAGCCCTGGAATAGTTTAGTTTATATTTGCACTCAAACATAGATTTTTTTTTTTTTTTTGCTAAAAAGAGGGTCTTATTTTTAGAAAGGATCTGTGTAAGGTGATGACGTGTGCTGAACTCTTTTCCCTTATTTCCTAAGGGACATTAAAAAAAAAAAACAACAAAACAGGAGAGGAAATGAAATTTTAGTTTTGCTACAGGTTCTCAGGGATGTGTTATCTGTTTTGAGAGTGCTTTTTATCAGCCATCACCTTGGGATGCAGACATTGTCATCATGGGTTAATATAAATACACAGAACAGGAAGGAAAGGAGGCTGGTCCTGATGAATTTATGACTTAGTGACCAAATTCAGTGTTTTCTGCCCTTTGAAGCATCCCCTGTTTTCAGTCCTATGAAAGCTGGGAGAAGTCCAATTTTTTTATGCATCCAGGGATTTTTGTTTTCCTTGCATCTTTTTCCAAGAAGCTCAGCACAGGAAAGGCTTGAAGAGAATTCAAATGCCTCTCCCAGGAATGTGATTTGTATGTTGATGTTGATCTCCGTGGGTTATCTGCCGTGTTTCTTAGGGTAAATATCAAACATATTCTCCCTCTTTGATTACAGCATGAAAGGCAAATCTATACATTTAGGAGCTTGTCATCTCTCTTGCTCTCTGGTGATGATAGTGAGCCTGTCACCTCCCTGTGTTCTAAGGAAATCTCAGATCAAAGGATGTATTTAGCTGCTCTCAGGTGTGTTGGGGCTGCACATCTGACTAAACAAATTTGATGTTTTTGTCCCTGATTCTGGTGCTGGAAAGCAGAGCAACTTTTTTTTTTTTTTCCCCCCTCTCATTTATTTAATTGTGGCAGTGACACTAATAATCCAGGCTCTGCAGAGCGTGGAGACTTTTGTCCTGGACTCCAGTGTTTGGGATTTTCCCTCCTTCTGTGTCTCTCTGTTCCCTCAAAGGTTTTGGTTTTCACTTGCACGTGCAGAGATCAATTATCTCACTGTGATTGTTCACAGAAGGTGTTCTGCCCCGGTGTTCATATGCCAAAATTTTAAACAGGGAAGTGAAGATAAATTCCCTTTTTGAACTCACAGGGAGAATGTCCACAGGCAAGACTAAATACTCTTGGAATCTGTAAATCCTGAAATCAGTTAGTCAGACATCTGTGTTATCCTCAGAAAGCCCCTCCAGGCATCTTCCCTCTCCCTGGGATCGTTGGTGTCCATAGGGATGCTGTTTCCTCCCTGCAAAGGCAGGAAAAGCTGGCAGAGCCAGAGTCTGGGTGGGAGCCGGGGTTACGGGCTGGGGGATGCGGCTGATGCTAGTTCAGGTTGTCACTTTTCTGCCTCTTCTTACAGGCTGGTCTGTGTCTCTTTACAGCAGCTGTGTGCCAGAAATATGGCTACAGACTGGCTTGGGAGCATTGTGTCAATTAACTGTGGAGAAAGCTTGGGAGTCTACCAAGGAAGAGTGTCGGCTGTGGATCAGGTCAGCCAGACCATTTCCCTGACACGGCCCTTCCATAACGGGGTCAAATGCCTCGTGCCAGAAGTCACCTTCAGGTTAGTGTCTGTCTCTTTTTCCCCCTGCCTTTTTCCAGGCAAGGTCTGTTGTGGTTTGGATGTTTTGTTTTGGGGTTTTTTTCCACCTAGAAATGACCTCTTTTGCCCTAAATTTCCTTACTGCTACTGAGTGCCTCTCAGGTTTGTGTTAGTTTGTGTCAGGAGATTAGTTCCTGGCTCACATTCTAGAGTGGGTAGCTCAGGCTTGGAGGTTATTTGTGGGTGAGATTCTGTGTGTATATATATACCTTTCTTTATTATTGTGTGTGTTCTTTCTGTTGTTAAAGTTTTGGGTAACTGAGGAGGATGACGTGCTTTTCAAAGCTTTGCCCTCAGCAGTTCTTTCCCACCAGTTCCTGGTAACACCGTGCTTAAAAGGCATAAATAAGAGTCACTCATCACTGGATGTTTTCCTGTTCCCTGGAATGTTTAGTTAAGACTCTGAGTCACTGACTTTTCAATAAGATTAGTTCCACAAAGTCAATACTTTTTTTCCTTGGGTTTTGAAGAGAGAGAGTGGGAGAAAAGCAATAACTACATCCTTCCAGGAGATGTGTGGAAGTCTGTCTATTTTTATATCCCACTTGGATAAATACTAAGTTAAAACTAGAATTTCTGATGTGTTTCTTGCAATCAATGCAAATGGAGATCTTTATAATCACTTCTTTGTTTCCTTTTGGCTTGTGCCCAGTGCTAGATAAGTTTTCTTTATAATATTTTTCTGTGGAAATGGGAAGCACCATCTTTATCTGAGCATGAACTGCACTAATCTAAGGGTGGCATTCTGTAGAAATGGATTAAAAGTAATAGAAGCCTCAAGGCTGAGAGTAATTAATTATCTAGAAAGTGTTAAATTAATGCAGATTTTTACAGAGGTCTGGGCCAGTTGCTTCCAGTTTTTGCTTGACTGATTCCTGTTTCGGCTGAGAACAGAACCTTTCAAACAAAATCCAGATGCAGTATAGAAGTATTGAAATGGTTATTTGTTATTTTTGTTTAGTATTTTGATGTCTGTGGAAATATCCTGTGTGTTTCAGTATTAAAATCCTTTTATTCCCTTGTTTCTATTGATAATGGCATCAGAACAATCCCACCACACAGTGCTGGATGTTTTTCTTTAGGAGTTTTTTTTTGCAAAGGTACCTGGAGTGCTAAATTCCTGAACGTCTGGTTTTCTTGTCCTGTTTTTAGGGCAGGTGACATTACTGAGCTGAAGATTCTGGAGATCCCAGGGCCAGGGGACAGCAGAAAATGTGGGGATCTGCAGCAGATGGAAACAGGCATCCCTGGGGTTGGGTGCCAGGTGGGGCCCAGTCAGAACGGCACTGGGAAAGTGTTAAAGAAGCCCATCTCCAGCAGTGCTCCACAGAATATCCCAAGGAGAACAGACATGAAGAATCAGGATATTATCATCTCTCCACAGCAGCAGTGCTCCAAGAGCTACATGGATCGACACCTGGAAGCGCTGACTCAATCCAAAAGCTTCCGTCGCAGGCACAATTCCTGTGAGTCTGTGTGTTATCCTGCTGCTTTCCTTTTTGCCTGCCTGAGTTACTGCTGCAACATCTGCCCTTCTCCAGCAAGAACTTTGCAAACGGGGCTGGGAATTTTCCCTGACTCACCCTGTGTATTATTCTGAAATAGAGTATATTTCTACATACATAAGAAATGTCTGATGCTAATTCAAAGATTTCCCCATTCTTGCTGTCTTTCCTGTTTGAAAATTGCACTGTTTCCAGGCTCTTCTTTTTCTTTAAAAGGAACTGGAAACAAACTATCAAGCTTTTCTATTTAAAGCCTGTATACCCATAACCTATTACAACATCACCCTATACATAATTACAAATGTTTTTTTGCTGTGCTGTTAAAAATACAAATTAATGAGGATGATCCTAAAGTCAAACATCTTTTATTTTTGTTTCTCTTGATAAAATCTTCAAAATTGGGCCCAAACTGGGTTTTTCAATTTTTTTTTTATCAAAGCCCCCTGAGAGATCCTGCTTTCCAGATCTTCATCATCCAGTTATTGAAATGTCAGTATATATCAAGCATATTTCCATGACTTAATTGTTGAAGCATCAGTGTGTATCCAGTGTATTTCCATGACTTCAATTTCCCCCCTTCCCCCTTGTATTTAGAAAAGAAACAAAACCGAGGTGGGGTGGATGAGTTAAAGAGGTCAAAGGCTGTATTTTTATGGAGAAATTCCTAGACCTCTGGAAGTCTTTCTCCCCCACCAGCAGCTGGATTATTTTCACCCCGTCCAGGGGGAGCAGAGAGTGCTTCAGCCCACAAATACCTTGTGTTGGGTTTGCATAAGCACAACAGCAGGTCACATTTTATTTTACAGACTTTGAAACAAGTTGAACAAGGTCCTAGCTGTAGATTGTTAGCTTGTATTCCTTTTGGAATAAAGGAGGTAGAGAAATGATCTCTTACCCTCTAAAATGTGTGTATTTGGAGAGTAGGGTGAATGATGCGTGAGTGTTGGGAGGGGGATGGGAATGGTCCTGGCTTTGTGGAGATTGTGGGTGCAGGTTTCTGGGGAAGAATGGGCTGACGTGTCATGCAGAACTTCAGTCATACAGGGCTTAATACAGCTGAAAGTTGACCTCTTGTTGGCCTTTAGCGTGCCGAGCCAGGGACAGAATTCCCCCTTTGGAGTACTTGTGTGACAGGAATCAATAAACAACAAATACCAACGCAGATTTCCCAACAATGGCTCTGGTGCCGTGCTGGCACCAGGCTCGTTGTGCCAGGGCTGGCGGGAAGAGCTCCCTCAGGGATCCTGCAGGAACACAGCCAGCTTGCTGGAGACTTTACATTTGCTTGTGTGCTATACTTGAAAAGGTTGTTTTTTTTTTTCCCTTAGAAACAAAAAAAGCCCAGGAAGGATTGTTTATCCTTTGAGGGAGGTGCTTTTCTGTGTGGCGCAGAGCTGCCAGCTTGCTGTGGAGCCGTGTGCTGCTCTCCTTAGTAAGCTTCATCCAGGGCAGAGGCTCTGGAAGCTGTGATCTGAAAGGAGCTGGACTAGGAGATCTGACTTTCTGTAGCCTGACTTTTCCCTTTCCTCCCCTTGCCCTTTTTCTTGGCTCTTTTCTTTTCCCTGAGTGCAACCAGGTGCCTGATTTTCCCGTCTAAAAGATGATGCTTTAAGGGGAAGACTCTTACTGTGGTCACAGCTTGTTGGAGGCCCCTGCCATGCTCTGTGCAACTTCTGTTGGGATATTGCAAAGCGGTCAGTAAAAAGCCATCTGGCTGTGTGGGTCGGCAGTATTCCAGAGCTGGCATCCATCGGTGTGGATTAGGGAGCTGCCCACCACAAAGCCAGCATGTTTTGATGTGGTACGCTCTTGGCTCCCATTCACTGTGGCTGCAGGGGAGTCCGGGGAGCTTTCCAGCCATTGTTCTCCCAGCCTTGCTGGTGCAGCCCTTTGTTCCATTGGCATTTACACAGTGCTAACATCAGCTGCTCCTGTCCCCACATTGTGCTTTCCAGGTCAGCTGAGGGGAGCGTGGAGTTGTCTGCAGAGGAATCTGGCAAGGAGTGTAACAGGATCAACCTGAGTTGCTCTAACACTTGGTGCTGACACAAGAAGCAGGCATGTTTTGCCCTTGTGGCATTTTAGGCTCTGGCTTATTCTAGAGTCCCTTGGCTATTGCTTTGACCTGCAGTTTCTGAGTTTTGAGGGAACTTGTTTTGCTGTGTTTTCATTTCTCATTTTCATTCTTCATAGCAGCAACAGCAGATGTGATTCTGTTGTCAGCAGTGTCAGTTTATAGCTCCATACCAAGTTGTGTCCAGCTTTGGAGTGGTTTATGTGTCACCTTTGGTTTGGGAACTGTTTGTCTAGGACAGATGGGAAGTTGTTTTTGAAAAGCTTTCAAAACTATGCACGTAAATGAGTGGTTGCAGTGTGCCTACTGGAATTCTACTTGCCAGAAAGCCTTACCCTTTCCCCTCTCCTAAATCATGTTTTGTCACCAGCAATTCTAGAATTCTGCTGTCTGTCCTTCAGTGACAAAAGGTGTATTGTAGTCTCTCCTCACTGAAGAAGGATGTTTTGGGTATTTTTCTTTACGAGGAATGATGACTGACTGCAAAGCCTTGAAGATTTGGGGTCTTGCTGTGGGGTCTGGAAAAGCTTTCAGGTTAGTCACTGTAACAGTTCTCTAGAAAAATCAAATCACACACTGTCTAAAATACAGGAAAAATCCCTAACTAGCATTCCTAACTAGGAATAAAAGTACATATTCTTAGCTGACTTGCATGGTATAAGTTAGATGTGTTTAAGCTGGACTTGTCTGCACCTAGAAAGGAGACAGGTAACTTGAAGGTTGCTTGTGGAGTTTGTGCCTGTTGCATTGCAGATCTTTTGGGATGTTTTCTGAGTCTCCTTAGATGACTTAACGTTGTTTGTTTCTGTGTTATCAAATGGATTATCTCACACTCATTTGTATAAATCCCTCACAAAAGTAATTATGTTAAACAACTAGAAATATTTCAGTAGAGTAAACAGTTTTGGCTTGATAACTTACTCCATCTGTTGGACACTGTTGGTGATTCCTGTAATTGCAGGAATTGGCCTGAAATATTTTGTAGTAATTGCAAATTTAACACTAGGAATGACAAACATATTGATATTGTCTAGACCTGAACAATAATGTAAGAAATAAGCAAGTAAAGGGATATGTTGACCTTGTAATTGCATATTTCTATCAGTCGATCTCCAGCCATAAGCAGGAGACTTTCATCAGTCTCACTCCAGAGAATCTGGGCTTTCCCAATGACTTGTGGTTGGAAAGAAGTGTACCTCAACATGAAAGGTGATGAATAAGTAGGATAACAAAACAGGAATGAGGGAATGGACTATGTAATTCAGAAATGATAGCAAGGGTGAGGAAAAAGAGATCCTTTATATTCACAGTTTGAAGTTCTCCCTTAAAGATCATTAATGTGAAATAAAACACACTAGTTTCTGAAGTTGAGAGAAATTCCAAGGAAGATCTTGGGCCACACACCTAGATTAACATGAGCTCAGTATAGGAGGAAAACTTGTAGATTACAGTTAGTTTATTATCTTGCCACCCATGTGATACTGCCTGGGATTAAATAGAACATGGAGAAACACTTCTGCTACTGTGGTGGAGCTTGTTTTTCTAACCTTGCTGGTAGAAAGTCCCTGAAAGTTCCTTTCCTGATGCTCTTGTTCTGTTTTCCGCTGGCTTAGCTGAGCATGAGTAATGCCAGGGATGAGGTCGACGGCTTCTTGTGGAAGTGAGTATCCCTGGAGGGCGGGGACTGTAAGCTTTAGCTCCCCTCTCTCACAAAATTTACTGAGAAAGTGGCTTTTTCCATTTGTGACACACTTCCAACTTGCTTTTCTTTTTGTTCAGGGTCATCCAGTAGCCGTCATCCGAACCAAGTGACTCCGAAGAAGAGCGGCCTGAAGAACGGGCAGATGAAGAGCAAGGACGACGAGTGCTTTGGGGACGACATCGACGAAATCCCAGACACTGATTTTGATTTCGAAGGGAACCTGGCCCTTTTTGACAAGGCAGCTGTGTTTGAAGAGATTGAAACTTATGAGAGGAGGAGTGGCACCCGTTCCCGGGGGACCCCCAGCGAGAAACCAGCTCGCTATCGGCACGACGAGAACATCTTGGAATCAGAGCCCATAGTCTACAGAAGGATTGTGGTACCTCAGAACGCTAACAAAGAATTCTGCACGGGTATGCCACGTCCCTTACTGATAAGGACTCAAACTCCTGCTTTTTTGGGACACACAGGGTGGATTTTTTTCTCCAAGGGGTGTCTGTCAGCTTAATGCGGTACAAGCAAGGGCATTTGTTCACGTAAGGTTGGATTTGTGTATCTACATACAGCCTTTATTTCCAATATTTCTGAGGTAACAAATATTCAGGTAGGGCAGCAAGGTAAGTGTTTTCACAGTAGGGAGCAAAACTGATGGTTGGATAACAGGAGTGGGAACTGTGTGAGAGGTGTTCAAATCCTTGCTTTGACTTCAGTAGCCTGGTGAACCACCATGGACTCGTCTGCTGGCTCTGGAGAGGGACAGAGGGATGGTCTCAGACTTTGTGCTTTCATGTTTAAAGGCAGGAGATTTCATGTGCTTCTGATACTCTTTGGGTCGTAGTTCTAACTTTCTGCATAGCTGTAAATACAGTTCCAGACACACTTCTGGCTCTTCCCATCCATAATTCCAAACATTCTTTGTACAAAAGGCTTTTTATGTGAGGTCTCCACCCCCACTTACTGTCCACTGCTGCTGTATGAAAGACTAAGCCTTGGAAGGCTGGTCTTTGTTGTAAAAGGAAAGAAGACCTTCTAGGCAGGTGCTTGAGTTGAAATATTCCAGTGTATCGTCGGGGGAAATTAGTTTGACTCACTGGTGCCAGCTGCTGTGCAGATGTTTTCCTGCAACTCTGATTTCTGGTCCTTGCTGCCACCAAGTCAGCTCCTGGATGGAGGAGAAGGAAGTGGGGTGAGTCAGTGAGCAGTACTCCTCAGTCAAAATGTAGGGAATGATTAATCAGCTCCTAATCCTTGGCTCTGGGGAAAGTAAGAGTTCTTATTTCGTATTCAGCAGAATTTTTTTGACCAAACACCGGATAATGGTAATTTCACAAGGAGCCACTTATGGATGTGAATAGATTTTACTATGACAAATCTTTTTATTTCTATCCACACACAAGCTATCAAGTATAGCAGATGTGCTTTGTGCCACATTTAGCTCCTCGTAACTTAAGCCTAATTGGGATGTCTTGCCTTTGGTTTTTAGCTTGCAAAAT
This sequence comes from Pipra filicauda, assembly GCF_003945595.2. Taxonomy (NCBI): domain Eukaryota; kingdom Metazoa; phylum Chordata; class Aves; order Passeriformes; family Pipridae; genus Pipra; species Pipra filicauda. Next base: position 308,311 of record NW_024104118.1, on the reverse strand, counting down.
GTAGGAGTAAAGGAAAGTTGGCATTCCAGGAACGTTTCTTTTCCACATCAAAATAAAATCAAATTTCAGATCTTTTTGCAGATTCACAAACCAGCTGATATCCCGGTGGTCTGAGCAGAAGTGTGAGGAGGCCCTTGGTCTGTCATTCTTTCCCTGCCCAGAAACTCCATCTGGGGTGTGAAATGCTTCAGGGAAGGAAGCTGATGGATTTGTGATTTGCTGCTTTTCAATTTTAGAAAGTATTCTTTTTAATGGTTCTGGTATATAACAGTATCCTGGTTTTCCATTTGTGTCATCCCTCTTCCTATTGCTCCATTCTGGTCTCGACTGAGAGGAAAACATAGTGGGTCCTAGCAGAACTGTCCAGCTCAGTGTTGTGTTTCTAAGGATCCTTAAGGAAAAGGGAAAGAAACATGCAGTGAGACTTTTCCCTGCTGCTTTGTCTTCCACAATTCTAATACTTCCTGAGGCAGCAGAGAGAGTTCAGTATTAAGGGCTTTTTTTCTGCTTAATTTAACCTCTTACTTTTTAAATCTCTGCAGTCTTTCAGCACCTCTCTGTTGCAAGAAGCTGCACCAATGGCCTGTGTGCTGTGTGAATAAGTACCTCTTCATTTTGTATGTGATTTCCTATTTGTTTGGTGGTTTTTTGTGTGTTTTTTTTTTTTTTTAACATTTCCTACTTGTCAATCCATCTTCCAGCTGGCTTGTTTGAGAGGAGACAGGGCCTCTGTAGGTGTCTAGTCTGAAACAAAAGCTAAGCCACTGTTGGCAGCCAATCTGAGCAGAATGGCTGATACGGGATTCTAGCAGTAGAATTCCTGAGAGGAAAACCACCATACAATAGGCAGCAGTAAGTAAATTGAGGGATAAAAACTAAATCCTCTTTGCTGAACTCCATCATCCTTTCCTCTGGAACTCCTGGCTGCCCGTCTGCAGCGTGCTGAGGGGAGCAGCCCAGTGAAAGGAGAAGTGTCTTGTTTTGCTCTTGGCAGGGCTGCCCAGGGAGGGTGGTCAGCGACTCCACTTGGTCACTGCAGGGTCTCACTGACCTCATTAGCTACTGTTGGCTGATTAGTCTCCCCTCTAGAATTCTGGATTTGTTTGGAAGAAAAGCTGGCCTGTCACACGACAGGCAGTGACCTGTCGCCTGCGCTGAGCTGAGCACGTTCACAGTCCCATGAACGGTGATAGAAGTGTCCCAGTGCTGTGTCTCGGGATATTTTTCCCACAGAGGATGGCTTCCTTTGTGTCCACTGAGGAAGTTTACTTTTCCTTAGGGAATACTAATGGCCATCTAGCAAAAGCTCTTGTAAACAGTGGTAACGTGCCTGCTGTTTCTGGCAGTCAGTCGAGTGCTTTTTGTAGCAAGGCAACCCTCAGAGGGACAGTCTGCCTGGAGTAATGATGGAATGTCTCCTGGAAAAAAAATAATCCCAATTTCTTTGTTTAGCAGCTGGGAGGAAGATGCTGAGCTGTAGGTAGCCTGCCTCTTAGTGGCTCAAAGAGCAGCTGCTGAAATTAGATGAGTGCCAAGAGCTCCAAAAGCGTTTATTTTGGACATGTCTATGGCAGGAATTCTCCCTACAGAATTTTTTCTGGTTTCCTAAGGGAAGCTCTGCTTGCAAAAAAACACTTCCTAGTTATAGAAGAAAGAAGTGCTTTGTCATTTTTTTTACCCTAGGCCAATCTGAAAAATGATTGTGTTAATAGAGCCCTGACTTAGACAGTGATTCTCTGTCTGCTGTAACAGCACAAACACTGATGCTGTAGATTGACAGGGAGTTAATATCCAGCTCTTATCACTGTGGGACAGGAAGAAGTCTGTGAATCCCTGTGTGCTTTCTTTATGCCACGGAGCTAGGAAGTAACCAGGATGGTGCAGAGGGAAAAACAAACTGCTGAGGTCAGTTTCCCAAAAGACTCATCTGCAGGGCTTCCAGCCTGGGGTTTTAGTACTGACTCAAATAAGTTGGTATGTATAGGATAAATGCTTCAGTCCACCAGGATGCTTTTCTGAGAGCTAATTTTTTGGAGCCAGGCTGTCAAGTAGGCACAACCATATGTTTTAGAAGTAAGCAGGGAATATTTTCCAGCCAAAAGTGAAAACCTGAAACTAATGTGGCTTACCAGGTCTTGGATCATAACTGAGCTGAGTCCCTCCCTGGGGCTCCACATGTGAATCCCTCCTAAATACACCAGTAGTCTTGACTCTTTTAGGTGCTATTGATCCATCTGTTTACTGGGAAGTGTTTAACAAAAACTACCTCCCTGGAAAGGCCAATACTTGCAGGAGGTGCGAGCTGTCTTTTTCTACTTCCAGAGCTGTCCAGATGGAGAATTTAAATGCATGTTTGGCTTAGGTCTGTCTCTGTTCCTTCTGTTGGCACTAAAACAACCTGTGTTTGAACACCACTGTGTTTTGGGATCAGGTCTGTTAGCAAAGCCAACCAACATACTGCAGGAATGTTGTAGCTCAAAGGATTTTGCAGAAGGGTGGAGCGTCCCAGTTCATCATCAGTGACTCTATACAGGGCAGTCTCCAGCATGCCAGGCTGTCCTCATGGTTCTCACATATGTAAGGTGTTTATTATTTCCCTGCTGTACTGGTCAGGCTTTGTGCAAAGCAGGTTCTCCTCTAGTTTACACTGTTAGTGTAGAAAATACCCCGTTTCCATCTCACATCTCTTTTCTGGAAAATAAATGTGATTTTTTTAGACTCAGGTGCTGTCAAAGTTGTCAAGTAAAAGCAGGCCCGTGCTCAAAAAAAGGAGACTAAGTGTCATTATTTTTTTGTCCTCTCCTAACCAGACCTCAAGCCTGTCCTTCAGACAGCCTTTTTTCTTCACAATAAGGAGATGGCGAAAGAAAATATGGGCAGGCAGAACTTATGAGCCAGGATCAGACCTCAAAACTAAGGCTGGGCACGTCCTGTGAGGGTGATGCCAACAGTATGGCTTTTTCTTTGGTGTGCCATGTCCTTGACTGACTTTTCTACTCTCTGTAGCTTTTAGCTCTTCAGTATCTGGATGACTGCTTTGTGTATATTGAATGTGTGAAGTGTTCCTGGGATCTTTTGAGGAAAGTGCAAATGAAGTTTGCTTTATCCAACCGCCGGAAAAAAACAAAGTGCTCCTGGGGCAAAGTCCCTTTGTCCCTCTGATAGTTTTTTTGCTCAGCTGGAGTGAATTGTGCACTAATGCTGGGAGAGGCTGACGCTGGAAGGTCAGCCAGAACTCCCGCAGAATTTGTCATAATTAAAAATAATGATGATTAATGAAAAGAAATCTAAACCTTAAAGTTGTGGAGAAAATCATTCGTGTTTGTGGGGCAACAACTGTGTTTTGCTGAGTCTGCAGGCAGGTGATTCCAGCTTTACAACCAGCAAAGGACAGCACGAATGTCCCATCTGTCTGACGTGGACAAGAGTTACAGACCATGAGGTGTAAAACTGTCAGACCATAAGGCTCTGCAACCTGGAATTTATTGTTGGAATTAATGGTGTTAGTACAGCTTTCAGGAGATCCTAAGTATAGTTCTATCTGATCTATTCCTGTATCTTGGCTGGATTTATTTTAGCAATGAACAAGAAATAGAAAATTTATTTTAGCAGAGAACTAGAGAACTGGGGAAATAGTCAAGAGAAAAAAATAGGGCTTAACGCCTTAACACTGAGCTCCTCTACCATCAACCCTCTCCTTTTTCCCTGCCCCTGCAAGCTTGGGAAGCATTTGGGCATCAGAGAATGATATTCAGGGCTTGTCTGGGAGAAAAACTCCAAATTCTTTAACATTTTGAGAGTTATCTTGGTCCTTCTGCTGCCCTAGGGTGTTTTATCCATCCAGTGTGACTCTGCATGTCACAAAACTGTTTAGTTTATATCTGCCTTGTAGGTTTCTTTCCCAGGCAGCTGTAAAATACATTTATTTAATATTAAAAGGCCTGAGCTAATTTATTTTATTGCCTTCATTAGCAAACAATAAAGATGCCCTGTCCAACCCAAACATAATTAAAGTTGGCACGGGTTCAGTTTTGTGGCAGTAGTGTTATTGTTTGTGGGTTTACACGTCGCCTCCTTGATTGCTCTCTGCCAGAGTTTATTTAACTCCCTGAGTCTGCTTTTGATAAGCCAGTCTGACTGGTTGGACCTTGCGTGAGGGCAAAGAAGGGAAGTTCTCTTGGCATGACAGCCTGCTCCTGAGAGGGAGCAATTAGGACAAACTGGCATGCTAAATGCTGCCTCCCAGTAACCCCCTTTGATTAACCCACTGGGCACTGGGTGGCATCTAGCTAATGGTAAATGCAGTTTTACTAAAGCTGGTCGCTGAGGGAAGGATGTGGGTGGGTACAGAGAAGCCCAATACTAAATTGGGTCGATACAGAACATGGATCATCTGTTTTGTTGTCCTAATTTGGGGAGTTTGTGCAAAATTTAAGCAGGGAATTTGTGGGTGGCTCAGAAGGAGTAAAAATAGAGTTTGGGAGCTCGCTGTTTGGGGTTAGCAGATGATGTGTCCCCCTGAACTGTTTGGGGAAATCCTGACCTTGGGTCACTCGTTCCAAATCTTCCCTCAAAATCTTGCTTTGAAAAATAAGATGAAGTAGGAAAACCGTGAATGGGAGCGGGGCAGAGCCGGGGCTGCGTGACTGCGGAGCGGGCGGGTGAGCACAGGGCAGGTGCGTGACTGGAGTGACGGGCTCAGGGTTATTCATGGTTGTGAGTGTTCGGTGGCTGCTATCAGGAGTCTGGGATGGCTTTGATAATGTGCCTGCTTGCTTGGAACGAGAGCCCGGGAGCAGAGGTGACTTCATCGGCAATTAGCGTGCAAGGTCAACGGCTGCGACACGGTTGGGCCCTCACTATCTGCAAGGACTTCACCAGGCAGTCCAGGAATGAAGTCCAGGAGGACTCAGCAGTGTCTGTTCCACAGCATTTTGCTGTGACCTTGCAGAAGCACTTCTGATTTGACTCTGAAAACCTCCAGATGTGCGAAAGCTCCCATTTCCGCCGTAGCTTGGCTTAGTGGTTGGTGACTGGGGCATCTGGGGAAATGTGGCAGTACACATAGTTTCTCACAATTAAAATACGTGCTGCGTTTCTCATTTGAATGTGGCACTCGCTTGTTACAACTGGTTCTTGCTATGTTTTCTGTCTGCAGAGGAGCCCAAACCCACGAGTAACGGTTGGCTTTCCTCCCGGAGCGGATGTGTGGGCTGTGGCTGTTCCCCTCTGAGCTTGTAGTGCTGCAGGGTGTTTTCACTGCGCCATGTCACATTGCCACGATTCTTTCCCATTAGCACAGGCAGTCCAAACCCAGTTGGGCTGCCATGAGCACTCGGGAGGCCTCTGTCACCTCCAGTTCAGAGGTGGGAGTGGCTGGTGGGAGCGTGATGGTGACCCAGGGCTGCTGGGTGGTGAAAACTGGTAAATGGAGAAGAGAGAAGCTGATGGAGGGATTGAGTTCATGCTTTGACCTGATGTTTGGCATTGTGCCTGAGCTGTAGCAGGTGTCGGTTTGAGTCCTGGACCTTTTTGACCCATAGTGCCTAACTCCCGTGCACCTCATCTGCCTGTCCCAGAGTTGAAGCTGACATCTGGACTCAGCTGGGATTCCTTGCTTAGCTTGGAATGATATGAAGAGAAGAGGCTGAGAGCTTTTCCTGCTGCAGCTGTGCTCCAGCTATATGGCCATCCCATATGGGAAGGGAATTAATCTGTTCTGCTCCTTACCTGGGAGATAGTTAAAGACATCCAGAACTTGCAGGATACTTGAAGGGAAGAATTGGGTGTGCTTCTGATTCCACGTAGTGGAAGTCCTCAAACGCAGAGCAAAGGGGTTGGAGATCAGAATTATTTTGGAGAAAAGTTAGAATAAAGAGGCTGATTGCTGTGGCTGAAGATATTCAAGGGTACGCTGTTTAAATCAGGTATTAGGAAGAAATTCTTCCCTGTGAGGCCCTGGAACAGGTTGCCCAGAGAAGCTGTGGCTGTGCCATCCCTGGAAATTTTCAAGGCCAGGTCGGACAGGGCTTGGAGCAACCTGGTCTAGTGGGGGTGTCCCTGCTTGTGGCAGGGGTGGAATAAAATGAGCTTTAAGGTCCCTTCCCACCCAAACCATTCCATGACTCTGTGATGTCTGGCTGGGTGATGCAGCTGTTTCTCACCTGTTCCTCAGGTTTTGCATTCTCTCTCCAAATACCATCAGTAATTCTTTCCAGTTTTCTTGTCTTCTGCTATTCAATAACCACCAGAAAATCCCTGTGGCTCCCCTTGGCACAAGCTGCCTTTTGATGGCAAGTAATCCTCTGTGTTTATTTCCAGGAGAGTTTGCAGATGCTGTGGTGGGGTTCATTTATGTGTAATCAGCGCCAGCTTGGCCTGCTTGGAGCAGGGAAGTATAAAGAATCATCCCAAACAGTTACTCAGGGAGTGGGAAGGATGTATCCCTGACTACTTCAGGCGCTGTTCTCAGCACTTAACAAAACCTCCCTTCTTTGTTTTCCCTTGATCCACATGCTGGAGCATTTCCTGGCTTGGTAGGCCAGGCTGTCAGAAATGCCTGGGAATTATTTCTGCAGGGTTTGTTCTTTGATCATTTCCCTGCTGCTGTAGTGTGTCGTGATCCAGCTGTTGTGTCTGGAGCAGCCCTTCTGGCACGGAACAGCTCAGGGAATGCCTGCCTAGCAAATGTGGGATGACTTGTTTTGCTGTGATATGTGGGATTTTGGGGACCAATGTCAGGAAGCAAAGCACACCCAAGCTTTTTTTGATGGGAAATCTGCTTCACAGCTTCTCTTCTGACTTTCACAGTGCTCAGGAACACTTTATGTGTGGGTTAAAGCACTGGTGGCCTGGAAACCATTAAGAAAAAACTTAATATTCCATCTATAAGTCACAAAAGCCTTCTCAGTGAATGTGTTGCTAAAATCGCCTGCTCAATTTTGTGGAAGCATGTTATTTTAAGCTCAGCAGTTGTGTTTAGCTGTCTCTGCTTCACTCAGAGTAGGCTGATGCACTACCTTGGATTCGTTTGATGGTCTCGGGAAGAATCTGGAATACTGGGGGAAGCAGACCCTTGGTAACAGCTAATAAGCTTTTTCACTGCCGCTGTTTCTGTCTCTGATTGTCCCCATTTCTGTCTCCCTCCCCTCTTTTTGAACCCTAGACTCCGGGCTGGTGGTTCCAAGTGTGTCCTATGAGCTCCACAAAAAGCTGCTCTCGGTGGCAGAGAAGCACGGGCTGACTCTGGAGCGGAGGCTGGAGATGACGGGAGTGTGTGCCAGCCAGATGGCCCTAAGTCTCCTCGGGGGACCCAACAGGTAAATATTGTTCCACTAAAGGTGAGCTACAAGGCTGAGAGGTTTCCTCTAAGGTCACTGGTGTTTGGGTGCCTGCTGCCAAAGGGCTTCTTTTTCGCTCCTGCATCCCAGGAGTGTCTCTTGACTCAAAGCAGAGGGAGATGAGATTTTTCTCTCCCCTTACTGGGAATTTTTTCAGGGAACTGAGCTTTGCACAGGTGTTACCTGAGGCAGATTAAGCCACTGCAGAATATCTAATGAGCTCCTCCTGTTTGCATGTAATTAAACCTTCCCTTTGTTGTTTTTACATGCTACGATTTAATGATATCAATAAAACCAGAAGACAGCTCATGAAAACCAAGTGCTGCTTAGCTTTTTGCAGGGCTAAATTAGCTTTTCAGGGATTTGCACCTCACCTGAGAGCATCCTGCTCTTTTGGAGGGCTGTTTGCAGCAGGTTTGGAGTGCACTTACTGCTTTTTGCATGAACAAACGTGCTGACTCTTTTGAAGAGCCTTCTCTGTGCCTGCACTTCCGTGGTTGTTGATGTGGGTAGAAATTGCACCTGCATTATGTTGTTGATAGCTGCTCCAAACTACTTGCTCTTGACATGAAAGTTAACCCTGAAACCCCCATCTGTTTATTCAGTAGTACTTTCTGAGGACCTGATCATTTGATGCAGAGCAGTAAGTGATTACATACAGGGAACACTGACCCTGTCAGCTGTAAGCCCTGATGGCTTCCAGGCCAAATTAACTTTATTCTGCAGTTGATAATGCTTAGGGAGTAGAAATCATTTCTGTTTTTTAATTGTGACTCTTCTGATGAGGAAACTCACCCCGTATGTTTAAGGCTGGATAGTCAGCTTTCTTCTGCAGTCAGAGACCTTGGGACCTTGTGCTCTCAGCTGGAGGTGCAAGGAAGTCACGAAGGGAATGAGAAGACAAGGCTGTAGGAGCCTACCAGTATCTGAAGGGACCTACAAGGAAGCCAGGGAGGGACTCTTCATCAGGAACTAAAAGAGTGGAAATTTAGGTTAGATATACAGAAGAAATTCTTCTCTGTGAGGGTGATGAGGCCCTGGCACAGATTCCATCCCTGGAAGTGTTCAAGGCCAGGTTGGACGGGGCTTGGAGCAACATGGTCTAGTGGAAGGTGTCCCTGCCTGTGGCAGGGGGGTGGAACAAGATGATCTTAAAGGTCCCTGCAACCCAAACCAGTCTGTGATTCTATGAACCTGCAAGCAGAGCAGCTCTCTACTGTCAGCGCCACACAGGGATGTGGGTTCCTTCTTCACAGCGTCGGAAGATTTGCAAAACACCTGGCAATTTGCATTTTACTGATTGGTGTATTTTTTTTTTTTTTTTTAAATTCCTCATGCAGGAAGAAGGCAGGAGGCTTTTGGGTTTATCAACAGTCCCTTTTGTCTGTGTTTCAGGCTGAACCCCAAGAACGTGCACCAGCGGCCCACGGTAGCGCTGCTGTGCGGCCCCCACGTGAAGGGGGCTCAGGGGATCAGCTGCGGGCGGCACCTCTCCAACCACGACGTCCACGTCATCCTTTTCCTCCCCAACTTTGTCAAGATGCTGGAATCCATCACCAACGAGCTGAACCTTTTCAGCAAGACACAAGGCCAGCAGGTGTCCAGCGTCAAAGGTAAGCGGCTGAGGAGCAGATGGGTTCTCTGGCGTGTGGCTCCCTGGTGCCTGCCCGCTCCCCTGGCACCATCTAGTGGCACTGCCGTGGCTGGGTGGCTGCTCAGAGGCTGGAGGGACAGCAGGCACTCCCAACAGTGGAGCAGTTGTGCTGCTACAGATGTTTCTGGTCGGAACAAACATGGAAGAGCTGCTGTATTGATCTGAGTGAGAGCAGCCATTCTTGTAGGATAAGGGCCTACCTTGTTCAGCATGTTGAAACTGTGAATGAATGAGCTTGCAGCTGCTGCTGCTAAACAGGAGGCAGCTTTGCTGAGTTAGTCCCAGCAGCTGTCAGAGTTCCTGTTTCAGTATTCCACAGAATAAACTGAGCTCCTGTGAGTGCCAGCTTCTGAGTGTCATTTCACCAGTCGTTTTTTCCAACCTGGTTCACTTAAACTTGGGAGAAACAAACCTGGGAAATAGGGCCAGTCCTGGGCTGACAGAGCTACTTGCCTGTTACAAAACATTATAAAAGGTTTGAATGGGTTTCCCAGAGAAGCTTGAGCTTCCCCATCCCAGGTTGGACGGGGCTTGGAGCAACCCGGTCTAGCAGAAGGTGTGGCTGGGGGTGGAATGAGATGAACTTAAAGGTCCCTTCCAAACAGTTGCATGATTTTGCACCAAGGACTTTGTGGTCTGTCAGGTAAGGGGAATGCAGCAGATGGTGGGAATGCAGCAGATGTGATACAGAGCAGGTGAGTGCAGAGAGCTACAGACCTTGGTGGGGCAGGCAGCAGTGCAGCACACCAGCTTCCTTTCCATAGCAGAGGTAGTTGGTATGTTCCAGAAAAACAGCCTTATTTTTCAGCTTGTGAAATAGAAAATGGTCCTTTTTTCATGGAAAGAGAGCGCTACTGCTTCCCTGGGCTGCCTGGACTGGTGAGCTCAGCAGTATTGGGACTGCTCACATGCTGACCACTCGATGTGATTTTGTACCTGAGAGGCTGTGGGTGTTCCCAAAGTGTTAAAGAGCTGTTCAATATTGATGTGGGTATTTTTTGAGAAGGATGGCAATAACAGCTGCTAAGACCAAACTGTGCAGCAAGACTGGATGCTGGGGGCAAACCCAAAATCTTTTAGCAATGCAAAGAGGGGAGACACCAGTGAGCCTTCATGGTTTCAGCTTGTTCTCAGCGCTCAGCGGTGTTTGTGTTTCTTTCAGACCTCCCAGATACCCCCGTTGACCTAGTGATCAACTGCCTGGATTGTCACGAAAATGCCTTTTTGAGAGATCAGCCTTGGTACAAAGCAGTTGTGGACTGGGCCAACCAAAACCGGGCCCCCGTCCTCAGCATAGACCCCCCGATCAGCGAGATGGAGCTGGGCATCGACGCCAAGTGGTCGCTGGCCCTGGGCCTGCCCCTGCCCCTGGGCGAGCGCGCGGGCCGCGTGTACCTCTGTGACATTGGCATTCCCCAGAAGGTCTTTCAGGAAGTGGGAATAAACTACCACTCGCCCTTCGGCTGCAAATTCGTCATCCCCCTGCATTCCACTTAGGGCCCGTCCTGGCTCAGAAGGGAGAGAAGAAAGGAGGAGGAGCTCTGTCACATAAGCTGTCCGGTGGGTCCTGGCTGGTAAACTCATGACGCCTTAAGGATGTGAAGTTCTGGAGAGCTTGCCTTCCAGAAGAAACATTGTGTATTTAAAAAAACAAAAAATAGAATAATCATAAAATGAACCAAAAAAAAAAAAAAAGAAGCGAATGTTCCTGCAAAGCTGTTTTCATTCTCTTGTGCCATGGGATGAAGGAACGTGCAGGAAGATGGTGTCTGTCCCCGGCAAAGGTGGCTGTTGTGGCCCAGGCCCGGCTGGGAGGTGGTACACATAAGGGTAGTTTGGAGCTTTGAGATGTGCTTCTGGTCCTTCTGGTTGGATATTCCCAGCAAGGACATCCTGGTGGGAACAGTACCCCTTGATTGTGTAGAAATCCCTTCTTTTGAGGGAGAATCTGTTTTGGTTCCGGTATTCTTTTTGACTCCCCCTCCCATTTTGTGTTCTGGAAGGCAGGTGTAGCTTTCTCTCCCTCCCTCTCCAGGCCCTCATGGAGAGCATTCCCTCTTCAGAAAGCTTGTGTCAGGAGCCAGAGGCTCTCAGGTCACACATGCTCTGGGAACACTGATGTCCTCAGCTAGGCCTTACTGCTTATATACTGTTGGCTTTTCTTTGTTCACTTTGTGGGTGAAGCTCAGGCCTGTGGGCTTGAGGTGTGTTATGGAAAACTTTTTCAGGATACTTGTGGGGTTTGGATTTGTTTCTTTTATTCTTCTTTTCTGGCACAGTGAGTGGCTGAACCAGGGAAAGGAGAGTGAAGCAGAGCAGTGTTGCTCTGGGTCTGTGGCACGGCGTATGGTGCAGGTAAAGTTTTGGGTAAGTTCCTACTGTGCTTCCAGTGTCCCTCTTACATTTGGTAGGGCTTGGGAAGTAGCTCATGGATCCATTCATTCCCTTTGGAATCAAAGGCTTCATGTAGGGTGGGCTTGTGGGTGTGTCTGTGCTGGGAGCCAGCCTGAGGAAGGACTTGGGTCCTGTTTGCTGGCAGGAGATGGTGTGGTGAGAACTGCTGCGGTCCTAGAGGGGTATGGCAGGGGGTTCTAGGCTGAATTTCCATAGGGAATCTGTTTTAGTGGTGCACTGTCTTCCCGTGCACTGTTGGGAAGCACTGGGTTATTATTCCCTGTGTTCATTTTGCTGGCCCACTGGAGCCTTGGTGCAGTGCCTGGAGCAGGGATGAGCTGAGGAACCATTAGCTAGCTGGCTTTGGGAATCAGTTTAGGAATCTGTAGTACTGGCATCTGGTGTGCCCCCTGAGGGCTTTGTGCCTGGCAGCTGAGCCAGGGAAGCGCTGGAGATGCAGAAGGTGCTGTAAGGCCAAACTGTTCCTTTGGAGGAATCGGGCTGATGCTGTGAGTGTGGGCAGTGCTTGAAGCTCTGCTGCTCTTCTCATACCTTACGTGTCCCCAGGGCTCCTGCAAGCGCCTAAACCTTGCACAGGCCCTGCTCTGGCATCTGGGAGAGCTTCAGACCTTCCAACGGTGCCTTTGTCCAGGGCAGCCAGATCCCTGTGGAGGCTGAAGCACAGGAACATGTGGGTCCAGTGCCTGGACCACACCACACCTATGGACTCAATGTGCTCTGATCTGAGTTAGTCAGACACTCCTCTTTCTCTTTCCTCTGCTTGGAATAAAGGCAAGGGGTATCAAAGGAGGAGGGAAGAGCCTTCCCTAGTTGGAAAGCAGCAGTTAATGAATGAATATAGCCTGGAAGGACCCAGGAGGGTGAGTGCTGGACTCACCCTGCAGCCCCCAAGGTCTCTCCCCCTGCACCTCACCATATCTACCTCAGCAGGACTGAGGGCTCTGTCCTTGCTGGCTGGAGCCCTGGTTCCCCTCACCTGCTTTTGGAGGGGCTCAGTGACTCGGCAGTGCTGGGATAGAGGGCGGCCCTGCCCTCGAGCTGTTCCTCTCCTGTGGACAGGGCAAAGCATCATTTGTGGCATTTACCAAGCTGTGGTTCTTTCTGACTGGGACAGGACAGCAGTGTGGTGGTTATTTATGACACAAACACAAGGTTTCCTTCTGCCTTTCTTGGTTTTTCAGCTGTTTCCACTTCCTCAATCTTATATTTGGAAGCAACAGTGGGTTAAAAAGGTTGTTGCTGTAGTCAGTGTTAGCTTTAGTCTCCTTATTTTCACTCTCTTTGCTCAAGACACTCAATAAGAGACTTGCTGGTTCAATTTCTTCTTTCTGTAGGTTTTTCTTGCCCTTTCTGGGCAAACTCTTTCTGGGTTTGGCTGTTGTACTGTAGCTTGTACCCACGGAGCAGTAACAGGCCACTGGCTGAAGTTACCTGCCTGGAAGGCACTGAGCAGGTAAAATGCAGGGATTGAGTTCTGGGAAGCACTGAGGCCCTGCGTGTTGCCAGTCTTGCAATGGTTCCCCATGTTTAAACAAAAAATAAAATGAAGTAAAGTGAACAGTGTTGCACAACAGGAGGGTACAGACCCTCATGTAAGGAAAGGGATTCCCAGTCCTGACCAGTGCAGTGTTTAGGGCACAGTTGGCAGCTCTGGGCTGTGTTAATGTCACAGCGTGCTCACTTTCTGGTAGATTTGGGTATTTGGCTGTACTTCCCCTCAGATTCAGATGTTTCTTGAGGAAGTACTGGCTTCCCACACCTGAAACACATGTGAGATGTGAGCTCTTCTGGAGCACTCAGAGACCCAGAAAGTGGTCTAAGTCCCTTCTTCTCCCCTGTCTCCTACCTTGCCGGTTAATTCAAAGAATGGAACACTTTTTTTATCTGTGTTTGGGATAGTTTCTATTCCCAACCTGACCCACCATCATAGGAACTGCCCCAGAGTACTGCTCTGGTCACAGACACATGAAGATCACTGTGCTGTGGCACTGCTTGATATTCCATTTGTGACCTAATGTTTGTAATGACCAATTCCTGCCACTATGGGGGATTCCCTGAAATAAAGTGCAACTATTCATGTGTGCTATTGTGTGTAGCTATTTATTCTGCTCTGATTCTAGAACCTTCCTCCTGCAAGGGCAGAGACCAGGGCGAGTTCAGCCCACTCACCCTCAACGAGTCCAGTTAATTTTTCACCACCTCCCTCTCCTTTGGCAGAAAAGCCAAAGCTGGAAGCAATACAACTCTACATCTGCCTACAAGGGAAGTATCAAACAATAAGAAACACTTTATTTTAACTTTACAACATATAAATAGACAAATCTGTGCTTTCCGATGGAGCTTTCCTTCCCCCTCTGCTCCGCAGGGTCCCTGTGGCAGTGCCCCAGCCCCTCTGGACTCGGGGAGAAGAGGGGGGCTGAGCTGCAGAGGCCAGACTGATCCATGCCTACAGCTCCCGGCCGTCATCTGCTCAGGTCCCGGCTGGTGCCTCGCCCGCACAGCATCCTCTCCTCTGCAGAGAGGCCAGCAAAGAAGGGATGCAGGAGGGCTTCTGAGAACGTGATCCTCCGGGAAGGGTCAAATTCCAACATCCTCCTCATCAGGTCAAAGAGCTGGGCGTGCTCCAGCGAGTCGTGCAGCATGTATGTCTGAAAGGGAAGAGTGGGGGGTACAGAGAGGGACTCAACCCAAGGCCCTGAGGTATGGGCTGTCTCCCATTCCGAAATACAGCATCCCTCCACTTCCCTAGTACCCATCCTGCCTCAGCCAGACCAATATCACTGCAGATGCGAGTCTGGGGCTCCATAAAAACCAGTTACCAAGGGTAGTTCCCATTCCCAAGCCCTGGCCCCCGATCTGGGGAAGGGAGCAGCACCTACCCGCAGGGGCTTGCAGTTCTCTTGGACATATCTCCCATCGGACGTGTTCTCATCCCATACCAGGTTGCCATTGTGGAAGTATTTCTGCTTCCTGCAAAGGGAGGGCGATGGTCAGCGAGGCAGGGTATCTCCCCTGGTTACACCCATCCCAGGGAGGACAGAGAATTGTTGTCCCGAGTCCTGAACCACAACCAGGGGCCTGGGCTGAGGTCAGGAAGAGGTTCTTACCGAGTTTTGTGGACCATGTGAGATGGAAGGGGCCCGAGGATTTTTTCCATCATGACAAGATGCTCACGATTCTCATGGGTCTGCAAAGGAACAGAGCAATGGTGGGTTAACTCAGAGCTTGGAGAGCTGATGGCAAAAGGTCTGTCACCTATAGAAGTACAGAGGGAGGAAGAGACAAGCCTCCATCAGGAATGCTACAGGTCCTATCCACATCTTTCTCTTTTGATTTTCCCTTTCTTGAGGGAATAGAAATTACCTGAACCCAGAACCCAGGGTGATCTGAACCCTGTCCCTTCCAGCAAGGCTCAAGTCCTCAAACCATCAGTTTTCCTGGGCTCACTTTCACACTCAGCTTCTGATTTTTAGTGCCTGATCTGCATTTCTCTCCCCTTCACTTAAGTCTGAACCCTTTTGGACATAAGGGATTCTTATGGAACAAGAAGCCTACCTGGAAGAGCGTGAAGCCACGGTAATACTCAAACAGAATGCAGCCAGTGCTCCAGACGTCACATGGCTGTGCCCAGCCCAGCTCTGCAAAGAAAATCAAATTAACTGTGTGCTCTCAACAAACCCCACCAGGTTTCTACCAGTTCCTTGTTGGAGCCACAGAGATTACACCAGGACAGAAGTTATCTATCCCAGAACTGGAGGGCTCCTCATCCCAGGACAACTGTTCCACTCTGCCCCCCTGAGACTCCCCAAAACCCAGCAGTTCTCACCCAGAATCACTTCTGGGGGACGGTAGTGCCGGGTAGCCACGATGGTAGTGTGGTGCTCGTGATCAAAGGTGGCACTCCCGAAGTCTGCCACGCGGATGCTCGTGTTCCGGATGGATTTCTCCTCACAGCTCTGCAAGTAAAACAGAAGTCAGGATCAGGCTTTGAGAGGGACCCCCTGCCCCCATAACTGCACCACTCATCAGAGGGATTGTAACTGTGAAGCTCTGAGCTCTCTACAGCCCAGATCAGCGTAAGGAGAACCACTGAGCACTGCACTCCAGGGACTGGAGCCACTGAGGCAGCCTTAAGGCTTTCAAAAGACATGGGAGAAAGAAGAGGCCTGACTTCCCGTTTGTTCCCACTAGAAAGGCTTTTAAGGCCTGTATGAAGCAGGGAAGATCAAATTTCTGTAGGGATGGAAAGGCAGGCTATTCCTGATTGTTCCTTTGGACATAACTCACCTTATTCTCATTGTACAGAGTGTCAAAATCCGAGTTGACAAACAAGATGTTTTCTGGCTTGAGGTCAGTGTGAGTCAGCTGGTTGTCATGTAGAACTGCACAGGGGGAAGAGGGCAGAGAGAAAAATGTCTGTAAGAACCAGAGAGAAGCACCCACACAGATCTGTCCATTCAAGTACCAAGCCAGCTCCTCCTTAGATCCCTCCTAGCCCATTTTGGGGAGCAAGGCTGGCCCTGGGTGACTTACATCTTAGGGCATGGCAGAGCTGGTAGGCCATGTGCCGGATCTGAGGGAGAGGGTAGGGCTGGAAGTTGTTCTCCTTCAGGAACTCAAATGTGTTCTTGCCCAGAAGCTCAAAGGCAATGCACATGTGGCCGTGGAAGTTGAACCAGTCTGACATCAGGACACACAAGCTGTGCAGGGAGAGAGAGACATGGATTAACCATCCTTCAGGGATCCACAGAACAGTCCCTGTTCCTGCCCAGTTCAGAAGTGGTTGATGAGCAAAGCTCCAAGCCAGCTGACTCAGGAGCATAGCAATCCAGAAAGTCACCTCCCTGCTTTGCTAAGCCACCTTTAGACACAGCTCCCCAATTCCAATGGGACAAAGCAACAGAGGGATGAGACCAGTTTCCCCCTCACCACAGGAGACACATCCTGAGCCCCATGTTCCTTTGGATATCTTGTGTGCAAGGATGTGGTTCTGACTAACCAGGAGTCTTGTAGGAACTTACAATTTATTCTCCTTGTCCTTCTCTTTGATTTTTTTCAGGACGTTGATTTCGAGCCTGGCTGCTTCTCGGTATTTTCCAACGTTTTTTATGATTTTCAGTGCCACCTGCGATTTGCCTCTGTAAGGGAAGAAACAGAAGGATGGAATCAGAGGAAAAACCTGTGTCCACACATCCTCAGCCCACAGGGAGAGGGCACATCCCAGTTGCTCCAGCCACGGTTTCATGTGTCACTTGTCCTAACAAAGCTCTGCCAAAGGTGCTGCTTTGGCAATAGTTAATTTGAAGCGAAAGGTTATTGCTGGGCAACACTCCAGAGAGATATTCCTGACACAGCAATCCCCAACGTCACTGCGATTCCAGCAGCCACCTCCCCTCTCCAACTGTGCCAGAGATTCCTGTGGAGGCAGGAAAGCCAGCTGTGGCTCCTACGGCAAGCTGACTCCATGGCTCAGAGCCAGACACAAGGTCAGAAAGAGACAAGCGTCAAATGTAATCACAGAGGAGGTTAAAAAGTATAATAGAGAAGTGCCCTGGCAGATGAAAAGGTCGCTGGGCCCACCTCTCAGCTGGAGCTCACTGCGGCAGAACAGCCTTCAACAGCTGCAGCCCGGGGGGGTTAGGCTAAATATCAGGTAAAGGTCCTTCCCCCAGAGAGTGGCTGGGCACTGAACAGGCTCCCCAGAGCAGTGGTCACGGTCCCAAGCCTGACGGACCTCAAGGAGCGCTTGGACAATGCTCTCAGGGACAGGGTGGGATTGTTGGGGTGTCTGTGCAGGGCCAGGAGTTGGACTTTGATGATCCGTGTGGGTCCCTTCCAACTCAGGATATTCTAGGATGCTATTCTATGAACCTGTGCCACTGAACAAACCTGCCCTGCTTCCCTTAAGACATGAGCCTGCAAATTCAGGGGGCTGAGGTGTGAGCCCTTCCACTTGCTCTAAGAAACAATTCCTCCTGTAGCAACACGTGGCAGGTGACAAGTTTGATGCCATGGAGCCCAGGTGAAACTGCCATGCTCGTGACCAGCTGGGCTTGATTCACAAGGGGCAGATGAGTTACCAGGGAGGGAAAGATGCCCACCTGGCATGGTCCACACACTCCACCACTTTGCCAAAAGTGCCTTCACCAAGGCTGCCGACAATTTCATCTAGGAGAGAAAACAGGAGCGGATGTGAACCTCGGGGGCTTGGAGAGAGCTGAGCTCCTGCAATTTCACAGCAGTAAAACCTCAAAGCAAACAAAAAAAAAAACGTCTCTCACTGCTACACTCTTTAAACTCAAGTGTCTATGATCTGCCTCAGGCAAGTTACTGGTCAGTAAATAAAACGCTAGAGACCCCTCCAGTACAATACGAGAGATCTGGTCTAACACGGGGATAAAAGTAGAGAGGTAAAGTTTTACGAAAGGTGGCTGTACATCGCTCTTGAAGCCAATCGCCGATCCTGCACACCAGGTGACCTTCCTTGTCATCTTCCACGCTCCTGCTGCGCTTACTGCTCTGTTGGCTTCTCTGTACACACCGCCCCCCGAGACGGCATTTTGTGTGGTCATTCAAAGGTGGAGAGACGACGGTGCGTCGGTGGTTGGATTTTCCAGATCCCAGCATTTCATAAGGCACACAGCATATATAACGATAGGGATATTGCAAGGGACACGTCAAGACACAAACTAACTTCAAAACAGAAAAGTCATCAACAGCTACAGGTATGTAAAGAAAACTCTCTTGTTAGCTACGGCCTCTGGTGCCGCTGCCACCTCTCGGGCAGGGAAACGCCCCCCTCTTCCGGAAAGGGAAGCAGCAGCTGGGAAGCTCCAGTGTGAAGGTGGCTTTGCGTGGCACCACCATTCCCCACAGAGGAGCAGCTCCCTCCGCAGCACTGCAGGATGCTGCCAGAGGCACAAGGAGAAGGAGGGCTGTGCCAGAAGAATGTCATTTCTCCGCTGGCAAGCATGACGAGCGCTCAGTTTGGACAGGCTGTCCAGTAGAAGCCAGAGTAGCAGTTATCCTTCTGTGTATCCTGCTCTTTGTACCTTGGTTAATCCATCTCCAGCTCCTCAGAGCCATGTCCTGCCCTGGCTATGAACCAGCCCTTCCCATCCTGACAGAACCAACGACCACATCGATCCTAAATCCATGTGCCCAACTGGCTGCGCACAGACCTGGTGGGGCACATCTGCCTTGGGGTGCCATTTTAAAAATGGGAGAACTTTAAGAACAGGACAGGTAAATTCATTCCCAGGGAACACTTCAGGCAAGGTCCAAGGTCATATTCACCCCCTGCTACTGCAAGCTTCTACTGGAAAACCAGCCGAACATTCCTGCAAGGACCCAGGGTCCGTGAAACGAGCTGCCCTAATTCCTCATCTTGTTCTAGTCAGCCTTAAAAATAGTTACAATCTCTACAGCCAAAGAAATGAATGGAAACTTTGACGTTTCCATGCCTGAGCTTCCAGTGGGCTTCTCTTCTGTGCCCCTCGCTGCCCCAGCTGGTCCAAAGTAATGAGCTAAGATCAAAACTCCCCCAAAAAAATCAGCTGAAATGGAGAAGGTAGAGAGGACAGTTGGGAGAGCTCTGGGGCTTCAGAGGACTGTGCTTTTGCCAGCCCAAACCTGCAAAGCATCACCACTGTAAGCACCCTGCACACTGCAGCGTTTCCATCACAGCCCTGGCTCTCTCTAAAACTAAAATTAAAAAGTCAACTGGAAAGAAATAAAAAGGATGAGTTCAGGAGTTCCCAGCCATGCAGATTATCCAACTGCTGGGATCAGACTTGGTCATTTAGTTGTGATAACATTTAAAGTGAGAGGTGGGAGCATTCCTTACAGGAGGGGAGCAGTGAAACACTTGGTCTCACACCACTTACAGGGCATTCCTGCGACCAGCCTCCCTACCCAGCTCCAAATACTCCCTGGTAATCCTTGGAAGGAATGCTACGTTTCAGGGTTAAGTTTGCAAAGAAGCTGAAATCCCAGTGGAAACAGCAGAAGGGGGGCACGTGTACCCTCAGAAGGCAGGAGCCTCCGAGCACTGACAGGGGTCAGTAACAACTCCGGAGACCTGGGCTGATGGATCCCACCCAGAAGGGGATCCTGGCACAAAGCCAAACCGAGGAATGCTGCATACCAAACCCCCCCCCTGTGAGAAGCAGTGGCCGTAGGCAGAAGCGAAGCCCTGGCCACGGATAAAGCCGAGCAACACGGATCGCTGGGAGCAGGGCTGGCCTGCAGCCAAGGCTCGCCCTCGTCAGCCCGTCACATGGGTGCCATTGGAAGCTCTCCCTGATCCCTTCCCTGGCCGCAAAGAACACGGCTTAGCTCCCTCACGTATTAAGGCTACAGGGGCTGGACTAGTAAAAATCAATAGCTACGAGTGCTTCCCGCTTAACACGACACAGATCTGGGACTTTACGTTCCACGGAATGAAAACAAACACAGAAACGGGATTCGAGTTACTCACCCAGAGTGTTCGGAGCTGAAAGGAGGCAAGAACAGTTAAAACCCTGACCATTCCTGAGCTCGTTCTGGATGCTACTCACCGAGGAGGTACTGCTACAAGACCTGCTCCTGCGTTTCCGGCAGTGGTGCTGGTATCTCTTGGGACGGTGCTGACCTCTGCCCCTGGATCGCCGCCAGTTCCGCGGGCGCGTCGAGTAATAGTCGTCCCCGAACGACGGGCTCCGCTCTTCGAACCTGTAGGCATCGCTGTCCCGCCGGCACCTCCTGTGGTAAGGCATCCTCTCATGGCTGCAGCACAAACAACAACGCTGTTATCAGCGTGGAAAAGCACGGAAGGCCCAGTCCTCTTGGAGCTAAGTCGCAGAGTCACAGAGCATCCTGAGTTGGAAGGGAGCCACGAGGGTCATCGAGTCCAACTCCTGGCCCTGCACAGGACACCCCAAGAGTCCCACCACGACCCTGAGAGCGTTGTCCAAATGCTCTTCGAGGTCTGTCAGGCTTGGGGCTGTGACCACTGCCCTGGAGAGCCTGTTCCAGTGCCCATCCACCCTCTGGAGGAAGAGCCTTTGCCTCCTATCCAAGCTCACTCCCCCAACACAGCTCCCTGCTGCTCCTTCAGATCCTCTCACTCGGTCACCAGAGAGAAGATGTCCTCCTGCTCCCACTCCCTGTGGCAGGAACTTCAAACCCTCTGCTGTGCCTCAAATACTGACCCTTGTGGAGGTATGTGAGAGAAAACAGTGTGACATTCCCACATTTCAAGGAGCTGGGGGAAAACCACCATCAGAGAGCTCTATCTGAGCTGCCTACCTTGTTGTGGACTCCCACCCTTCAAAGTGTTCAAGGCCAGGTTAGATGGAACTTGGAGCAACCTGAACTAGTGGAAGGTGTCCCTGCCCATGGCAGGGGGTGGAACTGGATGAGCTTTAAGGTCCCTCCAACCCAAACCATTCTGGGATTCTATCATTACACCTCACCTAAGCCACCTCTGCCACCACACACAAGTGTTTGTCATCATTCCTCCTCCCTCAGGAAGGTCTCTCATTAGTTCTTAAATAAATGAGGACTAAACCCAGCAGTAGGGCTCTAGTTGTCACCCCAGGGGGGGCTGGAGGTCCCAAAACACCGAGTCCTTGGTGAGCACAAACACCAGCTCCACAGATCATTGGAAAGAGCCAGAAGGAAAATCTGCTCTCCATAGCACAGCCAAGCACCTGCCCTGCTAACAACAAACTCCCAGCGTGTAAGGAAAACTTTTGGACGAGCTCATCTCTGCATCAGGAAGGACCTGAAGTTGTCAGACAAAGCTCACCTTTGACATCACACACGAGGTTTTGGGTACCATGTGGGCACACCAACGATGAGGGCAGCCCTTCCTGCTTCTTCCCCCCAGAGCACAACTGCCTTCTCCACCCCAGCTGGTCTAACAAACCAGACCTCACTGCGAATCTTGCTTCACACCTCATTGAGAAAGAGGCTGTGTTTTAGGTAGAAGATGTTGTAATTCTGAAATCAAAGTAGTGCACTGGCTTCCCAAAATAATCCTGGGCATGTGCCAGGCCAGATCAATGCTGTCACCCAGCAGTGGCCTCGCTAACCAAGACCTTCAGCCCGGAAACAGGAATTTTTGCTATTTGCACCTCTCTGCCTTGTCAACAATCAGCTCCCCTCACTGACAGCTTAACAGGACACAGGTTTGAGTGTGGGGGTTCATCTCAGCATGGTTCCAGAGTAAAATTTCAGACTCTGCCAAGGCAGCAGTGGCTCTCGCTCATTGCTAAACCACCCAAAACACAAACCATGTGGCTCTGCTGCAACATCGATCTATTCACCGATTCATCACTGGTGAAACTTCACTGTGCACTTTGGACAAACACAGGAAACAGAATAACAATCTGACAGACTCAGAATCAGAGGAGACCTGAGAGGCTGGGTCTGAAACTAAGGGATAAGGTTGTTTTCACCCAACAAAAGCCTATTTCCATCCAAATCTGTCCCAAATTACCCATCGGATGAAAAAATGGAAAAGTCCATTGCGTGCGCCAGCTGTGTTTCACAATCTGCTTCCCTCAAGTAAACAAAAGCCAGGCTGAGGAGAGGAATTAATGTGGGGAACATTTAAAGATGAGCTCAGCTCCAGCCTGGCTGCACCTGCCCAGTCCAACCAGTGGAACCACAGCAGCCCCAGGACCAACAGCCTACTCTGGTCGCATGCTGCAACATGGCTCCTGCCTCTCTTCCAGAACCCTCCTCTTATCAGAGGCCTTATCCCGCTTCCAGCACCTAATTGTCCCTGTGGAAACGCTGAACAAAGACAGGATCAAAGGTAAAATCCAGAACCAAAGCAGGAGAGGTCAGTTAGTGGTCGGATCCTTTAGCTGGGATCCTTTCTGAGGTGAGGGAGGAGCGTTGTTACTTTAAATTGTTGTTTACTTTAAATCTGATCTTAATCCTGTCGGAAGGAAGTGGGTTGCTGGGAGAAAGGCTTTAAGGCCTCCACAGCGTGGAAACGTGATTCCAGGGCACGCTGTTCCCTTGCTAATACTAAAGCCATATCTTTGGGAAGAACTTTAGCGTAGCAGGGAAGACGCGCGTGCACACGCATGCACCCACACGCACACAAGTAAAGCCTTCACTTCCATTCCCTGGGATTTACAGGTTTAAAGCCGACCTGTAGTCAGGAGATGAATGCCAGCTCGGCAACACCAGCGGGATCAGGACGAGGGTTTACCGGATAACCCGCCCCGAAGAGCTCCTACCTCCTGGATCGCGACCGCCGGGAGAGATCCCTGCGGGGAGGGTACCGCAGCCTGCCCTCGTATTCCCTGCTCCGGGACCGCCTCCGCTTCCACCTGTGTCCCAGGTCGCTCTCCTGCTCCGGGGACCGGAACCTCCTGCAGTGATGCATCTGCGAGGACGAGGGGATTCCAGGTGTTAAACCCCTCACCCACGGGTGCGGCATGAGGCGGGCTCGGCCCGGGGGACACCCGGCCCTGGCAGAGCCCGCCCGAGGCTCGGCGGTGCCGGAGGGCGCTGTGCAGCCGAGGGTCCCGCAGGGAGCGGGGGTTACGGGGCCGTTACCCGGCTGGGCCCGCCCGGGACGGCCCATTCCCCGCCCGCCTCCCCTCGTGTCCCTGCCGTGTCCCTGCCGTGTCCCCCGGCCCCGCTCCCCCCGCCTGTCCCCGCGGTCTCACCGCCAAACCCCGGCCGCGCTCGGCGGGTGCGGCCCGGCCCGGCCCGGCCCAGTTCCTGCAGCCCCGCAGCGCCGCCGCTTCCGCTTCCCGGACCGGGGTTAAACCCGCCCCGGAGGGACGGGACGGGGCGGGACCGGCCTTGAACCCGCCCCGGAGGGACGGGAGGGAGCGGGACAGGCCTTGAACTCGCCCCGGAGGGACGGGACGAGGGTTAAACCGGGACTGGAAGCGGTGGGAGGAGGGCGACTCTTCGCAACGCTCTGGCCCCTCATGCCTCACTATGGCCTTCCTCACTGCAGCCATCCTCACCCTCAACACGGCTTCCTTCCCGTGGTCTTCCTCCCTGTAGTCTGACTCACCGTGGTCTTCCCCATTGTGGTTTACCCCACTGTGGCCATCCTCATCCTCCCCATGGCCTTCCTCTCCATGGCCATCCTCACTACAGCTTCTGTCACCATGGCCTTCCCCACTACAGCTTCTGTCACCATGGCCTTCCCCATTGCAGCCATCCTCACCCTCACCATGGCTTTCCTTGCCATGACCTTCCTCACCGTGGCCATCCTCACTGTCAGCACGGCTTCATCCCTGTGGTCTGACTCCCTATGGTCATCAGGGCCAATATCACCTTCACCATGGCCTTCCTCTCCATGGCCATCCTCATCTTCCACACAGACTTCTTCCCCAGGGTCTTTGTCCTCATAGTCTGCCTCACCACAGCCTTCCTCACCATAGCCTACCTTCACCACGGCCATCCTCTTCCTCAGCATGGTCTTCTTCCCTGTGATCTGCCTCACCATGACCTTCCTCATCATGGCTTATCTCACTGCAGGCCTTCCTCACCACTGGGCCTTCCTCACCATAATGATCCCCACAGTGACAACCCTCACCATGGCCTTCCTTGCCATGGTGACCCTCCTCATGGTCTTCATCACAGTGGCCTGTGCGCTGCATCCCCCAGTGGCCTCTGCAGACAAACTCCTTCCACCAGACGGGCTGGGAGCTGGGATTGTCCCATGGGTCACAGCCTGGGGGTGAAGACCTGGTGGAAGAGTTTCTGTGTCCAATTAGCCCACTTGGAGAGGGGCCTCAGTCCTGATAATTCACTAATTAGCACCAGGCAGGGATTTGCTCTCTCCCACCCCTCAAGGTGACCTCCCTTCTCACCCAGGCCACCGCTCCAGAGGACATGGTGGACCATGGACACTGCTGGCCCATGGGTAGGACAGAATTCCAATGACTCCACACATGCAATCATCCCTGACCCCTTTATTTGTTTATCAACCACTTGTTTGGGTCAGCAATTAATTAAAAATGCCAGTGGACATCTTTCTCACCAGGTGATATCAGCACGTCCTCGTGGCTCCTCTCTCAGGTGTGTCCGAGCTCAGGGGGCTGAATGGGAAGGGTGGGCTAGTGATGGTGGCTTGGAAGGGGCAGTAGATGCAACCACTGTGGTGGCCATGGGGCTGCTCTCCCAGCTGGGTGATCTTCCCACCCATCTCCTGCAACGGCCAAGGTTCTGTGTGTAGTCACCGAGGTGGTGATGGTGGACAGAACAGAGAAAGGCTCCTCTTCTCTCCCCAGTGTTGAAGCCACCTCAGACAGGCTCAGTCTCCTCCAGAGCCGTTCAGGAAGGGGTTGTGCCGACCACCACTGATCTCCAGTCCTGGAGTTGGAGCCCAGACTTATCCCACAAGGATGTGCGGGTGAGACCTCACCTCTCCATGGCTCGGAGATCCCGTTTGGCTCACTCCTGTGGGCACCTGAGTCCTGGGCAAGCCCTGTCTGTGGACTGTGGGCAGGATCAGGGTCTCAGGGTGTTGGGCTGGATCTGGTGCCACTGCTCTGACTCCAGTGGTCCCTGGCTGCACATGTCCCTCCAGTGGAGCAGCCCGGTCCCAGGGGCACGTGGCCCCACCCGCACACAGCCCAGCGCAGAGCCACGGGTGTGGAGGCGAGCCTGTGGCAGGAGAGGGGAAATGGGACATGGCTGGTGGCTTTCCATCGTCCCAAAAAGGTGATCCCACCCCAGCAACCTCCTGTGGGCATCAAGAAATGGCTCCTCTGGGGGCTGAACCCCCCAGGTGCAGGAGCACAGGAGATCCAGGTCACCTTCATAGCCATGGTCACCTCCATCCACCTCACCTGCATGACAACGAACTCCAATGCCAGCTCTTGCTGCTGGATATCCCCAGCAGGGATGTTGAAGAGGAAAGGCTTGTTCCACACAGGGTTGTAGCCACTGATGGACTTGGTCTCCTTGGTGTCAATGACACAGCCATTGTGGTAAAGGTGGATGATGATGTAGTGACCTGGAAATGGAGACAGAGCCATGGAGAGAGGGACCTGCTTTGGACACATGGCAGGGAGGGAGGCTGGAAGTTCCCCAGCTGTGCCAGGGGGGCTACAGAACCTCTGTGGAACCATGGGAAGAGCACAGACAGCTCCTGAGGTTTCACCTGCTCCTCTGGGGTCTGGAGCAGGGACCTCTGAAGTCCTCACCTCGCATCCCTGCCCACATCCCAGGCTCCAGATGGGCGGGGAGAGCCAGAGGTGACAACACCCAGCAGGATAGAAAGCCCACATGCTAATTTTTGACCATAAATACATATATTGTAAGCATTTTGGGGCCATATTGGGGATATCTGGATCCTAACAACTACACTTCCTGTGCTCATTTTCATGGAATAACAGAAGGGTTTGGGTTGGAAGAGACCTTAAAGATAATTTCATTCCAACCCTTTGCCGTGCTTGGAAAAGAGGAGTTCAAGAGGAACTAAGACAATCTGCCATGCAAAAAAGAGGAGAAGTCATTGCCTGTGCCCACCTGGGCATCTCCTCACCTCCTGGTCCATGTTCCGTGTCCTACCTGGTGTGCCCGGCATGCGTGAGAGCCGGCCCAGGTCCTGTGCCTTGCGGACCAGCACCTTGATGCGGCTGGCCAGAGCCTGGTACTGGAGGAGAAGGAAGAGCTGGCCGAGGGATTTGGGTGATGAGGAGAGGACGCTGCAGCTCCTGTTGTGGGCTCTGAGGCACTGGAATGGGAGGAGAGAGCAGGAGACGCCGTGAAACCTTCTCCAGCCTCATCTTCCAACTCAGTGATGCTTGTCCCCCATCGAGGTCAAGAATGGGCAAAAATGAGTTACGAATGGGCAAAAATGAGTCAAGAAGGAGGATCTGATGCTCACCATCACTGCAAGGATGGTGCCAGGTCTGCATTTACCCCTTCCACCCCACCACTCCCTGAATCAGAGGTGCAAAGCCCCTCGGCAGAGACACTGACAGGGACTTGTACCACAGTGGAGCCCACCACAGGGATAACTGGTGATGCCTCAGGAGGCTCTGCCTCTTCCCGTGGAATTTTGGGGCTCTGAGACCAAGCAGACCTCAGCCAAAACATGAGGACAACCCCCTGCTGGAGACTGCTGCCATCCTGACCTTCCTGAGCTTGGCTTTGGTGCTCGCCAGCTCCCAGGTGTAGCCGGAAGAGGCCTGGGGGTCCCAAGAGGCCTGGGCGCAGGGGAACAGGACCTCTCCCACAAAAGAGTCCCTGAGGCTGCACGACCTGGCGTAGACAGCGAAGCGCAGGGTGAAGCTGCTCAGCTCCTCTGGGCTGTATGGGCCGAACTGGCACGGCTCCAGGGGGGCAGGGCGGAGGCTCCGGCAGCGCACGGCCACGTGCTGGCACGCCGGGAGCCGCGGCACCAGGTACACCTTGACGTAGGAGCCCCGGTCATCCTGCAGCCCCTTGGGCAGGTGGGAGACGCCGAGAATCGCCACGGTGAGAATGGCCTCGGGTGGTGAGTAGGACAAGTCGCAGTGGAGCCGGGGACGCTGCTCGGAGGGCAGTGGGGATCCTGCGACGGGGTGGACCAGCGGGCTCTCCTTGTTGCG
The DNA here is from genome assembly GCF_003945595.2 of Pipra filicauda. Classification (NCBI taxonomy): domain Eukaryota; kingdom Metazoa; phylum Chordata; class Aves; order Passeriformes; family Pipridae; genus Pipra; species Pipra filicauda. The sequence goes on along the minus strand of NW_024104118.1, from coordinate 281,336 downwards.
GAGGAGTTTGGCTCCAGAGATGGTGCAGTGGCGCTGCCACGCTCCCGCCAGCTGCGGGAGGAAGGGGAGAGTGGGCAAGGATGCTCTGACACGGAGCAAACTCCCATAGGATGCTGGTGATGCCAAGGAACCCTCTTTTGCCCGAGCACCCACCACCTCTCCTGCCATCTCCTCATATTGTTGCTGGATGGGCACTGGCACAGTCATGGCAGGCAGAGCAGGTCCCAGCTCCATGGCTGCCCACTCCCGGCTGGGGTGGGGACTTGGGTGCCGGCGGTGCCACCAGCACATGGCACAGCCCAGGAGGATGCTGAGGCAGAGGAGGGACAGGCCTGCACCGAGGAAGATCTGCAGATGCACTGGAGAGAGAAAGGGCACCATTAGAAGGATGGATCTCACCAAGGCTGTGCCAATGTGACTCTCCGTGGGTGCTGGAGCACTGGAAGGAACAACAGCTGGGAGTTCACATCCCCTGGGACCCACTTCCCCTCTTTGTAAACTGGGATTTAGCTGGAGCATCCCAAAGCCAGAAGGTGAGAGAGGAGCTGGTGGGGCCAGCACCGTGCTCGGGCAGCCTGACACCAGTCTGAGGCTAAAACAAACCCAGCCTCGCCCTGGGAATGATAAGGACCATGGAAAACACTGGAATTATCAGCCCTGCTGCCAGGCTGACGCAGTTTGGGAATGATTAGCACCATGCTTGGTGGGGGACACAAGGGCATGAAGGGGAGCAGAGGCACCTGCAAGGGAGGATTTGGGGTGTCCGGGCTGGATTCAAAGTAGCAGTGGGCCCTGAGGTGTGAGACACCCAAGCCTGGCCCTGAAAGAGGGGAACCTCCTCCCCCAGCTGTGCCCAGAGGACTGAGATTCTGTGGGCGGTGAGCTGGGCTTTATCCCTCCCAGCAGGGATACCTGTGGGGTTTGTGGCCTCCCTGGCAGGGTGGCATCCCTGCACACTGTGCATTTAGGGAGCAGGGAACAAAACTCCTGGCCATCAGGGCTAAAGTTCCTTAGGAAACATGCGTTTCAGAGGTGGCATCTGCGTGGTTGTGCTGGGAAAAAACCTCCCTGTGCCCAGACCTGCCTTCGCCTCCAGCCCTGGAGGGAGGGATTAAGGAGAGCAGGACCTGGACAAAGCTGTGCCGGTGCCTGAGCCGGGTTCCATAAAGGGATGGGGGCGTTTGAAGGAGAAAAGCAGGCATTGTCTCACCCCACTGGGCTGGGTTTCACTCCCCAGGTGCCTTAATCCGCACTGGGCTCTCCTCAGCCCTTTGTTGTTTGTTCAGGAAGCCAGGTTGTGGCTGGGATGAGCGCTGAATGGCGGCATTTAGGGAGGGATGGAGGGAAGGGGGCTGGGATGTAAACTTGCCTGAAGGATTATATTCCAGTCCAAACAATGCCTGCCAATGCTTGTGGTTGTCCAGCCCCAGGACAGCGAGTTGGGAGGGCTGGAGTGTGCCCATCCCGGGTGTACGGACACACGTGGGTCTGCAGGGCTGGGGGGAACGGGAAGGTGCATCAGACCCCTTGGGGTGCCCACTTTGGGGAGCTGGGGCAGCTGAGCTGAAGGATCCTGTGCATGGACATGCTGCACCAAGCTCCAGGGCTGTCCCTGGGCTGCAGGGCTATCCTGGACTGTGGTGGCCACCAGAGCGTCCCCTTGTCACCTGAGACCCGGTGTCTGAGCACCCCTGGATCCAGGGAAGATCTCTCTCCAGCCCAGCACCTTCCCTCCTCCGACCCTAAGGCTGCAGGTGGCTAAACCCCACGGCAACAACACACCGAGGGTAGTTTTCCACCCCCCACTGCCAGACCCCACCTTACCTGCCTCAGGCATCGGGCTTGTAAGGAGAGAGGTGAGGGCAGGTGAGTCCTTGAGCTGTCTCGGCCGCATTCACGCAGGGAAAGCTGGGAAAAGCCAAACCCAGTGGTAGGCAGGAGGGGAGGGAAGGTGGGGGGAAAGGCTCTGCCTTCACCTGCCTGCTGCTTGGATAGGCTGGGACCAGAGCCCAGGTGAGGCCAGCCCGCTCTTACTGCTGTGGGGGGGCTCACCTGCAGCCAGGTGCTGATGGAGGGGGCAGGCAGGACGGGAGAGGTTCCCAATTCCATTAAGTGAGTTCAGTGGGAGGATGGGAAAGGTCGTGGGCTCCATCCCCTTACCAGGACCCAGCGGACACAAACAGGCCCCCGGTCAAAACTGCAGATATGGGGCATTGGAAAAGCTGATACAAAAGGGACTGGAAATCAGCTCCTCTCCTGGTGAACCAAACTGGTTCAATGACTGGAAAAACAGCGTCCAGGTGCTGTGCAAACAGCAAAACTAGTGGGAAGCATTAAATGTCCTTTTTGTGGGGAGGTGGTGATGACAGGAGAGGGATTTGGGAGACAGGCTCCTGCCCCAGCCTGGGTAAGGGACATGGGACAGGTACAGCAGCTTCAGCAGCACCTGGGAAAGGAGATCCCACATGGTTTCTGTCAGTATCCAACCTGGAAGCTCCATCATTCCAGCCCACAGGGACACAGTTCATTCCTAGGCACCATCCCTAAAAACATCCCACCAGCCCAGCTCCAAACTGGGAGCCCAAAGCCATGCAAGGATCCAGACCTCAGCTAGGCTGACCCGGCCTCTAGGCATAATTTCCCAGGACAAAAAAAGGGAAATCTTTAAATTCAGGGAGACAGCCAGGGGCATAGAACAGGCTTGGGGGTCACGGTGTGAAGAGGTAGAAGTTTATTGGAATATAAACATTCAGATAACCTGTAAGATAGAAAAAACCCAACAACAACATATACAGACACTTGTTGGAAGGAGACGTTGAGGTATTTATCCACCGCCTAGGCTATCACATTTGTTTTTATTTACTTATTTTATTATTTTTTTTTAAATAGGTAAGAAAACTAGTAGCAAGGCTGCTGCAGCTGTTTGGAGAGAACATCTGATCCCAATCCCTTTGGAGCACATACACACACACACACACATGCACATGCAGTGGCCAAAAGGACTTGGTGTGACACGTTCACATTCACTTTGGGAGCCGAGCAGGCACACACAGCCTCTCCCCCCCTTGTCCCAATTTTTGTGCCTTCCCAGCATCAACTGGGAGCTGCCTGAAGCAGGTTTGGTTTGGTTTTCCCAGCTGGCAAATCTCCCCCTGGAAACAGGAGCATGGTGGCTGCACTGGAGCAAGCTGGGGGCTGTTTTCTTTTTGGCTGCTCGCTGCAAAACCTTGGCTGGTGTGGAGTTGGGAGAGGATGGAGCAACACTGCAAAGCGGAGCACTTCACACAGGAACAGTCCTACTCGCAGTATCAAACCCTGAGTACTACACAATCGATGAAATGGAGCAGAGGGGGGGATCCACCACCCTCGCTCAGCCTTCCCCGGCTCTGCTGCTGGTTTCCATAACCCTGTCCCCAAAGCCTGGCAGCTCAGTAGGAGATCTGGAGCTCAGATTGCCAGGATCAAAGCCAGGCTTAGAGGAAAGGGTTAACTCTTCACAGTCTGAATGGTCCTTGTCACACTGGACTGAGAAAGGACCAGTTTATTGTTGCAGCTTATTTAACTGAGGTATCTGTTACGCATCCCAACCTGATTCTTTCCCTGAATTGGATACAAAACAATCTGTTAGTCCTGGCTAGTTCCAGTCTAGGTTGAGTAAAGCTTATAAACATTAATACTCTAGTAGTGTCAAAGCAGTTCAGTGATTCGAGTGCCTTTCTGTGCAAGAAAACACAACGTTAGCGTGTGAGACAGAATCCACCCCGGACCAATCTCTGCTCCCCAGGGCCAGAGAGCAAAGCAGAAGGAAAAGCAAAAAGTGCCCCAGTCCCACTCAGAGGAAACAGCCCCATCCCCATCCCCAAATAAAATAAAATAAAATAAAAAACCCCAACAACAATCAAAAGAAAACAAAAAAAAAGGGAAAAAGAAAATAATCTCATTGAGCCCCAGAGTCTGGAAAAACCTCTGGGAGTCTGTGAGGATGAAATGCCGTGGAGGCCTGCGGGATCAGCCCAGCTTCCCCATGCCCAGAGGGTGGGCACTACTCCAACTAAAAGCAGCTGGATGGGACATCTCAGAGCAGCATCCATCTGAGGACATGTGCATTCCCACCCTCTGGCTCCCAAACAGTCCTCGGGATGTCAGGTAGCAGGATAACCAACACAGGCACAGATCCTGGGGCTTGGAAAAGTCAGATGGACTTTGGAGACACCCTCGTGTCCAAGATGAAGAACAAATCTAAGTGAGCATCACTCCTGCCCTCTTTTCATGCCTCTACCTGTCCCCCTGTCATGCACATGTCCTGGGATGATGCTGGAGCTTGGCTCCTGCTGGCCTAAAGGATGAGGAAACCACTGCTGCTTTGCTCAGCCTTGTTTTAACTTTCTGTCTTTGGTGATACATTTAAAAATTAAAAAAAAAAAACAAACAACCAAACAAACACAATGTCAGCAAACCCACATATTAAAAAACCAAGCGATAAGATATGCCAATACTTCCTGAAGAGGTTAAAAAAACAACCCAAAACCAACAAAACCAACCCAACAACAAGTACATATCTGAGGTATTTCATCTGCTCAAAAAACCTGACTTGGGCCTGAAGCATGGGAAGGACGTCACCAGGGCAGGAGGGATGGAGTTTGGATCATCTCTCTGGGCTGAGGAAAGGCCAGAAGGAGAGGGGGACAGCACGAGGCCACCTGAGCAGGAGCTGATTTATGGAGTCAGGGCCAGCTCTGCTTCCAAGTGGAGGTCTGAGGAGAAAGGGCAAGGAAGGGCTTGATTTCCTGTTCTCCACTTTCCCCCGGAGAGCAAAAGGTCTTCGCTGCTCAGGTGCAGTTTGAAGGGGCGTGGGCAGCTGGGTTTGTTCAGAGACAAAACCCCACATGTATAACATTAACCACAACACCCACGCACACAATGTGGCCCCCACGAGATGGATTGCAGAGATGACCTCCTATTTCTTCAGCACACAGACGTGGGCAGCTTCCAGGGGTACCAGAAGCCACCTCAAGAGGCAGAAGTGAGATGGCTGATCTCAGGAAAGCCTGGATCGACCCAAGTGACAGTGTCACGGGGGCAGAGGATCAGAGGAGCCACAACAAGCTCAGGCTGTCAGGGTAAAGGTCAGTGGGATGAATTCCTCATGAGAGACAGGCAAGGTCAAGGGCATTTAAAACTTCTGAAAGCCTGAAGGCAACAGGAGGGATCAGGCAGCACCGGCAAGAACCAAGCAGCTGATGGAGAGGGTTCGAATGTGGCAGGGAGGGAGGAACTCCTTCCCCTCATGTCAAAACCGTGGAGAGGGGGAAGGAGGCTCACGAGCCTCCTGTGAGGACATATGGAAACAGCAGGAAGGAAACAAGCAGTTTGCTTGTTCTGCAGCACAAGGGAGGACAGGGCAAGGCACCCCGCCGGCTCTTAGGATTGTCAAAACACGGAGTTGGTTGGTGGGAAGAGTCCTTGTGGTTCCTGGCTCAAGGAGAACCAAGTTTCCCTGCCCCAACTCCAGCTCTTACAACCTGCCTTGGTGACGTCTCAGCCATGTCTCAACCCGCAGCTCCTAGAGCCCATCCCTGATTGAAAAACGCCAGGCGTGCCCCCCCTCCATGTCCCACCCCCGACAGGAACACAGCAAACCCTGGGAGGAGGAGGAGGAGGAGGAAGAAAACAAAGAGCAAAAGGGAGGAAGAAAGGGGGAGAACAAAGAAAAAAGGCTGGACAAAGAGATGATGAAGAAAAACTCGCTGGCATGGAAAGGTTTCATCATCATCATCATCATCATCTTGCTGCTGGCCAACCACAAAAGCAGGTTCCTTGAGATGAGGTATCTGTGCGACTCCCTCCCGGCTCGCTCCGGGAGCCAGAGGCCAGTGTGAGACAGGGAATGGGCCGCCCATCAGAGAGACCAGCTGGTGGAGGGCTCCGTGCTGGGCGTTCCTCGGGATGAGGTAGGGCTGGGAGAGCAGTGGGAGCTGCTGCTGCTGCTGCAGGAGCTGTGGGTGCTGGAGCCGGCGAGGAGGTGGACGACGGGTTTCTGGGCAAAGAGCACTCCTGGGAGGCAGAGAGGAGGGTGATGGAGTGGGAAGGGCAGGACACAGAGCAAAGGGAAAGCTATCCAGTCCCAAAGACCCCATCCCAAGAGAGGGAGGCTCAGGGCACGACAAGAAGGCTCAGAGCCAGACCAGAATTCCGTGCTAATCAGGGAAGGGATTCCTTGGTCTGGCAGCCTGTCACAGGGATGTTGTCCTTACAGAAAACAGATCCCAAACAGCTTATACACTTTTGGAGGAGAGAAGCAACTTCCATTGCATGGCAGAGCCAGGCCTCCCACTTGGGATTTGCCCAAGGATGTGCAGGTGTGACCTGCAGAAGCAAAACTGCTCGAGCAGAGTACAGGGGACAATTCCTGCTTGCCAGATATGTGTGAGGAAATGCTGAGTAAAGCACCTCCTCAGGAGAAGAGGTGCTTTCCTATTAACACTTTCATAGAAAACCCTCCCTTTACATTTTAAAAATATTAACACCAAGTCAAGGGTGTTCATCCTGGCCAGGCCCAAAACAGAGAAGAGAAATCGCCTCCTCCTGCACCTTCTGATCCAGACAGATCCCAGTTCGGCAAAGCCCAGCCCCCGGGAACACATCACCCCCTCCACTTCCCACTCTGCTCCCCCAGCTTGGCTCTCCCCTTTCCCAGGAGGGGTTTCTCACCAGCATAAGTGGTGCCATTGATCTCCACAGACATGTTAATGCTCCCGATGCCGTTGGGTGACAAGTTCAGTGCTGCTGTCGAGTCGGGCTTGTCTTCTTCCAGGAAAGAAGAGATGCAGAGTTAGAGAGTGACTATCTTGTTCCCTGTGCTCCCCAGAAGTGACCACAGCCCTCCTTTTGTCCCCTCTTTGGAGAGGAAGTCCCCACGTGATGTCCACGTTCTATTATTTCTGTTGCCCAGAGAAGCTGTGGCTGCCCCATCCCTGGAAGTGCCCAAAGCCAGGTTGGACGGGGCCTGGAGCAACCTGGGATACTGGAAGGTGTCCCTGCCCGTGGCAGGGGGTGGAATTAGATAAGCTTTAACGTCCCTTCCAACCCAAACCACCCTGGGATTCTATGAAAGCGTGTAAGTGCTTTGGTGTGAGCTGGGGGGAGGCTGGGAGCTCACGGGCGTTTGGAAATCTTTCCCTGAAGGCCAAATTGATGTTCCCCTCCCAGGAAAGAGCTGGGAGCACATGAGACAAGACCATACTTAAATCAGCTGGACTGTGGCCGTTGTTGGGAGCACAGGCCTAGTTCTCAACTCCTCAGGGAGCTGCTGACTTGGTGTGCTTGGACTGCAGCAGCTCCAGCGGCCACTGGAGGGAGGGGAAAACCCAGGAAACAGTCCACTCTGCCTGAAATCTGGGGACCTTTTCCTATATCCTCAGCCTGGAGGGTGATGGGCAGCTCTGGAAGTATCAATGAAGAGCAGGGGTTGAGTTTGCAGTGATGTTTGAGGGGAGCTGAATGTCAAACTCTTCCAGAACCTTCTGAACCTCCAACCTAAGCACTTCATAACGAGTGAGCCTGGATTACGGGATTGCTCCCCCACTGAGGAGAGCAAGGCCACTCCCCCCTAAAAACTCCTCATTCTTAAGGTTTAACTTAAATGTTGTTATCAAGCTGTGATAAGCTCATGCTGTGCTTATCAAAAGCACTTCTCAAAGCAAATTATGATTTTGATTGTGCACTTGGGAAAATTAGGGCACGAAAGACAGGACAGCCTTGCCCGCAGTCAGCTCACAAAGGTGGGAATACTATCCCTGAATCCTCAGGGCTCAGCCTGTTACTATTTGTAAGGACTAAAATTGTTCCCTCTGTTTTGATTTAGGAAGTTCAGGGTGAAAGTAAAGTGAGATTAGAGGGAATGAACATTACTTGATAAAATTTGTATTCCCTTTTACTCACTATTTTAGTTGTGATGTGAAATTTAGGTGGATGCACAGCTGACAGGAACTGTGAAGTCCCAATCCCAGCTGCTGCTGCTTCAGAGGAATCTACTTTGACCCTTTTCCATCTATATTTCTAGCAAAGCATCCCAAAAAAGCACTGACCAGCACTGCTAGAACAAGAACACCTCTTCCCTTCTAAGCCTTGCCAAACTGGCCTGGCCTTGTGCCTCCTTCCAAATATACAATTAGTAGGGAGATGAGGCCTTTAATTTTAAAGGATCAAAAGGTTTGGAAGAAGCAGCTGCTGGGACAGAGGCTTTGCCTGCCTGGTGAGGTGCAGCCCCAGGACAGGTAAGGGAGTCAGGGCATTAATCAACTTTTGAAGCCATTCTATCACAGTACTGATTGCAATGAGTGACCTTTCCAGGGTGAGTCCCCTTTTCCAAAGCATTTCAGGAGAGCACTTCCCAGGCCATGAATGCTGCTTGGATGTGACCTCCTAACCCAGCCTTGCCAGCAGTTCTTTGCCCTGAGGCTGTGCAGATGTGGGCAGAAATCACCTGCCTTGCTAAAAGCCCTGGGATGCGCAGGGCCCCGCACAGACACACAGGTCTGTATGGCCTCCTCCCCCCACCTGGGAAAGGATTCCTAAAAGCTGGGCATCTCTCTCCCAGTCTCCTGCAGTTGGAGACCTGTACCAAGCTGTTACTTCCACGGTCAATTAACAGGGTGGAAGTTCTGTGGAGGTGGAAGAGCTTGAGTCCTGCAGCAGCCTCGCTGTGCTGGACACAGGAGGTCACCAGCTTGGAGAAAGGGTCTCGTTGGGTGGGTCAGGTGGGTTTGATCAGCTTGGATGCAGAGCTTTGTGAACATGGCAAAGGTCCTTCTGAATCCAGGCTGGATTCAGATGAGGCTGGATAATACAACCAGCAGTAAAGCTCAACAAAACGTTGCCACACTTCAGCTTTGCAGTTGTTGTGCTCCACTTTAACACCTTCTTGATGCGCCCTCTGCCTGGGACCCTGAGAGATAACCCAGCCTGTGTGTTTGACATTCCAGACTGGAAGCGTTTCCCTCCCTGCTCCAGTTTCCAAGGGCTTTTTGTCTGTGTTTTTTGTCTCTGCTGCTCACCCTTGCCATTGATTTTGATCTTCATGGGGATCTGCCGTGCCATGCTGAACAGGTTGCGCTGCAGAGCCTGCTGGACAAGCCGCTGCTCCTCCTCGGTCGTCCGTGACACCTTCTTCTCCGGAGGCTCTCCCGACTCCAGCCTCTCCCTCAGCTGCTCCAGGGTGGCTGTTCTTGCTGCCACAGTTGCCTGCTGGCTACTCAAGGTCACTGGCACAGCAATACGATTTGGCATAGACACAGTCAAGGGCACTCCGTCACCTGGAAAAGGAGGAGAGAGTCACTTAGTCCCTCATGCAAGGGTTTAAACCACAGGCAGGTCATTTCGAGCCACCCAAATCCCACTAATCTCAAATCCAAAGCAGTCTGGATGGATAAAATGGAAAACCCTCAGTTCAGGAAGGATATTGAGGTGCTGGAGCAGGTCCAGAGAAGAGCAATGAGGCTGGGGAAGGGACTGGAGCACAAAGTCCTGTGAGGAGAGGCTGAGGGAGCTGGGGCTGTCCAGCCTGGAGAAGAGGAGGCTCAGGGGAGACCTCACTCTGCAACTCCCTGACAGGAGGCTGTAGCCAGGGGTTGGTTTCCTCTCCCAGGAACCAGCAGTAGGACAAGAGGGCTTGGTCTTAAACTGTGCCAGGGGAGGTTTAAGTTGGACATTAGGAAGAAATTTTTTACAGAGGGTGATGAGCCATTGGAATGGGCTGCCCAGGGAAATGGTGAATTCACCGTCCCTGGAGCTTTCTAGGATGAGACTGGATGTGGCATCAGTGCCATGGCCTGGTAACCACAGCGGGGTTGGATCAAGGGTTGGACTTGATGATCTCGGAAGTCCTTTCCAACCCAGCTGATTCTGTGATTCCCTGATCTCCAACTGCAAGCAGAAGTAGCTGACCTTTTCTGATGGCTGCTGCTGGAGACACCCGAGGGTTGCTGGTCCCGCTGCCTGGTGCCACACCGATGATGGGGAAGCGGATTTTGGGGGGAGACAGGAGGGAGGGAGGCCCTGAGGTGGTGGGCGAGTAGCTGAACAAGGAGGAGCTGTAGCTGGGCCGCCGGCCCTCCCGCCGGTTCCCGTCGATGGCAGCCTGGAGCTCAGCCGGGGAGCTCAGGGATTTCTTCTCACACTCATAGGCATAGAGGTACTTCATGTACCTGGGGAGAGGGAAGCACAGGGAAACTCCAGCAGTTGCTCAGCAGAACATGGAATTACAGGCTACGGAAACAAGCACTGGGGGCTGGAAGACTCTCAGCCTGAGGTTCTTGGTGGATCTGGAGCCTTTGCTGTGATAAGCATTGGGCAAAGCTAAAACCCTGAATTCACTCAATGTTTGTAGGAAAACACATGAATATATATTACTACACCCACAAGGGCAGAAAAGAATCATCCAGGATTTCTTTACAGCTAAAATACCATCTAAGAATCATCCACAAGTCCTTTACAGTCAAGAATCTAAAATTCTAAGAACGAAGGTCTCAGACCACAACACGTAATTCAAGGAAGGAAGTTTGAGGAATTGCCCTTGATTCAAGTCATTTGTACTGGGCAGCACCAAACCTTATCACTTTAGCACACAGGTTTGCAGGAACAGCCTGCTGTATCAAAGGCTGAGGAAACGGCAAGAGCTTCCCACTCTGGGACTCAGGGGTTTCTAATAACTCCCAAAAAACCCATAAGAGCTGACAGCAGATTTCCAGAGCCCAGCTTTTCACAGCTAAAGCACAGCTTTGCCCTGTTGCATAATTTTTCAGGCATTTTACTTTCATGGTTATTTTCTGATGCTTATTCCACTTTTACTTCCTTTCTTTCTTCCCCAATAGAGTACTGCAGCTCAGAAAAGCAATCTTCACAGTGAGGAGCTGCTAAATTCCAAGTTTCCAGTGCTAACACACATGAAATGATCAGGCTCATACTTGATGCCCAAAATCAGGAGGTCTCTCTCCCTCTCTCCTTCTTCCCTGTGCCAAGTGCTCTTCAGAGACAGACAAGACCCTCCATGCCCTGAGGAGTTTAAACTCTGAAGAGGCAAAAAAGAGGGCAGTGCAAGGGATTGGATCCACATCCAGGAGCCCAGCTCCTGGTCCTGCCCAGGCCACCCCTGCTGTCAGCCCTCCTGACTTACTGTGTCCGCAGGGTGAACGCGGCACTGGTGATGGAGGTGGGCAGATTAAGGCCTTTGGTGATCTCCCGCCAGATCTTCTTGTTGATGATTTCCACCAGCCCTCCCTTTTCGGTCACCAGCTTGTAGAGCATGTAGAGGTCCAGGATCTGCTTTGCCATGATGGGGATCCGATTGATGGGAGTTCCTGCAGGGAAACAGCAGGGAAAGGAGCATGGAGTCAGGGAGAAAAGGAGGCCAAGAAAACTGGCAGGCTGGGGCTATTGATATTCCTTCCAATAGGAAATTCAGGAGCTCTGTTTGCAGCCTGGCTTGAGGCCTCTGCATGAGCGAGTAAATGAGGCAGAGAAGTGCAGCTACATGGCACATCCTTTCCATGAAAGATCCTTTCCTGTGGGCAAAAGCAATTATCAGACCAATAATAACCCACAGCAACGAGCAACTTCTAAAACAGAAAGAGGGGAAGTTGGGACTATTCAATCCTGGGGCTGAGGCACAGAGGAATCAGTTTTATGAGCTCAGGGCAATCTCAGATAAAAATCTGTATTGGCTGTGCTCAGTAAGTAAGTAATCTGTATTGGCTGTGCTGAGCAGCCAGGCAACTCCAGATACTCTATGTTGGGGTTCAGCTCCCTTATTCCCCAGGATGTGTTGTTCTGTATTGCTTGGGAACAGCTACTAGAGAGCATCTCTTCCCCACACATCTCCATCCCCCCTCACAGTCACGTGCAGAACCTTTTGCTACAACCTTGACAGGTAAATAAAGGGCTGCTCTTTCCACTGCTCACACAGTGCTTATATCCTCCTACCCTCCTTTTCCCTCAAAATGCTCCCAAATAACTCACTGACGAGGCCACATAGCAGCTGTGAGGAGCACCAAGCATCCCAGTACCTTTTGGAGCCCAAACCAAGGTCTTGTTCTGTCCTTCTGAGGGCAGGACAGGGAACCAGCTCTATCCTTCCTGCTCAGTTTTGTCATCTTTTGGATTAACAGAAAAGAAAATCTGATTTTTAACCTGTTAGTGCCCCTTTAGAAGCTCCTCAAAGTGCTAAAAGTCAAATTAATGAGATTTAGGCATGGAGAGGAAGAAAGGGGGAAAAAAAAGCTGATGCAGCAACCCTTTTATTTTGCCTAGGAAATACTGTCCCGGATCAAAGAGCCATCCATCTGAGGTCAGTATCCTGTCTCCCACAATGGTCAGCACCAGCCTTCACAGGAAAGCCTGGGAAGGGCTGTAATGGACAATCATGGAATACCCAATCCACAGGGGAGGCTCGTGCCACTGCTCCTCAGCCAGCGATTCGCTTAATGCCCCGGAGCAGAGGAGTTTATGGCCCTTATAAATGGGTTTTATTCTGTTCAGTGAAAAGGAGCTCAGCTCTGCAGATGTCCTCATTATACATCCAAGTGGGATTTTTTTTCCCCTCTCTTTTCTTTTGGAAGCCTGTTAGGCATTAGCTCATGGTGCCAATTCCCACACGTTAATGAGATGGTGGATAAAAAAGTAAATTTTTTCACTTTAAAGGGCTGAAAATCCCGCTAAGTTACAACTCTTAAAGCGCAAGCAAACATCAGGAGCACCTGACCAGATTCATATCATTTTATATGACATGTCCTCGTCCAAACAACCCCTTCCCTGCCCACAGCAGAAAGTCCACAAAGCAGTAATTCCACAAGCTGCAGCAGATCCTCCTCCTGCATTTCAGAGGTGACCGCTCCCTGGGGGAATAGAGGTGGAGGTGCTTCCAAACCCTCTGAACGCTCCCTTGGCTCCATCCATCCCAGCTGGCCACCCCCAAAAGCCTCAGTTTGCTCCGTTTTCTGCGGAGCCTCCATTTTGTCTCGGAGTTGTTACTGCAGATTAAGAGCCCAGGGACAGCCCCGGGGGACCCGCCGAGCGCTGGGAACGATCATGTTACCGGCCCCAAGTTATCATTCATCAGCTGAGCCCCAGCAACCACAGTCACACCCAAAGGGAAAACAGGGAAATAGTTCCCTCCGAGGTCTCCAGGAAGAGCCAGGGCTGGCTTTTACACCCCCAAAATGCCCCTTCGTTAATTAATTAAAGCTGCAAAGCCTTTACTCCCCTGGGGCAGCATCGAGTCCCTTTCCCCCCTACTCCTCCAGCAACTTGGTGCCACCCTCAAAGCCACCCACTTTTCCCCAATCCAATTTAGGGAATAGCATTAACTTGTATAGAGGGGACTTTCATCCAGCTCTCCTTGGACACTGACCAGATGGAGAGTGAAAGGGAAGGTCATGGATAAAGCTCCTCAGGCGAACAAGCTGCTAATACAGAAGTATTAAGAAATATTCACTTTTTAATACACTGCATTTATCCCAAACACACCTTTACTCTTCTCCAGACTCCCTCAGCTCAGCAGCTGGAAAACCACACAAAGTATATTTATCCAAATGCTCCAGTGAAAGGCACAAACATCATCTACATCAGCGGGAAATAAAGGTTTAAACATTTCCAAGGAGCCTGCTCCAGGTGGAGCAGGAACAGCACTGAGATCCGCGGGAAATAAAGGTTTAAACATTTCCAAGGAGCCTGCTCCAGGTGGAGCAGGAACAGCACTGAGATCTGACCTCCTCACCTCACTAGCCCTTGGGCACCTTCCCTTCCTCAGGCTTGCTTTTGAACAAGGCCAAAGTGTCCTGAAATTTCATTTGTAAACTAAATATAAACTCCCCTAACAGATATTTATATAGAAATACAGATTTATAGATTAAGCTAAATATGTTTATACACAGCATATAAATTTATCAACTAAGAAAACCTCTAGTTTGTTTTCCCCCCCCCATAACATTTCCTTACACAGAAGAGAAACTACAGCAGGGACAAAACTACTTCCATCCTTCTACCATTTGAGCACATAGATGGAATAATTTCCTTTCCATCCTTTCCTGCAGCGCTACTCCAAGTAACAAGGCCCAGATCGGGCAGAGAATGATTTTGGGTTTGGACCTGGTAAATTCTCTGTATTTTCCAGAGCAGGCCGTGGCTGAGTGTTTCCTTGGATCTCTCCTCCCCCAGCCCTCTCTGAGGAAAGCCGAGGCGATAAAGTCTTTATTGGAAACCCCCACTGCTCCAACAGGAAAGGCTGAAAAACGAGTATCATGGGACGATTGGATGCTGAAGCCGAGCGGATCCTTTCACAGGCGGCTGCAAGGCTTGTCAGGGGCCATGATGGATTACTGTCATCTGGCAGCATCAGGATTAATGATCCCGAGGTCAGAGGGGAGAATTCCAGAGGGAAAGGTCAGCAGCCGGGGGCACAGCATAAGACTTGTTGCCTTTTGATGGCAAACTCATTTTACTGTACTTCCAAGCCTCCCTCTCCTGCCAGCTCTCAGAAATTCTGTATGCCTGAAGCCTTGCCTGACTTCAGGAGGGAGAGGAAGATGACTGGTTCCTCTCCTAGTTTTCTTAGAAAACAACTTTTTTTCCTTTTAATATAACCTGAGCTACGTACCTTGGCTCATTCCTGCAAGGAATCAGTCAAACAGGGGGCACAAGGAGCCTTTTTCCACTGGAAAAGGAAAGATGCAGAGTTGATGGGGGACCTCAGGAAGACAAACTCTTGGACAGGCAAACTCTGGAAGGGAAGTCATCCCATAGCCCACAGGCTCCTGGTTTTCTGAGGAGAAAGATAGCTGTGGCTACAATTCAGACTTCTGGAATAAAGAGTTTTCCTGGAGGAAGGCTGACTGTAGCTATAAACATCTCTGTCCTTCAAGGGAATTTCACCCCTTCAAAAGCCTCTTCTGTTCCAGGCAGATGGAAGAGAAGCCTCAAGGGCTTATCTGGAGAGGCCTCAACGTCCCCTGCTCTGGAGAGGCAGCAACTGTTTGATTTTCACTCTTCAAAAGCTATTTAAGCAGCTGAGGAAGCTGTGAACCCTAGAAAACCTTGGAATGGCTGGTTTTACACCTGTGAACCAGCTCCTTGGGAAGGGGGTTTGGCCAAGCCATTGGCATATGCAGGCTCTGCTCCCTCACTCAGCTGTCCCTTGCTGAGGGACTAAACTTTGGACCATCATCTTCCTCACCCAACCAACCACGCTGCCCAAGGGGGTTTGTTTTCCTGTTCTTCATCCTCTCTTAGCCAGACTTCAGAGTCAGATCTCAACCTCAAGATGCAGACTGATGAAGACTGCCCCAGAGTCTGTTTTTAACCAAATTATAGGAAATAAGTTCCCTCTAATTTTTCAGGGGTTTGCTTGGCTTTCCAAGTCCTCCATGATGGAGATTCCCTTCCAAGGGCCACCATCAAGCAGCAACATTTAAGTTGCAATAAAACATGTTCTGGATTGAAAAATGGGCATAGAAGGAGCATTTTTAAGCCACAACTTGTAACAGGTAAAGAAAAAGCTGCTCCTTCCACTCTAAATATGTTCCAAAGAGAAACAATATCAGATAGCCAAAAGGAACAGTTTTCCCCAGGAAACTGGAAAAGTCTACAATGGTTTAAAATAATATTGAACCAAATCTTGATGAGAACTTCATGTTTCTTTGAAGAGAGGCAGAGTAATTACTTGGTGTCTATGATCTCCCAGGCTAAACAGAGGGAAAATTCACTTCTACAGCGTTGAACACGAGCAAATCAACTTGAACCCTGCGCTGCCTCAGCTCCTGGTTTGCCTGAATACCTCTCCAAGGACAAATCCTGGCTGGCTCCAGGCAAAGCTGGAGCTTCAGCCACCCCAGCTGCCTGAGTTTTATTTGTTGGTTTGGCTCACTCAGAGTTAGAATAAAAAGCAAAGGGATCCAGAAGGGAAAGCACCTCTCTCCTCCCTGCTGTGCCACAGCTGATCTCCCGCCTCTCTGGGCATGGCATTCCCACCTCCCAACAGGAATGTCACTACCTGATCTGGAGCCTGCAGCCCATTAGACACTTCTATCCAAGCGGGAGCCAGGATAGAGGGTAATCAATCATGTTCTATTTGACAGGAGGCCACTTCTTATCTGCACCCCTTCAAAGCCATCAGTCCCTCCCTCCTCCCTGAGTGGGGCTGACAGCAGCCCCTTATCGAATTTCGGCAGTCCCTTATCAGATTTCGGCTCCTTAACTGGCATCCAGTGCCCTGCTCACATTAGCCAAGGCTTCCAGCCACATTAACCTTCCCCTGGAAGAGAGATCCCATGGAGATTTGTTCTCCTGTACCCAGCTGGGTCCAATATATTCCACAGTACCAATTTCTTCACCAGATGTTGAACCCCCGTGCGAGCGGTGGTTGGGTTTCCACAGAAACACGGGGATAAAACTCTTCTTCTCCAGGCAAGGAGAGGTAGAAACACACCTGGATATCTGCAGGGTCATCTCTTGAGTGCCGAGCCACTTCTGCAGGAGTTCATTAATCATTTAAAAAAGTGATGTTAAATTTGAGGGGGGAAGAGGAAGTCTCAATGTAAGAAAGGACTTGAGAGGAGCAGGATTTGAGACACAAACATCCAGTTTCGGGGGGTTGGAGAAACGTGACAAAATTCAACACCTCAGTCTGCAGGGGAAGTGAGAAAAAAAATGCCTCTGACTCCATCACTCAGTTCTGTACACCCAGAGAGGAGCACCTGAGACTCGGATCCTCACCTGCAGCAGGTGGAATCACCTGAATAAGCTACAGAAAGGTGGATGCAAAGCAACAACACTCAATAACTTCACATTAATTTCCTCTGCACCCTGCCCAGTGCCAACCCAGTTCACAATCAAACATTTCAGCTGCTCAAACATTCCTCACCCTGACTAAATTTAAAACAAATCTCCTGTAAGCCAGAACCAAGCAAACTCCTCACACTATTTTCCCATTAATTACAGCCACAGCTGTATGATTTTTCTTTGAAGCTAAAGCAATATTCACTCTAAAACACCATTTTCATCAGCTTAAAACCAAGGGATAATTCATTATTTGAACTGTAATGTTTATTTTCCCAGAAAAGATTTTTTTTTAGATCTTTGCAAAGGGCAGCTTACAGGCTTTTTCCAAATTAGAGAAAAAACCTGTCATATCTGCTTGTAATGAATGTTTTCATGTATGAAAAACAGGGAGAAAATCTGGGGTTTATGGGAAAGACCTGCTGATAACTGTTCCTAAATTATTGGAATTGGCAGGTAAACCACCCAAAATATCAATTTCTGGTGGAGGCTTAGTCACCAACTTAAGGTTGACCATCAAGACACTCTCTGCAACATTTTTGGGATGCTAGAAGGAACACTATTTCAGGGATGGGATTCCTTCCCAAAGGAGCTGGATTCATGTTGTTTGGAGACCCCAGGCACTTGGGTTTGTGCTTGTTTTAAATCCTACCATCACTTCCAGGTGTGTAAGTACATGCAGTGGTGGATTCTGTTCCCAGCCACTGAGCTCCAGGCACTTAAAGAACAGAGGAATGTAACCAGAATGGCAGTTCTCTCTACAAATTAAGGAAAAATCACTCTTTCAAACAACAGAAAGGAAAAACCTAAAATATTTCATGGATCCCCATTGCATTCCACTTGCACAAGACACAGGTCACCATTTTTCTCACTCTATGTCAGAACAGGTGACCAAAGAGGCTCGTAAGGGAAGTACAGGAGGCAGAGATGTAGCTGTGTACAAATCAAAGGGTTTGACAGGGAAAAACACTTTTCCTGGTTTGTTGGGACCATCCAGAAGAAACCTATGCGGTGTTTCAGGTGGGAATTTTCCACGGCAGAGCATCACCTGCTGCTTAGGGAGGCATTTGCTGCAGCACTAAGCAGGTAGCACGAGCAAAGGATGCTGAGAATTTATGTCTATTGATGTCTCATTTAGAGAACTACATTGCTTAATTCAGAGTCAAAAATATCTCCAGAGGATCAAAAGAAGAAACGTGGAGAATTGAATCAGTGGAAGAATGAAGCGTATTCCCTAAACAGACATTGCATAAACAACCACTTGGCCTAGAGATAAAAGAATCCATCAGTAAATGCTGCTGTCAATCCCCTGGATTTGTTGTATTTCCACATCCAAAATGCTCAGCCAGAGCATACAACAGCAGGAAAACATTAAAACCACACGGTCAGGCTTACAAAGCCCCTTCTATGTATGTACACATCAAGCACCAGAATGGTCAAGCCACCTGGGAAAACCTAGGTCACACAGGAACCTTGAACAGAATTAGTAGAGCTGTACAATTGCAGACATTTTATGAGGGTTTCACAAAGGCAGGACTTCAAATGAACAAAGCAGCTTCCCTGGAAAGGAGCCTTTCCTAATACACCACAGCACACGCTCAGAGCTCCTCCCCAGCAAAGCTCTTCTCTAGAGGAATGTCTTGCACAATCACTGATCCTTCCAGGGACGTAACAATCCCACTGCTCCAAAGTGGGAGATGCCAAAGCTGAGCTGAGTAAGTGAACTTGCCCATCTGGCTATAGACATTTCTGTAATAAAATTATTTCAGTTAATACAAAAGATGTGGGAACACAAGATACCCTGAGTTACTGGAAGGGACGCACTTAGGGCACTTACTAAACTGCTCCTGCCTGCAGTGTCTTCAGAGGCAGGTGGAACAAATCCAGCTTCCGTGCCTGTGATGCAACTCACTCCACAGTGCACTAACAGGGAATCCTCAGTCCGTGCCCTCATGCAGCAGGGTGTTAAAAATATATCCTGGAACGGTTTGGGTTGGAAGGGACCTTAAAGCCCATCTTGTTCCACCCCCTGCCATGGGCAGGGACACCTTCCACCAGCCCAGGTTGCTCCAAGGCCCGTCCAATCTGGCCTTGGACACTTCCAGGGACGGGGAAGCCACAGCTACTCTGGGCACCCTGTGCCAGGGCCTCAGCGCCAAATACAGCTCTGAAAACCAAACCTCAAGGCTCAGTGTGTCACAAGACAGCAGATGAGCAATGGAAATGGAGGGAAGGCACTGCTTAAGCTGTTTATCCCTTCTCAGTGCCAGGAAAGACAACCCTTGCTGTGAGACTGTGGGAGAAGTGAGGAAAGGGAAGGTGGAAGTGGGGATACATGTCCCAGCACTGCTTTGAAGCCAGTCCTGCACACCAATCAGCCATGCTCCCTCCTCTCCCCATCTGCCCCTTCAATCACAGCCATGGTGGGACTCATTCCCCTAAACACATCCAAGGAATAAAACACCCAACAAAGGAAGAGTTACAGCTTCCCTCTCATCTCCCTCTTCCATCATTATTGCTGCTGAAGGGCCATTTTATCACTTGCAGCTGCAGTCATTCAGCGACAACCTGCTGTGCTCAGAGGCAGAGGAGACCTGCACATTTGATCTGCATTAAGGCTGTTTCATGGCTTCCCATTTCGAGATACATTCCTAAAGCAGCACCAACAACCAAACCTTTTCATCCCTCCAGCTCCTTGGTAGCTCCTGTGAAATCTCTCATTTATCTTTCACATCGGGCTTGGTTTGGTTCAGCGTCAGTCTGTGATCTGTGCCCCAAATCCATCAGCCCCAAACAAGGGCTGGCGCTTCTCTGGCTCCTCCTGGACAGCAGCAAATCCCTGTTTTTACAGCAGCAATGTTTTTATTGGCAGAGCTGCTTTCCATCCCCTTCAGACACGAGGTGCAAATTAAGCAGCTCTTCACACGTACCAGCTAAGAAACACAGCACTTTGCTCTCAGGTGCAAGGAGCCCACATTGGAGCCAAATTTGGGGGGGCTTTCTCAGAACAAGGAAGCTGTTCAGCCTTGGGTTAGGATGTTTGTTGGCCCATAAAGCAAGGGGAGGAGAAATGAGGCCTGAATCCTTATCATTATTCCACGATAGCTTTGCTGCAAAGCTCTCAAAACAGGACACAGTGGCTATACCCACCTGCTTGCTAGAAAACCAAAACCCTGGGAAGAGCAGGAATGGGAAAAATAGACACACAGCTCCTAAAAAGATATGTCAAGTCAAAATATTTCTTCTGCAGGAAGACACAACAGCTCAGATTAAGGACAGAGGAGAAGCCACCTCCCATAGCTCAGCATATCCTGTCCAGTTCTCCCACCAACCTGAGGGAACTTGGCTCCCTGGAGTCCTTCTGCCCTTTTATTTTTGAGGTGCCCACGTAAAAAGCAGGCCCATAAGTGCCTTGTGTACCCTGAGTTCAAGCCAGTCCCCCAGAGCAGGGCCAAACCTTTCCAGGCCCTCTGGCAGAGGCTCTCAGCATCTCTCCCCCATGGGTGCAGAGCTCTTCTATTTCATTATCAGCCTACTGGCAAGCAGGAAAAACGAGGGAGTCTCCAGAAAACAAACACACTTGGAAATACCCAGCTGATTAAAAGCTAAACTCCTCCAGCAACCAGCTGGTGACCAGCTCAGCCCTGGCTCTGTGAACGTGTCAATTATAAATAATTAAAAGGGAATAGGAAGGAGACACTGAAGTATTAAGCAGATTTCTCTCCAGGCATCTGGAGGTTTTTGTTGCTGCCAATCACACCCTGCAGATTGTTGTCCTGTCTCTCAGTCACCAGCCCTTACCTGAACAAGGGAGCTCAGGTTAACATTTGCAAGGAAATTAATTAATCCTGGTTATGCCTCTGCACATGAAAGCCAAAAATATCAGCAAAAACCCCAGCTCTTAATTTTTAATAACTTGTAAGCATAACCTCAAATTGCTGGAGAGAAAAAAATCCACACAAGTCAGCTATGTGGTGGGTGAAATGGATGTAGATATGAAGAGCAATATTGGACAGCCCTCCCTCCACTTGTGATCCAGCCTCCTGGAGGGAGAGATCTGAAGATGCAGAGTTCAAAAGACAACTGGTACCCTTGGAGGGGTAAGAAGAGAGCACCACAAACGTTCAGAGAGGAATATTTTATACCATACCCCACATATAAATACATGTTAATTATGAACAGTTTGCAATGGGAAGTGAATTTTGATAACTAGGGGACAGAAAGAGTCTTGTGTGACATCCCAGAGACTTCACACAGCATCCCCACTCCTGTAGCAGGGAGAGATGCCAGTTGCTGACACCAAGGGGAGCAAGGGGAAGGAATATGAGCAAGTCTGCACTTCCACGCTCCATTGCACAGAATTCCTAACTGGAAAGCTGACACATTGGGAATCCACAGGAAAAGGTGGCTTGGTGTCCATTTTCCCAGTCCCCAGCTTGCATGTCACTGCAGTGACAGTGGCTGTGAAGGCATTCATACACGCCACTGAAATCAAACACGAGACATGTCAACTGAAAGGGAGACCAGAGAGTTCTCAGTGCTACTCAGCCTTGCTTCAAAAGTCCTCAGGGATTTGGGGACCTTCAGTGCGGGGACATCATCAGTTTTGGGTAGGAGGGTAAAGAAATAGTGCCTGTGGAATGAAGTTACCGGGCAGAAGATCTTTCCTACTGCACTCCTCATCTCCCAAGAGAAACATCTCAAGCCTCAGCTCTGCTCTTCCACCTGATCTGCCAGTTCAAGGCCTGGATTTGTTCTTTCAAACTCAGGAGGGAAGAATTCACTCCCCTGTCCTATTTTGCTCATTGAGTTCAAACAAATGCTCAACTCACCCCTCTTCTGCATGAAAATGAAGAGGTCATCCAGGAACTCTTTCCGCTCAGGATCACTATCCAGTTCATAGAGCTGGGGGGAAAACAAATAAAAATGAAGGTACAATCCACAATGAGAAAATAAAGTGATATTGGCTTCTTCTAGTGTGTGATCTGTGTTTGCACTGCCGGGGTGAAAGGAAACCTCAGGCAAAGAGGAAAAACAAGGAAAGATTCCTGAGCAACTTTGTGGCCAGGGCTGCAGTGACAATCTGAGGACCCTCACCATACCCTGCCTTGCTCAGCCCCTCAGTAACTCATCCAAGTACAGAGACTGACATCCCAAAGGGAAGAGGATTTCCAGAATCATTAAGCTTAGAAAAGACCTCCAAGATCATCAATTCCAACCTTCACCTCAGTTAACAGCACCACTAGCGAGCAGGGTTTGAAGCCACCTGGAGGAAAAGGGGACAGAAGCTATGAAGGCAGGTTGGAAAGGAAGAGGAGACAAGCAAAAGGAAGGTGACAGTGGTTTGGGGCAGATCAGTGGTACCTTTGTGGCACCAGAGAGGTAAAACCTCTCTGCAGTGCCTCCTAAACTCACAATTCCCTCCTCCAAGGATTGTCACATAAGTGCTAAACTCCAAGTGCCTTGAAGGAGGAGATGAAAGAATAGAGCTTTCTTATAGCTACTAGTGCCTGTAAGGGAAGGCTCCTCTAAACAAACCAAAAGCCTTCAAAAATATCAGGAACCACCCTAGAATCGAGTTGCTGCAGAAATAATTTTTACCAAAAGGCTTAAAACCTCCAAGCAATTAAAATAAAGTTCCATAGACACTGTATTCCAAAAGAGAGAACTATATGTGAGCATTATCCCCTCATTTTTCAGAAGGGGCAGACACGAGTGTCATCTTACAACCACTTCTGGAATAGAAAAAAATCTAATTTCCACCTATCAAGAACCCTGTGAGGCCAAAAAGCGACAGTCTGGAAGGGCTGAAGTGAGGCTCTGAGATCCAGGGGGATACAGAACAAGACAGAAGACAAAGCTGTACATGAAGAATTTAATTCCTTCTCTTGTTTGCATCGAGGAACAACCCTGCAACACCCCAGGGAATTTTTTTTTCCTGGTTGTAGCTACTCTCGTGGAGCAGCTCGATGGAAAAGCAAAGATTCCTTGGGAAATACATATTTCAGCCTCCCCGTAGGTGCTGCAAGCTACTTGGTATTCATCTAGTCCAAAGAAGAGGGGGGGCTTTTTGGGCTCATTTCCTGGGAAGCTCTCCTTTCCCACCCAGCTCTGGGAAGAAAACACCCCGGTGTGTTTGCAGAACAATTATCTGCCCCAGCAGAAAGGGCCAGCTCAGTTTAAAATGAATTCCTGCAGCTGATGTGACACACAGATGCCACATGCAAATCTATGAGCACAGGACTAAGCAGCTTTTAGAAACGAAATATTCTCCTTTCAGATGGAGAGAGCACGGACTAAAATTTTAGAAGTCAAAAGCCTGGTTATTAATTCTTAGTTCAAGCTACAATCCAGTGAGTAAAGGCAACAAAATAGCTCAAAATAGCAGGTTTGTAGGCAGAGCTGCAGGACAAAACATCCTTCTTACAAATTCACCATAGAGCAACAGTGAGGGCTCTGTGGTCACCCCCCGTCATGGATCAGGGGAAGAATTCCCAGAAGTTCCCCCTTCCTTGAAATCCTCATGATCAGACTGACCTTGGCAAAGTCTCGTGAGATTTCTCTTCCTCGGCATCCATCACCATCATCACTCCAGGTCACGCTGCCATTCTAGGGAGAGAGAGAAAAGAAAAGGATGAAAGGATTCCCAGGGAATTTGTGGACAATCCCGGAAAGCTACCAATGTGTATTTTGGGGCACAAAAACGTGCAAAAGCAGCTGCTGGCTTAGACCAAGATGACGAGAAAGAAGGGGAGCATTCGTGTATTTGTCACAGCCTGTTTTCCTGGGATCTCTGACACTCACACAAAATGGGAAGTGGCATTTTGCCTTCCAGGCAGCTGCTGAAGGTAAGGCAAGTTTTCCAGCTCTAAGGCTTTTTTTCCCCTCCACAGAAATTATCTCCGAAGTGTTGTCTTGACGCCAGGAAAACCTTTCTAGAGGGAAGTCCTCAACACCTCCAACAGCCACGTTCCTTCATCTCCTAAAGAGAAGGATATTAACTCCCCTCTAGCAGGTGCTCTGCTGTAATGAAGTCCAACACCTAGAGAGATGCTGCTTTTGCTCCCCCTGTCCATCTTTTTTCCCAGAACTCCCCTGGCATCCTTCCTTTCTGTTCTCCTCATGACACTCAACACACTTGGAAAAGCCCTGCTACCCTCCCCCATGCTTGCCTACAAACCTACGACCAGAAAGAGGGAAATAATCCCTCTGGAAAGCTGCTTGCCAAGCCAGGACCCTTACTCCTGGAAGGATGTGGATTTTCCCCACAGAAATGGAAAGCTCAGCTTTGCTGGATTAAGGTTCATTCTTAGACATTAAAAGGATTAGTCTAGTTAGGCCTATTCCACTCGGTAAATCATCATTCTGGAATGACCACCAAGGGCTGGAAACCAGCATGGCAGCACCAGGACGATGGTGAAATATGGCCAAGCATCTTTACACCATCAACTCCATAAAGCTCCAGTGCAGCAGTTCCTGCAGAGCCACTCAAGGAAAGAGAAGAGCCAGATCCACCTGGCAAGGCAGGCTCGACTGCCCTGTCCTGATAAACACCAGGACAGAAAAGACAGCATGAGGTTTCAGCACCCCCAAAAACCACCCCATGGGAACTAGGGAGGTGCTCAGATATCCAAAATCTTGGAGTCATCTGGCTGTGACATACACATTGAATTACAAAGATGAATAGCTCTTGTCAAGGCCAGGCAAAGCTCCGTTTCCCCCTTTCAAACACACTGCAGTGAGCTGCCCTAATGCCTGCTGATTTAGTTTGAGCCAGTAATTCCTGCTGGAAAGTCAATTATCCAGTGAGTCCCATCAGCTGAAAGATATTTAATGGGGGATTATTGCCACTTCTGTTATGTCAGCTGTTTATTACAGCAGATCAATTCCCAGCCCTCTCTCTGTAGGAAGATATCTGAAGACTGGTTTTGTTCACAGGAGGATTCATCATGTGTCCTTTCTCCTGGAGTCTCTCTCTCCAGCAGAGATTAAAACCACAGGTTTTTGGCTAATTATGGAAACATTCAGCTGCTCCTAAAACCCCACTGACTGTTAACTTGGATCAAACCTAAGAAAACACTCAGAATAAGACACAGTGGAAGAGAAAGGAGGAGGCAGCAGATATTTCCCATCCTCAACTTTACACACTCCAAGGCAAAAGGGTTTGCAAAGGTGTTCAGTTTTCTGACCCTTTTCTTTGGCTGTTTCCTTCCCAAGTTTGGATTTGGCTATAGATCTAGACAGCAAAACTGCTTGTGGTGTTAAAATAGGTGCTCCAAGAAGCAAACCACTTGCTTCCATAGGGAATTCTTGGTCGAGAGCTTATTCCGCTACGT
The DNA here is from genome assembly GCF_003945595.2 of Pipra filicauda. Lineage (NCBI taxonomy): Eukaryota > Metazoa > Chordata > Aves > Passeriformes > Pipridae > Pipra > Pipra filicauda. The sequence goes on along the minus strand of NW_024104118.1, from coordinate 256,173 downwards.
TTGAGGACAGGGACAAGAAAGAAGTGGGCTTAAAGGAGATAATTTGCTCCTGCCAGTGGGTTTCAACTCAGTATAATTTCCAGGAATAAAACTTTTAAAGGGCTTAAAGACTCTTCAGAAGTTAAAAAGTTAAACAGAACAAGTTTTACTGGTTCTCTATGAAGAAAAAGTGTAATTAGAAGAGAATGACAAGGTTTGCTACAGAGAGTAAGTAGAATATATGCACCCTACTTCCCACAGCTCCATCCTGAGATTCTGGAGAGCACAGGAGCAATGCTCCCCCACACCTCGTTGAAGAAAAGGAGCTTAAAGTGAGCTGAAGCCATCAGTGTTTGGCCATATGTCCAGAAAATCAGGAGAGATGGATATCACCTGGCATGACACGGAGTGATCCAACGTGAGGGACAGTATTAGCATTTCCTCCTGTAGTAGCTGGAAGGGTTTAAAGCCAGCTTCCAATTCCCACATTAAGCTATCAGAGGAGATAAGGAGAGGGTTGCTCACCCACCTCAGTGCAAGGGTGGGCTGTGGAAATGTGGGGAGAGAGCACAGGTTTGGTTTGGGGAGCAGAGCTGGCAAAGCCTCAGGCTAGCACAGAATGTCAGCTCAGCAACAGGAATAAAGATGTGTTTATCCAGAGAACAGAGCACAAGCGCCAACAGGCCCTTCTTTCCCAGGCCTCAGCTTGGATCTGGAGGGACTATTCCACTCACCAAAACCTTTGGGGCTGTGCCAATGCTACAACCAGAGACACCGAATATCGGCAGTGGTTCAAACGGCAACTTGAGCACAGCTGGGACAGGTAAATCACTAAAGAGCTCCAGAGGTGTTCCAAACGCAGAATAAGCTCCATTCTGCCCAGCAAGAGAGCTCAGCAGGAGCTTTGGATCAAGCTTCCTTTCCATTCCTGCTTGGAAAACAAAAAGTTACCCTATGCTGAGCAGCCTCCTCCGTAGGAACGGCAGGAACCTGAGAAATCAATATATTCTCACAAGTCATTAAAAGACCTTTGTATAAGCCAGGCAATAGTGGCAGGAAGGAAAAAACACTGCTCAGAGAGGCAGATAATTCCCTGAGGAGACTCCTGCCTCTCCCCCCACCCAAATCCAGGGAATTTGCTGATGTTTGACAAACAGCCCTTGCACTACCACGGCCCAGAATTTCCCTGGTTTCTCACAGAAGAAGGTGGTAGAGGTGGCACTGGACGTGCTCAAACCCCTGATGCAAAGGCTAAGAGGGAGGGCAGAGGTGTTGGGAAGGGTTGGCCAGCTTCCCAAGCTGCTGGCAGAGCCACAGAGTCTTCCCCGTGCCACAGACACCTCAGAGGCCACCAGAGCACCCTGGGCCGCCCCCTCCCCAAGAGGCTGCAGGCCTGGCTTCAGGAGCAATTATATCTGCACCTATTTTAGGATTACTCCCTAACCACCTGGAATATCTTATTAGAGGGAAGCTCAGATGTCCAGAGCAATTTTGGTTTCCAATCCCACATTCAAGACCCAGAGTTAATCCTGAATTGCCGAGCAGACAGGAGATGACAAACACTGCCCTGCCTCGCCCAGCCCATTCTTTGGAGGACAAAACCCTTCCAAACAAGAGGAATAAAAACTTCTGGCATGAAACTCGAACTCCTTCTGCACCTCCTCGCTACAGGGCTTCAGTTTGGACAGAGGCTTTAGGCCAGGAATCTGCCGAAATATCCACTTAGGGGCGAGGCTGAACATTGCAGAGAACAAGAAAACCCCTCCCCTACCCCATGGGTTGACTGAAAGCACCGAGTCAATGGAAAGGTACAGGGGCAGCAATTTCAGGATTATCAGAGAATCCACAGAAATTCCTTTTGTGGGTAGAGTTAAGCCTTAGGAAGTGAAACAGATGCTATTATAAAGAAAACTGTTGTACTACAAAACGCCGATAAGATCAGGGCTGCTGCCCTGAGCTGCAAGTTCTCAAGCACAGGGAGCCAAGTTATAATTACTGCCTGCACAAGCTCTGCTGGAATTGGAATCAACCCTTCCCAGCTTTACTAATAACAGAGCTCAATTCAACATCCACGAGCTTCAAAGACGGGCTTTGAAAACATTTTAGTGATTTCAGGAATGGCAGGGAGGATGGGGAAGGAAAGAAAAGGAATGGGCTGAAGTTAAACTGATTAATTGCCTTTTTTTATTAAGTTTCGTTCGTGTGTTCCCATGACCTGGCAACTGTGGCACCAACACAATTCTCTGCCAAACAGGAATCTGCTTCTTCATCCTTAAGGAAAAGTTGGACTCTCTGTGAATGACTCCTATTCACAAATACTCAGAGGAATCATCTAAAACCTAAGTGACAAGAAGATTTGTTCAGTGCTGTATGGGGTGGGAAGAGAAATTCTCACTGCCACACTGAGAGTCACTTATTTACCCTGAAGTGAGAAAAACACAAGTGCAAGAAAACCACACATTCCAGCTCTTACCACCTCCTGTCTCCAGCATCAGCTTCAATTCCTACAAATTGCCACTGAAGGAGATGAGCTGCCACTATTCCTATAGATAAGTTTAGCACCTGAATAAATCCTAAAATGAGCCATATCTTCCTCAGGATATAAATGAGCTCACTTTCCTGCCTCCAGATCCAGCACAGCCACTGCAATATAACACACCCATGGAATTGTTTCTGGAGATGAAGACCTGAGTCTAAATCATGAATTTCAAGAGAAGCAGCAACTGGTGATTTAAGAATTCAGATCTGTCCTTACAGCAAAAGAGAAACCAAATATTTAATACCAGCTATGCATGAAGAATCTCCTCCCAGTACATCATAAAAGGAAAAATACCCAGTGACACACAAAGGAAGCTAAAAATCCAACCCTGAGTCGGGCCCAGGATATCTGAAATAACCACAAGGCAAAAAGCACAGTGTGAAATGCCACTTTTTTATTCCTGGGACCTTCCCCTGCCTGCATTAACGAGTATCTCCTGAGCAATACCTCCACACACACCACTTGAGGCACATACTTAAGGTTATGGAATCCCAGCCACTCATTCCTGAACCCTGGAGCAAAAGCACGGTAATTATTTTAAGCTGACTTATCTTAATAAACACCGTGACCTTTGTAAAAGTTAGGTCAGGATTTTCAGGAGTGACTGGTGATTTCTGAGAATCTACTGTGAGACATCCCCGAAAACCAGACCACGAACCACTCCCTGGAAGTCTGTTGGCTGCTTTGTGGACACTTCCCTTGCTGCATGGAAGAAGGCCTGGAAACCCTGGCTTTATTTTTACGTTCCACGCAGGAATGTGTGTGCTGTAGTTACAGCCTGACAACACTGCTCGGGTGGGAAAGGAGCCGGCAGCACCAAGCCAGTGGCTGTGCTCCTGTCTCTCCCACACGGCTCTTCCAGGAAACCAGAGGGATCGCCGAGCAATGTGAGCACCCACACCCAACCATCCACCAAAACCAACATTTGCACCTGTGGAATTAAACCCTCATTTTTCTTCCAAGACAGGCAGCACCCAACACCCTTTTCCAGCAAGGCTGAGGGAGCCGTGATGGATTTCAGGGGATTCCAGCAAGTCAGAGGAGCGAGCGGAGCACACTCCCCCCAGCTATTCTTTCAGGACTGCAATTCCCTGACAAGCACCTCCACTCCCTTGTTGTTCTGTGCTGACAAGGTTCCCACCGCCCCCGTGCCATAAGCTGAGCCAGCTCTTTTGTCTGCTGGCTTGTCCTACAATTATTTACTTGGCTGTCCGGGACTGAACACAAGTGGCTTCATTTTCCTGGTTGCTTCCATCTCCATGTCACAGCTGTTACAGGCAATCTTAGCCTTACACTTCCAAGGGACATTTTTCTCCAAGGCATGGCTTTCAGAAGAACAAGCCACACTTGAAAGGAAGAAATAAAGTGACTTTTCCTCACTTTTTCACAGGCACCAGCCTGGGAATTATGCATCCTGGGAATACCACCAGAGGTGGGAGTAGGACTGGTGATTAGCCTCCAGCAAAACTGAAGCTGGAAAAAAGACTAGTTCAGGAATCTTTTGGAAGCAAACTGGAGAACAGAGGCACTTCTGTGTTTTATTCTAGGTTTTCTGCCCAACACAACCAATTTAGACAAAGAGCAAAGATAAAATCCAAGTATCTTTAAAATATGCCTTGGGAATTGAAAATATCAAGCAAGGCAGCGTGACTGTTGAGCTTTAAGAGGCCAGTCCACAGTTCCTCCACACAACTCTCCCCCTTTCCTGCCATGCCAGTCACCCCAGTTTATTCCCCACACATCCCCTGCTCCCCAGCTCTAAACTGGGATTCAGCAGTTCAGGTTTTCCTGCCTGGAATGCAGACTCCGCTGGGGAGTGCAAACAAGCTGATATGCAGCATTTGCCCTGCCCAAGGGGAATATTCTGCACCAGCATCACCAATACTGGGCACTTCGACTGGCCTTGTGGGCACAACACCCCACCTTAACCACACCATTCACCAGCACAACTATGGATCTAAGGCACTCCATCTCCAGTGGCTGTGCCAGGAGACAATATTTTGGGATAATGTGAACCTGCCCACTCCTTGCCATGCTTTCCCACCATCCAGAACTGCTGTAGCACAGCACACCCGTGCTGTTCCTTTATAATCCGCTCCTTAACTCGATGTCCATGAATTCCTCCGATTCCTTCCTTTCCTGTCTGCCTCCCCAGCAGTAAATCAGATTAACACAGCAGTAAGAGTTTTTCTTTTAAGTTTTTCCTGGTGAAGATTTGTGCACTTTAGCTCCCAGAATAAACTGGCCTGAAACCAGCCTAAGCTGTGACCTCCTCCCGAAATACTGGATCAGTGCAGGGGCGGGCCAAAGGACTGGAGCAGCATTAGTGCACAGTATGCCAATTGTAGAATAGTGTTTTATTTCTCTTTTTTTATTACTCCACATCAGCTAAGACCAGCTTTGGCTGGTCTTGTGGTCATTTGCCTTCCCAGGACCACCAGTAAGATCTGCAGGGCTCTCACAAGAGAAGCAAGAAGCACCAGCTGAGCAAGAAATAAAACCAACCACAGACTCATGCCAAGGTTATTTGGCTTTTTTAAGAAAGTGATCTGTTAACACTGGAGCCCTGCCTCCTGTTCTCCACCCAGAGCCCTGAAAGAGGAAGTTTACACCACTCCCATCCAGTAAATTCTGAAGCAATGGCCCCTTGACCAACAAACCCACCTCCTTTCCCTACAACAGCTTGAGCAACTCTCTTTTCTCAACCCAACCCCTCTTGTGAAGCAAACACAGAGAAAAAACAGCAGTAACTGGTTGCCTGCTGCATCCCCTGCAAGTTTTATAGCACCACCAGCGCCACTGTCATTCAGTTGGCAACTCTGAGGAGTTCCTGCCACGTGCACTAGTGTAGGAACACCCAACTGGTTTGCAGGAATAGCCAGGTAGGAAGACCACAGTAATCCACTGAAATACCCACTTACAACACAGAAAATAATTCCATGATCCTCTGGCATTTATCTACAAGTAGTAGTAATTCTTTAGTCAAACACAGAATTAACCTCCTACCAAGCAGCAGCAAGTTGGCTTCTTTCTACCTTCCCACTCAGGAAACATAAAGTGGGTCTGACTCCCAGGATCAGTGGCAGGACATTCTTCCCTGCCTGCCCACACTACCACCCAGAAATCCAAAGTTCCAGCATCCCAGAGGTCTGACACGAAGGGGTTGTAGATGTCAAATGAGAAATAACTCGAGTGAGATGTTGGCAGGCAAGTGCCTGCACCAAAAATGAATACACCACCAGGCTGTTCCATTTGGATTACCCCACAAATCCCTCCCTACAAAGGTTCTCACAGGCTGGGGGGTTCCTCTATCCCAAGCTGGAAATCAGTAAAGCAAAGTTCTTGTGGAATCTCTTTATAAAAGAATAAACCCGGAAGAGCACACCAAGGAAGCACTGCCCTCCAAAGTGCTTCCAAGTGCTTGTAGCAGGACACTGGGCTAAAAAAAAATCGTCAGGCTGACCGAATACGGTCATTTTTAGGAGGAAGGAATGTTAGCACTGACCTGTTTGAGCTGCTCGTCCAAGCGCCAGTTCGGGCGTCCCGCCGGGGACCCGGAATGCAGCTGCTTAGTAGTGTCTTTACCCTGTTCTTCTTTGCCCTGCTGCCCCCCCCGCTGGTGCCCTGGAGCCGGGAGAGGATTAGAGGTAGAGGCCACTCTTTGGTTGGGATGGGCAACTTTGGGAGCACGAAAATACTTCAGAGCAGAGCAGCTTTCCTTCCCTGTCACGTCAGCGCCATCCAGCTCGCTGCCTTCCAAACCGCCTTCTTCCTCCTCCTCCTCGTCATCTTCCTCTTCTTCCTCCTCCTCCTCCTCTTCCTCCTCCTCCTCGTCAGGCTCAGAATTCATGCTGCTCTGATCGAAAGCCCGGGCGGCTCCCGGCGGAGGTGTGGCTCTGGCCAGGAGGGCGCCGGGCGATGCGGCCGGAGCGCGGCCGGACGCGGCCAGGACGGCGCGTTGCACCGCCAGCTGCTGCGGGAACGGCACCTGCGCCTCCCGCAGCTGCCGCTCCCGCCGCTCCCGGGAATCCATCTGCACGGCCGGCTGCTGCTGCTGCTGCTTCTGCAGCTGCTCCACCACAGCTTCCAGCTTCATCCCGCAGTTCGCATGGCTGGGAAAAGAGGGGGGCGGCTCCGGCTTTATCCGGCAGGGTTCAAGCCCCGACCTTGGGAGACGGGTAGAATCTGAGAGAGAGACAAATATTTGTCCGTATGAATATAAAATGCTTTCATCTTTTCCCCAGGAAGAGGATAAATAGAGTGCAAAGCCAGTGCTCTTTCCTGTGCAGGAGACCGTGAAACAATCAGCTCCATGTTTAACAGCCTCGGGCTCCAACTTGCATTCAATTTTCAGACTGTTTAATTGTATTTTCGAGCCGAACACATTTGCCGGGACCTCACCCTCCTATACCCCAAAGACACCATCTGAAATGCCTTTGTCCATGGGCCCAGTCACAATCCTTCCATGCTTCCTAAATAATTACTTTTGAAAGGTTAGGTGCAGGGTTTGGTGCTCCTAAAATGCTACCATAAAAGGAGATAGCCGGGATGATAAGCTTTGATCATATTTATATCAAAAACCAGGCAGGAATCTGTTGCACACCTTTATTGCTAAATTCTCCTGTGCTTTCATTGCATTACAAAATCCTTGACATTTTATACTTTCTTTATATCTCTTTATATCTTTCTTTTAAAAATTAAATTTATTTAAGCATTATTTTTTCCCAAGGAGATGGAGACGAGACTACAGCAAAGACCGCGGAGCAGCAAGCAACTCCTGCCTCTGGATCCTGGAGTTTCAAGGCCCATCCATGTCCTCCCTTCAATTTTCCCAGCCTAAGGACCCAAGAGCTTTCCCAGCTCTCCATTTTGACCTGCTGAGCCAGCACTTGAGCAAAGACCAACAGAACAGACCACAGCTGGAAACACAGCTCTGGATAAATCCTGGAAAGACAACTGCGCCGTTAATCCCCGACCGTTAAAATGACCGTGTGTATTTTGGACTTTGTGTCACCAACAGGCCCTGCTGACAAAGACTGCTCTCCTCGGGGTGAAAAGATGATTAAACAGATCCCACTTGCTGCCCTTCAAGGTTCATTGATATCAAAATACAGCCAGCTTGGAGAAACAAAGGAAAAGCCAACTACAAACAAGCTCCAATCTCCTGCCACCTCCCACTACCCTGTTTACAGCCAGCACGGGGCTACTCAAGCCACACAATGCAAGAAAGAGATTATTTTGCTAAAAAAATGTTTCAAAGCAGGCACAATTCTGCTCTAAAGCAACTAATAATCTACCAGACAGCAGTTTCCAAAGTGAAAGACAACTTCCAGCATCCCTAGATGGTCAGACAGCATCTCTTGTACTAAGTGCTATGTGCCTAACTCATTTGTCTCTCTCTCTCTCTTCTCTAAATAATCATGCCAAATTCATTTTTCCCTGTGCAAACTCTTCACTAAGTAACAATGAAAATTAAAAGCCTGGCAGGTGCAGTTGCATTTTTACCTGGCGTGGCTTCAGCTTGCAAGTGCAACACCATCAGGTGGATTAGTATGTCAGGAGCAATACCCTGCACTACCTGGCAGCTGGGAAGAGCCCGGGACTCCCCGGGAAGGCACAACGCACCATCTGTCCTGGCTCCACACGAGAGCTGGTGTGGGTGTTGCAACAGCCACCACAAAGCAGCACAGGAACCCCCAGCCCACACCTCGGTGGGCATTGTGGCACCCAAGGTGTCACCCGCCCTGCCCGGGGGACACTCGGCAGGGCAGGCACCGGGACACTGGGAGCACCTCAGGGACCTGGAGGGTAATAAATGACCTGAGACTCGCAGAGCAAACACACCTCAGGGGCAGCGGCAACACCCAGGAATGCGGCGCCCGCGTTTCCTGGAGCTCAGGTACAACGGCGGGACAGGGCACGGCAGGGCTGGTGCTGGGCTGCATCACTGCCTCACACAGTCACAGAATCAGCTGGGTTGGAAAGGACCTCCGAGATCATCAAGTCCAACCCTTGATCCAACCCCGCCGTGGTTCCCAGACCGTGGCACTGATGCCACATCCAGTGTCATCTTAAAAACCTCCGGGGATGGAGAATCCACCATTTCCCTGGGCAGCCCATTCCAATGGCTGATCACTCTCTCTGTAAAAAATTTCTTCCTAATATCCAACCTAAACCTCCCCTGGCACAGCTTAAGACCGTGCCCTCTTGTCCTACTGCTGGTTGCCTGGGAGAAGAAACTGATCCCCACCTGGCTACAACCTCCTGTCAGGGAGTTGTAGAGAGTGAGGAGCTCTCTCCTGAGCCTCCTCTTTTCCAGGCTAAATCCTCCCAAGAGGGGTGGATTTGAGGTACAGCAAATATGCCCTCGGCAACTATCACCGTTGTGCTGGACAGACAGCAAGTTTGCAGCCAGTTTTACATCAAGAAGGAGGTGGTTTGCTCACAGAAAACAGTTAAACCATAATTTCAGGACGGGATTTGAGGTGACAGCTTGGAGTTGGGGCTCAAATCATTAAACCATTCCAGGTTTTAAGAGCCTGAGCATGGATATTCCCTTCCTTCTTGTGTCTCTGCCTTGACTTTGGTGTCTCCCCTTTACTTTCTGTGTCCCTCCCTCAGCTCTTGTGCCTCTCCCTTGTTTTTTGTGCTCCCCTTCGCTTTCTGTGCTTCTCCCCCCCAGGGCAGGGCCAGGACTCGCTTTAACCACCCAGGGCTTTTAACCCCTGGGAGAGCCCTTCAATTAAACAGCCCCTTGATTTCAATTTTTAACTGGCTCAGTTAAGGAACCGCCCGCCAGCGGCGCTTGGAAAGAGCTCTTTCCAAGCGGGAACTGCCGGAAAGAGTTAAAGCCGGAGCCGAGCAGTACCGACACCTCCGGGGGCTGGTAAACAACTCCATCAACGACCCACCCCGTCCTGGCGGGGACCCGAAACCGCCGCTCACGGGAGGTAAGGGGGAACACGGGAGCTGTGCCGCGACCCCCAGAACAGCGCCCCACCGACCCCGCAAACTCCCACCCTTCACCCCCTTACCTCCCGTGGCGGGTCCCGCCGGTCCCTGCGCGGCCGCTTCGGCTCCTCCTCCCCTGCCCTCCCTTCCTCCTTCCCTTCCTGCCCCTCCCGCCCCTTCCTCGCCCGGGCGGAAGCGGCGCGGCGGGGGCGGTGCGCGGCGGCAGAAGCGCCCACCCCGCTTCCGGGAGCGGAGGGGGCCGAACGGGAGCCAATAAAACAGCGCAGCGCCGGTCGGCTTCCGGTTCCGGCGGCTATAAAGGCGCGCGCACGGTGCCAGTGCGGGCAGTCGCTGAGGAGGCGCCGTGGGTTCGAGGGCGGGGCGGAGGGAGAGCGAGAGGGTGAGCGGGGCCCCGGGAGTCCCGTGTCTGGGCGGGGGCTCCATATCTGTTTGGTCCTTCGAGGAGGGTTCTAAGGATCCTCCTCTTAGGGAGGGTTAGGGCTCTCCTTGTGTCTGTTTGGGCTTTCAGAGGGGTCTGAAGGATCCCTTGCGGGGCTTAGGGATCCCGGCGTGTCTCTTGGGGCCCTCAGGGTGGGGTTGGTGTCCCCACTGGGGCCCTCATGGGAGATTAGGGGTCCCCATATCCGTTCGGGCCCTGAGGATGGGATTAGTCCTCTGATCGGGCCGGGTTAGGGGTCCCTTGCATCTGCCCGGGCCCTCGAGGGGGTTGAGGTCGCCCGGTGGGGTCCTTGGAGGGCTCAGTGTTCGTTTGGGCCCTCGAGGAGGGGGCTTTGGGGTCCTCCCACTTCTGTCTGGGCCCTCGAGGGGGTTTTTAGGGGCCCCTCCATGTATGGGGCCTGGGAGAGTAGGAAGGGGAGGGCTTTATGTTGGGGATCTTTGCTTCCTCAGGTCTGTGGTAAAGGTGTGTGTGTAGGTGTGTGGGGGGTCCCCGATGGTCCACTTTGACCCCTGGGGAAGGAACAGGAATCATAGAATCCTGGGATGGTTTGGGTTGGAAGGGACCTCAAAGCTGATCCCGTTCCAACCCCTTGCCGTGGGTTGGGACACCTCCCACTAGACCTGTGCTTGTCTTCTCAGACACATATGTATGTGTATTTTGAGGGAAGAAATAGATAAAATAGGCATCTTCCTACATTGCTCCACAGACCCCTCAGAGCCTAATTTACAAGAGCCCTCCATATTCCGCCTCATGTCAGAAGGGGGCTCCTTCAGCCCTGCTCTTGGGGCTCCCTGCTGTATTAAACCCCTTCAGCACCAGGGGACACTTCAGGGCTCTGTGCTGTCCCTGCTCTGTCCCCTCTGGGCAGCAACTGATGGCTCCCTGTCCTTCCTGCCCGCAGGCCGGTCGGGATGGCGGACGAGGAGATTGCTGCCCTCGTGGTGGACAACGGCTCGGGCATGTGCAAGGCTGGGTTCGCGGGGGATGACGCACCTCGTGCTGTGTTCCCCTCCATCGTGGGGCGGCCCCGGCACCAGGGTGTCATGGTGGGCATGGGGCAGAAGGACAGCTATGTGGGGGACGAGGCGCAGAGCAAGAGGGGCATCCTCACGCTCAAGTACCCCATCGAGCACGGCATCGTCACCAACTGGGACGACATGGAGAAGATCTGGCACCACACCTTCTACAACGAGCTGCGCGTGGCCCCCGAGGAGCACCCGGTGCTGCTCACCGAGGCCCCCCTCAACCCCAAGGCCAACCGGGAGAAGATGACCCAGATCATGTTTGAGACCTTCAACACCCCAGCCATGTATGTGGCCATCCAGGCCGTGCTGTCCCTCTATGCCTCTGGCCGCACCACCGGCATCGTGATGGACTCCGGGGACGGCGTCACCCACACGGTGCCCATCTACGAGGGCTACGCTCTGCCCCACGCCATCCTGCGCCTGGACCTGGCCGGCCGTGACCTCACCGACTACCTCATGAAGATCCTGACGGAGCGGGGCTACAGCTTCACCACCACGGCCGAGCGGGAGATCGTGCGGGACATCAAGGAGAAGCTCTGCTACGTGGCGCTGGACTTCGAGCAGGAGATGGCCACGGCCGCCTCCTCCTCCTCGCTGGAGAAGAGCTACGAGCTGCCTGACGGGCAGGTCATCACCATCGGCAACGAGCGCTTCCGCTGCCCCGAGTCCATATTCCAGCCTTCCTTCCTGGGCATGGAGTCCTGTGGCATCCACGAGACCACCTTCAACTCCATCATGAAGTGCGACGTGGACATCCGGAAGGATCTGTACGCCAACACCGTGCTGTCTGGGGGCACCACCATGTATCCCGGGATCGCTGACCGGATGCAGAAGGAGATTACGGCGCTGGCCCCCAGCACCATGAAGATCAAGATCATCGCCCCGCCGGAGCGCAAATATTCCGTGTGGATTGGTGGCTCTATCCTGGCCTCCCTCTCCACCTTCCAGCAGATGTGGATCAGCAAGCAGGAGTACGATGAGTCCGGCCCCTCTATCGTCCATCGCAAGTGCTTCTAGAGGGGCTGCTGGCAGCCACCCTGGGCTGTCCCTGCTGGGATGACCTCCTTCCATGTTGGACCAGAATTGTCCCACTGTTCCTTATCCCACATTTTAATTGTTGAGGTACCAATTAGTGATGTGCAGTTTAATGGCCCGTTAGGCTGTAGTTCTCCTGTGGCTCCTGCTCCTCTTCCTCGTGGCTCTCTGGGGCTTGGAAGCAGGTGGAGGGTTGTTCACTTTCCCTGTGTAACGCGGATAGGATGACACTAAACTTAGGTTTGTCACCTTTAGGTTTGTCACCTTTAGGTTCCTTTGTAGGAAAACAAATAAACTTCCAAGGTTTAAACACTAGAAGAGCTGATTTTGCTTTATTTCAGGGTGGGTTCTCTGTCCCCTTGAATTATTGTGTGGTAGATTTTGGACTCGAACCTGGCCTGTAGCTAAAACTTACCCAAATTTTGTTTTCTAAATTCTCTTTAAATCCTGTCACAGCCCCTGGTGCTGCTCGGACCATTTTAAGAGCTGTTAGGGAGGAAAGCGTGCCTGGAATGTGGCTCTTGCAGCCTGGCTGGACTTTCATGGTAACTTGGCTTTTTTTAGAACACAAACAGCTCTTCTTGTCAGAAAAAGTTGGAGCCTTGGCAGAGGATTTGGTGGCTGAAGCAGTGGCCTCTCCTTTTTTGGGAGAGGATGAGGAGATGGGGCAGCAGATAATGCTGAAGAGCGCTCAGCTTGGGGAAGCCCGTCCCTGCTGCGTTCGGGGCGTATCTGCAGGAGCTCCTCATCCACGCAGGAGGGATGGCAGGCGCTTAATTAATGAGATGTGGTTAATTAAAGGTGACCGCGCCGTGCCGGGCGCACCGCCGCCCGCGCTCCTCCTTTTAAACCTTCGGCCACCCTCCTATTGGCTCGTCATAGCCACGCCAGCCAATCAGCAGCGTCTCCGCCAGAGGGCGTTCCCACGTACTCTGGCGGACTCCACTTCCCAGCGCGCACCGCGCGGCCCGCGGGCACTTCCGGTTCTGGTAGGCGGGGCTGCGGTAGCGCTGGCCTGGGCGGGGGGGGGCGAACGGCCGGACCCCCCGAGCTGAGGGGTGTGGGGGGGCACGGCCGGGACCCCTGAGGAGGGTCGGTCTGGGGCTGGCACTGCTGGGACCCCTCCTGAGGGCCGGCGGGTTCTGGTTACGCCGCGGGGGCGGGGGGGGCTGGCACGGCTTCCCGCGACTGTCTCAGGGGTTTGTTGGGTGATGGGGGGGTCTCACTGGGGTCCACTTTCCCCCGTTCCAGAGCTCTGCAGGTCCCAGTCCGGCTTGGCCGCGCTCAGGGAGAGGCTGCCATGTCCCTGCCCGAGTGGCACATCGCCGTGAAGCTGGCGGAGCAGCCGCTGGCTCCCAAATCCATCCTGCACCTCCCGGAGGCGGAGCTGGGCGAGTGCCCGCTGGGCGGGTGCAGCATCTCCCACCTCAAGCAGCTCATCACCGGGAAGCTGCAGGAGTCCATCCCGGACCCCGAGCTCATCGGTGGGTGCCCGCCTGGATCCTGTCGCAGTCCTGCCACTTGAGGACACCCTTTTCCCGTCCTCGCTGCGGCTGGGACACAACATCCTGCTGGTGGTGGTGGTGGGAGGGCTCAGCACCGCCGGATAACGCGGGGTGAGGACTCAGAGTGTGCTGCAGGGGCTCTGCTGCACACAGAAATCTGATACCATGTGGTTTGGATAGAATATTCCCTACTTTCTTGGGATCGCAGAGCTCCAGTGGTGTCAGTGCCCTCGTTAAGGAGTCTTTGGGCTTCCAAACACCTCTGTGTCCTGGTGAGATCTCTCATGAGAACTGTGAGAGAGGTTGGCTCTTCTAGGGGGAGGTGGCAAAGTCACGTTCTGTGTATCAACTCCATGATTTCCTCCCTGAACCTCAGCTCCACAGCTTCCCTATGTTGTTCCCTGGCCAGATGGAGCAGCTGCAGCAATAACCCCCAGAGCTCTAAGTCACACTTAGACCCTCAGCCCTTTCTGAGGGGGTCACAGATGTTTATCTTTGGGTGTTTCTCCCCCTAGACCTGATCTACTGTGGCCGGAAGCTGAGGGATGACCAGACCCTGGATTTTTATGGCATCCAGTCCGGCTCCACCGTCCATGTCCTGCGCAAGTCCTGGCCCGAGCCTGATCAGAAACCGGGTGAGGAGCAGACTGGGGGGGGGGGGTTACCCTTTGGATCTCTTTGGGGTATGTTTTTAAGGGACTGAGGAACAGCTTCTCTTGTTTCATTCCTGAGGTTTCCAGGCGGAATTAATCCGTTTGTTTGGGAGCTCCCCACCTCTAACAGCAGGAAATGGGTGTTAATTTTCTTGCTGACAGAAGAGTTAAGGAATGAGCCATGCAGTGTGGAGAGGGACTATCCCTTCCTTAACAGCCTGAATTTTGCAAGACAATCTGGAGCAAAGCTGGTTCCTCAGCTCCAGGGATGAGCAGGCTTGTGTGTGCTCCTGCTCTTCCTGACTGTAGAATGAACTGGAGTGGTTTAGACTTGTTATGTCTTTAATAGAACTCCTTTGGTACATGTAGGAAGATATTTCTGTATATTTTTATTACCTGACAGTGCAGTAAGGTGTTACTCTGTGTAACTGTACCAAGACACAAACTTAACCCAAGGATATTAAAGAATTGCATCATGGAAGTCCCAGTGGGATGTAAAATGGCTGTTAAAGCTAACAGAGGGAGATTGTGTTTTGTTCTGTTGTTTTCCTTTCCTCAGAGCCTGTGGATAAGGTGGCAGCAGTCCGGGAATTCCGTGTTCTGCACACTGCTCTGCACAGCAGCCCTGCCTACAGAGATGCAGTGAGTGGGGCTTCCTCCTGTGCTTTTGGGGTGATTTTTGGCTGTCCCCTCCCTGTGAGGAGAATCCCACAGTGGAGCCTTGTTGGGTGATGCTGCTGGTCTGCTCTGGTTTCCCTGGCAGGTCTTCAAAATGCTGGGAAATAAGGAGTCGCTGGATCAGATCATTGTAGCTACTCCTGGCCTCAGCAGCGACCCTGTTGCTTTGGGTGAGTCTAGATGTGGTCCAGAGGATCTGAGGAAAGCCAAATAAAGGTTTAATTCCTAATAGGGGGAAGGGAGAGAGAAAGCCGAATGTGGATATAATTCCTGATGGGGGGGAAGGGAGTGTTGCCCTTGTCTCGGAAAACTGACCTTTTTTATCCCTTTGTGGAGCATAAGAGTCAGTGACTGCTCAGGTGTCAAAGTTGTGCTCCATTGGGAATGTTTGGGGATGGGTGTTGGCTTCAGAAGGATTAGGGAACAGTAGGGATGAATGCTTTCTCCTTGCTGCAGAGTGTTACCAAAATGTCCATTAAATTTAGCTCGCTTGTTCTGACCCAGGATAATACTAGTCTGAGGCAGATAGAATTTGGGATGCAATCACAGCCTGGCTGGAGTGAGCTGGGGGTCAGATTGGATTCTGCCCTTAAGGTGGAGAACCCATGGGATCTGCTGGGAAGGCCCCATCCCTTGGATGTGTGGCTGTAGTCAAAAGTCTCTCCAGGAAGACATGAAAGGCTTGAGAGAGAACAATAATAAGAGTATTTATGTGTTTGCTTGTGACTCAGTTCCTGAAAAACAAAATGGCTTTTGTTTGAGTGTCTCCTGTTTCTTGTATCCTGTCCCATCATGTTTCCTGGTCCCTTCCAGGAGTCCTGCAGGACAAGGATCTCTTTTCAGTGTTTGCAGACCCCAACATGTTGGACACGTAAGTTCACGTGAGCTTGGGCAGTGACTTAGCAGTGCTTTTGTCTCACTGTGTATCAACTGCTTCTCTCTGGGGCTGGAGAGAGGGCTCTGCTCCTGCCTGCCAGTATGGATACACCAGGATTCAGGCCAGGATACTTCTCCCTCAGCAGCAGGAAAGAGAGGTGTACCATTTGGATTAAACCAAAGATAGTTAGTAGGAGCCAGGGCCATCATTGTCTCCAGATCATGAGTTCAGATCTGGATCTGGTTGCTCACACCAAAGTTGCTCCCATGAGAGTATGTGGGAGATGTGAACCATGGAAAGGTCAACATGGGATCAAAAAGGAGACTCAGCTGCCTGGAGGTGTTTGTGCTGGACACCAGCGGTGTTGGTGCAGCCAGTGGGGATGGCTGTGCCCTAAGCTTTAAAGGGCTGATTTCTTAGTTTCCCTGTGTACGTGATTCATTCTTCCCCTGTTTCTCTCCAGGCTGATCCCAGCTCACCCTGCCCTTGTGAATGCCATTGTCCTTGTCCTGCACTCAGTGGCTGGCAGCACCCCGCTCCCAGCCCCGGAGACATCCTCCCGAGCCATGTCCTCTGGCTCCTACCGGGACATGCCAGGTACGTTCAACCACACAGGTGATGGAGAGCCTGCAGGAATGATGTGCTGCAGAATTTGCAGGCCAGTGTAAAATCATGGAATCACAGACTGGTTTGGGTTGGAAGGGTAATTAAAGGTGATTGAGTTCCACCCCCCTGCCATGTGCAGGGACACCTTCCACTGGACCAGGTTGTCCAAGCCCCGTCCAAACTGGCCTTGGACACTTCCAGGGATGGGCAGTCCCCATCTGTGCTGTACTGACACAGTCACCCCCAGTTTGGAAGGACAAGAGGTTTGGGTTCCTGAGCTGGAAACACTTCCTGTGGTTTGATAGATTTTGGACTGGATGAGACTCACCTGGGGCACTTTGTCCTCGGGGCCTCTTCCAGCCCTGTGTGTGTGCTCAGTGTTGGCCGTGGCCTCTGCAGTGCCCAGAGAATGGGCCTGACCTGTCTCCCAGTGCACATGAACTTCTTGGTGCTGAGGTCTCTCTCCTAACTCCATGGGATTCTCATCTGGTACCTAATTCCTACCATTTATTCTCCTTCCTGGTTGCAGGTGGCTTTCTCTTTGAAGGTCTCTCTGATGATGAAGATGATTTCCACCAGGTAAGCGGTCACTTTGGGTGGAACATCTGTTGTGGGCTTTCAGTATGGGTTTAGCTTGTAGCCCTGAGACTCCAAAGCTTTACTCTTCCTGTCTGATAAACAGCATGAGCTGCTCTGGCTCCTGAGGGTATTGTGGAGACAAACATATTGATTGTGGTATGCTTGGATGCTGTTCAGGAGAGGATTTTCGTGAGTGCTGAACACACAACATAAGAATGAAACAGCACATGTCCTCAGAGGAAACACCTTCATAGCCAAATGGATGCAGGGATAGCTGTGTATGGATGAGAAGCGTGGGAATGTTGCTCCCTGCCCTTCTGCAGTCTTCCTCTCCAAAGGACAAAGTGTTTTTTAAGAGAAACTGGATATTTAGGCCAAAGAAGTGCCTTTCCAGAATGAATTGTTTTGTTACAGGCTAATAACACTGTGGTTTTAGGCTGGTGAATGACATATTAAAAGGTTTACAGCCAGTTTCCATAGCTGAGTTTGTGGAAAAAAGCACATCCCACCCTGTCACTTCTAAAAAGTTCCACACTGGTGAGGTTTGAGTGTTTTAGGAAAGGGATCTGTGGGAATGCACAGGTGAGCCGGGTTTTACTGAGACACGAACAACAACATCAGAGGTGTGTTTTTTGTTTTTTTTTTTTTTCCTCCATGCAGAGCACCAGGTCCACACCATCCAGCAGCACTTCCAGCTCCCGCCCGGCTTCCCTGGGCTACACGGGGGCTGCGGGACCCCGGCCCATCACCCAGAGCGAGCTGGCGACCGCGCTGGCACTGGCCAGCACCCCGGAGAGCAGCTCCCACACACCCACCCCTGGCACCCAGGTAACAGTGCTCAGCTCGGGGACACCTGGCTGCTTTAATTCCTCATGGATACGGTCCCACCCCTGGCACCCAGGTAACAACAGCCACAAGCCCGGCTCAGGTCTGGGACACCTGGCTTCTTCGTTTCCTCGTGGCTGAGTTCTCTTCCATATGAGGTTGAGGGTGGAGGGGTGCTGCAGGTGTTGCTCTGTGCTGGCTCTGGTTCCTCTGAGTGTTCTCCTGATTGGTGTACAACTTTATTTCCTCCTAGGGTCATTCCTCTGGGACATCCCCGATGTCATCCAGTGTCCAGTCAGGAACACCCATCACCAATGACCTGTTCAGCCAGGCCTTACAACATGCCTTGCAGGCCTCAGGGCAGCCCAGTCTGCAGGTCAGTGTCACAGCCTCTTCCTTCAGGAGCCCGTAGAATCCCATATCCCACTGTTACAGCATGGAGATGGTTCTTCCAGCCACCTCCTGTGGCAGGACATTAAGCTGGAGGGGGCATGAGAGACCACTATAAAAGTACTGGTTGGAAATGGGATGGTGGGATAGTGGATTTTGGGGAGTTTGCAGGAAGAATTTGAGCTTTCAGGATCTGTTTGCACACTTAGCATTGTGGTTGTGAGCTAGAGGAGGAGGGAAAATGCAGCACGGAAGAGTGGGCTGTGGAGAAGACTTTTTTTCCCTGCTTGGACTCTCACACCCACCTTAACTCCTTTTCTTTCCTGTGTGTAGAGCCAGTGGCAGCCACAGCTCCAGCAGCTGCGAGACATGGGAATACACGATGATGAACTAAGTCTCCGAGCCCTGCAGGCCACTGGGGGGGACATTCAGGCTGCCCTGGAGCTCATCTTTGCTGGTGGGGCTCCCTAAATTTTTGGCTGGGCTGGTGAGTTGCACTGAGGCAGCCGTGACATTCGTGACATTCTTTGCACTGGGGTTCCTCTCTCCAGCATGGACCAGCTGGAGTGGCTGCCCCTCTCCTTGCTCTCCTGTTGGGAGCACTGAGCATGCTGAGGGCAGCTCCTCCAGCTTCAGATACTCTCTCCAACCTCCTTCTACCCTCCAGAGACAAGACCTCAGGACTTTGTCCAGCACGGAGAAAGGAAGAGGTGGCTTTGTGTTGGAGAGATGTGACCCCTTCAGTTCTGCAATCTTTGGTCTGTCTACACATTGTCCTGCCTGTTGTTTCATTCCTGCCCACCTGATATGCCTCAGTCCACCTTTCTGTGCTCTCTCTGTATTAAATGGGCTGTGTTCCCTTGCCTGCTGTCTGGGTTGTGATCTGTCCTGGGTTGTGTTCCAGATCTCTGAGGCGACGTGCTAATGGCGTGAAGGGAACTGGAGGAAGAGCTTTGCCTCTGTAGGAGGCTGTTGTTTCAGCAGAGGGCACTCCCATGCAAGCTGACAAGGATGAGGGTCCAGGAGTTCATGGCCACCACGAAGTGACAGTAACAAAAGAATGACAAGCACAAGGGTTGAGGCCGTTGCCAGAGTGAGAGGTGGAGAAATGCCACTGATACAGCCCAGTCTGGCTGCAGCCAGTGTTTGCCAAAGTGTCTTCTAATCCAGGGGGCCACAAGGTGCCCAGGACCTGGGGTGGAAAGCCAATTAAATCTATTTGCCTGTAATTACAATCAGTAGGAGCTGAGAGAAACCAGACACATGGAGCTGGGCCTGGCATCACTCTGATTGTACCATTGAGATTAACGAGGCATGAAAATGGGAACTGGGAGCGGGTTTGCCTGAAATGCCACTGTGCATGCTAAGAGCAGAAAATACTCTCCTACTTTACCTTCAGGCTGCTGTGCTCCCCTCTAATTCCTCTCCAAGCTCTCTGATCCTTACTGATACCATCTCAGCTATCACCCAGCAAATGTGGGATTGTTCTCTCCGGGGTAGCTCTTGACTGATAGGCTTTAATCCTGTCTAGAGGATTAAGACTCTTGGGAGGGAGGGACTGTTTTTATGTTTCAATATGTAGGAGATAAGATGTGATGGACATAAATGGCTTTCCTGACTATACACCCTTCCAGGTTCCTGCCCTCAATATGAACTCTGGAAGCCCAGTCTAAATGGTGGCTGGGATTTCATGTGTAAGAAAACTGATTAATCCGTTCCCATCTCTGGTGCCTTCGCTCCTGGCTTTGCTGGGGGAGGAAATAGCATATGCAGAGCATCCTCCCACCCCTCCCCACTGGGGAGACAAGCCCTGCTGTCAGCCCCCAATCCTCCTGGGATAACTGCGGATTAGCCGTATCACAGATGCTCCTGCCCAAAGCTGAGAAGCATTTGCAGGCTCTCCTGGGTCTGCTCGGGGCAAGCAGGGCTTGCTGTGAGACCAGAGTGACCAGTTTGTTTTCCTGTACTATGTCAATTCTCAGTGTTTATTGGTGTCCCAAAATGGTATTTTTTTTTCATGTCCTGACCTCACTCTTAAAATTTGATCCCTTTGTTGATCCACATTTGTTACCAAGTAGTTTTTTCTGCTGTAATGGCTATTTCTGCTTCCCCATGTCCCCATGTAACTGAGAACTGCCTGGATATTTGGGATGGAAACAACTTTTTTCCGATTCCTTTCACAAATGGCATTACTTGGCTTGGAGCAGCAGCTCAAACACATTCCCTGCCTGAACTGGCTGTATCAGAGGAGAACTTGGCAGCGCTGCCACTCACGACACGACTGCTGCGTGCGCTTCGCTTCCCTCGCCTCGCCTGCCTTCGGCTGCCTGGAATAGACGTGCTCAGCAACCAGGCAAATTTAGAGCTGCAGGGATGGGAAGAGAGGCTCTGCCTGGCACCTGCAAGGCTGCTGATGGAGGGGGAGGAAGGGGGAACGTTGCTGCAGGAGCTCTTGTGGGAGGGTGGAAGCTCAAAGTGACTTAAAAGTGGCTCTGCAGCAGCCAGGTGAGCGCTGCCTCCCCACCTGCTCCAGAGGCTGAGTGGCTCCTGCTACCAGCTGGGAGATGGAAGTGATGCTGGGAGATGAATGTGATCCTTACGAGGCTTTACAAGGGCATGGAGTGATAGGACAAGGGAGGATGGCTTTAAACTACAAGAGTGTAGGTTTGGATTGGGTATTAGGGAAGAATTCTACCCTGTGAGGGTGGTGAGGCCCTGGCACAGGTTGCTCAGAGGAGCTGTGGCTGCCCCATCCCTGGAAGTGTTCAGAGCCGGGTCGGATGGGGCTTGGAGCAACCTGGACTAGTAAAAGGTGTCCCTGCCCAGGGCAGGGGTTGGAATGAGATAAACTAAATTGTCAGTGGCTGACCACAACAGATTCTGCTCTTTGGGAGCAAACTGCAATGTGCTGTCTCCCACCTACCCAGTCCTTGTGGTCCATCCTTGGTGCCGCTGCCCTGACATGTTCCCCTCCTCCTGCCCCACCCCTGGTTTCTCCTTAAAAGGATGTTTTTGGGTTAAAGATGAATCTGTTTTGGTTGGATCTCAGTTTATCTGTATCCTGCCTGCATGCCCAACCTCCACCACCCTCCATTTGCCAGCCAAGCATCTGTGGCCTGACACTTCACTGGGAGCAGACTGGGAAGTGCTTGGCTAACCCTGGGAAAATGTGGAGGTCAAACCACAGTTCCCCAACGTAAGCAGGGACCTCCTGTTTCTGACATCAAAGAGAAACTTTTGTTTCGGTTCCCTCTTTGCCTGTAGAGGAGCTGACAAGGGAAGCAGTAACAGTGGGTGTTTACAGCAGGGATGGGAGCAGCTGTTTTCCCTCCTGTGTTTTCCATAATCTTGTTATTCATTCTCGTGCCTTGACCATCACTGTGGACACCTGGAGGGGGTGGGAGTTTGGATGGGATCTGGGCTCTGCACCATATGCTCTCTGCTTTTTCACTTTGGCCAACTTGAGGGCTGTTTCACTTCGTCTCCTTCATTTTGAGGTGACTGTCTCTGTGAGGAGCAAAACAGTGCTGGAAGGAGGTTAATTTTCCAGCAAAAGGGTGAAATGGAGACAGAGAGGAATCTGCCGGATGGCTTTCGCTGTACCTCAACCTCCATGATCACCCAACTCCATCTTCCTCTGCTTTCACACTGATGCTGGAGCCCTTCCCATGTGGGAAGTGAACCCAACTGATAAGATCTATCCCGGGAGCAGACATTGATGTTTGAGGTGTTCATTGTTTCTGTACAGACACAGATCTCCGTGGGTGGGTGTGCTTGGGTGGCTTGTTGCACCAGATCAGAAGTTGCCTTCAGGGTTGATTTCTGACTTCACGTGACTTGTGTTGGACAGATTTCTGTGGAATAATGTTTCTTCTTTGCTCTCCCAGCCAGACAGAAGCTCTTAGTGTTCCCTACCACAGGAACCATAGTTTTCCCATCACATTATGGGGCTATACCCCTTGGCCCCTCAGGCACATTAATCCTCTCTGGCACATTAATTCAGAACATTAGTGAAGGCGACTTTCTCCAGTGTTCCAGAATTTCCTTGGGCAGCCTGGCAGGATACCTCCAGCAGGAACAGCAGCAGCAATTAGTCTGGCAGAGTCTTTGCCCATCAGCTTGCTTTCTTTGCAGAGGGCTCGGTGGTTTCCTGGCTGCTCCCAGCTTTGTCCTTGTAGGAAATGACAATACACATAATAATTTATAGTTTTCCTTCTTTTTCCAGTTTTGTGCTGGTTCAGTGAGCTGAAGGGCCTCACCAAGTGGGACAGGCTAGTGGCAGGGCCAAGGGAAGAGGGGGACAGCAGGACCTGGTGGCATTTCCTTGAAAATAATGACATTTTGGTCTTACTCTTTCTCAGGGAAACTTTGGAGGAAGGAGGAAAGTTTTCCTGATGCTGGGACAACTGATCAGAAATAAGGTGAGAGCCCGAAGATAGGGCAGGGGACACAGTGCAGCTTCCCAGCAGCCTTTGTCCTGAGGGATTTGGTCCCTTTCTTAGCACGAATCAACATTTTCCTTTAGAAGTGACAAAAAGGGAGGTCTGATTTTAGTCATCAAAATATCCTTTTAAGGATGCAGATTTGAGAGTCCACGTGATGTTAACTGGAGAACAGCACAATAAACCCGTGTGATTTTAAAAGCATCTGACTCTATTTTAACTTGGGGAAAGCAGAAATGGACTGAAAATGTCACGCTGTGAGAATATTTCTATTTCCTTCTATATTTATAATATTCTGATATTCATGAACACTGTGACTTATAAATAATCCTTTGATTTATAGTACTGCATGTAGTTCTAGTCCTGCCTCACAAAGATGAGTTTAAGAGCATGGTAAGCAAAAGGAAAGTTCAGAGGGAAGAAGATAAACATCCCCTGCTCCATCCTTTGAAGTCCAAGACAATGGTGGAGCCACTGGCTTTGAACATGAAGCTTCCTGGCTCTGGTCCTCCTGAACTGAGCCTGGAAACTAAAAACAAAATAAGAAAACCCAACCCAATGCTCGTAAGGTGAGACCAGGTGACTCTGTGGAGCAACCTGGTCAGGTGGGAGGTATCCCTGCCCATGGCAAGGGCTTGGAACAAGGTGGGCTTTAAGGTCTTTCCAAACCCAAACCAACCTGGAATTCTGTGATTTCTGACTATGCAGTGTCCCTGGCTGAATTCTGAGTGTTCTAGGCTGCCAGCACACAGAATGGTCGTCCCAAAATCCCTTTGAGAGGTGGTCGGGTTTTTTTTCCCCCCTACCACTGAAATAGATACCTTGCTGATTTAAGAGCATGGTCTGCTTGTTCAGCAGGGATGATTTAGTTTAGGTGTTGAGTTTGAGAGCTATGGAGTTCCAGTCCAGGAGCCATAAAAGCATCAGATGGGTTGTGCAGGATCAGAGCCAGAGTTCCCTGTCTTCCTGCAGTGACCAAGAACAGATGCTGCAGAAATACTTAACAGGGTGAGCAGAGAAAGATCTGTCTCTAATAGATTTTCCAGCATCCAGTTGTCTGAGGTTTAGGGACTTCTAGAGCTAGATATGGGGTGTTAACTATTAACAGACCCCCTCATGACCTTTTCCTTTAAACACAGATAAACTTGTAGCCTCTGTGCCACCCTGCATCCAGGAGTCCTGTGGAGTGGCCACAGGTTCCAAGTCTGTTCAGCAGCTGGAAGGAGGAGGTGACATGCAGACTGTGGCACAGGTCCCAGTAAAGCTCTGAGGTTTAATTTTTGGGTGCCTGGGACTCCTGTGGCCACTGAGGCAGCAAGATCTGACAAGGACAGTTGGGGAGCTGGGCAGTCTGGTAGAAAATTGTCATTTAATCTCACTGGAGCAGAAGGAGCTGCTGATGAGAGCAGAGCTCTGTGATCCCCCAGCAGTGCTCGGCCTGCTGCCCTGACATCCTGCAGAGCACACTCCAAACTGTTTACCTTTGTGCTAATGGGTTTGTTTGCCCTGTTCCAGGGAAGGGAAGGAGTGCTGATCATCCTGTCTGTGCAGGATTCCTTTCTGAGGTTTAGCTCCCTGTCATTAAATGCTTTGATCCCAAAGGATTCTCAGTTACACATAATTTAATCATCCCATCCTGCCAGCTGGTGTCTGGTCATGTGAGTTCATGTCCATTTATTCCCCCTCCACCTCATCTTTTTATTCCTGTTTTCCTCCTCTCCCAAAAGTCTGTGACCTCGTTGCTTATGGCTTCCTGCAATCGCTTTCCCAAATGAGGTGTGTGGGAACAAACTGGACCCATAATAATCAGGAAGCAGGTGACAGGCATGGAGCCTGCACAAGGAGAGGCAGATGGGAGACAGGAAGAAAGTCAAAGGGTCCAGGACATGTTGAGATCCTTCACTGTTCCCACTCTCCTGCTGGAAGAGATGGAGAGCTTCCCATGTCTGATGGACAGAGAAACCAGTGTGCCTGGTGCTGAGCCTTTGTGTCACCAGGCAGGCTCTGAGTTACTGCAGGCACTTCCCTCTGCGTCATTTGGCCAAGGGTTGGCTCACAGGGGCCAAAATGTGAAGGAGGAGCAGGAGACAGATTCCTTCTTCCATGTCTCTCCCTTCCTGGAGAGACATATTGCTGCTGGAAGCACCGGAACACTACAAGGTCAACTTAATATGTTTAAAGGAGTTTACTTTCCTGAGCAGCCTCCACTTAATATTATGTGTCTGGTCAGCTTGTAAAGGACTCTGGCATTTTTTTCAGCAGCAGTTGGAAGTGGCTCCTTGGGGACCCTGTAACTTGTTTTGGTTCCCTGGAGAAAAATGTGGGCTAAAATTCCAACCCATATTATGGTAGGGGATGGGAGAGCAGATTGCAGGGGGATTGGACCTTAATGTAGGTGTTGCCAGGAGGATTTCGTGAGTTTGGTGGGGCTGATAAAGCAGGTTTATAAGTTTGTTTATGGGATGGTGGGTGCTGGACCCCTTCTTAGAGCCTTCCAGAGCTGCTGGCAGATATGGGAATCAAGTTGTTGAGGAGTCTGAGAGGTAGCCATTCCCACAGGCTGCCCTGAAATCCAGGCCCTGCCAGGAGGCAGAGGAGCACAAGAGTCAAGAAAGGAAGGACCAAGAATTCCAGGTAAACAAAACACAGTCTGACCTGCTGGGCCCTTGCAGGGAGACGGAGCTGGCACTGCGCAACTCCCATGGTGGGAATGTGGCTAAACAAAGCAACTTCTGTTCTTTTCTTTGTATGAACTTTATTTTAATGGGGTGAGATTCTGCATGGGGTTTTATTTACCATGCCTGAAGCCTTTGGCACCCCTGTCTCCTTTCCTGCCCCGTCAGTGAGTCGTCCCTGAATCACCACTCTCGGTGCTGCAGGTTACGTGACAAACATTCAGGTGAAACTCATTTGTCAACAGAAAGGATGAGACACGGTTGGGGCCATCGAAGCTGAGTTTGGGGCCAGTCCTCAGGCAGGACCTGTGACCAGTGAATTATGTTGTGAGACTCTGATCTGGAGGGTCCTGCCTGGGGGAGCCCCTGCGGTTTCCTCAGGGCAGAGGGGGAAGCACTGAAGAAGGGGAGTCCCAGGTAGGGGTTTTGTGCTGCTCTCCAAGTCACTGAGTGCAAATCAACTCTGCCACTAGTTTCCTTACTGGCAAGTCTACTAGAAAAACTTCTCCTGGGGGCACGTGGTTCCTCCAGCCCTTTCCTGACTCATTCTTAAAGCCCTGGGGGTGGCATTTAGCATATGGGGACTTTTGATCCCTTTTGTGACACTTGTTGGGGCAGTAGATTTGCCGTGCTGTCCTCTGACATTGTGGCAGAACTGAGGGGGGGGAAGGTGTATCTCCCCCCCCCCAGATCACACCCTCCAGACTCAGCCCAGTTTAAAGAGGTGATGGAGGTCAGCTTGGATGAAAACTGTGTGTCTGGAGAGGCTGGAAGGTTGACAGCCACTGCAGGGCTGTGGCTTTGGGAAGGGATTGTTGAAGTTCCATAGCTATCTGCAAGGAATGTGAGCTCAGGGGGAGAATTTGTGTTGAAAGCAGAAAATGCAGCAGCTTGCTGATAAATGATCCACTTTGCTTCCTTCCCACCTTACTTTGTCATCTGAGGAATGAAAGGCCTGTCAGCACTAAAAGAAACAGTGAGTGAGTGGAATTTCACTTGTTTCATTTCAAAATCCATCCGTTTAAGTCTGCTTGTTCCCAAAGGCAAGATGCAAGAGGTAAGAAATAGAAACTCTGATATTCCAAAGCTCTGGTCATTTACACTTTTGTCCCAGTCTCTTGGGCCATTGGTCCATCCCACAGCAGGTTCCTGCACACATTTAACAGAGGATTTTCCACCTCTGTTCCAAAACAGGCAGTCTCCCAGTCTTGTCTGGGAAGGGATTGTGGAAAACATGCATGATGGATGTGGTGAGCATCCTCAGCCTTTTGTGCCAGGTTCAATAAAGTCTCTCTTTGTACTGTGTTGGCTGATAATGGCACTGTCACAACTGCCCAGGTGGAGCAGGTTTCTGATGGCACAACAGAGAAAAGATCTTGCTGGCTTTTGCAGGGATAGGAATGTTTGTCTTGTTGATGTCTTTTTCTGTGGAAGATTTGTATGTGTTCGTGTTTCCAAGGGTCAGATTCCTGATCTGAGGTTAACAGAAGGTAATGGATATGTTTTTGTGGATAGTGTCATCACATACCTGTTCTAATGCCAAGAGAAACAGGAGGTTTCATGGTAGTTGGACTGCCTGGGCCACAAACATTCAGGCAATCTGTCTCCTTTGCAGTGATGAATAAAACTGTTCTTCTTAGGGAAAAATCTGTGCTTCCTAAATCTGACAAGATTCCTGGGGGAGGCTGCCTTCTGATCCATGCTGGAAGTGAGGAGCATGATCTGGAAAAAAGCTGCTCATAAGTTGCATCGTGGAAGTTTTGATTCTTGAGTGGAGCAGACGGAAACCTCTGCAGGAGGGGGCTGAGCGGGGAGCTCGTGCCTGGAATCTGATTGCTTGTGTATGCATTCCTTGTGGGATAGGACATGGCATGCAGTCCTGAGCAAACAAACTGTCTCACTGAAGTCCTTGCCTGCTTTGGAAAGTGTGTGTTTCACTTCTGGATGTGTTCAGGCCTCCGTGTTGTGTTCAGCACCTCCTGCAAACTGGGACAGGGTTGGAGCAACCTCGAAACCAGGTCTGCTCCTCCCAAACTGGGCTGCTCCTCCATCAAAGCTGTGCTGTTCAGAGGTTTGTGGGACAGCCCTCCCCAGGGGGTATTTTCCTAGTGTGCTTTCCAGATCATACCCATGTGTCGGAATGACTTTGCCAATGTTGTCCTGTGCAATGTTTCTGGGAGTCAGGTTCACCATGACTGCTCAGTCACGTTGCTGCCCTGAAGGAGCTTGTGGGGAGGAGAAAGGACACTAAGGGGAGCTGCAGCTTCTGGAGAGAGCAAAGACATTTGGGTGCGAGCTCCGCTTTAATAAAGACTCCTCATTTGAAGAGTTATAACCAGCATTTTGGGCGGGATGCTCCTATGTACTCACATGTTCCACCACTATCCCTTTTTTTCTCCTCCTCTGCAGGTTCTTTTGCTGGTGAGCTGCATGCAGAGATCTCACACAGCTTTAGCTGATGCACACCAAGCTGTCTGCTGAGTCTCCAGCTCAGCAAAAGGTGCTTCAGCATCACTCTGAATCCAGGACCCTAATAGTCATGTTCCTGGGGTTTCTCAACTCCTGGTCTAAGAGATGGAGTGGTACCATTTGTTGAAGTAGAAAGACTCCAGAGTGGAATGGAATGGCAGGAATGGCTTCAAACTGAGGTAGTAGGTTAGATGGGGTATTAGGGAAAAAATTCTTCCCTGTGAGGGGGGTGAGGCCCTGGCACAGGTTGCCCAGAGAAGCTGTGGCTGCCCCATCCCTGGAAGTGTCCAAGGCCAGGTTGGATAGGGCTTGGAGCAACCTGGGCTAGTGGAAGGTGTGCCCATGGCAATGGGTGGAACAAGATGGACTTTAAGATCCCTTCCAACCCAAACCATTCCGTGATTCTTTGAACACTTTTGAAGTGCTGAGGGAGTTTCAGGCTAAATTTTATCCACAGGAACATGTATTTAGCTGTAGGTGGAACAAAATACCCAACCTAAAAGCTAAAACCACGTGGAGTCACCAGCTGTGTTAGTTAGGGGCAAGGAAAAGGGAAAAACAAATGATTTACTGTTATAATGAGGCAGCAACTCTCTTTGTTCCTCTCTGATCAGAACCCTTCTGTTTCCAGTTGGTAACTTTGTCAAGAGTGGGAGTTGAAAGCCAGTTTTCCAGCCCACCAGCTGCGTCCTGTCATCAAAGGCAGTACAGATAATCACATATGCAGCTCTCATAGCCCAGCCCAGATTTGGGGTGGATGCAATTCTAGTCCCCACATTTATTAAGGAACCTGCATGGGTCGTATGGCTTAGGCTGATGATTTACAACTGACAGTCCTTTTTCACTCTTGTGTGAAAGAGTCTTAATGAAGAAAGTGTTTTTCAGGAAGAAAATACCTTTCTTCTCTGCGAGAAAACAAGTGATAACGTGGTCTGGCACCTTGGGGAGCAATGGGGCAGGTAGGGAAATACAGCTGCCTCTGAGGGAATGGGCAGTTTCAAGATGAGCAGGAGCACAAAGGCTGGGAATCACCATGATCAGAAGTGAAAAACTGGAATGATCTATGTTATCACCCTGTAATTACCCAAGCACACACGTGGTTAAAGAGAAAGATGACCCTCCCCACACTTAGAGTTGGTGGGAAATTCCTGTGGGTCCTTAAAATTCACCATTAGCTGGCTCATTAATTTTTTTTTTGCTTCCTCCAAAATGCCTCCCCCTTGCCCTGCCACTCTTCATCTCCTTCAAGAGCAGAGCAGTGCTGGGTCTGAGCTTCAGTCTCAACTTTAAAGAGCGCAGCTGCATCTCATCCTTGCGAGTTCCCCGTGGGGCTCTCCTATTCTGGTCACGTCCGACCTCGCTTTCCGTGCATGGAATGCCCTGTCTTCTCATTAACAAACCTCACAGTGCTGCACAAAGACTGTCAGCCCTTCCCGGCCTCCCCGTGGGGAGGTTTGGAAAAGCAAAGTGACTTTCTAAAGGTTGTGCCACGTGGGGTGTGCTCAGCAGCCCATCCTTTCGGAGAACATTTGCATCACAAAAGTAAGGGCAGGATCTTAGGGAAGAGATCACCTTCAGGGTCTTCTTCATCCCAGCTCCAAGTGGATTGTCCACATCCACTCTGGGATGTCATTCACTCCCACACTGGCACGGGTGAGTTTGACTGCTCAGGCAAGGGAGTGTGTGACAGCGTAGTCAGCTTGTGACGCCGAGTGGGTTTTCGGGTGGTGTTTTATTTTACTAGGAGTGGTCCTTTGCTATCATTGCAGTGTAGCACCAGCAGGAAGAGGGCTGGCACACGAGATATGCTGCAGCCTTGCTTCATCTTCCTGATGGCAGGCATAGGCTCCTGTTCTGTGTCTGCCTCCGTATCTGAGCATAGCTCTCTGTCATGGGCATGTCCTTCTATTTAAACAACCCTGGAGCAGCCATCCTTTGTTATCGGTCTCTGCACCCTTGGTCTGCCATTTTTAGACATACTTTCATTCTTATTTCATTCGTCTCAACCTTAATATTCCCCTTCCAAGCCTCTGTGGGAAGTTGTTTGCAAACCCTGAGCCAGCTGCAGCTTTCCTCCAGCGCCTGAGGGCAAACAAAGCCATCAGACCTCCACCTTCCCCTTGCAAATCGAGGGGAAAAAAAACCAAAAAGGACCTAAAAAAACCCTGGTAAAACCTGCAGAGACAAAGTGCCGAAAGGTGCTAAATGAATAGAGTTACTGGGCTTTTTTAATTTCATGTTCCTAGGGTAATAAGTCCCGCCTTCTGTCTCAGCCATTGGCTGGGCTGGATGCTACCAGGCTTTTGTATAAGACAGGCGATGCAGCTGTCAGGCTCACAGGCTCACGATCCCTGCTCCCGAGTAAGTAGAAATGGGCAGGAGCTCGCCTGTTGCCCTCTTGGTGGCCCTGTGGGCCGGCCAGCTGGGCATGTGGGCAGCGGGGCGCTCCAAGGTGAACCCCAGGATCATCACAGCGCCGCAAGGTAAGTCCCGGGCTGCACTCAGCTGCAACCTTGGGATGCAGCAGCAGTCCCTGCAGCTCTCAGCTACTCCCTGCACCGTGTGTTTCATACCTGGGTCTTGTCTTTTGAGCGGAGTTGGTCTATTTTTATTTCTTTTGTTTCCTCAGGGAGACTTTTGGCTTTCTGTAAAATCACTTAAAATGCCTGTGGTCTCAGGCAGGGGTTTCTGACTTGCTTGGTTGCTTTTAATTGCATTTTTAGACTATTCTTTCCTTTTTATATTCTTAAAAGCGTTTTCCTACGAGCTGGGTATATTAAGGGCTGTCAAAAAGCTCTGAAACAGACACTGTAACCATTTCCCCCAACTTGCAGTGCTCTGGAAATCCAGACGTGTATTTGCATAGTTAATGGACTGATTTACTTACCCTGTTTGCTGCAAATGAGTTTTGTGAGTAAATGTTTGCAAAACGTCCCTGGTCTGTGGGAAAATATATAAATGGCACGTAAGGGCTTCAGTCAGATCTGATCTTAGCAGAAACCGAACAAAGAAATGTTTTCAAGCAGCAAGCTTAGAGTACAGCCTGAGCTTGGTGTGTGGAAGCTGGTTTTATCATGTGTTTTCCAAGCTTTTTTGATGAATCCCCTCCAGGGAGGCTTGAACAAAGACCCTGTCTTGTCCCCGGGGTTTGGCCGGGCCGGCGGGTTTAGCCGGGCTGCGGCTCTGGCGCTGCTCTGCGGTACAACAGTTCCTCTGTGCTCCCCATTCCCCGGCAACTTCAGAGAACACCAATTTCCCCGGGTTTGTTCTGCGCCATCTGTTATTCTTCTGCTGGTATTTACTGTGCCCTTCCTCGGGATGAAAGAGCTGGGATGAAGGGCTGGGAGAGGGGTGTGTGCGCGGCTCAGAGGTGGCCTCTGCCTGTCACCTCGGTGCACAAAGGGGAGAGACACCGGCACAGAGGGCAGGGAAAGGTTGCTCTGAGTATGGCGTCATTTGTGGTGGCTGCTGGCAAATGAAGTGGCCGGGGAAGAGGGATGGAAGTGGTAGGGGGCAGAAGGCACGGAGCCGGAGGCCAAAGAGAGGATGGGGTCACACGTTGCCCCTTAGACATTTCCCCTGCCCCGCTTAGGGCAGAAGGGTTGAAGTTAAATTATCAGGGTTTGGCGGGGCTGGAAATGCCTGTCCTGGAGTGAAACTGTGCTGAGGGGGAAGAGAGGGATCAAGTGGCTGATTCCCACCTGTCTGCACACAGTGTGGTCATTTGTCCCTGCACCTGTGTCAGGGTGGCTCTGAACATAATCTGTCACTGGGAAGCACTGAAACCAGCTACTGTTACGGCACTTCCCTGCAAGGGGATCAGCTCAGCTTATCTCTCTTCTGTGCTTATCTGTTTCTCTAATTTTTTTTGGAGAGCTTAGCAGGGCCACAGGCCAAGAGGGATTTCAACTGGGGAGATATCGGAGGGTGGCACGTTCAGTCCTGCGTCCTAGTTAACAGATTGCATTTTCCTTGGTGTAACCTCTACCCTTCCGAAGTAGGTCTGTGGGTGAGGAGGAGGAGGGTGGAGAAGAGGAGGAGGATCTGGAGGAGGGTGAAGAAATAGGACAGGGGCAAAGGGGGATGCTGTGGGTGACAGAAGGAGTCTTCTTGAACTTCCCCAATGCTCAAGACACAGTGAAAACTCAGCATGTTCAGAAAAACCTGCAGCTCAGCACAGCGTGCTGCTGCTGTTTGCAGCCACGTACAGAGGCTTGTCCCTCACTGTGGGTGTGATGGTGTTGCAGGGCTTGATTTTTCAGCTTGACCACTCTATTCCTGGAGGTGAGAGCTGGATGAAGCACAGCAGTCCAGGACCTTTGTATGGTTGTGCAGCATTTGCAGTGGTGCAGCGCTGGCCTCAGCCCTGGGCTCTGCAGGAGCTGGCAGCTCTTCACCTAATTAAATTTCTTACACACCACAGCCCAGCACAGGCATCAGGTACAGCAGCCTCAGCAAAGGCACCTCCTCACACTACAGCCCTGTAGGTGAAGGGGGTGATTTCTGGGGCTGGCCAGAACCAGGCTCTCTCCTGGAGGGAAGAGCACATGTGTGGGATTCCTCCCTGGCTGCTGTGCAGGGGGCGAGGAGGAAATTGGTACTGGACAAAGCTGCTGATGTCTTTCCATCTCTCAGCCTTGCTTCCTTCACCAGCACCATACCCTTACCTGCCAGGCCCAGGGAGAGCCCTGCCTGCACTGCAGGTACCTCTGAACCACTCTGCTGTTTTGCCCCCCAGTCCCGCATTGTCCGGGTTCCCAGCAAGAAGTAGATGAGGGGACTTGTAATCTGGGAAAAAATGTAACCAGGCTTAGGTGGCACAATCTCGAGCTCAGATCTGGAGACAAAGAAGCAGAGTCAGCCTGTCTTGGTGCTTGGAGCTCCTGTATTTAAATAATTCCACAGTCCTGGGGACTTGGACTGGTGGCATCAGGCCAGGGCGGTGGGTGGTTGGAGCATGATGTTCTGCAGCTTTGTCTTTCCGTGGTTTACAAAGCCATTATGAGGCTTCAGCCCCAGTTCTGCCCTTATTTTGTGTCCCCGATGCCGCAGCACAGAGTGGTGGGAGGTGAGGAAGGGGCACGCTTTCCCCAGAGATCAGCCTGATTCCACGGAAAGCAGGCTGAGGGACCCCTGGAGCCTTCCCAGCAACCAGTGCAGGTGGCCACCTCTGGCTCCATCTGGGCAAGCAGTTATTGCACAGCACATCTGACTCTGCAGGATTCCTTCCTCTTAGGGGGAAGATGCCTGGAGCAAAGGTCAGCTGCAGACCACTGGTCATAGCTCAAGTGCTTAAGAACCTTTTTTACTGGCAAGGCTTTTGCCCCTGTTCCCCTTTGCAGCTGGCCCGGCACACAGATGGGCCGTGGTATCTTCTGGCTGTTGCCATTCCCTGTGTCCTAATGGAGGAAGATTCTAAATGCTGAGTTCCTTATCTGCTGGGACTGGCAGTGTGGGAGTGAGTTCAGCCTCAGCTGCCTGGGCTGGTGCAGAAACAAGTGCTCCAACCTTGCACGCTATGTTCTTATCATCCCTCTTATTTCCATCCTCCCCCTGCCTCCGTGGATTTTTCCAGCTAAATGCTGACCAGCTGGGCTTTGCTTTGCGAAAGGTGCCTTCCCATCCCACACGGAGCTTTTGCTTGTCAGCACAGATAGCGTGTCTGCTCTGCTGATCCATCTGCAGCGACGGGACCCGCTGTGTCGCGGGGCTGGACAGAGCCGGCCGGGTGAGGGATACAGCCTCTCTCTGTGGAGCGGGAGGGTGACATCCCAGGCTGGCTGTCTCATGACCGGAAAGTCACCGAGCATCGGGAAAACACTGAGGATGGCAAGGAGCCTGAGGGCTGGCTCAGGCTGCTGTAGCCTGGGGCCTTTGCAGCACAGAGTCATTTTTAGCTGCTGCCATGCTGAGGACTGTCCCTGTTTCCCTGCATGTGCGTAGATCCAAGACAAACTCAGTCCCTCTCTGGTGGCTTCATTGACACCTTGGGGTAGGATGGGGTCTGGCTGTTAAATTTTTCCCATCTTATTAACAGGTGAGACTGCAAGCTGAAGGGAGGTTCTGAGGAGATAAGCAGGTCCCTTTGGGAAAAGAAAGAAAGGTTATACACTTGACCCTTGGCTGCCTCAACCATGTGGACTGGTTCCAACTTGCCCTGGGACACAGCGGGCCATTGGAGTGGCAGTTCCGGGAATTTGCCTGTGCTGCCTGTAATAACTTCTGGGCTTTGCTAAGCTTGGCTGCCTCCTTGCCTTGAGAAAACTGTCAGCAGGACTCTGAGTGCTGTAGGAGCTCTCCCTGCCCACCGGTGTGGTGGTGATGTGTTCAACTAGACTTTGGACAAGGACCTGGAGTGACGGGACAGGGGGCAATAGCTTCCCACTGCTGGAGTGTAGGTTTAGATTGGATATTAGGGAAAAGATTCTTCCCTGTGAGGGTGGTGAGACACTGGCACAGGTTACCCAGAGAAGCTGTGGCTGCTCTATCCCTGCAAGTGTTCCGGGCCAGGTTGGATGGGCTTGGAGCAACCTGCTCTAGTGGAAGGTGACCCTGCTCGTGGCAGGGCAGGTAGAATGAGATGATATTTAAGGTCCTTCCAAACCAAACCATTTTGGGATTCTATGAGATAGGGCAGAACTCATACTGATGTGACAAACCAGAAGTTTTTTGCTGCTAGCACCAGCTTTTCCTCCTCAGTGACAGCATCACCATCTCCTTGTGGTCCCACGAGTGTGAAACATCTTTGTAGGACAGTTTCACATGAAGCTCCCACCATTTCCAGGAGAAAGCTTCTTGCTTTCCCAGCAATGCTATTTTCTGCAGATGGCTTGTTTTCACAGGGTGAGTGATGCTGGGAGCAGAAAATGTTGGTTGAAAAATATATTTTGCTCTGTGCGGATTGAAGAAGAAGAAAAACAAACCAAACAAACTGACTGAATCACAACCACCTCCTGTTGCAAGAGCATGACACAGGAACAACGGGAATGGGAGGACGAATGGAAGTTGTGGCTGGAAAAGAGAGCCAGATGTCAATTCCTGCCCAGCTTTGTGCCAGCCCGAGGGCTGATCTGAGGTCAGGATTGCTGAAAATTGGCCTGTGGAGGTGTTCTGTAGTTGAGGTACTCAGGCTTGGTGCCTTAAAAAGACAAACTAAGTTTAAGCCTGAATATTTGAGTACAAACTAAATCTAAA
This sequence comes from Pipra filicauda, assembly GCF_003945595.2. Taxonomy (NCBI): domain Eukaryota; kingdom Metazoa; phylum Chordata; class Aves; order Passeriformes; family Pipridae; genus Pipra; species Pipra filicauda. Next base: position 221,291 of record NW_024104118.1, on the reverse strand, counting down.
CTTGACTACAAACTAAATCTTAAGTATTGAGTACAAGGTGCTTTTAAGAGAAACTTGTATCCAGAAAAAGGCCTGGAAGGTGAGTTAGGAGGCAGAAATTGTCTGTTTTGCAGCCAGCTACATCTGATGGCATGTGGCTATTCCTGGTTGCTCCAAGAATAGGACTTGTTCCTCCTGTTGGGCACTGTTTTCCCGTCAATCCCAGCTCCACCCGGTGCTGTGTGTGACAGGGGATGCTGTTAGAGTTGTCACAGGAGCTGGATGTGGAAGTGTCTCCTACCAGCTCTAATAAATCCAGAGCAGTTTAAGTCTGGAGCAACAGGGCTTGTGTAATAAATCTTGCCCTTAATGACAGCTCTGGGTCTGTAACTTGTCCACTCCCCAGTTTGAGGCCCATTGACTGGCTCAGTGCCCTTCTGATCCAAGTCTAATTATCCACTTGTGATAAACATTCTGCTTTATTGAGGATATGTGTGTCGTGGGAGGGAAGTTTAAGGAGTTCTAGGATTTTCCTAGAGAAATGCATAGCCAGTGCCAGCCAGGCACTTGCCCTTGGGCTATTGACAGCAACCCTCATCATGGGTTTGTTCATATCTTGGTGTTTTGGGAAGTCAGATCCCAGTGTCTGGTTTCAAATGCCTAACTGTGAAGCTTCCAAGTCTGAGTAATATTGTGCTGCAGCCAAGGATGGATGTGAGAAGAATGGATATCGTGTGTTCTGCTGGTGGGGAGTCAAGCGAGCAGAAAGGGGGTGCTGGAAAGGGCTTCATGGCATGTCCTGGCACAAACCCAAGTGACTGTGGGACTGAGATCCACCTCATACTCATTACATGAGTGAGAAGCCTCCAGCAGCAGGTAGAAGTTGGAAAGAGCATGGCAGGGCCCTCCTCAGTCCAGGGAGGAAGTCCCTTCCTTGGCTGCACATATCTCATCTGTTTTCTACAGGGAACTGTAACTCCAGAGCCACTGATCTTAGAATCATAGAATCAACTGGGTTGGGAAAGATCTCCGAGATCATCAAGTCCAACCCCGCCGTGGTTACCAGACCATGGCACTGATGCCACATCCAATCTCATCTTAAAAACCTTCAGGGAGGGTGAATCCACCACCTCCCTGGGCAGCCCATTCCAAACCATTCTTCCCACCTTTAAACCTCCATGGGGAACGTCACAGATCCCCTTGCCCTCTGCCCACCTCTGGCTGGCCTCTCCTGGGCTGGGAGGAGTTGACACATGCTTGGGTAGGGTTTCCCAGCTGCAGGAGAGTGGGAGATGGAAGGCAATTAAGTGAGGTTGTTTTGCTGGTGGATGCTGATAGAGCTGCCCGGGGCAATTTTCATCCTGAAAGGCTTTTTATGGTAAATCAATCCCTGGATCTTCCTAGTGGGAGAGACTCTCAGATCCTGCTAAAACCATCCTTTGTTGTGTTGACACAACATCCAGTGGCTGTTCTGCCATTGTTCCACTGACCGTATAATAAAATTCCATAATCACAGGCCGCTGTTCCCCAGCTTCCGCCAGGAACAGGCACAGCTCGGGACTGTCATTACAGAGAACAGCTTTGGGAAAGTAACAAAACCTGGCTCTAAATTTAGCACCTGCAATCCATAGGGTGCAGCGAGCAGCTCAGCTCCGGGGCTGGTTGGGAATAACGTACCTGCTGGATGACAGGCTGCATCTGCGGCATCAAAGGCTCTGGACTCATCTTGCAGCAGCACAGGCTTCAGTGCTGCATAATTTTGGGGGGGTGAGCATGCAGGAGATAGTGGTGGTGTGTTAGTATGCATGGAATATGCTGCCGTGCCTGTCATGTAGTCATTTTGTGTTTAATAAGGAGAAATCCATCTTTCCTGGAGCGTGGAGCACTCTGGTTTGAGCCTTCCCGGGGTGAGCAGAGCCCTGCAGTGCTGCCCGTGTTCCCAGAGCCCTGATGAAGGCAGAGGCTTTGAATCCAGGGCATGTTTCTCCCCGGCTGCAGGTTAGGGGTCTCTTTTGTTGCTTGCTGAGTGGGCGTTTGGGACCTGCAGGCTCTGGCTTGGAGGCCTCTGGCAGAGGGAATATCGGCGGCGCTGCTCTCAGAAGAGCTTTTGAGCAATCCTGCCCATGCCCAGCAGCTGCATTACCAAGCCAAAAGGTTCCCTCCCCCCCTCTTTCTTCCTGCCCCGGCTCACCCCAACACTGAATACTGCTGCCTGCTGCCAAGGCACTCCCAGAAATAGAGCGGGAATTGTTAATGTGCCAGAATATTTGCCTTCTGGAGTGTAACTCTAAAAAAGCATATTTGTCTAGTTAGAGTGTGCTCCGCAAGCGTGGCCCTTCCAGGCATTTGGATTGCACATAGGCTGAGAGCTTTTGTAGGATATATCCCTGATAATGCAGGCTGAATTGTTTCCTCTGCTCCGGAGCATTCTGCTGTTGATGGCAGGGATCTCTTGAGGGCAGCAGCAAAAAACACCCCATGATGGCAGGACCTGCAGGAGTGGGGAGGGAAGAAGCCAGAGAAGAGGCAAGATGGGAGGCTGCTGGGAATGTAGGTTGGCCAAGGATGGAAAAGTCCCGCTGTAGAGAGGCTGTTGATGTTGGTGGTCTGTCTGTGGCCTTGCCCTTCCCTTTGGAGGGGTGCTCGGAAGCAGTTAGGGAGGGGTGTGAGAAAGGATAACATGAGGTTTCTTGGCGAATGATTAAATGTTGCTCATCAACAAACTCTCAGGGGCAAGACAGGATGAGAAATACCAGATTGAACCCATTGCTCTGCCTTCCTGCGATCTTGAAATGCGTAAGGCAGGTCAGGCTGGGTTTGAGTAACAGCCACATTTCTTCTCCGTGCTTTCACGCCTCTTTTTTCTGGGTTTTCTGTTAGCTTGTGGAACCCTTAGCCAAAGGTTCAGGGCTGTGTTCCCCTGATCCCTCTCCACTCCCCTGTGGGATGCCTGTGCTACCCAGTACTGGGCTCACTGGTTCACTGCATGAAGAGATGGAGTTTCCATCTGGTCACAGGTGGAAAGTAGAAGGAAAGCAGCACACAGCCCAATCCCTTGCTCTCAGCTCTGCTGCTTTTGGGAGCTACATCCTTCCTACAGGATGGAGGGTGTGGTAAAATTATGGTCAGGGCTTTTGCCTGCCCCGGGCTGATGAGAAAGCACTCTGGAAAACCATTTGATGTGCTCTGTCCTCTCTGGGCACGCTCTTGGGATGCACCTGCGGGAACGCCTGGCCAAAGGAAAGGCAGCTGCTGTGACCACAGTGTTGCTGCCATACCTGGCTGGTGCCCTTTCCTGCCCCGGTGGGAGAGGAGGGGCTGTGTTGGTTTTCAAATACGTAGGTGGGGACTTATGCCCACAACAGAACTGCTTGATCCGCTCTCCAGATCCTGCCCTCAGGCTGTCATGGTGGGATGGACAGAAGCTGGGAGGCTTCCTGTGGCAGGGAGCTGTGCAGTCCCTTGCAGGGCACGGAGGGCTCGAAGGGGCAGGAAACACGTGGATGTGTCTGGTCTCAGTTAAGCAAGAAACATTTTTAGCACCAGGCTGCCTGGTTTCCGCTGCTGCTCCCCAGCTGAGGCACAGAGGAGTTTTGGGGGTCCCAACAACCATCCTTAAAAGAAGGCAGGGGAGACTGAGAGGGGAAGGCAGGCACCAACCCTTCCTGAGCTGTGCCAGCCACTGGGCACTGGCTCATGGTCACCATGCTCCCAGTCTGCTCCAAGCTGAACAGGAAGGGAACAGGGAGGGAGTGAAAGGGGGACAAGTATGATATTTGGTCTTGGAGGAAGCTCTTAGGAATATGGGATAGAAATCTGTAGGGAATCAGGTGGTATTGGTTCTGCTCTCTTTATTTTACTTCCTTTGAGAGATGACTCTGTTGGAGCACAGGCTGAACTGAAACAGTGTGAGGCTGCCCTGTACGGTGAGAGATGTTCCCCACAGGGTGATCCTTTAGCCTTTCCACACCCCTCCTGCTCCAGCATGGAGAAGTGGCTGTAAGGACCCAGCTCCAGAGATCCTTAGGGAGTAAGGACTCCAACGCCAGGGGTGCAGCTCAATCCCTCAGCAGCATGCTGGTGGCAGAAGATGGGGAGAGGAGGGATCAACCAAGCAGGTTTTTTCATGTGCAATGAATGAGGAGGAAGTGGTTTCCCACATTTCTTTCCTTTTCACCCCCTTCTCGGAAACCCCTCCACAAAAACGTATCACTTTTCACAAGGCGTGTTGGAGACCTTGCAGCTCACAACCCTTCAATTATGCTGTGACAGGTCAGAGCCAACCACCCCAAAATGTTCCTGTTGGGTTCTCTCATTTAGAGTCAAATTGTTCCTATAAAAAACCCTGTAGCTGCAGGCTCTGCTGGGTCCCAGAAGCCCATCAGGCTGCTCAAGGCATCCATCCCATGGGAAAGGGAAACTCATGGGTGAGCAGGGCACTGGGGAGCATATCCCTGTCCTGACTGTGGTTTTCTTGTGTCACATTGTTCCCTTCAGGCAAAGTCACGATGGAAGAAAAACCTAGCACAGCAGCTCTCTGGAGATATATTTCCTCTTTCCGAAATGTCTAAATTTGGGAATTTATAGATCATCTAAAAAAAAAAAAAAGTGCTTGTTGGCGTCCGTGGTGGAGCTGGGGAGGCAGATGGCACGTGGCTCTTGGATGGGAGTGGTGTGGTGCAGTCCAGTCCTGCTCCCAGGGATGGAGGGAATCTATGGCAGCCCCATGGGGTGACTCCATCCCTCTGGGATGGGTGCTGTGACTTTCCACGTTCTCCTTAGAGGAGATGGTAGGGCTGGTATCTGGCCAAGCAGGTAGGAAATCCAGGGATTGTCCTCCTGGTCTCACCTGAGGGAATACTGTAACCGAAATGCCATTGCTGAGTGATGTTGGAGCTGGGATGGAGAGTCCTGGCCCCAAAGTGGGTGACTAAGGCAGTGGACCTGAATCACATTCTCAGGAAAATGATTGATCTGCCTGTGCCGGGATGCTTGTCATGCATCCTGCCTGCGCTGGGGAAGTGGGAGTGAAGGAGGGATTGATGTCATTGCATCGAGACGGCTCCTGTCTTCCCAAAGACGGAATGATGTGGAGCAGCCCGGAGCACACAGCCCTGACTCACAGCCAGCCCTGCATTGCTGGGAGCTGAGGGCACCGGCATAGGAATGAGATCCAGGGACACCCCCACACTGCCAGTCCTTGAGTCAGCACGGAAAAGGCAGCTTTTCCTTCTGCTGCCAGAGCCGATCCCAGCCGGATTGCCGCAGAGTCATGCTGTCATCAAGGTCGGAATCTGTCGCAGCTATTCAGAAAGGAAGGAATAAGTAAAACCTGGGAAACGGTTGGAGAGGGAAGGGCCGCGAGCGGGAGCGTGCCCGCTGTCAGACCCGCGGCAGCGGAGCAGGTGGCGGTGCCACCGGCGCGGCGACGCGAGGCCGCGGTGACTGACGGCGTTACAACGTGTTACAGCGAGAGTCCCCGGGGCTGCCGGGTGTGCTGCCTGGGCGTCGGGAACGTGGTGAAGACTTGGCTGCGTTCGCCGCAGCGGCGCCGCACCAGCGTAAATCCTGATTTGCCATTTGGTGGTGGCCCAACCCTGTGTGCCTGTCCTGTGGCAGCGGCGGGAGGGTTTGGGAGAACACGGGCAGCTTGGGTGAGGGCAGCACAGGGGCTGCGGTGGGCGGCAGGTAGTTCCAGGGAGCAGGTAAACCTACTCTGCTTTCCCAGAGTATGCTTTCCCTCATATTCCAAGGTGGACCCCATTCAGTAAGGGGTTTATGGGCAGCAAGTAAAGGATCTGCCTCTTGCCTGCATCAGCACCGCTCCCCAAAATCAGCAAGTGCTTATCTCATCCTCCTTCCCCTTTCATTTTTCCTCCCCCAGCACCTGCAGGCCCACAATGGCTCACCCACTCTCAGTGCCGGGAGCACTGTAAGCCAGTGACTAAGCCGAGTGTCTGGGATGCCGGAGCCAGCTGCCAGACCAGGAATGGTGGAGTGTGAAGGGGGAAAGGACAGCCATAGCTGAGTCAGCCCTCCAGCCGGGATGGGAGCTGTCTTGTTGAGTTTGCCTGCGATGAGGCTGCGTGCCAACACTGCCTCTCTAGCTGGGCATCTGTTCTGGAGGTGGCAGCACAAAGCTCTGGGATGCTCTGGGAGCCCAACCTTGCTGTGGTGCTGGGGAGGACCAGGCCCTTGGTGCCTTCTGAAGGGGCTTCTGGACCCAAAGGGAGCCAGAGAGCCATTTGCTGTGTCACTAAAGCTGTGTCCATGTCACTCTGTCAGATTGGAAGCAGGATTGCTCCGTCTGTCATCTGCATTGTCCTATGTTTAGGGTGGGCCTCCCTGCCCTCAGCTCATCTAGAGCATCTCCCTCTTGACTTCCTTCCTCCCCTCTTACCTCACCCTGCAGGCATCCTTCCGAGATGCACCGGGCTCCCTCTTTCTCCCTCATTTAATATTATTCTCCTTGCCTCTGGTGTGGTGCTCTCCCCAGCACAAAGCCACTCTTTCTCCCATTCATCCCGCCTGACTGGGGTTAGCATTTCAATGGACAATGGTGCCATTGATCTGTGTGCTATCCATGGGGTTGGCAGTAAATGCCAGGCAAAAGCACTCAGGCAAAGGGACTTGGCAGAGTTAGCAAGGCTCTGGAAATGAGCCCTGTGTCTTCTGGAGCTCCAGACTCGGATTTTGGAGGGAGGGTGATGGCAGGGTCATGCCTTTCCCCTTCCAAGGGGAAGAGCCTTTCTTTTGCAGTGTCAAAAGCATCTCTGGCACTGCGAGAACAAGCATGTCCCATTGGGGACATAGCAGGACATTGCCCCATCCCTGGAGGTGTTCAAGGCCAGACTGGATGGAGTTCTGAGCACCCTGGTCGAGAGGAAGGTGTCCCTGCACGTGGCAGGGGTTTGGGGCTACATGATCTTTAAGGTTCCTTCCAACCCAAACCATTCTATGATTCCATGATTCTATGATAGTGTGGGCCATTAGATACCCTTTGCCTCATCATTCCTAGCTCTGGAAGCCATTTATACCCCCATGTAATGGGGTGCAGGGTTTCTCCCCCCATTCTGCCAGAGGAGAAGCAAAGGCAAAGGGGATTGAACAGCTTCTATAATCTGAACTGTGCAGGTCTGCCACAGAGGCAGAGGGATCCCAGCATCCACTCCTGGAAGCCCCCTTAAAGGCTCCCTTCCAAATCCAGTTAAATCAGTGCTGGAACCACAACCACACTTGTGGGCCCTGGCTAGCAGAGCTGTTTACTCTCAGCTTAGTGATTCAGAGCAGTCCCTGGGGAGCTGCAGGATAAATAACACGTTGGCGCCGACCAAATTATTGTTTAGGGCTTGTTTGTTTTCAGCTCTTTGGAGAGGAGTGTGTCCTTGCAGGTTGGCACAGCTCGCTGAGCTGAGGCAGTGTTGGAAAAAGCCTCCACAGGAACCCAAAGGTAGTAGGAGCACAGGGCTGAAGTCTGTAAAAAGTGTGAGGAGGAGGAGGAGCAGGGAATGGCTGCAGATGTATGTTTGTCTGGATGAGCAGCAAATTTAGGGGCTGGAGGTCTGAAAACAAGAGTAAAGTTTGCTGCAGACCCACTTGCAGCATGTTGGTGATGGGGTAAAAGGGCTTTAGGAGTTCCTGTGTGCCTGGCCTCCTCAGGTTGGGCCAAGAGTGGGGGTTTTGAGGACTTCTGGGAAGGGAGAAGGTGTAAAGCGGATTAGTCCTCTCCTAGGCAAGCTTGGACTGAGTCTATGGCTGATAACAGGCCTGGCTGGCTTCCCACTTGGAGGGCAGATGAGTTGCAGAATCACTCTGAAAGACTCCATGCCAGCTTCTCCACAAGGCACAGCACATGCTCAGGAGTTTCTCCGAGTCCTTGGGCGGAGGAGAGGCACGGGAAGGCTGAGGAGGGGACACAGGGCAAGCAGGGACCGTCATCCAGCTGGGCCTACCTGGCTGAGGGTCCCAGCGGGCTCCATCCCATGGAGCAGGGGAAGGGCACACAGAGGTGTTGCATTAGTTTCTGTCCAAGATGGATCTCCGCCCTCTCTTCGTGGTTGAAATGCCCTTGCAAAACAGGACCTGTGGGTTTTTGGCAGGTTACCCAAGACCTGATGGGAAAACATTGCTTGCTTAACCCTGCAGGGATTAGGGACCTGGAGAAGGTGCAACCAGGGAGCAAAGTGGAGAATAAGCCCACAAGTCAAGCAGGAATTCAGCAGCCCCAGTGACCTCTATTAAGTGTTTTTCCCTTTTTGGCTCTGCGGAGCCTTGGCTGCAGGCCCCCTGCACTGCTTGCTCTGGGCAAAGGGGAGTGTTGGACTGGGCAAAGATTGGCCTTTCCTGTCCTGCCAAGTGACAACCCCTATAAATAGAGGGACACGTGCCACTGATTAATTGCCTGTCTGTGCAGGCCGCCCGCTCCCGAGGCAGCCCCAGCCTTTGTCTGTGTGGGAGTGGCAGCACTTGCCAGGAGAGGGGCCCCTTCTTTGGAAAAGGGAGAAGAGCGAATGATGAAAATGGAGTTCTAAGCAGAGGTTTGTCCTGATCCTTGGAGCCTTTTCCCCTTTGGAGGAGCAGTCCCTCTCGTGTCATTGCTGCCCACTGTGGCAGTCTGGGCCCTGGCACACCTGCTAGAAGGGGCCCAGATGTGGCTGCACCTCCCCAGAGAAGGCTGCAGGAGCAGGGCACCTCAAGGAGGGACAGCAGGAGCCCCAGGGGAGGAGAATCACACCTGCAGTGCAGGACCAACCTCCTGCACCCGGGCTGGACAGAGGGGAAGGGAGGATGCTTGTAGGAAAGAGGAGCCAGAAAAGCCAGAATGTGAAAGAGGAAGGAAAGAGGAGAGGACAGGCAGTTCTTCTTCCAGCTGGGCCCGGAAAGCCGCCGATCTTCAGCAACCAGTTGTGATGTCCAAGGTCTTGCAGCCACTTCTTGTGAAGCCCATAAATTGTGGCGTTTAGGTGCATCTTCCCCCTGTCACGCCTGGGCTCTGGCCTGCGAGTTCCAAACCCTGTCTGACCCTCCTGGCCCTGGGAAGTAGGATGCTGACAGGGCAGGGAGGGGGGTGATAAAGTGCAGGAGGTTGCAGGAGCCAAATCTATCAGGCAGATGCCTGGAGTGGTTGTCAGAGGGTGGTCAGAGAGGGGATGGAGCCCTTCATCCCAAAGCTGGGAGGCAGGAGGCTCTCAGACAGTAGAAGGCAGTGCTTACCTGGCTGCTGCAGAGCCAGGTCTGAGTCTCTTTGAGCTCCCACTCTCTTACCACAGCTCCTGCAGCAATTCCCCTTTCTCTTCCTCCATCACAAGTCCTGCAGGGGCCAGGTGGGGTCACTCCTCTGTGGAGCTCTCCTGTCCCCTGGGGCCCAAGGGACAATAGCTCCACTCTGAGCCTGGGAGTTGCCTTTCCCTGCCCACCTGGCTCTGGGCCAGCCATCCCAGAGGGCTCCCAGCCCTGTGTCCATGTTTTTCTCATCGCTCCAAGGGCACGGGAAGGGAGTGGATCAGCCGAGCTGGCCATGTGTGCTCTCTGCAGTGGTTTCCCTGATGAATGTGCTGTTCCTAGGTGCAAAGGAATATGTATTTCCCAGGAGTGAGAAGTACCCAGTCTTCTACCATGAGGAAAACAGCTCATCCATCTACATCGGGGGAGAGGGGAAGCTTTACTACTACGACTTTGCAACCTCTGAGAACTACACGGTAAGGATGTTCTGCTAACACAATGGGCCCCAGAGCCCTATAAGAAGTGTCCAGCATCTGTCTCACAGCCCAAATTCCAGGTACTCTATAAAGTCAGGCCTGTAAGAGCCTGGTCTCTGCCCAGCCTGCCTGATCCAACCAGGAAGCCACAATATCAGTGTAAGGAATAGCTGGAGCAACGGGAAAGTCTCCTGTGCTAGCCATTAGTGGGTTCTTCTCTGGATGTGATCCTTCTGAGGTCTTTACTGCCCCACAGGAAGGATTTTTCCTGTAAAGAACTGTTTCTTTAATATGAGAAGTGATGCTTAGACTGGCGTCACTGGGGAGAAGCTACGTTCCCATTCTTTTCCATTGTCAGAGTCCAGGCTACCTTTTCTCAAAAGCAGGAAGCTCTGAGCTGGGCACTGAGTTCATAGAGCAGGAAAACCCCCATTGGCTTTCTGCTGACCCCTTCTTGTCTTTCTCAGCCACCCAAATACTCCCTTCCGTGTTCCCAGAGCTCTGTGGTTCATGTCCGCACCAGAAACTATTGAACACCTTTTCCCCACAGCGGCAAATCCTCTTCCCAGATCCTCTGGAGAGCAGTTCAGTTATTCCTGCTACTTTAACCCTGCATTCCCACTTCTCCTCATCACCTCGAGGGCCTGAGGGATCCAACCCAGCCTTCCCGGGGGTTTTCAAATGCCAAGGGTAGGGAAAAGGGATACAGTGCAGTGTTTAATGACCTTCTTGTAGTGCTGAGCTACACGTGGGTTGGCCTTTAGAGGGAAGGAATTAATAGCATTTTTCTCTCTCTTTTATCCTAGGAAGACTTCCCAGTGAAAAATGAGGGACTGTGCATGATGTCTGGGAGTTCGGTAGGTCCCACCTGCGGCGGAACAGCTGGATGGGTGAGGGTTGAAGGACTTGGGTTGAAGGACTAGTGGGGAAGGAGCTGTGTGTGCTCTCTCTGAGTGAAGACCTCCTCCTCCTCCTCCTCTAGCTGTAAGATCCATGAAAAAGCTGGGAAGCCATCTAGCAGTGTGTTTGTTAGTTCTGGGGGCTTTGCTCTGCTGTTCACAGCTGCTCATGCTCCTCTCCCTTCTCTTGCAGGAGGACAATAAGAATTACCTCACGCTAGTGGAGAAGTACGGAGATGGAATGTTGGTGTGTGGGACCGGTGCCTGCGCTCCCACCTGCTGGAACCTGGTATGAGTCCTTCCCTCATTTGAGCTGTGCCAGGCAAGGAAAACCACTTTCCTCCTGCCCCAGGGGTGGATGTAGGCACCTGATCCCACTTAGGTCCATTTCCATCCTTCTCCAGACGCAGAGGAAGGAGAGCCCGTCGTGGGATGGGAGAGGAATTGCTCCTTTCACCCCTGACTCCAACACCCTCGTCGTCGTCGATGGTAAGTCTGGTGTTTTCATATTTTCCTATTTTTCAGTCGTCGTGCTGTGCACAAAAGGCTCTCTGTGACAAAAAGGGACCCCTGAGGCTGCTCCGAGGCCTTTGTCCCCTGCTCTCATTGGCCTTAGGGCTTCTTGCTTTTGCCTCATGGAAATGCACATCCTTTTAGGACAGAGCATGGCACAAGGTTGGTTTTTTCCATCCAGGGCATGGGATCGAGTGTCTGTGTGGGAGGGTCAAATGCAATGAGAACAGTGGGGAATCGTAGGATCATAGAATGGTCTGGGTTGGAGGGGTCCTTAGAAGGAAGATCCTGCAATAATCCCACTGCTCTGGACCTGAAAAGGGGATCCTTCCCAAGAATCTGTCCCTGCCACTCTCTAAGGAGTCCTGCCAGACCTGCTCAGTCCTAAGCAGCGAGGACTGAGTTTCTTGACCTGTGTCCACCATCTCTGTGAGTTCATGTGCCCAAAAGTTCTTGTTTCATTCTTTTCTTCTCTTCTTACAAATCCTTCTTGTCCCCTCCGGAAACATCCCACTGCAAATGAGCCTTCCTATCCCGCAGGTGATGACATCTACTCCACCATCAAGAAGAGCCAGCAGAATGGCAAGATCCCTCGCTTCCGTCGAGTGAGAGGGGGTGGAGAGCTCTACACGAGTGACACAGTGATGCAGAGTGAGTGTGGGGGAGAATCCCAAGGTGTGGAAGCCCACCAGACCACAGCTTGGAGGGGGACATCCTCTCTGCCCAGCCGGAGTGGAGCTCCAGGGCTTGTTCTTTGGGGTCTTCAGTCACCCCTGAAGTTGCAGGGAGGGCTGATCTGGTCCCCTCAGTGCCAGCTGAGGGAATTTCACCTCTTTGCTTCTGTCACAAAACACCTGATAAGTGAGTTCCTGTTCCTCAGAGTAATGGGGAAATGAGGGTGGCAAGTCCCTTCTCAGATAGGAGGAAATAGGGTTGTGTAAAAGTGCCCATCAGCTGCCCTGCGGTGGTGGAAACGGGAAGAACAAGTTCCACTCCGGGCAGTGACTCTTTCCAAAACCCCAGCCCAGGGTGAGACCCTGAGGCAGAATCACATTGGATTGTGCAGAGGACAGTGTGGGGGTAGAGGGAAAGGACCCTCCTCCATTTCCATGAGTTTGTTATGTTGTCTCCCCCTTGACACCGGGAAACGGGAGATTATTGAACCTCTGTCAAAACGAAAAATTAAATCAAGACAACAACAGAATAAAACAGAACTTGTGCATGGAGGGGGAAGCTAAACCAAACCTGAGAGCCCCAGAGCTGCCAGGCTGATCCCGTGCTGACACAGAGCTCCCTGCCATGGGAACAGCAGCTAACGATGCCCAGAGGGACCTGATGCTGCCGGGGATGCCCGTCATGGTAGAGGTGTATTAATAGGAACAGCATCACTGGGTTTTCCAAACACAAACAGCACTGAGGGATCCTTTCTCCCCGATAACACCTCCCTGAACAAGAAGGGAGACGGGTTTCCTTTGCTGCTAAGCAGCCAAGGCTTCACCAGGTTCTGTGGATTTGGCCCTCAAGGGAATGAGTCTGGGATGTTGGGCAGGAGGGAGAGGAAGGGGAGCCACTGGGAAGGTGTCAGGTGAAGCACAGTTGGTGCAATGCACAGGTCAGGCACAGCGGGTGGTCTCGGACCTGTCCTTTCCCTGGAGCACAGATGTGTTTCATTCCCTCCCTTGGCTGCGGGTGGGTGGTTGGCTGCAGAACATGCTGCTTCGTCCCCATCAGTGGCTTTTCAGATGAAGTCTGTGTGCTCAAGCCATGGTTTTCTGATGGCTCACTTCCCTTTTCAGACCCTCAGTTCGTCAAAGCCACCGTGTTAAGGCACGAAGAGCCTCACCAGGACAAGATTTATTACTTCTTCCGTGAAGACAACCCAGATAAGAGTCCTGAGGCCCCCAGAAACATCTCCCGCGTGGCCCAGCTGTGTAAGGTACCACGGGAACTATGTGTGGTGGGGAGGCAGGAGTGCTCCAGGGGTGACAAATGGACATGGTGGCTCACCTGGGGTTATCCACGCTTGATTTGGCCCTTCTGCCTCAAATGTCTCGTCTGCCACAGAGTCTGTGTGGGGTACAGCCATGTCCTTTGGCCCTCCCCTCCTCTGGCTCCCATCTTGCTTGTAGGGAAGAGAAATACCTGCCCTGTCTTGCTGGGATGTTAGAGGAACACGATTGTTGCTGCAACCAGCATCAGACATACCTCTGGAGCATCCCCCAGTTATCCATCCAAGATGTTGGGGGGCTTATCCCTCCCAAGTTGGGGACTTTGTGGTGTTCTCTGCCAAACTCTGACTCCCTGCTTTCCCTCTCCCCCAGGAAGATAAAGGAGGAACCAGTTCCCTCTCTGCTTCCAAGTGGACCACCTTCCTGAAGGCCAGCTTGATTTGTGTTGACCCAGTCACGAAGGGCAACTTCAACTGGTTGCAGGATGTCTTCTTTGTCCCTGCGAGCAACTGGCGGCTCTCCAAAGTCTACGGGCTCTTCACAAACACCTGGTGAGGGTCTCTGCAAAACAGGGAGGGGGATGCCCTGTCCCACGGGCCAGATCCTTCCTTCCAGCCCTTTAGTGTCTCTGGGAAACAGAGTGGATGTGGTGATGAACACAGCTGTGTTCCAGCTGTAGGGGTGGTGACCAGTGTCTCCCTGACCCCCTCTTTGTCTCGCTGCCCTCAGGGGAAGCTCTGCTGTCTGTGTCTATTCCTTTGGGGACATTGACGACGTGTTCCGGACATCTAAACTCAAAGGCTATAACGGTCCCAACCCGGAGATCAAACCTGGGCAGGTGAGTGAGCTGCCCCACGTGAAGTGGAGAGGGGTCCCAAGGCCAGGAGAGCTAGTCCCTGCAGTGCCACTGCAGTCCTCAGGGTACCTGGAGCAGGGGAGGGGACACGGAGCCGCCAGGTGAGAGCTGGGCAGAGAGGGTGGTTGTAGGCACTGCGGGAAGGAGCTGAGCCTTGTTGCTGGAAACAAAAGGAGGCCAGAGAAGGTCCAATGCCTTCACAGAAAGCATGGGGAGACAGGCTCTTACATGCACCTGGCACTAGCACAATTGCAGCACCCCCAGGGCCTGTGTTTGCCCTCAGGACAGGGCTGTGCACCGCAGCTGGGCATCTCCTGCGGGCTGAGGTGTCCATGCTGTTCCCCTGCCGAGCTCTCCTGCCCTCCACCCTCATCCTCAGGCACCTGTCTGACTCTGACAGTGGCTTTTGTGCCCTCTTGCTGCAGTGTGTTCCCTCGGGACAGCACACCCCCAGTGAGACCTTCAAGATCGCCGACAGCCACCCCGAGGTGGAGGACCGGGTGGAGCCCCTGTCCCCCACCAAGAGCCCCTTATTCCACAACAAGCACCGCTACCAGAAGATCGGGGTGCACGAGGTCTCTGCGGCTGACGGACACCACTACAATGTGCTTTATCTGGCAACAGGTACTGGGAACCGTTCCCTGTGGAGATCCCCAGAATTAGCTTTCCCCTCGAGGGTAGGGAGCCCAGGGGAAGCAGATGAGACCCTCACTGCAGAGCGAACAAGGGGCTGTGTTCCCAGCTTGGCATATGTTTGTCAAGCAGAAAAGAGCTGCCAAGTCCCAAGTACTACTAAATACTTCCAATTTGGCTGCGTAGGCAAAGCCGGAATCAAAGCAGAATCCCAAGCATGTGGGATTTACCCCATCAAGCTTCAACCTGTGGGAGGTCTCAGGGCCAGTGTTTTTAAGGCAAGAGAGGGGTAGCACAGCTCTCCCCAGGTATGGCTTTACAAGCAGAAATCCTTTCCAAAGGGACACGCTCCATCATTTCCCAGTGCTTCCCTGTCCTGCCTGCTTTACCTGCCTGAGCTGTGCTCATCCCTTTCTCTGCTCTGTGCTGGAATCTGTTCACTGGCACTTGTGGAAGGACTTTTTAAATTCCTAATCTATGATTAAAAAACTCTCAGTAGGTGGCCTAGGTTGGATTAGGGCCCACACATGCTCTGATTGGTCTTATTTTTCAAAAGCCTGAGTTTAAATGCAGCTAACGCCTTGCAGAGTCCCACTGGGAAGCTTGATCCCACATGCAGGGCTTGGCATGGCAATGCTCACCCTCTCTGGAATGGGTACAGAGACACCTGGGGAGTCCTGATCCCTGCATGAGCTGGGATCACATCTTCCACCTCTCTCTGGTTGATGGTGGGATGAAGGGAAGACTATTTGGGAAGGGGAAACTATGCAAGAGGGTGAACAACAAGGATTCTTGAGCCTTGTTCCCTCAGGATGCTGCTTTTGGGAAAGTTTCTGTTCTCTCTGGGTGGCTGGTGTCGGGAATCCAGTCAGATTGTTGGAATCTCTTGGAATCATCTCTTCCGCTCTCAGGATGTCTCATCAGGGCTCTCCTCTCTTTCTTCCTAGACAAAGGATCCATCCACAAGGTTGTGGAGCTGCCAGATGGGGTGCAGAATATCATGGAGCTCCAGGTCTTTCCGAACAAGGACCCGATCCAGTCCATGATCCTGGATCACAAGAGGGTGGGTCTCTGCTTGTTCTTTGGGAAGGAAAACAGTGGGTTGGGCCATAACTTTAAAATCAGGCAGCAGGGAAGGCAGGGACGGACAGTTTACTGCCAGCCCCTGGGTCTGGAAGTAGAATCATGGAATCACAGGATGGTTTGGGTTGGAAGGGACCTTAAAGCTCATCCAGTTCTGCCCAACTGCCATAGTCAGGAACACCTTCCACTATCCCAGGTTGCTCCAAGCCTCGTCCAAACTGGCCTTGGATACTTCTACGGGTGGGGCAGCCACAGCTTCTCTGGGCAACCTGTGCCAGGGCCTCAGCACCCTCACAGGAAAGAATTTGCATCCCAATATCCCATCTAACCCTGCCCTGTGTCAGTGGGAAGCCATTCCCTTGTCTTGTCCCTCCATCCCTTGTCACAAGTCCCTCTCCAGCTCTTTTGGAGCCCCTTTAGGCACTGGAAGGGTCTCTAAGGTCTCCCTGGAGCCTTCTCTTCTCCGGGTGAACACCCCCAGCTCTCCCAGCCTGGCTCCAGAGCAGAGGGGCTCCAGCCCTCAGAGCAGCTCCGTGGCCTCCTCTGGACTCGCTCCTGGAGCTCCACGTCCTTCTGAAGACACTCAGCAGGTGGCACTGGGACACGATGCCAGGATGATCATCCATCCCCTCTGCTTTCCTCCCGCAGGCCATGCTGTATGTCGGCTCCACGAGTAAAGTCCTGGAGATCCCCATGGACATGTGCAGGGCGTATCGCAACAACTGCCACAGCTGCCTGCTGGCCAGGGACCCCTACTGCGGCTGGGCCAACGGCTCCTGCCAGTCCGTGTCCCTGAACCGGTACGTGGTGCCTGCTCCCGCTGCTTCCACGGGAGAAACACCCGGACCCTCGGTATTCCTGTCCCAGACCACGGCCATGCGTGGTTCTGAGGCCATCTTCCCATCACAGAGAGAGATGAGCCCATTGTGTCCAGGCAGGGAAGTGCCGATGTCGGTGCCGTCCCAGAAAGTTTGGGATCTCTCCTCAGGGATCCATCCCTCCCTTGAGGGCGTTTTGAGCACCCAACCCAACCCCAACCCAACCCTCTGGCTGTCCCCAGAGGGATCCTGGGCAGCACCTTCTCCATCTTTTTGCTTCTGGGTCTCACATTTGCCATCAGCAAACTCCTAATTGGGAATGAGGGCGGGAGGGGGAGGTGTTTTCCCTACCCCAACAATACCAGGTAATAAATTTCCTTCTATCTCATATGCGTGATTCCTTTCCTATCCCAGAAATGCCACTTCCCTAATGTTCTGTTAATGCTTATTCCCATTTCCATCTGCTAGGGAGGTGCTTCAGAACCTGAACTTGGATGTGTGGCAAGGAAACTGCCAAAATGGAGCTATTAAGGAAGGTATGGAAAGGTTTTTTTGAGCCATAGGACAATGTCCCCAGCGGTGGTTGGGGCAAGGTGGCTGATTCTTTGCATGGGTTGTGCGAGGTTTTACTACTCATTGCTGGGGAACTGGGAGTGAAATCAAGACACCAGGTTGGAGTTAGGGGAGATAGTGTATTTATGAGCTGGGTGAGAGGGATTAAGCTTTGATTCCTGGGAGAAGAGTCCTGTGGACTTCACCGGACATGGGCCGTTGTTGTTAAATAGCTGTGTAACACAGAATCATGGAATGGTTTGGGTTGAAAGGGACCTTAAAGGTCATCCAGTTCTACCCCTCCTGCCATGGGCACGTCCTCATCCACCCAGGTGGTCTTCCCTAGGTGCTTTTGGGGGAATCTGTGGTTCCTGGACAATCCTGCCTCAACCCCTCCTTCTCCATGTCTTCCTGCAGACGACTACCAGAACATCGCAGTTGTCCCTTTCTCCCGCTATTACCTCAACTGCTCCATCGAGTCCCACTACGCCACCTACAACTGGTACCACAACAACAGCCTCATCAAGACCTGCAACACCACCCACCCTCAGCAGGATTGCTTCCACTTCATCCAGAATGTCAGCCACGGCCACTACGGCCACTACGTCTGCATCTCGGAGGAGGACGGCTTCAAGCAGGCGCTGGTGAAGGAGCGCCTGGTGAACCAGCTCCGGTTCCTGTTCCAGAGGGGCCAGGCAACCATGCCCTTTGCCTCGTGGCTGCAGCTGCTCCTGATGGTGGCTTTGGTGGAGCTCTTCCACTGAACACAACGGTGTTCCCACCGTCCTGCTCTTCCTGCACTTGCTGTCCGCTCCTGAAGCGAGATCCTTGTTTTCTTAGGCGCTCCTTGGACATTAATCTTTGATTGTCCCCAGAGGGGTCCTGGGCAGCATCTTTTCCGTTTTTGGCCTCGGTGGAAGAGCCTCAGTGAGGAGGATGTGACTGCAGGGCCAGGTGGAGCAGGGGTTGGGGACACGTGGGGGACATTGGCTGTACCAGTGACAGCCTCTCCCTGGCAGCTCTGTTATGCTGTTTAGGGGACTTCTGCCGACGTGCATGCACTGATCCTCAGGGCACGGCCACTCCTCACTTTAGGAACGTGCATGTGATGAAGAGGAGGAGCCAGCCCTCGGCCTTCTGAACTGGTTGATCTGAACGGGGACTGAGGCCTCCAAGTTTTTAGTGGCTGATGTTTGGGTTGGCAAGCAGCTGGAACGCTCCCAGCGCCACTTGTGAGTCCCCTTCTGGTCTGGAGAATTGGGCTCTGGAAGGGTTTTGGGGTTTGGTTTATTATTTTTTGTTTGCAGCTGGCTTTGATGTGGGAGGGAGATCGGGAATTAGCACTGGAAACCTGCAAGTGCAGGTGCAAAGTTAGGAGTTTGCATGGAAAAGGCTTGGAAGATGACTAGATTTGGGGTGTGGGGAAGGACAGATGGAAGGGGACTGGAAGGGAAGGTGGAAGCAGAGCCCAAACCAAACTGGGAGGCCCTGGGAAGACGTTTGAAACGCACAAATCCTCTGCAGGCAGCTAAGGGCATTTATCCGTGGGCAGCAGGCAACCCCTGCTCCCCACACCGCTCCTCCGGGAGAGGGACCGGGCTTCCTCAGGGAAAAAGGCTGCGGATCTCAGGGCGACACCGCCGGGCTCGGGGGGGCTGTGCCTGTCCCCACCGCCCAGAGCAGCTCTGCTTCCCTTCCCCCAGTGAGGGGACACGGGGGGCCCAGAGTTTGCTTCTCTTGGGCTTTGAGGTCTCCGAGCAAGACTAAACTGTGAAAAAACGGGATTCTCTCCCTGCAGAGGGTGATCCCACACCTTGTCCAAACCTTTCCCAGTCTGAAACACCCCAGCCTCGGGCTGTGTAAGGGTGAGGGCATCCTGTCTTATGCTTCCAATAACCTGTCGCAGCAGCACAGCTCCTGCTTCGTGCCTGCTCACTCAGGAGTGCCCGAGGAGTCTTTTGGGCAAGAGGGAGGTGCCGCGTGCCTCTCGTGACCACAGACTACAGACAACGGGCCAGAGCTTCCTACTGCACTACATTTCCAAGGTATTCCCCCCCCCCCCCCTGGAATCTAGGATAGAGCTTCTTACATCCCTTCTCAAAGCACTTTAACTTCGTGAACTAACAAATACCTATTTATTGTTAACTGGTCGTTACTGTACTTGTAGAGTTTTATAATATTGCCGGAGGTGGGTTCAGATTAGAGGAGATGGAAAAAAACACCACAACAGCTACCAAAAAAACCTTTCAGAACTGTAACCAAAGTGGATGGTTGGAATAAAGAATGGAAAAGAGCAGGCAAGCGCTGTGTTTCTCACCAGGAGTTGAGGGATGCTGCTATGATGGTGACCAGGGTCTCCCCTATCCCTCCCCTCCCCATGACTGGGGGGTCCCCATGCCTTTTTCCATGTCCCACCAGCAGCAGCCCCAAATCAGCCCTGGGTTTGCTGCTTCTGCTTCAGGCTGGTACCTTCTGGAGTGAGAAGCTGAGCAAATTCCCACCGGAAAATCCAAAAAGGGGTGTGAGCAGCACCCATGGAAAATGAGGAATGGAAATAGTGGTGGTCCTCATGGGTGTGTAACCATCCCATCACCTTCTGCTTATGGTGCTCCTGCTTTTTAGCTGGTTTGGGGGGAAAATGAGCTTATTGCAGGGGGGAAAAGGCCAGGCTTGGGCTGGAGGGAAGCAGAGAACAGGAATTCAAGCTTTTAAAAGGTGCCAACAAAAGCAAGAGAGAACAATACCTTCCCTCTCTCTTTCAAATCCTCCATCAAAGCACCTCGGCACAAAGGCAGACCTGGCGCAGGGCTTTTAGAGTGTCATGGCTTCACCCCAATCCATGCCCAACTGCCTTTCTGTGTGCTATTCTTAGCACTTCTGCTGGAAAATATTCAGGGATGGGTGGCTGGGTCCTGAGCTCCAGCCCCGTTTTGCAGCAATGTGTCTGCAAAACCTCAGAGGTGGTGGGGACACAGGAGTGGCACCAACAGGCACCTGTGTCCCCCAGGATTTGTGCAGGAGGTTTTGCAGGTCCCTGATCTGCAGAAGGGGAGTTTGGCAGCCAAAAGCGAAACCCTCCTCTGCCTCCTTTCTTCCTTAGCACTGCCTTTGGCAGAAAACTTCCCGCTGGCGCCGGCAGCATATGCGGCAGCTTGACGTAAAGGAGGAGAAACGAGCCCGAAAGGCAGCGGGTTTCAGCAGAGCTAAAACAAGAAGTGTGATTTTTGGCAGCCCCCTCTCTGCCATGGGAGGAGGTGGGGAGCTCGCCCGGGACGGGAACGGTGACGAACCCAGCACCCAGACATATTTTTGGGGTGCTGTATATGGACACCAAGCTGTTTGCATTCTCAGCTCTGTTGATGCCAAGGGAAATTCAAAGCTCTGAACTCCCTCACTAAAACCCTGGGCAAGAGGGCCGGGAGCAGTGCATGGAGGTGATACTGAGCCCCTTGGGAGTGGGTTGGAAGCGAGGTGCAGGCAGCAACAATTCCAGTTTGGTTGCCCAAACCATCTGGCTGAGAGCACAGGATCAAGCACCACAGGGACAACTTGGGATCCCTGGATGACAGGGAGACTCATGGACACACACAGGGGCTGCAGCAGCATCTCCATCCCTAGCAGGTTTCCATCCCCCACTCTCTGGGAACAGCCAGAACAAAACATGGACCCTTTTGCTAAATTCCCTGAGAAAAGCAGGAAAACTTGAAGCCTTTGGGCTGTGTTTTATTCTGGGATACATTTCCACCACCCGCTGGCTGTTTCCTTAAATACAATGAGGCAAAACCCGGGAGCAAACACAGGCATCAGGATTTATTGTGGCTTCGGGGCTGCTGGAGGGAAAAGCCGGAACGTCACCGCCCTCACCCCAACTATGGCCACATTGTTTGAGGAGTTATTTTGGGATCTGTGTTTTCACTGGAGCAGGCACGCACAGGAAGGTCAGGTATTCCAGCAGCTTCTCTGGGCTTCTTCCGGCACAGGCAGAGTGGGAACGGCTGTACACCTCAAACAAAAGCCACAAGCATTTAGTTTTTTCCCAGCATCATTTTTTTTTGGGTATTTCTGCCTCCAGCCTCACCAGAGACTGCTCCAGGAGGAGAGTTTGCCATGAAGGACAATAGTCCCAGGAAATCCTGTATCCCTCTGCATCAGAGGCCAGAGCTCGTGGGAAATCCCACAGTAGCACCCAGTGGATGCACTGACTCAGCTGAGATGGTGTCTCTAGCCATAGCACCCCACTGGGAAGCTTTTCCTGGTGGGATGGGGGTACACAGCCACCCCAGAAGGAGCTGCTGGAGCCTGGAATCGGGATACCCTAACAGCCACCCCTGGATTTACAAGACCCAGATGAAGAGGTGCTGCTGCATCATGGCCACACCTTCCATCCTCCCATAAAAGAGGATGAATGTATTTATGGCTCTATTCAGGGAATTCACATGTCTAGATCAGATGCTTGAAACTGTGCCACCCACTTGGCTCGCTCCCAGCTGCCTTTACCCCTTGTCCAACCTGTTTTCCCAGTCAGTGGTGTGACAGCTCTATTTGTAGGGGTTATTTGCTGCCCTGTGGCTCTTCTCCCATTTTCCCAAGGCTCTCAGGATTTAACCAGCCTTGGACAGGTGTCTGTTCTGTGGTCCACGCTGGGACACGGAGGACAAGGTGTGGGTGATGCTACACTGCTGAGGTGGATCAGGGCTGGCCAAGTGGGAAATCCAGCCATTTACTAGAAATTACATGACCCAGGAGAAGCTGGGGGAAGTTAAACACGGGATCATCCTTCCTCCCAGTTGCCATGTTCCTCCTCCCCACAGCTACACACACAAATGCTTTCCCTTTGGAGCTGTGAATTTCCACTCCAACGTCCCTGGGGGATGATCCTGTTTGAAGAATGCATCCCATCAGGGTGGGATACCCCATCCCAGCTGGATGGAGACCCCAAAAACCAGGCATCAGCCCAGCAAGTTTTAGGTCTGGGATTGCAAGCAATAAATTAGTAAGAAGAGATTCAGTTTAATGAAGCAGGAGAATGAAAACGAGGTAGGCTTGTTCCTGTTTGACTTTAAAGCTTGGCTTTAAAGATGGCTCCATCCTCTGGATGCTCTGGCAGCTCCTTAAGCATCACCAGTGCCTCAGGGATGCTGTGGGGGATGATGACCACATGCCTGGTCACCCCCTTCTCTCTGCGTCCAGGGGAAACCCTCCAGCAAGAACTGCTTGGTCACAGTTACAGTCTGTTTGCAACTGAAAGTTTCTCTTTTTCAACATAATATTATGAAATGAGTTTCCCTCCCTCCCTTCCAGCCCCAGATTGAATCACAGGGGGTTTCTGGGCAGCAGTTTTACTGCTGGAATTTTCCCAAGTACCTGTTTGTAGGCAGGAGCTGAAAGCTTGCAATGAATGAATTCACTCGTGGGAGAGCAGGGAAGACCCCCGGGATGAAATCACTGCCAAAAAGAGAAGAAATTGTTGGGAAATACATGAAAACCACCATCCTTCCCACGGGATGGGTGTGAGCAGCGGGGAGCCAAACAGGATGGTCCATGCAGGAATGCAGGGTATATTTTTAAGGTAAGAAAGCAAAGCAGCAGCTCCATGCCCTTTTCCCAGATGGATTTCACTCTGCTGTGCTCTGCTCTCCATCCCAGCGATGTTACACTGTCCCTTTATTTTCCCTTCAAAACAGATCCACTTCCAGCATCACGCTGCCTGAAGTCAGACCCACCCCAGCCTATTCCCATTGGCTCTGGGGGGGGCAGAGATGCCACAAGGATGAGCTGCTCCACCAAAACCTCTTCTCTACCCTAAATCACTGCAGTTGTGGCATTCCCAGCCCTGGGTTTCTGACAGATGAGGCTGAGGAGGGGGATTTTCCAGAGAGGTTGGGGTTTGATTGGATCTGGGGTTGTGGGGCAGAGCCAAGGGGGTCTCAATGGCCTCCTGGAGGGGGGTTGTTTACCAGGGAAGGTGTGAAGGTGGTGAGTCACCTGCTTACTCCAGAGGTGACACGTCAGGAAAACCCCACGGGTGGAAAGCGAAAGCCCACGACACCCACGGTGTCACCTCCCGGCGGGACGAAACCACACCTGGGGGGGCCCTTCTTGTCCCCAGTGTGGGTGGCATAAGGAGAAGGCCACTGGGGAGGGGTGAGACTCTCTGTTTCGCTCATCCCAAAATAGCAGGGATACACCCGAGTCAGGCGGGTACCGTGGGCTGCCTGCGGAGGCGGGGGAAGCGCCGCCTCCATCCACGCGGTGCCGCTTTGCTCGTCACGGATGAAGCCGCTGTGCTCCGAGTCCCGTCCCCGCTGCCATGGCTGGGGACAGGGTGTTGCTGTGGGTGCTTGCAGCCCGTGAACAGCTTCCTGCCCACCCCCCCAGTTCCCATCAGAGCCCCCCAGGTGCCCGGTGGTTTGTTCCGCGAGGGGACACAAACGGTCGCGGTTCCGTTGTGCTGCAGGAGCGGTAACACCTTGGCAGAGGCGCCGCCAAAATTCGGAGCCCTGCCAGGGTAGGGGGCTCAGGGTAAGAAGGGCCCTGAGAATTCCCATGGAGAATGTGTGTGAGACCCCTTAATCGTGCAGGGGACAGGCATCGGGCGAAGGAGCCCGGGAGTTGTCCCCATGCTCTGGGGAGGTGGTGGAAAGGGGGGTGCAGAGGTGATGCTGAGCGTGATGGGGGCTGTGACCTCGGGGCTGGAGGCAGTGGCTGACAGGACAGAGCTCAGCATGTGGCAGTGTGTCCCTCTGTGTCCCTTGGGCCCTGACCATGTCTGGAGGGGAGGCAGCAGGTCCCACCCAGGACAGTGGCAGTGCAGGGGGGAAGGACAGGGAGTGACACTGTGCCATCATGTCTCCGGGCTGTGGGACTGCTCTGGGGTGCACGTGCAGCCAGCAGGTGTTTTCATGCTGGGATAAGCAATGGGGCCTGGTACACGAGAGGACAGGGACCATGGGGCAGGAGGGGATAGATCCTGCTCCCTGAGAGGGGACAGATACCCTGGAGCAAGGAAGGACAGATTCTATTCCTGGGAGGAGACCAGAAACCTGGGGCTGGAGCGGGACAGGGACTATGGGGCCAGAGGAGACAGATCTTGTTCTCTGGGAGGGGACAGGGACTGTGGGTTAGAAGGGAACAGATCCTGATGCCATGTGCAGAGACAGGTATTGTGGGGTGTAAAGTACAGAGCTGATGCCCTGGGAGGGGTTAGGGACCCTAGGGCAGAAAGGGACAAATCCTGCTCCCTGGGAGGGGACCAAAAACTTGGGGCAGGAGGGGACAGACCGTGTACTCTGGGAGGGAGAGGGACCATGGGGCAGGAGGGAACAGATCCTGTACCCTGGGAGGGAAATGGGACTGTGGGGCAGGAGGCGACCAAAAACGGGGCAGGAAGTGGCAGACACTGTACTCTGGAAGTGGACAGGGACTCTGGGGCAGAAAGGGACAGATCTTGTGGCCTGGGAAAGGACAGGACTCATGGGGCAGGAGGTGACAGACCCTGTTTCCTGGGAGGGGACAGGGAGTGGGGGGCAGGAGGGGACAACTTCCATGCCCTGGCAGGGGACAGGCTTCAGGTGCCGGGGAGGGGGGCACGGTCGGCGCTGTCCCCGTGCGGTGCCACTGACGGGCCAGGCGCGCCTCCCGGTGGCCGCCGCCGTTGTCGCATCCGCCACTAAGCCCGGCTCAGCATCCCCGGCCCCGAACATCCCGCCGCTCGTCCCGCTCCCAGTCCCTTCCAGGGACACTCCAGAGACCCGGGGGACCCCCCAAAGAGATGTCTCAGGGACCCCTCAGTAGAGCCCATCCCATTATCTCCCCCACCCCGCCATTGCCAGTGGCTGTTGCTGTGCCTGGGGACAAGGGACTCTGCCACCATCCTCGGGTGCTGCAGCCTTTGTCCGTGGCTCAGGACACCCCAAAAAGCCTTTCCATCCTGGAAGGAGCCTAGGAAGTGGGGATGTGTCCCCCCAGCACTCCCTGTCCTGGGGAGGGTGGAGGTGAGACACCCCCCAGCAATGTTCAGGAGTCTACAAGACTGTCCCCTCCTGGGGTGACCCTGGCTAGGGGTCCCCAAGGCTGTCCCCTGCTGGGCTGATGTGACCTTTATTACGTTTAACTGCCACTATTTTGTCCCCTAGATCGTTTTTATCATTTATTTGGCAGATAAACCATTTCTCTCCTTGGCAGCCGAGTTTTCATTGTCAGCGCTGGCAGCAGTACCCGCCTGTAGTGGGGTGACACAGGCCACTTGCCAGTGTCACCCGTGGTCACCCCTTGCCGCTCAAGGTCAGCGTGTCACCTGTCACACCCCGCCATGGCAAGGCTGGGAGGGGACGATGCTCTGCCAACCCCTTGGCTCTGCCCCATGCCCCAGTGTCCGTCTGTCCCCGGCCCCAGGGGGGCCGTGACTCATCGGGAGGCGGGCGAGAGCACCTCTCCTTGAGCGGGGATAAGAGCGAGGACACCCTCCCCTCTCCACCGCCCGCTCCAGGCCACCCTTCCCTCTCTGCCGCCCGCTCCCATGCTCGCCCGTGCTGCGCCCAAACCCGGCGCCTTGTGGGGATGTCCCCCTGTCCCAGCCGGGGGGTGCCACCGGCTTGGGGGGGCTGCCACCCCCACCCCCTCAACTCCCCGGCCCTTCAACCAGCTGCCGGGGGAGTGGCGAGCCGGCTGGCTCAACCTGTACCGCTTCTGGCAGGAGGGCGGCTTGAACAACGTCCACCACATCATGGCTCGCAAGTTCCAGCAGTTCGGGCCCATTTACAGGTGAGGTGGCATCTGGCCCCCCTCCTTGCCTCTCTCACCCTGCTCCCCAGCCCCAGTGGCTTTTCCAGACGGGGATGATGCCGCTATTCCCAGCTCTGCTCAGGGCGAGGGAGGGGGGAATATGTGACTGAGCTGCTGGAGGAGCCTGGCTTGCCGTGCGCTGACCAGGCTTGATGCCACAATGATGGGCGAGAGGGGGGTAGCAGGAGACAGAGCTGGTGCCCTGGGGGGGAACGGGGAGTGGGAGTCAGGAGGGGACAGACCCTTGTGCCATGGGAGGGGACAGGGAACAGGAGGCAGGAAGGGACAGGTCCTTGGGAGGGGACCGGAAACCTGGGGCGGGAAGGGACAGACTCTGTGCCCTAGGAAGGGGCAGGGACCATGCGGCAGTGCCTTGTGGATGTAGAATATCGGGAGGATGGAATGGTGAAGCTGGAGAGGATTCTGCCCTCCCTGATCTCCACAGGGTCTGGATCTGAGAAAGAAGGGCTGGGGATTTGATTTCAGCACCACTCTCTATTCCCACCTGAGTCCTGAGGGCCCGATCCTGGTGCTGAGCCCCTGCATTTCCCAGGACGGGACCTTCCAGCAGGATTTTAGGGCATGCAAGGGGGCGGGGGGTTGATTTGGGGTTGCTGAGGTTCAGAGTGCAGGGCTGACCCCCCTCTTCACCCCGTCAGGGAGAAGCTGGGTGTCTACGAGAGTGTGAACATCATCAGCCCCCGGGACGCTGCCACCCTCTTCCAGGCAGAGGGGACACTGCCAGAGCGCTTCAGTGTCCCCC
Source organism: Pipra filicauda (assembly GCF_003945595.2). Taxonomy (NCBI): domain Eukaryota; kingdom Metazoa; phylum Chordata; class Aves; order Passeriformes; family Pipridae; genus Pipra; species Pipra filicauda. Next base: position 194,764 of record NW_024104118.1, on the reverse strand, counting down.
CCTGGGTGGCATATCGTGACTTCCGCAACAAGCCCTATGGTGTGCTCCTCAAGTGAGTCGGGGGGCCGGGGAGTGCCCTCTAAATGGGGCTACCAGGTCCTATTGCCATAGCCCCAGCACAAGGGCTGGGGAGAAGCTGGAGCATCAGGAGGGTGATGGGGACATCGGCTGGTCCTGGGCTTTGGGGAGTGGCATCCCCTGGGTGAGGGGGACACCTCTGACCCCCACTTTGGTGTCCCGCAGGACGGGGGAGGCCTGGCGCTCGGACCGCCTGATGCTGAACAAGGAGGTGCTGTCGCCACAGGTGGTGGAGGGGTTTGTGCCTCTGCTGAGCCAGGTGGGTGAGGATTTTATCCGGCGGGCGAGAGCCCAGGTGGAGAAGAGTGGCCGGGAGCACTGGACGGCTGACTTCACCCACGAGCTCTTCCGCTTCGCCCTGGAGTGTGAGTGTCAGGGGCATGAGCCTCAAAGCCTGTGTCCCCACAAAAAACCCACCCTTTTCCCCAAGCTTCATCCTCAGAGATGGGCCCACCAGTGTCTCTCCCAAGGCCGAAGTGTGTAGAGCAGTGTCCTCTCTCCAGGCAGGATGTCCTCTCTCTAGACAAGAGGAGAACAACTCAATACTTGATAAAACACTCTTTTATCATTTACTGGTCATCAACCGGTGGCCAACCCTATTCAAACCAACCCCTCATGATCCTGAGTAAACAGGAGGCCAAGCCAGGCCTTGGAAAGGCTGGAGCTGGCCGTGGGATGGTGGAAGGGGATGGGGATGGGCCCCCTCACGGGTGCTGTCCTTGCAGCCGTGTGCCATGTGCTGTACGGGGAGCGCCTGGGGCTGCTGCAGGACTTCGTGGACCCCGACGCGCAGCGTTTCATCGATGCCGTGAGCCTGATGTTCCACACCACATCACCCATGCTCTACCTGCCACCCGCCCTCCTCCGCCACCTCAACACCAAGACGTGGCGGGACCACGTCCAGGCCTGGGATGCAATCTTCTCCCAGGGTGAGTGTTCCTCCTTGCCTGCACCTCCCTTTGTCATCCAAGGTCCCTTTGAGGGCTTGGCTCCATAGTGCCAAGTCACTGCAGCCCCATGTCACCACTCTGGAGACATTCTCCTGGGTCCAATCACCAATGCCAGGTAGAGTTTCCACGTCTGGAACTTGTGGGACGGAGCCGAGGGGAATCATCCAGGAGTGATGAAGGGCAGATGATGGGCAGCATGTTGAGGGGAGCAGCTCTCCCAGAGGGGCTTGTGGCCTCAGATATCTTTGGGCACCTGGGATAACCCTCCTGCAGGCTGTCTCCCCCTGGGGCAGCAATGTCCTGAGGTGCCTTCCTCCTCCACCATTCCTTGGGGGAGGAAGACCATGCCATGCCTCCGTGTCTCCTCAGCGGACAAATGCATCCAAAATGTCTACCGGGACCTACGGCTGCAACGCAAGAGCACCAAGGAGTACATGGGCATCCTCTGCAACCTCATCATGCGGGACAAGCTGCCCTTGGATGACATCAGGGCCAGCGTCACCGAGATGATGGCGGGCGGGGTGGACACGGTATGGAGCGGGCAGGGTGGCTGGGCAGGGTGCAGGTCCTGGCTGGTGCTGAGCCTTGCTCCCCTGCCCTGCTCCAGACCTCCATGACGCTGCAGTGGGCCATGTTCGAGCTGGCACGGGCCCCGGGGGTCCAGGAGCAGCTGCGGGCAGAGGTGCTGGCTGCCAAGCGTGAGGCGGCAGGGGACAGGGTGAAGATGCTGAAAACCATCCGTCTGCTCAAAGCTGCCATCAAGGAGACGCTCAGGTGAGGAGGAGCCCCACTGAAAAACACCCCAAGCCCCTTCCCTCCCTGAACCGTCATGAATCGAAGGGGAGTGTGGGCAGGTGAGGCTGTCCCCAGGATGAGATGTTTGGCACTTGTCTCCCCAGGCTGCACCCTGTGGCCGTGACCCTGCAGAGGTACACCACTCAAGAGGTCATCCTCCAGGACTACTGCATCCCCCCCAAGGTAAGCATGGTCACCGGGTCCCTCCTCACCCTGACGGGGTTGTGGGACCTGGGTGACATGGAGGGAGCAGCTGGAGGGCTGGATGCCATCCCTGCACCCCAGCAAAGCCACGTGGAGAGCCCAGACCCACGGGGCTGATCCCTCCCTACAGACGCTGGTGCAGGTCGGTCTCTACGCCATGGGCCGGGATCCTGAGGTCTTTCCCAAGCCAGAGCAGTTCAGGCCCCAGCGCTGGCTGGCAGCTGGCCCCAAGCACTTCCAGGGACTGAGTTTTGGGTTTGGACCACGGCAGTGCCTGGGGCGCCGGATCGCTGAGCTGGAGATGCAGCTCTTCCTCATGCAGGTGAGCATCCTGCTGCTGGGGACACCGGGGACTTGTCACTGGGGGGGATCAGGGAAGTGGCACGTGGGTGTGGCTACCTCCAGAGTTTTCTGTGTAATCATTCCAACTCCCTGCCATGGGCAGGGACCCCTTCTGCTAGACCAGGTTGCTCCAAGCCCTATCCAACCCATCTGCTCTGTTCTCTTTCATTCCAGATCCTGGAGAACTTCAAGATTGAAACCATGAGAGCAGTGGAAATTGGGACCAAGTTTGATCTCATTCTTATCCCAGACAAACCCATCTACTTGACCTTACGGCCGCTCGAGTCCCGGGCGTGATGAGCCTGATCCCGGGTGACACCCAGCCCGTCCCCATTTTGGGACATCTCCCACATCCCAACAGGCACTTTCAGCTCCTTCCAGCCAGTCTCCAGCCTGGGGATGGGATTTGGGGGACGTCTGGGACACTTTCAGGGCTGCAGCCTTGGCTTGCTGCATCTCTGCCTTGGCTCAAGGCTGCGCTTACGCCACGGGGGAGATAAACTGAAGGGAGTGCGGGGTGGGAGGGTGGGTTGGTGCTGCTGCACCCTCCGGCTGCTCGGGGCTCCCTGGGAACCACACCAGGGACTGCGGCCGAGCTCCTCCGACCCCCTCCAATGTTCTGCTTTGCCTCTCATTTCCTCTGTCATCGCATCCCGTGAAAAAGCACCGGCTTCTTCCTGCCAGCAGTGCGTCTCTCCGTCTCTCTCAGCGGGCGCGGGTTAGGGCAGGGGGGGCAGAGTGTGGGGTCTTCTCCGGGGGGCCGTGGACATTGCAATCAGGTTCTGCTGAGGGACAGGAAAAGGTCTTGGGGAGCTGTAAATGCAGCCTCGCCCTCTGGGGGGCATCAGGTGAGAGGGCTCTGGGTTGGCAGGGGAGCATTCTGGGATTCTTGAGGGCCCCAGATTCCCCCCAGTGTGAGGGTGGGCATGGAGACCCCCCCCTGCCCTGCACCCCTCCCTCAAACTGTCCAAGAGCACATAGGGGTGGCTCTGAGTCCCGATCCTTCCTGCTGGCAGCAAATACCGGCTGCCAGCTCCCGTGAGGGGTGTCCTTGGTCCCCCCTGTGTGCTCACCGAGGGGTGGGGGAAGCAATTCTCCTGCTCCAGCAGACGAGTTCCGAGCTCCTGCTTCTCCCGGCCCCACTTCCTCGCTGCCTTCTCCAGCTGGGACAGACCCAAAACAGGCTGGCTCTCCCCAGAAAATGGGGGCCAGAGACACTCCAAGCCCCCCACCATCAAGTGGGGTGCAGAGGGGTGATGCCCACCTGCCTGTCCAGCACCCGCCCGCGGGCTTGTGCCTCCTCCAGCCGGGCCAGCAGAGACAGCTTCTCCGTGCCCCCCAAAACACCCTGTGGGCACGAGGTGAGCTGGAGCGGGAACGGCCGTGCTGGATTTCCCCGCTCTCTCCCGCTGCTCACGGCGGGGACGAGCCGTGGGGTGGCTATTGCCCCACAGAGCCGGAGATGCCATCCAGGTGATGCCCCCAGGAGACCCTCCAGTAGTGCTTTCTGGGGTGCCACGGCTCTGCCCCCTCCCCAATCCTGTGCCCTCCCCCAGTCTCACCGGCAGGGCTGGGGGCCGCGGGGCGATGGGGGCCGCGGGGTGGGCGGCCCTCGCCAGCTCCTCCCGCAGCCGGCGGTTCTCGGCCAGCAGCGCGGTGTGCATCTCCCCGGAGAGGGCTTCACCTGGGGGATGGCGTGGGGGGGACACTGGGACGTGTCCTGCGCCCCTCCCCGTGCAGGGATGGGGGCTAGAGCAAGCCCTTGCCTCTCCCATGCCCAGGAATGTGTGCTGGGGGGCTCAGGACCGACTGATCCCCCACCATGGATCATCCCAGGGAGCCCAGCAGCTGGGTACGGACCACCCCCACCCCCCCCCCCCGAGAGTCCTCATTCCCTCTTGCACCCACCTGCTGGCTTTTCCGTGCTCCTGCCTGCCCTGGCGAGTTTCTCCTGCAGCACCCGCTCCATCACCTGGATGACCTGTGGGAGAGGGCAGAGCTGTCTCCACATCACCAGCCCAATGCCAGGCTGTGACATCATCTCATGGAGGAGCCAGATGGGACAGAGGGTCCCGTCTGCTCCACAGAGCCTTGTGCCCTCCAGTCTGTCCTTCTCACCCCAACCTAATGCCCCATGGCTCACCTTCTCCTGCTGCTGCACAGTCTCCTCCAAGCCCTTTGCCTTGGCCACCCTATCCTGGCACCTCCTCAGCATGGTTTGCTGCAGCCGGTGGGCTCGCTGGAGCAGCACCAGCTCCTTCTCCCGGTCATTTTTCTGCGAGGGAGGAAGAGGAAATTCCCCCAGGGAGCTCTGTGCTGAGCCTCAAGCCTTGAGGCATCACCTGGGAGAACCTCATGGAGGGGTCCTGGGGCTCTCAGGCACTTGCTGGGCTCTGGGGGGCCCCGCTACTCCCCTGCTTTTCCAGCCCACTCCATCCCCCAGGCAGCCCCTGCTCACACCCATACCCGGATCAGCTCATTCTGCAGCTGCTGGACGCGATCCTTCAGTCTCCTCATCTCTGCTGTGCTGGCCGCCAGCTGGTGCTTGAGGGTGGCTGCAAGAGCCCATGCCACATCCTTGTCACCCAGCCAGGGGACTGGGGAGGAGGTTCCCCAGTTCCCACCTGCCCCCTCCCCGCCACACACCGAGCCTGTCCAGCAGCTCCTCCCGGGTCATGACGTGCAGGTCAGTGTCGTGGAGCAGCGTGTGGCCCAGCTCCTGCTGCGAGGCCAGGCTGCCCCGCAGGTGCCCGTTCTCCACCTCCAGGCTGGTGACGTGCCGGCGCAGGGACAGGAGGTCCCCTGCCATCCGCTTCAGTGCCAGGCGGTAGCTGCCCACATCCTGCCAGCCCAGAGCAGAGCTGCTGGCACCCCATGGCAGCCAGGGCTGTCCCCAGATCCAAGGGATCAGCTCGGGATATGTGGCTTGAGGGTCAGACCCACTGTGGAGAGCTAAGGAACATCCAGATTTTCCACTCCTCTTGACACCATCCATCCTTCTCTACCTCTTCCATCCATCCTTCTCTTTCCCATTTGTCCATCCATCCATCCATTCATGTGTCAATCCTTCTTTTCTCTTCTCCATCCATCCTTCTCTTCCCCATCCATCTATCCATCCATGCATTCATACATTCATTCTTCTCATCTCCATGCATCCCTCTCCAGCCACTTGTCCTTCACTTCTCTAGCCATCTATTATTCTTTTTCCCATCCATCCATCCACATGTTCATGTATTAATCTTTCTCTTCTCCATCCATCCATCCATCCATCCATCCATCCATCCATCCATCCATCCATCCTTTTCTTCTCCAGCCATCCATTCTGTCCTTCCAAACCTTCTCCTCTCCATCCACCCACCTCTCCTTCCACCCAACAGACCCCTCCTCCATTTCTCCATCTTTTCCTTGGGGAAATCTCCCAAGGATGTGGGGTGGAGCAGTGCTGGATCTGGGAGTCATCCCCGAGCTCTGAGCCTTTCAGGGCTTTGCAGGTCTTTGAAAGAAGGGATGGGGTGAAGAATAACAGAAAGATGATGCCAGGTGGTGCTGGGGGGATAAAATTCCCTGTGGATTTTTATCTTTTTAGGCTGATACCCCTCTCTGCCACGCTGGGAGGATCCTGACAGCAGGGACCTTGGCCAGAGGGAGCTGTGTGCCTCCAGCTCCCCTGGGCCCCCTGCTCCCAGCCTTGGGAATGGCCTTGGCCAGTGGCCTGTGGGGGGGCCAGGGCGTGGGGAGGGGCTGCAGCAGCATCAAGTAGCCTTGGGAAGGGGGGAAAGGGGGGCAGGTGCAGCTAGAGGCTCTGCTCCTTCCTCCCCATCTGCCCAGGAGCGGTTTCATCCAGGTTTTGGTTCGTTCCCAAGGTAAAGGTCCCTCCAGCCAAGCTCAAGGGCTGCCCCCCACCCCCTCCCAGACCTTCACTGGCTTTGGGAGCCAGGACCAACCTTGGGGACACTGCTTTTCCTCTGCAGTGTCCCCACTGTCCCTGCTCCTGCTGTCTCCCTGGCACTCACCAGCTCCTGGCGATCTCCAAATTTCTCCTGGGACCTGCAGAGCCAAGAGCAGGGGGGACACTGTGAAACACCAGCAAAACCCTGGCCAAGGAACTCTCTGTAGGAGACAGGAGCCTGTTTGGGGTGCTGGGAGGGATGGGAGTGCAGGAAGGGTGGGAGGCTGGAGGAGATGAGGAGTAAGATCTGCAGCACTGGGGCAGGAGGAGAAGCTGCTGGGAAAAATATGGGGAGAGTGAAGGAAGGATGAAATCACCCCAAGGAGGATAAGAAGAAGGAGCCAAACCCACAGCGGTCCCCGTACCTCTGCTCTCCATGTGGGAATGGCTGCTTTCCAGGCAGGATACTGGCCATGGCATCAACTGCTGGGAGGGACATGTCATCTCGATGGAGCTGGCGGGAGACATCAGGGCAGAGGGTGAGGATGAGGAGCAGGCTGGGGAGGAACAAGCTCCTTCATCCCCTTTCCCACAGCTGGGAGCAGCTCTCCAGGCTTTCATCTGGAGCAAAACACCTTTGCCGTTGTTGCTTTGGGATCAGGGTCCAGCTCTGCCCCAAAACTTCTGGAATGACTGGCTGTGATGCTTCAAGCATCCCGCTTTGGGGCTTGGATACAGCCAGAGGGCTGGAAGACCTTCTCCTGAGGATGGGGGTACTCAGAAACTCCTGACTTTGTATCATGGAACCATTTAAGACCATCAAGTCCATTCACCCAGCACTGCCAAGACCAGCACTAAACCACGTCCCCAAGTGCCACCGCTACATGTAAGACATGGATGCAACTCCATGAGCATCATTCCACAGCAGGACTGTTGAGCCAGGCACCCTTGCTCGGGTGTAACAGGGACCTCTGGGTCCTCCCCTCCCTTGGTGACACCAGATGACGTCCCCATCCCCACCTGCCGCTCCCAGCACTCACAGTGGAGGAGAAGGGTCTGTAGTAGAGCATCCTTCCCGCTCCTGGGGTGTCTCGGTCCCCCCAGCACCCCGTTCCCACAGTCAGCCCTGCCCACAGCAGGTTGCCAGGCTCCTCCTGCCCCAAACAAATCCCCCCCAGGCAAACCTCATGTTCCTGCACCACTGCCTGAGCTGCAGCCGGGGGACTTGCGGTGATGCCAGGGGGCTGTAGCATGAGGAAAAGCTGGTTTTCCCAAGCCCTTTCCACTGGCAAAAGGATTTAGGTGGCATGGAGCTCCCAGCACACCGGCAGCTGTTGCTACAACACAACTTGCCTCTTAGCAACTCCTCCGTGGAGCAGCTGGGAGGCCAAAATCACCCGTCTGCACCCAGAATGGGAGAATTCCAGAGGCAGACAGGTGCCCTGGACATCCACATCTCTTCCCCTTCAACATCCCATTGTTGCTTCCAAAACCATCAGAGCTTGTGGAGACCTCAGCCCCTCACTGCTTCCAGCCCTCCCTTCTCATTCCCATCCTGATTTTTTTTGCCTTATTCCCTGCTCCCAGCAGTGCAGAGCCAAGGAGAGTGACTTGGTGGAGGCCACCACCAGATCCCAGCGCTCCTGGGTGGCTCCAGTGATGACAGCGCCTCATTTCCATGCATGGAAATGCTCTGCCTTCCCAGCACGCTCCTCTGATGTTTCAAACACTCAATTAACTTCGGAGGACACACGTCTGGGAGGTGCTGGGTGGCATCAGGCTTCAGCTCCACCTTGGAGTTTGGCCTGGGAATAATTGGCTGGATAATTTGCTGAGCAAACCCCACTTCCGTCCTGAGACTGAATTTAACGTGTTTTAAGGCACGGGATTCTCTGTCCCTGCTTGTCCCTCATCCTGTCCCTTTTTCAGGGTCCCACAGAGGCTCCTGTGCCTCCCACCTGCTGTGGCATCCCGCATCCACCTCTGCTCCAGGGTTTGTCAGGGAACAAAGAGGCCGGTGTAAGTCAGTGGAGCCCTTCGCTACCTCATCCCGTGCCATCAATTTTTCATCAAGGAGATGGTGGGAAGCGTGCAATTATCTGCTCCATCAATAATGCACTTGCCTTGCCTGGGCTGCCTTCCACCACGGCTTTTCCAGGCTCAGACTACACCTGCAGAGCCTGGAAAAGCTCCCCCAGCCTGTATTCCCAGCCCAGCGCTGCTCAGAATCCCACCATCCCGGCAGGCAGCATCACCCCAGGGACAGGGTTAAAGGCATTTGAAGACATTTTTCCCTACATCTCCTATCTCAAATCCGTACAGAGATCGCTGCGTCTCTCCTTCCCACAGGGGTCCGGGATGAAAGGCTGGGAATCCGCGTCTGAAATGATGGAAGCTTTGAAACTCCTGGCACTCGTTATTTATTTTTTAATATTTTTTTTTTCCCCTCCTCATCATTTCCAAGCTTCTCTGAAGCTTCTCCTGCCTTTGGAGCCTTTCATCACCCGATATGCCACCCCCCCCTCCTTCCCATATTTACTTAGGCTAAGTTTGGGGTTTTTTTTTTATATTTACTTAACAAATTGCTCCAAGATGCTTTGATGTATCCGATTAGCTTTGACTGCTGGAATCAATTCCTCTCTAGATGGAGCAGCACGGAGCAAAGCGAGACGGGGAGGGGGCTAGAAATAAACCTCTGCAGGAGGCAGGAAGGTCCGAAAATTGCTAAAAATAGGGTGTGCCAGAGGGTTCTGCATCCACATGGCGTGTGTAGACCCCGTCCCTGTCTGAGGAGAGGACATGAGAAAGGCTGAGGATGGGACAACTTGTTACACGTGTGAGCACAGAGGCATTTGAGCCCCTGACGGCCCCCCACCCCCTGCTGCAGCACAATCTCCCTCCAGCTCCACAAATAAAACATCCATGGATGAATATTAAGCCTAATTCCTTAATTGTTAGGAAGATGGGATAAGCTTGGATTTACATATCTGAGGAGAAAAAAAAATTACTGCAGTGGCTTAGGAAGATCAGAGGGAAAAAAAAAAATCCCATTTTCCCCTCTTTTCTGTAACAAAAGCTCATGAACTCATCAGGAGATGGTGATGCCTCTCTTTGCTTTGCCCATTGCCCCCATCAACCTCACATATTCCCTTGGGATGCAGGTATAGATGGGGCTGGGGTTGATGCCAGGTCCCAGGTCCCTGGGTACCCAAACCACCCTCAGGACATCTGGGTGGCCAGATCAGTGGGGAAAACGTCGGTTTTCCTCCTCTGCTTCTAAAATCACAGTGTTTTCCTGGGGAACTCCAATTCCCGGGGGAAATACGGAGAATTTTAGCCCGGCTGCTCCCCTTACACCTTGGCAGGATGTGAAAGGCAGCAAATAAACGGGGTTTTATCTGATTAAATCAAGGCTGAACTCCCTTCCCAAGCTCCGGGGGGGGGCTGTGCTGGGGGGGGGGGTGGGTGTATTAGGCAAAGCATTACAATTCAATTTAGGACTTAATTGGATTGCATTGAAAACTGCTTAATCTGTGCCACGTCCCATTTAATAGAGACACCACATCTTCTGCTCCCCCCCCAGCCTCGAGGACGAGTTTAGGGCGGGCGATTGCCATCGCTCTCCGGCTCCGGGCCCAGCTGCCGGCTGCTGATATCGTGTTTTACAAGGATATAAAAGCCTCTGGATTACACTGGGTAGCTCGGGGAGGGGAGATGCTCCACGGAGAGGAGACTGCTCCGCGGGCTCCCACCCTCCCGCCTGCTCCTTCAAGATAAGGCTCAAGGAAGCAGCTGTGCCGCCAGCAGGGATTGTGAGTCCTCTGTGAGTCGCTGCTGGTTTATTTTCCTCAAAGAAAATGAAAGGAAGACAAAAAAAAAAAAAAAGAAAGACAAAAAAAGGGAAAAAATATATGCAGCTAGGAACAGGTGGGATAACTTTTGAGAGCAAATGCCGGCTGAGTCAGCTCCTGGCTCCCGAGAAACAGTTTTCCCCCTCATCCTGCTGCTTTCAGGAGGGAGGGGGACAGCCAAAGTGATGTCCCCAAGTGATGCCCTGCTCCTGATGGTGCCCAGTGGGAAAGAATCTCCTGGGTTGGGTTTCTCCTCCCAGCATGGACCAGAGCATCCCCCAGTGCTGCTGCTCACCCCCGACCACAAACAGGGGCCAGACCTAAAATCCCCCTCCTGAGACTAAAAAAATGAGGGAAACAGATTCCAGCTGTTATTCTGGGTTCCCACTGAGTCCTTGTGGGGTTTTTTCCTCCTAGGAAAACATCCACATTTGTGCTTTAAGACAAACCTCGGGGATGTGAAGAAGTGGAGAAATATCACCAAAAGTCCCCAGTGCCAGATGGGGCAGCACTAGGCAGCTCCACAGAGACAGTTATCCCAACATACCTTCAAAAATCCATGCATGGGACCCAAGTTAAATGCTCTCCCCTATTCCCACACTTTTTAGGTGCCCTAGGACCAGGAAAGGCTGAGAAGTCCCTAAACAAGGATGGATGAGTCCCTCTGTGCCAGGTTCACAGAGGGTTTAGTAGCACTGCTGGGCTGGGTTGGAGCAGGACATGCAAGGGTGCCACACGTTCCAATGCAAGCACTCCCAAACACATAAAAATGGTATTTTGGAGACAGTTTTCTCTTCTTCCATGCTCTGGATCAGTGCTGGTGTCCCCAGTCCCTACCCCACACAGCTAAACCCTCAGCCACCCAGACCCAAGCAGGAGAAGCCCATGCAAAGCCCACCTTTGCCCAGGGCCTGGATCACCAAAAAAACTCCCTCATGCAACATAACTGTGGCACTTGGATCATTTTCAACCCCTTCAGCCCACACGCAGCCTCCCCCAGCCCTTTACCCTTGGGTCCCTGCCTCTCCAGCCCCCTCTGCTGCCCTCCAAAACCCACGTCCCTCTGTCCCCGTCCTCGCCATCCCACCTTCTCCCCAAGAAAACAGCTTTTCCCGTTACTTTTACTCTCCCCCAGCCCAGCGGTGACATTGCAGATGGATTTGGGGTGGCTGGCAGGTTTCTGCTGTAAATGCCTTTACCCTGCCCCTGTTCCTGGAGGCAGTGCCAGGGTGGTGACCTCTGGGGTCACATCAGCTCACTTATGGGCCTGTTTTATTAATTGGTTTAATCCTGCTGGGGGATCCCCTTCCCCCCCCGTACCCACCAGCCTGCCGCGCACTGAGCCCCGTGCCCGTGCCTGCCGGGGCACCCATGGGTGTCCAGTTCCCGGCAAACATCTCCGAGCATCCCCGGGCTGGGCAAAGCGAGGCATCCCCGTCCCAACCGGTTACATCCCAGCTCCAGAGGAGCGGTATCCGGGGTGGAGGGTTGTCCCCTCCCCGGTGGGGAGCCGGGACCGGCGGAGCTGTCGCTAGATGGGGCTGGAGCCTCGCACGGGCCGGCGGCCGCCTGCACCTCGGCGGCACCCTCGGCCCTGCAGCATCTTCGTCCCGCGCAGCTTCCTCAGCCTCTGCAGCATCTACACCCCCTGCAGCACCTTCACCCCTCACAGCGCCTTCTCCTCTTGCACCGTCCCTTGCAGCATCCTCATCTTTCACATCCCTGTGTCCCCTCAGCCCTCACAGCACCTTCACCCCGTGCAGCACCCTCTCCCTATGCATTATCCTTTTCCCTCGCAGCATCCTCATCTTTTGCACCCCTCTGTCCCCTCACCCCTCACAGCACCCTCTCCCTTTCCAGCACCCTTTTTCCTCACAGCACCCTCTCCCTTCACAGGGGTGATGGGGTTCACTGTCCCTTACCCTTGCAGTCTCCTCATCCTTCACATCCTCCTCTTCCCTCACGTTGCCCTTTCCCTCTACAGCACCCTCTCCCCTTGCTGCCCCCTCTCTCCTTGCAGCATCTTCACACCTTGCTGCACCCTCTCCCCGTGCACCATCCTCTTTCCTTGGAGCATCCTCATCTATCCCATTCCCCTCTCCCTCACAGCACCCTTTCCCTTTACAGCACCCTTGTCCCTTGCAGCACCCACTCCCCATGCACCAGCCTTTTCCCTTGCAGCATCTGCATCCCTCAAATCCCTCTCTCCCCTTGCAGCATCCTCACACCTCACAGAACCCTCTCCCCTTGCAGCATCCTCACACCTTGCTGCTCACTCTCCTCGTGCACCATCCTTTTTCCTTGCAGCATCCCCATCCTTCGTATCCCCCTCTCCCCTTGCAGCATCCTTGTCCCTTGCAGCATCTTCACCCCTTGAAGCACCCTCACCCCTCATAGCACCCTCTCCCCTCGCTGCACCCTCTCCCCTCGCAGCATAATCCCTTGCTGCACCTTCTCCCCATGCCCCATCCTATTTCCTTGCAATATCCTCATCCTTCGCATCCTCTTCTTTCCTCACAGCACCCTTGTCCCTTGCAGCACCCTCTCCCAGTGCACCATCCTTTTTCCTTGCAGCATCCTCATCTTTCTCCTCACCCCTCCCAGCACCCTCGGGCCCACGGCACCTTCACCCTTTGCTGCACTTTCTCCCTGGGTGCCATCCTTTTTCCTTGCAGCATCTTCATCCTTTGAATGCCGGTTTCCCCTCCCAGCACCCTCACCCCTTGCAGCATCCTCTTTTTCCACAGCTCCTTCTCCCCTCACATCCCTCACCCCTTGCCCCCCCTCTCCCCTCGCCATCAGAACACTTTTCAGGCACCAGCTCCAAGGAGCTGCTGGGCCCAGCAGCACCACACCATGCTGGGTGTCCCCTCCCAGCTTGCTGAGGCAGCAGACCCTGCTCAGTGGGTGCAAAAGCCCCCCCTCTTCCTTGGAAATCACACAGAAACTGGATATGGGCCCAGCAAAGGGACTCCAATGCTGCTGGGAAGCAAGAAATGCCCCCCTCCATCACGGCTTCCTCTTCTATGGGATATTTTTGGGGACCAGCTGCACATCTGGGCTCTTATCTTACGTGATGGAGCTGACAGTGCACGTGCAGCGCTGGGAACAAAACACCAGCATGGAAAAAAATACGACATTTGCTTCTCCCAGCTCCGCGAGAGACCCTGTGGCTTGTAAATCCCCCTGCATCGACAGGTCAGGGAAATATGTGTGATGGGAGTGGAGAAAGAAAGGCTTGAAGGAGAAGCAAATGTTTGAGGAGGCTGGAGAAAACGCCCCCCTAATCGTTAAGTGCTGCTTGTAAATTATTCATCAGCTGGTAAGAGAGGCACAAATCTATTCCGGGAGAGGGCAGGAGGGTAGGAAAACATGGTTAGGCTGAGCCCAGCACAAGGCTCAGCCTAAGGTCGGAGAGCTCGTCCAGCAGGAAAACTTGGTAAGCCCGGGGAGGAGGGGATGTTAATGTCCCGGCACAAAGGATTTCCACCCCCGTGGGAGGTGGAAAAGCAGGAGGGTTACCCCATCCCCGATAATGTTCCTCATCGCTTTGTTTTCCCACTTTCTAATGAAGGCGTTAACGAGCAGATCCAGAGCAGGACCTCCAAAGCCGCAGGGTAGGGATGAGGATCCGGGTTTGATCAGCCCGAGCGGAGCGGGAAGAAGTGACAGGACTGTGATCAGCCGAGTGCTTCCCCCCCGGCCCCCCCAAACCCCGCCGCCGGGGGGGCTGTCACGTCCCGGCTCCCTCCCGCACACACGCTCCATTAGTAGGGTGTCAGCCCCGATTCCCGGGGCTGTCAGGAGACGGGTTTTCCAAGCAAATCCCCCCGCGCCACAGTGCAAGCCAAGTGAAAATAATTTGTGCTTTAGGGGGGAAGAAAAAAAGCAAAGGAAAGAAAACGGCTGCCAAAGGTTGTGCGTGTGAGGGGAAATATTAATCCTACCAGCCATGGGGTTTTTTTAGACAGAAAAAGAGAAAATACTCGTGCAGGGGTGCCCAGACCTTGTGCAAAACATTTCTGGGCTCCTGTTGCCCCACTCGGGCTTTAAAATTGGATGCTGGAAACATCCTTGAGATCACTTCCCACCCATCCTCGCAGGGATGCTCTTGTGAGGATGCAGCAAGCCGAATTTGAGGCTGCTTGGAGCATTGGGCTGGATCCTTTGCAGGTCTGGAGGGTGCTGGGGCTTCTCCAGAGCCCCTGGGTAATTGTATCCATCAAATTCGGAGCTCACACCCCGATGGCATTTAAGCTGTGCTGTGGTACCCGCCCCCGCACGCCCCGTTATTGGTTTCTATTAGGTTGAGCATAAAGAAGCCGTGGAAAGGGAAGTCATAAAGCTCAGTGGATTGGAGGAATTAAAACAGCTGGAGGAAAAACAAATAGCTTTGCTGTAGTATTATTCTTTTCTTTATGGTGGTTATTTTATTGCTAATTTTCTTCTTGCTTTGCTGCCTGAATCGCAGGTTGAAGGTGGGGTCTGGGAAGCCACTGATGGGGAAATAAGTGGGGTTTTGGAAAGAATGGGCCCCCTCCACCCCCTTCTCTCCAAGCTATTTAATAAGCAGAATTGGGCTTTAACAACCTGTTATTTTTAAAGCCAGATGGCTTAAAGCACAGGAAGACATTAGGACCACGAGGGCCGGGTTTAAATTCATCCAAGGGCTCCATTTGTCACTACAAAGGGCTGGAGGAGGAGAACAGCTGGCTTTTATTTTTTTCCTGGAGCCGAAAGGTACGAGCTGGAGGTGCCTGGGTTCTCCCACATAATGCAGTGATAATAGGAGAGAATTTGCTAAATGAATTTGGGATTGAGCGATTAGATCGAAGCTGGTGCATTGAAGCACTGCCCCCAGCAAGGTGATGGGATGATGTCCCCCCTCCAGACCCTGTGCCACCCCGAAACAGCTGGATACCAGGGATGATCCACAGGGATGCTCCACACAACACAAGAAATCACTGCTACAGCCAGGCTGGAGGTAAAACCGGCCACTCCCAGCCATGCACACATTGGAAGAGAGATTAAAAATTGGGATTTATGTTGGTTTTTCACCTTTATGAGGATGGCGTGTGCCTTCACGGAGGCTGGATGCCATGGGCAGGGTGTTGGCATAGCACCTCTGGATGCCCTCGTGGGTCCTTACCTGGCCATCAAGTGGGTACAGGGGGGTCGCCAGTGGCTCCTCGCTGCTCTGGAGGGTGCTGAGTGTGGCAGGGTCCAGGCTGGGGAGGGCATCGCTGCCTGACGGGGTCAGGAATGCTGCTGGTCTCTGGGGAGGGAGAGGCAATGGTCTGTGAGATGGATGGATGCAGTGACAGGGGCAAGGAGGGGGCATCTGGGCTGATCTGCATCCACTGCATGTCTCCTGTCCCCCCATCCACATCCCCAGTGTGCCACTGGAGCGATGGGGAAGAGCTGTGGGTCGGCCAAGAGGAAGTTACGAGGGGAGTTTTGGGCAGAGAGGGGATCCCTGAGGTGACAATGTGACAAGGTGGAGAAGGAGGAGAAGGAGGCAGTTCTGTGCCTGTGGTGATGGAAACAGCAGGCCCATGCCCATCCTCAGCCTTCAGGTGGGTGGGAGGTGGGTATCCAGGTCCTGAAGGTGCAATGGGATGTTAGAAAACACTTTGCCAGCCGGTGCTGCCCCCACCTTGGGTGCCTGCTGGATAAGGCCCCTCCGGCACACCAACAACCCCTGCCAGAGCCCTGCCAGAAGCTGCTGGCAGTAGTAATGTGATTTCCCTGCCCCTCATTTCCCACTCCCGGCTCTGCGCGTCCTGCTCTCCTCCCGCCAGCCTGGCTTTTATAGACTCCCCTCTAATCCAGTTAGAGGGGGAAGCAGGATCTAATGGAATAAACGATGGAGTCCATGTGCTCCTCGCTGCCACCTGAGTGGCAAGGTCACAGATATGGAGCCTTGCCCAGTCCTGGCTCCCGGGGTGATGAGGACCTGCCTTGGCGCTGGGATTCATGTATCAAGGCATGGTATTCCCGCACCCACCCCGAAAATCCTCGCTCCCCACCTTCCAGCTGCTCTCCTGGCTCCTACGGCTGAGCAATCAGCCTGGATGCCCTCTCCAAATTGGCCACAGGCATGGGCAACGGCAAAGTGGCCCTCTCTGGGTTTTCCTCCGTGCCTGCGCCCGGCCTCGCCTCGTTAGTGCCGATAACGAGGGCGGGCGCATCCCCCCTCTGCAGCAGGAGGTGTCCGGAGGCGCCCCGTGCCCTTCCCCACCGCTGCCTCATTAACACCATCAGCAGCAGCATCCCCCGAGCCGCCGCCTTTCATTCCGCCGCCGGCCCCGACCTCAGCCGAGCTCCTCCAGCATCAAAGCTGGGTGAAGCCGCCCCCCGCCCCACCACTCTCCCCCTTCCCGGGGGAGCAGAATCATGCAAAATGCAACAGTTTAGGCTCTGGCTGCAATTACGGAGGCCGGCGAGCAGCTGCTGCTGCCGCTCCGGAGCGATGGCCGCGGCCACCGTGGCCCGTCGGAGCCCGAGCGAACGTGCTCTTAATTCAATTAGCGCTGCCCTGAACGCTCCCCCGGGACCGGCGGCGAAAACCAACCCATTCCCCTTAACAAAGACGTTCCCTGCTTGGTTTGGCTCTTCCTGGCCGAGATCACGACTCTTGTAATCCTCCGTACAATAAGAGGAACGGGGGCTGTGTTTGACTGGCAAGTGCCGATCAGCAGCTGGCAGCAGTTTGGCTGTGCCAGAAGCCCTCGGGGGCTTTGTCGGCTCACCGAGAAAACATGCTCAGCGGGGAAGGGCTAAATATAATTTTTATCAGGAAAAAAAATAGATTAGGAAGAAATTCTTCCCTGTGAGGTTGGGGAGGCCCTGACACAAGGTTGCCCAGAAAAGCTGTGGCTGCGCCATCCCTGGAAGTGTTCAAGGCCAGGTTTGATGGAGCTTGGAGCAATCTGGGATAGTGGAAGGTGTCCCTGTCCATGGCATGGGGTGGAACTGGATGATCTGAGATCCCTTCCAACCCAAACGATTCCATGATTATACGATTCCCCCAAAGCAAAGTTTTCACCAGCGTCAGAATCCACACTGGGGGATAAAATCCCAGTTCTGGTGCTCGAGGAGTACGAACCAGGCTGAAATATCAGGAAACACATGGCAATTCCCTACTCCACAGCCAATTGTAAACCCATTTTTTTTGGCCAGCCCAAAAGGGGTTTGATGGCCAGGCTGGCATAGTGACAATTTACACCCCGGCGCTGTGACAATTTACACCAGGCACCGATCTGCTCCGGGTTTGGAACAGCAGCAATCACATAAATTAAAGCTGTTTAAGCAGTGAAATAGCCAGCCTGTTGATTTTTTTTTTTTTCCCCTTGCCTGGAAAAAAAAAAACCTGGCACTAGCTTTTCACTTTTTTTTTTTTTTTTTCAGAGGCTGTCACCGTGTGCCAGCATGTCCCCAGACTCCCATCTCGGGTGACATGACCAAGGGCGCTCAGCAAATTCGTGGCAGAGGCTTGAGGTGACCCCGAAGGTCCCAAGTGCCAAATTAATGGGCTGAGCAAGGTGGGGTTGTGCCAAAACAAAGCGTAAAACAAGGCTGGTTATTAAACAGGGATATAAATAAATCCCTCAGTAATACAGATGCCTCCTCTGTGTGTTTTCCAGCCCTTGGATGAGGCTCAGAATCGCCTGGGAATGCATCCTGCTGAACCTGCACGTGGCTTTACCACTGGCTACTGTGAGGTCAAACTCATCTCTTTTGGGCAAGACACTAAATTTGGGGTGAAAAAGGAAAATCTGGAATGAAGGGAAAACAGGAGTCGTGTCTTTAGCCCCAAGCCAGTACCGAGGTGGAGGAATCTGGCTACAGGCTTTCCCCCTGGAAAAAAACCTGGAAAACCTGGGTTTTTTTGAATGCCAAAGGTTAATTTGCTAAAGCACCAGCGTTTTGCTGAAGTCTTTGATTTTTTTGTCTCCCTGAGATGATCAAAGTCTTTTGTTCTCCTGTGGGGTCCAGAGGGGGAGTTTGAGGGGATGAAGATGGGGGGGAACAGGGCTGGGTGGGGGCAAACCTGGGGATCTCAGTGCCTTTACTAGGAGGCTGCAACCCAGCACTGCCCCTTCCCTTGGGTAACACGGCTGTTTGCTCATTCCTGGTGTTGGGGTTCTTGGCTTTTAACAAAGCAGATGCTCCAAACCCTTTCCCTGTGGCTTTTACAAGCGAAGCAGAGTTTTGAGACAGGGAGTTTAGTTTGTGGGTAACCCCTTTTCCCTGGAAAACCCTATCACTGAGGACACTTTCCCAGCACAAAGGGTTGATATGAGCATCTGAAACCAAGCTCTGGGCATCCACGTCCCTGGTAGGAGTTGGTGAAATCCCTGCAGAGGCCACAGAACAGCCGGGATTTACACCCGGCTCTGAGTGTGCCGGGTACCAGATGGCACCTCGGGTTTATTTAGCTGCTGTTTGTTATAAAGAGCCCAACCAATCTGGGTTATCCATTTTCAGCTCTCTGAGGTAAAGGAAAAATAAGAAAGGAAAGAAAACGAGCTCAGTGAGTGTTCTCCTTTGCCATCGGCTGCGGGGAGAGATGTGGGGTGAGAAATCATGGAGAAGGATGGACAGGGATGCTGCAGCTCCTTGCACCTCGAGGATGGACAGCAATACCATGGCTGTCCAAGGATGGACAGGGATGCTGCAGCTCCTTGTACCCCGAGGATGGACAGCAATACCATGGCTGCTCACGCTCCAAGGATGGACAGGGATGATGCAGCTCCTTGTACCCCGAGGATGGACAGCAATACCATGGCTGTCCAAGGATGGACAGGGATGCTGCAGCTCCTTGCACCCCGAGGATGGACAGCAATACCATGGCTGCTCATGCTCCAAGGATGGACAGGGATGATGCAGCTCCTTGCACCTGGAAGTGGGCAGGGATGCTGGGGCTCCCTCACACCTCAGGGATGAACAGGGATGCTGGGTCTCCTCAGATCCAGGCATGGGCAGGGATGCTGTGGCTCCTCACACCACAGAGACATTCCTTGTACAAAGGCCCAGGGCATCACCAGGTTCATCCGAGTCCTGTATTGCCTGTCTGTGCCTCTTGGCCCCCATTTGGCCCCTTCTTGCTGTCCCAAAGCCAAGCTCAAGACTAATCCATGAGCTGAGAAGCTGGAAATTAAGCCTTCAAGCATCCCTTGAAGCCAAGGGCTGCCCAAAGCAGGAGAGTCCCTGCCCACGCAGCTGAGGCAACGCCTCCCCTACCTGCTGGTTTTGGGGTGCTGGGGATCACAGCCAGACAGCTGGAGCATTTTCCTAAGAAAATCCTGACCTCCAGGCAAGAAACAAGGAGCAGAACATGCCCTCACCCCGCTCGGTAGGAACTCGCTCACTGATTTGCATCGCTCCGGGTCCATCTGCCTGGGCCGCTGCCGGATGAATTATCCAGAGCCCAAGGCTTGCTCTGGCTTTCTCGCTTTTTGTTTCCACTCCCAGCTCTTACATACATTAGGGAAGGCAGGGCTCGAGCAGCGGAATGGGAGAGGTTGAGGAAGAGGAGAAAAAAAAATTGCAGCTCCCAGATCAAAACAATAATCAGCTAAATGAATTCTGCAGCATTTTCCCGCATGACTGCGAGTGATAATTTAGTGCAGCAGCCAGCTGGAAGCAAAAGGATTAATTCTGCACTTAGTGACACCCATGTGAATAATTCATCACACGCAGACCCCTTTTTGCTGACCCCCCTGGGCAATCACTCCAAAGCCCCCCACCAGCCGGCCCCTGCCCGCCGCGGCTCCTCAGGGATGCAGCATCCAGACCGGACCCAAATTCACTTTATGGAGAGGATTTTTGGTTTGCAGATGGGAGCAGAGGCTGGTGGCTGCAGTAATTAGATCGATTGGGCTCGTGGACGCATCCAAACCTGCCCACGGACCTGGAGCCAAGGGCTGGCAGGGTTTCCTCCTCCCCAGGAAAAGCAGCCGCATTCCCTCCCTGCTGTGACATCCCTGGGGAGCACAAATGCTGAAGGAAGACAGCTGGACATTTGTCACCATGGTTAACCAGCCTGGCGTTTCTCCACTCCGAGATGGTGAGCAGCCTCTCCCAAATACCCTGCCTGTGCCCTGTCTCCAGGCAGGATTTCCTGGGAATATGAGCATGTGACAAAATCCCTGGGAAAGCGATGGATGTGTGATGGCAAGAACGATGCTGCTTTTTCTAGCTGCCTGACGACATGATCCAGAGCCTTGGGACAACATGCACAAGGGATAAAACCCATATCCAGCCCAGCTGAAAGGTTTGGAGAGAGGGTGGCAGCTCTAAAGAGCCATCTCCTCCCCGTCCCTGTCCCCATCCCTCCTCACCTCGGGATTTTCCATCCCCAGCATCTCACCTCGAATCGAAGGAGCTGCAGGCAGAGCCCCACGGTTGGGATGGTTCCAGTTTTGGTTTGGAGGTCGGTGCCCTGGGGAGGCAAATTGGGTTTCCACTGGAGCTCCTGGTGGCTTTGGCATCATCTAGATGTCATCCAGAGGTGCAGGGCTGTGGTTTGGAGCAGAGATCCCAGCTTCCTGTGGGATGCTTGGGAGTTTTGTGCCAGGCTGCTCACCCAGACATGGAGGTGGGATTTCCATTCCACCATCCCATCATCCCATCATCCCACCATCACCTGTAGATACCATCACCTGCCCAGTGTTACCCCACGGGCCCTTTCTCACCTCCACAGCGAGGCCATCCACGTGCACTCCACTGCTGCACGCTGCCAGCTCCTGGAAAACACAGCTGGTGAGGGGCAGCACCGAGTATCCCACAGGAATGAGGGTGCCCGGAGCATCCCACACTGGAAGGGATGAGAACAGCTGGATGAGGGCACAGCAGCCAAAGCTGGGACGACAGAGAGCATCCCTGGTGGGGTCTGAGACTCACCGTCTTTGTATGGATAAAACTCAATTGTCAGAGCCGTGTCTTCGGAGAAGATGGTGGCAGCGTCTTGGCCTTGGAAGAGGAAGGAGGCATTCCAGGATGGCTGCTCCCGGGGACCGGCTGGTCGGGATATCTTAAGAGACAACAGGAAATTCCGTATTTGTGGGGGAACACAGCACTAATGTGTGGGAAGGGGTTGCTTTGCAGGTGTTCAGGGTCTGCCTATCACCTCAAAAGCCCTTCCCAAACATGAATTCCAGGTCACCCAACAGATATATAGAATAGTGGGAAGCATGTTTATCCCCAGAGCTGCCATCCGTCGTTGGAAATGGCATCATTCTGTCCCCACTGGCGGCTACTCCGCTTCGCCTCCGGAGAGCCCCGCCAGCTTTTCAAAGGTCAACCTTAACACTGACTTCCCAACGCCAAGAATTTATTGACAGCAGCTCCTTTTTAATGCTGTTACTCCATCCCTTCAGCCAGCATCGCCCAGCGGGAATGAGATGCCGATCGGCTTTTCTGCATCAGCACATTTCTGCTTTGATAGGGAGGGTGGAAGAGTGGGGCATCTCCCTCTGCTCCTGTTTTGGGATGCTAATGGGCATTATGCACCTCGGAGAGCCTCAGAGGTGCATTATCCAGCCTTGGGAGGTGTTAGCATGGGGAATGTGGGGTTGGGATGCTTCAGAGCCTGAAAAAATCCTCCATGACGGGCTGCATCAGGCAGTGCTGTTAGTGCTGGCTCAGCACCAGGCTGGCTCTCTCATTCAGGAATTTGTCAGGGAATCCTTAGGGATTTTTAGCTGGGATATAGCTTAGTTTGGCTGCTGGGAGCCCGGGCTGTGCCTGAAAGTCCTTAGGAAAATGCACACGGATTGGAGGAGCTCACAGCAGTCAGATCCAGCTCAGCACCCTCCAGCTGCTCCTCTCCTTTCCCAGCCCATAGGGCTGTTTCATCAGCCTCAGAAAGCCCAATTTTTGGGGGAAAATCTCAAAACCACAAAATGCCACCTCCAGTTACTTTTCCTGGCATCGACCTGTACGAGGCGCTGGAGGTGGTGCCGTTTCAGCCTCAGCAGGGAAGGGAAAAGTCAAACGTGGGAGCATATTGCTGATTTGACCCCAATTGTTGGAGGTCCTGAGCCCACATGGCTCCTCTCACCAGCAGAGGGATGGGAGATGACGTTCCTGATTTCCCCCCCTGATTTTAGAGGCGGGGGCAGGGGGCAGGATGCTTGCTGGGGACGGGCTGTCTCCCACTGGCTCGGTGGGACAGATGGATGCTCTGTGCCGGGGCGTCAGAGCCAATGCGCTGATTTGGGCAGACATCCTGGCACAACAGCCCCCCCTGCCAAGGGCCACCTGCAGAAACACAACAAAGGGGATGGGGAGGAGGAGGAGGATGAAGGAGACACCTTCATCCTTTTTGGCTGTCCCAGCTCATCTCCCAACGGCTGGTTCAAAGGCAGCATCGTTGGCACGAGCAGAGGTAGAGGTGGCCAAGCCTACAGCCCCTCTCCTGCCTTCCCAAGGGATGAGGCCATCCCTTCTCCTCACAGATGCCTGTCTGGATGCTGCAGACTGCAGACAAGAGTGAGAAGCTCCAGATAAGTAGGTTAAGCTGGAGAATTCCCAAGGAAAATAGCCCTGAAGGAGGTTTATCTTAGAGGGGGCCAACATCACAAAGGCTTGAGCTTGGTCCTGGGAGGACAGACACACCATGGCTTTCTGTAGTAGGCCCCATGGATTTGCCATTGCCACCAGTGTGGCAATCCCTTTGGTGACAAAGAGGATGCTGGCCCAATGGGAGCACCCAGCACTCTTGCAGGCAGCTCTGTGCAGGTCTCAGCTTACTCCTGGCCAGGAAGACCAGGTCTCCAGGAGCCCCGGCCAGGCAGACAAGGGCTAATGACCTGGGAACCTAAAAGGAGTGAGAGGGGTGCCCTGCTGAAGGTGAACCCAAGTGCTGTTGGCTGCAGACGCTGATGGGAACCGACAGGCGAGAGGACACACAGGGCTGGCAGAATTATCGAATCCGATTAGCCCGCCCAGGAGTTCACTCAGGGAAAGCCATTAACCTCTGGAACTGGAGCAACAATGCTCCCTCCTCCTCCTCCTCCCCCCAGCCTTCCCCTAACATTTCCTCCCAGGCATTAAGAGTTCATCCTCCCGTGAGGGAAGCACATCCTACAGGTGGGGAAACTGAGGCAGGAGACGGGGGTCACGCAGCTCCCCAGGAAGAGCATCCTTGGGGATGTGCCAAGACAGACTGAGCCCTGTGGGTGTGGAGGGAAGGAGGAGCAGGAGGAGGACAAGAAGGAGGAGGAGGAGGAGGCAGCACACAGGCCAGATGGCCGGGTTTAATCACTCGTCCTCCCGTGTTGGGCTCCCACCGCTTGGTGCTGGCAGCAGTGCCAGGGATGTGGGGCTGGGACCCAGAGCATGGATCCCACAACTTTGTGGGGGTCTGTGTTTGTAATTATGCCTGTAAATCCAAAATAAATGCATTTTGGCTGCCTTTACAAAAGAGAAATATCCCTGGGAAATAGCAGCCTCAGGGTTGCAAAGATTGGAGAGGGAAGATATCCAGTGTCTTGGGTAGTAGACAGGGATTTCATTCCTATATCTGGTCTGGAGTTGATGGGGTAACTTGTACCCTGAATCCATTGCCATGGTGGGACTGGGGGTGCAGACCCAAAGTGGAGGGTCTCAGTGCTCCCTCCGTCTCTTACCTGCAAGAAGAACCCAGGGAGGCAGAGCGGGGGGAGTGGAGGGATAAACCAATAATTATTGTACTGAATGAAACACACTAGTGATTTTTATGATAATTCAGCGCCTCACGGGCGACTTGGCATTTGGCCGGCTGCCTCTCCGTGATATTTTATTTATGGGCTCCCCGAATGTGTTGATCCAGGGCCTTTCGCTCCGAGCCGATCAAAATTCCATGCACGGGGGAGGAGGATCGAGCCAGAGAAACGCGTGCGCTCCGCTGGCACTGGGGGCCAGCTGGATCCGTCCTCTGGGTGCAGCCGGACATCTGCCCTCGGCTGGCACTTTGCGGAGGTGAAAGGATGGAGCAGCTCTGCTTTTGAGGAGTGGCAGCTACATGCAGTGGCTCCTGGCTCTGCTGCTCCATCCCGCCTCCTCCCTGCCCCACCAGCCCTCCAGTCCCCTCCCTCCCTCCTCGCCAATTTTTTGGCAGGGCTCAGGAACAAAAGCGGGGCCCTCCTCTCGCTTGCCAATGACGATGCTCTGTGTGGAAAGGGGATGTTTCCCTGGCAACAGCTATTTTGAAGATGTGCGTCGCGGTACTTGAGGCCCGGGGAGGAGAAGGTCGCTGCCTTCGAGAGGAGGCACTCGAGCTGGAGGCGTGAGCAGAGCAGAGGGAAAAATGAAGGACAAAGGCACAAACGAGGAGCTGCCTGCGGGTTTCTGCGTGTGAGGACCATGTCTGACGCTCAAAGCATCGTTTTGCCCCTGAAGCTTTTCCTGCGTGGGGTGCTCAGCTCCCCTGCTGAAGGAGGGATGCTCTTTGGTACCCAAGCGGGAAGGATGCTGCTGGATCCCTGCATCCCTGTGGATATGCTCGGCCCCGTACCTGAGGGCAGCCGTGGTTGGCAGCTCGGGCGATGCTAAAGGCGGCTGCTGGAGGGTCTGGGAACAGGATGGTGGTGGGGCTGATGCTGGGATGAGAGATGGGATTCTTCTCCATGCGGTGCCTGAGGAGTGATGGAAAGGTTTGGGTCAGTGTGTGTGGGGCCACATCCACCCCAGCGAGCCGAGCGCCGTGGGAGGGCACGATGGCACCAGGGATACTCAAGTTGTCCCCCTGTGTCACCAGCAGACCCCTGGCCATCACTCACTTGTACTCCTGGACATTGCTCACAACTCTGGCCACGGCGACGAGGGTCCTGGGGAGGGTGGTGAGGGGGACAGACAGCCCCCGCAGCAGCACCTGGGAGGTGGAGGGTCCATGGTGAGGGGACAGAGATTGTGGGGAGGGGAAAAAGCTGCCAGAGCAGGAGACGACGTGCAGACCCTGCACACCTCCCTGCCACCCCTGACCCCAAGGCCACCTCTCACCTCCAAGGCCACGTAGCTCAGTCCATCACAGCGAGGGATGAAGCTCTTTTTGCGGGTGATGGTGACACGCAGGACCATTCCCACAGAGTCCTGCCTCCTTGGCTGTGTGTGGAGGAGAGCAAAGCGTGGGGGGAAAAAGGTCAAGGCCACAAAACATGGACACTGGGCATGGACAGCCCATCACTGGCAACAAAGCACCAACTGGTAATTAAAGCTCAGTGGCCCCCTGAGCCTTCTCGGAAAAGATCAATATAATAAATCCTTCTGTGTTTAAATATTTCATCGTTCCCAATCTATGTAGGGAAGGGTAAGCTCATTTCTGCCAGCCTGAGCATAGGAGAGTTTGATTTTGGGGGAGTAATGGAGTGAGTTTGTCAGGCCTCAGCTGTACAGGGCGCTACTGGCCAAGTCCCTGGGTTGGAGAAATGCCCATGGAAGGGTTCAGGAAGCTGCTTCTCTGGGGCTGGGTACCTGCCTGCATTAATTAATGCACAGCAACCTGTGTTTAATGAATGTCCTGCCCTGCTTCTCCTTCCCAGGATCCTGAGGGTGAAAGCACTTCCCAGCTTGCAATCCCGTCACTTTTCTACCACATTTGAGCCCAGCACAACGCTTGCCTTGTTCCTCCCTCTCAGGAAGCTCACAAGCCTCTTTGAGCACCTTCCCCAACTTGCCAAATGTGGTTTTCCCACCGGTATTATGGCATTACACAAGGCTCCCTTTGCCCACAGCCCCCAGCTACAAGTGGTGAAAATCAAACTATGAGCAGGAATAAGGAGCAGGATGGAGGGGTTTGTGCCATACCTACCAGCACCAGCCTGCAGTGGTGGGGTTGGAAGGGCTGGAGATGCCGGGCTGGCAGCTGGAATGTCCCCAGTGCCTCCTTGGTAGCTTTGTCTGCCACAGTGAGGGTCAGCACTGGAAGGGAGAGGGTCAGCTGTCAGGATGAGCAGGGTTTGGGAAAGAGGAGGGTTTTAGGGAAAAGGAGAGGTTTGGGGGAAGGTCTGGGTGAGAAAGGGACAGAGACAATGGAGTGATTAATTTTCAGCAGGCCCTTCCCCTCACAAGGCCAGGGTGGAGTGGACAGGAGCAGGCTTGACACCCAGACCAGGATAATACACACACACATGTGCATCCCAGGGAGCCATGAAGAACAGGTCCCAGGCAATTCCAGGAGAGCGAAGCTGGCACCAACACAGCTCAGATTCCCATCTAAGAAGCCAGGATTTCCTACTGATCCATCTAATCCACCTCCCTGCCTCCAGCCCACCCTGCTCAGCTTGCAGGGTTCCATCCTGCCCTGAGCCCTCCCTGCCTCAGGGTCCACCATGAAATCAGTCCTCTTAGAGGTGCCTGGTCCCCATCTGTCCCCTGGCATGGCAGCATCACCCCACAGATTCTGGCACCCCCAGTTCTTCCCTTAAATTAGAGCAAAGCTGCAATTTATTTGACAAGCAGGAACAGGAGCCTTTTATGGGAAAAAAAAAAAAAAAAAGAAGAAGAAAAAAAAGGAGCTGATGGAAGGGAAAACCGCCCTCTCCTTATGCTGCCATCAAGAGTTGGGCCTCCCTTCCCCCAGCTTAATGACTGCGCCGAGGCACCCGCCTTAACTCCTGCTTGGCCAGCCTGGGAATGCCACAGGTTGTGCACGTCCCCAAAGTGAAGATGAAGAAGGCAAGCGCCTGGTCCACGCTTCCCTGAGCTTGTGCTTTACAGCAAGTGCTCCATTTAAATGGAAATTTTCCTTTTCTCCCAGCTCCTCGTGGAAGAAGCACCAGAGAAAACGTTCTGGGGTTGAGCGAGACACAAGTGGCTTTTCTGCCTGTCATCACCAATGATGGATCACACTCGGATTTCTGGGAGATAAAAGGATGGAAACTGTATTGCCGGGGAAGAAAAGCTGTGAGCTGCACCTGGGGATGACAGCTTCAGGATGAACATCTGGGGGATGAACATGGCCAAACATCTGGGAGATGCTGGGAGGTGGAGGAGCAGACCTGGAAGCTCCATCAAGTCTCCCTGAATTTCTCATGATCCCGCACGG
Organism: Pipra filicauda; assembly: GCF_003945595.2. Classification (NCBI taxonomy): domain Eukaryota; kingdom Metazoa; phylum Chordata; class Aves; order Passeriformes; family Pipridae; genus Pipra; species Pipra filicauda. The sequence continues at coordinate 167,623 of NW_024104118.1, read as the reverse complement.
GGCAAAAAGTACATCAAAATCTCCTCAATTTCACCGGGATCAGGGCCTAATGGGATTAGGCACGATGTGAAGATTGGTTCCTAACGTTTGTTTTGTAAGGAGCTGATTTTATAATCAAATCCTGGCCCCTAATTCCACGAGTTTTATCACAATTACAGATTTAGCAGCCCCGCGTGGGGAGTAACAGCATCAGGATGTGGTTCCAAATGATACAAGGTGAGGGATGGCAGTAGGGAAAGATTTGGGGGTGTTTCCCCTCTGATGCTGATTCCCATTGGAGGATGCCTAGCATCACTGCCTGTTCCACCCTGGGCACGTCCCTCCTGGTCCTGCCCTGCAGACACCACAGCCATGAGCTCAGGACATGGCTCGTTCCCTCTGCCTGGGGTCCTGAGGAGCAGGGACTCCCTAATATCCCCAAATTAGCCCTTTGAGGAATGATTCCCATGTCCTGGTCCCCAGGCTCTCACCTGCCCAGCCTGCATCCTCGGCATCCATTTCCAGCACCACCTCCTCCTCCCAGGTGGGTGTGTGGGTGGGCTCTGAGGATGCACGAGAGGCCTCCCGCTTCTGCTCAGCCCCTCCACTGGTCTTACTGTGAGGAAAAGGGAGGAAAACAGGTGAGGAATATGGCAGCAGGGAGCTGGGAGAGGGACGAGCATCCAGCCCTCAGCAAAGCTCTGCCCCTGCTCTGGGGGGGCTTTGCTGGGGATTCAGTGCTGCTTTTACTCCTGGATCCTGCCCAACCCCCAGTGATAAAAGGGGTTTGCAGCCCCTTTTATCCTAAAGGCTATTTCAGGCCCCGGAGGCTAATTATCCACAGTATTGATGAAGGGACAGGGAAGATGCTGCTGGGAAAAGAGAGAGAAGATTGAATGTTAACGACTGTCATCATTAGACTCGGCACATAACAATGCTGAGCAATAATTATGGTTGTGTTCACTGCTACAGACCTGGGTAATTCTTCATCTGTGCTGGTGTCACCATCAGGCATGTTTTGGGGTTGTTCCTCCCACTTTTATCAATTAATCACCAATTACTCATTAGCTTGGCTAATAATAATAATCCCCCACACACTTTTAGTGGGGCTGGAAGATCTTTTAGGGCGTCTCCACTGCCCAGCGAGACACTTGGAGTCCCAAAACCACAGCAGAGTCCCACTGCCTGGTGACGTGGTGAGCTCAAGTCCCTGCACCCCCACTCATGGGGTGAAAGGGGATGGTGACATCCCACTGTGACACAGATATCCCAGCCCTGTGAACGGGTTGCTCTGGATATTAAGGTGATGAAGTGCCTGGTGCTGGCCCCTCCAAGAAAAGCTCCTCATGGGGCAGAGCCAACATGGCCCTTGGGGACAGTTTACCAGGGCACTGTTGTGACTGAGAAGAGATGGTGTCACTGGAGACTCCAACACTGGGGGAAAAGAGATTATAAGGCATAGAATTATTGAATGGTTTGGGATGGAAGGGCGCTTAAAGATCATTTCGTTCGCAAAGGTCCTTCCAGCTGTAGGGTGAGCTCCAGGTGGGACCGAGCAGGTTCATCCCAGATGGATGGGAGGATGGTTGCAAGATCTCCATTCCCTCTCCCTGCTGAAGAGATTGGTCTAGTGGGCCCTCAGCCATGCTGCATCCACATCCTGTGCTCCTTTTTCATCTCCCACGTGTCCCCTTCCCCACCGGCAAAGCCCATCTGCATCCCACAGGGATGGAGCTGGCCAGCGTTGGAAGGTGGGAATTGCCATCAGGCTGGCACTGTTTTGGAGGGGCTGGAAAAAAACTTGGCTCTCCAGTAATGAGCTCTGTGGGGGATTGCTCTCCCAGCAACGTGCTCAGAGTCCGAATGAAGCCAGACCTGGGCTGGGGGTGTGGGAGGAGGAGCAGGAGGGTGAGAACAGGCCCCCTTCATTACAGACTTGCCTAAGGACGGGAGAGCATTCAAAAAGAGCTGTGAAGTGGGGAGGGGGAGGAAAACAACCCACAACTGCACAAAGCACAGGGGTGTGCCTCAAAAACCAAATGAATAGGCCGGGGGCAGCTGGAACAGCGGAGAGCAGAGAGGGTTTCATGTTTTCTCCTCCCCCCAGCCAGCTCCAGACGCGCTGGAGGGGCAGGAGCGGGGTCTGCAGACATGAGATCGCACAGCTCAGGGCAGGACACGGCTGGGATGCACCAAGAGCTGCTCCTCCGATTCTCTGCATCCCTCCCTGCCGGCTCCGGGGCAGGCTCTTGGCTCTGCCGTGCGTGCGGGGATGCACCATCCGCCCACCGCTGCGATAAAAGATAAAGATAAAAGATAAAGACGGCTGCCTCCGGGGAGTTATTACCCATCAACGTCTCGGCTACGGTGCTCGGGGACGGCGGCACGCAGCCACCCCGCTGCTGTGACACCGGGGTGCCCAGCAAAGGGCTTGGCAGGGCTGTGCCCAGCCTTCAGAATGTTTATTTATCCGGTGTTATGAGTTATTATCTCTACAGGGTGAGTTATTTCTCGGGGCTGATATCCCAGTTGTTACATTGCTCCCGGTCTTCTAACCCTGGGATGTTCCATCTTCATCCCACCAGGATGCTGTGGCAAGGAGGGACCGCTTGATCTCACAGCCCCAGTGCTCTGGGTTTATCAGCTGAGTCCCTGGTTTAATTTTGGGCAGAGCCAAAAGGTTTTACTTGCAGGAACACCCTTTCTGAGAGCATCCCATGGCATCATGACCTGGACTGCTGCCTTCACAGGTCCCCCGTGGGCAGGGGGACAGGGACCCCCATCCCCCAGCCTGGGAGCAGCTGGTGCATTCAGCAGCGACCTTGAGTTGCTTCTCTGGGCACTGAAGAGCAGAAAGGAGGGAGCGAGGAAGTCCTTTCACCCGCCCGTGGTACTCAGCGGGGAGGAGAAGCCGGCCGGGGCCAGGCGCTTTGTGCCGTTAATTGCAAACACGCCCGGCTCCAGCACGCCAAGGTCATCCCTGCATCCTGCCGGTCCGGCAGCTATTTGTCTGTGAGCACGAGGGAGTGAAAGGAAGATGCGGAACAAACCCACCGATGCCCCTGGAAGCAGGGAGGGAGGATTTTCTGGGTGTTCAGAGGGTGAGGAGCAGAGCCAAGGTGATGCCAGATCCCCAGAGCATCCCCGGAGGAGGAGGCTTTCTCTGGGGCAGGGTGAGCCAAAGCCCCTGTGTGGGATCTTCTGCTCTTCAAGGTCTTTCAGGCTCGCTCTGCTAAACCTTTCCCTCCCCAGATCTCTGGTAGTGGTGCCCACAACTACGGAGCACTGTGGGATGCTGAGTCCAGGCACAAGTGACTGGGCACAGCCACAGAGGGCAGTGGTGCTGCTCCCTCCCTCCCATCCCACTTGGATCACATCCTTATGTGGGGTGATGCTCTGTGTGCTGGCACTTTGGGCTTGGGATGGCTCCACTGGTTATCACTTGGCTGTTTTGGGGGGGATTGGATGCCACCAGACTCCCCACCAGCACATCCCCCTCCAACTTCTCCCTCCCATCCATAAAATCCCACCTTTTAACTGCAACATGCTACTCTCCTTAAAGAGCAAGTGCCCTGAAAAACAATCAGTGATTCCCTTCTGCCTTGGCTCCCTCACTATGGTTACTAAAAGGCCCCTCATGTGTCCTGCATCCCTAATACCCCCCTCCCCTCCCTTCCATCACTCTCCCGTTACCATGGCAATGCGGTGATGGAGCAGCACCAGAATGTAAAGAGAGATGCAACAATCACACGCCACCCTCGTGCTATCATTTAGGATATTGATGTTTAAATCTCCGGAGATCATCTGGGTATAATTGGTTTATGGAAATAGAGACAAGTCCTGCCGTAGAGTTACTCAGGCTGTCGGGGCGGAGAGCGGGTCCTTGGCATGGGGGGGTTGGGAAAGAGAGGATGGGGTGATAGAGGGGTGGCAGTGGAGGCTCCCAGCTCACATGTCAGCCAGCCCCAGCTGCCAAAATCCTGATGATGGAGTCCCGCATCCCCCCTGCCCAGGGAGCCTCTGGGATGCCTGATGGGGCTGGCACCGGGCACTCTGTCACAATGACAGACCCTGGGACCCCCTTCACCACAGAGCTCAGAGTTTCTACTCTGGAAAACACCCAGCAAGCAACAGTTTGCTTTACACGAGATGTTTCCAGGCTTTCACAGTCCTGGCTGCTGATTGTTCCCAGTGGATGAACCCCAACCCTGCGGCCCTGTTCCCTTGGCACTGATGGATCCACTTGGGTACCAGCCTGCCCGGCACTGCCCTGGGGAGATGCCCTGCAAAAACCAAGCTCCGCAGCCAGGTGATGCTCTGAAGGCACTGATAGCTGCTTTCTCCCCTCTTTTCCAGGGAAGTGAAGCCCCTCTGCCTCTGGGATGGCAGTGCCGAGCAGGACGGCCTCCCTCCTACCACAGACCAAAGCTGATCGGCTAATTGAGTCCCCTGGCACATGCATAATGCACGAGGAGCCAAGTCCTCCTTACCCAACATCCTGTTTTATTTATTAAAACACTCTTTTATTTATTGTGATATCATCCCCAAACCCAGGCAGCATTACCCTGTGGATTCTTTGACATCATTTTATACTTTCAATATTAGGAACACTTTCTTCCTGACACCCCAGCAAGCCAGAGTGCCTCGTGTCTGCCTTCCCCCATCGCAGCGAGGAGTCCTGGTTCCTCTCCCTGCGTCTCACGGAGGCAATGCCAGAGAGGTTCCCCCCCTCCCTGGGGCTTATGAAGAGGGTGGCAGCTCCCAAACCCTTTCTCTGTGTCTCCACGATCCCTGCTGTCCCCCTTTGCAGATGCTGGATACTCACACAACAACGTACGGCCACGGCACCCGGCCCTCGCGTGTGGCTGGCAGGTTGCTGGCACCATGGAGGGTGACAGTGATGGTTTCCTTCCCCAGGGGGGCCACGTGTCCCCCACCAGCCATGGATGTGTGCCCGGGACCCTCTGTCACAGCGGGGGACTTGGATACCTGCCGGGAGCGAGTGAGGATACGTGAAGGTGGGAAGGGCTGCAGCCATGTGCCTGTCACCCCACCTCGTCCCCATGGCCCAGCTCAGTGCTGAGAGCCCAGATTTCATCCCAGCACATCCCCACATCCCAAACTGGTCCCAGATGAGGGAGAGCAAGCCAGGGAAGTAGTGTCTCCCCCACATTCCCATCACAGCTGCCTCTTCCCTGTCCCCGGTGTGTCCACACTCTGTCCCCTGTGGCTCCACACCACTGATGTCACCATGTCACAGCAGTGCCACAGTGGTGCCAGGCTCTCTGGGAGGACACCTAGCAGCACCAGAGGATCCTGCACAGGGTGAAATCATCCCAGGACCCCTGCCCAGCATGGTGCCATAGGGGGCAGCTACACTGGGGTCCACAAATCCCAGGCCAGGTCACCAAAACAGGGATTAACCATCTAAGACACCTCTATGCCCCCATGTCCCTCTGACCTCCCAACAACCACCCCCCTCTCCAGCTCCTGTTATCCCCCTGCTCCCCCTTGTCACCAGCCCAGACATCTCTGCAATTTATAGGGACTCTGCCGGGAATTGGGATCTCGGCCCAATCTGGGGGGAAGGGCAGGAGTGCAGGGGCTCCCCCCACCCCAGCTCATTAATTCCCACCAGCTGATGTGATAAGGAGCAGCAGAGCCACAAGCTGCTCCTCACGCATCCCATTCCTGCTCCCATCACACCCCGGCCAAGTGAGAGACGGTGCTGTCCCCCACCCCCTGCGTCCCGCAGTGCCGCCGTCTCAGGCAGCACACAGCGTTAATCCATCTAATATCTCACGTTTCTGGGGATGCAAGGAGTTAAAACCCACTCTGCCCCACTTCAGACCCTGAAATCCAAACCCTTCGTGCATCTTTGGACCTCCTGGGGTTGAAACAAAAGCTCCAGCCCGGCGAGCAGCCCGCGGGCTCCTCAAAGCCGCTGCCTGCAAATCCCCTCCGACACGTGGCTGTGCCTCCGAACTCAGTAATGAGGGATTGCTTTGTCCTAAAACCACTCCCTTGTCTCTCCCTCGTCTCTCCCGAGGCTGCCCCGTTGCAGCAGTGGTGTGCTTGGTGACCCACCGCCATGAGGGATAACACGCCCAAAGCTGAGGATCACTTGTGGCATGGAAATCTGGGTGGGTGCTCTGATCACCAGCAGTCTGGAAAAACATGTAAATCAGCTTTTCTTCCCCCCGCCTTTTTTTTTCCTGTCAGCTCACAAACCAGTTGGAGCTTGGGGCTGGGACAGCCTTGGTGTCTCTGACAGCCAGGAAGTGGCACTGAAGGAGCAGAAACACAAAGTGGGGGAGGATCCCCTGACCTGCAGAGCAGAGTAGGGAATGGATCCCAATCCATCACTGAGAGAGGGCAAGGATGGTTGGGGGTTTTGCAGGGGCATGGTGCCAGATTTGCAGGCAGGAAGCAGGCACAGGCACGCAGGCAGGGATGCTCTCCCTGGAGACCCCTCTATCCTGTCAAGAGAGCATCTGTTCAGGCTCCAGTTCTGGAATTTCAGTGAACATTTTCATCCCAAGTATCGCAGAATCCCAGTATGGTTTGGGTTGGAAAGGGTGTTAAATCTCATCTCATTCTAACCCCCTGCCATGGGCAGGGACACCTTGCACTAGACCAGCTTGCTTCAAGCCTCATCCAGCCTTGCCAAATATTCACTAAAATCCCCATCTGGAGGAATTCCAGCTGGCAGAACCCAGAAACAACCTTGCTTTAATTGCACAGACACCTTGGAGCTCTCTGATGGAGCCCTGCTCTGGGGGGGGAGCCCTGGACATAAGCTGTGATGCTGGGCCAGTGTCCCACTCCCCCATCCTTATTTACTGCTCCAGATCACTGTTTTGGGACATTTTCTTATATTCTCCCTATTTTCTTTCACATTCCAGGTAACAGAAGCAGGTTTCTTAGTGCACATCTTCATTCCCACCACTGTATTTACATCTCCCTTGGTTTTACCATCAGCAACAGTGACAGCAGGATAATTAGTGAGGGTTTTACCAGAAAATTCACAAGTGGTTAAGCAAAATAAAGCTCAGCAGGAGAACAAACCATTTTAAAAATAGCAGGTGTGAACAATGCCAGGCTTCTCAGGCAAACAGTACCTCAAACCTCCAACAAGCCTGTGATTAACTACCCAAAAAAAAAAAACCCAGTCACTATTCAAAGCCAGGAGGAGATTCAGTGTTTCTTCCCAAAGGGAAGAAGTATCTCTACCCTACAGTTCCAGGTGAAGCCCACGCTTGTTTGCAGCTCCCTCTTAGTGGGAGAAAAGCTTCTCCATCCTTCCAAGCCACGTGCTCTCCCCCAGGAGTTTGCAACCTGTAGCTTGCGGAGGTGGAGATAAAATGTATTTCAAGTGTGCCCAAGCTGGTGACACCACGTTTGGAACATTTTGAGGAGCTCTGGAGAATCGACCGACTTCTGCAGAGCATCGTGAGCATCTCCTGCAACCCTCTGCCCTGATCCCACGCAGCACCTTAACCCCGAGCCGCCCTTAAATCCTCCTTAACGACGATTATTAATTATTCACACCGCGCTGTTGCGGGGAGGTTGATTAACGGCGTCTGAGCCGCCATCGTCGTAATTTGTTTTTCTATCAACTCTTTATCATCTCCAACGAAGCACCGGGGCCCAGCAGCTCCTTTTCAGCAGCGCTCAGCCAAGATTAAATTGCTTCTGGCTGCGAGCTGACAAGACATAAATAGCCTCAAGAGCCCGGCGTTTAGTTCAGGGCAGCCCGGGCTGGGAGCCAGCAGGGACCTCCAGGCACGGCACTGCAGGGGCTCCTCCAGCCCCTGCCCACACCTGGAGACCACTGGTTGTGTTTTCCCCTCTGGAAGAAGGTCGGTGATTTCAGAATTCTCCTTGAATTTTGATTTCATGGAGCAACATAAGCTCAGAGGGAGAGCCTGGGGCTGTAGGCCTGCAGCATTCACCTCCTCAACTCCAATCCCAGCCCTCCCAGAGCTCCTTGGGGTGCTGCAGGAGAAGAAACCAGTCCCTGTCCTACCATACAAGGAACAGTACCCTTGTGGTCCTTTATAGTGAGCCCCCCAGTGCCAGCTAAAGCCGTGAGCGATGCTGTCACAGAATCATCAACAGCCCCAAGCTCCTCCCTGCTCCTGGCAATTTATGAGTAGCTGTTGGGAATGTGTCAGCTTTATCCTCCTCCAGAGACTCCATAAAATAATAGTAGGCTCCATAAGTGAAGATGGACTGGGGCTGGTGTGAGTTTTCCTACATGATGTCTCCCCAGGCTCCATTCAAGCCTCCTTACGGCAGCTAAACACCAACAAGCTGCTTCCCTTCCCGGACGGAAAATAAAGAGCCACTTGGCTTTAAACAAGCAGCAGGATCAGGTCACAGGTTCCACCTCCAGCACTGTGCCGCTGTGAAGATGAAGAAGGGCTGGAGCATGGCCAAGACACCCCAGGCTTGGGCCAGGACATCCTGGAGTATGGCTGAGGCAACCCAGAGCACGGTCCAGGACGTCCCAACGATGGGCCAGGACATCCCAGAGCACGGACAGCTTGAAGATGCTGGATTCCCAGGTGTCCCTGGGGAAATCCCAGCAGATCTAGCTACCTCTCAGCTGGAGCTCAGGGCTCTGGGATGTCAGAGCACACCAAAAGCCCATGGGACACCACAGAGAATCTCTCAATAATGGGGCAAGCAGCCAAACTAACAGCCGGTCAGCTCCATCATGGCACGCACCTCCAGGCACAGGGAAGCCAGGATGGGGAGAGGGATGTTAGACTTCATCAGGCACCAAAATGGGGGTGAAGTATGGGTTTACAGCAGGGCCTTGGTGGCTGATGGGTGAGTGGATGCTTCACCTAGACCAGCCTTCTCCCAGCATCCTGAATTCACAGATTTCTGAGGGTGGGAGATGCGTTGCATCTCAGCTGCCCCATGCCCTCAGGCTCCATGTCAGTCCCTAGGGTGTTAGAGTAGAGCGTGGCACCCCGTATCTGTATGGATTTGCACCCCCTCCCAAGCATCATGGCTCCTCATCTGTCTACCTCACTCTTGGAAGCAACCGGAGCCTCGGCGCTAATCAGATTTGAGGCTGTGAAATCTCATTTGAGGCTCTATTAATGCAGAGCTGGCACGACACAGGCCCCGGCCTGTCTCCAATGAGCAAAACAAGGAAAGCAATCTAGCTGGGAAAAATGCATCTCCTGGAACGAGCTCGGGGGAGCCAGGCAAACACAATTACAGTTAAAAGGAAGATTAAAACAGTATCAGCACTCCTCTTCCTCCGACCCCTGCTCCCGCCCCTGGGAGGGGAGCATGGAGCTGCACCCACAGGCATCCCCAGCACCGTGGTCCTTCCAGCACGGATGTGACTGAAGCAGGATGCTGCCCCTTCAAAGCAAAGGACTTTTGCAGGATGAATGCCATGGTCTCCCTGTGTCAGTGGAAGGCCTGTGGGATCATCATCATGGAATGGTGACTTGGAAGGGACCTTAAAGCCTATCTTGTTCCACCTCCCCTGCCATGGGCAGGGACACCTTCCACCAGACCAGGTTGCTCCAAGCCCCATCCAACCTGGCCTTGGACAACCTGGCCTTGGATGGGGCAACCACAGCTTCTCTGGGCAACCTGTGCCAGGGCCTGCCTCTTCCTCAGGGAAGAATTTCTGTGGTTTGCTGACACAGCATAGGAAGGGGGTATCCCTCTGGGCCCAGGCATGGATGCTTTCTCCCTGTTTGCTCAGCCATTGCTGAGGTTTTGCTCCTGGGTGCCTTAGAGCTGCTTGGCATGGGATGGGAGGAGAACATGGCCCCCTGTAATGACACCTATAATTAGCACCTGCCAGAGGAGCCCTTATCCTTGAAAAATAACCTCTAGAATGCCACGGACGTGGATGTGCAAGGCAAGGGACAGCCATCAGCTTCCCAAATAAAGGAGTCAGTGCACACATGGTTTCCATTTCTGGGAGCCCACAAGCAGATCCTCCCCCCTGCAAAGGCTCCAGACTGACAAGCACAGCTCCAAACAAGACAAATATCCATATGGCTGGAAAACTCCATCTCCTCTGGCAGCGCCAGCTCGGGTTTGAAACAAACCCAATTGTATTCCAAAGGGGTATTTCCCAACACCTTCGCAGCAGGTTCAAATCACCTTCCAAGGAAAACCACACTTTAAAGCTCCCTAGTAGATCCCCAGCAAAACAAAAGTGAGAGGAAGACAAGCAAATGCTGTTTTATTCATCATTTCGTCCTGGCAGCCTCCTCCTTTCCCGCTGCTCCAGTAACCCCCATTCCTGCTCTGCTCCCATTTCCCAGTCAGCCACAGGGAGATTTTTTTCCCTCGGATTCAGGCTGAGCTTGATATATTCTGCTTATTATTATAATTTTTAAGCAACTTGTTTCCTTGAGGGGACCCTGCGGGAGCTCGTTAGAGATCACAGGGCTGTTTCGGGGCGCCAGGAGGAAGGATGCTCTTCCCCCTCGGATGTCAGCTCCAAGACAATTTCCCTGGGGAGCTCCATAGCTGCTGGCTGGGAATCCCTTTGGGCTAAAAATTGCCAAATTCATTTTCCTTCCATTTACGTGGAAAACTCCCAATTCACCTGTCAAATAATGAAATGGGCCGGCAGCCCAGCACCGCCTCGGCTGCTCCATTAGGACAGTTTTACACTTTCTATATTTATTGGTGGCACCAGCGCAATTCCCTCCCCCCACACCTTTTAAAAAGGAGTAATTTTCTCTTTTTAACCCCATTTGCTTTCCTCATCAAGGCAGTTATCTGACACTTAAAGGGACATGATGACTGAAATTGCAGGAATTAGAGCCAACAGCTTTCGTCTCCTCGGAGCAGCCAGAGTTTGTGTTTTGCAGAGGAGCAAATCACAAAGCAGCTTGGAAAACCTCCTGAGGATCCATCTTCACCAACTGAGAAGATTTTTCTTTTCTCCATTTTAGCTAAGAAAAGGTGAATTGCCACTCATTGCTGGCCCATTTCCACAGCAGATCTCCACCTGGGCAGGGAGAAGCGTGCAGGGAATTTTGGATCAAGCTGGGCAGCTGCAGGTCCCCCACGTAGCGATCAGGAATATAATTTCCTTGCAATACATCACCAGCAACACGTGTTTTCACTCTAAATCATCATCTTTAAATCAGAGCCATGGAAGCAGTCCCCCAAAGCCGTTTGCCTCAGGTCCCCTTTGGCTCCTGGCTCCCTCCAGCACGGAGCTAGATGATCAAGGAATGCTGAGAGGCGAAGCCCCCAATGAACCCATCAAGGCACACTCCTCCCTGGGCTGACAGCTCTTCAAAGCCCTACAAATTGCTCGCCGGAGCGGCATTATTCATCTCAGCCGCGTCCCGGGGTGAGCCCTGTCAGCAAAGTTTGTTTTTCAGCCTCATTGGGCTTTTAGTGAGTGGAGGCAGCTCCGGCCCCTCACCCTGTCGTCAGGGCAGCAGGCGGGGGAGAAGGGCTAGAGCTGTTCCCCCCTCCCTGTCACTGTCGGTGGGGTGAGGGGTGGATCAGCCGAGCCATCCATCACCCGGGAACAGCGACCTCTGCCCCAACCCCACTGCTCTGCTGACGGGAGACAGAAGCTTTTACCCACCGCCACCGCTCGGAAAGACGGGGCACGTTGCAAGGGCATCATCATTCCACAGCGAGATCCTCATCCTGCATCCCCTACCACTGCAGATGGACAGAAATGCAAGATCTCAGCCCAAACCCAACCCCTTGGCACAGCTACAAAGGAAGCCCCATCCTGAATCCCACACAAAAGAGGCTGAAATTATTCCAGCTGTGGCTCAGAACCCCTCAGGACCCTGTGCCTCAAATTCCTTCGGTGTTTGAGGAGCCCCTTCTTTACTTTCTATATCCTGCTTAAAAAGTAAAGGTGATTTTTACTCCTGAGGAGCCTTTTTTCCTCCTCCCTATGACTTGCATGAAGTCACTTTACAGCCACACAGGCTTTGCCAGGGAAGCTGCTTAGCTCCATGGGGAATCCAAAAGGATAAAGCACAGGCTGAGCAGAACCAGGAGCAGGCTTGGCCCCATTTTTCAGACCCATTGAAGCTTCAAATGTCAGAGTAGCTCCATGGAGGATAAAACACAACATTAGTGGAGCCAGGAGCTGGTTTGGTCCCATTTTTCAGACCTGTTGAAACTGTCCAAGTAGTTTCATGGAGAATCCAAAGGGATAAAACACAGTGTCCACAGAGTCAGGAGCAGGTTTGGTCCCATTCTTCAGACCTGTTGAAGCTTCCCAAGTTTGAGCGGACTTTGCATGGCATGGATGGGCTGTGCTCCCCACGGGGAGCCCCAGCTGGGTCTCATCCCACTCCTTGATCCCTCTGCACCCTGGTAAGCCAGGATCCAGAGGAGGAGTACAAGCTGCGTGCAAACCCATGTGTTTGTTGCGGGGAGGCTGCGATTCCTTGTTCCCTGACAGCACCAGACTGTGGGTCTGGGCTGGGTGCTCGCTGCCAGCTGACACTGGAGACTGGAAACAAACCACTCTGTGGGCTTGCAACCAAGTTCAACTGCCAAGGAGATCTCCAAAAGCTGGCTCCTTCCTCCCAGCACCACTGGGGAAGTGAAATGGGAATGGTTCCTGGAGGGAGGGACTGACTTTTAAGGGTTTTAAAGACCTTTAAAAGACTAGGTGACCTTTAAAGGTCCCTTCCAACCCAAACTCTCCTATGACTTCTGCTGACTTGGGGGCTGATTCCCCTTAGCTGAGCCCTGCTGCGAGATCCACAAGGATCCTGGCGAGCCCATTTCCCTCTCCTCCTTCCCTGTGAGGAAGGCAACTGAGAGATGATCCATGGCACGTTATCGATCTGCTCGGTGCTGTGCCCAAGTCCTGACAAAATTAGGGAGCCGTCTGGCTCTGCAACACACACCAGTCATTTGAACAGCCAGCAGAGCCTCCCACTTCGTGCCTGGGAATACATTATCCACAGGTTGCAGGGAGATGAGGAAAATATCATTATCCCCGTGCCTTGGCCTTTTGCGGGGAGCTCAGCACACATCCATCAGCCCCAGCATCCTGCAGAGGAGATGCTCGGCACAGAGGCAGTGTGTCAAGGAGCTGGTCCCCCTCCTTAGGAAAACAAAACAGATGGATGTGGTAGCCAGCATCCTGATTTCTCAGGACACTAGTCCGAGCTGCAGCCCTGAGATGAAACCCCTCACCCCTATGACGTTACCCCTCTCCAGCCCCAGCATCACTGACTCCCCAAAGTCAGTAATCAATCAGATCACTCAAATCCTGCCTGAATTTAGGCAGATACTTGGTCTCTCAAACCTCAGTTTAGGGTTCGCTTTCACTGTGCACTGCAGGGTCAACATATGGTGCCTTGAGACACTCAGGATTGGACCACCAAGAGCCAAAACAGCTCCAGACCCACAAGTACCTCCCAGCTTGCTCTGGGCTACAGCGTCCCAGGAGCATTTTTAGAGGTTTAAAACCAGCTCTACCTGTTTCTTCCCCATAACCCAGGACAGCTCAGCCACCCTTCAACACATTGTCCATCACTCCAGGCCTCCCAGGAGGGCAGGAGCCAGCATTCCCCCCACCTCTCAGCTTTTACTTCTTAAATAAAATCCATCCTGGCAAATACTTGCTGGGTGACATCAGCAGCAGGTGATTTATTGCATTCCCTCCAGGGGCCCAGGAGCGAGATTGCATTTGCTAATGCCTCTCCTTACGCCCCTGGCCCAGCTCCGCATCCCGCTCCACATCCCAGCTGATTGCTATCGATTCCCGCAGCTCCAAAGAGTTTCCGTCTAGACCTTTGCTGAGCAAACTCAATCAGACCTCGCTAATAAGCATCTCTGGCCAGTAATTTTTTGGCGGATCAGGCCGGGAATAACAGATGCGCTGGGAGATGAAGTGCCGCGAAGGGCCCGGAGTCGCTCTGGGGTGCCACGGGTTTGTGGTGCTCAGCATCCTGCCCGCAGCACGTGGAGCAAGGAGAGCAGCTCAGCTCCAGTACCCTGTAACTCACTTGAAATACACATTCCAAGTCTCCCAGAGCCACTAGCTCCACGTTCCAGCACAAGAGAAAGAGCCATGGCATGCAGCAGGCAGCCTCTGTGCAGGGCACCCTGCAGGACAGAGGGATGACAACCCAAATTTGGCCCTACAACCTCACCAGTGGAGTCACCAGGACCAAAGAACGTGTCCAGCATTAAGAACATCCTCATGACTGCACCCTGGCCACGAGCCATCCTGTGCAGTATCCTCTGTCATCTCTTCAGCACCGCAGCCCAGAGCTGGGGGGCTGAGGGAGGGCTGCCGGCCCATCCCTGAACCAGCAGCTTTTGCCCACGGCCAGGAGGCTGCAGGCGGCCTTGCCACCCATCCTACCATCCCAAACTCTCCCACCAGGACTCCCTGGAGGGAGAAGAGAGCCCAGAGCATGCCTGGGGAAGGTCCATGAGATCAGTCCCCTCTCCAGCGCTGCAATCCAGCTTTGAACGCTGTTTTTGCAGGTGTGTGAGACACCTCCGAGAGCAGCACAGACAACACATCAACGGGTGTGTTATTCTTCCAGCGAGATGCAGGAAATGGAGCCCCTGGGGTAAGGGTTGTCTTTTTTTTTTTCCTTTATTTAGACAGCTTTTAACACAACTAAGGGAAGAAAAACACAGCCTCTTGGACTGTTGCAGCCCTGCCCAATGATTTCTGCTGCTTAAGTCTAGATTTGAGCTGCAGGGTGAAATATTTAAGACATGGCAGGCCAAGATGCCCACACTCAGCATTTTAAGGCCTTTCAGGTGATGCCATCCACTGCCTGGGCCCAGCCAGCATGCAGGGATGTGTTTTGGTAGTAAAAATGCATAGTTTGGTGTCTCATTCCCCCATTCGTGGAGTTGTGGGAGCAGCGCTGGTACCCAAGGACGGGATGGAGGTTCCAATGTTCCCTTCCACCCCTCCATCTCCTCCCCAGCACTGGAAGCCACGATAAATAATAGCATTTTATATTAATTTAGGGTGGTGTTTTCTCCATGGGCTGCACTCACCTGCGCTGGCGAGGAGGCTGGGTCTGGGCTGTGCCCTGGTGAGGAGAGGTGGAAGCTGCTGCAACTCAGCACAGCAGGCACTGAGGAGGAGGAGGAAGGATGCTCACCTGAGCCACCCAGGAGCTCCGGGGAGGAGCTGAGCTCAGGGTCAGCCTGCAGCCTCTAGGGGAAAGAAAAAGGTTTTGAAGACTCAGCTTTGAGATCCAAAACCCCTTTCCCATTCCTGTCAGTGTCCCAGGGCGACCCCTCTGTATCTCAGCTCCTTCCTCTAACAGTCAAGCTCAGAACCTCATCCTTCAGGGGCAGAACCTTTGATAGAAATCAAAAAAAAAAAAAACCAAAGAAGCAAAGAAAAAAACACCCAACTAAAACAGCCACAACCACCCCAACAACACTTATTTTAGACTTAGAGACACCCCCTAAGTACCCCTAGGGATTGCTCCTCCACAGCCCCAGTTGCCTCAGGAAAATAAAGAAAAGAACACACCTATACGTAATTAATTAATTAAATTATTAATGAATTTTGTAACAGCCCAGCCCTCTCTCCATCCTTTATAGGGAGCACTGCCCAGCTCCCCACTGCCTCTGAAGGGGGCTGGCTGCTCCCAGTGCTTAGAAGAGTGAGGTAGAGGAGGGCAGGGAGATGCTGAGGTGCTTCATCCTTCCTGGGGGTCTTCCTGGACCACCCAGAAGGTAAGGGGGATGCAGGTGGGCTGGAAATTCTGGTCTTACAAGTGCTGTAGGGGCAAGATGTAGGTCTTGTAGATGGTAGGGCACGGTTGGACCATGCTGTGGTGGAAAGAACCAGGTGAATACCCCATAAGGGATCTCTTCCTACAGCTCTGAGCATGGTTTAGGCACAGAATCCTCTTTCCTGGCTTTGCTCAGGTGGCTGTGATCTCACCAAGACCCTGACAGCACTTTAAGCTTGTCCCAGCTTGCTCCTTTTCTGGACAAAGAGGATCATAGGGCCATTTAGGTTGGAGAAGACCCTTAAGGTGAAGTCCAACCAGAGAGTAACCCAGCTCTGTGGTGTTCACCACTAAACCATGTCCCTAAGTGCCACATCTACATGTTTTTTGAATGCTTCTGGGGATGGTGACTCCACCACTGCCCTGGGCAGCCTGTGCCAGTGGAGAAATTCAGGGGGAAACTGAGGCAGGTCTGTGCTGTGTCCCAAAGCCGCCCTTCAAAGCCATGGAAACCACTGCCTTTCTCCTTTTTCTCCAGCTGAAGCCAATGTGGGACCATCCAGCTACTCTAGGGCCACATCCTGTCCTAAACAGACCTGTTTGCTCTCTAGCCCCCAAATCTGGGCTCTCCTACCTCGGCGAAGTGGGCATGGCCCTCCGTGGGCAGCGAGTGATAAGCGGACTCCGGTGTGCTGAGTGAGCGGCAGGAAATTCCCAGATCTGGGGACGCTGGGGCTGCTCCTGCTGCCTGCTGGTCCTCCTGGGAGCTGGGGGAGCGCGGTGGGGGTGCAGCCGGCGTGGGGGGTGGCCGGTGCTCGTGCAGGGACGCGGTGAAGGCCAGGCGGCCGCAGTGCATCGCCGGCTGCTCGCTGCCCACCCGCAGCAAGGCCACCACGGCGCTGTAGCGGTACCAGTCCTCGTTCCTCCTGGCAGAGAGCTTCAGCCGGGGCTGGTCAGGGCGGGGGTAGATGGCAAAGAAGGCTTCCCCCACCCGCCTGCCCCTCCTCAGGCTCTCTGCCCGCCCGGGGTAGCGCAGGGCCTCGATGTGGAGCCGCACGTCATGGTTCTTGTCATTCTTGCAGAAACCTGCAGGGTGGGGGGTGAAGTCTTCCTTAGGAATGCTGGTGGTCCCAGGAGCATCTCCTGGGCTCATTCCTCAGCAGCCCTGCTTAGCTCTGCTCTGTGAGCACTAGAAAACGGGTTATCCAGCCTGCACATGTCTAGATCTTGGGCAGGGGTGTTGGCCCCAAGCTGGACCTGCCCCATCCATCCCATGAAACTCAGACAGCTTTGACCCCAGCTCACTGGTTTGGTGGAGGTGTGAGTGTGGTACGGGGCCTGCAAGCCTGAGACGAGCTGTGCTTGCTCCAGATCCGAGCTCCTGGGTCACCTCCCCTGTCAGACAATCCCCGTGGTGCCCAACCCCCTTACCTCTGGGCAGGGTGAATGTGAACTTCCTCCTCTGGAAGGAGTAGATCTGGTTGAGGTGTCTCTGCTCGACGGTGTCGGTGGTGCTGGTGCTGCTCCGGGCGGCGTTCCCGCTGTTGACACGGAGCCGGATGCCGGCGCCGGAGCCCTGCAGCAGCGGGTTCTCCACCGTGAGCCTCAGGGCGTAGCAGCCCCGACGGTTAAACTGGGCACTCACCACCTCGAACTCAAAATCCAGGGTTTTCTCCTCAGCCTTCAGCCGGGAGCGCTGCAGGGTCAGGGGGATGTGAGGCTCCCCTGCTTTGCCCGCCATGGGGACAGAGTAGGATTTGGGGATAAAGCCTCCTTGGAGCAGGGAGTCTGAAGGTCTCTTCCCTGGAGGAAGCCTTCCTGGCAGCCTGGGGCAGGTTTCTGGGCCAAGCCAGCTCTGATTCCGCTCTCCTCTCCGGCAGGGAAAATGCCTGGAGGTGCCCCTGGGTGTGTGTTGGCCTCACATCTCCGCAGGCAGCTTTCAAAGGCAGCAAACAAGGAAAATAAATCCCCGTCTCTGAAAAATCATCCTTCGGTGCCGTGGGGAGCTGCCGAGAGCTTTCCTGCCCCTGTGCAACGGCAAGACAGACACTTTGAACTCCAGTTTGTTTGCTGGGGAACCAGGTAACTAGATGCAAAGTGGTGGCTGCCTTCCAACAACAGCCCAGAATATCCAGGGTGACGCTGAACGCTGTGACACACACGTGTGCAGGCAGGGTGTGCATTGATGGCTCCTTGAACCCTTTTCCTTGGGACATCCACCTCAAAGGAGTGTGCTGGAGGCTCCAGGAGATGCGGGTGTTGAGGATGGTACAAGCTCTGACTGTTGCTCCCATGTTTTGCTGGCCCTAATTCTGCTCCTCCTGCACCCGTGGGTTGTTTTTGGATCTCTGCTGGGATCAGGCAGCCAAGTTGGGATCTCAGTGGTGCAGGGAGGGCTGGGCCTGTCCCAGGAGTCAGGGTTGGGCTGCAGAAGGGGAAGTGGGGCTGCTGGGGTGCCTGAAGGAGAGTCAGGAGCATTCTGGGGTGACCTGGGTCAGACCTGCCTACAAAGGGGTTTTGGTCCAAGGCTGCTTTTCCCAGAATCACACAGGCTGCTCTTTCCCACGCTGGAGTGTGTGTTTCTGGCTGGTGCAACTAGAGCTGAGCTCCCTTCCTAGTAAGCCTGCTGCTGAGCCAGCTGAGCATCCCAAGGTTGGTCCCACCATGGATATTTCAGGACTGACATCAAGGGGGTTGGTGGTCTGGGTCAGGCAGGAGCTGGAAGCTCAGTCTGATCCTCACCAGAGCACCCTGTCATATCTCCTTCCCCCATTACCACTGAGAATAGCACGTTCCCACAGTTTTCGGGATGTCTCCAGTGAAACGTGAGCCGGAGCTGGGCTAGCAGGTGGTCCTTCTCTAAGACAGCCCCATACTCCATATAAAAAACCACATTCCAAGCTTTTCACGCTGGTGCAGGCTTGAAACAACAAGATTATCCTTGAGGGGAACGGGCTGGGGGATAAAACACCATCTGGGACCCTGCGGCGTAAGATTTTGGTGGGTTTTCTTTTCCCCCCTAGTATGGGAGCAGCCCAGGCACCTGCAAGGCATCCAGCCAAAATCTGCTCCAAAATGCCTGCCTCCAAGAATCCCTTTGGCCATGTGCATGGGCCATGGATGGAGTTCAAAAATAAATCCTGTTCTCCCACACCTCCCTGGAAGCACCAGTTGTGTGTCCCGGACCTTCCTCAGTTTCTCTTTGGGGAACAAAGACGTGGGTTGATGTCCCACCTGGAGGAATTGTCCTGGACATGACCTTGGCTCATGGATTTAACCTCCCACTGTGGTGAGGATGTCAGGATGAGGATGCTGTGGAGATCAGGATGAAGACAGAAGGCAAATAGGTCATAATTCAGGGGTTTGGGGCACTGAGTTGGAGTAGAAGGAAAGGGTGCTCTGAGTGGTGCAAAGCCTGAGCTGGTGAAATGAGGAGGGGGAGTCATTCCACTGCCAGTCAAGCCAATGTCTCCAGGGAAATGCTGATGGGTGGATTGCTTCCTTGGGAGGGCTGAGTGCATAAATGCTTTCAGTGGTGCTGGAGGAATTGGTGGCTCTTTCCCCTCATGTGTGGAGACACAGTGCTCCCAAAGCAGAACTGTGCTGGAGAAGGTGGTTTTTCCCAGGATCCCAGAGATGGCTTGAATTGAGTGTGTGATGCTACTCTGAGCTGTTCCAGGTACAAATTCCTAGTAATTTGGTCTGCTGGTCTCATCTGGAGGTGTCACCATGTGCAGCTGGGACTTGCCTCAGCCCCCCTTGTACCCCATGCCACTGAGCTGGGCTCTGCTTCCCTGGGGCTCAGCAGCAGGAGGAATCCAGAGGATAAAACTGATGCCTGTGGGAAGGATCATACCCTGGTCCTCAGCTCCCAAATGCTCCTGGAAGTTTCCTTTGCCTCAATTAAAACCCTTCCAGGTTCTAATGTGGGGAAGCGGGAGCTATTTCATCCTTAACTAGCCTGCTTAATTTCCTCCCTGCCCTTGTGCAAACACATTACAGAGCCATCGCTAATGACAACATCATCAAAGACTAATTTTCCCATAATCTAATCTAAGGCATGGCTCATTCCTGCAGAGTTTTCCTGGCTGTACCAGAGACACACGTGCAGCACGTCAGGAGGTGCCACCCCCGTTGTGTTAATGGGGCATATCTGGGGCTGAGACCCTCCTTTGCCCCCCAGAAAGGTGAATACCAGTTTCCACAGCTTTGTTGGGTGTGAGGCTGATTCACAGGATTGTGTGAGGTCTGTCTGTCTTGGCAGCCTGTGGATTTTTGTTCTGTGGAATGAAAGGGTCCCCGATGGCTGGAGCTCTGCCTGTGTAATGAGCTCAAGGTTTGGGTCTGGAAAGCTGAGTGTTCTGGCCACAGGTGTGTTTAGGCTGTCCTTAGCTCTGTTTCTCCATGTGAAATTCCTTTTCCTGAGGGAGAGATCCCCACCAGCACAGTCGGGTTCGACCTGGATCTCAATGCTGCAGCTCCTCACCCAGTGTTACAAGATAAAACAGGCTCAGGACACCAATGCACACAAAGAGAGGATATTTCTCCAGAGACTAAGAAAAAGGGATTTCCTCATCCCTGGAAGTGTTCAAGGCAAGGTTGGATGGGGCTTGGAGCAACCTGGTCTAGTGGAAGGGCAGGGAGTGGAACAAGATGGGCTTTGAGATCCCTTCCAACCCAAACCATTCTGTGATTCCATGATTTGGGGGAGATCTTATCATGTGGGGCCTGCAGTGAGGGGCCAGCAGTGTTGGAGGGGCTCTGCATCCTCCAACTGCTGCACAGGACTGGGAGAGGTGTGAGAAGCAGGAAAACCATCCCATCTCCATGCTTATCCAGCACAAGCTGCAGCACCTTGGGATGCCATTGATCTCCTGACAACCACACATCCCAGGCTTGTGGCTGGTTTCCCGACAGCCATTTTTGAGTTGACAATGCAAAACTGAAGTTTTGCATTATTTGTTGGAATACCAACTCTTTGTAGGGTATTAGAGTGCCTCGAGGTGTTTTGGTAGCTACAAAGCCCTTCCAGGGCTGGTGTGTGTCTATGTAATGGTCACTTTATGAAGATCAGGATGGATATTGCCGGCATATTTTTGTCTAGGAGGGAGGAAAACCCCCTGTGACTCTGAATTTCAGCCCCTTCCCTCCCTACCAGCTGTTTTCCCAGTCTCTCAGCTTTCCCAGGAAGCAGCTTTGGGATCCAACAGCAGTGTTTCTTATTTAAAAACAATCCCAGGGAAAGGAAAAAGAAAACAACAAACCCTCAGGTCATTTTGTTTAGTGTTGCCACAAGGTTTTGGCTAAAAATTAAGCTAAATCTTCGACCCTAATTAGTTTTCTTTTGCTTGGCTTGCTGTCACATGTGGGCTGTGTGTGTATTTGTCCAGATTATATATTTTTTCCTAAGCTGGTGTCTCCTGGACTGTGTGGGAAGGGTGTGTTGGCCAAGGGGCAGGTGGATGAGAGCAGTGGTAAAGCTTCCTGTTGCTCCCAGCTGCTCCCACCCGCCCCTAGGCTAAAGCATCCCCCAGTTCTTATCCTAAAATGTTTTGCATCCCTTTCCCACTGCTGTGGGACCATCACTCTGCACCTTCAGCACTTCCTGTGTGAGCCCTGGGCAGGATCCAGCCATGTCCAGGGTGGTGGTGTCCCCAAACCAGGGATGCTTGTCCCCAGGGATGTTTGTCCCCAAGCTCTTCACCCACCAAAACTTTCCTTCCCAGTTCCCAGCTGCACTGGGTGAGGGGAAAAAACAAATAAAGCCGCAAGATTTGGGCGAAGGGTTGGGCTCGGCTGATTTACACCCGTCAGGAGCTGGTCCTTTGTTTTATCCTGGGAGGAAGGAGAGACGTTTTCATCCCGAGGCAGGCATGCAGCAGCATCTCTATCCCTGGGTTTCCCCCTAAATTTCAGCGTGGAGGGAGCAGTTAAACCCCAGCTGAGCCGGCGGAGCGCTGTGGAAGAAGGGGGCTGGCTCAAGCTGCCTCCTCTCCCGAAAAGCTCTGCCGAATCAAAGGGAGAGCCGAGCACGGGGTTGGTTGCTTTTAATTTTCTAAACCCCAGGGTGGCCCCCAGCCAAGGCCTCCTGGCGATGGAGGGGATAAAGTTCCCTGAGCCACCGCGAGCCTCCGTTCACTCGCCAGTGCTCTGAACTTTGCGTTTGGGTTTGCATGGCTGCATCCACGCCCGACCCCCGCCAGCCAGTGCTTTAGGCCCCGCTTAGCAAGGCCACACTGCTCCAGAGACCCCTGCCCAGCTGAGCCTCTAGGTGCCTTCCAAGGAGGTGGGCGACTGGAAGAAGGTAACTTTATTTTGGTCTCTTTTCCTCTTTTCCCACCCCTCTTCTGTTGTTTCTTCTTCAGACTTGGCGTGGCGGGGGGGAGCCGGGTTTACACCGCGGAGCTGATTGCTCCAGGTTGTAAATGCGGCTCCTGTTTACTTACAGAGAGTCAAATCCTGCTCTGGGGGGGTGCAGACCCCCTGCCAAATCCCAGCTCTGCCCTTCAGTAGGGGTTTTACCTCCAGATTTGCTTTTCCTGGGGGATGCTCCTTCCCCCAGCAGCAGAGGAGCAGAGGTTATAGGGTGCTCTGCCTTGGATTCCCCCAGCACTGCTTCCCACACCGATGGATGACTGTGCCAGCAGGTTTTACTGTGATCCTCCAAACTTTTCCCCTTTCCTGGCTTCTGGGGGTTGTGAGCAGCAGGTGCTGCTGCCTTTGCTTTGAAACGAAGAACCAAGGATGGGGGTCAGGAGCCTAAAAATAAGCTTAAACAGCCTCCTTGGCTTAAATGTTTAAGCTGCCTTTGCTTTTAAAATGCAAAAAGGGGCTTTTTTTTGCCTTTCTGGTGAGTTTGTTTATGATCTCCGCTGTGGATTTATTATCTGCAAGCTCCAGCTCTGCGAAGGGAGAGGGTTTGTGAAGCCTTGGAGCAGCTCCACGGCTCTCTCCGGGTGGTGGAAGTCGAGGTGCTGGAGGGATTTAGAGGGGATGGGGGGCGGAGGAGCTGAGGGGGTGGGGTGGGGACGGGACTTGGATCAGCTGAGAACCAGCCGGAGCTGGGAGGAGGGAGGAAAATGTTGTCACAATGGGATGAAACACTTCCTCCGGACCCTTCCCTGCCCCCGGGGCTTTCCTGATGGGATAAGGAGAGTTCACCACATATCCACTCATCAGGCTTCCCCACATCCACTCATCAGTGCAATGAGTTCAGCGTTCTCAGCACCCTGGGACTGAGGCTGTCCCTGGGGGGAAGGGTGGAGAGCGACTTCCCGGAGGCCCCAGCATCCAGCTGGAGGGTCCAGGGTGTGTGTGGGCTCCTTGTCACTTGTGTTTGGAGAACTTGGAGACAGCTCTGCTTTTCCTGAAAGTCTTCAAAAAGCAAGGGCTGGCTGGGGCATCTTTGGGGCTTGAAGGACTCCAGAGTTACCAGTGGAGGGAACAGATGGGACCAATTGTCCCCTTGTCCCTCCCAGCTGAGCACAAGTGGCTGCAAACCAACCTTTCTCGTCTCATTTTTGGGGCTGGAACACTGAGTTTAGTGGAGTTTGGGGCTGCAGTTGGCTGCCTTGGCTTGTGCCAATGACAGATCAGGTTTTGCCTCTCCAGGCATCATCTGAAGCTGCTAAATCCACCTTTGGGAAGCCCATCCTCTTTTTGACGCCCTCCAAAGCCACCCCTGTGCCACCTGGCTTTGCAGGTCCCGGCGCAGCTCCTGAACAAGCAATTGAATTAGAGGAGGTCTTGCTTAAACAGCCCCCCTTCTTCCCCCGGCCCAAGGGCTCCCTGAACAATTGTGAAATGAGATCTTTATCATTTTTATTAAAAGCTGTACACAAGGCATCACCATTAGGCTGGATGGGAGGAGGGAAGAGGGGTAATTCCCTTATGGCTCCCTTCCTCCCCTCCCAGTTTAATTCATAGTGGTGGGATGCAAAAGCTCCCCGGAGAGTGATGGATAGTGGGAAATGAAGAATATGAAGGAGTTTTATTGAGCCCATCAATCTCGGGCGAGGCTGCTGCGATCAAAGGCCCAGCCTGTTTCTGCAGAGGTTACACAGAGGAGCAAAGAGATCGGGTTTCGGGGAAACCCGGGGCATGGGGGGGCTGCAAAGCCAGAGAGCTCCTGGCTCAGCCCGGGCTGGAGGAGCCGGCGCCCGTCGAGCTGGGTGGAGAGCTGGGGCCCTGCCCTGGCTGGGGATGCTGATCCCGCTGAGCTTTTGGCACACCTGCCCCTCCTCTCCTGGGACACCGGGATTTGCAGCCTGAGCAGGAATCATAGGATGGTTTGGGTTGGAAGGGACCTTAAGGATCATCTAGTCCAACCCCCTTCCACTATTCCAGGTTGCTCCAAGCCCCGTCCAACCTGGTCTTGGACACTTCCAGGGATGGGGCAGCCACAGCTTCTCTGGGCAACCTGTGCCAGGGCCTCCCCACCCTCACAGTAAATAGGGAGTTAACCCTTTCCTGTTCCACGTGAGGCTGGAAGCCCTCATGGAATGCTTCTCCCCAGCCCAAATGCCCGCCCCCAGTTAGGTCTCTCCTCCAGCACCTGGCAATAAGAGATGCATTGGTGTCCAGGTTGGGATGTCCCTGTGTCACACCATCGTGGCTTGGCTGATGGTGTCCAGCAGACAGGTTGGAGGCTCTGAAGCACCTCCTGGTTTCTCCAGACCTTTCACAAATGGTGACCCAGATGTTGCCACCCTGCGTGGTAGACCACAAGAGGAGACCATCTCCTGGAACAGGACAGCACCCACCTCATGAGGATGAGTGGGTGGAACTGGAGGACTTGAAGATCACCTGGTGCTGAGACAGTGTTGACTCATCTTGGTTCCAAACCCAGACAGGAATGGGCAGCGGAGCTCTGAGATCCAGGTGTGTGTGATACTCCAAGCAGGATGTTTTGGAAGGGGATATGACACACCACCCAAAGAAACTGTCAGTTCTATCTTGAGACATTGCTGCCTGCCTGCTGAGAGTTGTGTGCACCAGACATCTCATAGAGCCTTTCTCTCCATCCCTTCCTGCTTTTCTCTGGCCTCCATGTCCCCGAGTGGCTGCAAATCCAGGCATTGGCAAGGTGGCATCAGTGGTGGATCACAGTGATGATGCTGCCTGGCTGGGCTGGTGGGAAGGTGCATCTTGTTTCTGCTCATTGTCCTTCTTTGGGTGATGCCAGGGGGAGGAGAGGGGGGCACGGACAATCCCAGCGTGGCTTTTGGAGCTGATTCTTTATCCTGATGCTGCATTCTCAGGATGCTCTCCTGTTCCAAGGTTGGCATGGCTTGCTTTACCTGTCTAAATCCCATCCCCTGCTTTCAAACCCTGCCAGCCTTTGGTGACCCCACAGGAGGGGAATGGGACTTCCAGACCTGTGTGTGCACTGCCATGAACTTTACAGGCTCCTTCTACCTTTTTACAGAGTGCTGCATTCCTGGGAGGTGAGGTCAGAGCTGCTTCCCTGCACAGGCGAAACCAAGGGATGGCTGGAGAGTCGATTCCTTGAGGCTGGGACACTCAGGGGTCAGGGATGGGGGGCTGGGATCCATCCCAGTTGGATGCTCTCCTGGGGTTGGGGGGGTTCATCCTTCCATGGGATGGTGGTGGCATCTGGATTGGGACCAAAAGGTGGAGTGGGAGGATCTTCTTTCTAGCTGAGTTGTGGTGCTCTGGGAAGGGAGGTGAAGATCCCAGGCCTTACACCCTGACATAGAGAGAGTCCCTGGAAAACCTGACTGGGGGATGCGATGTCCATCAGGCAGTGTGGCCATGGTGACAAGGTGACAAGTGCCACTTGTCTGTCAGAGCCAGGGCTGCCTGCAGGGCTACAGCCCTGATCTGGGGAATCTCTTTGAAGCTGTGCTGGACCCACCACGGTCCCTGGTGAACACCAGCTGTACAAACAACAGCCCAGAGCAAAGCTGCTGGCTCAGTCATCCATCTCCCACCCATCCCACTGAGGAGCCCTGCGAGAGTTCGGTGACATCCCCGAGCTGTGGGATGGGGTTTCCCAAGGTCCTGGGCTGTTCCCAGGGCTTGGAGGCTGCACCAAGCATTGCTGCCTGGCATTTGGAGATATCTTTGGGCACTTCTTTTCTGACAGCAGTGTTAGATGAGGCATGTTGCAGCTTGTGCGGTGTAGCTCTGGGACAGCAGCAGAGGGTGTGGGGCTGTGCGGGCCAAAATCATCAAAAAATAATTGGGAGAAGGAGAAATGAGAGCCTGTTGGGTCTGGCACCACGGCAAATCCTCCTTCCTCTTTATTGCTGCAAAGGGAGAGGGACTGGGGGAGGCTGAATGTCACGGGGAGCATCTGGTGGCACAGAGGGACACTGGGGACACAGATCACGGTCAGATCTCATCCCCCTTTCAGCAGCCGAGCCCAAAACTTGACCCTTGCGCTGGTTTTCAAGTCGTCGGCGTAAAAACTGTTAAACAACCCAAACAAAGGCTCCAAGTCTATCAGCGTCCCGCGGCGGGCAGGGAGCGGCCGCGGTGATTAGGTGTGCCCTGAGCACTCGGGATGTGCGGCGGGGGAGGGTGTTCGCCCCTTATCCCTCCTCCGAGTCCAGATAAAAGCTGGATCCTTGGGGGCACAGCCGGATTTTGAAAGCTCCCGGTCCTCCCCCGGCTGCGGGAGTGACCCGAGAAGATAAAGCCTCCTGGCTCAACGCCTCCATCCCTCATTTTCAAGTGCCCAGGAGGGCCCACCTTGTGCAAACCCGGTCACCTTCTGCCTCTGCTGCCTCTCGCCATCTCTCTCCAGCCCACAGAGGGAGGAAGGAGACGGCCATGGCAGCCAACGGCTCCGGTGGGATGCACGATGCTCTCCTGGACAGCAGCCTTGCCAGCGATGACGACCTCCTTTCCAACTGGTACATCTACGAAACCATGGAGCCGGCCGTGCCACAGGATGAGTAAGTGTCCAGCCCCGCTGGCAGGTGCCACATGTCCCCCTGTCCCTGCTGGGATCGGACAACCTCCTCCCAGCTGCTCTATCCCCTTTCCACAGAGCAACATCCCCAGAGCAGCAGAGCCGGGATTTGTGTCCGGGCGAGGTGATTTAAGAGGCTCCTTTTGGCCCCTTAAATTGCCTAATTTCTTCCAAGTGCCCCTGGCAAAGTCTGGGGTAAATCCTGCAGTGGGGATCTCTGCTAGTTACCCTCACTTTTCCTCAACCTTCCCCAAAATTCAAAGTCAAGTGCATGGGGTTCACCTGCTGCCCTGACCCCCTTGAAGCTCCCAGAGACTTTCCTGGCTGCTCTGACTCCATGATTCTGGGTTTGGAACCATCCTCATGACACAGCCTTAATCCCGTCCCAGTTCTCTGCCAGCATCCGTGCAGATTTTGGCTGGCAGTGAGGAAAGTTGGCAGCACAACCCAATCTACTTGGACACTCTGACAGGTTCCTGCATGGCACAGTGACCCTGAATAGGTTTCCTACTTGCAAAATAGGGCTTGCATCTCTGGGCTTGCATGGATGTCCTCTCCCTCTCCCTTCAAATTAGTGTATCCATGGGTCCTGTAAAGCCTATTCCCTCCCCATCCATGATGATCCACTTGTTAACTGAGTGTATTCCAAAGGGCAGTGCTGTGTTTCCCACGGGGATGGGACCCCAGGGCCCAACCTTGCAGCAAAGACCCAGGACTTTGTGCCCTCCTAGTTCAGTGCCCTTCCCAAGGACAAGAGAACTCCTGATGGGAGGGGAAACTGAGGCATGGAGCAGCAGGGCAATTTATCCAACATATCCCCAAGGCTCAAAGTCGGGCATCCCAAGGCCCATCTATCAGGATCTATTGTCCCTCTGTTGACTTAGTCCTCCACGGATGGGTACCTAATCCTGAGGATAACCGGGAGGGGATCCCAGCAGTGACCAACCCAAAGGGTTCCTTCTCATCCCTTATCTTTCTCATTGTGAAACAGGCTTTGAAATCCCCTTGCCCAGCCTTGGTTTCCCCAGGTGAAGCCCCACCTGTGTGACCTCCACCTTTGCTAGAATCTTTCCGGGGATATTTTCTGGGTGTCCCCCAAGCCATGGTCAGTGAAGAGATGGAGGCAGCACTGGAGGATTTTCCCACCTGATGGCTTCTGGATGCTCTGGATTTAGATGCTGAAGCCTTGGTGATATCCAAAAGGTGTTTGGTATCCCTGTACTCTCAATCATGCCAGGAGGATTTTCTGAGCCTGGATATTTTTGGACAGCAGGAATTTTCTGGTCTATCCAAGGCCAGTCACTGGCAGCTGGTCCTATAAAGCCTTTTTGTGGCAGTTTGGTGACAGGCTTGGACATATGATGCCTGGAAAATCCCAATTTCTCTATTAGACCCTTCCTTGCAGGCTTGCTCGTGGGAGCTCCCATCTCTGCCCACCCCATTGGAGCTGTGGGGTTCGGGAGGGCAGAAGGGCTTTGGGGGAGTGTCTTCCCCTGTAAGTTATCGGGTTCAGGAGGTTCCCACATGCGAGTTATGGGGCTTAAGGGGGGTTCAGCTCTCCGGCACAGGGATTTACTGCCCAGTGTTGGGTGAGGGTGTCTGGGCACAGTCGTGCCTGACCTTGGGGAGAGGAGGAGGGCTGTGCCAAAGCAGAGATTAAGGGATGTAACAGAGGCCAGGAATGAATAAATAAAGCCAAGCCTGACGTCTGCTCGGCTGGCCTTGGCTGAGGGGGAGCAGCTCTGGGACCCCAGGCAGCCGTCTCCTCCATCATCCCAAGCTGTGGGACGGGTCCCTCTCCCATGGGAAAGGCATCAAAACGTCCTACAAGCAGCCTCCCAGCTGGAGTGCTGTGCCTTAGGCAGGAAGAACTGCTGCATTCCCTGAGAAGCCGGAGCCAGAAGGGACATGGGTGTAAAAGAGGCAAAGGCAGGGTTTCATCCATCCTCGCTGAACTGTTCTGTCTCGCTGTCCTGGTACATGCAGGAGATTACCCAGTCCCTGTGGGGCTCAGCTTGAGGCCTCTGCTGGGGGTTATCTCTCCCTCTTGGTCATAAAATCATCTCAGGAGGGTGACTTCATCCCTGGTTACTGAGGGTTGTGCAACGCAGCACTTGGGAGGTTTATTCCAGACGGACATCTCCGCTGTGCCGTGTGCGTGACCGTCACCCCAGCACCTTTGCTTTTCCCTTTTGGGGCTAAGAACAACCACACATGATTTCCCCCTGCTCTTTCTAGCATGTTTCCTGCTGTAATCCCAGACTGTGAGCCCACTGTTTCTCCCAGAATGTATCACATCTGCATGGCACCCATCTCTGTAAGTACCTGACGAGTACCACAGGGTGAGTTATCTGCTCCAATATCCTGTTTGCTGCCCCCCAATTTGGGTCATGCCCTCTCAATTATCAGGGCTGAGCTCTGCAGCTGGAGCTGGGATGCTTTTGGAAAGCACTCACACCTCTCCAGACCTTGTTCTGTACCTGTAGTCAATGGAAGGGTTTGATTTATGGTGGGACTTGATGATCTTGGGTGTCTTTTTCAACCTAAATGATTCCATAGTTCTATGATTTCCTTTTATTTTTTCCCAGTATGTTCCCTCTGAGACACTTAGAGCCTCTGACTCCTCCAGGCAGGTTGAGAAGTGCCTGTCCCTGCTTCAGCCATGGCTGGGTTTAGGGTGTAGGGTGTGAAATGGTGTCTCCATGGAGGCTCCCATCACACAGCATCATGCCCCAGACTTCCCCTCCGTGTATTTACTGCTCCCCTGGTTGTGTTCCTGGCAGCTGGCCGTGCTCCTGGGCTTGTCCTTGCTGGTGAAGCGCAGGCGCCTCCACCAGAGCTGCTGGAACGGTGTCCCAGGACTGCTCAGGTACCTTGGCCCTGCGCCCCAGCCCTCAGGGTCCCTGTCACCATGCAGCCAAGGGGGTGGCAGGAGGAGATAAACCAGCTTGGCAAGGGGACACAGTGCCCACAATCTGGTGTCAGGCTCATTCCTTCCTTGGCTTGCAGCCCAGCCAACTTTCTGGAAGAGGAAGGCAACCAAGGGCTGGTGGCTGCGGTGTTCGGCATCCTCTTCTCCTCCCTGTGCGTGCTGGTCTTGGACAGGGACCCTCTGCCATTCATCTCCCACTCCTCCCAGAGCACCCGGGGTAAGGCCAGCACCCTCCTGGCCCCTTCCCACCCAGCCCAGGGGACACCCCGAGCACCCTGTTTGCTCTGGTCCATACTGACGGCGCTGCCTTCTCTTGCGTGTTTTGCTCTCCCTTCCCTCTTCCCTCCATCCCACCACCCAGAGTACTGGAAGATCATGGCTTTGCTCTACTACCCAGCCTTCTACTACCCCCTGATCGCCTGTGCCACTGTCCGGCACAGGCTCAGCTACCTTGTGGGCTGCCTGCTGTCCTGGTGCCACTGCGTGGTCCACATCTGGCAGAGGGTGGATTGTCCCCAGTCACCAAAGGTGTGTGTCCCACTTCCTGGGGAAGGAGTGGAGAGCTGGCCAAAGCCTGGAGGTGGCTTTCTCACAACCTCCTTGGAGTGACACCGTGGTGTCACCCACCCGGGATTAGACCCCCGGGCTGGGGTGGTGCCATGTGACATCTCTGCTCCCCCCCAGATATACAGGTACTACTCCACACTCTCGTACATCCCCATCATCCTCTGCCTTGTCCTCTTAAGCCTTTGGTATCCAGCCCTGCTCGTCAGGAGCTTCACCGTCCAGGAGGAGACCTTGGATAAGGAGGTAATGAAGACCCATGGGGCAACTCAGGGAGAACCCCTGGAGGGACCAGCATGGTTTTGGGGACTTTCCTGCCCCGCTGCCTTGGGGGATCAGGAGATCTGGGGTGCTCCCAGTGCACGTGTTCCCCACTTTGCTCAGGCACTGGAATTGACTCTGTTTATATCACTGGATTTGAAAAGGGAGTGAAAAATCCATCTTTGGAGTAAACTCCTTAGTACAAGAGGCTTAAGGCATCAATGCTTCCCCTTCAGGCCGGGACTGGGGTCGCCTTGTTTTCCCAGCAGGCTGGATAATCCCTGGCCCTTTGAGAAGTGCCGGGGCTTTGTTGGGAAGAGAGGAGGAAAAACCTACTTCAAAACAAAGGAAAAAGCCAGCCCAAGTGTGGCCTGAAGTGACCCCCCAGGCACTTACTGGGAGCTGGCTGATGGGAAGGAGAGATTTCAGCCGTCCTACCGGTGTGTCTGGTTTTGGGCTGCTTTGTTGATGGGAACAAGGCAGGTTTGTTTCCACCTTTGCTGTACCAGAAGATTTGCTGCCCACATCTCTTCCAACATATTCCTTGCAAAAACGAGGGCTGGAAAGCCATCACCTGCATCTCATACAGAGATGCCAGTGATGGGTGGGTGGCCAGGGGTAGTAGAGCAAAGAGATGGATGCTGGGTGGGATGCAGATGCTCTGCCCCCCCAGATCAGAGTTCCTGTGCTGAAATCAGGCAACTTATCACTGCTTTCCTCAAGGTTACAGGGAGAGGGTATTACAAGAAGTACCTAAAGGCTGTCCTATCCAAACGCCCTCGGAAGGGAAGGTAAGGATGGCATCTTCCCATGGCACTGCCAGTTCAGCGAGCACCTGTGTCAGCCCTGCAATGGGACAGAGAGGCTCCCTGTCCCAAAGGACATGCTCTTCACCCTGTCCTTCCTCCTCCAGCTCCACGAAGATAGAAGAGAGCCTCCTCTCAAGGATCCAGACGTATTTATGCTCCTACATCTACACTCCTGAGGAAGGTGGGCTGGGGGTGCTCTCCTGGCTGCAGCAGCAGCTCGGCAAACAGGCTGCCTGCCCTTCCCCAGGGACAGCAAATGCCTTTCTTGGCTCCTGCCCCAAAGCATCTGTGCCACGGCAGCTGCCACGCGCCACGCGAGCGACGCCTCTGCGTGTGGGGTGGGGACATGGACCCCCCGCGCCCCCGGGGGACGTGGGTGGGCTGAGGCAGTGAGGTTCAGGCACAGGTTGTGCCAATAGCACAGAATCATGGAATGGCTTGGGTTGGAAGGGACCTCAAAGGTCATCCAGTCCCGGACAGTCAGGGACCAACAGAGACAGCTTCCACTATCCCAGGTTGCTCCAAGCCCTGTCCAACCTGGCCTTGTACACTTCCAGGGATGGGGCAGCCACTGCTTCTCTGGGCAGCCTGTGCCAGGGCCTCACCACCCTCATAGGGAAGAATATAAACAGCCTGGTGCTTGATAAGGCTGTGATAAGGGAATAAAATCTGCCATAAGTGGATTAAATCCCTAATAGACCAGGAATGGGGAGCTATGCCTTGCTCTGTCTCCCATGGAAGAAGCAGGGGGTGTCCCAGGAGGTGGCAGCCCAGGGGCCATGGCATGCAGCTGCTGGCATTTGGCGCTGTGGGCACAAAAGATTTCATGGAAAAGGAGGATGGACCCATAGAGCCAAAGTACAGAGAAACCACTCCCAGCTACATATCCACACAGGATTTCCCTGTGGAAATCCCGACTAATATTAACCATCCTGTTTCAGTGCTTTCCCTGGGGTGTTTGCTTTGGCTGCTGGGTTGGGTGGACCTGCAGCCAGCTCCCTTCTTCCCCCATGATCCCACATCTTGGCTCCTGTCTGATTCTGCCTTATAGGTTTCCGGATCCCCCTGAAGCTCGTTGTGTCCATAACCATGGCTGTGATCGCTGTCTACCAGGTGATGCTGGTGATTAAATGCCAAGCAGAGCCCCTTCCCTGCCTCCTGGCCACATCTTCTCAAGGCAGAGGAGCCCAGAGGTCACTGCCATGCCACAATTTTGGCTATGGGAACAGTATTAACGTGCCTCAAGGAATTACCATCCCCTGCTGAGCTGCACCAACCGGCCATGTGCTCCCAGGGCTCAGCCAGCCCTAAGTCTTTAAGCCAAGGTGATGGCTTGGCAGTGGGATGCCGTGACCCGGGGCTCACGTGTCTCTGCTCCTTCACAGGTCGCCCTGCTGCTCCTGGTAGCCTTCGTTCCCACCATCCAGATCGTGCGGGCGGGAATGACGAAGGACGTCGTGGTGTTGTTGGTCCAGTTTGGCTTGGTGCCCTCAGACAACCCAGCTGTCCCAGGTGACATGGAGAAGGAGCTCAACATTGTCAAGCACTACCTGTGGTCGCTGGAAGGTGGGTTCCCAGCCAGGTCCTGCATCCATAGGTGGTTTCTGGAGGGTTTCAGAACTTACCAGAGAGATTTCTAATCCAGAGCATGGTCAGTGATAAGGCAGCTTCCAGAGGGACTTCGGAGCCAGCTGCCAAAACCCCAGACATGAAAGGCGGTGGTGTGAGCCTGGTGCTGTGCCAACTCCGAGCAGCCGCCACATGCCAAGGTGGGCAGGGCTGGGAGGGAGAGCAGGCAGGGCTGGCAGGGAGAGCAGGCAGGGCTGGCAGGGAGAGCAGGCAGGGCCGCGCTGCAGATGCTGCCCTTCGGCTGCGGGCTTTGATATGTGCTGGAATCGAGCAGATGGCCCCCGGCCCCCTGGATAATTGAAAGCCTGGAATGGGGGTAGCAGGGATGCCACCCCTCCCTCCACAGCACTACCTTGGGGTACCACCGACCCCGGGAAGGCTTTTTATGGCTCTTCCTGAATCACCAAGCCTCTCTCATCATGTTTTTTTCCCCCCCTGACATCTCCATCCCTCCTACCAGACTTCCTTCCCCCCCTGTTGCTTTCCCCCCAGCATCCACTTTTCCGAGAGCACCTTCCCAGGCTCTCTCCATCGCACCACCTGCTTATCACAGCTTGCTCCAATGATTTTTCCAGTGCTGGGCCAGCCTAACTGCTTGGATTTCCCTTGACAGCTTGTCTTTCCCTTTCCCTGTCTCATCAGTTCACACATGGAATTTGGAGATCCCTGTGTTGCGAAGGAGAGAGGGAGGGAAACTGAGGTGTGGTACCATGCAACCCCGTAACTCAGCCCCTGCAATGCTCCTTAAATACATTTTCCAGTAAAATTCCATTCCTGGGGCTGGCCACAGGCTGGCTGATCCAGCCTTTCCCTGTGCTCCTCCACAGTGTGCTACATCTGCTCGCTGGTGCTGTGCTGCCTCCTGACCTGTGCCATGCTCCTGAGGACGCTGGTGATGCACAGGTATGGATGGTGTCCCTGCTCCGTTGGCTTTGTCCTTGCCACTGAGCCGGGATGCAGCTGGACTCTCTCCCCAGGAATAACCTGAAGGCACTTTACCAAGGGGCCGTGCTGGACGTGTTCTACAAAGCCCATATCCTCCGCCCATCCCGACAAGCCATCGTCTGCTGGATGAGCTTTGCCGGCTTCCAGACAGCTTTTGCCTGCTTGGGTAAAGGACTCTGGGGGCAGAAGGGGGCGGAGGGGTGGTGGATCCCCACCTTGCACAGTCTATCCTGGAATTAAGCATCTCTTCCCCCTTTCTCACCCCGTTTTGCAGAGGGATGGCTGTGAGGCTTTTGTTCCCCTTTCCCCAAACACAATCTGTCCTTCTGCGGGAAGGACCATGCTGAACACCAAATGGTCAGGAATTAAAATAGGAAGGGGGGGTGGGTGGGATGATGATTCATTTTGGCTCAAGCCCAAATATTTTGATTTGAGAAGCTGTCACAGAATCTCGTGCAAAGGGCTGTCTCCCCCAGCCCTGGTCATTCTGGGTGTTCCTTACTGTGCCCCTTCCCCATCACAGCCCGCGTCTCCCTGCCTGGGAGGGAGAGGCCACTGCAGGGATGGGTGGAGGACATCAAATAGGGTGTAAATCTTTACCCCACCATGGTTTGGAGACATTTTAAGGCCTCTCTGCCCCATGGGAGGTGACTCTGCTCATT
Organism: Pipra filicauda; assembly: GCF_003945595.2. Taxonomy (NCBI): domain Eukaryota; kingdom Metazoa; phylum Chordata; class Aves; order Passeriformes; family Pipridae; genus Pipra; species Pipra filicauda. The sequence goes on along the minus strand of NW_024104118.1, from coordinate 133,193 downwards.
GTCTGCCAACAATCAACTGTATCAGCACTCCGAGGTCAGGCAGGGGAGTCAGGCTGAGCGTCCAGGGGTGTGATGGAAGGACAGGAGTGACCATCCCTTGGGAAAGCAGACCAGTTTTGCAGGCACATTGCTGAGCTTAGTGCAGAGGTAGGAGCTGGGGAGCCCCCCAGGAGCTCCTTGCACCAGCTTTCCACAAGCCACTCAGTGCTCAGTGCATCCCTGATAGAGCTGGATCTCGCCTCCTTCTTAAAACTCTTGGATTTCAAGTGATTAAAGTAGAGCAGGGGCGGTGAAGCACCAACTTGAGCACAAGGAAACACAGTCGCTGCTGATCTTGGTGTGATTTATGATTAGAAATCAGAGCTCAGGCTGGATTTTATGATGAGACATCATAGTTGCAGCCCCGAGTGATGGCTCTTCTCAGCGGGGATAATGTGGGGAGTGATAAGAAAGACTGAACTTGTAATTAAATCCTGCACAGAGCATCGTGTTCGGAGCGGGGGAGGCAGGTAAGGATCTCACGGGCATTTTATGGGATTAAAATGAAAATCATGTTCAGCAATGAGCATGGATCTGGGGAATGAGAGCAAAAATGAGAACTGCTTCTCCATCCTCCCCCTCCATGGTTTCTCTCTTTCTCTGTGTCTCCCTCCCAGGTCTCCTCATCCAGCAAGTGATCTTCTTCTTCTGCTCGGTGGTGTTTGCCTTCCTCGTTGTCATCCCTCTCCAGTACAGCACGAGCAGCCCCTTCTTCACAATCGTTCAGAACATGTGGTGAGTGCTCCCAGCCCTCGGGAAGGGACGGAAGACCCACGTGGGTGCCATGGCCGTGATGTGCTTTGGGGTGTTCTACTGGGGGCTCTTCCAGCTTTGCTGGATGTTTCTGCTGCCTGGGACGGTGTCTCATGTGTGGCACCCTCCCGGTGTCCAACCTGTCTCTTCCCTCCCGCCCAGGCCCTTCTGGCTGACCCTGGTGGTTGCCGTCATTGTGCAACATTTGGCAGCTCACTACCAGTTCCTGGAGCAGCATCCCCTCCGGAAGGAGCTCACCAACAGGTATGGGGACATGGTGAGCCTTGGGGACAGAGCTCACCCTCCCGAGGCCCAGCACTCTAGGACTGTGTTAGGTTTACACATGTCCCTGGTGTGGTGTCCACTGGGTCATGAGCTCAAGGGAATTCGAGGTGTTTAAGTGGCTTGATGCTCCCAGGGAAGTTTCTTTAGGTGCTTTAGAGGGCCACAGTCCATTTGCAGCCTTGATTTTGGTGGGGGGAAACTGGTGAGGTCTGCACCCTGCCCTATCACCTCCTGAGGAAGTCCGGATCCACCAGGATCGGCTGGACCAGCTCAGTTCTGGCAGCAGATGTGGTCACACGTGGTGTCACAGCCTAAGATGTGTCACAGCCTAAGATGTGCCTTACGCTGAAGGCCGGGGTGATGGATGGATCTAAGTGTCCTGCTCCATCCACCAAAGGCACTTCCACCACCTCCACCACTCACCTGGCACAGCAGGGAGGCTGCTGTGGGCTCTTCTGGCCTCCATGGGAGCTGGTGCCCTCCATCCCAAACCACCAGCTTCATGCTTTGTCTGGTTTCCAAGTCTTTGAGGAGAAAAGGAGACTCTGTGTGTGCTGAAGGCCAAGCTCTGAGGTCCTGACAGTGCTCTGAGAGCCTGGAAGGGTGTTTGCCTCTCTCCATGGGATGGAGACACCTCAGATGGAGATTGTGTCTGATGAGGAGGGAGGGAAGGGAGGGAGGCTTATTTTGGCAGGTTTCTCTGGCAGGGAAGGGCTGTGCTTCCCATCCCGTGGTGTTTGTCTTCCGTGCTCTTCCTTCTCCACCCACAGGCGAGCCCTCTACATAGTCACCTACCTGCTCTTCCCCATCAACGTCCTGGTGGGTGTCCTGGCTGGGGTGTGGAGGATGGTCATTTCTGGCCTTTACAATGCCATCCACTTCTGCCAGCTGGACATCAGCCTGCTGAACCGGGGCGTGGAGACCTTCGACCCAGGTAGGGCATGGAGAGGGTCCCCCTGCAGCCCCTCTGGGAACATGGGAGCCCTTCTCCCACCCCTGAACTCCTGGGGGAGGTGGTCTGGGGCTCCTCCGTTGCCTGGAGCTGCCAGGACTGAGAGTGGCTTCAAACCACCTGCGTTCAGAAATGGGAAAACTGGAGCAAGTGGCTTCTCCTGATGCCTACTTGGTCCTGCTTTTCTATCCCAAAAGGTGGGATAGAAACCTTCTGGGTTTCACCAATGGCCAGACCTCATTTCCACAAGCAGCAGACCCCCATCTCTCCTGTCCTAAAGGCAGAAGGAAAGGGACCTCAGCCCTTCCCCTGCTTTTCCTGCTGGGATTTTGGGAGCGGAGTTCATCCCCAGCATTGAAGGCAGGGCAGAGCTGGAGCCTGGCAAACAACCCTCCCCTGTGCTCCAGGGTGGGAGGGATGGGGGGGATCCAGGAAGTCTGACCCCACCAGATGCATTGACTATGAGCTCTGTCCCCCCAGGCTACCACACTTACTGCCACTATCTGAAAATCGAGGTCAGCCAGTCCCACCCAGTGATGAAAGCTTTCTGCTTGCTGCTTCTCCAGCCAGCCCGGCCAGAGCGGCCGGCGGCACCTCAGCCCAGCCACGTGGAAGAGGGTGAGACCTTCCCACCTTCAACCAGGGGGAGGCACAGCCGTCACCGTGGGGTGGCATCAGGGCCTCCTCTGTGGGTTTGCTGCTCCTCTGGAGATGCTGGTGGTGTTTTGGGTAAAGGGAGCATGGAGGGTTGTGGTTCTGGTGACCTCTCTACTTTTATGCCGCCTTTCCTTGGATTGTGGACATCAAATCACAATCTCCATCACAGGAGTTGCTCCTGTGCGAGGGCAGGATGAGGCTTCCAGGGGTGTGGATGGAATCTTGGCAGCCCCAGCAAGATGGAGCTGGGGTTGAGATCATAGAAACCCAAAAGGGTTTGAGATGGAAGAGACCTTAAAACTCTTCTTGTTCCACCCCCTGCCATGGGCAGGGACACCTTCCACTATCCCAGGTTGCTCCAAGCCCCATCCAACCTGGCCTTGGACACTTCCAGGGATGGGGTAGCTACAGCTTCTCTGGGCAACCTGTGCCAGGGCCCCACCACCCTCACAGAGAAGGATTCCTTCCCAATATCCCATCTAACCCTGCCCTGTGTCAGTGGGAAGCCATTCCCCCTCATCTTTTCTCTCCATGCCCTTGTCCAAAGTCCCTCTCTGTCTCTCTTGGAGCTTCTTTAGGTACTAAAATCATTGCCCCCCATTCCCATGTCCTTCCAGGCATCCAGCTGATGCAGCCCGAGCGGACGCCCCTGAGCAGAGCGCGGGTGAAGCGGAGCCGAGCCCGTTGGGGGTTGGCTTACACGCTGCTCAATAACCCCTCGCTGACGGCCTGCCGGAAAACCGCCCTCTCCGACCCCACGGCCAACGGCACCCAGCTCAGCCCCCCCAAGCCCTGACCTACAGAGAAGCCCCCCACCTCTCTCTCTGCCTCCATGCACGCTCCTGTCCCATCCCGTTCCCGTCTCCTGTTGACTCTAATCCTGCACCGACAGGAGTTTTGGGCACCTCTTGCCCCTCTCCAGCCTCCGGACCCTTTCCAGCGGTGTTGGGGGCTGGTTTTTATCTCTAGGTCCATGCTGAGCCACTCCCAAGGCCCAGAGGTGGCGACAACTGGGTCACCTCCAAGCCTGACCTGGAAGGAGATGAGCCAAGCTAAACCCTTCCGGCATCTCAGAGATATTTTAGGAGTCACTCCTGCAATGAGCCCACCTGTTCTCAACAGCTGCCTTTCCGACACGTGGCAAGGCAGGCAAACCCCCCAGTGCCAGGGCATAAGGAAGGAGGGAGAGGGTGTGTGGAGGGATCCTTAACCATCCTGAGCACAAGGAATTACCTGCATCTCAACGTGATCCCCACTGCCAACCCCATCCGCAGCTTCTCCCTTTCTGATCCTGGCTCCCTTCGGGCACTGTGCCTAACCCTGGGACTTGCTTTTTTTCCCAATTCTGTGAAGGATAAAATCCCATGTGCCCGTGTTCTGGGCTGTGAGGCTGCAGAGCTGTTTGTTTTCTGTCCACCTCTGTCCTCTCACCCCCCCAGTGCCTCTTGTTGCCACCCCGTTCTGTTCAAAGCCAGCAGCTCCCAGGGTAGGTGTCCCTCCGAGCGAGACGAGCTTGAATCCGTAGGAACCAGTTTCATACCTCGCTTGGATGTGCCGAGTCGGGGAAGGTTAATAAATCACATACCTCATTCCTACACTCGGGGTGTCCTTGGTCTCTTGGATGTTCCCAAATCAGGCAGGGGGGGACATGAGGACCATCATCATCCTGTCTCCAGGAGTTGATGGGATCAAATCTATGATCCCACTTTAGGGCAATTTCAATGCAAAACTGGTCACTTTGCTTTCCCTTCATGACATTTGGCCCCTAAACTACAGCTCCCATGAAGGATGGGAACTGAAACAGGGCAGTTCGTGGCTAAAGCACCAAGGGGAGATGTGCAAGGTGTTGCTATGTCACCTTTTTCTACAGTTAAATCCTTGAAATCCTGCCTTTATGGGCTGGAAGGATGCCTGTGGCAGCAGCAAGCAGAGCTCTTGGTAAGTTCTCCTGGTGGCTCCTTCCCTCTCAACACCATCACAAACACCTCAGCCTTGCTAAAGCAGCCTTTGCAGCCCACCCTGCACTGAGCAGGGCTGCTGGACCATCCCCTTGCCCCAGAGATCTGCTTGGAAGGAGGTTTCCAAGGACCCTCCTCCCTCTTGCTGGGATGTTTGCAGCACCTCAGTGTGGTTTGGGGGGACTGAGGTTGAGCCCTGTGCTTTGGGGTTTGCCTGGAGGGTCCCGAGATCTCCCCACAACACCAGGGTGGGGAGCCGCTCATTTCCACAGCATCTGACCCCCATTCCTTTCTGTCCTGGGGAAGACAGGGGGGTCTCTGCCTTCATCTGCTGCCTGCAGGTGCCACCCGGTGTGCTCGGAAGCTGGAAATGCTGTCGCATCCGCTGCCCACCAATCAAACGTGATTAAAGTAATTGCATTTGATCACTGTCTGGCACGAGCACAATGTCACCGAACGGGGTGACAGCGGTGCCACCGGAGGCAGGTCTGGGCTGGTTTCTTTCTAAGACAGCAGGAGCCCAAGGTGCGATTCCTGCCGCGTTCCCAGCTCTGGGATTTGAGGTGTGCGTGCCTGGTTTGCACGGCAGAGCACAGGAGAGAGGGGTGCTGGGTGTCCTGGGTGTCCCTGAAGCACCTTTCCCTTGCAGCCCATCCCAACCCACCTCCAGCCTCCCAGGCACTGAAGTCAACCTTGGTAATCCCTAAAATCTTTGGCAGCTCAGGGCCATGGGTGGAGCTGGATTTCAGCATCTGTTTACACAACCCTCCCCCAGGCGTCCTGGAGATGTCTTGGCTGGGGCCCTGGTGAGAGATGACAGCCCTGGGAGGAAGACAGGAGGTGGCTACATGGATTTACTTGTTTTCTTGGACATAAACAGCGCCCTGGGGAGGACTGAGATTTTCTTCTTCGTGGTGGCTTCACACCTCATCTCTAAACCCCCAGCACTACCATGGTTGTGGGGAAGCTCTGCCCCTGTGCATCCACATCCCTCTCCACCCAACCCCTGAGCAGACGGTGAGGTGGTTCAGGGAGCTGCTCCAGCTGCAAATGGCCCTTAAGGAAAAATTGTCTGTGTGGGGAATGGAAATTCAGGTCTGGCTTTGCAAACGAGAGGGACGGAGGGTTGTGTTATCCCATGGTGGGTCCAGCTAGTGATGCCAGGTGTGATATCACCTGCAGCATCCACCCCAGGAGTGCCATGGCAAGGGGTCCTGTTTGTTAGGAATGACTGATGCTTGATATCACTAACAATTTGCCATGAAATCTATGAGTAAACCTGGCCAAGGTGGAGGAATTCCCTTTTTTTAGTGGCAGAACAGCAGAGCTGATGGGAGCTGCAGCTCTGCGAGACAGGCAGAGACCTCCAGGCGTGGCTTAGGGCTTCTGAGAGCCTAAACTTGCTTTTTCATCCTTATGCCAGGCCCCAAACTCTGTTCCCAGCTGAGACTGCAGGAATAAACTCCCGTACCCTGCTCTTCTAAGCTGGGAAGGGAGGATGTCAGCTGATGTCAGACTGATGTCAAACTGAGTTTAAAAGTTGTATCCTATGAAACGAAACCAAAACTCTCGTTGGGGCCACATTGCTTTTCATCCTGTAATGGGAAAAACATGTTCCTGCTTGTCAGCAACCCTTCGTGCGAGGAGCTCCTGGCTGGGTCTGGGACGTTTCTGCCTCAGGACTCCCACGGAGACCTCGGCGCCGTACAGAGCTCGGCTCTGTTGGCAGCTCCTTGGCTGCCTCTTTCCTTACCCTTACGAGCTGTCTGGATAAGGAATTTTGGGGCTGGAGAGCTTGTGTGAAGGCTTGAGGCTCTGGGATAGCTGGTTCCCAGCTGATTTGGGTGTTGCTGCCTTCCCCAGCTTGCTGCAGACACGGATGGGGGGATTTTGGGGTATCCAAAAATGCCTCCTCCCTCCAGGGTCATGATGGGGGGATAATGTGGTGCAGGGAGGGATCTGGGGGAACTGTGGGGGATACTACACTGCAGGGGGACCTGGGTGGGGGATACTACAGCACAGGGAGGGTTTAGGGGAGGATGCAATGGCAAAGGGAGGACTTTGGGGGAGCTGAGGGATACCATGGGACAAGGAGGACCCTGAGGGGAGCTGGGGGCATGCTATGGGATGGGGAGGTTTTGGGGGGAGTTGGGGGAATGCTGCAGCACAGGGAACTGGGAGATGATACGGCACAGGCAGGGTTTGAGGGAGCTATGGGGATGCTGTGGGATGAGAGGGGTTTGGGGGAGCTGGGGGGATGTTACAGCTCAGGGAGGAATTTGGAGGAGCTGTGGGGGAAAGGAGGTGTCCCTTGATCAAAGAGGGTTGGTGATGAGCTCTGATAGCCCAGGTGCTGTTTGGTCTGGGGGATTTGGGGGTGCACAGAGGCAGCATGTACCAGCTTGTTTTAAAAAAAAAGGTATTTATTGCTGTCCATGCAGGTTTGGTTATAAGGTGAGGGGGCTGCAGGGGTCCATCCAGCTCCCACAGATGGTACGAAAGCTGTACCTCGAGGTGGGGGAGATGGAGGTGCTCAATCCCTCCACCAGGAGACAAAGGGTTCCCCAGCACCCTGGGACAGCTGGATAAGGTATATATGTCCCGCATGGGAATGCTAAAGCACTTAAGGAGTGTGTTTATGGCTTATAGGTCAGCTCAGCTTCTCTCTCTGTAGTCTGGGTTTTCCCAACCTTTTTTCCTACCACTCCACCATGCAGCCCCTGTTTAGTATCCTGTCAAGGAAGAGCGCTGGGGAATTATTTGGGTCTCTTTGAGCTCAGTCCCTCCCTGCCGGGGCCGGAGCTGAAGCAGGGCAGCTCGGTGGGTCCAGCCCAGACGAGTTCTTTTGGACCACAGGTCTCAGCAGTGAAAGGGGAGGGAGTTGGAAATCCTGTGACATTCAGGGAAGGCACAGGCATTTTAGATGCTCCCAGCACCCAGCCAGCTGGAGCCCTTTGTGCTCCTACAGGGATGAATTCTGTGGCAAATCTTCTCCTGCTCTGAAAAATGGCCTGATCCAAGCCCATGGCTCCACCCAACATGTTCTGCTGTACCCATTCTGCCTACAAAGCACCATCACATCTCTGTCCCTCAGAGCCACGTCACCTGGCATCCCAGGACCTCATTCCCTGGCTCTTTTTCCATTCTCAGACTGGTCCTTCCACTTCAGGTAATGTTGGTGGTGGGAAGGATGCACCTGGCTGGCCAAGGGCCCAGCTGCTGGTCATGGAAGGGATGTTATCCTTGGATCCCCTCTCTGGACACAGCTGGATGCTGCAGGTGGAGGTGGGCTCCTGGTGGGCTCTGGGGACAATTGATGGTCACCTTGTTGAGGGTGGACTTTAATCCTGCAGCTACACTTTGATCTCAGGAGGGAGATAAGGGGGAGGTGTCAGATTTGGACACCCGGAAAGTGGCAGCAGGGTGTGGGTCTGCTCGACATCACCCAAACTCATTTGAAGCCTTCAACTAACAGAGCCCAGCCCTGACCCCCACCTAAGGAGGGGTTGAACTACCAGCCCTGGGCCTGGGTCTTGGCCCCCTTTGACTCCTGACCGCCCACAGTTCCCAGAAGCTCAGCAAAGGCACGACACTACGTGAAAATAAATGCTACAGAAAGAGGAGGAACCCCCGAGGCACCGTTTCCTCCTCCCCCATTTAACAGCAGAGCACGAAGCCCAAAGCCAGCAGGAGGGTCCCCAGGTGGACCTGGGGCAGGGCCCCTCCAGCCCCACTCTTCGACTCCCTCGGCATGTGATAAACGATCACCAGCTTTTCTCCAATGCCCGAGGGATCCATTTCATCCCCCTTGTAGCAGCTCCGCCCCCCGAGGTGGCCGGCATGGGGGTCATCTCGGAGCAGGTCTTCAGCTGGATTCTCTGACCCAGCCAGCGCCACGTTGACCGAGACATCCCGCGTGCCCACGTCGTTGACAGCGAGACAGGTGTAGGTGCCTTCGTCCTCCTTGCTGAAGTTGGGGATGGCCATGGTGCCGTTCTTGAAGACCAGGAAGTGCTCTTGGCTCTGCTTGACGTTTCCATCCCGTGCCACGTTGGGCCCGTTGATCTCGATGCGGCGGCTGGAGGTCTGGATCTTCCAGCGGATCTCCGGCGGGGGGCTGCCGGCCACGCTGCAGTGCAGGGTCAGCGTCAGCCCGTCGTACATGACCGTGTTGTCCAGGTTGGAGAGGTAGGTGAGCTGCACCGAGGGGGCCACGCAGTGGTGGTCAGGGATGTCTGTCACTGCTCTGCCCTTCAGCCTGGCGGGAGCCACGCACAGGGTAGACCCTCCCTTGGTGATGGAGACCGAGGTGCGCTCGGTCCATTTCTTCAGCCAGAAGACCTTGCAGGAGCAGTTGAAGGGGTTGTTGAAGATCTGCAGCTGGGACAGGGAGGGCAGGTTGTCAAAGGTGCCCTCAGCCAAGGTGGTCAACTCATTGTCATTGAGCCAGAGGGAGCGCAGGTCCTTCAGGGAATGGAAAGCATCCCGGGACAGCCCGGCCAGGCGGTTGTTGTTCATCTTCAGGATCTGCAGACCGCTGAGGTTGCGGAGGTCCTGCCACGGGAAATCTGCGATCTTGTTGTGGCTCAGGTCCAGATTCTTCAGATGCACCAACAAGGCAAAAGCCCCTGGTTCCACCACCCCGATCTGGTTGTAGCCCAACCACAGTGACTGCACTTCAGGAACCTCGGCAAAGGAGCCCTGCCCCAACCAGCTGATCCTGTTGGCCGACAAGGTGAGGATGGTCACATTGGAGGACAACCCCTTGGGTACCTCCTGGAGATCCTTGTAGGCACACTCGGCCAACAGCCGCCCGTTTTTCTTGGTGGAGCAGGAGCAGGGGCTGGGACAGGCCAGGCAGGGCCCCAGGAGTGCAGCCAGGACCAGGCAGCAGAGCAGGGGCCTCATCCTTCCTCCTGGGAACAGAGACGGGGCAATGAACGGGATGGGTCTAGCTGAGAAGGGGATCTGCTTTTTCTTGCCAAATAATAAGAGGAAGCACATAAGAACAAAGCATCCATGTGATTATCCCCAGAACTTTGGCTGGAAAAGACTGTTTGAAATATTCCCTTATCAGAAGGCATTTCCTCACCAAGAGCAGAGCCTTCAACTACTGCGTGAGGGGGGAACTTCCCCCTAAACCCTTTCCTACCCCCACTAGAAGACATCTTTTCCTGATCTTTGATGAAATACAACCCCCAAGATGCTGTTTCCACAGGGTTCAGAGTTCACCCTGCTGAGACTGGAATTAGGAGAAACAGAGCAACCACAGCTCTTTCCCAACCAGCTTTCCCCTAAACCATCAAGCTGTTGGGATTTTCAGCAGGCTCTCAGACCACAAACCAAGCCCCCATCTCCGTATTTTTCCATGTCATGGAAAAAACCAGCTTCTCAAGTGCTTTTTCTCAGCAAGGGAGTGTGGGGTCCCTGGCTGCTGGAAGTCTTTAGAGTGAAATATTTCTGAGCTAACTCCTTACTCCCCTCCCTCCTGCCTCGCAAAGGGGACGGTGCTTGCTCGGCTCCCGGCGTCTGGAGGCTGTGTCCCACCAGGGAAGAGGTTAAGTGCAGCTCTGCGAGGAGCTGGCAGCCAGACCCCTTTGTCTCTGCCTTGTAGGCAAATTTTGCTGCTCTTTCCAGTTCCCAACCCTGTCATTTAAAGCAGGAGGGGGGGACGTTTTATTGGTAATGGAGAGGCTGAATAAGACATGCACAACTGAGGGGGAGGGACGGGACAGAAAGGGAGGATCCTGCAGGGATTGAACACCCCAGTCCTGGGGTTCGAGGGATGGGGAAGGAGCCCCCCTGGCTCTGGGGGTGATGGAGGGCTGCGGGTGTGTGTGTGTGTGTCTGTCCTTGGCTGATGCCTTTGAAGTGCTTGCTTGGTGTAGTCTGGGGGTGTCCCGCGGCTGTCCCAGTCCAAGCTGCCCAGCGAGGGGCAGATCCCCATCACACTGCGGGACGCGGGGGGAGCAGGGCTGGCGGCGCAGCACCGGGGGGAGGAGCGGGGGGGGTCCTGCATTTTTATAGCTCCTGGAGCACCCCTATCCCGGCTCCCTCCCATCCCTCCTCCCCTACCCCCGCCAGTATCCCCCGGGGCGCAGTTACCTCTCCCCGCCGCCTCTCGCTGCCCGCGGCCGGGGCGGGCGGAGGCAGCCCGGGGGCGGTGTGAGCAGGGCCCGCACGCCGCATACCAGAGCCGTGAATAACCACCCTCCCTCTTTCCTTCCCTCCTTCCCTCCCTCCTCGGCCCGGCCAGCCCGTTCCCCCGGCCCCGCCGGTCCCTGGCCCCCCGCTGCCCTCCCCGGCCCCCCTTGCCCCTTCACCGGCAGCTTCGCGGAGATGGAGCCCGGTCACCCTCGCTCCTCTGGAGTGAGGGAAAACAGGACCGCCGGTTCCCTCGGCCCTCGTCGGGCTTCTCCTCCCCTCCCCGTCCCCCGGGCCCTTTTTGTTTTCCATGGCACCGACCCACTCCTGGCTGCGGGGGCCCTTCCTCCACCCGCCCGCCTCCCCCGGGGGCTGCTGTCGGAGCCCGGCCCCCTCTGCCCCCAGTCCTCTGCCCTCCAAGCCTTCTTCCCTCATACCTCTGCCCCCCAAATCTCCTTCCTCATAAAACCTCTGCCCCCCAGCCCTATATCTCGGGGTCCATCCTGTCCCATCCCTTGCAGAGGACGTCTGGGGGACAGGCAGAGAGTGAGCGGCTTCTGGAGGACATGGGGTGGCCGGTGAGTTGTCTCTGAGGGGGGTGAAGGGCTTTGGGGGCTTGGGAGTGGCAGGATGACACTGCTGAGGGGCTGTGCGGGACCCGAGCAGGGTGGGAAGGAGAGTGCAGCTCAGAGGCTGCATCGGGGGCAGGAGGAAGGAGGATGAGATGCTGAGGTGCCAGCAGGTCACCCAGAGCTGTCGAGGTACAGGGAGGTCACCTGGAGTTGTCACCCAGAGTCATCTCCTCGGCCCTGCAATAAATTGCTGATAAAAGCTTTTAAAAGTGGGTGATGGGGATTTCATCTCTCAGACTCCATCCTCCAGCCTGGCAGGACCACTAGGGCAGGGGTGGGCATCCAGGGCCGGGAAGATGAGCAGGTCCTTGCTCCCTGCCCTCCTGTACTGGCCAAACTGGGGCATTTCCAGTAGGAAAGCTTCTTGCTGTGGGGCTGGGATTGGAGGTGCAAGGACCTCCATCCTGGAGCAAGCCAGAACCTATTTGTAAAAACCCGTGAGGAAGATGAAGGTGGAGCGAGGGGGAGCTGGATTCCCCTGGGAGAGCTTCACCTCCGTGTATGGCAGCCACAGCTCCTTGTCTTCACACTTGTGCTGACGCAGCCGTGGCTGAGGCCGGGCTGTGAACAGGCTTGGGGTTAAAAATAGTGCTGTGCGAGGCAGAAGGGGATTGTTTTGAATCTAGAGCAGTTCATGGGGCGGGTTCGCAGCGTGGCTGCTGCCCAGGGGCTGTGCTGGCACGCCAGGAGAGCTGGGGATTTTCTTCAGTGGGTTCAGGACCTGTTTTGCAAGGCATTTGGGGGGATCTGTCACTGCCCCTCTTGGGTGTGATGCTCTCACGGACAAGGCCAGCATGGGGGATGCTTCCTGGATCCCTGGGCTTGATCTTGGCAGTGCCCATCACTCCAGAGCGAGGTAGAGGCAAATGATCCATCAACCCCTCCACCCTGAACACCTTCAGAGCCCACCTGGAAGGGAGCAGGGGCTCTGGACCAGAGGAGGACACAGGACAGGGGTTATACAGGGGACCAACCTTAATCCAACCCACAGAGCAGGGGAAAGATGCTGCTCTGACCACTCCCATGGGGGCCCAAAACTCTTATCTGTAACCCCCTAAGGCACAACCCCTTTTTGATCCAGGATAAGCAATAATTTGGGAAGGGAAGGTGTGGTGTGTGACAGCTTCTTTATTTTGGGGGCCGTCCTGGGAGAAGGGTGACAGACACCTTCCCACAGCTTAGGTGACACCATGTGCATGACAGCCCAGGCTGTGTGGGTGTAAGATTGTCACCATCACGGGTGGGCACATCCCACTCAATCCCGGGCTGGTGGCAGTATGTGCAGAAGGGTTAAATGCCTTGGGAGGGGCTGAGCCATCCAGCCAGGATGCTTTAACCCTTTCCAGGAGAAACCCTTTCCAGGAGAAACCCTTTCCAACCCCCACCCCCCCCGGACACGGAGGGGGTGGGAGGATGCAGAGCTCCATCCTTGACCACTTTTTGTGCCTTTGGGCACCGGGTACTAATTAGAGCCCTCCTGAAAAGGAGCAAATCTCAGTGTAATCCAGCATCAAGATTCCCTGTAGATACGTTAGGCGGGGAAAATCTATTATTCTCTAATTAAAGGGAGGGAGAAATGATTGTTCTTTTTCTATTCCTTCTATGTTTCTAAGCATGAAATTCAATTATAAGTGTATTCACAGGAGGGGATTTGTCTACAAGGGGGAGTCTCTGCTTGGCACGGACTCTTAAAAGCTGCAGCAAACACCTGGGTTGCTTCAGAGCAGCCTTGAATTCCCAGGATTTGGGGCATTTGGGTGGGACCCCCTCCTGCCCGCTGCCTCCTTCCTCGCTGACCTGCTTTGTCTGCCTCCCCCACTCTCCCCGTTGCAGGAGAAAGATGCAGAGGCCGGAGTTTAAAATAGGAATTTTTCTCCGGAGGGTGGAGAAAGGAGTGTTTGCTCGGCAGGGATCTGCTGGGTTGCGGAGGCTGATTTTGGGGAACGTGAGGGGAGCATCAGTGGGGCCTCAGGGGACACCCGTGGGGGTTGGAGGGTGGGTGACTGTCCCCACATGATGGGACACCGCCTCTCAAGCGGGGACACCAGGAGGAAATGTGGCTTTGTAGCTCCAGATAAGAAAAGCAATCAAAGGCAGCCTTAAATCTTGACTATGTAATTATGGGCTGAAATCATCAGCCAGATGAAATGGGGGGCATAAATCCACCAGCCACCTTCGTAGCACCCCCAGTCTCCGGGCTGGGAACACTTTAAGACCAGGGTGACACTAACCCTGCCAGGCAAGCTGCAGGGAGACAAGTGTTGGGAGAAAAAACTTGTGTGTACATGGGCAGTGTGGGCGTTTAGCATGTATTTGTACATATGTTGAGCACACTTATTATAGATACACAGAGCTTATATAAATTAGATTCATTGTGTATATATATATTGCATATATTCTTACTCCACATGTGTGTATGGGATGTGTGCGCCAGGGGAAAATATTGTTTGCATTTTTCTATATAGCGAATTTATAGACAGTATGTCTAAACGGTATATAATATATTTGGGTTATTTTATTTTCCTATGTACACTGAATTTATGTATAATTATAATGTGTGTAGACACCGCGTACATACAAAGTGTGTAGTGTGTGTAAAGGCATAGTACAGTGATTACAACAATTATTTGTGCTTATACGTCCTGTGTGGATGTATAAAAGGAGTGTGTGCGTGTATATACAGCGTGAGTACTTATATACATATTATGTGCGTGAATTTATATATAATATGTATATACAGAAATATAATATGTATATACAGAAATATACTATGTGTACTGCATGTGTGCACGGTTTATGGGTAGAAATATATATATTTATAATGTGTGTGGGTGCTTTGCTGGTAGCTGTGGCGACGTGTCTCTGCGCCGTCTGCCACCTCCTTGGTGTCCCCTCGACCGCACTGGGCTGTACCGGGAGCAACACGGGGGGCACCGGGCGCCACCTCCCCCTCGTCCCCATCGAGCACAGACCCGTCTCCACTTTCAATCCCTTTTATTGACTCTTTCACAGACAGAAGCTCGTAGAAGGGCGCCCGCGGCTCTCACCGGCGCCGGGGCTCGCGGGGAGTGGGGCTGGGGGTGGCGGCGGCGGCGACCCGTCGCCTCCCGGGACCGGGACCCCGCCCGCCCGCCCGCCCGCCAGCAGCGCGGGCGCGTCTACGGCACAGACACTTGGCTACAAGGCTACTCTACCCAAAACACATCGAGGGGCCCTGCCGGGACCGGGGCTGGGACCGGGGAGGGGGGATCGGGACGCCCCCGCCACCTCGGGGTGCGGGCGGGGGGCGCGGAGCTGTCCGGTCTCTCCGAGTGCTGAACGGGGAGAGCGCGGGGAGCACCCGCACCCGTCGGGGGACGGAGAGGACCCCCGGGAGTGGCAGGGAGCGGGGACCTCCAGTGTCCACTGGGGAATGGAAAGCACCTCCCAGGAGCGGCAGGAACCGGGGAGCCCCGGGACGCACCGGCGAGCGGAGAGCACCGCCGGGAAGCGGCAGAGACCGGGGAATCTCGGCACCTACCGGTGTCCACCGGGGAAAAAAAGGATGCGCCGCAGCGCGACGGGCACCCACCGGGGAGCGGCGGGGACCGGACCGAGGCGCGGCGGGCATCCACCGGGAAGCGGCGCGGGGAGGATGACGCCGAGGAGCGGTGCGGACGGCTCCGGGCTCCGGCGGGGTTCGCACGGGGGCTCGGCGGGGCCAGAGCGGGGAGCGGCAGGACCGGACCGGGGAGCAGAGGGGACTCACCGGGGACCGAGGGAGCGGCGGGACCGGACCGAAGAGCGGAGGGGACCCACTGGGGACTGAACCAATTCCAGGGAAAAAGGTTTTGGGAAATCGGGTTTTTTTCTTTGACCCGTTTTTCATCTTTTTTTTTTTTTTCGTTTTTTTCCTTTAAGGGGAAAGAAAATATGGGGCGAGCGGAGGGCAGAGGCGACCAGGGGACCGCGAATCGTTGTTGTCGCTAAGCCGGGAGCAAGGACTGCCGGTACCCAAAATGGAAACGAAATCGTAGGAAGCGCGTCCCGCCGGCACTGAGCATCCCCGGGGTCCTGCCGTCTGAGGAGGAGGAGGAGGGTCAGGCATCGCTGAGGATACTCCCGTCTTTCCTCGGAGTAAAAGCAGCAGCGATGCCCCGCGAGGAACGGGGGTTGGGGACCGGGGAGGAGGTGGGGCCGAGGTGGGGGTGGAGGGGGTGTGGGGAGGCTCAGCGGGGCCGCTGCCGGTAGTTGCCGTTGATCTCCTGGGAGATGGTGACAGCCTCGGCGCCCAGCGGCAGCTTGTCACTGTACTCAGAGCGCACCTCGAACTCCTCGCCGTTGGCTTTGGATTGTGACTCCGCCATGGAGCTGGCTGCCACGCTCTCCTCTCGCTCCAGCTCCGGAGCCCCTTCGGCTTCTCTCCTCCTCCTCCACCTGCCTCCTTCTTCATCCTCCTCCTCCTCCTCTTCTTCCTCCACCTCTGCCTCCCCTACCTCGCTGGGATTGTAGTTCTTCTCAGACTCCAGGTAGGAGACACGGGGGTCAAAGTCAGCGGCCATGTGCTTCTCCATCTGGTCTGGGTTCTGGGCCTTCATGATGAGCTTGTAGGTCTTCCCTTGGTATTTGGAGAGGAGGTGGCACCACGTGGCCCCCATCAGGGGTAAGGTGGCCAGCACCAGCAAGAAGATACTCACCACCACGATGATGATGAGCGAGGGGATCTCTTTTTTGGTGGTGAAGACCACTTGGACCTGGCAGTCCTCCCCGAGGTAGGTGAGGCACACGGAATAGTTGGTGCCGGGGTTCAAGCCCTGGAACCAGTACGAGTTCACCCCTTCTTCAATCTTGGACCACTGGACCAAGGCATGGCCCTTGCTGCTCTCCTGGCACAGGTAGAGCATCCTGAGGTGGACCTTCTCGGGCTGCGTGTAGGTGGGTGTGAGCTGCACCCGGGCGTCGCGCTCTGACACGTCCAGAGCGATCACCCCCAGGTCGAACGTGTGCTGCTTGAAGTCGCCGCTCTGGTTGAAGGCGTGATTGGAGATGTACTTGCTGGTTTGTGTGGAGCCACACTTCTTCTCAAAGGGTGGCAGCTGGAAAGGGATTTGCCCGTCTCCCGTGGACTCTGTCCCAGCTGCCAAGGATGGTTGGCTCTGCCGGGTGGGACCAAGGGGTTTGCTCCTCTCATCTGGTGTGAGCACGCTATTCTTCGCTCCCTTGGCCCCAGGCTTCTTGTCACCTGGCTGTGCTTTACCCCCCAGTGGGTCCCTCCCGGGCTGCAGTGGGTATTTCTGGGTGCCTGCCACAGCCACGTTGACAGAGGTCTGGTTGCTCCCCATTTCATTGGAAGCCAGGCAGGTGTAGGTGCCTTCTTCCCTCTTGCTCAGGTGGGGAATCACCAAGGTGCCATTCTTGAAGACCAAGAAGCGCTCAGGGTCCCGTTTGGACTGGTCCTTCCCAGCGGTCTCATTCGGGTTCCCATTGAGCTCCAGGGTTTGGCTGGAGGTGCGGATCTTCCAGCTCACTTCGGGCAGTGGGGTGCCCGTCACGGCACAGTGCAGTGTCAGGGTGAAGCCATCAAAGAGCTCAGTGGTGTCCAGGTTGGGGTAATAGGTGAGCTGCACCGTGGGCGAGGCGCACTGCACATCCGGGATCTTCCCCACCGGCACTCCTTGGAGCTGCTCCGGGAGGGCACAAGTGATGGAGTCCTTCTCAGGGATGGAGATGAGTGTGCTGTCCATCCACTTCTTCAACCACTGGAGCTTGCAGGAGCACTCAAAGGGGTTGTTGTAGATCTGCAGGTGGGAGAGGGAACTGAGCGAGTCAAAGATCCCCTCAGCAAGGGTGGTGAACTTGTTGTTGTTGATGCGGAGGGACCGGAGGTCCTTCAGGGTGTGGAAAGCCCCCTGAGGTACCAGAGCCATGTGGTTATTGTTCATCTTGAGCAGTTGGAGAGCGCTGAGGTTGTAGAGGTCCTGCCAGGGGAAGTCCACGATCTGGTTGTGGCTGATGTCGAGGTTTTTCAGCTGCACCAGGATGGCGAAGGCACCGGGCTCGATGGAGCGGATCTCGTTGTGTGCCAACCAGAGGGAGGTGACCTGGGTCACTTCCACGAAGGAACGCCGCTGCAGTGAGGTGATCTTGTTGGCCGAGAGGCTGAGGGTGGTCACGTTGGAAGGCAAACCCGTGGGCACCACTTGGAGGTCCTTGTAGGCGCAGTCGGCGAACTGGTGCGCGTACTTGTCCACGCAAGCGCAGGGCTCGGGGCACGCCCGGGCCAAGCCGAGCAGGGCCACTAGCCACAGGGCCAGCAGCGGGGCCATCTCCCCCTGCCAAGGGATACAGGGGGTCTCAGGGCTGCCGGCCCACGTCCCCGCCCCGCTCCCGGCCCCGGTCCCCGCCCGGCGGGAGGCGGCGGCGGGGCCGCGCCCCATTGTCTGTACCCGGCTCCCCCCGCCTGCCGCCCCCTCGCCCCTCGCTCGTGCTCATCCCCTCTTCCCCTTCTCGCTCGTTTTCCTCCCTTTCCCATCCAGCTCTTCCCATCCTTCTCACTCTCTTTTTCTCGTCTTGATTAGGCTTTTCCTTCCCCCAGACCCTCAAAAATTAATTAAATCTCGTTTTCTTTCTTCCCTGCTTTAATTTCTCCTTTTTCAATTATTTCTTTCCCTTTTCCTTTTTTTCTTCCTTTCTTTCATCTTTCCTGTCCCCACTTTTCTCCCTCCCACCTCCATTCCTCCCTAGTTCTCTCCTTCCCTGTTTTCCACTCTCTCTGACTCCCTCCTTCGCCCCTTTCCCCCACTTCCCGCACCGCACCGGGGCTGACCCCGCACCTTACCCGCTCCTAAGTGCCGTTAAGCAACACGCAGCCCTTCTCCTCGTCGTTACCGGCCCTCCGCATCCTCCTCCCGACCCCCGTCCCTGTGGCACGGAGGAGCCTCCGCCAGCCCGGACACGACGGTGAGGGGCGGGGGGACCCCACCCGTCCCCCCGCACCTCTCCGGGCTGAGCTGTGAGCCGGAGCGGGGCCGTACGGGCACTGGGCTGCCGAGGCGACAGCGAAAGGGAGGAATTAGCATTTCTGCCAGCCTCCCCCTCCGCTCGGCTGCCCCCTCCCTCCTCGCCACCCCTTTCCCATCCCACCACCCACCCACCGCCGCCGCTCGCCAGCCTGCGGCGAGGACGGGGCCGGCTGCTCCCGCGACGGGCGCGGCACCCTCCTACCCCCCCTAAAAAATTCAAAATAACCAAAATAAACACCCACCCGGCAGAGCAACGAATACAACTCCGCGCGCTTGGCAGCAGGCGTCATCCAGCCCCCCCCAGCCCCGTCCGCCGGTTTGACTTCCCCGGTGCCCCCCCGGAGGGACCGAAATGCCGTCGTGGCGGATGCGGGACACGGCTACCCCCGTCCTCCCGGGACATCGCGGGGTCGCAGCCCTTTGTGGAGCGCTTGTGGACGGGGATGCGGAGGTTGGACCCTCCCGCCCACGGTCCCCGGGTTGTGCTGCCATCCCCCCACGCCCGATCCATGCGGTATTTCCACGGGCGATGAGCGGCGTGTGCCAGCCGGTCCCGTCGCTCGGCGCTCGTTGAATGCAAAGCGCTTTTAAACACGGAGGGGGTTAGGAGATGGGAGGGGAGAGAAATACACGGGGGCTGCCGGGGGTCCCCAAGACGGGACCGTTCTCTCGCAGCTTCCTCCCGAAGGTTTCAGCCCCTTGGAAAGGCGCAGGGAGCCCTCTATTCCCCTCGTGGTTTCGCCTCGACGTGTGGGGCTGTTCTCCCCCTCCACCCTCGGTCCTGCCCCTCTCATCGAGAAACCATTGATTTTGGGAGCGTGATCGATTCCTGTCTCCCGCCATCCCTCCCTTCCCCCCTGCATCTCTCCATCCTCTCCTCTCTGGGAGCTCTGCCGGGGGGTGCCGAGGCGGACTCATCACGGATTCGGATGGGTCAGTCCACTCCTCCCGGTGTCTCCAACCCGGCTCTGTCGCGACAGACAGCGGCCCCGCCTAGAGCTGCAGCTACCGCCCCTTCCCCATTCCCCACGGGGACTTGGCACATCCCGGGGAGCTTCAGGCGTGGGGACCCCCGGGGATCTGAGAGGGGGCCCTGCCGCCTTTCTGCTTGCTCGCAGGAGTAGTAAAAGCCCGGCCACCTCTCCCTCCGCGGGAGCTCGGCCTCGCATCCCAGCCCCGAGGCCACGGGATGGGCGTGTTCTTCCAAGGACGAGGAGAGGGAGGAGGGAGTGGAGAGGGGGTGATGACTGGAGGGACAGAGCACAAGCTGCTTGACAGCAAAATGTCAGATTTGATCCTCGATGATGGCTCCCATCCTCCCAGGAGCCGTGTCCAAAGCCCCCCAACCTGACACCTGCTGCCCAGCACAGATTTGGCCCAACTCAACCAACACTCCGCAAGGAAAACTCTGGGAATGGTCCAAGGGAACTGTCCCGAGCAGATGGGCAAGGCCACCTTGGTACACTGATCTGCTGAGGGGCCACACAGAAGGGAGGCACCGCTTCAAATCCAGTGGATACATCCACAGGGCAGCACTTCCATGTCTCCCTTCCTGCTGGAGAAGGGTTTGAACGGCCATGGTGCTCTCAGCATCTTCGGAGCTGAGTCATGACTCATCCCCATCCCACCCCTGTGGCTGGCTGGTCACCCAGCATGTCCTCACCCTCACTGTGACACTCCCAAGCACCCGTGCTCAGGGAATTACAGCATCAGGCATTTGGAGTTGTGGTTTATAGGCGTTTTCCCCTCATTTTGCTCACTTTCTGAACACCCGTGGGCTGTCACTCTCTCCTGAGCCCCACAGTAGGGAGTTCTCTGGTTAGTGGGGCAGCACTTGTGGGCTCAGTATCTCCAAACAGACCCACCCTGCTCCTCACCCAGGTTATTCCACATCCCAAGCTCCCCGTGCTGCTGTGGGGCTGCAGGACCATGGATTAGCCCATGCTGGTGTTGCCCCATGGCTGCAGAGCTCAGATGGGAGACACAGGGATGGAAAACTTGCTTTGAGGAGCATGGAAGGGAGTTCAAATGCCACAAGAATGTGACCAGTGAGGAGAGGACACTCGTTTTCTGATTTGGCTGCTATCCACGGCGCTCCGCTGAGCTCTTCCGAAGGGATGGATGATGCCTTCATCCATCATGCAAGAGGAAGGAACCCAAGTGTCCTAGATACAGTGGCAACATTTCAGGAACATTTCACGTTGTGCTAGAAATGGGTCAGGGATGAGGCACGTGTGACAAGATAGATACACATCCCTCCCCATGCTCCTGAGGGCCAGACCCTCACCTAGACACCTGGGAGGGCATCGGAGCATGAAGCAGCATGGCATGGGATACACCATCCATCCAGACCCCCACTCACCCCTTCCCAGCTGACACAAGGGGTTCATGTCACCATTTGTGCCTCAGTTTCCCGTGGGCTGAGAACAGGGAGGAACAACAGTGCTCTGGAGGCTCTGCAGTCCAGTCAGATGGGAGCACCAAGGAGGGAGGGAGGGAGGGAAAATGAGCAGATAGATGTGTGGATGGATGGATGGATGGATGGATGGATGGATGGATGGATGGATGGATGGATGGATGGATGGGTAAGTGGGTGGATGGATGGAAAAGCAGGCTCTGGAGCTGCCCACTTCTCCTTCTCACACCTCGCCTCAGCCCCAGGCACCCCAAGTTTCATTGTGCTCCTAAACATGTGGCACATAGGGGCTGGTGTTGGCCATCGCAGCTCCAGAGACACAACTCCCACTGGTCAGGGACATTGCCTACTTCAGAAGGAGAAGGCCAAGCCACCAGTTTGGGCTCTCCTGGCTTCTCCAGCTCCCCCAGGATCAGGTGAACACATGAACCACCACCCTGGGAGCATCCTGGTTGCAGGACCTGCCTGGCCAGAGACAATGTGGCTTCTCCTTCCACCTAGGAAAGTCTTTCCTCAGCTTGGCCTCACCACTTCTCCAAATATTCAAGAGTCCTGACCGACCCGTCCTCTCTCTTGATGTTCCATGGGATGCAAACCTGTTCAGGTGATAGTAGAGTTATGTTTTTATTAGGAATGTAATCCAGGTGACCTTTCCCAGGCTCACAGAGGCGAACCCTCCTCTGCACTAGACTTCCCCCACCCTGGCCAGCAGACCTCAGCGATCCCGCAGGGCACAATCAACGCAGAGGAACCAGCCCTCTGGCTCTAATTAGTTTTGCATGATTGTTGGGGGAAGAAATCTGTTTTCATAACCAGAAAGGATTTATGCTTCTCTTTCTTGCCTTTTTTTTTTCCCCCTCCTAAGTCCCAGAGCACTTTGCTTGGGGCTGGCGGGGAGTCGTTTTATGAATGGTTTAGATTGAGCAATGCATTATTAATAACAGCCAATCAAGCAAGCAGGATAATATATATCATTTCAGGAGGTTCGCTTAATTCAGTGAAGTTATTTATTGGGCTAAGAAAACCCAGAGAGGCTCTGAGTCCTCCTGGGAGGAGGATTTTCACAGGGCGGCTCTGGGTGGAAGGGAGGTCTGCACCAGTGTCAAAGCTTCCTGTTGGAGATGGAAGCTGGCGGGGCTTCTGGGGAACCCTCAAAGCCCTTTTCTCCAGGGTTTGAGGGCTGTTGGGTGCTGCTCTGCTCCCCTCACAGTGAGAGACCGTTTTCTGGCGGGATGAATGAGCTTTACCGCAGCTCAAGGCAAGAGAAACAGCTAATCCTGCTCCCACAGCCCATTGGCTCCGTCATTGTTTTACCAGGCTTTGATGAGGCCGGTGACAGCAGACAGATGGGCTCTGCCCTCTGCCTGTGCCCCTTGAGAGGCTGATCCCCCGCAGAACCCTCGAGCAGCCACCAGAGGATCCTCACGGTGAATTTGGTGACAAGCCTTGTGTGTCAACGTGCCGGCTCCTTTGGGATCACTGCTGTAACAACAATAACTCATCGCTGTGTCCAGGACATGGTTTGTTCCCTGGGGGTTCCCAGAAGATGGGAGGCACTTTCCTTCCCTGTATCCCCCGTTTTCCAAGCCTGGCAGCTCCCCTATCACCCTCTTGGAGGGGAGACCCTCACCCTTCTCTGCCCACCCTCACTTTCCCTTCCCACTTTTACCCGGCCCTGTCCATCTTCACATTTCCCTGTTCATTTTCACCCTTCCTTGCCCACTTTCACCTTCCCTGCCCACTTTTACCTTTCCTTGCCCATCTTCACCCTTCCTTGTCCACCTTCACCTTCCCTGCCCATCTTCACCCTTCCCTGTCCATCTTCACATTTCCCTGTCCATCTTCACCCTTCCCTGTCCATCTTCACCCTTCCCTGTCCACCTTCATCCTTCCCTGCTCACCTTCACCCTTCCCTGCCCATCTTCACCCTTCTCTGTCCATCTTCACCCTTCCCTGTCCACCTTCATCCTTCCCTGCTCACCCTCACCTTTCCTGTCCACCTTCACCCAGCTCAAGCCCCCCAGAGCACCTGCCCACCCCTCCCACCCCTCTCCCTCTGTGCCCAGCACAGCAGCTCAGACACCTCAGTGACGGCCACGGTGCCCCCCAGGCACAGGAGGGACCACTGGTGGGCCCTGGGGATGCGGGTGGTGTGAGACGTGTGGGTGTGAGCGAGCACAAGTGGGCGTGAGTGCACGTGTGAGAGTGCAACAGGGAGGGTGAGTGTGCACAAGTGAGTGTGCAACAGTGTGTGAGTGCACAAGTGAGTTTATGTCCACAATGGAGTGTGAGTGTACACATGTGAGTGTGCACATGTGAGTGTGCACATGTGAGTGTACACATGTGAGTGTGCACATGTGAGTGTGCACATGTGAGCGTGCACATGTGAGTGTGCACATGTGAGCGTGCACGAGTGTTTGCACGTGAGTGTGAGCACCAGTGAGTGTGAGTGCCCCAAGGACGGCGCCAGCCCCGGCGCTCCAGCCCGTGTGCGGCTGTACAAAGAGGACACCTGGTGGCATGTGCCCCTCACTGCCGTGTCACACACAGCCCTGCTCGGGGACACCCGATGTGGCCGCCTCCGACTGTCACCAGGGCCACATCCGGCCTTGGGGTGGGGGGGGAAGTCCTGAGGGGAGGGGAGCAAGGCAGGGTGAAGAGAACGCCAAGCATCTCCCCTCCTGCCTGGCTGGAAAAAGGAGGAAGAAAGATGCCCCAGTAAATTGCACTTGCCTGTGTTGTGTCATTTATTTTATAAGGACGTTAATTCCATTAGGTTATTTCTTCCCCCTAGAGCTGGCCCAGGGGCCTGAACCTTTTAAGCCCAATGCTGGGAGCAGAGAAGGTTTGGGAGTCCTGTTTAATGCTGCTGAGAGCTTCCCTGCATTCCTTATGAGCAACCTTGCACCCCTGGTGAGCATCCCTGCCTCCCTGGTGAGCATCCTTGTGTTCCTGGTGAGCATCCTTGCATCCCTGCATCTGTGGTGCAGTTAACCTGAGACCTGGCCAGCTCAGCTCACCCCACGGTTGTGCTCACTCCTCTTCCAGATCCCGGAGGACGAGGTTGCGCTGTGCCAGCACCTTGGCCGCCCTCTTGGTGAGCAGCTTCTCCTGCACGAAGGGCCAGAGGAGGGTGTAGCTCTGTGCGTTGCGGTGGCTGAGCATCATCTCCATATCCAGGCTCACAGGGAGTGCCAGGGCTCCCCAAAGATTCTGCAAGGCCTTGGCCTTGGCCAGGGCGCCTTCTCCGAGTCGCTGCTGCAGGTACCTTTTCAGCAAGTTATTCAGCCTGTAGGAAGGGGCCTGGGGCACCCTGTCCTTGACCAAGGACAACATATCCATGTAACCACACACAACATGGCAGAAGTCCACTTTCCTGCCCGTGGCAGCCAGGGCTTTAAAGAGAGCGGGCAGCTCCAGTCCCCAGAAGTTCCAGATGATGAGGATGGGTCCGGGGAGCAGGGAGAGGTGCCAGAGGAGGTACTGCACCCCCACCTCCAAGGGCACGCCCTCGGGGAGCAGTGCCAGCACTGACTCGGGGGTTTGGATCAGCGTCCTGAAGGAATGGTCTCCATTCACTGCTGCCATCTCCATGATGTTCTGGGCTGCGGAGGGGAAAGGACGGGGCTGGAGTAAGTGTTTGGGGAGGCCCCTCTCTGCCCCTCAGCCCCTGGGAAGGGCAATGCTCACTTCTCGGATCAACCTTCAGGCTGAAGAACACCAAAGCACCCGGCTCCAACCTGTCATCCAAGGGGCTGGTGGGGCCAGTGCTGTTGTGGGGTGAGGTGCCACTTCTGGACCATGTGGGGCTGGAGGGCTTCTTGCTGTCCTTGGCCTCGCTGAAGGCCTGCAAGAGATTGGAGAAGGGATCCAAGTACAATCTGCCTGCTTGGACCTGGCTGGGAAGGCATGAGGAGAACCCCTGGGAGGACCATTGGCCAGGGACAGGGATCTGCTTGTGGCAATGCCACAAAAACCACAGGTGTGATGTCCTGGCACTGGGTGTGTCCTGTGTCTGGAGTGGGCTGGCCATGGGGAGTCCTGTTGAGAGCCCAAAAACAGGGTCAGAAACAAGTGATCAAGAGCAGAGCCCTGAATCCAGCTTGTCCTGAGCAGGGTCGGGATGCAGGCACTAACACACAGGTCCAGGGATTGCTGTCCCTTGCTGTTCATCTCGTATGGATGCAGATCACAGAGGGACATAAACATGCCTGAGCAACCTCACTCCATGAGATACTTAAAGATCTTGTTGGTGTCTAGAGGAAACTGGATCAGGAAGACTGGATCAGGTCAGAAGGAGGTTTAGGGCCTCTCCAGGCTCAGCAGATCCAGTGCCTACAGCAATGCTTCCCAAGGATGAACAAAAGTAGCCACACCACCAGCCCCTGCCCAGCATCAGCAGGGATGGACACCCACAGTGAGTATCTCCCTACAGGAGGAGCAGGACAGCAACACATTCAAGAGGCTCCAACCTTAGTTTCCTTCCCTCTTTCCCCCCAGGACAATCCTGCACCTCTTTCCTGGGTATCCTGCAGCGATGGGACATCCATCTCCCTCCACACCAGCTCTCTGCAACTCCACCCGCAGCCCAGGAGTGGTGGAAACATGGCTGAACAGACAACTTCAGGCTCCTCAGCTCAGGGAATGTGGGATTTTTACCCCTGGCACCTGTCTTTGCTACACCCTTAAATCCACATCGTACTACACGACACCTGGTGCACTCAGGGATTTCTCCCAGCAAGCTGTTAGCATCCCCCAAAGCCCCAGCCTTGGGATTTTTTGCCACTAGCAGGGACTGGGGACAGGTTTTAGCCCCACAACTCTCTTTTTCCCTTTGTTAGAGAGGAATCAGAGGAGCCAGGAAAAACAGGACAGGAGGAAATGAATAAGGAAGCCAGCAGTGGCTGGGGTTTAATCTGAGAACAGCTTTATTGAAAGAGCAAGAAAAGATTCTGCATTAGTTTATACAAAAAAAAAAAAGGTGTTCACCCCTCATTAAGCCAGTATCGGAAAACCAACCCCAATTCCCAATCCCAAATCAGCCGCACTTGCCTCTGGTTCCCAGGGGATCCCCTACTCGTGATGGTATCTCATCAAGGATCCCCCCCTTTGGATCATCTCACCACCTCAGCCAAGGCCATTTGGTTGCCACACACCAGTTTGCAGCACCAGAGTTGTGCAGTGTCCCTCTGGGGGTGCTCAGGTGGTCCATCCCTGCTCCAGTGGCTCCCGGGAGCATCTCAGCCCGTGTTGGTACAGGGCCGATGAACTCTGAGAGCACAGATGCTACATTCAACTCACAAATTTGATTTTTAGATCCAAATTGATTGGTTTTAAGCTGAGAACCACCTCTCAGGAAGCCACAAGGACCAACTGGGAAGGTTTGCCTCGGGGGATCCCACCTCAGAGCAGACCAAGGCGGGGTTTACGGCTGCTCCAGAAAAACCAGGAGCAAAGGTCTTGGCCTGGGAGAACTAGATTTGGGATGACCTGGACGCCCTGCCACCTGGGAGCACCTGAAGTGGAAGAGAAAACCATAAGCAGGTCTCTGGGTGCTGCTGGGAAGGAGAAGGCTTGGCTCCAAGCACAGCTGGAGGAAAGGGAAAGGCACCCAGAGACGACGGGGTGCGGCCGCCTCTTCTCCGGCAGCGCAGCTCAAGGAGGGAGGTCTGGCACTACACTCACCACCGTGTCCTCCTCGCTGTCATCCGAGCTGCCGATGACGATGCTGGTGATTTCTGTGGAAGGAACAGGAGGATGCTGAAGCTCCAAGACTGTGATTTTGGATGCCACCAGATCGACTCTCCTGAGTTTTGCCGCAGGACCATGAACCACCCAGCCTTTGGATGCACCCCAAGGTGGGGGCAACCCTTCCACTGCTGCTTCACCCCATGGATCCTGCACCAGCCTCTTCAGAAGGTGCATTTCATCCTCTATCCTGTTTGCAGAGCTGATCCCAGGATTCCTCACTGCGGGATGCAGTGGGGCTGGCTCAGCTCGGGGAAGAAAATGTGTTTTCCTAAGAATTACAGTGGGTGTTGCTCCAGGAAAATTTACTACTCCTGGAGCAGGAGGCAGAGGAGCCTTTCTGCACTTTCCCTGCTGATGCACTCTTCCCTAAGCTTGGATTTTGGCTACCTTGAAAATGGGACATGGAGCTGGATGGAGCATCCATGTCCGCCCCGAGCACTGCTGTTGTATTTATTCCCTAGGAAGCAGCTCCCACCCTCTGCTTCTGTCACCCAGGGGAGGTTGGCCAAGGCTCTGAGTGCTTGGGGGTGCAGAGAGGCTGGGAATGGACCCCCATAATGGAGAGAAAGATATGGGATAACAAGGAGGGCAACATTCATGGCCCCCACCTGCATCATCTGTGCTGCTGCTGCAGTTCCGTCCGGGCATGGAGGTGCCGGGCTCCCTTCGGAAATCCCTCTGGTTTGAATTGGGATCACTGGGGCCTGGCATGTCATCACACTCCAGCTTCAGTATTTTGGGAGAGATCTGGCTGCCCCTTTCTTTGCAGTGAAACATCCTCTTGTGCCATGAGGGGACAGGGCGAGCCTGGACAGGGGAGAGCACAGGCGGTGGAAGGTGCCGGGGTGGCAACTCCCAAGGGCTCCTGCCTGGCTGGGATGGTTCTTACCTTGTCCACATGCACATCCTTGAGGTTGGCGGGTGAGGTGGGCAAAGTGCTCTGGTTTTTGGGCCAGACTTGATCATCTTGCTGTGGAGAGAGCACAGAGCAGCATTAGGGTGGACCCGGAGAACACTGACCCCCCTGCAGGGCTGGGGTGTCCCCAGACAGCGTGGGGGGCAGAAACATCCTCAGGAGGGGGGAAACTGAGGGACAGCCTGGCCCTGTGGCTTGGCTAAAGGTTTGTGCTACAGTTGTGGTTTTCCCTGCGGAAAGTGAGGGATGAAGCAGCAGGCTTGGAGAAGTGGGATGGGGTAGGCAAATGCCTGGGTAATGGAAAATGATGGCTACAATGTAGGTTCTTCTCTGTCCAGGCAGAAACATTGCCAGGGGGTTTGCTGTTGATTAAAAAATGGGACTGACGGGCTGGGGAGGGGAAGGTAGACCCTCGCAAAAGATCAGAGGAAGGGAGAATGTATGTTTTGGCTGATGCAGGAGGCCTCCCCACATGGCACCACACAGGGATGAAACACTGATGTCTCACCAGGTTGTTCTCCAGGGCCACCTCGACCACGGGTACAGGTTGGGATTCAGTATCTGCAATGGAGAGAGCAGGGTTGAGATCCCGAATTGGAGCCTCCAGAGTTCCCACCTGGCCCTGGCAGCAGCCAAGCTGGGAAAAACCTGCCTGACAGCTGCAGCAAAGAAGGGGCAGCTCTGGTCTCTCTTCCCTTTCCCAGCCTTTTGGTCTGGCATGGCCCAAGGGTTTAGGAGACTCTGGTAACCCAAAAATCATCATCACCAGAGCCTGTTAGACTGGTGGGAGACCAGAAAGGGGCTCTGGACATATAAGCAAAGGAGCGAAGCTTGGCCCCAGTGGAAATAAGGACCCACAGGAATGGATCTGGGCTTCTTCTGCTGCAGGGAGCAGAAGAAGTGGAAGAATAGAAGTTGTGGATGTTCCATCTCTTGAAGCATTCAAGGTCAGGTTGGACAGGGCTTGGAGTGACCTGGTCTAGTGGAAGGTGTCCCTGCCTATGGCAGGGGGTGGAATGAGATGGGCTTTAAGGTCCTTTCCAACCCCAACTATCCCATGATTATCTGATCCCCATGGCAAGTCCTCCTCACCTGGGTGCCCTGTGACACGCTCCACAAGCACCTGCAGCCTGGCTCTGCACTCGGATAAGTCCCCAGGCTGCCCTCGGTCCATGGCCTCTGGCAGCTTCAGCCGCTGGAGCTCCTGCAGCGAGCCCTTGATGAAGGGCTGCATGTCCATCACCTCCTGCTCCGTGGCGTACAGGCTCATCTTCTCCACCAGCCTCTCGCCCGCCTCCATCCGCCGCAGCACCCCCTCCACGTGCCGCAGCTCCCGCGCCAGCTCCCGACGGCCCTGCTCCTGACGCGCCTCCACCAGCCCCAACAGCTCCTCTTCCTCCTGACGGATCAGCCGCACCAGCTGCTCCACGCGCTGACGGATCAGCTCCCGCGTCTCCCGCTGCGCCTCCTCCAGCCGGGCGGCCTCGCCCTGCAGGGACGCGTAGGTGGCCTCGAAGCCGCTCCGGCGACGCCGCAGCTCCCGCTCCATGGAGCTCAGCTCCTCCTGCCTGCGCTGGGTCTCGCTGCAGATGTCGCTGAACTGCGAGTGCTGGTTGTCCAGCAGCGCGCACGAGCAGCACAGCGCCTTCTCACACTGCTGGCAGTAGATGCTGGCAGGGAACAGGAGCGCCCTTCAGAGCCGGCACGGCACTGGGGCGGCAAAAGCAGCTCTGCTGCCCTGGGCACCATTGCCCCTGCCCGAGGGACAGTGCCAGGGAAACTGAGGCACGGGGGCTTTGCCTCACTGCACCAGCTGCAGGGGCGCCCGTCAGCCTGGGCCTTCAACCCTCCTTTGCTGCCCTCCCTCCTCCCGGGCTCCTGACAAGCCCATAGCACACACACTCATGGAATGGCATCTCCTGAGCTGGAAGGGACCCACAAGGATCATCAAAGTGCAACTCCAGGCCCTGTGCAGGACACCCCAACAATCCCACCATGTGCCTGAGAGCATTGTCCAAGCGCTCCTTGAGCTCTGGCAGCCTGGGGGCCGTGACCACTGCCCTGGGGAGCCTGTTCCAATGCTCAACCACCCTCTGGGGGCGGGTTCTTTTCCTAATATCCAACCTAAACCTCCGCTGGCTCAGCTCTATGTGATTCCCCCCAGCCCTATCACAACTTGCTCCTGCCTGGGGTCTCACCAGGGTTGCAGCTTTTCCTCTCCAAAGGCAGGTGATGAAACCCCTTTGGCAGGGTTGCTCCTGGAGCAGCAGCCCCAAAGCCCTTGGGACAGGATGGGATGCAGGAACAAGGCACCACTCTCACCTGCAGACGCGGCTCTGGTCGGGGTGACTGGAACTGGTGCAAAAAAGGTTGCAAGACTTCCTGGTGTCTTCCAGGAATTGATGGGCTGACTCAGCACGCAGCTCCTCCACCTTCTTGACTCTGTGACTCTTCTTCTTGTGCCACCACTGGTGGTCCTCAAAGCACTTGGCACAGAAGAACTCCTCGCACTCGCAGCACCACACCAGGGCCGCTTCGCCCCGGCACCGGCTGCAATTGGGACCACCAGGGCTGGTGATCTGCTTGTAGACCCTCAGCCGGGCCTGCAGGTTGGTGAAGAGCAGGTTGTCCATGTCCGGGATGCCGTTGGCCTGCGGGATGGCCGTGCAGCACACGGGGCACTGCCCGACGGGCTTGTTCTCGCTCAGGCAACCCAGGCACAAGGTGTGGAGGCAGGTGAGGAGCTTGAGGTTGGGCGATTCCTGCCGGCAGCCCTCGCAAAGGAGGAACTGGAAGTCATCTTCCACCGCCGGAGGGTGGGATGGAGGTGAGCACACAGGTGTATCCGGCTGGGATCTTGTCTCCATGGGAGCAGTGGCACCGTCTCCATCTAGGTGGGATGTGGAGAAAAAACCTCCATGAGATGGAAGTTTGGGAGGCTCAGTCCCACCTGTGGGCATCCCACTTTGCCCAACTGCTGCAGGGGAGGGATGAAGGAGCCACAGGGTGTGCTTGAGGCTCCTCTCCATCCCTCCTGCCGAGGGCGAGCGGGTGGCAGCACTCCAGGTGCTCTCCCGGGGAGATTCTCCGCTGGAGGCAAAGGGTTGTGCTCCCGCCTACCCTCTGTGTGGGAGGCTCTTGGAGGCCCTCCTCCACCCTCCCCAACCGCCTTCCCTTTCAGGACTTTCCAGGACTTTCGGATTTCAAGACTGGGGGTGGGGACAAACGATTTTCGTTTTGCTGCTACCGCCTTTTCCCGCTCTGCAAGTGGGAAAAGCAGCGGAGGCAAAAGGGGGGACCCTGGAAACGGTCCCCAAAGTTTCCTGCAAAACCTCCCAGGCAGCACTGGAATGTTGGCATAAGCCCTGTCCCCAAAGGTGTCCCCTTCCCCACTCCTCGTCCCCTCAGCCCTCCCTCAGGCCGGTAGGGCAGAAACCCCCCCGCCAACAAAGCCAGTACCCCACTTATCACCTCCCCCCTGCAACGGTTTTGTACCCTAAAAACTAATACACACACGCACCCTTCCAAGCAGGCAATGCCCGCAGGTCCCTTTTGGAGACTCTGGATCGGGCTTTGCCCTCCTCCCCATCCCGCCTCCCTCTCCAGGAAAGCGGGGAGCCCCTCGTTACCTGCTGGGGGTCCGGGGCCGGGCGGCCGGGGCGCGACGGGGTTGTCGGGCATGAGAGCGGCGAGAGGGGACAGCCGTCCCTGTCCACTTTCGTTTCCTCAGCCTGGCTGGAAAGGAAGGAGGAGGAGCTGGTGGGAAAAAGGCGGGGAAGGCACGGTGGGGGGGGCGGCCCGGGCCGGGAGGGACCGAGGGAGCTGGTGGGTGGGAAAGGAGTGAGATGGGGGCTCCCCGCTCCCACCCTCTGCCTGCCCTCTGCCTGGGGGTACCGGTGGAAAATCCGAGGGAGGCGGAAATGCAGGGAAGGGGGGGATGTTGGTACTGGGGCGGAATATTGGCACCGGGAGGGAGGGCAAGCCGGCACCGGGGGTACGCTGGTACTGGGGTGGGGATGCTGGTACCGGGAGGATGTTGGCACCAGGGGGATGCTGGCTCCGAGAGGGGTTCGGATGGCAAAGGAACAGCTCCAGCTGTTAGGTAGGACCCCCGAGCTGTGCTGTCTGGGTGTTGTCTCGGCTGCAAGAGCTGCTGCTCTCTCTGGGGCAGTGTCAGGCTCCCACTTCAGCCGAGGGGGACTTTAAACCCTCACTATTGTCATCCCCTACCCTCGGCAGCGCCGCTCTTGGATCTCCACTACCCTTTGAGCCGGCGAGAGGGAGAGTGGGGGGCTTTGGCATGGCGGGAAGGCCACGCCGGAGCAGGAATTCCTGGGAAAACTACCTTTCCCGCTTTCCTGTTCCTGGGGGGTCGGGGTACCCTGCGGAGCCCCCCATGGTGTGAATGTGTGATGGAGACCCCCGTCTTCCCCGCGGCCGGCGGAGCGTTTCCCTGGCAGGGCCTCTCCGGAACAACTCACCGAGCCGTGAGCCATGAGCCGTGTCGTCCCTGTGCCGTCAGCGGCCACATGACGAGCGGACCAGGAAGCGATAGCGGCTCCCTCCTTCCTCCCCTCAGCATCCTCGGCGCGGCCTCCGCTCCCCGCGGCCACGGGGCCGGCGGCCGAGGACGCCCCGGGGTCATCCCCGGCTCCGAGGGGGTGCGAAGTGAGCAGTGACCGCGGGGTCGCAGCTTTTGCCTCCAAACTCGGCTCCTGCCCAGAGGGTCTCCGGGAGGATGTGAAGCCTCCAGCACCTCAGCTGGGGTGAGACTCCGGCCAGGGAAGCCCCTGAAGGATTGGATTTCTTCCAGCAAATGTCCTCCTGTAATGTGACTACAGAAGGGCTTGTCAGCTGCATCTCTCACGGCAGGGAGACGGTGACAGGGATGGAGATGGCTGTGATGGCAGCAGGGAGCCAGGATTAGAGGAGCACCTTGGATCACCAAGAGCAAGGCCCTGTGCGAGGCACCAGCACCATGTTCAGCCGCTCGGGATACCAAGCCCTTCCCTTGGGGGACTTTGACCGCTTCCAGCAGTCCAGCATTGGGTTCTACGGTGCCCAGAAGGGCTTTTTCTGCTTCAGAGACAAGCAAGACTCACTGGGACCAGCTGGGAATGCCATAGGTGAGCCCCAAGCCCCTGGGATGGCTGGGAATACCACAGGTGACTCCCACACCGAGAGGGGAGTTGCTGCCTTCCTCCCTATTGCCCCCGGGTGCTGTAGGGTGTGGCACTGGCTGGGTGTCCCCCACCCTGCTGGCTGCCCTAGGTGCAGGGTGCAGGGAGGGGAGGGGCTTGGATGGGGGTTCACGGGCAGGGCAGGGGGGTTTGGAGCAGGTACATCCCCCTTTCACCCATCTTGCAGACACCTCCCAGGGTTGGCTGTCCTGGATCTGCCATGGGATTATCACCTCCTTGGTTTTCTTGCTGATGGTTGTCACCTTCCCCATCTCAGGCTGGTTCGCCTTGAAGGTAAGTGAGGAAAGCAGGTGAGGAGTGGCATGAGAACCAACCTCCATAAGGGGACAGTTACAAGCTGCCCCTGGTCCTGGCGTTGCAGGATCCAGGGTTTTGCTTCCGCCCTGGTCTAAACTTTCCCGTTCCAGGTCGTGCCCACCTACGAGCGAATGATCATCTTCCGCCTGGGCCGCATCCAGGCACCTCAGGGGCCCGGCGTGGTCCTGCTGCTGCCCTTCATCGACCACTGGCAGCGGGTGGATCTGAGGACGAGGGCCTTCAACGTGCCCCCCTGCAAGGTGACTGCCATCCCTCAGGGTGGGATAGAGAAGTAGCTCTCAAATTCCCAGAGCAGGTGGATTTTGGGATGGTCTGGCCCTTGGTGACCCAGCTTTCAGCTCCTCCTGGCAAGGCCAGGGACATTGTAGCTGGTGCTGTGTAGTCAGTGTCCTCACCTGCCTGAGGTCAAAAAGCTCCTCTTGCCTTGTTCAGAGGGTGTTCCTGGCTGGAGACATCCCAAAACCATCAGTCCCTACCCTTCCCAGATGTCTTTAAATAACAGCCCATGCTGGAAACTGTCCTCACCATCCAAGCTAGCCGAAAATTAATTATTTGGATTGGTTTTGTTTCCAGTAATCCTCTTAACAAAGACATCTGGGAATGCCTTTGCTCCCAGGATCTACACACAAGGGTTGGGCCATGGGGCGGAGAGCGGAAGAGATCCTGACTCCTTTCTGCCCCAGGTGACCTCCAAGGATGGGGCAATCATCTCCATGGGTGCCGATGTCCAATTCCGGGTGTGGGACCCCGTGTTGTCCGTCATGATGGTGAAGGACCTCATTGCGGCCACCCGGATGACAGCACAGAACGCCATGACCAAGACCTTGATGAAGAAGAGCCTCCGTGAGATCCAGGTGGAGAAGCTGAGGATCGGGGAGCAGCTGCTGGTGAGGACTGCCTCAGAGCCCCCCAGGACACCCAAACCCTTGGGATCGTGGTGCCGAAGTGACAGTAAGGAAAAGATGGAGCTGCTGAAAGTCTTATCTGGCCACAGACCTGGACAAGGAACGGAGCTGGGAAAACGTGGTGATTAGCAGGGAGCAATTATTTTCAGATCTCCAGAGTTCTGTGGCTGATCTCTAAGGGCTTTGGGTGCACAGAAAGGCTGACGTGTTGTGATTTGACCTCCTTATCTCCATCAGGAAAATGTCTGGAGGGAGACTGGAAAGGGCTTTGGGTGAGAGAAGAAGGACAAGGTAGTGGCAGAGGGGCAGTGAGTCCTGCCTGCAGTCAGCCTGGGCCAGGCCAAGATCTTGTGGGTTCAATGTCTATAAGGGGTGATGTAAAAAGAGACCGGGGGATACCTCTGGGGTGCCTGGGGTGGTTTGGAGGCCAGAGATACTGCCTGGTGGAGCACCATGCCAGGATGTGTTGCCCAAAAGGGAGCAAGGAAAAGGACTATGGAAAAAGGAACAAGGCAGAGCTGTCTCCCCTGTCCCAGCCTCCTCCAAGCTGGGAGAGCAACTGGGGGAGGAGGGTTTGGATGTGAGAGCTGACAGCTTGGAGGAGAAGGAGGACTATTGAGCCTGGTGTAACACCCCACTGGTGGGCAGCAGCAGCACAAGCTATAGGATGCCGATGGTTGGGGGTGCCATGGTGGGGAGGTGGTCTCCATGGCCATATCCAGCTCTGCCTAGGCTGTCAACACCTCTCCCTTTCTTCCAGCTGGAGATTAATGACATGACCAAGTCGTGGGGCCTGGAGGTGGACCGGGTGGAGCTGAGCATGGAGGCTGTGCTGCAGCCACCCCGGGAGAACCTGGCGGGGCCTGCGGCCACTGTGCCACCAGTGCCGGGGCTGGAGGGGCTGGATGGCACCATTCAGCAGCTGGCTGCCCATTTCTTCGGCAGCACCCTGGCCCTGGCTGGCGGCGGGACCGGCGCTCCGGAGGCAGGTAACCAACCCTGGGTCACTGCTCCTCTGCTGGGTCATGTCCCTCCTGCCAGGTGACCTTTGTGTCCGTTGGCTATTTGTCAGAGGAGTCAAAGTCTGGGAGATGTCATGCTCCTACGAGCACAGCACAGACAGGCTGGTAGCAGGGAGGAGAGCTGTGGGCACAACTCCATACAGCACATGGCACAGCACCACCATTCCAACAAGACATTGGAGAAGGGACTGGGAAGGGCAGAAGCAGATCTGCAGGAGCCCTGGGCTCAAGACCAACTCATATCTCAGCATTCCCACCAGGCAAACTTGACCCTGAGTTTCCCAAGAGTCATGTGGATTTTTTCCAGAAACCCTGCACCGATTGGTGCTCCATTAACTTTTCAGGGATAATTTTCCTCGCCCTGTTAGCCAGGGAAGAGTAACCCATGGCAGACAGTGGAGCAGGAACTGGCAAGACCAGTTGCCCTCTTCTTGCTTAGCTGGAGACTTTCTGGATAAGTGGGTTTCTTTCCTCTGGAGACCTTTTCTGGTGGGTCTGGCTCACCACACAAAGGTGTCCCCTAATCTGTGCCATTGTCCCAGCAGACAGTGTGGAGATGGTGAACGAGGTGGAGCCTCCCACCACTCCCCTCCTTGCCCAGAGGAAGCCCAGTGCAGACGAGCTGCTCTCAGCGGTGGAGTCTGTCCTCTCTGAGGCCCTGGTCAGCCAGGTGGGAGCATCCTACCAGGTCAACATCGCCCTGTCCAGTGGCACCTGGAGCACCTACTTCATAGACCTCTCCTCAGGTCAGCACTCTTTGGGGTTGTTGTGTTGGAGCTGTGAGGGTGTTTTGCTCCTGTGCCCCCTTTGCATGCTGTGAACCCCACTGAGCTTGGTGATCAGAGGTCCCAAACCAAACCCCTTTGGTACCTCCATGAAAGCCACCTTGGGGCCCATCAGGTGAGCGACATAATTTGGTGACCATGACCTTGAATCCACGCTGCCTGGCAGTCCAAAGTATAATTTGTTCTGGGTTAAAACCATGAATGTTCTTTGAGAAATAGAGTATTGATGGAAAATTGACAGCAAGGTCTCATGGCTGGCCTGGAGACCTCAGGAGTTGTTGACTCTCGTAGGACACCAGCACAAGGGGGTAGTGATGGAGGGCCCCTGCCATGCTGGAGGATGTCCTTCCAGCACCCTAATACATCCCCGCATGGTTGCCTGTGGTTTTCCTGGTGGTTATGGCAAAAGCAGGACGGGGCTTGGAGGTGGACCACTGTAAAGGGTATTGGTGGAGCAACACAAGAGAAATTCATCTCCATAAGGTGTAAGGACTCCTGTCTCCAAAGTCTCCCTGCCAGGAGGAGGCCCATCTGTCATCTGGCCCATCTCAAATCTCATGAAATGTGGGGAGGGAAACACCAGGTGGATCAAGGCTGGATCCTGAACCCACTGTTTCTCCCTCTCCCACCCACTGTGTCCTACAGGCAGCGGGCGGATTTGCCGTGGCGTGCCCGAGGGCGTTCCTGATGTCACCCTGCAAGTGTCAGAGAAGGACCTTCAGGACCTCTTTCTGGGTGACCTGCGCCCCCTGAGTGCCTACATGAGCGGGAGGCTGCAGGTGACAGGTGACCTGCACCTGGCCCTGAAGCTGGAGGAGCTCGTCAAGGCGATGAAGCAGCGTCGATAGAGCGTGTGCGTGGGCGCGTGTCTGTGTGCTTGTGTCTCTGTCCGTGTGCCAAGGCGTGGGGACGTTTGGGAGGACCGTGCTGTGTGGTGGGGGGCCTTGCCATGCTGGAGCTCCTGCTGCCCTTCCTGTGGAGGCTGTGGGAGTTGGGTGAACATCGGAGCAGGGAAACTGAGGCTGAGCTCCGCTGCCCATCCTTGTCCTTGGCTTTCCCTCTGTTCTTCATCCCCTGCTTACAACGTTACGGGAACCAGCTGGCACCTCACCATGCGCCAGTTTGCTTCCAGTTTCGTAGAATCACAGACTGGTTTGGGTGGGAAGACCTTAAAGTTCCACCCCCTGCCATGGGCAGGGGACATCTTCCACTAGAGCAGGTTGCCCCAAGCCCCATCCAACGTGGCCTTGATTTCCTGGGCCAATGTGCCACCAGGGCACAGACTGATGTCCTGGTGTCCCCACAACCTGGTGCATGGCCAGGGATCTCACTGGAAGGGGTGTGAGCTGAGCAGTTGTGTGGAGGAGAGCTTGGGGACAGTGTGGCTGAGGACAGGAGCCATGGGATGGGGTGGGCAGCCAAAACGGGCCACGAGGGCTGGCTGGACCAGGCTGGGATGCCACCAGCAGGCTGGAGTGGGATCCAGTGTGGCACCACTGATGGGATTATGGCACTTATGGGGAAGTGGCAGAGGTGGCAATTTAAGGGATGACCTGCCTTCCCCACACAGCGGTTTGTAATTAGTGATTGCGCTAATTTGTGCTTCAAGATCCTTTTGCGTGTGTGCTGTGAGGTGTGTCCACAGGGGGCGGGGACTGGATATAGGCATATAGAGATATTTATTTATTTTGTAAGCTTCCTTTCTATCCACTCTCGATGGACAATAAACCTGGTGTGCAGCCTTGGGCAGCGCTGGGCTCGTGAATTCTGCAGGCAGATGTGGCTGCACCCCCCGTGCCTCAGTTTCCCCCAAGGCAGAGACCAGAGCATGGGAGGAGCTGCCAGTCAAGGAGGCTCAATTGTGATGAACACATGAAGTCCTGGAATGGTGAGGAAGAGCTGGCAGGATGCTGTGTGGCCTCTTGGGGGATGCTCAGCTCCCTAACAGCACCCAGCACCCCAGGGGTTAAAATGTCTCAGAGCTCCAGGCAGCTTTATCAGCTCCAGGATGTTCTGCTGGGCCAGTGGGACAAACCTGAGTGGTCTTGCTGTCCTGTCCCATCCATGCAAGGGGCTCCTTGCCAGAGGATGGGACGGGGGGAAAGAGAATTAACATGTTTCCAAAACTGAAATGTTTGGAACTGAAATGTTTCACAGCTGCAACCAGACTAAACCACCTGTTAAACATCTTCTTCAAAGCCTGGGGCTGGGTGGCTCTAGCCTGGGCCAGGCTTTGGGGATCCTCAGGGCATCAAAAGACCCCAGAGGAGTTGACAGTAGTGTCCTGCCATGCCCTCTCCCTTTGGGGGTGCCAGGAGAGGTGAACCCCAAGTACTCCTGATGGCCCCCATTTGTAGTGGTCCACTCTTTGTGGCAGTCCCCCTTCTGTGGTGGTCCCCCAGTCATGGTGGTCCCCTGTTTGTGGTGGTACCCTTTCATGATGGTCCCCCTGGTGCAGATGGCTGGGGGTACCGATGCCCTGCACGAAGGAGCAAAGGATCAGAATACAGGACAAAGGGATGTGGAAATCCTCTCCAAGGTGGAGGGACAGCCCCCGAGCTCCCTCAGGGCCTGCAAAGGGCACCAAAACTGCCTTTGGCAGTGCCCGTCTGAAGCACAGCAGGGACGGGGACGCTGCTACACATTTCTGGGGGTGCTTCTCCTTGGGGGAGAAGCCTTTTGGCGGGGATCTTGGGGTTTCCTCCCTCCCGGATGGCCGGGAAGGGCTGAGCCGGCTGTGAAGCGTTTTCCGGGCGGGAAGCGGGGCTGTGAGCGGGCTCTCTGAGGCTCCGCCGCCCAGTCACGGAGGAGGAGTTATTCCCGGAGCCGCAGAAACCGAAAGTACAGGCGGGGCAGGCAGCGCGGGCGGACGCAGGGATCCGTCTCTTCCCGCCCCGCCATGTCCCTGTCCGGCTCCCGAGCCCCGGTCGGTCCAGGGGGGATGCGGGAGGGATGCGGGCGGGACGCCGAGGGGACTCCGGCCGCGTGAGGGGACCAGAGGTGTCCAGGACATCAGGAAGTCCCTTGTCCCAAGGCGTGGGGATGGGGATGAGAGTTTGGGGTGTTTCTCCGCTTCCCGGTTTGGTGGGTGGTGGGGAGGATGGGACTGGTACCCAGTCCATCCCCCCCGGCCCCGCTGAGAGAGGGAAGTTCGAGGCCAGAGGGATGGGCTGAAGGGAGGGGGGGATGTCTGAGACCATGGTCCCCACCTCTACCAGGGTGTCATCCAGGGATCTTTAGCTATTTCCTCCTTGCCCCCACCCTTTGATCTGCCCCTCCTCAGTCCTCCCCAGCCCCATAGCTGGGGGACTGTTTCCTCTTTGCTAGAGGGAGAGGAAAGGCTCAGCAGGGCCCTGTCCATCCAACCTCATCCCAGTGCATGGGACAAACTCTGTCCTGGGCATCACTGGTGGGAAGTGGTTACTCACTGGTTGCTCCAAGAAGGGTTTTTGGGTCACCTCTACCCCCAAGATGAGGTTTCCAAAGTTCTTAAAAACACTCCTCAGTGCTTATTCCTCATCCTCTCCCCATCTCTCTCTCCCCAAGCTCCTAGAAGATGACTTTCAGTTCCTCCTTTGTGAGGGCTGCCAGCAGGAATCGCCCAACCTCAAGCTCCTCACCTGCCTCCACACCTTGTGCCTGGGTTGCCTGAGCAAGAACGAGCCCGTCGGGCAGTGCCCCGTGTGCTGCACGGCCATCCCGCAGGCCGATGGCATTCTGGTCATGGACAACCTGCTCTTCACCAACCTGCAGGCCCGGCTGAGGGTCTACAAGCAGATGGTTGATGGAGTTGACTTGTTTTGCGACAACTGCAGGAAATCTGGGGAGTTCTGGTGCTCCGAGTGCTTCGAGTTCCTCTGCACCAAGTGCTTCGAGGCCCACCAGCGCTACCTGAGGTGGGAGAGCCACAGAGCCAAGAGGGTGATGGACGTCAGGGCAGGGTCTGCAAATGACTTCCTGCAGGGAATCAGGAGGACAGGTAGCTTGTCCTGCTCCAAACCAGACCACAGGAGCCAGCCTGTGAGGTAGGTCTGAGAAGGCTTGTCCTCATCTGAGTGGGTTCTTGTCATCTCTTTGGGTCCCATGATGGGACCCCCAGAGGGTGGTTGAGCATTGGAACAGGCTCCCCAGGGCAGTGGTCACGGCCCCCAGGCTGCCAGAGCTCAAGGAGCGCTTGGACAATGCTCTCATGGTGGGATTGTTGGGGTGTCCTGCACAGGGCCTGGAGTTGCACTTTGATGATCCTTGTGGGTCCCTTCCAGCTCAGGAGATGCCATTCCATGAGTGTGTGTGCTATGGGCTTGTCAGGAGCCCGGGAGGAGGGAGGGCAGCAAAGGAGGGTTGAAGGCCCAGGCTGACGGGCGCCCCTGCAGCTGGTGCAGTGAGGCAAAGCCCCCGTGCCTCAGTTTCCCTGTCACTGTCCCTCGGGCAGGGGCAATGGTGCCCAGGGCAGCAGAGCTGCTTTTGCCGCCCCAGTGCCGTGCCGGCTCTGAAGGGCGCTCCTGTTCCCTGCCAGCATCTACTGCCAGCAGTGTGAGAAGGCGCTGTGCTGCTCGTGCGCGCTGCTGGACAACCAGCACTCGCAGTTCAGCGACATCTGCAGCGAGACCCAGCGCAGGCAGGAGGAGCTGAGCTCCATGGAGCGGGAGCTGCGGCGTCGCCGGAGCGGCTTCGAGGCCACCTACGCGTCCCTGCAGGGCGAGGCCGCCCGGCTGGAGGAGGCGCAGCGGGAGACGCGGGAGCTGATCCGTCAGCGCGTGGAGCAGCTGGTGCGGCTGATCCGTCAGGAGGAAGAGGAGCTGTTGGGGCTGGTGGAGGCGCGTCAGGAGCAGGGCCGTCGGGAGCTGGCGCGGGAGCTGCGGCACGTGGAGGGGGT
Source organism: Pipra filicauda (assembly GCF_003945595.2). Classification (NCBI taxonomy): domain Eukaryota; kingdom Metazoa; phylum Chordata; class Aves; order Passeriformes; family Pipridae; genus Pipra; species Pipra filicauda. The sequence goes on along the minus strand of NW_024104118.1, from coordinate 92,582 downwards.
GCTGCGGCGGATGGAGGCGGGCGAGAGGCTGGTGGAGAAGATGAGCCTGTACGCCACGGAGCAGGAGGTGATGGACATGCAGCCCTTCATCAAGGGCTCGCTGCAGGAGCTCCAGCGGCTGCAGCCACCATCAGCCGGGGACCAAGCGGAGCCTGGGCCCTTTGCTGAGTGCAGGGCCAGGCTGCAGGCGCTGGTGGAACGTGTCACGGAGCACCCAGGTGAGGAGGCACTTGGCCAGGTGGGTTGGGGAGGGGGCAACTGAAAGCAGAGATGAAGGTTATAACCCCTGTGTAGACCACATTCTCCGTGGGTTTCTCATCTCCTTCAACATTGTGACTGTTCCCATTCCCACCCTTGGAGGTGTTCAAGGCCAGGCTGGATGGAGCCCTGAGCAACCTGCTCTAGTGGAAGGTGTCCCTGCCCATGGCCTGCAGGTTGGAACCATTCTGTGATTCTATGACTTGAGAGAGCTGTGCCCCACCCAGCCTTTGCTCACGCCTTGAGCACATTCCAGCCTCTCCCAGGGATGGGATGTTGTTGTTGCACCCATCACTTCCAAAGCAATGGTGTCTCTTGCCCTTGGGTGGTGTGCTCCCCAAATGCACCCACCTTTGGTGGGTGCTCCCCAGATGCACTGGGGGAGAACGTGGGGGATCCCTCGGGATGAATCTGCTGTCTCCAGACCTGGGCTATGACCTCCTTGGCTTTCTGTGGGTGTCCACCACTGAGCTTCCCAGGGCAAGCTCATGTGCCGTGGATGGTCCATATAGGAGTCCAGGGGTGATGTCCTGGATGGCATTTGGGGTTTCCTGGGGACAATCTGCCCCCCACCCCACTACTTGCATCTCCTTTGTATGGTAGGCATCATGCCTCTGCTTCCCTTCTCCACCTCACCGAGTCATGCTCTGAGGACCCTTGGAGCCCTGACTATCTCCTCTTGCTTCCTTCATTCCTGCTTCCAGCAACAGGTACCTCCACTTCCCAGCACAACTCCCTGTCTGACGAGAGCACTGTGATCCTTGACCTCAAGCATCCCGGGCAGGATTGCCAACCACAAGGAGATCTCCCTGTGGACCTGCTGGCCCACCACCAGCCCTGTGCCCCTGTGTCAGACCCCTCTGGTGGCCGAGGACATGTGTGCCCAAACCAGGGAGGGGGTATGTCCCCCCCCCTACCCGCAGCTCCAGCTCGTCTGATGCAGAGGGAGGAAGAAGCAGAGGAAGACTCAGGCTCAGCCCATGGGGACACTGTGCCTCTTCCCAGGAGCATCCAGGACTCTCTGGCCTCCCTGCAGGAAGGTTTTGATGGCTGGGCCAGGTCCAACGTGCAGCAGGCAGACAAGCTCCTGAGGATGGGCACTCGCCTCCTGCAAGCTCAGCAGAGGGCAAACAGGCACCTAGTGGCCATGACCCGGGAGATCCGGGCCACGTCCCAGTCCCTGGCCACCATTGCCTCTGCTGTGGGACCCCTGGTGCAGTCTGTGGCCTGCCCACAGAACCCCTCCACCGCAGACATGGACTGGCCATCGCTGCCCTCCAACTTGCTGGACTTATTCCCTTCCAGCACCCCACAGAAGGATGAACTGCCGGTCCCAGTGGCTGCTGTGGCCCTCTCCCCCAGAACACCCCCTCCTGCCACCCCCCCTGCCAGCCCAGCGCGCTCTGAGACCCCCAGCCTAGAGTCTGAGTGGGAATGCCCCAAATCAATGCTTCCCACCAGGGGCAAGCGGGGTGGGCAGCCCTGCAGGAGACTTCGGAAGCGGAGGAAGTGAGGGTCTGCAAAGCAGGACGTTTGCCATGGACTGTGGCTGCTTGGAAAACCCTCCAGAGGTCCCTGTGGAGACCTTTAGGGCTCCATTTCACCTTACCATGCCAATAAATCCTCCTGGGATGATCAGCGTGTTGGTCTTTTGCTGGGTTTGGGAAGGCAACAGCTCCCCCATGAACGTGCCCTCACTGTGGCATGGCAATACCTTGCTCAGGAACAGCATGATTCCACTAATGTTCCTTTTTCTTTCCTTTCCAGCGTGTGGGACCTCCTGGCTGATGGGTCTGGGATGGGTGGGTAGTCAGCAAATCCATAAGGGAGAGCTGGAGGGTGAAGGAATGGATGGTGGCTGGGTGGAATGGGCACCTCTCCAGCCCAGCCTGGAGCTGGCTCCTGGATTTCAGCCTTAGTAACGTCTCCAGGAGGTGACCCTCCGAGGAGGTGCCCTCAGAGCCACCTGCACCTTCTGCAGAGGCTTTTCTTCAAGGCTGCTTGAGCTCTGGCTCTTGGCTGGGACTTTCCAAGATTTCACTGGAATGAGATCAGCCAAGCTGACAGGGCACAGGGCTGCAGGGCCAGGGTGAACTTTGTCCCTTGAAGGCACTTTTCTGGCTGAGGTGCCAACATGTCAGCACGAGACACGCCACTGCATGCACTGAAACAGCTCTCAGAGGCACAATGGTTTGCAAGTCATTTCCTGCCCTGCCTTGCTTAAATCCCACATGCTGCCACAGACTGTGATGGATTTGGTGCCTCCCGACACATCTCCCACAAGAAGGGCATCAGTGCCATGGTCTGGGAACCACAGCGGTGTTGGATCAAGGGTTGGACTTGATGATCTCGGAGGTCCTTTCCAACCCGGCTGTGGTTCTATGATTCTATGAATGACTTGTCCAGCATCAGAAGTAACTTTGCGTGGGACAAAACTGAGGCTGAGGACCCCCAGGCTGCCCCCTGCATCCCCAGCATGGGATCAGAAGGGCTTATCCCTTGCCTGCAAGCCCTGCCAAGCTTGGGAGCTTCAGGGTTGGACCAAGAAGATAAAGATAATTTATTGCCCCAGCTCAGGAAGGACAGGTTCCCATCTTCTCGTCTGCAGCCGTTGAACCAAAGTTTTCCTGGCCTGTGTCAGGCAGAGAGGGAACCTTGACCGATGTGGCTGAAGTGGCCACAGCCCAGGAATGAGGATGTGGTGCTGGTGCCTCAGAGCAGCAGAGACCATCAGGGCAAGAGGACTTGATTTGGGCAGGGACAGACCCGTGTGGTCACCTTGTTCAGCTGTGCTTCAGTGGCAAAGGCCGTCTCCATTCCTGACTGCTCACTGGGCTCCTCTTTGCACACTCAGGTGTCCATCTCCACCCCTGCAGAGAGGAGAAAGTCCATGAAGGTTGAAGACAATGACAACGAGTGGAACCATGCTCAGACCAGCTGTTCAGTGTCCCCCATGACTCCCACCAAGGACAGTCTGCTAGAAGACAGGCCAGGGGACAACACTGGGCTGCACGGCTCAGGTAAGTCACCTCTGGAGCGATAAATCCACAGGTAGGCTTTAGGATGGGCAGGCATCGAGATGGGACAGTGTGGAGCACCTCTGTGGAGCCCCTGGTCCCATAGTTTGCTTGAGGACAAGCACAGGATGACTCATGTAGGGGAGATGTGCAGCTCCCCATGAGAAGGATGTTGGCTTGAAGACAAGGAAGAGAACACCAAGAGGTCCTGTTTGCTCAGGGAGGTGCCAAGAAAGGCTGTCAGCCTGGTCCCTTGGGAACAACTCAAGTCATTTCCCTTCAGACGGTTCTTAGCTCTCCTGCTGGCGGTTGTCCAGTTTGGATCATGCTAAACCAGTCTGATTAAGCCACAGATGTCACCTAAAATTCATGGGCATCTCACGTGGTTCTCACCTGAGTGTGGAAGCAAAGCACTAAGCCACAAGCAAACATCCTTGTTTGAAGCCTCCCCAGTGTCACTTCAGTGCCCAAACTGCTTCTCCTCCTGCACACAAACCAGGCACGAGGAAGCTTGTAGGGTGATTCATCTGGATCAACCAGTTGGGAGTATTTGTCCCCCCATAGAGGAGACAACCTGCTGCTGAATCATCTCCACAAGGGTTGGACTGCCCGCACACCATGGGGACTATTTTGCTCCAGGCCTAATCATTCTAATAATTATTATTTCTAATCTCAAATAGCTCTAATTTATTCCTGATAAGGAAATTATCACCTCCCTGCTCCATCCCCCAACAGCCCTGCTACGGAAGGACCCCATAACCTGGAGATGGGAGATACAGGCTGAAGGTGGGACACATCTCTGTGTGTCCTAACTGGTTGTTCCCAAAAGAACAGGGGGAAAAACTGCAGTTGGCTGCACAGCAAGCTCAGCATCTCTCCTGTGAACAAGGGACCCAATCCAGCATCTTGTTAAATCCCACCACAGGGGTCCTGTGGCGGGGTCCCACAGAGAATTGGGTCTCTCAGCTGTTTCCAGTTGCCCTGATGGGAGGTGTGCTGAGCATCACCTGGGGTGGGAGCGGCCGTGGGAGAGGTGGGCTATAAAAGCTCCCTGGGCAGCAGTTACTCCTTGTGCTGGACCCTGGTAGGCAGGATGAGGTCTGGAAGCAGCCTCGGGTTGGCTCTTTTGTGCTGGGTTTTTGGGGAGGTGGTTGCTTACGACCCCCTGGGTCTCTTCAGAGGGGAGGCAGAGCTATGGAGGTACGGAGGGGATCCTTCCCTGGGGCAGCCACGGACCTTCTCCCAGCCCTGGGCGTGGGTGGACGTGTCCCAGCTCCAGGCCATGGCCCCGCTGCACCCTGTGGCCGTGCAGTGCCAGGAGGCACAGCTGGTGGTCACAGTGCACAGGGACCTCTTTGGCACCGGACGCCTGGTCAGGGCTGCGGATCTGAGCCTGGGGTCAGCCTCCTGCCTGCCCGTGGTCTGGAGCACCTCTGAGACCACTGTGACCTTCGTGGCTGGGCTGCACGAGTGTGGCAGCACCCTCAGGGTAAGTTGTGGGAGGCTGGACCCCTAAGGGGGAGGGGGGGGGCTGCCTCTTGTCTTGCACCCTGGTGCCTTGGGGTGCTGAGACTGAAGGGATTTGTGGTGTAATTGGGCTAAAGGAAATGCCTTAAAGTTTTCCTGGAGGCTGAACACCTCGGTCAAGAGGAGCAGGAGCTGCTCTGTGTTGTCTGGGCTTGTGTGAGCAGGGAAGAGGCAGAGAAATAAGGGGTTTTTTTTCTGATAAATACAGAGGTAGCTAAACACTCCAGGACTGTTCGTGCTGCTGCTGCCACCTCGAGGCTGGAGCGCGGAAAACCCGGTGTTGGGAGCCACTGCTCCCTATGGATACCTCAGGAAGCATCTGAGTGCTGCTTATGGGGTGTAGCATGAAGCTACTTCACCAAAAACTTAAGTTTGAAGTGGTCTCTCCCCTGGGAGAGACGTGGGGGGCCATGAGAATGAGTAAGTGCCCCCATCCAACAGATGAAGTCACCCTTTGGTATCCTGGGAGACAGACCTTCCTGTCTGTTGTTCCAGGGCGTGGAAACTGTAGAATAGAAATAAGAATCAGCTAGAGAATGTCTGCATTTAGCTCTGCTGCTGGCCACAGGCTGTCCTTGGCCAGGCTGGAGCAGATTCCCACCCTAGAGGATTCCTACATCAGCATGAGTGCCACTCACCTGCCTCCAGCACAAATGCTGCTGGCTGAGGACCAGAAAAAATATCTCAGTGCTGAGTCTCTGGTCTCAAATGTGCTGCCCTGTGTGTGCGTGTGGTCAAAGGAACAGGACTCTTAATGACTGCATAATTGCCTTGCCTTTCCCCAGGTGACCCCCGATTCTCTAATCTACACCACGAGCTTAAATTACAGCCCAGTTCTTCCCAGCAATCCCGTTGTCATCCGTACCAGCCCTGCCGTGGTTCCCATCGAGTGCCACTACCCCAGGTGAGCCAAGGCAAGTGAGCAACAAATAATCCCCTCTGCTGCCACAGAGAACTCACCTGTGGGCATTTCTCCTCCCCAGGAGGGACAACGTGAGCAGCCATGGTGTCAAGCCCACGTGGGCACCCTTCCGTTACACCCTGTCCTCTGAGGAGAAGCTGCCCTTCTCCCTGCGCCTCATGAGTGGTAAGTTTGGGGGGAGGATCTCCTCTGGTGGCCATGATTCCACTAGATGGTTCAGTTTTGGGCAGTCCCCAGGGCCTTGTGCACATTGGGGTTTCCCTGAGTGGAAGCAGTGAAGCCCAAACCAGCTTCCCATCTAAGAGTGCCTGGTGACCTCTGTCCTTCCAGATGACTGGAGTGCTGAGAGAGCCTCCGCTGTATTTCAACTGGGAGAGGTCTTCCACTTCCAAGCTGGTGTTGATGCAGAGAACCACGTGCCTCTGAGGCTCTTTGTGGACAGTTGTGTGGCCACCCTGACCCCGGACAGGACCTCTTCTCCCCAGTATGCCTTCATTGAATTCAGTGGGTAAGAGCTGGCTGTGCCCTTGTTCAAAAGGACCTTTCTGCAGGTTTATGGAGATGTCTGACAGTGGGACCCTGCTGGCCCCTGTGTTTGTGTCCAGGTGCCTGGTGGATGGGCAGGTGGATGATGCCACCTCGACTTTTATATCCCCGAGACCCAGGCAAGATGTGCTTCAGTTTGCAGTAGATGCATTCAAGTTTGCAGGAGACTCCAGCAATCTGGTAAATCCTTCCTAAAGCAGTTAACTCCCTTTTCCGCATGACAACCTTGCTCCACTATGAAATTTATTGTCTAGAATTACATTCCCAAGGCAACATAGGAATGAGGTCATCCTGTACCTCAGGATGCTCATGATGTAGTACTGCTGCTACATCATGGCCCCCTGAGCCAAGGATCAGTCTTGATGCTGGTCAAGACAAGCCCTTCTGATGGGCTTGGTAGCTGAAATCCCAAGTGGCTTGAAGGAATTGGAGGGGCTTGAGCTGCCCTGGGGAGTTGGTAGTCCTGTTGGTGGTCCAACTGGAGACCAAACTTGTGGAGTGTGGGAAAGACATGAAGACACCTGATGGCCAAACCCCTCTGTTCTGCCTGCCCCGCCCAGATCTATGTCACCTGCCACCTGAAGGTCTCCCCAGCTGACCAAGCTCCAGACCCTCTGAACAAGGCCTGTTCCTTCAACAAAGCCAGCAACCTGTGAGTAGCTGGAACAGCAGCTTGGCCAAGGGTGGGGAGCTTGAGATTCTTACCTGGTGTGTCACTTTGCAGGGAGGTGGGGTGGGACACCCGGGTGGGAGGGTTTGGGTCTCTCCTAACAGACCCCAAAGCACGTGAGGCGTTCCTACCACAGGGTGGGCTGGTGACCAGGCTCTCTTCCAGCTGGGATCCTGTGGAAGGCACATGGGATATCTGTTCCTGCTGTGAGATGAGGAGCTGTGGCTTGGCCAGGCACTCCGGGAGGTTCCATGCTCCTTCCCGATGGCCAGGAGCACGTGTCCGGAGAGAACTGCCCTCCCAGCCTGGTATGTCTCTTGGTCTATGCTAAGCTGGAGCTGCTCCATGACCTGTTGGCTCCTCAATGCCAATCCAAGACTTCTGGAGAGGTTCAAATGAGTTGGAGTGCTCACAGATCCTCCCTTTCAGATCCCTTGGTGAAAGAAGCAGATGTTGTGGTTGGACCTCTCCTCATCCACAGCTGGCAGGATCACACAGCGAGGAGGGTCCCTTCACAAGGTAGGGCAAAGCCAAGGAAGTGGGGTGGTTTGGGGGACAGGTTCTGGCTGTGGCTGTAACTATCTCCTTCCTTCTCCTTCCTAGCTGCAGGTCACCTGTGGATGGTTTGGGGGCTGGCTGCAGTTGCTGGGTTGGTCATCCTGATCCTGGCTGTCCTGGGAGCTCTGACTGTCTGCCAGAAACCCAGCAACCCTGTCTGAAAGCTGAAACCAGGGACTTATACTTTTTTTATTGTATGACTGTGAGGGACTTGGTGAGGAGAGGGGAGAAGTCTTCTTTGAGAAGATGGATCGAATCTTTGTGCTGACTTTAACTGAGCTGCTTTGCCTCCCCAATCCCAACTTTATCTCCTTCTCCTCCAGCCCTGCTCTCAGCAGAGCTTTGTGCAGCCTTACCCTCCTCCTTGAACTTCTACCAGAGCACCTCTTTGGAAACTAATGTGAAAACTCCCCACCGAGATGCTCTGTTTGCTCACCTGTAGAACCATGGAGTTGGGTTTAGTCTCCAAACACTTTTACTTTTTCATGGAGCCATGTGGGTCTGCTCCATGCTGGAAATTCCTTACTCGATGAGTGAAGCATTTAATAAAACTTGGACCACTCTCCTCTTGCCTCAAGCTGTTTTTGGGAGGAAAGTGCAGCTTTGCTGGATGAGGGAGGGAGCATAGTTTGAGGGTCTGTGGGTTTGGCTCTTCATGGGACAGAGAGGCAAGAATTCCATCCCCAGTCCCAAGGACTATTTACACATAGTTGTATGTAACGAGCCTTGGCTGAAATGTATAAACAGTCCTTGGGACTGGGGTTGGAATTTCTTCCTCTGCTTCCCCCCCTCCCCGCTCCAAAAAGGGACTTTCTGACATGCCTGAGTCACACTTGCTCTTTTTTTTTCCTCCAGTGCTGTGGAATTTGGGCTCTTCCGCTCAGCAGAGTGGCCATAATGGCAAGATGTTCATTCCCAAACCCACAGTGCTCTCCAGAAGCTGGGAGAGGTTCACACTTTAGGCAGTGTTGGAACTGGACCAGCTGAACATCTTGAGATGCTGTGTTTGTTGTAGGAGGAAAATTCAGGTGCCTGGATTTATGGAAAAGTGACACCTGTGAGGAGTTGGGATTTGCCTACAGCACAGCCACCTCTTGGGCTGGATTTGCAGAGAGCAGGAGGATTCCTGCAGACCTTTAACCCGCCCTGGGGGACTTGTCTTTGTCATAGAAAACAGAGGAAAGGGATATTTTGCACAAACTTGTGTGCCTTGGGGTGTCATCCAGCGCCCTGGAGACCCTCAGCCAGATGTCCTGGGATAAATGTCACCTTGGGCTCTTTGGTACAGGGTTCCAAGCTGAACTTAAGATTTTAGGTGACCCAAACCTTCTCCTGGTGAAGAAATATCTCCTCCTCCCAGGCTACAAGTTGTGGCTGCTGAGACACATTGAACCTTCTTGTCACCAATTTCTTCTTGATCAACATTTTCTCCAGGTGTTCAGGGCCCTCATCATTCCTTGGCATAGGTGCAGGGACTGTCTCTGGTTTGCTGAGACACACAGAGGGACCCTTTAAATTAAAACCCTTTCCCTCTGCCATTGGGCACAGCCAAAATACCTCCCCTGGCGTCAGGATGGAAGACAAGCAGAGGCCAAGTCTGGTCAATAAGGAAATGGGGGATGGGGAAAAGCTCTCTGACTATCCAGAGCAGCCATCCAATTCCAGCAGCACCCCCAGCACTGACTGAGGGGTTTGACTTTAAACTCTGTTAAAAGGAAAAGTGAGATGTGCTTTATCTGATGGTAGGGCAACACTGGGGTTTGTGCTTTCCCACTGCCCTGGGACTTTCTGGCCTCTGCCTTTCCCAAAAAAATGAGATCATGCTCTTTCCCAGCTGTGCTGGTCTGTGGCTCCAATTCTATGAATCCAATGTGCTGTGCTTGGAATAAAGTTGGGACAGAAGAAATCCCCTCTTCCCTAGAGAAATACCCTCTCTTCCCAGAGCCTGTCATCATATCTCCCTCTGGTCTTCCCCTCTTCTCATTTGTGCTCTGTAAACATGAGGTGATCCATCCAAGGGATTTATCCTCCTGCTGGGATCAAGCCCTGGTACCCAGAGACCCCCATGCTGGAGCTCTCCAGGGTGAGACCAGGCATCTCCCATGGTCCTTGCAGCCAAGGACTCATCTGAGCAGAGATTCTGCCCCCGGGAGGGGGGGCAGCCACGTATTTACTGAATCAGCATCGCCTGCTGCTGTTATCTCCCTGACGCAGGAGCTCAGCCTCTGGAATCCCCGGCATTTCCAAGCAAGTGCCACTTTCAAGGTATTTTAAACATGGAGAAGTCCTGGACGCACTGGCAGCAACAGGGCTGGGGCATTGGCTCCCTGGGGAAAAGCAGAAGGTTTTACCCTGGTCCATAAATGTTCCCACCGGTGGGTTTTGGGGATGTCAAGTCAGGCGCAGGCCAGTCCTGGGTCCAAACCCAGTGGGATTTCTGCTAGGATCGGGATGGTCAACATCTGCCCCCAAAACTTTCTCTTTCTCTTTCTTTTCCCAGAAATGGCTCAGCCGTTCCAGCTCAAGCATTCAAATCAGGACATTTATTCTGTCCCTAAGGTTTGCCAGGGACATCCTGAAAGGTGGCGAGGGGTTTGGGGTATGAAATGGAACACCCATCAGGTGGAGTCAAGGGGATACTGGCAGAGCTCTGGCAGGGAAAAAGAGTGAAGACACTCAAAAGAGGGAACAGAAACTCCATAATAATAATAATAATAATAATAATAATAATGAGCCTTGTAATAATATATAATTAAATAACCCCATAATAATGAGTTTAATAAATAACGAGCCTTGAAAATCTATAAGATTTCTTTTCAAGCAGCTTTCCCTGTTCTCACCAGCCCCCTTTCCCTGAAGGCAACAAAACAAATATAACAGAAAGAGCCAGGGAAGGGCAACCGAGATAAAAAGGAATGACTGGGGCTCTGACCTCACTGCTGAGGCAGAAACATGGGGGTGTGGGGCCCCCACTGAGAACAGCCACACTTGTGACAGTGGTGAGGGCTCTGCATCATTGCTGCTGACCCAACCCCCCATCCTGGCCCTGCTGAGAGCAGGGGGATGCACAGAGCCCACCTTTGGGATTGAACTGTGAACATGTGGGCTGCTGCCCCCCCCCCATCAGCATCCGAGCAGAAAACCAAAGTCCCAGGGGGGCCAATGGTGCCGGGCTGGGATGGTCCCCGGGATTTGGGATCATGGACCCTGCTCTCCCCACTGCTGTCACCCCCGCAGCAGCCTTGAAAAGCCCCTTATCACCTTCTAACCTAAACAAGTCACTTTGTACCCGTCTCCCCGTCTCCGGCTTCTGCTGAGTTTTATAAACAACTTCCCCAAAGAGGCTGACGAGGATGTTTGCTCTTGCCTTGGGCAGCCCGGGGGCAGGGGGTCCCGGCACCCCGGAAATGACGGGGTCATGCCTCCCCTCTCCCCGCACCCACGAGGGCCGCCCTTTGGGTGCCATTGGCCCCCAAACGGGAGCCCGGGGGCAGACGGCTCCTGCTTCTGAGGGGATATAAAGGCTGAAGGAGCAGCCCCAGTCCTCTGTGCCAGGGTTTGCTGGAAGAAGGAGGGATGGGACCCGAAAGCAGCTTGATCCTCTCTCTTCTCTGCTGGGTGGCGGGCGAGGTGGCTGCCTACCCACCCTGGGACTTCTCCTGGGGTGACCCGGCGAGCCGGGAGGCGCGGGCAGACTCCAACACCTGGTCCTGGGTGGGGGACTCCCCGTCTCCAGGGACCTACAGGCAGCACCCGGTGACGGTGCAGTGCCAGGAGGCTCAGCTGGTGGTGACGGTGCACAGGGACCTCTTCGGCACCGGCCGCCTGGTCAGCGCGGCCGACCTGACGCTGGGACCGGCGGCGTGCAAGCACTCCTCGCTGAACCGCGCCCACAACACCGTCACCTTCACCGCCGGCCTCCACGAGTGCGGCAGCACCGTGCAGGTAAGACCTTCTCCCTTGCACTGCGTCCCCCGGTCCCGGGATCCCGTCTGGCTCTCCCTCCTCCCGGAGCAGCCCCAAGGGCTGTGCACCGGGCATCCCCTGCGAGGCTGGGGGAGCTCCAGGTGTAGGATGCAGAGCACCGTTGAGGAACAGCCCAGGGGAAGGACGAGCAGGTATTTCCCCCAAACTGGAGCATTTTTCCTACAGCTGCTGTGCCCATTCGGCTGGAGCCATGCAGATAGCACAAAGCCATTTCACTCATTTCACAATCAGACCCATTTCACTCATGTTTCAGCCCATTAGTTTAACTCACTGCGGACAGAACAGGGCTCCTTCTCCATTCCCTTTTCCCCCCTTTCTTTGGATTTCCCCAGCGTTTCCAGTTGGGAAAGGCTGGATACGTGGCCTGGTGGTGGTGCTGAGGGTGGGGAGTGGCCTCTCCAATGGCATCTCAATGCTTTTGTGCCCAGATCACGCCGAATTCCCTCATTTACCGCACGCTGCTCAACTACGACCCCAGCCCTGCCAGCAACCCCGTCATCATCCGCACCAACCCCGCCATCATCCCCATCGAGTGCCACTACCCCAGGTGAGGCCTTCCTGCCCTCGATACCCCCACCCTGCTCCCTGGGGATCGGCACGGAGCAGTATCCTGATGCATGGTGGTCCCTGCCCAGGAGGGAGAACGTGAGCAGCAATGCCATCCGGCCCACCTGGGCTCCCTTCAGCTCCACGCTGTCAGCAGAGGAGAAGCTGGTGTTCTCCCTGCGCCTCATGAATGGTAAGTAGGAAGCCATACTGACCCGTGGATGGGGACTTTCCACCTTTTCCCAGTGCAAGAGAGCTCCCCAGCACCGCACTGGGGACACCCCGGCAAACCCCATTGCTTCTGCTTTTGTGCTTTGCTCCCATGAGGACCTGGGGACAAACAGAGCCACCCCCTCTTTGTTGTCACCCCTTGCAGACGACTGGAGTGCCGAGAGACCCTTCACTGGTTTCCAGCTGGGCGATGTCCTCAACATCCAGGCGGAGGTGGGCACTGAGAGCCACGTGCCGCTGCGGCTGTTCGTGGACAGCTGCGTGGCCGCCCTCAGCCCTGGCACTGACTCCTCGCCCCACTACACCATCATCGACTTCAACGGGTGAGCCCTGGGGCATGCGGGGTGTGGGGGGGGAATCCAGCAGGGTGCTGATCCCTCCACTCCACCCCATCCCACCGCAGGTGCCTGGTTGATGGGAGGCTGGACGACACCAGCTCTGCCTTCATCACCCCCCGGCCCCGGGAGGACATGCTGCGCTTCAGGATCGATGTCTTCAGGTTCGCAGGGGACACCAGGAACCTGGTAAGGCTGCATGTCCCCTGCCAGCCCCAAAACCAAACACTGTCCCCACCAGCAGGTGCCTACCTCTCTCCCTTCCCTCCCCACAGATCTACATCACCTGTCACCTGAAGGTGACCCCAGCAGACCAAACACCGGACCCCCTGAACAAGGCTTGCTCCTTCAACAAAGCCAGAAACACGTGAGTAGTCGCCTTGCCAGGATGGGGCACATCCAGAAGGTCCCCACCAGCATCCCACAGCCCTGGCACAGCACAGGGATGGGTCATGGACCAAGAGTTGGGGGGTGAATGCTCTGTGGGTGCCACGGGTGGATCTGGTGACAATCTTCCCACCCTGCTCCAGCTGGGCACCCGTGGAAGGCACCCGGGACATCTGCAGCTGCTGCGAGATGGGCAACTGCGGGTCCCCTGCGCTCTCCCGGAGCCTCAACCCCCTGGAGCGATGGCCCAGCCGCCGCTTCCGCCGCCACGACACCAAGGGTAAGGTCCCCGCGGGGACAGAAGGGACAGCCCAGAGTGGCAGGACAAGCCTCATCGCTCCTTCCTCCCTAGGGAAAGAGGCTGAAGCTGACGTGGTCATCGGCCCCGTGCTGCTCTCGATGGAGCCGGGCGCGGGGGGACGGCAGCAGGAGGGTGGTCAGGGTGAGTCCCCACTGGATGTACCCCTGTGACACGGCCCCAGTGGCAAGCGGTGACACTCCCCTTGATTTTCCAGGCGGGGTGACGGCCGTGCTCGGCGTGGGGACGGTGCTGCTCTGCGTGGTGGCCGGCGTGGGGCTGGCAGCAGCTGTGCTGGCCATCGGCGTGGGCCGCAGGAGGTGCGCCCGTGCTCAGGCCTGAGCGTGGGGCCAGAGCCCAATAAAGCCTGGGAAGGACAAACTGAGTCCATGGTGCTCCCTCTGTGACAGCATCCCGGGGATGTGGCTGGGAGGGAGCATCCACCCCTGGGACATGGGAGTGCTGGAGCCCCCAGTGCCAGGGGAGGGCCCCGACATCTCTACCTGGGTTTCAGCCCTTTCTGAGGCTCAGTTTAGGAATGGCCCCAATCATGGGGGACAGTCCCCTCACCCTAGAGGAATTCCAGGTGGGTTTCCTGGCCTTGTCACCACTCCTGGGGGAAGGGGGTGCAGGGCGGGGTGCAGGGCCCAGCCTGGATGATCTCAATGGTGAGGTGGGCTGCACCAGCCCTGCAGGGTTCCAGGAACAGCCCCTGCAGACCTCTTAGGTGGTATTTACTGCCTAGGAGCCCCCCAGGCAGCTCCATCCCCTTTCCTATGGGATTTATTTCAGCTCCAGCCACAGCATTTCCATCACTCCAACATCACTTTGTGTCTGGCTCCAGCCCCAGGGCCTTCATGTCCCCTCCAGCCCCACAGTCCATGTTTCAGTCCCAGCCCTGCCCTACCACCTTTATTTAATAAACATTGTATACGTAATAAGAGCATAATAGAATAAAAAAAGTAAAAACATCAGAATAATAGAGCTAAAATACGATAACATCTTAAAAGAATAACACAATAACAGGACAAAATAACAATACCAGAACAACAACAGGGCAGCAGTAGGAGAACACGGCAGCTTTATTGTCTTTCATTACAATAGTTTAAGCTCCGGATGCCGGCGGGGGGTATCCCCCAAACCTCCTCCCGTCCGGGGGTCCCGCCTGGGGGTCCCCGGCCCGTCCCGCGCCGCGCGATCGCCACCTCCCGGCCGCGAGCGGGCACTGCAGCCACCGCCCCGCCCGCTGCCCCCGGCCCGGCCCGGCCCCGGAGAGAACACAGCCCCGGAGAGAGCACGGCCCCGGAGAGAGCACGGCCCCGGAGAGAGCACGGCCCCGGAGAGAGCACGGCCCCGGAGAGAACACGGCCCCGGAGAGAACACGGCCCCGGAGAGAACACGGCCCCGGGGAACACGGCCCCGGAGAGCACGGCCCCGGAGAGAACACGGCCCCGGAGAGCACGGCCCCGCGGAGCACGGCCCCGCGGAGCACGGCCCCGGGGGAACACGGCCCCGGACAGCACGGCCCCGGGGGAACACGGCCCCGGACAGCACGGCCCCGGAGAGAACAGGGCCCCGGAGAGAACACGGCACCGCGCTGGGCTCCCGGACCCCCGGGATGGGCCTCCGGGATCGGGCCTTGTGCGAGAAGGCGGGAAAGGGGGCGGGGAGTGTCGCGGGCGGGGCTTATAGAGGCGGGAGAGAGGCGCGGCTAACAGGGGGCGTGATGGGGGGACGGGGGACACGGGAGGAGGTGGGGACAGGAGTGAAAGAGGGGGACACAGGGCTGGGGGGGACAGGGACACAGGGCTTGAGGGGACAGGAGTGACTGAGGGGGACACAGGGCTGGGGGGGGGACAGGGACACAGGGCTTGGGGGGGACAGAAGTGATTGAGGGGGACACAGGAGGAAGTGGGGACAGGAGTGACTGAAGGGGACACAGGGCTTGGGAGGGGACAGGAGTGAATGAGGGGGACACAGGGCTGGAGGGGACAGGAGTGAATGAGGGGGACACAGGGCTTGGGGGGACAGGAGTGAATGAGGGGGACACAGGGCTGGGGGGGACAGGCTGTGGAAGGGGGGGAAAAAGGACCCGGCAGTGGGGTGTGGTGACAGGGCTGCAGCTCCCAGAGCCACAGGATGTCACAAGAGGGTGGCCGTGTCCCACACCCCCTCTCCAATCCAGGCAGGCAGCAACAAGCACGGGGGGGGGGGTCCTGAGGAGTCCATCCTTCCCATCTCCCCATGAGTTGTGCCCCTTGGTCCCCACCATCCAGGATTAAAGGACAACAGTCATCTCTCAGGAGAGATTCCCATCCTGGATGGCCCAAGGACATCCAGGGACGTCCCTCAGTGGGTCTTTGTGGTGCCACTGTGGCCTCGGTCAAACACCAACCCCTCAAAAGCAACGTGTTTTAATGATTTCTGGTTTTAAAGCTTGTGAAAATAAAAATAACATTAATAATAATAAAAATAATAAACCAAGCTTTCCAGTCATCTCAAGGACTCTCTGTGTTTATAAAAGCTGGGCAGACAGAGAGATTTCTGCATTAAAGGTGATGGGATTTCCAGCACCTTCAGTCCCAAAAGTGCCTGGAGCATCCTGGCGTGGCAGCCACCTCAAAAAGAGGGGCCAAGTATCCTTCCTGGGGCAGCAGCTCCAAATCCAGGCTGTCTTCTTCCCCCTGGGGAAACATGACATGGCCAGAGACCCCCCCCCAAAAAAAAAAAAAAAGCCAAAGGGGTTAAGGACTACAGAGCTAGTATGCATTTATATCATTATACAGCACTTATGGGTCCCTGCCTTTATTCCAGCTAAAACCCAGCATTGGATCCCCTCAGGAAATGGTAAAAAACTAAGATTAAAGAAAAGTTAAGTATAAAAAAAATTTCAAAGAGTCATTCTGGCTTCCCCTCCTTTTAATGTGAAGGCATGGGGGGTTTTTTGGGGCGGGGGGGCAGTCTGTGTCTCGAGGAGCTGCTGGTAGGCTCCAGGGTCTCTGGTGGGGCAGAGGAGCTCAGGCTTTCTTTTTGAAGAGGGGACAGAGGCTGAGGCAGGTGACATCCCTCTGGCCCTGCTCCCATCAAGATCTGAAAGAAAACAAAATCCCAGAAAATTCAGTATCAACATCCCAAAAGGGAGCGAGACACCAATCCCCAGCCCCACCATTGGCCAAATCCAGCTTCTTTTTTTTGGTTCACAGAGAAAACACAGATGGAAGGGAGGAAAAAAAGAACTAAACCACTCAGGTCTGACCCCCAGCTGGTTTTTTCTGATGGCCAAGGGAAAAACAGAGCAGGACATAAGGAAGAGAAGGATGGGGAAGGACACATGGCCATCTCCTTACTGGGAAATTTTGCAGTTTGTTGTGGAGACGTAGCGTCCGGTGTAGTGGATGTTGCATCTCACCACGTTGTTGGTGAAGTCTGACTCCAGGACGATGTATTTGGGGTTCACTTGAACCTAAAAACGGGCAAAAGGGACGGAAAAAACACCCCCAAAAAAATTAGTAAGAGGGGGGACGAGCAGCACCTAAACCCATGTTAAAGGGATGCCAGCAAAGAAGGTCCTGAACACGATGGTTGGAAGACCCCAAGCCACCCCCAAAACAGGAATATTTGCCCCAAAGATCTCCCTCGAGGCCCCTGGCCACCTTCAAGACATAGTTGCCCGGCTGCACATCCGTTATATCGATCCACTGGCAGTCGATGTCGGCGTTGTAGGTGTCATAGCAACCCGGGCTCAAGCCCTGTGAGGAGAAAAGGGGGGTTCAGGTGTGCTGGGGAGGGGATGAACCCCGAGCAGCCTCTTCCCCCAGCCCCCCCAAGGTCACCTGGGTGTGGGAGGTGCAGGCGTAGCGCTTCAGGTTGCCGAAATCGCAGGTGGTGTCCTCCAGGCAGAAACTGGCCTTGTGGCCCTCGGCCACCTTCCTGCCCGTGGTGGCATCCAGCAGGTCATAGTGGCTGAACTCATCCATGCTGTGGTAGTGCCTGGGGATGGAGGGGGGATGGCAGTCAGGGTGACGCCCAGAATGACGCCGCTCCCTCCCCAGATGTGATTTTGGGGGCTCCTCATCAACGCTGGGTCCCCAGCAGCTTTCCAGCTCCCTCCCTGGGGACATTAATTGCAGGAGCGTGCTGGCTCTAGGGACAAGTGGCAATGACCCCCCTCCCACCAAGATCTCAAAGCAAAGCCACAAAACGGGGGAAATGCCATTAAAAAGCCTTAGAGCTGCCCCCAAAAGTTGGTTGATGGAGGGGAGGTGGGGTTGGGACACTCACTGGTGGCAGCTGTGCCACTCCCAGCTGTGCCGGGGCCGGCTGGGCAGGAAATCGGCCGTGCCCTGGTTCTTCACCCGCTGGGGAAACCGCAGGAGCACCCGCACGTCGTAGTCGGTGGCTTCGGGGGTGTAGGCGGTGCTGGGGACATCAGGGAGGGTCAAACCCCACGTCCCCTCAGCCCCAGCCCCGGGGGGACAGAAGCCCCCCAGGTGCAGGGTGGAGTGTCAGCCCTGGCACCCCGAGGAGGAAAATCCCCAGCGAGCGCCTCTGTAGGGAGAGTTTCCTCCGTGGAAAAGGAAATGATGAAAAAAGGAGAGAACCCACCACACACCTTCCATCATGCTTTGCTTTGCTCTTCCCTTTGCCCTTTCCTTTCCCCTTCCCTCTTTCCTTCTCTCCTTTCCCCTCTTCTCCTTCATCCTTCTTCCCCTTTCCTCTTTCCTCTCCTTACCTCTTTCCTTCATCCTTCTTCCCCTTTCCTTTCCCCTTTCCTCTTTGCTTCCCTTTCCCCTTTCCTTCTCCCATCCACTTCTTTCCTCCACCCTCCTTTCCCTTCCCTTTCCCCTTCCCTTCTTCTCCTCCATCCTTTCCCTCATCCTTCTTCTTCTTTCCCATCCCTCTTCTCATTCCCTTTTCCTCTTTCCTATCATTCCCTTCCCCCTCCCTCTTTCCTATTCTTCCCCTTCCCTTTTCCTCTTCCCTTTCTCCTTTCTTTCTGCTGCCCTCCACCCTCCTCCTTCATCCTTTTCCTCCTTCCCCATCCCTCCTCTCTCTCCCCTCCCCTTTCCCCTTTCATCCCCCACCTTCATCCTCCTCCCCTATCAGCACATCCCCCCTTCCACTCCCCGGGTCCCCCCTCTCTCCCCGCTGTGTCCCCATGTCCCCCTCATCCCAGGCCACATGTCACCCCCAGGAAAGCTGCTCCTACCTGGCCAGGCACTTCTCCTCGGCGGCGCAGCGCAGCGAGTACAGGTGAGCTCTCTGCACGTAGGTGGACGCCTGCACATAGTTGGGGTCCGGCACCAAGTCGGGGAGACCTGCCAGGAGGATGAGGACAGCCCTGAGGATGGGGACAGGGCTTGGGGACAGCCCTGAGGATGGGGACAGGGCTTGGGGACAAGGCTTGGGGACACCACAGTCCTCTCCTCGAAGCGGCCAAGGGGGGAAGCTTTCCTTCGGTCACCGCCACGTTTTTTTAATTTTAAGCTGCAGATGGAAAATCCTCCCTTCCCCTCCCCTTCCCTCCCAGCTCCCGCTGGCAAATCCCAATCCTCCATTTTCCTACAGCGGGATTGCTCAACCCACCCTCCTGGAAGCGATTACACTCAGCCCTGCCCGGCCCCCCTGAGAGGGATTCTGGGGTTCCCCTGAGCCTCCCACCCCTGTGGCAGTCAGGGACAGGGGTGACATGACCCCCAAGATAGGAGAATCCCTATTTCTTTCCCCGTTTCCTGTTTTTCACCCCAAAACAGGGGTGAAAGTGCAGAGCTAACCCCAGGAAGCCCTTGCTGTTATCCCTCATCTCCTTGAATTCTCAACAGTTCTTTGGGGCCACACTGAAGAGACCTGTGACAGGCAGACAGATAGACAGACGGACAGAGGTAGGGACAGGCAGGGGCTGACTCAGTTTCCAAAACTATTATGGAGCCCTAACGGAGCTGGAACTTCCCCCCCAGCAATGCCCTTTCACACCTCCCCTTCCCAAAGGCTCCTCCGCCACCACTGACCCAGAAAATGCCCCAGCATCTGCCCCTCAAGAAGGATTGGGAGAGGGAGGGATACTCCCCAGGCACTCTGTGCCTCAGTTTCCCTTCTGCCAGCCCACTGCAAAGTCCTGCTTAGGGTCTGTCCTTGCTGCAGGCTCGCCAGCCTACCCCCATTCCCATCCTTAGTGCTGTTCTCATCCCCATCCCTGTCCTCCTGCCCATCATCATCTACAACCAATCTTCACCCTCATCCCCCATCCTTGTCCCCACCCCTGTCCCCATCCCATCGCCATCCTTGCCCCTCCTCCTTTCCCACATGCCCATCCTAATTGCCATTCCCACCCTCCTCCTCATCCATCCCCATCCCTGTTCCCGTCCCCATCTTCAAGGCCATTCCTATCTTCACTCCTTATCCTCATCCCCTTCCCATCCCTGTCCTCATGCCCATCCCTCTCCTAATTCTCATCCCTATCTTCAACCCCATCCCTGTCCCCACCCTCATCCCCTTCCACTCCCCCATACTCATACTCATGCCAAGCCCCCTCTCCATCCCTCTCCTCATCTTCCTCTCCATCCCTGTCCCCATCCTCATCCCCTGTTCCCATCTTCATCCTCATTCTCATCCCCATGCCCATCTTCACCTCTCATCCTCATCCCCTTCCTCATCCCCATCCTCACACCCAGCCCTCTCCTCATCCCGATCCCTGTCCCCATCCTCATTCCCATCCTCATCACCATCCCCATCTTCACCCTTCATCCTCTTCCTCCTTCCTATCCCCATGCCCATGCCCATGCCCATCCCCAGTCCTGTTTCCATCTTCATCCCCATCCCCATCATCACTCCTCATCCTCCTCTCCTCTTGCCCACCCCTCTCCCATCCTCACCTTCCTGCCCATCCCTATCCTGGCTCCTGTCCCCACTCTCATCCCCATCATCTTCATCCCCATTCCCATCCTCATCCTTGTCCCCACCCCCTTTCAAGGCACCCAGGGGCTCCAGCCCCACCCGTTCTTTGCCCCCAGACAGTTTCCAGCACATTTCCTTTTTTTTCCCTTTTTTTCCCTATTTTTCCTTGGACAAGAAGAACAATGCCTCCTTGTTTCTGGGCCTGCCTTCCCTCGAGGGATCACGTCACTCCATTGGAGCTCGTTTCCTGCCCCGCTCGCTTGGTCATCGCTGCTGATGTAATGCCCAGGGGGGGCCTCACAAGCCGGGGGCAAGAAAATCAGGAGAGCTTGGAAAGACTTTCCCCCCCCTCCCTTAAAAAAATTAATAATAAAAAAAGCAACGGAGAACGACCCCGGGGCCTGCGAGAGGAACATTTGTCATCATTTATAAAACAGCTTTTCCTCCCCACTGTTGTTTATAATAAATTCTTGGACGCTCCAGAGAGAAATCCGACTCCTTTACCAACGGGGAGTTTTATTTTCCCCCCACGACGGAGCTCGCCCTGGATGGCCCCGCTGTTATTGTAGGGTCTCGCGCCTGACTTTCGGCAGTGAAGGGTCAAACCGCAAGTGCCGGAGTTGCTGGAGTTAATGGGATGGCAGGATCCTGCCTTGCCACCCTACAAATGTCCCCTCAGCACAGCAGGGAACCCGACTGTCCCCATCCCAGCTGGACAAATCCTGACTTTTTTTGCTGAGGCAGCGTTTTCCCACCTCCTGCAAGTGAGAGCCCTGGCAGCCCCCCCGCCATCGCCTCCGAAACGGGACAACCACAGCAGGAAAATGTTTGTTTTTCCTCCTCGGCCCCTCGGCCTGCCCTGGGAGCTGCCAGAGAAGATTTCCTTCTTCTTCACCGTGAAAATTAGAATAATAAAAAAAGGCCGGCCCGCTCCCGCCGCGCTGTTTGTGCAGGTGTGCCGGGCTTAGCCCAAAAATCCCAGCTCCAGCAGTTTTCCGAGAGGGCAGCTGCCTCTCCTCCCTGTGCCCGGCAGTGCTGGGTCCCAGCCCTGGAGAGGCAGGAGCACCAAAGCAGGGTGGTTTTAGCGGTGGGGATGGGGACATGGGGATACCCTGAGTGACTGACACCCCATTACTCCTTCATCCCATCCCATCCCATATCACCCCTGCAGCATTCCAGCTCCAGCACCTCCCAGTGCACCCCTTCATCCCATCCCATCCCATCCCCACAGCATCCCTCCTCTAGCACCTCATGATATTCCCCTTCATCCCATCCCACCTCATCCCATGCCATCTCACCCCATCCATGCAGCATCCCCACAGCATCCCTCCTCCAACACCCTCTGGTGCACCCCTTCATCCCATCCCATCCCATCCCATCCCTGCAGAATCCCTCCTCCAGCACCTCCTGACATCCCCCTTCATCCCCACTGAATCTTGGCATCCCCAGCTCATTGTTAAACACCTGAAATCAACCCAAACTGACCTCCAAACCCACCAAAGGAAGACATTCCCAGGAAGACCATCATCTCCTGGCCCAGGTGCCCCATCAATGGGTGATGGCACCCCCAGGTGTCACCACAACTGAAGTTTAGTGGGTAACAAAATCCCTATCACCCCATGGAATTCCCAAACACCACTTTCATTCCAACACCAACCCTGGGTGATCCATTCCATGAGGTCAAGGCGAAAAACCCTTCTGCAGATGGGGTCCAAGCAGGGGTCAGGGTGAGGAAGCCCCTGGAGATGCCTCCTAGGGGTCAGTCAAGAGTGGGAAGCCCTGTTGGGAACCAGCACCTTGTCCAAACCCCATGAGAGGGGAGGTACTCTGGCCTGAGGTGATACAGCCCCAGAGCAAGATTTGGGTGACCCTTGGGTTGTGAGCAGGAGACATAAAAACGTCTGAGGTCTCCTCCCCATCTCCTTGGCCCAGAGTCCCCCTCCCTTGGTCAACCCACACAGAGATGCTCCTCTCCCACCTCCACCATGGCTTGGTCACCTACAGATTTAGGACTGGAAACTATTCCAATTCATCTTCCAAGGTATCTCCATCTGGTTTGGGTGGAGGGAGGTGGACAATCCACCGTGCTCACACAAGCCCCAATAAACCCTCTCATAAAAGCTGGTGGGATCTAATTGCTTAATTAACCCCCCAGGTACCCCAGCGAGGGGCCAGGAATGCTGCACATTCCTTGCAGAGCCGGGTGGGATTAAGAGGCTCTTAAAGAGCTTAGACACATAATTAACATCTGATTCGGCTTTATGAAGTGTTTGGACCAATTAAGAAACCATCCTGAAGGGTGGCCCTGCAGGTGACAGGTTTGGAGGGGCTTTCGGTGAGCCCCAGGGAGGTGACAGCTTTCCCTAAACAAAGCTCAGCTGGATAGGGCAGCAAGTGACCCAGAGGAGAGGCCAGGCCACCTCTCTAAATTGCTTGGATGATCTTTATTCCTGCCTTTAGACTTATTAAGGAAAAATGTGAAGGCGGAGGCCAGGGGCTCCGGCACTGAGAGGCGGGTGTCCTGCGGATGGACCAACGAGGGTTGCTGACCCACCCACGAGCACCCTGATTCCCCTGGTGGAGCCACAGCACCATCACCTCCTGGCCCAGCTCCCACGGATCCTTGAAGGACACAGCCATTGCCAACAGGGAGGCGACAAACTTGGCAGGCGTCTTCCCCTTTCCCTCTGCTGCTTTGGGTCATCTGCAGGGCAGCTGTCCCCAGGCGTCCCTCAAAGAGGCACGGGACTGCCAGCATCCCTCATCCCTGTATCCCTTGCCCCTGCATCCCACATCCTCACATACTTCACCCCCCTCATCCCTCACCTCCGGTACCCATTGCCCCCCACACCCCATGCCCAGCAGGAGAGGCTGCTCCTGGTGAGGCCAGCGGGGATCCAGAGGAAGATCCTCTGTACAAACCCTGTCCCTGAGCTCTCTCCCAGCTGGACCTTGGGCTGACCCAGCCCGGCTGCTCTTGCTGTGTTTACTCACTCGCATGCAACAGGCAGGGCTGGGAGGAACGCTTCCCCCAGCCCAAATCCTCTGGGATGGCTTTTTCCCAGAAACCAGGGATGGGGCTGGATGGGTTATGGGGTCAGACTGGTCAGAGGCTCCAGCTGAGATGGGCTTCCCAAGGGACAGGCTGATCCCCCAGGCTGCTGCTCCTCACACCCTCCAGCCTTGCTTCCAAACTTACCATGGAGCAAAAACACTCTTGGCAAGGCTCAGCTGAAAGCCACAGGATTTCACCAGGATCGGGGTCAGTGGGACATGAAACGAGGGTGTCCCTGCTGTGACCTCGGTCCCCTGCTGCGGCCCTGGTGTGGCCGGCACGGGGGGAGCGCTGGGAGCGACTGCCCCTGGCTGAGGCAGCGCAGATCCATCCATCCATCCGTGAGCTGAGTGTACCCGGCACAGGGCACACGGCCAGGGTGACCCGGGATACAGAACTGTCCTACCCCAGGAGTATGGCAAGCCCCCAGCCCACGGCACACAGCCACCCCGTGGATACAGGATGACCTGAGATGTGGCATCCAGACACCCCAGGAGCACGGTGTGACCCCAACCCACGGCACAGACCCACCCCACGCAGGCAGGGTGGCCTGGGACATGGCACATACCCACCCCACGAGCACAGTGTCCCCTCATGCCACAGCACAGACCCATCCCACAAGTATGAGATGCCCTGGGACACGGCACAGACCCACATCAAGGCCAGACCTCACACTGGGACTTGCTCCTTCACGTCCCTTCCCTTTCCTCTCCGTTCTTCACCACCTCAAACATCATTCCTAAAACATGTAGGGTGTCCAATAGCCCCTCGGTGACCTCTTAGCCATATTTGTCCCCACAACACTGGGGGAGCATCCTTGAAGAGTGACTGGCATCAGACATGGATGAAGGGGACTCTGCCCTCGGGAATAACAAAGCACCCAGGGCACATCCCACCCAGGGGACCTGCCACCCACCCCAGGGTGCCCCCCAAACTCACCCCGTCCACCGTGGCTGGGCCTGTAGACGCTGCCCACGCTGACCCGAGCTTGGCTATCAGGGACAGCCTGGGGGATTTCGAGGCTCCTGGCAGGCAGGTAGGACTCGGGACGAGAGACCCCGTACGGCTCCACAGCCCGGAACGGCGGCTGCGGCTCGTAGGGCGGGTACTGACCCCCGTACCCCGTCCCGACGGCCGCCTGGAGGTTATCCGTGGAGGCCGCGCCGTGGTTGACGGCTTGTTGGTTGGCGTACGAGTCCGGGCTCTGCTCCGGTGCAATCCCGGTGTCGTGGTACAAACTATGGGAATACCGCCGGTCCAGCCCGTCCACCGGCTGGGGCACGGCAGGAATGTAGGGCCGTTCTGGCAGCGGGTAGTGGGCTCTGTAGGGGTTCTGCTCCTCGCCGTAGTCCTCGTGGCGGGCGCGGGGCTGGAAGGGGTACACCACGCTGGCCCCCGCCGCCGCCCCCGCCGCCACGGCCGCCCCGCCGGTCCCGGTGCTCCGGTAATAGGTGAACGCCTCGTCGTAGGCCCGGGGCGCCTCGTAGGGCTCGTACTGCGGGGCGAAGGGGTACTGGGGGTACGGCGGCTGCCCCGCCGAGGCGTACGCGAAGGATGATGCTGATGCTGATGCTGACGATGCTGAGGAGGATGAAGGCTGGCGCGCGCGGGCGGGCGGTCGCCGCTGCGCGGCCGCGCCGTCGCCCACCGGGCCCTCCCGCCAGTTCTCGGGCACCTGCCCGAAGCCGAAGGGGTGTCTCGCCTGTCCCCGCACCGTCCCGGAGCCCGGAGCCTGCCGGCGGACGCTGCCCGCCGCCCCCGCCAGCAACAAGCGGCTGCCGGGCGGGCGCTCCTGCCCCGGCGGGACGTACTCGGCGCCGCTGTTGAGGAGGCTGTAAACGCGGCCGTTGTTCTCCCACTGGATGAGCTGCCGCCACGGCTCCTGCCCGCCCGCCAGCAGGCACAGCCCGCAGCCCAGCGCGGCCCAGAGCCCCCAGCCCGCCCGCCGGGCCATCCCGACCGCCGCCGAGCGCCGCGGAGCGAGCGCACGGAGCGGGGCCGAGGGCGGGAGCGGCGCCGCGGGGGCCCGGCACCGCCTCCGCCCGCCCGCGGGGGCGGGATGCGCGGGGGAAAAAAACTCCGACTGCGGTGAGCGGCGCTTTTTCTTTTTTTCTTCTTTTTCTTTTTCTTTTTTTTTTTTTTTTTTTTTCAGCCCTTCGGTGAGTCACGCCGTCAAAATCTGGGTTGAATTCGGCGGGGTTGGGTCCCAGGAACCACTTCTGGCGCGGGTCCTGCCCGCCAGGAGCCGGGAGGAAGTGCATCCACTCCGGGGAAAAGCTGAGTTTTCACCTTTCTACATTTTTTTTTTTTTTTTTTATTATTTTTTTTTTTTAACCCTGGAGTGATGCACGCCTTCAAAACTAGGGACAATTTTAAGGGTTTTAGTACTAGGAACCGCCTCCAGCACGGATCCTTCCCTCCCTGAGCCAGGACGAGGAGGAAATGCATCCACTTGGGATAAAGAAGTGCAATGTTGGGGCTGACAGTTTTTTTTAACCCTGGAATGATTCACACCATCAAAAATTGGGTTGAATTATGCGGGTTTCGGTCCTAGGAACCACCTGCAGCATAGATCCTGCCCTCCAGGAGCTGTAAGGAAAGGCTGCAGGGTGCTGGCTCTAAGCAAAATGAATCCCCTTGGGATAAAAACCTGACATTTCACATTTCTGCACTTCTTTTTAACCCTGGAATGAGTCACACCTTCAAAACTGGGGATGGATTTTAGTCCTAGGATCCACGTCCAGCACAGATCCTTCCTTCCCTGACCCAGGTGTAAATGCATCCACTCGGGATTAAAAATTGAAATTTCAGGTTTTCACACATTTTTAAACCACAGAAGTATCCATGCCTTCAAAACTGGGTTGAATTCTGAGGGTTTTGGTCCTAGGAACCACCTTCAGAATGGATCCTGCCCTCCAGAAGCCAGGAGGAAGGACTGCTGCCTCCAAGCAAAATTAATCCACTTGGGGTAAAAACTTGAAATTTCAGGTTTTTACACTTGTTTTTAACCCTGGAGTGATTTGTGCCTTCAAAATTGGGGACGATTTTAAGGATTTTAGCCATAGGAACCACTTCCAGCATGGATCTTGCCCTCCTGGGGCCAGGAGGAAATGCATCCACTCCAGGCAAAAACCTGAAATTTTGTGGTTTACACTTTTTTTTAACCCTGGAATGATTCATGCCTTCAAAACTGGGGGTAGTTTAATGGATTTTGGGCCTAAGAACCACTTCCAGCATGGATCCTGCCCTCCAGGAGCTGAGAGGAAATGCATCCACTCGGAATAAAAACTTGTAATTTCAGATTTTTACCTGAAATTTCAGGCCTTTGCACTTTGTTTTTAACCCTGGAATGATTCACTCCTTTAAACTGGGGAAGATTTTATGGATCATGGTCCTAGGTCCCACCTCTAGCATGGATTCTGCCCTCCAGGAGCTGGGAAAAAGGGCTGCTGCAGGGTGCTGGCTCCAAGCAAAATGAATCCACTCAGAATAAAAGCCTGAAATTTCAATTTTTTACACTTTTTTTTTTTACCTTGGAATGATCCACAACTTTAAATTGGGGAAGATTTTATGGATTTTGGTCCTAAGACCCACTTCTGACACAGATCCACCCTCCAGGAGCTGGAAGGAAAAGCTGCAGGGCGCTGGCTGCAGGCAAAATGGGATAAAAGCCAGTTGGGATAAAAACCTGAAAATTCATTTTTTAGCCCTTTTTTAACCCTTTAAGGATCCCATTTTCTCCCAAAGGGACCTACCACCAGTGCCTATCCACACAGAGGACTGATGCCAGGTGAGGGCCTGGAAAAGCACCTTCACTCCCTCACAAAAGCTTTCAGTAGGTTTCAAAGGGAAACTGTGCTCAAAAAATGGAGTTTTCTCCCAGAATTTTACTCTTTGGGTCAATCTGGGATTATTTTTCCCATGGTAGTGTATCCCAAATGAGGATGGGTCCTGTATAAAACATCCGGAATAAAACCGGAGACCAGTTGGTAACTCGGTGCTGGAAATATTAAATAAAAAGGGGGGACATGAGGAGTGATTCCGGGGGGTCCCCAACCCTGCTGCCAGCTGGATCCAGCTCCTGTCGATCCCGAATCCATCACCACACTGGAATCATCACTACAGCTCTCTCCTTCACCTCATGGAATGAAGGATCTGGGCTCCTTGTCCTCTCTTGGGTCCCCTGAACCCCCTCCTGCCTTTTTACAGCCCCACACTCCCAGCCTGGCATCCATAGGCAGGATATTTTGGGGCAGGAAGGAGGCTGGGAAAGAGCATCCCAGTATCCTGGCATTTCCCTGAGGAAACTGAGGCAGCACCCCAAAAGCTGGGGTGGGCACCCCAATCCCTGCCACCCTCCCGTCCCTGCAGCTGCCCTTGTGCCACCTGGCATTTCCCTGTTGCTTTAAGTCCCGCCCACTGGGACGTGTGTTTTCCACATGTAGATTTTTCCTTTTCCCCTTTTCCCTCCCTCCTGCCGCTCTCGTTCCCAGCTCCAAAGCCAGGGGTGGAGCCAGGCTGAGGCTCCAAGGGGCCAAGCCCAGCCGGACCACGGGGGATCCCGGCTCCAAGTGTTATTGAGGGGCCTGAATCCCACCCGTGGGATTCCCCAGTTCCCTGCATCCCCCAATATTTCCTTGCTTTTCCTGGCTCCTCCCTTCTCCCCGCGGGGACTGGAAATACCAGAGTTGATGTAATAGGCAGCGCAGCGCTGGCCAGGAAGGAAATCCTGGACTAACCTCCTCCTCCCACACCCCAAGGCCCCACGGGGGGCACACGGGGGGCTGTAAGTGGGTCACTTCCCTCTGCATCCCCCCGGGTGGGGAGGGGCAGGATCTGGGGGGATGGATCGGGAAGGACACACAGGGACAGGGTTGGGGGGGTGTCTGGGTTTGGTGCAAGGGTGGGGGTCCTGTGTGGCTCCATATCCCTTCCCCCAGGCCATGTGGTGCCACCGGGATGTAATGCCCGGGGGGAACAAGCTGCCACCCCCACCCACGACCCTTAACGGGGAGGGGGAGGGACATGCAGGGTCCCATCCCAAATCCCCACAGCCGCCTGTCCTGAGTGGGGACAGGGACATGGGGGGCTGGCCGTGGGTCACTTCCCTCTGCTTCTCCCCAAATGGGGAGGGATAAGATATGGGGGTACAGAGGGAGGGACACGCACAGGGACAGACCTGGAGAGAGGTGGAGGGGTTATGGGAGGAGGGGGGGGGCTGTATAGGTTTGAGGGTCCCACCTGGCTCTGCACCCCGTCCCACTCCCCAGGCCATGTGATGCCACCGGGATGTGGTGGCCGAGGGGACAAGCTGCCACCCCCACCCATGACCCTTAACGGGGAGGGGACACGCAGGGCCCCATCCCAAATCCCCACAGCCCCACACGGGCTCAGACTCCGTAGAGAGGGGTGGCCAGAGGGCTTCCGTCCCTGGGCCACCAAGGAGTGGGAAGGGACACACCGAGGGGCCTGTCCCGCTGTACGGGGGTCCCACCCCCACTAGATGGTGCCAGCAGCCCACGCTTGCGGTGCCAGCGCGCCGGGGTGACACCGGCGACAGCCACCTCTGCAGGGGCTTCTCCCCCGCAGCTCCACAGAAACCTCTTCCCCAGGCGGGGAGTGGGGAGAGGGCACAGGGGCTGGACCCCCCGAAGCCTTTTTTACCCCCTTATCTTTATAGGGGGAAATATTTATATATATATATATATATATTTATTTATATATTCATATATTTATGTATTTATATGGGAATGGATGTGGGAGCTGGTATCCAGGACCAGAGCTAAGGGAATTCCAAAGAAGAGGGTGAGGTGAAGCAGGACGCTGGGGAAACTGAGGCAGCCGCCAGCTGGGATCTCTGCTGGGATCAAATCCCAAATTTCCCCTCAGCCTGTCCATCCTACTTTTCCTTTGCAGAAATAAATTACCAGTGCCAGGAGTTCACTGCATTCCCAAGTGATCAAATTCCTTAGCGACTTAATTCCCTAAAAAAATAGGTTTTCGTTGCTATTATTTTTAGGAGAATTGGGAGAGTCACGTGAGTGATTGGGTGTCACCTCCTGGAATTCAGGGGGACACGTGATCACCGTGGGGCAGGGTGGCACTGAGGTTCCACTGGCTCCATCCCCATCAAACTCACCCAGAAGCTCATTCCCAGGATTTTCCTGCCTCCTTTCTAATACGGATTTTCCAGGATTGAGTTGATTTTCAAGACAGCCGGGTGAGGAAAAGCACAGGAGAGAAAAAGGGGGAATTTAACTGAACCTGAATCTCCGCTTTCTTGCCCCAAAACAGGTTTTGGGGAACAGCAGACTTTTCCCCCAGGGAATTTTAGCAGTTTATGGCAGAAATTCCCCTTTCTTCTCCAGTTCCCACCTCATCAATGACCACAAGCCCCAGGAGCAGGGTCAGCATCCCCCAGCTCTTCAGTCCCTGTGCTGTGGGGATGAGTGGATGGGACTAAAGCCTCCCAAGGCTCCCAGTGGAAGAGGAGAGAGACCTCCACTTTTCCCTGATGGAGCCACGGTTTTCCTATTAATTTTCTACCCAGCTGAGCCAAATTTAGAGATGTTACAGCCTCACCTGACAAGGAAATCTGCTCGTGCCACCACTGCAAAGGAATCATCTCCTTATCCCATCATCCAATGGCTCTCCTCTCTCCAGGCAAAAAACAAGTAGAAAAATGATTGAAAGGGAATAATAAAAACGCCTGTTCTTCACATCCCTCTGATTGCTGAGAAAGCTGAGTGTGCCAGGTCTCAGCCATCCTTCAGGATGGACCCCAGGGAAGCCGGGATGTCTCCTGCTCCATCCCTTCCCCCCCTGTGCCTGGACGGGTGCTCTGCATTCCCCTCCCTCCCACCCTGGGCTGCAGCAAGGGAAACACCAGCACCTGAGCAAATCCCACTTTGACGCCTTCAAAATCCCCTGTCCAACCATCACCTTCTTGATTCCACCCATGGGGTCATTTCCAAGACAAGGAAAGGCAGATTTGTCATTGCAGCCCTGGCCAAACCCACAAAAATCCCCCCGGGCTTTGTATTCCTGGTTTCCCAGGTGGGTACAGGAGAGCATGAAATGATGCCAGAAGTTAGTGGTAGAGGGATTATTTGAATAATCTTGTCCCTAAAAGTCTTTTTCCTCCGTGAATTTGGCGATGGCACCCCATGGGAAGGAGTTCCAAAGCCAAATGAGGGTTGTGCTCTTCCCTTCGCAGAGCCAGTCTTGAGGCAGGAATGGAAGAAAAAAGGGGGGAAACATATGATTTGGGGCAATAAAACTAAAAATCAAATGTGTGTGGGGAGGTGGCTCCTCTCCTCCTTCTCCCCAACCTGGGCAACACCACAAATAATGCAAAATTCAAGAGGAATCCCATGGCTCAATCTATGGGACGGAGCAGGGAGGTGCCAGACCTGCCACTACCCCACCTGGGCTCCACCAGCTCCTTTCTCACCTCATGCTTGACCCAGAGGTGGGTGGGGAGGGTCTCTAAGGGGTGGGGGTCCTTCTCCCAACACGCTCTTCACGGCTTCCCGGTGTTTTGGAACGCTGGCAGCACTCCTTGCTTCCTACGCTGACATTCCTCTATCCCATTTAGCAATTAGAGGTGATTTTCTTTTTCCCCCCACGTGTTTTGAACGGAGCTTATAATTAACTCGCATCCCTGTTTGCGTCCTGGCCTCATCAGAGATGTCAGCAAAGCTCTCCCGTAGCGTCGCTCCGGGTTTTTTATAGCTTGGGATCCTGCAAGAGACTCACTGCCAATCCAGTGCGTTTCTTTTCCCAAAGGATGAGAGACCCACTTGTCCCCAGGAGCTGCTGTGCCCCAGCACCCAGCCCGAGGGGACACCCACAGGCAGGTGTCGCTGGCAGGACTCACGGCTTCACCCGAATTCCTGGCTCCCGCTCCCAGCCCCACCCACGCCGAGCATCCCGTCAGGAGCAGCAGGGTTTAGGCAAAGCCTAAGAGAAATACAGCTGCTGAGCCCTGTCTTCATCACTCAGGTTAACCTTCAGCGCAGCACCAGCCGTCGGGGACGTGAAAGGTGACAGGGAAAAGCATCCCTTAATTCCGCCTGGCCGCCCGCTCCCGGCACACGTGCCGGCGCTCCCGCCTTCCGCCGGAGGTTTCTCCTGGAAATTGAACAAAGTTGTCACCGCCCTAATCTCCGCGGCTCTGCATGAGCAATGTTCCCTCCCTTATCTCCCCAAAACTCCTGCCTCGGCTTTCCAGCCCCTTTGGATTGCTTTAATGTTTTTTTGCCATCCAGCCGGGCTCTCAGCGGAGCAGGGGAAATCCATCATGTTCCTCGAGGTGAGAGGAAAGTCCCTGGAGCTTTTTGCCTTCCCAGGGGGCATCGTCCCCTGATCTTCTGAGCCTGGTCACCATCAAGGCTCCCAAGTGCAGACCTGCCCTTGCTTGGGGGACCCATCTCAGACAGGGCAGGTAGGGTGGGCATCACCCTCAGCAGCTCTGGACTCCTTGTTTTCCATCCTTCCTGTGCTTCCGTGGTTGCCACCAGCTTGGATCCACAGGCAGATCCTGAGGAAGCAGCCGGTCCACCTCACAGTGAGCATCTCCTCGTCCTCCTCCTCCCACCCAGCAGTCCCGGGGCGAGACATGCCCTCCCTGGCTCTGCCTGTAACCCTCAGTAACACCCTAAAATAACACAGACCACTTCTCCCATGAGCAAATTCCCTCTTTTTTTTTTTTTTTTTAGTAAAATCCTTATTAAGTCAAGACTTTCCCTGCCCAGCAGAGGTGACCCGTGGTGGCTCAGCTGTCCCAGCATCAGCAGACAACACCCCTGACAGCTGAAAACCCACCCACCGCTGTCTCACCCACCCCTGCAGCATCACTCAGGGCTCTCAACAGCTCCGTGGGGGTCTCAGAATCCCCCTGGGGGTCTCAGTTTCCCCCTCAGGGGTGCCAGCACCCCCCAGGGGTCCCACCCAGCACAGATGCCGGGTACCCTGCGGGCTTCACTCATGGATGGCGGGAGATGGAATTAATTAGGAAGGCAGAGTGGATAATAACATGTTTTTTAAAGCATGTTGTTTGCAGCAGACTTCTCTGGAGTGGGTTATTTATAGGACACGGCTATAACCTAAATAAAGCAGTGGAATTTTGCCGTGTGGCTCCAGGGGGACGACGCCGGCTGGATCTCAAGGGGGTGCAGCCCCCCACACTGGTGCTCCCCAGGCACCCCCAGCCCCTCCTGGGTGCAGCAGCACACTGCAAAACAAGCCACAGGGTGTTCCTGGAGGACCCCGAGCATCTCCCTCTTGAATTAACACTGGTTGAATGAGGTGGTTTGAGGAGCAGAACTCCTGAGGATCCTGCAGCCCCTCACAGGATCCTCTCCGTGGGACCCCGAGGAGGAGGAGGTGACACTCACTGTGAGCTGGACCAGCTGCTTCATCCCAAGGCTGCTGGAAACAGGAGCAGGAGCCAGGGTTGTGTCCTGAGCAGGGTAGAGACAGGGCAAAAGTGCCTCCCAACTCCAGTTGGGAACTAGGGGGTGGTCTCAGTCACCCAACTCCAGCTCATCCCAAGGGATGCTCACAGGGATGCTACAGCCACTCCCAGGATCAGTGAACTTTCTCCCACCACCCTCTTCTTCTTCTTGGTCTCCTTCTTCCTCCTTCTCCTCCTCACTCTTTAGTATTTAATATTCCCCCCCCGGTCTAATGAATTAAACATTAATTAATATTTAATCATCCAGGCTGCCCTGGGTGGGCTGGGGCAGTGGTGGCAGTTCCACCAGCAGATGATTGTCCCCAGACCTTGCCAGGATAGCCTGTGCTTGCCATGGGATCCCCAAACCCCCTCATTTATTAGCTGGACATGCTCAATGTCATCGTGATCCCACTCCCCCCGTGCCTCGGTTTCCCCTCCCTGCCTGGGAGAGGCAGAGGCAGGAAGCTGAGCTGATGGCAGGGAGGATAAATAAACCCCAACACATCCCTTGGCATTCCCAGAGCCGCTTGAAAAGGAGAAACACCACCCACAGCTGTGACAAATGTCTTTGTCTGGCTCTCAAGTGGGGTAGGGAACACCCGGAGAGCGGTGGCTGCTCGCGCTCCAGAGTGGTAGGTGTTTAAATATATAGTGAATAAAATGAATAGTTTTGTTTGTTCTGCTCTTCTCTAATTTAACACCTTCTGGGTGAGCAATTACTCTCTGTAACAAGAGCAAATAAGCAGCATTAGTGTAATTGGTTGAGTATTACTCTGCTTTATGCCATATAATTCAACATTAAGACCTCAGCATTTACTCTCAAAAGGTTTTCTGCTCCAGTCGAGGCTGACTGTGGGTTAACCCTGGGTTTACCCACCAACCCCCAAATTCAGCTCCTGTTTACCATTCCCAGCCAGGAAAAACTGCTTTTTTTGCTTGGTTTATTTTCCTTAATGTTTGCTGCAGAAGCTCTGTGGGATGAAATCTCTTCTGGAGGAAGGGCTGAGAGCTCTCACTGTGGGTCTGGAGGTGTCTCACCACGGTGCTCATCCCCTTCCCCAGCCACAAAAAGGCTGAATCCAGCCTGGAAAGCCAAAAAAACCCTCATCCTTGTGCATGGCTGGGTTTAAAGGAGGAGGGGAAAAAAAATCACTTGTCAGGAGAGCAAGAGGAATTATCCCATATTCCTCAGTCAGATCAGTGATGTACATGGATTTAAATGGTTGTTAATGCATCCCTTCCTGCTTGGAATCATATCTGGGTTAATGTCCTCCCTGATGGACATCTCCATTAGGAGCAGTCGGGAAAGCCACAAGAACTGTCTGGGGGGAAAAAAAAATCAAAGAGAGAAATTGGCTTTGGGGCTGGGGAGAGGTGGAAATGTCACATAAATCCAGTGAGTTGCTTTGCTGCTGCTGAGGAAGTGGAAGAGGCAGCTCCGGATCTGGGGCTGTGTGGAGAATCGATTGGGAAACAGGAGATAAAAACCAAACCCAGTTTTCGGAGGTTTCTGGGTGGAAACAGCACCTTTTTTTCTTCAGCAACCCCAAATCCTTCTCTCCACAGCCCTTGGGGGCTGTCAGATCTTTGTCAACGGAGGAAGTATCCCCTCATTCCGTTCATCCCTGCAAAACAAAAGTAAAGCCCAATTCTTCCAGGTGCTCCATGTTCCCCATTGAAACACTTCCAGCAGCTCCCAGTCTTTCCAGTTGGCCTCACTGGTCTTGGAAGAAGGAACTGGGAAGCTGGAAAGGGTGCTTGCCCTGACTGTGCCTCAGTTTCCCTCCCTAATGTAAAGAGAGGGAGGAAAAGGGGACACGTGGATACCTTGAGTTGGTCCAGAGGGAAAGGGATGCAGGATCCATCCTGTCTGTTTGTCCACACCCCCTCTATGGGTGCTGAGTACCCTCAGCCCCTTCCCTTCCCAAACCTTCCCTTCCCAAACCTTCCCTTCCCAAACCTTCCCAAACCTTTCCTTCCCAAACCTTTCCAAACCTTCCCTTCCCTTATCATCTCACCTCATCTTACCTCATTTCATCATCCCATCCCATTATCTCAACCCCTTCCCATCCCATTCCAGGGACCCACTCCTGCACAGGGATGGGTGGAACCCAACCACATACCTGGTGTCCCGCCTGGAGAGAAGGAAACAAGACAATCCTTGTATTTGGTGCCCCAGGATGGTTTAACTCCCTCTGCAGGAAGGGTGGCTCATTCCCAGGTCCTGTGGCAAGAGAGGGATGGCTTGGAAGGGAATGCCTGTGGAATGAACTGGTGCAAACTGGTCCCTGGCAGCATCCGACGTGGGACCCGGGAGGAGAAGGACAAGTCTCACTTTGGAAGAAGCTCTTGTTACCTGTCCTGGGAGCTGGCAGGGGACCCAAAAAATCCATCCAACAGCACCCCATGGAAAACCCCTGGGGAAGCAAAGCCCTCATCCCTTTTAACCCTTTTAGCAGGGTGAATTCCCAGCTGGAACAAAGCTCTCCTTTATCCTGCCAAAGCCTCCGCGGAGCCACCGGCTGCCCACACCCAGCCTGGAATAGCCTCACCCCAAATCAGCTCAGGCTCGTGGACTAACCTCGTTAATCTGACTGAGGAAAAACAATCTCCCAGCCTGGGAGCTCTGGGAATTTCTGCCGCAAGCCCAAAGCCAGTTTTGTTTCCATAAAAGCAATTTAAACTCCACTGAATACCCCGGAGCTCCCACGGAAGCGGCAGGAGGAGGGAAACAGCCGGGACGGTGAGCTGGGGTTTGTGGGCACAGCCAGGGTGGTGTGGGTCCATCACAGACCAAAAGATCCAGAAATAAAGTTAAGAAAGGGAAAATACGTAATCCAGAGCAAGAGAACGAGGTTTCAGCTCAGAACTTGTGTTTCAGCAGCAAATTTCTGGTGAGGAGATGGGCTGTGATCATCCTAGACATGGGATAGTGCTGCTACAGCTTGAAAATTCTCACTTGGAGCTGAGTTTTTCTGGATGCTGAATGCCCATGACAGGGTGAATCACCCCAAAATGTGGCCAGCACCTCGTTACCTGTTCTGCAGAGGTTGGAGGGGCTTGGAGCTGTCCTGGAGCAACTTGTTTGCCCCTTTTTATCCTGGAGGAAAAGACCATCATCGCCTTCTCCAGCCTCAAAGCCCATCTGTGCCATCCTGCTCCTCCCCTTCATCCCTCCCCATGGCACATTGGCTCCCTGGAGAAACCCAAGGAAATCAAGGCAGGACTTTCTCTGTCACTGCACGAGCGCCGTCAATCACTTGGAGCACGAGAACATTTAAATGTCCTTCAGGGCTGGAGAAGATCCTGCTGCTAAGAGGTTTTGATCTCCTCCTCAGAATTCCCAGCTCCAGCTTCAGCTTTACTGCTTCCTTGGTGTCTCCCCTTCCATCTGGGAGGCTGCATGGGGATGGGACAGCAAGCACAGACACAGGGACAATCCCAAAACAACCCAGTGCCACCCCAGAGAGCCTCAGCTCAGGGCCAGGACCACAGAGATGGATTAACATCCATCTCTGGGATCAGATGGGAGAGGACCAGCAGTCTCCTTCCCTCCTGCCCAACCCAGAGGGAATTTCCTTCTGCAGCCAAAAGGAGTGACCAAACACCATGCACTGGGTCCCACCTCCTTCTCCAGGGGGTTACACCTTCCTCTTGAAACCAGAGGCAGCCCTATCCATGGAAAAACCACCTCCTGAGCCCAGGACAGGAGCTGAAGCATCATCCAGGGAAGTGCAATCCCAGAGGGACTCATTCTCACACGCCCCAGTTGGGGTGACATTCCCCATGCTGGAGCTGCTCCTGCTGCCTGTTGTCCCTCATCAACATCCCAGGGGAAGGAGGAAAAACAACCCCAAACCCAAATCCCACTGGACACAACGTGCTTTGAATCAGGAAGGAAAGTAGAAGAGGAGAGAGCGAAGCAGCCAGGCTCAGGAAACAATCTTGTTACGGATCTCAGCAGGGATGAGGTGTAATTAATCCCCACAAATCCATCACAGAACAATCCCTTGGTTTGGGATAAATTGCCTGTGGCATCATCCTGAGGAGGTAGCAGGTACCTCCAGGTGCTTTGTGGCAAATGAAGCAGGATGAATCCTCCCTGTTCTGCTGCTGTTGGGCGGGAAAAGGGGCTTTTCCACGTTATCAGACAGCAAATGGGGACAGGTTTGCTGTGGCTTCCCAGGAACCCAAATCCCCCCAAGGCTGAAATGAGGAGCAGGATGGGGACGCTGGAACAGGCACAGCCACCTTCCTCCACAATTCTAAGGGGGGAAAAAAGGCTGAGATCTTCCCACATTTCAGCTACAGGGTGAAAC
Organism: Pipra filicauda; assembly: GCF_003945595.2. Taxonomy (NCBI): domain Eukaryota; kingdom Metazoa; phylum Chordata; class Aves; order Passeriformes; family Pipridae; genus Pipra; species Pipra filicauda. Next base: position 55,572 of record NW_024104118.1, on the reverse strand, counting down.
GAATCGAGTGAATAAATCCAGGTTGATTTGCTCTGGGTTTTTGCAGGGATCACCTGTTTTCCTTCATTTTGCAGAAGCACCATTGCAAGCTCAGCCGGCACTGACGTGGCTGCATTGCTCAGCCTTCCCCAGCCCCTCTCATCCTCAAAGAATTCCCTCAGCAAGGCAATTTTTGCCCTGTCCATTTAAAATAGGACACGCTATAAATCTCTCCCGGAGAGGATGTTTGGCTTCAAGTGTGTTGGGATAGATGTGCTTTGATGTCTCATGAAGATGCAGAGGGACATCTGTGCTTCGTCATCGTGGTCTGCAGCAACAAAATAATAATGGAACACCCTCAACTCTGCCAGCTCTTCCCTGCTGGAGCCTGGGAATCACTGCTTTTAGCGTTCCAGACTGGGATGCTGGGCTCTGGGTACCACCAGCATCCCAATGCCCTCGCGCTGCCCTTCCCAGCGCGGGAGGGCTTTCCTCCCCGGAGGCTTTCCCAGCTTTCCTCTCCTCCTCGCTGCCTTGTCTCATCTCCTAAATGAAGTATGTCAGGCAGCATTAGCTCATCCTTCCCCTGATCCCTGCCCAGGGAGCACCCCTCGGAAAACAAATCGCTCCATGTCAGCAGAAGTGTCTGGAGTGATAAAAGCTGTTCAGCAGCAGCGGCTCCGTGTGACCAACCACTGGACACTCCCAAACTTATTAGAACCTTGAACATATCGGCAGATTTTCTGCTCCACCTGCCAGCCTGGCTGAGGATGGATAAATTCCTCATGCTGGCTGGCTGGAGTCTCTTCCTTCTCCTTCTTTATCCCTCATGGAGATGGGTGGCCCCTTGAGTGGCCCTTCTGGGGAGATGACAAAGTCCAGCCCTTCTTTATTCCACAGCAAGTTTCCCCATCTGTTTAAAAAAAAATAAATAAAAATCAAGGGTTAATTCTTAGTTTGGGATCTATTTATCCCTTCCCTGAAGACAGAACATGCAGGGGGGCTCTGGGAGATGCTGCCCACCCAGCATCATGTTGGATGTGGTACCCAGGGGGCTGAGACATGGGCAGCACATGGAGCTCCTCTCTGAGAGGGGCATCTCCCCTGCTAAAGCAGCAATCACAGCTCATCCTATTCCCTGCTCCATTTCAGGAGGAATTTTCCTCCTGGTGCTTGTCATGAACTTACCTGGTGCTGGGGAAGATCAGCCTGTCCATCTCTTTGCCACATGAAGGAGGGGAGCTTTTCCCTTCCCCTCCCCTCCCCTCCCTTTTCTTCTGTCAGTTTTCTTTTTTTTTTTAATATTTCCTTGCTTTTTTTCCAGCTTTTTCCCTTTCCCCCTCTTCTCCCGCCCCCTTTTTCTCTCCTTTTTTCCCCTCCTTTCCCAACTTTTCCTTGTTTTTTTGTCTTTCCCAGCACCTGCCACTCACCATCAGGGTGTCACTCCTGCTTCTGTTTTCCCACAGGACCTGCTCCTGCACCAGCAAGGCCACAAGCCCTTAGGAATTTCGGCAAGGCTTCCCCATCAGGAATACCTGGGAGGCAAATGGGAGAGGGGCACAGAGGGAGTTAATATCAGGGGGAAGCCTGGAGGCAAAATCTCCAAACCTGGATAACTAGGCCCTCAAACAAATCAACCTGAAAACGTTAAACTGCTGGATAAGCTACACAATAAACAAAGCAGCAACCCAAATTCCTCGATGTTCCTTCTCAGAGGATCCCAAATCCATTCCCTGGGTTATGGATGAGGGTCTTACAGACCTGGGACAAACAGCACCAATCAGACACGTGCACAGGTAGTTTTGGGGGCTCCGCGATTTGTTTTTGACACTTTCGTCCGGAAAAGAAAAAAGGCAATTTATGGCTCAGGGACCTCCTGAGCCACAGAAAGCTCTGGAGATCTGATCCCTCGTCAGCTGGAGAACGAGGAGAACAAACACTGGGCACACAGACTTCATCGGGACGGGCGAGCACGGAGAGACTCTGCGCAAATATTAACTGAGACGATCGAAGCTACCGGGAGGGATGAGCTGCAAGGAAAGAGAAATTCCTCCTTCCTGTGGATCAGGAGTTGTGCGAGCACGGGGCTGGCTGCAGTGATATGGGATGCTCAGGGTACCTGGGCAGGTGGAAGCAGGACTCTCAGGGTGCCTGGGAAGATGCGGGATGTTTGGAATACCTGGGCAGACAGATGCGGGATGCTCTGGGTTCTTGGGAATATGGATTCAGAATGCTCAGGGTACCTTGAAAGACAGATTCAGGATGATCAGAGTGCCAGGGAAGAAGGATGCAGGATGCTCAGGGTACTTGGGAAGCTGGGAGCAGGATGCTTGGCATACCTGGACAGACAGACACAGGCTGTTAAACCTGGAGGAGAGGGAATATTTTTTGCCCCAGTAACATCAGCAATGCATAAGAAGGTCTGGCCTGTGGAAGTACAGCTTGGGAGAGCTCAGTGGCATCCCTGACTGATCCTGCTGGATCTGTGGGGGTGTTGAGGAGGCTTGGGGCTCACCCAGGGGTTTTGCAAAGGTGGGATCCATAAATGGAGCTGGGGTCTTCCCTGTGTCCATGCTCATCCCACAGCTGTGCTCCTGGGGGACACAGAAAGCGGGAACTCAGGACAGGGAAAGCTCCTGTGGCCCAGCTTGTCCATAGCCACAAAGCCCCCAAAACAGAGGATTCAACCCTTTTACTACAACTCCATGCTCTACAGGATCAGCACAGCCTGGGAAAACTGGATGAGGACCCCTCAAACTGACACTCATGGAGAAGTGGTCGGGAGGAGGGAGGTGTCCGGTGGGGAGCTGGAGGCTGCAGGTGGCTGTTTCCCTCAGGGAAGGACAATGGGCCAGGAGAAATTATAGGCTTTCATCTCCTGGAGCATTTGGTCCTATGAAGAAGCACCCAGAGACTTATTGTTTTCTGGAGAAAGAACTGGAATATTTCCAGAAAGAACTGGACCTCCTGTTTCCTCTCGACCAGGAGCTAAAAGAGCAGGTACAAGTCTGGAGGGAGAGACATCCATCATGGACAAAACAAGCCTGAGGCAGGGAAAAGCTGATTTCCTTGCCTGGAGGGCTCAAAGGGGCCTCAAGACAGCTCTGCAACCCTGATTTTGACCACGGATTTCCTCCTGCTCCAAGAGTTCCACCATCCCCGATGCTCCAAGTTGTACTTGCCTACGCCTACAAGAAGTTTTAGCTCCGAGCTAAAACTGTGTGACCCCACCCCCAGCTCTCTGAGAAATTCATTTCATCCAGAAAGTTGGAGAATGATTTCTTTTTCACCCAGTCAAGGAAAAAAAAAAAGGGAGCAAGGAGCTGTATCTGGCTGAAGGTGTGATATTTTCCAGAGGTCTTCTCCAGCTGAATGCAGCATCTTTTATTTCTAAAGCAGCGACTTAGCCACTGGAAAAAAAAACAAACCTCCCAAACCTCACCTTGGGTTGGGTTGATTTATGCAGGTTACATTGATTTGTAACATAAATTTTGCAAGATCATTTAATATTCCTTTTGTTGTACAACTTGGAGAAGCCTAAATGTGAATCTGAATATAATAACACTCTTCACTGAAGTGAGCTCCTTTCATCCACGCAGAAACGGGCCCAGAGGTTCTCTCCCAGCTCCCAGCTTCTCTCTAATGACATCTATCTCCTGCCTTTCTATATATAATTCCCTGTCTGCGGGTCACTCGACCCATCATCATGTAGCCGATGGCCCCAGGCGATGCTGTCGCAGGTGCCACATCCAGCAGCCAAATGCTGCAGCTCCAGGTAGAGGAAAGAGGGGGGGAAAATGCCATAAATCGGATTTTCAGGTGTTCAGGAATAAAATGACACATGCTGGGCTGAGCCAGCTGGGGGAGCACAGGGGGGATGTCACCCCTCACCCTGTGGGGAGAAGACACCCATCCCGGTGTCTCATCCAGCATCGACAGCCCTGGTCCTGCTGCAGCTGGGGGAGAGGAGGGAGGATTCAGGATTCCATTGCAGCTTCTCTCTGCAGTCCCAGTACAAGATTTCAGGCAGCTTCAGGTGATGCAGGACCTTCATATGGTCTTTGGTGGCCTTGACCCCGTCCCTCCAGCACCAGCTGATCAAGCTTGCATCTCGCTCCATGCACATCTGCGGGGGTAGTTATCCTCAAGACAGGATAACTGGATTTTCCAGTGTCCAGTTTCAGCTGGACACCTCAACTCAAGTCACTGTAACCTCCCAGACCCTCTCCCTGCCCTTCCCAAGGCCATCAGCACCTGCTGATGGTGCTGCAGATGTAGGAGAAATCCCTGTGCTGTGTCTCCAGTGACACCGAATGCTCCCTGCAGGGAGGGGGACAGCTGAAACACTACCCAGGATTTGGACCAAAATTGTATTTCCTACTGATTTTTCCCTCATTTCAGACCCACAAGGGGGTGCAGGATGGGGGGACAGGCTGCCAGACAGATGTAGCTCCAAGTGATGTTGACGACAAGCATCTCATTCTGGGAACTGCTCTTTCCATGCATCTGATGGCACAGAGGATTCCGGGCCTTGGGAATTGCATGTTTGTGTCCCCAGGGGTGACACTCTTATGGCTCAACATTATGGCAATGTCCAAATCATGCTACTTGGACAAGTAGTTTCAGGGTTTCCTGCAAAAGCAGCTCCAGCTTATAAGTTCATTTAAATCCAAACAACTCAGCAGAAGAGTTTTCAGTGCAGATTTGCACATTCTCTGGGGTTCCTCACTGTCGGGAGAGGGAGAGTACACAGGGAGGATACTCAGCACTTTTGCAAGATCCCCCCCACACTGTGGCCTGTCTTGGACTGCACAACCCCATTTCCAAGGAGACAGGAGCATCCTCTCCCCCATCTCCCCATCCCATGAGGATTTAGCTCTATACACCAGCTGAAAAAGGTCTAAGAAGTCGCCCATCCCAAAAGCACCATCCCCAGCCTCCGTGCCACCAGCAGGCCAGCCCTGGCCCCTCCAGATGTTTCCCAGACACTGCTTTTAAGCCCAGACAGTAAAATTTCTCACCACCAGCCCGAGCAGACTGTTTTCGCAGCTCTCTGCAAGTGTGACAAGGTGTCTGGGTTCTTCTTGGAGCTCTCCTGGCTGCTTTCAGGGGGAATGAAAAGCTGTTTTTAGAGGCTAGAAAAAAGGGAAGGAAATTAAAAAAAAAAAAAAAAAAAAGGTGTTTGACTGTAAGAATCAATTCTCCCTCGCTGGGCAAAGCTGACTAATTTGTAAACTGCGAGAAGAGAATAAAAAGGAGCCAGCGAGTGAGAAATGCCAGGCGAGGATAAGTGCAGAGCATCTCTTGGCAGAGGGATGCTGCTTCCTCAAGGGCTTAGCTATTCTCCTAGAAAATTGGGAAGGAAAAAGCAAACTTTCAGAGGGTGGTTTCCCCTTGAAGTGCCACCTGGGTGGATCTCACAAGCCTCTCAGCCGCTGAACCCCTTCGCCCTGTCGATGGGAATCTTCTTGGCTCTCTCCAACCCAGAGGAGAGTGGGAGCAGCCAGGCAAGGGCAGGAAAAGCTCTCCTGGGTTCAAACCATCCCAAAGCTCATAAACCACATCATCAACCTGCTCAGCTCCATCACTGCTCCCATTGACCGACTCCCTCACTGGGAAAATGCATCCCTGAGCCTACATTGCTCCATTTAATTCCAGTCCAAGCCCGCTTTTAGTTGAGGATAAAAGGCAAGAGCAGTGTGGGTTAGCATTGCTAATTAGAAAGGATCAGAGAGGAGGAATTAAGGGGATGAAAATCAGGGGAGGAAACGGTATCAGAATCCAAAATTTCTGCATCCAGCAGAAGAAACACTTAACATGGCTCCTGGGATCCAAAGGCAGGTTCTGGAAGAAGGGCTGTGCAGGCAGAAGGACACAGGAACACCACTGATGCTGCTTCCCAGCCTTTTGAAGGGAGAAGGAATAGGGAAATCCACTTTTTTTTTTTTTTCAAACCCAACACCAAATTAAAGGTGAGTGAATTTGTGCTTCTGCTGCCTCCTTACAAAAGAGTGGGATTCAGGAGAAGTCTGGCCATCCTGGGAGCAGACTGTGCCCCAACATTGGCACCTGTGTGGCACCTCTGCCACCTCAGGGCTGTGGGGCTGGAGAAACAGTGCAGAAAACCCAGGCTGGCTCTGGGTAAGCCAGGTCAACACCCCCAAAGCAGGAGTCCCAAACTGGAACATGCCCGAGGGCCTGTGAGATGCCAACTTGGCCGGTGCTTACCAAGGCACAAGTCAGAGGCGTTTGACCTTTCAGATCCTGTCTCAGAAACACCTTTATGGCTTGTTTTAATCATCCTCTGTATGTGCAGTTGGCTTTTCATCTCCCAAGGAAATCCACTGGGCTGGGAATAGCATCTGGGGGGGTTGCTAAAAAGAGGGAGGGTGAAGGCTCGCCCAGTTTTTACTCCTCTCCAAGAGGAGTGAAGACAGAACAGGAGGGCTGCCCAGACTCAGGAGAAGGAGGAGGCTCTGAGCTGGGAGATGCTGGTTTGGGAGAGGCACCCGACACCTCCACAGCGCTGCTGATGCATCACCAACTCAGGAGAGGAGAACAGGGCAGGGATTCACACGCCTGCAGGGCTGGGATGTGCTGATGGATCCTGTGAGGTCCCAGGGACAGGAGTTCACCCAGAGACGAGGTCACGTCGTGTTCTCAGCCAGCATCTCCTCCCCAGCCTGAGTCCAAGCCCCTCGGCAAGAGCTGAAGGTGCCCAAGTCGTTTAACATCTCTGGGGCTCTCTGATGACCCATTTACAATGGCTTTGGTAGATCTCAGTCTACATCCCATGTTTAATGTGATTACAAGGCTGTGTAATTGCTGCGTAATTGTCCTTCTTCCTGAGGCTGGTGCACCCTGGGGTTCCAGCCTCTCAATCTTAATTAAAAAGGATAAATCTTAATCAACCTCAATCGGAATTTTGGAGCTTGGGGGGCAGAGGGAGGGTCCCTCAGCACCCTTTTAGGATGTAAGGGGAACATGAACCCGTGTGGGGAAATCAGCCTGACTAAGAGTCTCGGAGGTGCCGTGTCCTGTTATTAGGGGTCTAATTGAGGACTCTGTTAAACTATTTTAACCCCTCAGCAGCTGATTGATTGGCAGAGCAAAGCCTCAGGAAGATCCACCTGGCAGCTACAGAGCATTTCCACCCTCTTCCCTGCGTTTCATGGAGGGAAAAGAGCACGAGCAGAGATGCTCGTCGTCTTCCGTCTGCTGGGAGGCAGGAGCCAACCAGCCTTTCCTAGTCCTTGATTCAAAGTGGTGCCACATCTCATTTCTCTCAGCAAAAGTTTGCAAGAGGAGTTTGAGACACCCCCCCCCAGTTCTCCTTTTGTGCGGCCGCTCACAACTTCTGGTTGCGGAAATGCACCGATCCACGGGGCCAGAGAGGTGGGATGCAAACCAGCTCCTGCCTGGAATGCAAGAATCCGTGTCAGTGACGGGGCAGAGAAAACAGAGCCTTGCCAGGATCTGGCCCCCAAGCTGCTGGGACCCAGGGAACCCAAGGATGAGGCAAAAAAGGCTTTCCAAGAGAAGGGTTTTCCAAGGCAGGCACCCGGAAAGAACTGCTGAAGGGAAAGGTAGAAGTTAGGATGGGATTTGCAGGAGATACATGGCAGATGACAGCCAGGATGGCATCAGAGATGCTCAGGCAAGTAATGCTCAAGGGAAGGTTTGATCCAATCCCCACCTTCTTCCTGCTTTTTCCCACCCAGGACCAGGAGAGATGCCCTGCTAGCCCTGATATTTTTAGGGAAAAGCCACCAGAGAGCAGGGTGAGCTGAAATGGGGTGTGATGATGCAGCACATGAAAGAAGAGAGGTCTAGTTCAAAGACAGGCTCTTTCAGAGCTGTGTTGTTGAGGAGTAACTGGGCCAAAGCTCCCACATTAACTACTTTGAGGCTGGTAAGGATCTGCCCTGCTGTCCAGGGAAACCTAAGCAAGGTGCAAAAGGGCAAGAAAGAGTGAAATGAGGAGGAAAAGGGAAGAGAGTGATGCCAAGAAACTTTGGAAAGAGCTGATAGAGGAGGGGAGCTCAGTAATTACATCCTCAGAAACTTCACCACTTCCAAATGAATTTTTAATGAAGAAAATAATACTCTTTTCCAGTTAGTTCACCCAGAAAGGAAAAGCTCTGGAGATTGCCACACCGTCCCTCAACATTTCTGGTGCCTGGGCATGTCAAGAGTACAAAAAGAGGTGAAGTAGAGCCTTTTCCAGACAGGTCTTGACCTTGGGAGGTGGGATCAGGAGTTAATTCAGTCTCACACAGACTGAGAAAATGCTCTTTAAAGCGGAGACAGGAGATGGGAACTTGTAGGGGTCAAGGGGTGATGACACCCCTGGAAAGGGACTTGCTACAGAGGCCGCACTTGGAAGCTGAGGCAGAGTTTTCTAACGCAAGGATGCACCCAAATTCCACAGGGTTCTGAAGATGGTGTGGAAAAGTGCCATGAAGAGAGAGCAGCCAGTACCCTCAAACACCTCCTCCATCTTTCAAGGGGAACCCCCAGGATGGACTTCATCTCCACACCCATATCATCTCCTGGCATGGCACAGGGTTGGGTGTTGAGCACCATGGTGCATGACTTACACCTCCCTTCAGTCCTTTGGGATGAGAGGAAATGGATCCACATCATTTAAAACCAGTTGGACCCGTCACCACCGGATCCTGCCTGGGATGGGTCGTGCCAACAATCCCTGTCTTTGTTTTAAACCTTCTCTCATCTGATGTCTTCTGTTCTTGCCTTGGGCAGAGGAGTAATCATTCCCTGTCACTCAGGTTTTTACAGACCTCTGTCACCAGCCCCATCGATCATCCCTTCCCTATGCTGAGGAGAGCCAGGTTATTTAAGTTTTCCTCATCCATAAGCCGTTCCACCCCTCTGATCTCCCTCAACACCCTCTAAATTGTCACTCAGGGTGCCCCAGTTCTCAGCACAGCAGTCAGAGGTGCACATGAGAAAGGTACAGGCACCATGCTGAAACCTCTAAAAGTAAAAATGTGATTATTTTCACCTTTAACCACCTCACACCCACCCAAAACTGCTTTCAGGCAGGATTCAGATCCATAATCTGGAAGCCTGGTGTCCTAAAACTGTGTGTCTGAAAGCTGTGTGTATGGGCATCTCTTGCCTCCTCTGCCCAGTGAGCTCAGCTCAGCTATTGTGTTCTCCTGTCTTCTGGTTCCCAGAGACCATGAAATATTAAGAGGAGAAAGAAACCCCAAACATAAAAAGAATTTATAAGGGATTTCCCAGGGGCTTTTTTCTTCTGCTTGAGCAGGTCAAAGTTGCCCTTCCAGAAATGAGCAGAGAGACAAGGTTTGTTCTTGTTTGACAGAGCCAAGACCTCGCTAAGCAAGACGTCTTAAAAGTAACTTTAGATGCTTTGTGAGGCAGGAAAAGGTGTTGGGATGGAGGAGCCCCTTTGGGCAGCAAACCCCCATCATCCAAATTGCTGTTTAGCTTCTCTGACAGCCTCTTTCAGTGACCCATTCATCTTTTCTGGATGGAGGGCTGCAAACTCTCCCTCCCTGCCTCCAGTTTTGTTCTTTCAAACTGTTCCATCAAAGAGATCTATGGAAGGCTCCGTTCCCAGCTGACAAGTGATCTATTTAAAGTTTATATGCCCGGGAACAATCACAAAGACTTATTAATGGGAAACCGCTGAAGGGAGCAAGCCCATGTGCAGCCACTACACAAACACGTCTCCATTATCATTTAACGCTCCCCAGCCTGGAGAAACAGCATGTTCCTTCTCGTTCCACACCCTCCCCCCTGGGCCTGAGCAAACCCACCTGAGGGTCTGGCAGAGGTGGCACGTGGAGATCCAAGAGGGTGAAGCTGGATGGGCAACCTGCCCCAGCGCTCCGGCTGCAAGGAGAGGAGCGTCACCCGGGAGATTCCTGCAGTGGATGGTCCTTGTGGGGGAGATGCATCTCCGGCACGGACCAAGTGCTTCAGTGGCTGCCACCGCTGGGCAGGGGAACGGCAGAGTCACATCTCCTGGGAATCAGAGGAACAGGCAAGTTTAAGATGGGGCAAAGTGAAGCCATCGCCAGCGTGTGCTGACAGTTTGGGGTATTTTAACAGAATCACAGAAGGGACCCTGGGGGACCATCCAGTCCCAGCCCTGCTGCCAAGACGGGGTCACCTGGAGCAGGTGACACAGAAACATGTCCAGGTGGGTTTGAAATGTCTCTAGAGAACCAGACTCCATGTCCTCCGTGGGCAGCTGCTCCAGTGCTCTGCCACTCTCCATGGAAATAGGCTCTTGAGGTGGAACTCCTTGCGTTTTAGTTTGTGGTCACTGCTCCTCATCCTGTTGCTCTCTGCACATATCCCAGAAAACATATGGATGGTCTGGGTGGAGAGGGTGGGTTGGGATAAAAAGGGCTGGGATCATGTTAAGCTGGAAGATCCCCTCTGCCCCAGGGAGACGTCACAGGACATCCTGCACCAGGCAGGTCCAGAAAAAGTCCAGACACGTTGGTGCCATTGGCAGGAGGAAGGAGAAAGCAGCAGAAAGGCTGAGACATGGCCTGTGATTCCTTGAGCCGGTCACAAGGAAACATCCACGGTCAGAGAGCTCCACAAACCTGGAGAGGGTCCTTCTACCCCTCCTGACCACGTACTGCCCAGGGAAAACTGCCTTCTCCAACACTGGTTTCTCAAGCTGGGAAAATCCAGCAATGGAACAGGAGTGTCCTTGCCAGCCCGTACCAGCTAAGAAACGCCAGCAGTTGCTCCCATATCCGCATGCCCCGGGTGATGTTTTACTCCTGGCACGCCGGGAAGCGGAGCATGACCTTGGCTCCAGGAAATCAAAGATTTACCGGCATGAGTCGGCAAGCGGGCGAGGAGCGGAGCCGGGATGAATGGACAGTGAGGGCACCACTCCCTCCTCTTCCCAACACACATGTGAGGAAATGCAGCGTTTCCAGCCAGGCGATGACATGTCGAGTGTGGCCGGTCCAAGGTAATTGCCTGTGCTTTTCCTGCCTTAAGATTTCCAACCTTGCGGTTTTCCCACGGAAGGAGAACCCTGCTCTTCTGATAAATAGCTCTGGCTGCACGGCTCAGGCTCAGTTTGACAACCAATAAAAGGCTTGAGAGACAAAAAAAAAGATATTAAGCATGAGAAGACTTTCTCTGGGATGAGGGGTGGAAAAACTTGGAGCTGTGAAGCCCGACCAGGTGTGATTGATGGAAATAGGGTAAGGAACATGCCCTGGAGAGGGTCAGCAGGGATCTGCTGGTCCCTCCATCTCTGACACTGAGCTCCTTCCACAGACCAGCATCACCAAGAGATCATCCTGGCACCTCCTGCCCTCCTCTTGCTGCAGGCTCTGGGTTTCTGCATCAACCATGAGCATTTCCGAGATGGTCCAGCTGCCCCCATGTCCTCCTCCGAGCAGCTGGCAGATGTTCGGGAGAGATGAGGCAGCTGGGACCGGGAATTCTGCCCTTACTGCCTTGCACTGCTGCCAGCACCGAGCATCTCCATCTCAGGGATGGAGCCACACAGCTCTCCTGGCAGCAAAAGGGATGATTTTATAGGCAGTGAGAGCTCTGCTGTAGGCAAACAGCCCCCAAGGTGGTTCTTAAACCCGTTTCCAAGCCTGTGGAGGGGCCTTATGAATGGACAGCGATGCCAAGCCTCGCTCCTCCCTGGCAGCCAGGTGGGAAAAGCCATCAGTGCTAGAAAAAGGCATTCCCCAAACACCCACAAGTTCCTCTAATGCAACAGCCTCGTGTATCGATTACCTGATGCGGCCAAATTGAGCAGCTGCTCGGAATTCCCACCAAGATTTACGGACACGGCTCTGCGGCTCCTGGGTTTGTGGGAGGACACCAAGGATGTCATTTTTGATACCGTTCCATTTGCTCATGATATTATTTCCTTTTATGGCTTCAGTAAATTTTTTAAAAAGCACTTTTATTGAGCCATCTCCTAATGAACAGCCTCTCCAACTGGCTTCCTGAAAGAAGTCAAGGCAGTATTGATGCTTTTGTGTCAATGCAGCAAAAAGAAAAAGGATGTTTTTAACACCTCGGAGTTCACAGGTCCTCACCTGCACGGAAATGCCCTGGGATGCAAAGAATAGATCCACCATAAATGCATGAATCACTTAAAACTGAACACCAGGACCTTCTACAGAGTGCAAGCTTGGATTTCAGGGGGAAATATCTCTATATAAGCTCAGGTCAGTGTTTAGTGTTTAGAGTTTTCCTGTCTATTGGGAAGGGTTTTCTTTGGCTCAGGCTCTAAGGTTGGGTTGGATGTTGAGCTGGGGCATCCCAGCCTGAAGGGAGATGGGAGCACTGCTGGATCTCACCTAGAGAAGCAAGCAGAACTGGAGAAGAACAGCCGGATTTCCCAAGAAACAAAGGAAAAATGCAAAACAGGGTCAGACATAGCGAGTACGGATGAAAAACCAGCAGGAGAGCTTGGAAAAAGGGACTCAGGGATCCAGCCAGCCCTCCAGTTTCATTGCCTCACCTTGCAGCAGCACTGACAGACAGGACAGCCCATCTGCCTCAGCCCCCGGCACCAGCACCGGGAGAAGACTCTCCAGGTCCAGAAAAGCACTCAGGGGCTGGGAATAAACAAGAGCAACTGCCTTGAGCTTGGCTTTCGAGCTCAAAACCAGCCACCCACCACAATTAAACCATTGGCAGGTTATTCACCGGCAGCATGAGGAGGCTCCAGCCATTGGAAATCAGGTTTATTCGGGGCAAGCTGGAAAATTACGGGGGCAAGGAGAGCAGCCCCACTGAGGTCACCCACCCTGTTGTTTCCTCGGAGTGAATGACACCGGTTTAAATTCAGACATGAGGTTATACCCAGGACGTATTTCCTAGATAAATAAGCCACTAGCCTTTTCCACTTGTAACCAGGCAACACACAGACATGTGGGTGTAGGACGCCAAGGAATGTTTATATTGGGTATTATAACCTTTATTTACTGTTGGACCGGAGCTGTTCTCTCATTCTGAGGAAGAAAGGAAGGTTTATTGCCAAGCTCAGTGGATATGGACTCCTGCCTTACAACCAAGCCCCACAGGATAAAACAAAAAAAAAAAAAAAGAGGTATTAGATCTCCATCCTCCCCAAGCATCGGATCAAGGGTCCTGCCGCAGCTCCTGGTGGGGGGAGAGGCTCTTTAAACATTTAACACGCTCAAACCAGCAGTGAGAGAGATGGAAAAATAAAAAAAAACACCTGGAGCAGCTTGATTTTCAGCCTTTGGAGACACAAAGCCATTAAACTTTCATGTCCACCCTTCGCCTCCTCCCTGCCCGGCTCTGATCCGATTTAGCAAACACACGGTCCCTGGGACCGGGACCTGCTGGAGGCAACGGAGGGAAGATAAACAAGGCGTCAGAGCCTGGGCTTGGGATGCTGAAACACAAGATCCTAGGAAAAATAAAAGGTGGTTTCTCCAGGTTATCTTTTGAGGACGACTTGATTTCTGTGTCTTTCACTCCCACCAACCCGGCGAGAACGGCAGGGATAAAGGGAATACCACCGGTGCTGTTACAAAGGTAACTAGGATGGGCATACGTGGATCTCTAAACAGTGCATCTGGAAATAAACACATACGAAATATAAACGTGTAAGAGATATAAATAAAAATATGTCAAATTTAGAAACAGATAAAACCAATGCCTACTTTTATTTTAGGGAGGTTTTTGCAAAAGGATCTCGTGGAAGTGATCAAAAATAAACTCCCTGGTGAGCTCTCCATTTCAGTAATCCAAAATACAGCAAGGAAAAGCAATATCAAACTCCAGAATGGTTCAAATTAAGGTCCTGTCCATTTTTCCTCCCCTCCCTGCCATGTTCTGCAGAAGCTGTCCCAAATTCCCCATTTCATCCAGGTTTCTGACACAGGGCAGCAGATTTGGGCTTTCCCTATGGTGAAATAAAAGCACGTGGAGAGCATTTGCTGGAGGTTTGCATCAACCAGCAGCAGGACCAAGTCGCCCACACTAAACAAATCATCCCCAAAGCCATATTTTCTGGATGCTGTCCCTGCCCTGCGCCCTGTGGATGCCCAGCCTTGGGCATGGCTGCTGTACCACCACTCTTAAGGTCATCTAAGCCCTGGAAAGGGTGGGAGTCTCCTTTCCTCAGCACCCACGGGTGTCCTGCTCCATGACAGAGCCTGTGAGGCGCAGGATCCACACCTTGGATACAAGTCCTCAACCTGCCAAGGTCCACCTTGGCTCCCTTCCCACTGAGCTCTCCCTCCCTTTTACTCCCTCTTGGCTAAAAAGCTTCTTTGGGGACCTTTTTCTCCACTCCAGGAAAAAAACATTTCTCGAATGAGCAGCTCCAAGCAAAATGTGGCCGAGCCATGCAGTAAAATGCATCTTGCAGATGAAGCTCTGTGGCAAGAAAGATGCCTCCAGCCCCTGGCACAGCCTGATCTCCAGGTCCCACCACCCCATCACCAACGCCCCCCGTTTCTACAGAGCATCCCCGCAAAGCCCAGATCTTTTCCAAGCTGGGATCCACGAGGAGATACTCCTGTACATCAGAATAGTTGTTATGGTCAGAGAGTGACATCTCTGCTGCTCCTCCTGAGCCACCAAGCAAGTATTAACCACCTGCTGGCATCCACCATGCCCCAAATCCATAGGGATGGTTAGATATCAAAGCATTACAGTGATGTCCTTGGAATGCCTGGCTGGAGGGGTGGTGGGTACCAGCTCACTCACAGTTCTTCTCTTTCCACAGCTGCCCATGCCCTGGTGACACCACACTGGCAGGACCACAGCACCGGGCTCCACGCTTGGACGCTCACTTGGAAGATCAGGGAAGGTTTCAACAGGGATATGGCCATGGGATGCCCTCAGGATCACGGAATCATGGAATGGTTTGGGCTGGAAGCGACCTTAAAGCTCATCCTGTTCCACCCCTGCTATGGGCAGGGACACCTTCCACTATCCCAGGTTGCTCCAAGCCCCATCCAACCTGGCCTCAGACACTTCCAGGGATGGGGCAGGATGATGCCCTTAAACCAGAGGACCCCTATGACCGACAGCAAAGTGTCTTTGGGTGCTGCTGGGGAAAACCTGCCGGCCCAGCTACCCAGGGGGAATATTTGGAGGAGGGATGGGGACAGCCCTGTGCTCAGGGGATCTCCTGGAGCCCTCTGGTCTCCATGGGCAGTCTGGGAGCCGTTAGGATGGACAGCACGTACCTGCAGCAGCTTTAAAAGGCTTCATTTTGTACCACCTTGACTCGAAGTTTTGGTGCAATTCTTCGACTGCTGTTTATCCACTTGAAATCCGATTGGCCTCCTTCTGCAGAGACCTTTCTGGGACATTTTCCAACCTTCTGTCTCTGTTTATCTTGCACCCTAGATAGGGGAAGGGAAAAGAAACCACAACCCAACCTCCAGGCAGGCAATCTGGTGTCTTTGCTGCACATCCCATCTTCCTTCCCCTTCTTACTGGTGTATTGTCTCTATTCCTATTTTTTTTTCCTCTCTTCCTGCTCTAATAAAATCTGAGCTTTAGGAGACTGGGGGAAGAGATGGAGTCATTTTTCTGCAGCCCTGAAAGCCAACCTACCTGTCTTTAGTCCACTCAAATGGATCATTTCACCTCTGCAGCATCCCAAGCCCAATTAATATCAGGCTAAAAACTGCCCTGTCTGCATGTTTGGAAAAAAATCCGTAACATTTTTGATGGGAAGGATTTGCTGAAGGATCCCTCAGCCAGGGATGCAAATCAGGGTAGTGATGCAAGGGAGAGAAGCTGCTTTTTGCTCAGACCAATTTTTTTCTCCTCCTGTTGTTTCTGACAGTGCAGAGATCAAACTTCTTCCAGCTCTTACAAATTCCATGAATTTTTTGGATGTTAAAATGAAAGAAGTTGATGTTTCCTTTCAAAGCGTTCAAGAGAGGGTAAAAAATTAAAAAGCCTTTCTCCCTCCCCCCCTTTTTCTTTTTTTTTTGGAAAAGGAAATGCCAAAATAACAGATTTGGATGAGAACAAACTGGAAGTTTCCAGCCCTGGGGTACAGCTCACCTGCCAGCTGCAGGAATCCCAAAATCCTGGATAGGGAGTGGGACAGCAGTTCCCAACCCACAGCAGAGGCTGTTTGCCTTCTTCCAAAGGATGTTTTCCACACAATGGCTCTGCAGAGAGGTGCAAAAAAGGGAGCTGAGTTTTCCCAAAGCCTGACTGGGAAGGGATAGAGAGGTGCCAGGCAGGGAGGGTCTCGCTGAGTACCTGTTTCCCAAGGGGAGATCCCATTTGCATCCATGCTAGAGTCATAGAAGGGTTTGGGCTGGAAGGGACCTTAAAGACAGGGACACCTTCCACTATCCCATGTTGCTCCAAGCCCCATCCAACCTGGCCTTGAACACTTCCAGGGATGGACAGGCACTGTTTCTCTCTTCCCAGTCCTGGCTGAACACGGAATTCAACCAGAATCTCTTGGCTGACAGGAACAGAAGGGAAATAGCAGCACAAAGAGGACAAAGGGGGTGAAGCAGCATCAAAGGAGCACAAAGAACATCCCCCAGGCTACTACAGTGGACATGAAGGGTACCTGGTGTGTCCCTCGGGGCCACCAGAGGCACAGGGGGACACAGGGGAGTGGGGCAGCTCCGTCCCCTGTCGATTATTCACAGGTGACTCCCAGCATTGCCCCAGGATGAAGCAGCAGCTCGTGGGGAAATCTCCACTGGCCAGGAAAGCTCCCAGAATCCTGAAAACACCGGGAGCCTTCACCTCCTCACCACCTCCAGCTGATCACCTCCTCTACTCACCCCCTGCTCCCTAAGAACCTCCCACTCTCCCCCTTCATTACCTAATTTATTAAAGTGATTACACCCAGCTTGGAGCACTTGCTGCTTTTGTGCTGGGAAAAACCCTGGATGACAAAACACAGAGACAGGAAGCTCATGAAACCCAAAGCTCGGAGCTAAACTGCCCTTTTTGGGGTTCAGAGCGAACAGCTTGCTGCTGTTGCCCAAAAAAGACTCTGGAGAAGGGGTGCCACGTCCCAAAATCAAGGTATATCTCTTAGCTTAGCACCGCTGGAAGAGGGTTTTCTGTCCTGCAGGAAAACCCCGAAGAGAATTTAATTCTGGCAATAACGAGGTTCCCCCGGGGACGACGTTTGAACAACGCGACATAAAACACGACACCCACACAAGTGAGGTGGCAGAAAAGTCCGGATGAAATTAGAGCTGTAACACCTCGATGAAACGTTTTGACTGTCAAAGTGAAATGAGATTGAAAAGATCCATTATGACACTTTTGCAATAATTGGGAAGGAGGGGGGGAGGGAGGGGCGTTAGTTTTAATAAGCTTCTAGGAATTTTTCCAGTTCAGTAAAACTGCATGTTCAGCAAGAAAACCCCTGTAGCAGCAATATCAGTTTCCCTTTGGGAGATTCCATGAATATCCCAGAGGCTCGAGGATTATTTGCTTTCCCCTGGGGAGCACTGACAGAGCCAGCCTGGCACATCCCTGGCACTGATGGGGGATTCATGGGCTTGTCACAGGAATGCCATCCCCTTGCCAGCTCCATGGCTCTTCAGCCAAGCCAGAAACACCAGGTTGGAGAAAGAAAAGCAAGAGGGGGATATATATCCCATAGACAGTGAGGAAAGGGGGGTTTTTGTGAGGGATGAGCAATTTTCCAGGCACAAACACAGGCAGGGGAAACCCCGGGCTGTGCTGAGCCCATGCCCACGGCTCCCTTGTGTCTATCTCGGTCTTCACAGGCTCCCTGGGTCCATTGTGGCAGTGGGAAGCCCTCCCCGGGGGCAGGGAGACATGGAACACATCCATCCAAATGCATCTGGCCAGTGGGAGACGTGGCCCCAGCTCGCCAAGATGCTCCCCCAGCTGGTGATGCTGCTCTGCCTGCCAAGAAGTCCCCTCTGCCACAATTTGTCCAAGGGCACAGAGAGAAGGGGAGGGAGAAAAAAAAGAGTGAGAAATCCCTGATGCATTTATTGAAAATCATTTTGGTCACAGCAGAAAATTGCTGGCAGCTCCAGCCCCATCATCTGAGCAGCTGCCATGTGGCCTCCAACCCTTCCCTGCTGGAAGCCAGCCTGGAAATGAGCTGGCCCCAGTACCAGAGTCCTGCCCAAAGAGCGAGGGGAGATTCGTTCCTTGAAATCAAACCCAGGGAATATCCTGCCTGATTCTACACGGGGAAATTGAGGACCACAGGGTGTTCCCAGAGGGATGCAGAGCCCTGCAGGGTCAGCCTGGCCTGGCATGGGCACCCCCGAGCTGCCTCTGGGTGCGTGAGGACATGTTGGACCAGCAAGAGAAAAGTCAGGATGACTGGAAACGCAGAGGAAGGATCATCTGGTGCATGGTCCCTGCGAACGAGCACAGCAACAAGGGCCAAGGTGGGAGAGGATCCTGTGTCCCATTCCCACTGTCTGTCCAGCCTGGCCTCCTCCCACACCCCCCTAGAGAAGGTAACCATCAGCCAGAGCCCGAGTGATGCCCAAACGCTTCCCGATGCTCCAAGCATCACACTCAAAGCCACATGTCCTGGATGGCTGCAAAAATGCTGATCAATGGTCAAGCCAGAGCCACATGTCTCCGTTGGCACCCAGGAAGAGGGAAGGGTTGGGATGCACCTCCTGGTCCCCACGGTGACCCACTGGCTCCCCATGGGCATCGGGTACAACCTCAGGCTGGCTCGGCACAGCCCTGGGTGGGCAGAGTCACCCTCCTGCTCCATCCAGCACCTGCTGACACCACCAGCACCAGTGGCAAAGCAGCAGGATGCCACCAACCAGCCGGAGTTGTGTCCCCTGTCCCTCTGCCACTGGAATCTGGTGACCACTCTCTGCTGCCTGGGTCCATCAGCCAAGTGTGACCCTCAGGAGGTGGCTCCTCGTAGATCCACCCTGTGCTCCAGCATCCAGAGTCCTGCCCAGGCTGGAACTGAGCCAGAGCCCTACCCAGGGGGGGTGGATGCTCTGAGCCCACGGCCCCAGCACTGCCCAGACAAGCCTCACACAGATGGGCAGCGAACCCTCTCCCAGCAGGAGATCTCCATCTTTCATCAGTCCAACTCCCAGGCACAGCTTTCAAAGGAAAAGCGAGTCTGTGCTGGAGAACTTGAGATCCAGATCCCTCTGTCATGGCAGGAGACATGACAGTCTCTCTCCCTCCCCCTACCTCCCTCCTTCACCTCACTAAAATCCCATTTAAGAGTCACGGTGTGCCAGTCTCTATCCCAAGGGAACCGAGGAGCAGTTTCCTCTCCTTTGCACACTTCAAAGATGCTCATGATCTGAGAGCGTCTCCCTCTGGTTCCCTTCCCCTCCAGCTTGTTTCCTTGTCTGGCAGCCTCTGTACTTCCAGCTCCTCTTGCTCTCTCCCTCGCCCACGTAGCTGGAAGAGAGCTGCACACGGATGGCAGCTCAGCTCGGCTTCCAGAGGCACCAGGTTCACAACCTCCAAGGACTTCTCCAATCTTTCTCCTGTTTTTGATCTTTCCCCCCTCCTGTTAATCAGGTCAGCCCCAGCATGCTGGATGTGCTCCCAGCTGATGCTTGGAGACAATGAATCCCTGCCGGGTACCACATACATGGAGATTTGTCATAGACACATGTGGGTTCAAGCTTCAGTGTCCATTTGTGCAAGGAGATCCCACCCCATTCCCCAAGGTCTGGATAAGCCCCCAAAGCCAGCAGGAATCACTGCACACCCAGCCCAAGGAGATGCAGAGAGACTGGAGATGAAAGGGAATGTCCCACCAGGGCCCTTCCTACGACACCACAGCAGACCCAGCTCAGACCCACCTTGCAGAGAGAATCCAACAAAGAGTCAGGCTTGGTTGTCCCAAACCCAGAAGGAAATTTGGAGCACAGTGCCCCTCAGGGGCAAGTTTGGGCTGAGGACAAGCGATCGCTTCTCAAACTGCTCTCACATCCTGGAGAAAATCCAGCAGTAAACTTTAGTTGGGTGTTTGTGGTCCTTTTAGAGCCCAGATCAGGTGGAACCAGGGAAGAAACACTGGTCCACAACCTGAAAAAACTGCTCTTCTGGCATGGGGGTAATGGAGTGCAGCCTGAGGAGGGGACCACCCCAAACAAGCCCACTCCATGGCTTTCTAAAGAGTGTGGCCTCCTTGCAGACATGGGATTTGGGCAGAGGGATGAGAGAGTTGATAAAAGGTTCATTCCAGAACCAACAGGGCTATTAATCAGACTGGGGAGCAATTAAATCCTTTCCTGGTGGCAGAAGGGCATCATAGGAGAGGAAACCACCCAAAAACAGTGGGACCAGAAGAAGTTTGATTGTCCAGGATAATCCCAGGATTACCTTCCATGTCAGGACTGAACAACTTGCCTTTCATCCCTGTAGACTGTATCAACCAACAGACCAGGTTAAACCAAGTGTGTTAACTGGAAAGGGTAAGAATCAAAAAGTCAAATAAATCATAGATGCAGATTTACATGGTTTAAATAAAGCCTTTGAAACAAGACATTATCCACTGGAAACTCTTAATGAAAAGCCAGCAATGTTCTCAGAAGCAAAAATATTCTCAGCATGAAGGCAGGACATCTATTAAAGCCAGGAAAATGAGATGAATGGGGCTCAAAGTTAGTGATTTTTAATACACCAGTCGGACACTGGGAATTTAAGCTAATGCCATTTGGAATTAGCTCTGCTCCCAAGGTATCTCAGAGAGTAATTTAGCAGATGTTTGAGGGATTAGGAGGTGCTGCAGTTAAAGCAGAGGATATTTTAATTGGGGGCTGTGGAACCTCAAGGAACATCATGAAAGGTAGAGGTGAGTTCTGCAGACAAGTGAGAGGAGGACAGGCCTATTTGCATATTTAAGGAGTCCAAATGCCACGGGTATAATTGGCCTCAGGTGAATCATGTCAGCCCTGGTGTCCTCCAAAATAAATACCAACTGGCTGATGAAATGACCTTCAAAACTGTGTCGACACTGAGGCCAAGACGGTTTTAAGTCGGCAGCTTGGGCACTGAAGGCTTCTGGAAAGGTGCCCTTCATCTGCTGTCCAAGTAGGGTTTGGAGATTCAGCTGCTGGAAGCTCTCTGCTAAGGACACTTCTGTCTCTCTGCCCAAGATCTCCTCAACCTGATGGGCACACTGAGGGATGTGGTTTCTGAATCCAATTAGGAGTCTTAGAGGCACTAAGATTAAAAAATGTGAAACAAAAATGGTCAATGGGAAGATGCTGGAGGAACCAGACCAAATGCCCATGGAGCATTCTAGAAGCCTCCAAAACACGAATGAGCTGAACATCACCGGAGGGCCCTCAGATGCTTTAAAAAGACTCCAAGTGTGAGTTCCTCATTAAAAGGAGAGCTTTAAAAAGTCTAAACTTGAAAATTCCCAGGAACCGTTCACCCTCCGTGTCACCTAACTGAGAGCCCGGGGCTGGAGACACAGAGGATGAAGAGGATAGAGAGGACACAGCAGGAAGGAGGGTACAAACCCTGCAGGGAGACTGAAAAATCCCCACTGAGCGGTGACACTGCAGGCTGCTGTTCTTCTTTTGCTGCTTAAAAAAAAATAACCAAGAAGGGAAAATAAAAAAAAGAGAGGAAAAAAAAGGATGAAAAAAAGGATGAAAAAAATATTTACCCAGTTTATAATATTGCTCTGGATCAACATATTAATTATTAATACAGCCAGAGACGAAAGCAGTCTCCAAACACCTCCCATCACATCAAACTCAGGTGAGAGGTTTCTGTCCATCAAACCCTGAAAGGGAACAGCCTAAGAGCAAGTTTCCAGGTGGAGGAGAAAGCAAAGGGAGAGGGAACACTATCCTGACAGGAGAGAAATCCCGGTGTCCACATCAGCTCCTGGAGCAGCTGAGCAAGGAGCTGGTTCTCCGAGACTCGGCACTGGACATGACTCTGAGGGGCAAAATGACCCTCTCTGTGGGCACAGACAAAGGAATTTTGGGGAGTGAAGGTGACGATATAAACACAAGCTCCTCCTGGCTGCCACCAATCCGCTCTGCAGTGGGTGCTCCAGAATTAGGCAGAGCTCTGCTCCGAGAGAGGCTGCCTGGGCATTAATAATTCACGCTAAAAAGCTGAGCCAAACTCCTCGATGTGAGTTTGCAGCCTCTCTTGCTGAGCCAAGTGGGGTGGACAACCTGCTGCCACCAGACCTCCTCCTTCAAGAGGTGTCTGCGCTGGAAAAAGAAAGAAAACCTCCCATGGCAAGCAAAAAAATCCCATTTTTAAGCCTCATGGTTGGGATCTGGTCTTGTCCCCCTCCGGAGTCACTCGGACAAGGAGGGGGAGCATGAAATAACAATCCTCATTGAAACTTCGAGGAAGGACCAGGGAGACATTGCTCCATGGTGTAATTATCCACCCTGGACTGCAGCCAGGACACAGCCCGGGATCAGGTCTGGGTCCAGCCTCAGTCCGGCAGAGGCACAGCTGTGGAATTTGTCGGATTCCTTCCTTCGGGGGTAGTGAAAGGCCAGTTTGAGCAGTGGGGTGAGAAAGCACGGGAGCTGTGGAGATGGGAAGGGGAAGGGCCCACGGCACAGGAACTCCCTGCTCACCATGTGGCCTTTCCCACCTGCCCTTGTGTCCCCACGTACACCAGACCCCAACCACCAGTGGCGACGAGGCTCATCCCAGACCAGTTTGGTGGCGGGATGAGGGACCACAGCACTTCACTGTGGCTTTGCAAGGGGCAAAAGACAGTTTCCCTTCACCACTGGTGGTGGAGCGAGGTGCTGTCCTCCTTCCACCTGCTCCCACAAGAGCTGGATCCTGTTACTCCACCTCTCAGGAGATCTTTACTCCATCCTGGTGCCTTCAGATACTGCAACCTCACGTGTCCAAACCTTCCTTTGTCACCTGGAAACAAAAACACCAGTATTTAAATGCACACGAAACGTTTTGTAAAAGTGGGTGGACAATTCCTGGGCATCTGATCCGGTTTGGTGGTTGCTTCCCAGGGTCTGAGAGGGGCATTTTGCAGTCTTTGAGGTGACCAGGGTCTCATTTGCCTTCTGCTGCAGAACTTTGGACAAAAACTGTCTAAGCTGTTCTGTTGGATGTCAGTGAAGTACTTCCAAGTCTTGAAGCAATTAAAGGCTTTTCATGGTCATCCAAGAGCCTCCTGCCTGTGGGGAATGTGGGCTCACTCCAGGGAGGGGTTGGCTCTGTCACTTCATGGGGTGGGCCAGGAGGTCCCATCACTTCCTCAGAGAGGAGGTGGGATCTGCCAGGGGGTTTCAGACCAGTGGGTCCATCAGTTGGGAAGGGAACTGTCATCACTGAACCACCAACTGCCAGGGGAGGGAACCAGAAGTAAAGGGAGGATTCTAGAAGCCACCTAAGGGAAGAAAGACACATCTTCCCACGGTGGGAAGCTCTTCCATTGGGATTTTCATTACAAAGGGCTCCTGCACACTGAGGGCCTCCAAGCAGAGGTCCCATGAGAAGGATCTCCATGGGATTGAGAAGGAGCTTCCTCCTGCAAACAACTGTCCCATGCACAAGCAAAAAGCCTCACAGGGAGGAGGTGTGTGGTGGTGGTGAGGGAAGCTCCCAGGGAAGGACACCCCCCGAGGGGACACGTCCTCCAGTGAGAGTCCCCTCTTGCTGCAAGCAAGGCTGCAGGTGCATCCTTGACATAACAAGAGCTCCTCCCAAGTTGAAGCCTTGATCATGAAGACCTTCCAACATTCCAACCAACTCTGGGAAAGACACAATTATCCAGCCAAAGAAACTCCTAGAAGACCTGAACTCCAAAATCCCCCGGGACTTGGTGGCCATGGCCAAAGGGACACAGGCAGGTTTGGATGGACCTTGGGTACGGACTATTTTTATTTCCTGTCATTGAGGATGGCTGTGGGACATCTCCAGTGACAAAAGAAGGGTTTAATCAGCCTTGTCCCACCAAAAAAGCCTGGTCCTGTGCTGATTCACGGGGGACTCTCTACCTCTAGGGTTCCCACAATCACTGAATCGTTAATAGCTTGTCCTCATGCAACCCAACTGTTTTTTCCCCAAGCCTGGAAGCTTCCTCCCCTGCTCATCAGCAAATCAAATTTCTTAATAGCAAAGTGAAATAACCTGAGAAGTAATGGGAAAAAAAGGGAAGCATTAAGCTTTCCCGGGGACCTTGATCTCTTTTATCATCTCATTGTCTTCAGAGGGGTGGTTTTCTTTCAATCTAATTATCTCCTGGATATGTGTTGTCGGCTCTCTTACGCATCCCAGCTTCCATCAAAACAGACCAAAAAAAGAAGTTAAATCCCCTGTTATTGTTTTTTGACGAGAAACTCATGCTAATAACTTCCATTTGGGAAATAATTTCAGTGACTATACCTTGTTTTCCTAGGAGATGTCCCACGGGAGCTCGGCGGTGTAAGAAATGGCCACGAGGAAGAGGCAGCTGTTGCCAAGAAGGATAAAAGGGATATGCTTGTCCAATGTGCTTCCTGAGGGACTCGACCCACATGTTCAAAAAAATAATCCATGGGAGGTTTTCCATGGCTGTTGGCCACTTTTGGGAAGGATTTCCTACAAGCACCTTCTGCACTTGGCCATGAAATGGAGAGGAGAAAACTATAAAGAAAAGGGGAGGATTGCTGAAGGCACAAGGGGTATATTAGGGAAGAGTTCCCTGGGATCCTGGAGGGAGCAACAGTGGAAGGTGAAGATCCTGCAGCAAGGCAGGAGGTGCCTGCCCTTGAGAAAGGAGATGGAGGCAGGAATACAGGAGATGAGGGTGTGCATGGGGAGAGACGGGGCAGGCCAAGGAGATGGTCCCTCTGGAGAAGGTGGAATCAGGTGGAAAGCAACGGGAATGGGCAGACACAGGGATCAGGGCTGCAGGCAGCACGTGGTGCCCTGACCTGCCTGGGGATTTAAAGGCAGCAGCATCTGGTGATGTGTGTGATTACATGGCCGAGTTTCTCTCTCCAGAAGCAGCTCAATGTCTCACTCCCCTCGAGCCTGACAGCACCAGGGTCATGCACGGAGACTGGGGATGGATCCAGTTGCCCACAGGGAACACTCAGCTTCTCTCTCAGGCAGCAGCGTGATCCAGGCAATGGGGAATCTCAGGAAAAAAACCCACCAAGACTGAAAATACAGGAAGAGTGGGAAATCTCCAGACATAAACCCTCTCCAAAGCCTGTCTCCCCCCAAATCTGAGCTCCCTTACAGTCCCAGCACAGCATCTGTATCATGAGAACACCAAGGTACCTCCTGGAGGGTCTGTTTGCTCTCACCTCACACTGATCAAGTGAAGGGAAGGAAGGCCTTTTTTGGTTTTCTGTCTCCCAAAAGGCTCCAATAATTTCCATTTGAGTGCCAAGTATCTTCCACATGACAGGCACAGTACCAGCACCATACCCAAGAGCTGCTCCATCACTCAACTTATGACAGGAGAAAGGGGTGTCCTCTCTTCCAGATGGCCTGTTGCTAATTTAATACAATAATTAATGTGTTAAAGCACATAAATTTGTGCCTTTTGACCTTTGGAGATGTGACTCTTGCCTGAGTCACTGGAATGCTCTTTCCCTGGCACGAGGAGCAAAGCAGGTTTCTTGGAGAATCATGTTTAAGCAAAGGTGAAAAGGGTGTCTGTGTCCAAAGAAAACACCTGGAATGGGTTGATTCACCCTCCCCAGGAGGAGGAAATACTGAGCTGGGCCAGCAGAGGTGACAACATCCCGCTCTGGGATGATCATGCTGGAATCAGGAAGGTTAAACTCCAGCAGGACAATGGGGACGAGACCTCAGCACAACACTGAGATACGCCGAGAACAAAATTAATCAAGGGCACCACGGGATGTGGCGTGAAAAAATGATTTAAGTGCCTGCCCACCGATCCCTGCAGCCTGGAAATGCACAGACAGCACTGAGCTGCTCGTTTATAAATAAGCATTTGACCCGGTCGGTGCTGCTGAGAGCTGGTGGGAAGCAGTACCTGCCAGGAATGCCGAGATGGATCTGAGTCACTCCGGCAGGAGCGAGAGGTGGAGGACGGACACGGCTTGAAAATAACCCAACCTGATGTTTGCAACCCCAGCGGGAGATTGGAGAGAAGGGTTTGTTCTGGCATCTCCCCGGGGCTTCACACACCTCCTTGTTCCAGCATTCCCCCGTGGCAGGGCTGTGCCCCAGCCCCACATCACACCCCCAAACACACAGTGGATCCAATCCCTCACTGATGAGACGTTGGCTCCCAATATTCTGTCCAAGAGGAGTGGTGGCCATGGCTAGGAAAAGCTGCAGCCTGCAACAGGTAAAGGAAGAAAGATAAACGCTCCAAACCCCCAAAATTTATTGAAAGAAGATGAAAAAGGGAGAGATTTTGTTGTTAGATTGATGGCGAGACATAAGGGCAAGAGAGATAGTGCAGAAAGGAGCATGAAGAGATTTATCCTGAAAGATATTCCAGATAAACAGGAGGCAGATAGATGAATAGATATAAATGGATTAGATAAATAGACCATAGGAAGGGAAAGGGGAAAAAAAATGAATGAATATATGGATAGAGCTTTATTTTCCAAATAAATCCCAATCTCCTATTTCAGTCTTTGGTTTGCAGACATAAAATGCACCTGCTTTGAGAGGTGGGAGAGGAATGATAAAAAACTTCCTCACCTGTTTTCCAGCCTCTGGCAATGTTCAATGCTCCTGACTACGAGGAGCTTGAAGCATGTGTGTAACCCCAAAGCCTCCCAGATCCACGGGAAAACACTGCTGCCAAGGATACCTCCCTGGAAGGAGAGGTGCTGGTGCTCCAGGATGTGCAGGAAAGAGCTGCCTCCATCCTGTGCTTAACTTGGACAAGGAACCCTGTGCACATGTGCCCCCACAACATCTATGCTGCACACCCACAGAACCACGGTGGGCTTTCCATCTACCGCTGCTTTATTCCTAGACCACAGGAAAGAGAGAAAAAAAAGGAAGGTAATTCCATTCTAAACAGTGGAAACTTTACTCAAAGATGAAAGTCCTTTATTCCGTCATGATTTACCCTATTTTCCTTCCAGTGCTTTCTGCCCCTTGTGTTCACGACTCCCAAGAAGAACAGATGGGTCTCAGCAGACCTGTGAGACGCCTTCAATCTCTGCTGGCACCGTTTCTGTGCTTGCCAGGAGTGGAAGTCTCACCAGAGACCCCAAAACTCCTCAAGCTGTGGCTCAATCCTGCACAAAGTCACAGGGAAGAGCTTCCTCTGTGCAGGTTTGGACCCAGCCCAGCTCTGGATGATGGGGAAGAGTGAGGAGATGCTGTGGCTGCATCACAGACCTACTCAGTGCAGGTGTAAGAGGCAACATGACACATCCACAAAGGGCAAAACATTTGCTTACACAGATAGAAAGATAAAAAACCTGGGAAGAGATGGATGGATGGAGGGATGGACAGAGAGCAGGGGTGGGTACCACATGCCCGGTGGGAAACATCACCTTTCCATGAGCTGGGTATGTGCAGCATAAAAGCACATATATTCTGGGATAAGCTCGAGCAAAACCCCCTCGAGTCATGTTGCATGTGCTGGAGGGTTGGAGCACACACACACACGTATCTTGAGGGGAAAAAAATTCCCTTTTTTCCTACCGCAAACCTTCGGGGAAAGAAAGCGAGCACAGGCACAACGGGCCCGAGGACATTGCTGAGATCAATGGGTCTGCAAAGTAAGAGTTATTGAGAGATATCACACAACAAAATCCATCAGGAGTGATGGATAGACAGTCTGGGAAGGGTTAGGATGCAAGGAGGGGGGTCCCTGAAAACACTCACTCCCCTGGGGGGCTTCGCTGGTACCGCTGGCAGAGCTTCTGAAAGAGATTCCCGAGGCTGAGCTACCACAGTGAAAAACGAAACCCTGCCTCCCCTCCCCCCAAAATCACCTGCCAGGGGTTTAGGCTAAATATATCTCCAGCCCAGCTTGTACTTCCAGGGCTGCATTAAAGCAGGGTGGGCGGCACGGCAGAAAGGGGCTGGAGCACCGTGGGCGGGCACAGGTTGTCCCCAGAGTCCTCACGGGACCCGCGCTGTGGCAGAGGTGGGGTGCGGGGGGCTCAGCGCATCCCAGGGGAGGCAGGGGGAGCGTGGGAGAGAGCAGGTTTGGGGAGCGCAGGAGGGCCGTGGGTGTGGAGCTGGAGGCATATTTAGGTGCTCGGGGGCGGGAAGGAAGGGGGGTGTCTGGCAGGGGTGGCTGTGCCTGAGTCATGGCCCCTGGTGGGAGGGTGTTCCTGAGGTGAGGGGGGTGTGAGGGGGAGGTGGATGCACCAGGCATCCCTCCGGGATGGGGTGTTTCTGGTGAGCCAGAGCCACCACCACCACCCTCATGGTCCCTCTCTGCTGGAGCAGGCAGGGAGCAGCTGAAGCATCTGTGGTCTTTTAGGCAGCCATCCCCATTTATTCCCTGCCCTGGAGCACCACCAGACCACGGCAGAGGTGAGATGCCCACCCCAAAGCCAGGGGCCAATGTGGTGGCTCTCACAGCTGTCAGGGGACAGCAGCCAGGATCCAATCCCAACACCACATCCCAAAAGGAAAACAACCTCCTGCGTCCCTCAAAGGCTCATGGAGATGCCCAGGGTGGTCTTTGCTGCTCACCTTCCAGAAGGAACAGCTGAGAGGGGGCCAGGTGTCCCCACCAAAGGAGAAGGGCACCAGCATCCATGCCCAGGATCTGGCCGAAACCAGGTGACAAAACATCTCCCCAGCCATCCGGGAAAGAAGAGCCACCTGGGCATTTTTCCAGCAGATTTTTGTTACTTTGCAGGAAATATTTTCCAGAGCAGCCCAAGAGACCTGGACATCCTGGAGGTTTACACGTGGGCAAGCGCCAGCCAGACTTTGCTCCTGATGAACACGAAAGCTCTCCACAAAGCCTGCCAAAACCCAGAGTGGGAAAAGGACAGAAGGCAGCCAGGGGAATGTGCATCAACAAGTTTTATGGAAATCCTCAGTCTCTGCGTTTCAATGAATCTCCAGAGCTACTGTAGGATTGGGGGGCTGGGTGGGACCAACCCCTCCGTGCAGCTGTACTTCGTGCTCCCAACACTGCTCCAAAGAAAGGAGGGGGTTTGCGTTTTCTTTCCTTCCAAAGGGTGGTAGGACATGACTACTTCTTTCTCCAGCTTTGCCAGCGTCAAAAATCCCCCCGAGTGGGAATTCTGCGGTTGCACCTCTACCTGTGTGGTGGGTGGGGCAGCACCCCATGGGGGTGTCCCCCCTGGGTTGTCTGCAGTCTGCAAACCTGGGGTTGCTGTCACTGCCCTTGCAATGATGCCAAGTGCTCCCTGGTCCCATATTTCCCATGGTTCTGCTGCCCTGCCTGCCCACAGGAATTACCTGTGGGGATGCAGCTATAGCTGCATCCTTTATCCATGCAGGTGGGTATTCAGGACCAATATATTGGCTTGTTCTAACTGATTTTGATCCCAGCCACACATACATCCCCCGTAGGAGGTGTCTATAGACACGCCCAGATGAGAGCTACTGCTTCCCTGGTTTTCTTCTGCAAGAAAGTCCATGGAAAATTTGGGAAAACGGGGAAAAAAATCTGATTTTTGGAAGTTTTACAGCATTGACGGGACTGCTCCTGACAGGATGGCTCCACCAAAACCTCCCCAGCCCTTTCCCCTACTCATTTTCAGTCATCTCGGGTGTTGGTGAGGGCCTGGTGGGAAGAGCACCTGGATGTGGCCCTGCTGGGAGCCTATTAAACAGTTTTCCTCAAAAAGAAAAATGAAGCAGAAGCCATTTTCAGCTCGCAGGAGCAAGGAGAAACTCAGAGCAAGTCTGAGGCCACCATGGCCCAGCACCTGCAAGCAAATATATCACATAATCCCACTCCTAAATGGATTAAATTCCTTCTTAAAGCCAGATGGCCCCTGGCTGTCCTCAAAATCCCTCCAGAAACTCTCCTGACAGCCAAAACCCTTCCGCTAATTTTTTAAGCGCCTCCACCCTAATTGGCTGTGCAGCTCATTGCTGTGACTGTGCAGCTCGTTTCATCTGCAGAAACAACAAACACGGGCAGGATTCGGCTCCTTACAACTGCAAAGCTGCTTTATGGCCCATAAAGGAAGAGATTACCACTTAACATCACAAACATGCCTCGAAGAAGCCTCCAATTTTGTGCTTTCCACCGCGCTCGCGGGTTTTAAAAGCTCCTTTCCCCCCCTCGCTCTAAATCAGAGCTAAAGTTTCCCCTGTGCGTATCGGCTACACTTCGGCACAATTAAAAACATAGAGTTTGGGATTGTTCTTATTTCCACAGTAGCTCTTGTGAGTCAACAAAAATAGGGTTGGAAACGCCACGTGCACGGCGAGGAGTTCGACTCCGGGCGGCTGGAAGGGCGGCCGACGGCGGCGCGTCCGTGAGCATCCTTTGCCTTTCTGCACCTGCCTTTCTATTCCTGCACCTATCCAGGAAGAGTGCGATGATTACTAATTAAAATAATTAAGAGATTAATCAGAGCAGGGCAACTGCTGTATCCCGAGTGCCCTCGTTTGAAGACGCTGGAGCTGCAGCTCCAGGCGTAGAGCAGAGCCCTTCCCTAAATGTTCCATGCTTGCACCCTGTTTCCAGGATAACTAAGGAGAAGGAAGCAAAAAATCAAGCAAATTTTAAGATTTGTGTGGTTTCTGGCTTTTAATCCACATTAAAACATTCTGTCTGGAGCCACAAGGCATGGATGGGGGCCCCAAACCCATCTCAGCCCCCAGAGCCACGGGAAATGGATGGGACATCAAACAAGCCCTGGAACAACAGGACATGGATGGGGACCTCAAAGTCCATCCCAAAGCTGGAGCCCCAGGGCACGTATGGGGACCCCAAGCCCATTGCAAGCTCTGAAGCCACAGGACATGGATGAGACCCCCAAGCACACCCCAGCCCTGGAGCCATGGGGACCTAAAACACATCCCAGTCCCTGAGCCACAGGACATGCATGGGGACCCCAAAGCCATCCCAAGCCACAGGGCATAGCCAGGAGCAACATCAGCTGTTGGAGGGTTCCCTTTTCTTTGTTGACCCTCCTTTTCTCTGCACCCCCTAGAACAGCCCCTGTTGTACTTTTCCTCCTCCTCCTCCTCCCCCCCCCACTGTTTTGCTGTCTGCTAATTCCCATTTTAAGTGCCAACAGCATCCTTCTCAACAAACCTGGAGCATTTTGGGATCTGCAGTGGCCCTAGAACCTGCCTCAGTGCCCTGGGAACCCACCTGGGACCAGCAAGGTCTCGGAGCAAACCCCAGGGCACCTCCACTTCCCACAGCCAGGCCACCTTAGTGACCACACCATTCCTCCCCAGTTTCTTTTTCCTATAATTAAATCAGAGTTTTCCAACAGGGAAAGAAAAGCAACCCAATGTTTTCTGTGGAGAAGTCTTTCCCCCCCAGCACAAGCCTTGGGCAGATTATCTCCTCCAGCCCCAGGATCTGTAACAGCCCTTCCAACAACTCCTATTAAAGCACAGAACCTTCTCCATCAGCCCTCTCCCACATCGTCCATCCATCAAGCTGCACTTTGCCTTGAAATGAAAGGAAATTCAGTTTATTTGATCCTCACACTCTCGAGGAGCAATTTCACAACAGCTGGCGACAAGGATTTATCCCTTGTCCAGAAAAAAAAAAAGGCACAACCCCTCGTAGCAGCACCAAGGGATTTTTCTGAATGGGAAGGAAATAAAAACAAGCTGAAATTATTCCTGCAAAGGGGAGGGAGGTGGGAATAATACCTTGTTCTGCTCTTGGCACGTTGCTTTGATCTTTACTTTGTAGTTACCATAGTGACAAATAAAAAAGGCATAGGTGGAATAAATTGATGGAAGTTGATGGTGCCCTATATATGTTTCTCCAGCACACACAATGTACACTGGGCTCAGCTCTACGGCTCACGGGGAGTATTTACACCCTGCCTCGCCTTAAGTGATATTTGGGCATGTCCCAGACACCAAAAGCTCCATCACTGGCGTGCTGTGGTCTGGAGGAAGGAGCAGAGTGTTTGTCCTGTCAGCAAAATCAAGTGGTAATACTGCAGCTTGGTGATGGACCATCACCCTCCTCCCCTGGGATGGTGCTGAGGATGAGGCAGTAAAAGGGACATAAATCAGCAGAGGGAGGGGGTGCAGCCTGCAGCAAGAATATCTCCATCATCCAACAAACCTTTTTTCCAGCTGCTCTGATGCCTGCACTAGGCTAAAAAAAAAAAAAAAAAATCAAAATGTGTGAAGTGATTTTCTTACTGAGAAATTCCATCCCCAGTTGCGTTGCTTTGCCCCGGATCGTTCACTCCAAGGATCAAACTTTAGGACGGAAAGTTGCTGCCAGTTCCAAAAAAGCCTGACACTTCAGGGGGTTCCATTTCTCCTAGAAAACACCCAAAAAACATTGTCCAAGTCAGTTCCTACTGGTTAGACAGGATTTAAGCCTGGACAACCTTCACCCCAGCCACTTGAAGCTCTTAATTGGGGTGACCTAACCTGGAGGTACCTGGTTTTTTTCCCCCAACTGCCCTCTACCAATGTCTTAATACTTGTTTTTATACTAAAAGAGGAGCAAAACCCTATTAGCATTGATTCCTCTCTTACAGAGAGGTTCATTGCAGGTTGGGATGACTCAAACCATTCCCCAGGATAAACTGGGATGTGGTCCTGTGCCAGGGCAGCCCCTCTGACTGGCTGGCCCCTGTCTCATGGAGCGAGGGCTGGCTGCAAGAAGCAACATGATGCTGCCACGGGCTCTGATCATCCTGATTTTCCCATGTACGTACATTTGGAAATGACTAATTCTTCTGTTCAGACCAAATATTTGAAGGCTCGGATCCCAAGCAGCCACATAAAGGAGCAGAGCAAACAGGGATGATGCCAATCCCCCATACACGGAATAAAATACAGTAAAAATCAGAGGAGCAGGGCCAGTATCTGCCCAGTGGAGGAGCTCGGGGGGCTGAAAAAGAACCACAACAAAAGGAATTTCCACCTGGAGGGATGAGGCAAAGGCTGCACAGGGGGGACCCTGGAGAAGAGGAGACTGAGGGGAGACCTCCTTGCAGTTACAGCTTCCTCACGAGGGGAAGAGGAGGGGCAGGCACTGATCTCTGCTCTGTGGGGATCAGTGACAGGATCTGAGGGAATGGCCTGAAGTTGTGTCAGGGCAGGTTTAGGTTGGATATGAGGAAAAGGTTCTTCCCCCAGAGGGTGGTTGGGCACTGAACAGGCTCCCCAGGGCCATGGGCACAGCCCCAAGGCTGCCAGAGCTCAAGGAGCGCTTGGACAATGCTCTCAGGGACAGGGTGGGATTGTTGGGGTGTCTGTGCAGGGCCAGGAGTTGGACCAGATGATCCAACCCTTGTGAGTCCCTTCCGACTCAGCAGCCTCCGTGACCCTGCGTCGTTGCACCCATCTGGCAGGCAGGGAGGCGAGGAAAAAACCCGGACACTGCCTTCCAAAGGCCACAGGAGACCCCAAGAGCTCCTGAGCACCCTTCAAACCCACGAGGACGGCACCGTGCTCAAGAGGAACAACCAGCCCCGGGCTCTGCCAAGCCCTGCCTTGCTCCGGCGCTGTTGACACACAGCTCCCGAGTCAATCCGTGCACGACTAATGCGCTACATCTGCTGTGTGTTTTGCTCGGCGTTTGTTTGCTTTAGCTCCGTGGAATCTCTTCCCGCGCTCCACGCTAAGCTCTAATGATGTGCGGCGGCTGCTGTCGTTGCGCCATTACGCCGGGATAATCTTTGGACAATTATTTGCTGGATTCGCCCCCGTCGCTGGATGAAGCGGCGCCTTTGCCAGCTGTCAGTTGGACGTCCCTCCGAACCGAAGCCAGAGCGCGGGAAACCAGCCTGGCAGTAAATTGGGAGCTGCCAATGCCAGAAGCGTCCCTGAGAAGCTTCTCTGGCTTCGGAGGATCGTTAGCGATTCACTGTGGGTGGGGTGAGGTGTGTCCTGGGGCGATAGGTGAATCCTACGGGTGATGGGAGAGGCTGAATCCAAAGATGGGTCCCTGGTCCCTGCACCCTTCGTTCCCAAAGACGCCATTTCTGCCCCAGATATCATTTCAAACTTTCTTTTCCCTTAACTCCCAGGAAAAGCAGCGCTATTCTAAGCCACACTCATACAAGAAGAGGCAGTAAGAGGTCACAGGTTGATCCTCACTGTGATGTCTCCTACATTTCCCAGCCCCCCATTCCATTCTCCACCCTCCCAGACTTGTGGGGCTCTCCACATGGACGAGAGAGCTCATAAATCCAAAATAAATTGCCCCAGCAGAGGGAAAAACCCACGGAGCTGGTAGGTTGGAGAGTCTGAGCTCTGGGTCAAGCTCATGTGGGGGCAATTATCCAGCAAAGCTCCAAGAGGAGCCTTTCAGGAGAGGAACGGGTGCTTCTGTACCAGGGAGGGCTGGGGAGGTGGCTTGGGCCTCTATGTTTAAAGCTTTTAGTCTCAAAGACACACACAAAAAAGGACTCTTTTTGATGCTTATTATTATTTTAAAACAAACCCTCAGAAGCTAAATCGACTTGGGGGATCCTCCTGGAACCTCTCAGAGGTAACTCAGTTGCAGATCAAAACACCTCGTACTTTACCCGGAGCTTTCATCTTCCCGTGCCGCCTCTGCCGTTGCTGTAATTAGAGACAGAGGTCCTTTGTCTCCAGCTATCCCTTCCCTTCCCCTCTCCCTTCCAGGAGATACTGACTCCATTTGATTTTTGATGACAAGCCTTTTTTTGTTGTTTAACGCTCCTGCCCGCCCTAAAACACCTGGGTTTGTGTCGTCACAGCATTTTTGCAGCATCCTCCTCCCTGCATCACTGATGTTGTTGCACATCAGGTGTTAAATACACTCTCCCAGCCCATCCACGGGGGTGCTGAGGGCTCCTTGGGTCCATAACCAGCTGCTTCTGTTTAGTAATGCCCACCCAGACTGGGAGCAAGCACAGCCAGCATTAGGACCTGGGATTTCTGCCATTCCTCCTCTTTTAGCAGGATTTTACCTTCCACTCCTCATCTCCAGGTCAGCAAGGAGAGAGGAGACACTTCTCATGCAGCCCTGGAGCCATTTTGCCCTAGAACACAAATTAATGGGTTACAGAGCTAACCAGCTGCTTACATCTGTTCTCCAATTTTGTCTCCATCAATGGTGCATGAACCCACCTCCAGGGGCTCAACCTGCCCTGGAAAACCCAAATTAAGGTGGGGATTAACAGCTCCACCTGCACAGACGTGGCGCCATTTGCTTTCATTACTCGTGATTAAAGTCATCATTCCCCAAACCAGCTCCAAAGGGGACAGAGAGGCTGGACTGAGGGTCAAGATGCTCAACCCCAGCAGCAAGGATGGCTGGGAGAGAAGAAACCAGGCCAGGATACCCTGCAGAAATATCCAGTGGGGTGAAAAATTGGAGTCCTGAAGGAGAAATCCAAGCTCGCTTGCAACACTGGCTTCAGATGGTCCAGTAGTTTGGGGAGCTTGGCCAGAATCCCTGGACTCTGTGGTGATGGATGAGGGTGCCAAGAGCCTGGCACTTGGAGTTTTCCCTGAACACCCAGCTGTGGGACTCATAGGATTTCCAGGGAGGTGCTACCAGCTCCATGGGGGAGAGAGAGCACCCCTGCTGCTCACACTTCCCTTCCCATCATGTGGAGAAAGGAAATAAAATAAGACAAGGTCTGGATATCCTATGGCCAGGATCAGGACCTGGATAACGATCTGGGTACCCACACACAACACCTGCCCTTTAAATTAGGGCTGAGCCGAAGCATCGCCTTTATGAGCCTGAAAATAGGATTCTGCCACAAGTCCAAACCCAGGGATGCCAGGAGCTCCTTTTCCCTGCTTAGCTATATCCACGATGTGGATCAAAATCCTGAAGAACCCAAACACTGAGGAGCTGCAGGGACATCCTTTGCATGCCCTGAGAGTGCAAGTCTCACATGTTCCTTAAGAAAGGGTAAGGTAAGAATTAGGTGGGAGAAAAGCAACCAGGGAGCAGCAAAAAATTAAATTGCATTTTTTTTTAATATTATATTATAACCACCAAGAAGCCTCATTAATCTCAGAGGGGTCTGCAACCCCAATCCTCTTTCATACACCAAACCACCCCAAAATCCACACTGAGAGATTCCTACTCTTCTCATGGACAGGGAAAAGGGGAATCAAGAGGCAAACACACCAGTCCTGTACAGTATAGGGACCATCCACGAGCCAGCTGCTTTCTGAGTGTAAATCCCACTGTTTTGATATCATAGGAATTTATTCCTGTCCTGTCTCTGGCAAGATGAGCCAAAGACGGTAAAAATCAGGGAGAAAAACATCTGCCTTTCTAGGAAAGGAGAAAATAGAGCTGTGAGTTCTGGAGCAGCAGGAGTTAAAAGTTCTCCTCATCTGTCAGCACCATTCAGCCTCCTATGAAGTTCAGGGGGGAAAACAAAGGGGAAAATAAAGCCTGACAACATCAAATTAAACCAGCAGCCATCCTTTCCCCCACGTGCCTTTAAAACACAAGCCCCTGCAGCATCGAGGAGAATCAAAGGGATTTTATCCCCCTGCAAAACAGACACCGGAGGGTCTGGCACATCGTGGGGGGGGGCATAGACGTGGCAGGACCATTTGGCTGAGGCACCTTGGCCCAACCCTTTGGATGAGCATTCCCATCCCCTGCCTCCCTCCACGGTTAAATCAAGCCCAATTATGACAGGTGTGATTTTATATCAGCGTTTGGCTTTTATTGCCATCATAAACGGTCCAGCTGGCATCAGGCTGGCAGAGGCTCATAGCAAGAGATGAGATGAGATAAATAAACGAAGGAGAGGGGTGGTTTTTTTTTTCATGCTGTGCCTGAAATTCATCCCTGCATGGCTCCGACCAACCCCGGGCCAAGGCTGGCGCAGGCAGGAGCCGGAGTCTCACAGGACAAAATGCTCCCCCAGATTTGTTGTTTGAGTCCATCAGCAGTGCCCGGGAGCTCTGGGCATCCCCCATGGCTGGATCAGGAGAACAGGGATGACATAATTTGCCTAACGAGGGGCTGTGGCTGAGGGGTTTTACAGTTCACCCACCAAATCAAAGAGGGCGGGATGGAGAGCAGTCCAGAGCTTGGCAGCAGAAGGTGGCTGGTGTCACCCAATCCTGAGGAATGAGCATCCTCAAAGGCAACATTTTGGGTATAGATTTTACCTCAGATTCCAAAGGATAAATCCTGCCTGGTCCTGATGCTATTTTAGTGTCTCCCACTCCCCATTGCTTGATCCACAGCCCCCAGGGCTCAAATCCAGGGATCTGATTGTGCCTGTTGCTCTTTGCTCTTTGTCAAGAGCCAGTGCTCGAGCCAAGGATCCCCAATCCCGAGGTTCTTACCAAGCCTTTTGATACATCAAAGTCATTCCCATCCCACCCAAACATCCTGGAGACAGATGGGGATCAGACAATCATAAAACTATTTAGGTTGGGAAAAACCTCTAAGCTCCCCAAGTCCAACCCTTCCCCAGCACTGCCCAGGCCACCACTGAGTGTGTCCCCAGGTGCCACTTCCACATGGCTTCTAAATCCCTCCAGGGATGGGGACTCCACCCCTGCCCTGGGCAGCCTGTTCCAAAGCCTAAGCACCTTTTCAGTGAAGAAATTTTTCCTGCTATCCAACCTAAACTTCTCCTGGCACAACTTGGGGCCATTTCCTCTGGTCCTGTCACTTGTTACTGGGGAGAAGAGAGCGATGGATTAAAAAACTGGCTGGGTGGCCGAGCCCAAAGAGTGGCCCCCTGAAAACCTGCTTGTCACACCAGCCTCGAGGAGGAACCTGCTCCTGGAGGGGAATAACCAGGGTTGGGAACAGCAGAGTTTAAGTGCAAATAGTGAGGGCAGCCCCATAACCCCCCGGGAGGGACCTGGACCATCCCCATGGGAGATGGACAGGAATTCAGCCTGGTTTTACATTCATGAGAGGTCAGGTTGGCCACAGAAACTGTGGTTGCCCCAACTCTGGAAGTGTTCAAGGCCAGGTTGGAGCAACCTGATCTGGTAGAAGGTCCCCCTATCCATTTGCAGGGGGGTTGGAAGGAGGGAAGCTTTAAGGCCCCTTCCAACCCAAACCAATCTGTGATTCCACGAGAGTCTTTAAATTAACTCAGAGGGCTGGAAAAGGCCAATTCCACCCCTTCCCAGGTATTTAGAACCAGTTCAAGAAAACAAAATAACCATAAAATAAAAAGCAAAGGCAGCAGGACTTGCCCTGTTTACTGGAGTGATCACACAGCTCCGAGTAAACCCCCAGAGGAGGATGAAGTGTCTTGGCCATCGCAGCAGAGCATCAGAGCAGCTGGTGTGTGGAAAGGAGGAAAAGATTTACTATCCCTGGTGCTTGTGTTTCTCCTTCCCCACCCCCTCTTTTTTGTAACACTCATTGTAAAACGGGGAAAAAAAAAATTCTTCTGTACCTCCCCATGATGTTTCCTTATTAAAAAAAGTGACAATTAGTCATTTGAAGAAGCAACAAAGAGAGGCAGCATTGGGAGAGGCACGATTTGAATTTCAATGTGCGATGGGAGGGATGGGGAGCCGAGGCTCGGGGAGGAGAGCTGCCAATCTTCCTGAAAAACCCACGGACACCCCTCTCCACCCCAGCTCTCTCTGCTCAGGGGCCCAAATATAGCTCCCAGCAAGCATCCTGCTCCACCTCCCCAAAATTCTCCCTGCCTTGCTCCCCTGGCTCTGTTCTCTTCCATATTCTGGCACGGGCACTTTCCATGGGACACAGAATCAGCTCCACTGGAAACTGCTTTGCTGTCAGACAACACGTGCAGAAGGGCTGGGGAGACCCCAAAATCCCACCCCGAGGCAGATGGACCCCAATGAGCCTGTCCCAGGGGCCTTGAGTAGCTTTCTGGGGCTGGGGTCCAGGGATGCAGGCTGGGGGGAGAAGGATAGATAAACAGATCCAGGCTGGGATGGGAAGGATGCAGAGCTCAGCCCAGAACCTCCATTCCCCACACCTCCCCATCTTTCCCCATGCAATCCCTTCAGAGAGTTTTGAGAATCGATTAAGTTGAAGGAGCCTGGAGATTTAATATAAAAGCTACATCTCACCTTGTATCTCACCCTGTTTCATGTATGCTCTAAAGCCCTGACTCTGGTTGGCCAGGAAAAGCCCCAAAAAGCCCCCAAATCACCCTAAAGACTCAGGATCAAATCCATGAAAACAAAAGCCACAGCATTTCTGAGCACAGCAAAACAAGTCCAAGGGAGCAGGAGGGGCTACAACCCCCCCAGCCCAGAGCCCTGCCCCAGATAAGCCCCCAGACCCACCTACCCCAGGTGGGGGGGTAAGTCCCAGCCTCACTGTCCTTCTCTTACAGCACCTTTCCCATTTTCCCCAGGACACAGCTCTGGATTCCGAGGCGGAGATCCGCCAGCCAGAGAGAATATCAATGCAGCCCTGCAGCCCAACAAACCAACGATATCTTTATTAACATCTTCCTTTTATTGCTGGTTACAGGGAGGGTTTTTTCCCCCCCTTCATTACCTTTCTCCTCCTTCTTTTATTCTCACAAACCGTGACATTTATGGGACAAGATGGGCAGGATGCCTTTGCCCAACATCCCCCAGGGGACATCAGGCCCCCCTGGGGACACAGATGTCCCCTTCAAGGAGGGCAGTAGCCCGGTGTGATGGAGGAGAAGGCGTTGGAGCATTTCTCCCACCATCAGCAAAAGGGGTAAAATAACCCTGAACAATTCCCAAAGCTTTCTCTTCCCAAAGAAAGCACCCCCAGGAGCCAGACCCCCGCAGATGGAGGGACAACAGGCAGAGCTGGACCTGCTCCCTGGAGCCAAATGTAGGAGCCCCATCTTCTCCCTGCCTTGGAGCCACTGCAAACTTACAGTGCCAAGAAAAATCCCCTGATTATGGGATCGGAGCATCCCCTCACCCCGGTGTTCCCAGCACCGCATCCCCCCAGGGACCTCCCGCGTCCTCCAGCACCTCCCGGCACCGCGGCGGAAGCTCCGCTCGCTTCCCCGCATCCCGGGGGAGACAGGGATGCTCGGTGACGTGCTTAAAAGCAGGCTGACCTCTTTAGCCATGCATGGATGCTGCGGAACAGCCAGCGGGACAGGGAACAGCTGCGCTTCCCTATCCCAGGAGAGGCAAACAGCCCGCGGGTGAGACCAGGGGGCTCGGCGGGGGACGGCCCCGCATCCTGTGAGAGGCTCGGGTGGCCCAAAAAGGGTCCCTATACCTATCTCCCTCTCCCCCTCCCTCTTTCTCTATCTCCCTTTCCCCCTCTCTCTCTTCCTCTCTCCCTCTCTCTCTGCAGGTGAGACTTTGCATTTAGAGGAAAGAGCAGATTGCAGCTTTTAATTAAAAACCTCCAAGCCTTCTCCTGCTCCGAGTTGCTCTAGGAGCAATCCCTAAACAACGTTCAGCAGAGAGGAAACAGCCCTGACTGCTGCTCTGCTTTCAAAAAAAAAAAAAAAAAATTAAAAAATTAAACAGCACAAGCCACAGAACAGGGAGTTCTTCCAACAATCTGTTTTCCGTACCCTGGAAAATAATAGCAGCCCATATGGAAAGCCCACACAGCTATTTTCCAGGTGCTTTGTGTGGTGTGAAATCCACGGAATAAATTACCTGCGTGACGGGGGGATGCTGGGGATGTGTTTATTTGCTGCACCTCAGTCCCTTTGGGTGCAAACATGGGGCGTGGGGCAGGATTATCCCCCTCTGTCAACCTAAATATCAGCAGCGTGGGGCATGGCCATGGCACAGCCCTGTTCCCAGCCCAGCTGGGAAATTTAATTGGTTTTTTCCCCCCCTGTTGCTTGTTCAAGGTGTTTATGGGATGCCTGGATCCTCCAGCCAGGTTGGTACCTGGCCCTAAAAGGGAAACTGAGGCACCACAAGGGCTTTGCTTCGGGGTGCCGCAAAAATCAGATCCACGAAGGAGAGCAGAGCAGGTAAACAAGCCATGAAAATATTCCAGTTGTGGAGATGGCAGCAAGATCTTGGCTGATCACAGACACACAAGTTTGTTTCTCACGTCCATAAAAGCCCCCCCAGCCCTTCTGTTTGCTGAGGGGGATGAAGGGCATGAGGACACGCTTCCGAAGAGGATGCTTTTCTGGGTTGGACATTTCCCAAACACCTCGGAAAGCTGTTTTCGCTCAGACAGCACCGAAAAGACACATGGCAATTCTGTTCTCCTTCTGCCTCAGCTCTTAAACCTGGAGGTTTATTTTATTTTCTATTTTTTTTTTTCCTGGCCAAAATGACATCAGTTTGGGTACGTGCTCAGGCTGCCTGAATCTCCTCTTCCAGCAGGAGTTGCAGCAGGTCCTGGCATGGGATCAAGCAACACCTCTGTGCCCTAAAAACACTCTGCATCTCCCTTAAGCCCCCTAAACTGATTCTGAAAGGTTCAATCCCTTCTCCCTCCTGTTTTTAACCCAAAACAAGCAGATATCCATGGCTAGAGCTTCCAGGACAGGCTCTGCTCCAGATCCAGGGATGGTTTCATTTCCTAGATGTCACAGATGGATGGCAAGAACAGTGTTGGTCTCCCACATCCCAAAAATTTATTAAGGATGCCCCTACAGAGCCTTATGAAAGATATATTTAATAAACTAGGACTTTTCAGGCTAATGGGAAGAAAATCAAGCCTGGGGTGAAGATGAAGGAGATGGTTTGGCTTCTTCCCTCTCCTCAAAAGCATCCAAGAGACAGTTCAGCAAAGACCAGCACAAACTCATCCCAGAGTT
The DNA here is from genome assembly GCF_003945595.2 of Pipra filicauda. Lineage (NCBI taxonomy): Eukaryota > Metazoa > Chordata > Aves > Passeriformes > Pipridae > Pipra > Pipra filicauda. The sequence continues at coordinate 13,834 of NW_024104118.1, read as the reverse complement.
TTGAGATCCCACTCCTCCTCCTCCTCCTCCTCCTCCTCCTGAACACCACCATGTTTTTCCCACCTTCCCATCCTTAAGCCGCTTATTACAGGGCGACGTGGGCAAATCCAGACAGAAAATTAAAGTGTTGTAAAAAAAGAGGAGAACTAATTACAGCCACAATCATCCCGCGCCGCAAAATCATTTCAGGTTTTCCTCGCTGATAAATCGGAGGGGGCCGGAGCCTGGGATGTTCGTCCACCTGCTCGAGCTCTTACAGCCTTGCATGGTAAATAGATTGTGTGATTAAGGGAGTAATTATGAAGCTGGACCATAAACTTTGATAATTAATGGGCTCTTCCCTCCCCCCATGTCTGCTCCTGCCTCGTAGGCACCACCCGGCACTGCTGTTGATCCAATCATCTCAAGCCCGGGATATTTTTGGGAAGCTTTGTGGGTTTGCAAGGTCTGTAGGGAATTAAAGCCTCCAAAACTCAGCCAGCAGAAAGGGATTTCTGCCTCAAGGAGGGGGTGACCAGTGGTACCCAGTTCATTGCAGCAGGAGGTTGGAAGGGACTCACACAGACTTGATGATCTGTGCCGGTCCCTTCCAACTCCACTCTGTGATGTTCACGGGGAACCTGCCAGGTTCTGCCCCAACACTTGCTCCTTCTGGTCCCTCATCCCAGTGCTGCCCACGACAGGGTCCTGCCGCTGCCCACTCCAAAATCCCTCCTGTCACAGCACCAGGAGCATCCCTGTGGAACTGGCATGGGGAAGCGTCATCCCGGAGCCCACCCCGACCCCCTCAGCCCAGCAGGCACCTGCTTAAACAAAGATCCCTTCCCACAGATCAGGGTCCAGTGCCCACATCCCCACGAGGGGAGTTGTGTCCCAGAAGCCCCGAGCAGCCCCCCAGCAGCCACATTTTCAGCAGCTCTAAAGGGCTCTGTGGGGCTTTCAGAGCCCCCCAGACAGCGAAAAAAGCAAATAACGGGGTTAAACCACTCCTGGGGGACCAGGGGGAGAACAGGGGCTCCCCCAGAGGAAGGGATAAGTGCACAGCACCCCACAGCCCCCCCCCAACACAACTTGCCCCCCTCACCTACACCCCACTCACCACGTGATATCCCAGTCTTAGGGGATTGATGACAGCACACAGGACAGATCCCTGCAAGGACACACATTCCAGGATCCCTATAGCACAGCTTCCCTAAAAATCCAGCTGCCCCCAATTCCCCCATCCTCTAATAAAGCCACAGCAGCACCCCACAGGTGCCTGCCCCAAACCCACCCCAGCTGCCAAAGGAGCAGCAGCAATTAGGAAACCTCAATTAGAAAGCTCAGTTTCGGGACATTAAATGTGCTGACAGCGGGACAAGCCTGGGGCTGCATCCAGAGAGGAAAATCAAGGGATGCTGAAAGCCCTGACATGAGCCAAGGGCTGGGCCAGCGTCCCCAGTTTCCCCTGAGAAACCAACCTCTCTGCTAAATTGGATTAGAATTGGCAGTGGAATAACCTCGTGGAAGGGAGGCTGGGACAGAGATGTATCACAGCACTCTGCTTCTTCCAGAGCTCCCAAAAGAGCCACCAAGCAGCCCCTCTCCCATCACCTCACTGGGGAGGGACCAGCACATGTCTCCAGGGTTAATAATAGTTTCATTTTGGGGTGCTGGCTGCCAAAACTGTGAAATTTGAGCCCGGGGGGACCCTCCAAGCCCTCACCCTGGGCAGGCCCTGGGGAAGATACTCGTCTCCAAGATGCCTGTCAACCTCAGCACGGAATTTACGGCATGAAACCAGCCCAGGGTGTGAAGAATTTAATAATACAAGCTGTTGCATGACAAAGCCTGGAGAGTAATATCCATATTATGGTTATTATTAAATCAGAGCAGCCTCCCATGTTTTGTCCTGCCTGTAATTTAAACGGATCCTTGGCTATACTTGGGTGCTTTCACAGGGAAAAAGCCCTGAGTTATATTTGAAAAACCATGAGAAGAGTCTGATGAGCAACACTTCACTATCAAAATCTAAATACGAATAATATTTATTGTAAAGATTCCAGAGGGGGTTTTTGCACCCTCTTAGCACTGGCAAAGACTCTGCTGCGTGTCCTTGGCCTGGCAAAATGGGACATCTCACGTGGTGATGGGAGTGCCCTGAGACACTTCAACCCTCAGCTGAGGGGATTTCTTTCCTTTTTTTATTTTTTTTTGTGGTTTTTCAGTCTCCCTGCTCATTTGCTCAGCCCTTGCTCCTCAATCCCGCTGGCCTTTAGCACTGATTAAAAACAGCACAGAGCTCCTTCCTCGTTAAAAAAACTGAAGTCCTAAAGTTTGGTACCCTAGGAAAAACAAAAGAAAGAAATTAAAAACTTCCCCGGTTTCCCCAACTTCAAAGTGCGTTTGAAGATCACAGGTGGAGTTACGGCCACTCCTACCAACCTTCAGAGATGAAGGGGGATGAGGGGGGCTGTGCAAGCCCCACAGGGTGAAGCTTGGCCTGGACAACATCAACAGACAGAGCCTGGGGACTGCAGGGTTGGAATTTTTACGGGATTCATGGCTGAGTGTGTTTAAATGCACCAATTCCAACTTTTTCAGCACCAAGGATGCTGCTCCGAGGAGCTGGTCCAGCCCTTTGCTTTCCCTGTGTGGAAAAGCACTCTAAAATTCAGTATTTCCTGCCAACACTGTGCAGGAAGAGTGGAGGGAAAAATGGAATTTTCCCTCTGGATCCCTGGAAGAGCCAGGCCTGGGGAGGAGGTGATGGGCACCAGCAGGTTCCTGTTCTGCTCCGTGCGTGCCCCTGACAGAGGGAGCTGCTGGCACAGGAGCTCAGCCGAGCAGGGACCATGCCAGGGGAATGATTCCCTCCCCTACACCCCCCAAATAAACCCTAAAACCCAAGAGAGGACCAAAACAAAATTAAATGGAGATGCCACACAACAAAACCAGGGAAAAAAGCTCACGAGGGTCCATGGGCAGCCTGAGAGCCAGACCCCTTGCATGGGATCCAAGGGTCTCCAAAGGGACTGCAGGGGAGCAAGGGAGGCCCCTGAACCTCTAAACAGCACTTTGTAGGATCAAACTTCCCTCTGGAGCTGGGCTTGCCTCTCCGCAGAACACAGGCTCTCTCAGCCCATCAAATTTAAAAAATCAGGAAATCTGTTTGCCAGCAGGGAAAAATCAGTTTGCTTCTGGGAGGCAGGAATCACCTATTCCTGGTAATTAGGAAGAGAGAGCATCACTTACTAAATGCTTGCAAGGTGGTTAATTAGCAAAGAAGCAAGTATTGAGCAATTAAGAGGGATTTTTCCAACAATTCAGGGTGGCAAGGTCGGGAAACAAGAGAAGTGGAAGATCAGAGGGAGGGATTGGCTTTGGTTGTTCAGGGACACAGAAAGGTTCAGTCCCAGATCCATATTCCCTAAAAAAATAAAAAGCAGAGGTATTCCACGATTTTGGGGGAGAAACCAGCTCCCATGTGATCCTTATGTGCCTCAGTTTCCCCACCAACACCGCTGATGGATGTGGATGCTGGGAACACAATGCTCTTCCCAACCATCTGCTTCCACATATCCCTTTCGCCTCCCTGGGAGCACCTCCAGCCTGGGGCCAACAAGGCAACCTCCAGCCAACGAGGCTCTTCTTGGGACACAGATGTTACATTCCTTCCCATTTGCCCTCAGCATCCACGGATCTGCCCTGCCATGCCCACAGCAGATGGATCTGGGCACAGCACCGCCAGAGCCACCCCTATTTACCAGGTTATTTGCTTCCCCTTTCTGCTCCAGCACATTTTGGCATATTCAGGTGAGTCCAGCACTTATCTGATATCATTTTTCAGCTCAGTGAGAAACACAGCAAAGAGCAGCAGAGCAGCACCGAGGATTCCCCCACAAACCACTTCTGATCCATTTACCACGGGCTGCCCAGCGCTGGCCTGGCGCTGGATTTTGTCAGGCTGGGATGCACAATTAAGTCAAACACGACACAGAAGTCGAAGGACATCAAGTCAAGTTGTCTTTATTAGCTAACCCTGTGAACTAGTAAGAAAAATAGCCTGGAGGTTGCTTGGCAAGAGCAGGATCTGACACATCTGCAGGTTTGAGATGGCAATAATCCCCCCATCCTGCCTGATCCAGGATGGAGGAGCACGTGCCATACCCTTGTCTTCATCCCGTGATGTCCTCCTGTCATCCATCAGCATCACTTCAGCATACGGAGAGGATTTAAATACCACTGTGTGGAGAAAGGAGTCTTGGAAAAGGTTCTCCTCCAGCCCAATAGATTGATGAGCCAGGGAGAATGGGATCCTGGGAGAAGGCAGCATCCGTGAGGGAGCCCAGGAGGGGTCCAGACCTCCCATCCTCAAAGCCAGGCATGTTGGGGACAAAGGCAGGTGGCAGGTGAGGACACCTTGGCACAAGGAGAGGGTGGCAGGAGCAAACACCAGGGGCTGGGGTGTCGTGCTGCCCATTTGAGGTCTCCAGGGATGGGGTAGGGGGTACTGGTGAGCACAGGCTGCGGGCTGTGGCTGCCATGAGAGGTGATTAAATGGGCTCTACCTTCCCTCCATCCTTCCTGTAGCAAATCGAGGCCATTTCCTTTGGAGGATCCCACAGCAGCTGCCCCTGAGTCACTGGCTGCTGGTCACAGTGAGTCACTGCACACCCAGAGCTGGAAGACATTGAAGCATCCCAAAAAAATGACCATGCCACCCTCACATTCCCAGCTGTGGCTCCCCGAAGGGCCTCATCAGTCATAAACCATCCTGGCTGCCAGGAGTCTCCTCCAGGCTTCCCAGGCAGCGAGAAGGGCAGAGGAGGGACGAGAAAGGAGAAAGGCTGTGGAGGAGAAAGCAGACTTGTTCTCTTGGATAAAGTTGGGAATGATGAGTATTCAGACAGGAAAGAGGGATATCTTCCCGTCCCAGAGGGATCAGGTTTCTGCTCTGCCCTAAGAAAACACGACCAAAACGTTCTGTTCTGGGTGGTTTGAAAGCATTTAAATGATGAGTAAAATCAGGGAAAGAGGAACAGTAAAGCCCATCCTCTCCCCATTCTGTTTCTCAGCTTCATCCCATCCCTAAAGCCTCACTGGTATCCCAATGCCCTCAAATCCTCTGAGAAGTCCAAGGACCAAATTCCTTCTTTGCCTTTACCCTCCCTCCCCTGCCTTGGCTGAGCACCTCCAGCTTCCCACAAGGACTTTTTTTTTGGCTAGTTTTGACTTTTTTGTTTCCTTTTGCATAAACTGAGTGCAGAATTTAAGCTTGGACTGTCAAGAGCAGGAATTAGGGGGGAAGGTATCCAAGCATTGCTACCCTGGGTGGCATTCCCTACAGGATCACCATAATTTACAGTAGATAAAATATGATGTTTGGAGTGTGATGTCAACCCTCTGAATGATTATTCTTCCCCCTGTCCCTTAAACATTCCACTCCAAGGAAACAAGTGTGTGGAATGAAATCCAAACAGCTCAGATTGCCTGTTGATGCTGGGATGGAGCCATTCAGCTCCAGTGGGATCTGCATCTCCAGGGCTGGGAAGTGCAGCAGCAGGTTGGGACATCTCTGGGTTGGGTGGTCTACCTCTACATGGAGTAGGTAACAGCAGGGAGGGTTAATCCAGGGAAAAAACCAAAAACTTGAGGAAACAAATATATTTGGGTTGAAAAAAAGCTTCAGAAAAATCAAAGAGGAAAAAAAAAATGGGTTGAAGACAAGCAGAGGGATTTTCTTTGCCTCAGGACAGTGTGTGTGTCTTTGCCCCAGCTCTATTTCAGGGGTTTGTATCCTCTACTTACATTCATTTTTAAATTAAGAAAAAATATAAGAATAATTAAAAGGGCAAAAGTCAAACTGTTGTTTTTTTTTAAATCAGCAGCCTGTCAAGATGCCTGAAATAAAATATTTCATTAAAAGAAAGCCAAAAAGGCGAGAGAAAAGAGCTCAGAAGTTTCTCCAAGGGTGAAAGTTTGACCCAACTCTTCCCACACCCCTAAAACATCAATGCCCACCAACTGTACTCCCAGAAAAAGCTGCATGGAGACTACAGTTTTTCCAAACATCCATCCCTGGGATGGGACCTGGCTGGTGGGGTCACCACCAGGATGGACACCCAGTGGCCCCCAGATCCTGCTCCTTAGTGCATATGGTTCTTCCAAGTGCAGACCTCCACCCAAGCTGAGGATTGCAGTGTCTTCATGGTGAATGATGACCAAGGCATTTTAGGAAGGGCCCAGGACATCACCTCTGCTTGGTTTGGGGATAAACCTGGAGGAAGTCCCCTGTCCCAGAGCAGGGACTGACTCTTTCACACTCCAGATCTGGCAGCTGGGAGGGACCCCACTCCGTGCAGGGATAACAACATCTGCATCTTGTCTCCCTTGTTTATCAGGGAGTTTACTCTAGAAAATCTAATCATCATTTTGGAGTTAATCCCCCTATCAAACCCTTACAAATCCCTTCATCCAGAAGTTTATTAATATTAGCTCCTCTCAAGCAGAAGCAAATAAGCGCCTTTACCTCCCATTTGGCTTTTTGTTCCCCTTCTCTCACCGCTGTTAACGGGAGCAATTCAATTAAGGAACAAACGACTTCCCAATAAAAATCCTTCCTCTCTGCCTCCCTCCTCCTTTCATTCAAGGACTAATAACGTTTAACTGGGGAAATGAGCTTGGCTGGAGGTGCTGGGGGGAACACAAGCCGTGGCAAGCGCAGCCCCCACGGGCTCGGGGCAGAACGGCTCAGCTCATCCCAGGGAAGGGGGATGCTTGGTTAGAAATTCCCAAAACTCCCTGATTTGCCAGGGGAAGATCTCCCAGCCCCGAAGTGGCTGTCCCAGTGCCCATCCCGTTTGAGCACAATGGTCCATGGAACAGAGAACCCTTAAAGGCTGCACCAAATCGGGACTGCGGATGGCCAGGAACGCTCTCCAGCTGCCCCATGTCTTGCTGATGCTCCAAAAATCCCTGAGATTTCCTTCATCTTGGTGCAAACCGTATGCATTCCAGCAAGAACCGCTGCAGATCCACAAGGATGCGGGGGTGAACCCAGCACCAGCAGCACCGGCTGCAGTGGAAGGCTCAGGACCCACATCCAGCACCAGGGAGAGGGGATAAAAACAGCAACGAAGTTTGAAAACAGGGCAATAACTACGGATGCAGCTTGCACTCTGCACGCAAAAAGCCTCCTCCAAGGGGGCTCCAGGGGGTCCGAGCCCCTCTCCAAGGGGTCCAGTCGGCCTCTGCTGACTCCGCCTCTCAGCTCCGTTCCGCAGGCGGGTCCCTGCGGAGCAGCGCTGGAAGGGGATGCTCAGCTCGCACAGGGAGCGGTGCCGCCCGTCAGCTCCGCTCCATCGCAAAGGCCACGGCATTTCCCGGCTGTCACAAAGCATTTGTTCGGTGCTGTGCCCCCCCCTCCACCTCCTGCAGTGACAGAGCTCTTTGTTAAAACCCGGGGTGAGTCTGGGAAAGGAGGTCGGATTGCTCCATCCATCCCGGGCTCCCTCTGCACGCTCGGCTTGGACCCGTCTGTGTCAGTGGCAGGAGGACACGATGGACCAGGGATGCTCAGCCATGGGCTGAGGTGCCACCTGCAAGGAGAAGACATGTGAGCAGGGACAGGGCACAGGAAAGGCATCAGCCTGGGAGAGCTCCCTGCTTGTACCCTTTAATTCCCCAAACCTCCTGCTGGAGTTGAGGGGCAGAGGAGTGACCCCCCTCCCTTTCCAAGCTCTGCCTTTGCCATTCCCATTCCAGCTGAGACCTGAAGGACTTTACCACACCTTCTCCAGTACTGGAACTCTAATGCTGGCAAGAAAAATTCATGACATGGTCTGAGGTGACCTCCTGCCAGGCTCCACTCACATTTCACCCCAGGGTCTGCCCGGTGGCTCAGCATCCCTGTGCTTTCACACATTTTCCCATGGTTTTCCTTCCAAAACATCCCCTTTCCCAGCTCTCCGAGCCATTCTCGGTGCTCTCCTGCCTTGCCCCAGGATGTGTCGAGCAGCATCCCCTGCCCCGAGTGCCAGCACGGGAGGATGAGGGACGGGCACCCGCCTCGCTGGTGGTCACGTTCCAGCAGTGGGAGAAGTGCTACGGGAATCCCTTCGGGAAGAAATGTCCTGGTGAAATGTCAGTGGGAGTTATCATAATGGGAGAGACGGGTTTGTCGAGCAGAGGACGGTTCAGATCAGGACAGGCGCCTGCGGGTGTTTGACAAGAGCTTTCAACCCAAGGAAAGCTCTGGCCCCAGCCTCAGGACCCTTCCCGGGTGGACTTTGGGCTGGCAGAGGGATGGGGGTGGTACTGCCAGCAAGGAAAGGGCTGTGGGGTGCTCTGGCAAGGGTCATGTCGCCCAGACTGACCTATTTTGGGGCAGCAAGGAAAGCAGAGTCACACAGCTCCAACTCAGTCTTGTTAACCTTGGACCAGGCTTCTTCTCGGAGCCGCTGGAAAGCCTCCAAGACAGGGCTGCAGCAAGGGCAGAGCTGCTTGGATAAGAAGATTTCCAGGAAGCAAAGCAGATGAGCAGAAGAAAGGTTTTGTTTCCTCTCTCTGCTTCTTTAGGCCCCCCAGGAGACACGTTCCCAGCAGTCACATCGTCACCAGGACCTGGGCCTGGGCCTCCTCCAGATCCATGTTCCTTCCAGACTGTGAAGTTTATGGGGTTACCCACACGCAGAGGGGTCCCATCTTTATCCCATCAGAGTCAGCACATCCAGCCCATGTTCCCTGCAAGCTGGGCCTCACCTTAGGACGGTCAAAGAGGTGGAGCCCCAAGTGTGGTCGTCCAGGCATCATCTGCAGGGGGGTCATCCCCTGAGGAACGACAAAAGTGACAGTGGTACCCATTGCGGGGTGGGAAAGGGGTTACCTCACCTCCAGAGGCTGAAAATAGGAAAAGATTTTCCATCTGCATCACCATTTTCTTCTCCCATGCAAGGAGAAGACACCAAGCTGCCCCACAGGGCTTCTAATACAGCCTTTGCCCCTCCTTTGGCTTCGCTGAAGGGGTGGCTGCTCATTAGTGAGCACCACTAATAAGAGGAATGAGCCCAATCTACAAAAACAGAGTTAAGAGGCTCCACTTGCTCCCCTCTGCAGCTGGGAACAGCTTTGGAGGGGATTATTCAGCCACTAGACCACGGTGAGGGCAGTAAATGTTGGACATGAGTACATCCCACCTGGGAGGAAGCAGCTCCTCTGGGTCTCACAGGCACTTTCAGACCCAGATCACAGAATTCCAGCAGAAATCCGGCTTTCTTTTTCCATGACACAGCGAGAGAAAAGCACAGCTGAAAGTCTTCCCAAACCTTGACGTGCCTGCCTTTGATTTCTTCAAAACAAAATGAGGTTTCCACAAATAAATTAATTTCTTTTCAACAAGATGTTTTTCCTGGCAGGTCCTCTGACACCTGCTGACCCAAAATGGAAACTTGAGACATTATTTTTTTTTTTCCCCCCTAATAAAGATACAGTTCACATTGACCCAAATTTTGAGCCTTGCTGTTGTTAGTTTTGCCTCCGGACAGCGAATGGAAGAAGCAGCTGCTCTCCCATCACCAGGGGACACCCAAATGATGCATGATGAGGAATATTATGAGACATCCAGGTGGGATCAGCAATTCCCACACCTCTAAAGGAGGCCAAGAGGAGATGGGGAAGCTTGCAAGCACAAAATAAGAGTGAGGAGATGTTCTTCCTGGCTTTAAGAACTCACTGCTGGCTTTCAGCACGTCCTGGCGCAGGGATGCTGGAGGCTGAATCCAGACCACGAGGCTTAAAATCCCCTGGAAACCTCTTCTCCACGAGCTGGTGAAGTCCAATTTGTCCTCCAGAGCATCCTGCAGCAAGAAGTCCCATGAGTGAACATCCCACTGCAACCAAAAAAAAGAAAAAAAAAAATAAATCAGGCGATTTGGAGTGTTTTGATTAAATTAAAAGACATGAACCAAATTACACAGGACAAGCTTTGCCTGGGATCTGCCAGGGAGCTTGGCAAGACCTGGCTTGCCCGTGGAAATGGAGAAGGAGGAGAAAGCTGAGCCACCAGCGGTTCCTTGGAGCTCTTGGTTTCACCTTTAATGTATTTCAGTGCATGATTCAAGCACATTATCTGCATGAAATGCTGCATTAGCATCAAAATGAGGGGAGTTCTGTTCGATATATTAAAGTGGCTCTGATGGGTTTGAAGGGAGCTTAGCGCAGGAGAGGCATTAAGGAAGTAAATGCCACATTTGTATTCAAAAGAGCTTTCTTTTTTTTTTTCATTTAAAGCCATTGATCTAAGAAGTGGTGCTTAAGACGGGCTTATAAAAGCGGGAGTGCATCTTCCCTGGGAGACAAAACGCTGCGTTTACGGGGAGTGGGAAAGCGAAGCAGAGAGCCCATTTGGAAAATATATGGCACTGGGGGTTTGGCACATCACCCTGAGGAGCCAAGGGCAGGGAGGGACAGGGCCTTCAGGTGCCACCACCGTTCTCTTCCTAATATGTCCTACATGATGCCTTTTTTTGGCTCAAGTCTGGAATTAAAAATGGCTTTTCCAGGTTGGCGACGCCCACCACGCTTTTTCCCAGGTAAACACCCGGTTTGCCTTTTTCTGCTAAATTTCAAGGAAAAAAATTATCTTATTTAAGCGTTTTAATATTTTTTTTTAATTAATTAGGGTGATTTTCTTAATTAGGAGGTTTTTCAAAAAAAATTAGGAATTATTTTTTTTAAAAATTAAATTTCTGCCTGTCAAAGCAAACGTCACTGGCGTCGCCACCAGGACAATTTCCACGGTCTTCTTCACCAAGAATTTTAAAAAATGGTAATTCTGCTTCAGAATATTCTTTATATCTTTACGCCACTGAACTAGAAAAAGTCTCTTTTGTAGCTGGTTCTGAGAAAAGAATATTTTCCCCAAAATCAGGCTCCGCGCCACAGTCCTGTTTAAACCACAATGAATCTTTCTTGCTCTGTTAATGCAAGGCAAGGAGCATTTTAGCTAAAAACACCGGGATTTCTGCTGAATTTGGGAGATCAAACTGGTTTAGTTTCATTATCTGAAGCAAACAGAAACTGCCCTGAAAGCTCGGGGCGAGCGTTAACTGCCTTCATCCATCTTTGCCACCTCCAATGGCAATTAATAGTCCCTTGTCTTTCCAAACAGAGAAAGCAAGGGGTTAAATTAATTGCTTCTGACCACTTAATGAATCAGGGAGAGACCCTGGGAAGCTCCTCTTGCCTCTGCCTGCAAATCAGCCAGAGGAAAAATACACTTTTCTTGGCTGAGATGCATTGCTTATGGAAATATTTATCCCTTGGAGCAGCCACGGGTGTGACACCCTCCAGACTTGGAGCTGCTGGAGGTTGGTCACCCTGTGGAATTCCACCACGTGTGGCCCTCGGGGTGAATTAAATAAATCAGAATATTCCTCCCATGGGAGCTGTGAGCAGCACTGGGAGATTTTTGGGGGTGTCCAGCCCAGAGCACAGCAGGACGTGCACCGGGACCTCCAATGGCACGGTACCAACCTGTCATCGATGTCATCCCTCCCTGGAGGGCCGTGCCAAGAGGAAAACACACCAAGGAAAAGCTGGACATCCTACAAGCCTTAAAAAATTAACAGCCCCTTCCTGCCAATGGCACTGAAGCCCAGCCTGAAGGATGTGGCTTTTGTCACTCAGCCTTCCTCCCTGCTCCGTGCTCTTCCTCTGTCACCCTACAAAGCAAACCTGGGTGGCTTGGGGACATTCCAGCGCTCCCTGCCTTTCCACCCAGCTGTCCCAGGGGCCACGCAGCCCCTGGAGTACCCTCCAAGCCCACCCATGAGGATGGGGCTGTTGGCTGGAAGAGCATTCCTGAATTTGGGGGGGGAGAGGAGGAGGGTGGCAGACGCTGCTCCCGCCCAGATATCTCCCCACTCCCAATTTTCTTTCCCATCACAGCTTGTTTTCTCCCTCCTCCCCAGAGCAGGTTGTCATGTCACAGAAGAAGGGAAGGAAACAATGCGGAGGAAATTGATAAGCATGGCTTGAAAGCCAGAGAAAGGGAACATTTGCCTGGGAGAAGCTGTGATTAGATCCGTGTGTGTGTCCTCTGCCAGCACTCCTAAAAATAGAGCTTGGCTGCACAGACTGTCACACGCATGCAGACATGCTCTCGCTGGAGCTATATTTACCAGCCTTGGAGACAGCCAGATTCCCAGGAACGAGCTGTACGTCCCCCCGGGACCGCCACGGAGGGGTCACACGGCCAGGAAGGGACCTCCCCGAGCATCCCTGGGAGCTGGGGGGCATGGAGAGACAGGGGTGGGGAGCACCAAAACGGGGAGATTCGTTTCTGGAAGGTCCTGGAGAACATCTAGAAAAGCAAATCTCTTGAGTTGGAGAGACACACGTGGGACAAACAGAGGCCACTCAGACGGCCACACACTCATGGTCCCACCCCTCAGCATAGAAGCAGCCCTCAGAAGGGATACTTACCCCCCAACCCCTCTTCCCATATTGACCCAAAAACCCAGCTTTCGTGCCCAAGTCTTCCAAGCTCAACATCTGGCCAGCACCAATATCTACATCCACGGGCTGAAGAAGGTTCTCAGCGAGCTCCAGCCCTTCTCCACTGGTGAGGCCACGGCTTGGTGCCATCAGCCATGGCGCTGCACTCCTGGATCTGGGCATGAAGAGGTTTGGGAGGAGGAAGGTCCCACAGCTGCTTGTTGGAGAAAGAAAAACTGGAGCATGACCTACATCACCCGCTGGAAAGAGGCTCCTCCGCCCCCCGCCGCGCTCGTTGGCCTCGTGATAGAGCAGGGAGTGTTTAAAGGGACAAAATTGAGGCATTTGAGTCATATTCATGAGGTTTCTGAAGAGGATGTTTGAAGACCGAGGTATTATTATCCACATATGTCTTCCCAGAGGTTGCGTGCAATTAGCATTATTCACAGATATGCAATTAGCATTAGCCAGAGATATGTATTTCGGGTGGGAAAATAAGTGTTTTTCTTCCCGGAGAAGTTGTTTTGTGCGCAGTTTGCTCGGCTCAGGGTGCTTTGGTCCGACTGGAAATTGGAGAAGAGCCATTCGCCCCGGTTTGCCCCTGGAAACGGAGAGGCCAGCAGCAAAGGGTGCTTCTGCAACTGCGGTTTTTTGGATGAGCTAGAAGTGTCTGCAGAGCCAGTGGGCACCTACACAACCAACTGGCCCATTGCCACCTGCGGCGTCATTCCCTGGGGACCAACAGCACATCCCCGGCAGCTCTGCCTTCCATCCAGGACCTGAGCCATGGCTTTGGTTGCAAACCTTCCCCTCTGATGCCTGGAGATGATGCTTGGCTGCAGGTGGGGGAGCAGGGTGGTATCTCCAAGGGTGGGTTTGTTTCCGTGGCCTCCCAGCAAAGCAGAAATCTTCCCCCACAGGAAGGGCAGCAGGTGCTGCTGTGACCCACCTTCATTTTGCAACTCAAACACCCTCTGTTTAAACCACCTGGACGTAATGTCACCCTGTGAAATGTCGTTACCAGAGGGCAAGAGGTGAGTTCCACACCACCTCGGAAATGCAGGAGCGTGGAGCAGCTCGTTCTGTGACCCCAGACACCCGAACCCACACGCTCAGAGCTCCTGGAGTCACCAACCTCGGAGAAAAACGTGGAAGGTGGCGCAGGAGAGACTCTCCAAGAGTGAAGGATTGAATAGGTTCCCTGCACCAACAGCCACATGTTTTGATAGGAAGCTGCAGCACCCTAAATCATGCCAATAAACACTAAGACATCCAGCTTTGATTCAGCTTGGTGAAGAGCTGGGCTGTCTGTAAAGAGGTGGTTCGTAAACCAGGAAGTTGAGGGTCACTTAGTAGG